>NW_026526765.1:123842031-125174888 GCF_024362965.1 Panthera pardus | reverse complement strand
TTACACTGTCCAAGTGCAACCTGGGCACAGATGACTTCCCGCTCTGCTAGGCACTGCCTCCAGGTCAGGGGGACCCCAAGGACTCATCACCCTCCAGAGCATTCACACTACAGGTTTTGCCTGTTTGACAAGTTCTGACAACGAGGCCGCTGGCTTCCCTCTCAGAGAGAAGCCACAGACAAGAAGTCCAAAGACCTACGTTCTCATAGGCTTTTCTGTTTGTTTGTGTGTTTGTTTTTAATAATGATTTGCAAACACTAAAGAACTTCATTTAATACGCATGTAGAAACTTCTCCATCTCCTGCTCCCCTTGAGAAATCGGAAGTTCCAGTCTACGGCCATACCACCCTGAACGCGCCCGATCTCGTCTGATCTTGGAAGCTAAGCAGGGTCGGGCCTGGTTAGTACTTGGATGGGAGAAATCAGAAGTTCTGTCACCAATGGGTCCCAGATCCTCATGACCACCCTCAGCTATCGTAGCATCACAGCCGCTCTCTGGCGCATCCCGAAGCCCACCTTCTCCCTGTCCCTATACAGGTTACCCCACTGTTCATGATCCCTGCTCTGGGGGGATTCTGAGGTTCCCACCAGAGTGATCTTCAGAGATAAATGGGTAAACAAAGAAACAGCCTGATAAAGTAATGGCTTACATTTTCTTCATCTCTATTAATAAATGTTTTTAGAAGAATCAATCCTATCAAATTTTACTTCTGTAGCAACTGAATGCTCAGTTCTCAGGACACATTTCTACCCATCAGATGCTGGCCACCTCCCCCCAGCTTATCACCAGATATCTACTCATCCTTGAGAGGCTCCCAGGTTGCTTCCTGGGATCCTTTACCTGACCATCACGGAGGAAGAACTGACTGGCTCCTCAACTGAGCATCCAGGGTGCAAGGTTCTGTCAGGGCAGCTCAAACACATCCCCTGGGGTATTTTATTGCCCATATGTCCCACTCTTGACTACACAGTCTCTAAGTGCCCTGAGCAAAGCCACCATCACGCTCCTCTTCATAGTTACTGTGTGGAAACAACTCAGCACCTACCAGGTAATCAGTTACGCACTTGACTCAACAGTTCACTGAACAATTAGAGCCCACATGCTGGATCAGGTAAGCGAACATATCAAAACCCCCAAAGCCCCTTCCACCTCTGAGAATCCAGAAGAAAACATTGGTCCTGCATCTTTTACCAAAGCGTTACTGCTTTTATCATGCTCCTTATCTTAAGACTGGGTCAGGTACTACATCAGGGGTTGGACAGACACCACGCTGGTCAGAGGTGCGATAACTGTCAATTTCTATTGGTAAAGATAAGGGGGAAACAGGCTCAGAAAAGCTCAGCACCTGCCTCAGCACATACACCTACAAAAGTCAAGAAGTGGGAATCAAACCCAATCAATGAGACTGCGAACCGAGGACCTTTCCACACACAACATTGCCTCTCATCCTACATGGCGATGAGGGCAGAATGGACATCACACAGGCCTCCAGCAATGAACTTTTACGTAATACAACTACAAACCTCAACAAAAGAAAACTCTCCGTCTCAGGCATAGGGCCTGTGGGGACGCAGGTGAGCCGAGCAGCCACCTCCCAGTTGTGAAAATGCTCTAATCCACTCGACAGTCTCAGATGAGGAAATTTTAAACAGCATTATTGATTGATTTTAAAATTCGGCTGACATGTTTTTCCCTATTGAGAATTTCCCCAAACCAAAGCTGTTTCATTAGGACTCAACAAACATAATATAATTAATTCAGGGGCTGTTTCTCTAGCAGGTGGAATAGCAGGAAGGATTGTTTTGTTTGTTTGGGTTTTTTTCGTTTTTATAAAACTAGTACTACATTTTATGAGTTTGAGGAAAGGTAATAAATATGTCTTTAAAATGGATTTGCCCATGCTGAAGAAACCTGTTAAACACAGTAATAGAAGGCCGCAGAGCCCTAGTTTTGCAAGGGGAATTTTCCTACCCTTCACGATTATCATTCCATCCAAAGGGGAGAACACAACCCAGCGCAGCTTGGTTTGAGAGGCATAGGGTGCTGGGAGCTCCCAGCAAAGCCAGCAGATGACAGAGACAGAGCCATCGGCACCCCATAAGGAAATGGGGTCTACACAGTCGTAGCTGACAGCACTGAGCTGGCTCACTGAGGTTTGTGAGCACGTGCCGTCTGCCAACCCATGGCCCTCTGAAACATGATGCCACTTGGTCTCCACTAATGCCCATGGCACAGGCATCATTAGCCCCACTTCACAGAGGAGAAAATGAAGGCCAAATAAGTTATTCCAATGTATGCAGCAAGCTAATGGGAGAGCCAAGACTTGAACTTGAGCCCTTTAAACTCCGCTCTTCCCTCCACACCCTGCAGTACCCATAAGACTCTCTGAGAAAACAAAATACCTCCCACTTTGGCCTTTTTTGCTTTTTACTCTGAGCCTCCGCCCCCATCTCTGATGATTTAAAGGCCCATTTAATTCCACTGGTTTTACTGAAGCTTATTCATACCTCATTGGTTAAACTGTAACCTTTGAAACAGCAGCATCAGGCTTCCAATTTTTCATTTTGTCTTTCGTTATGAAGAAAACATATACAGATGCTATGCTGCCTAAAAGCATGAGAGCTTAACTATCGTGGATACAAAGGACCTCAGGAACCTCCTTTTTGTTTTTTTATTTCAAATTTATTTATTTAAATTCAAGTTAGTAAACACACAGTGTAATATTGGTTTCATGAGTAAAACCCAGTGATTCATCACTTACATATAGCACCCAGAGCTCATCCCAACAAGTGCCCTCCTTAATACCCATCACCCATTTAGCCCATCCCCTCATCCACCTCCCCTCTAGCAACCCCCAGTTTGTTCTCTGTATTTAAGAGTCTCTTAAGGTTTGCCTCCCTCTCTTTTTTTATCTTATTTTTCCTTTCCTTTTCATATGTTCATTTGTTGTGTTTCTTAAATTCCACATAGGAGTAAAATCATATGATATTTGGCTTTATCTGACTGACTTATTTCGCTTAGTGTAATACACTCTAGTTCCATCCACATTGCTGCAAATGGCAAGATTTCATTCTTTTTGATCACAGAGTAGTATTCCATTGTATAGATATACCACATCTTCTTTAGCCATTCATCCATCGATGGACATTTGGGCTCTGTCCATACTTTGGCTAGTGCTGCTATAAACACTGGGGTGCATGGGCCCCTTCGAGTCAGCATTTTCGTATCCCTTAGGTAAATATCTAGTGGTGCAAGTGCTTGGTCATGGGGTAGTTCTCTTTTTAACTTCTTGAGGAACCTCCATACTACTTTCCCAGGTGGCTGCACCAGTTTGCATTCCCACCAGCAGTACAAAAGGGGAACCCCCTTTTTATTTCAGAAATAGGCCAAGTGACTTCAGGAAAGGCCACGTGATTTGCCTGAATTTAACACATTTAAAAAGTGGCAAAGTCATGGCTCACCTCTGCCCCTTCCTGGGTTACCATGCTCTACAGGCCAAGTGGCTTCAGGGAAGAATTAGTCAGTGTGTACAGAAAACGGGTGATGGGCATTGAGGAGGGCACTTGTTGGAATGAGCACTGGATAAGCCAAGTTGACAATAAATTCTATTATTAAAAAAACAAAAATACAATAAAAATTTTAAAATTTTAAAAAATAAAGAAATGCTAAGAAAAAGCAGCACCAACAGCAAAATAGAGTCAACATAAATGTCTGCCAATGGCGGGGTGGGGGGAAGAATGGATAAAAAGATTATTGCATATGACAAAATAATAAAGCCATTAACTAGATCTAAAACTATCAAACCAAAAACCTCCAGAAACAATTTTCAATGAAATACACAGATTAGAGAAGGAAATGTTTCTACGGTGCAACATGTAATGTAACACCTTATTTGTAGACCTGCCCATATGACATAAAAGTGTAAGAGCATGGACAGAAAAGTACATTAATGATGTGGCACTTTAGGAAAAGGGGCCAAGAAGGAGCCCTCATTGGATTTCACTTTTATACTTGATGTTTTATTTCTTTAAAATAAGCAAATGGGCATATTATAAAATACATAAATAAACAAAATTTAAAAAAATAAATAAAAGAAGCAAATGGGCAAAGGTAGGCAGGGATGAAAGCTCTAACTTATAACTTGATGTAACTTCAAAGCAGACTGGCTGAGTCAAAAGCTGGGGCACACCAATGTGGATTAATAGTCTTCTGTTGCTTCCCTGGAAGAAATGACTTGGAACATTTAAAAATCAATACTTCAAAAATTTTAAAAACACTATTTGTTTTTTTACATTTTTTTTAATGTTTATTTATTTTTGAGACAGAGACATAGCGCCAGTGGGGGAGGGGCAGAGAGAGAAGGAGACACAGAATCTGAAGCAGGCTCTAGGCTCTGAGCTATCAGCACAGAGCCCCATGCGGGGCTCAAACTCATGAACCGTGAGATCATGACCTGAGCCGAAGTCGGATGCTTAATTGACTGAGCCACCCAGGCGCCCCCAAAAACACTATTTCATTGCCATAATCAAGCAGCAGAAGAAGAGACAACGAAAGGACAGAGGCCAACGGGAAGGTCTGGGGTGAGGAATGGGCTAACACGAGGTAAGAGAAACTGCCGCTCAGGGGAAAGCAGAATGGTGACATCATGTGGAAAGGGAAAGGTAACAAAGAGACCAGACACAAGGGTACCGGGGGAAAATTATTAAGCTGCTTCCCACAGACCAGGCCAGCTGCCTGTGAAAACCAGCAGAGCTCAAGCCATCAGACAAGGTGAACAGATCCTTCAAAGCTGAGAAACATTCAAGGACATATGAATGCAAATCAGCAGGTCTTTTTGGGGTGAGGTTAACTTCTACAACAGGAGGAACACTGTGGGGACTTCAGATTTTTTTAAGCCTAGCATGTAAAATTCCAGATTAATCTGGAGGGAAAAAAAAATCCCCTTCTGAAGAACCATTCTATAAATAAGCAATCTTGCCTCCCCTGGAGCACCCTTTAAAACTTGGACAAAACGTGGATGCTGCAATCATCCCCAGGGTTCCGCTTGCAGAAACACAGTTGGAACATGGGAAGGACGCGCTCCTTTTGAGTTTTAGAATTTCTGCTTCAAAACAGTTCAAGGCTTTGGTCGGAATTTGAGCTTGTCGGGATCTTGGTATAATAGATCGGAAGTCAAAGGGCAAGAGTTTTCTTCTTTTCTTCAATTCAAGTGAACAGCGTGAGTGAAAAGGGCCCCTGACTTTGTGAGCTTTATTTTTATCTGGAGATCAATTTCTACAAGTTCATATTCTGCTCTGAAGATCACCAGCATCATTTGAGATTTAGTCACAGCCAGGCTGCTCGGGAAGAATGATTAGTATTCACTCCAGAAGAAAAACATTATCTTTAAAACCAACAGCTATTCACTCCATCTAAAACATTCATTTATTCCACATTAAAGGAACTCGCTGGTTTCAAAAAGTTCCATGATAAATCTCCCTTCAGCCATTTGTCCTAAAAAGGCTTGGCTCATCAAGGAGAACTTCATACCCAAATAAATCAGCGGGTTCTGTCCTGTGTGGGCCATGGCTACAGGAAAGAACCTAAATTAATGAATGCTCCCTCACTTTAGGACCTCTTCAAATAATCAGAATTCTATGCTAAAGTAAGGTATTGCTTATATACATAAATTACTTTTCCAAACCCCCCAGTGCAACAACAACAACAAAAACCTCTTTATTCAGCAAAAACACTGTGATTAAAGCTTCAAATTTCTTTTTCAAAAAAGACCGGTCAAGAAGCTTTGAAACAACTTTTTAGAATTCACTTTGCTTCTTGTTCATCCTCTCTCTATTCGATAAAAGCAACACCTTTTATTCTTTTAACATAGCACTGTGGTTCAATAAATTATCTCTCTCTTTCTCCTCCAGGCCCTTTGGATAACCTTCCTGAGCCATCTCACTATAAGGCGAAAGAGAATCCTTGAGACAGCACCTTTATTATCACACTGAACATGACTGTTATTAGCAAAGGTTACAGTGCAGGGATCCTGACCCACACACCATAGGCCCAGACCCGGTGAGGCCACGTTATAGCAGAAAATGTCACCCACATGGTGTCTAGTCACCTAGGGGGCTCAGTCAGTTAGCTGTCTGCCTCTTGATTTGGGCTCAGGTCATGATCTCAGGGTTGGTGGGTTCAAGCTCTGTGCTGACGGCATGTGGAGCCTGCTTGGGATTCTTTCTTTCTCTCTCTCTCTCTGCCCCTCACCCACTCACACTCTCTCTCAAAATAAATTAAGAAACTTTAAATTAATTAATTGTGATAGACCTGGGTCACTTACATTAACACTTGCCATCTTATGGATTTCCCAGTTTCCCAGACTAGCACCCCTCACCCAAACCACCCACACCGACACCTGCTTTTGCTCCCAGCCCCCACTTCCCAGCACTAAAACACTCTCTCTGCTTATTTAAGACCTTAGGTGGATGGCTTATGACTGATAACTGGGAGTGTCCCAGAGACGCCTTTCTCACTGTGGTCCCTGTTATCCAACACAGCAGGTATAAACATGGAGTATCTGATAACCATTTAAGGGTGGATGGGAGTCAAGAAGGAAGGAACACATTAAGAGCCTGAACCTTTTTGGCCCCAATAACAAGGATCTGGGGTGCACGACTGCAGTGACCCACCCACCTAGTATAAAGCAGGCTGGCTCCAGTTTAGACCTGTGAGCTTCAGAGCCTCCCAACCCTGAAGGCCCCCAGAAGGGAACACAAGGAAGGAAGAAGTAAAACCTGAGTGGAGAAGGAAGGAAGCAACACAGAGAGACAGGTAAATAGGAAGAAGAGGGAATGAAAAAGATCAATTACTTGCTAAGGCAGCACAGATTGAGCACTTACTGTATGCCAGACATTAACTCATTTAATCCTGCCAATGCTTTCCCTGGTGCCCATGCCAGACTGGAAGGCTTAGAGGCAGAGAAGTTAAGCACCTTGCCCAGAATTGCTCGGTGAGGAACTGGCAAAGTCAAATTCCAAACCTGGAGAATCTGACTGCAAACCTCAAGTCCCCACACCTCATTTACCAAAGTGTATCCCACAGAATGCAGCACTTTCTCTGGGCACCAGATAGGTGTGGAGTGAGAAAATGAAAATAAAAGCATGTGGTTAAAGGCAAATTGAGGGGGCACCTGGGTGGCTCAGTCGGTTAAGTGTCTGATTCTGGATGTGGGTTCAGGTCACGATCTCACCATTGGGGAGATCAAGTCTGTGCTTCGGGCTCTGCTACAGAACCTGCTTGGGAGGGCAGAGTGGCTGCCCAAAACTCTAGAATCACTCCAGCAACCTACAGCCTCAGCTGACCTCCTGGAGACATCCACCCCAGGGCCTCCACTCGCCCTGCTCATCTGAGACAGGAAACGTCTGCATGTGCCCACTGCCCTCTCCACCTGGACAGCCTGCTCAACTCTCCCTGCAGGGTGTCTGGCTTTGGGAACTTCACAAAGGCACTGTCTCACCTGGTCCCTTCAGTTCTGAACTCCTGTCTGTCCCTTCTGTGAGGACACGTGGCATCAAGTCATTATGATACCAAAAAAGAAAAAAAAAAAAAAAGGACCTAATACTTTACCCACATCTCACCAAGAATGCTTCTTAGAAAAGCCTGAGGTTGATGGCTATTATACTCCACTGACAGAATCATTAATGATTCGCTTTAAGACAACAAGTTAAAGACATTCTCAGCCTCATGGAAGGAGACTGCCAAGTGAGGCACTTTTCTTCCAACCGCCTTAGAGTCGATTACATGAGAAGGGCTTGCTCTATGAAGCCCTTTTGTTCAAAGTTCGGTAAATACCCTGAGGCAGAGAGCATAATTACAGCCAAGTAACCACTTTCTGAATACCGTGAGTGTCTGAGCTATTCACACCAATACCTAAGAGAAGCAAGAGCTACGTGGGCTTTTCAGAGATCAAGCTACAGAGTTGATGCCAAGTCTGACCGCCTACGACGACGGCCAAATTCCAAAGCTCCCAGGCAATGAAAGGCGCAATGGACGAGTCACCCAAGAGTCCTGGAGGAGGGACATCATTTAGCAGGTATGCCTTGTGTCCCTAATCACAGCTGTTGAGTCATCAAGCTAAAGTCCTCCACAGGACTGCCCTCATCATGTCACTCCACTGCTCAAAACCTTTCTATGGCTCCCGACTGCCAAGAAAACAAAGTTCAAACTTCACAGATTGGTATGAAGCGTCCTTCAAAACCTGCCTCAAACCCCCCTTTCTGGCTACCCTCCACCGGAATCCCTCATGACCCACCCTCCTTCCCTTCTTTTCCCCTACATTTGAAGCCCACCTCGTCCTCACCTCCATCAGGAAGCCCTATCCACCCCAATGCCAGGGCAGAGGTGTCATGTGAAACCCTGCCGTGTTTTCCAACAAGTTCCATTTCTACAAACTCCAAGTTGTCCCCAACCCCAAAACCACATGAACCATGTCTGATTCCTTTTCAGCTTAGGAGGGGAAAGGACTTCTCTCCTCAGCTGACAACTTTTCACTAGAGTTCGGCAATTCTCCTATTATCTGGAAGATGAAATGCTCTACATCGTCCGTGCCTGGGATTTATATTTCACCAAGTGGTGTCAGCACTGATATAGTAACCTCCCATTTTTATTGAGCAGCTCACAATGTAACTGATGACATCTGCTGGGGCTGGTATTTGAGGTGAAGGCTAGCCTCAGTTCTGCCAGCTCTCCCCACGGCTCGGTATGTAAATAGCCCACAGCGGCAACACCTGAGCTACAAAGTGGGGCTTCTTGGCTGGGGTCCTCAATTATACCCCATAAAGTCATCAGGTTTTATCTGAGGAGGATTTGTCTCAGCAGATCCAGTTTTCATGCCTACAGAACTAGAAAAAGAGGGAGCAGGGCTGGGAATCTGCTCGATACGCTTGCCTTCATTCCCAGGAGAGAAAAATCCCTCTTCAGGCTTTTTGGTTAAGCAGATTTAAATACCATGCTCTTTTTGATGCTCAAAGTTTCTGTGTGAACACCCAAATCAAGGGAAACTATCGTGTATATCCCCAAGCGGCAAATGATACCCACCTTCCAAGTATTATCTTTCCCAATGTCTACTAGTAAAAATGAAAAAGGCTTCTCCTGGTGAAGTTTTAGTATTTGTTTCCAAGTCTTGGGGAAGAGTAAATCTGGCAGTTATTTAGAGAATGTCTGATCCTTACAGGACAAGAACCTATTTCTGGTTCTGGTCTGGAAACAATTAGTTCACTGGCACCGGCAGCTGAGATACGTCCCTCAGCAAAATCGTGGTAGGAATGTTTGTAGAAAGGCTCGTTTGTCAGACACAGACAGAGAACATGTGGCTCTGTTTCTGAGGGTTCTTCTGAAATGAAGGTATATCCTTTTGAAAGACATGTTTAGAAATTCTGACCCTTTCCAGTGGAGAATTTCTAAATTACAAATGCCTCTGCATGCTTTAACGTGGCT
Organism: Panthera pardus; assembly: GCF_024362965.1. Lineage (NCBI taxonomy): Eukaryota > Metazoa > Chordata > Mammalia > Carnivora > Felidae > Panthera > Panthera pardus. Next base: position 125,165,410 of record NW_026526765.1, on the reverse strand, counting down.
TATTGTGATGTCTCAGTCACTGCTAAAGTTGCAAAGGAGTAAGGCTCTTGGAGGCTGCTAAGATATGGATAAGCTCAGACTGATCTTCAAAGGAAAGCCTTTCTTGGCACCTGCTCCCAAGACACATGCAACACAGTAAGTTCCCCACCTACAGATTCAACACTGGCCCTGCACATACATGCTTTACAGCCCTTAACACATCCCACTGGAACTGGTGACTGACTTCTGCCCATGCTCTACTCTGAGCTCCTCCAGGGCTGGCACTACAGCTTTTTTTTATGTTTATTTATTTTGAGAGAGAGAGAGAGACCATAAGAAGAGGAGGGGCAGAGAGAGAGAGAGGGAGAGAAAGAATCCCAAGCACTGACAATGCAGAGCCCCATGTGAGGTTCCATCTCGCTAACCACGAGATCATGACCTGAGCTCAAATCAAGAGCTGGGCACTTAATCGACTGAGCCATCCAGGCACCCCTACGATTGTTCTGTTCTCCCAGAACCTGGCTGGTGCCCGTGAAAACAGTGCAAGTTCAATGTTTGAAAACGAATGAATGCATGTACGAATGAATAAAATGTTCTACTTGAAGGCATGAGCTGAAATGCATATGTAGAAATTTTAATACCAATTTTGTTTAAATAAAAAAAAACAGGGTCCAGGGTGAGAGCAACCCATTAAAGTCACAAAGGAGGGAGTAGAAGGGGTTACCTTCTACCATGTTACACGTCAAAGCCTTGCTTGATTTCTTGTTGTCAGGTTGGCCATCATGATCACATCAAATACTGAAGCCGCAGAAGTGAAGTTCATCGTCAGGAGTGTGAACCTTTGATACGTGGTAGGTAAACTTTTCCCCCCAGGTTTCAGTATCAATTGCATATACATACTTCAGGTACAACCTAGCACCATTTTCATCAGCAGAGTCTGTGCCAACAGCAGCCACACATGGGACAGTCGAAACAGGGACATGATTCACGGGCAGGTCCTCGCTGTATCTTAAATAACTCAGAGGAGGACAGTGGTGATGATTTACAAGGGCCATCAGGAGACTGGCTTCATGCTTGCTGGTTATCAGTGGAAAGAGCTCTCTGAGGACCATGCTTACACCCAAGTGGTCATTGAGCAGACTCAGAAAGAAGCTTCCATTTAGAAACCACGATGAACTGATTTAACAAATGAACTATCCGTGCCCTTGAAAGCCTCCTGGGATTAACCTGTTTCTACCAAGGAAGTTTCAATGTTCATGACTCATGTCAATTGCACAGCATTTCCAGGCAGTCTCTTCCACGAATGAAATCACTGGATTCAACCCAACAACTCACCAGGTCATTATAATAAGCATTTTACTCTTTTGTTATTGTTGTGTTAAAAAAAAATCCAATGACTGTAGTTGTCAATTCAATACATTTTTAACAATCTGTCTTAGACAATCTCAGACAAATAACCAAACTGATAAAATACCTTCCATCACCATAGTCATTTTAGGCTCCCAAGTCAGTAAAATAAGACAGCTCACTGGCCTTTTTATGAATACTAGCTCAGCACGCAAGGAAGGAAAAATGAGGCCACATTTCCCACGGAATATACAACAAGAAACATTGCATCCTTTACCTTGGTCAAAAGGCTTGTTGGGATTCCAGTTTCTGAAATAATCATCCTATATAAGGAAAAAAAAAATAGAAAACAAAGGTCAGATTTCAGAAAACTCACATAACTACACAAAAACCTGCCTTTCTCCCTATCTCCCAAAACACAAAGGAAAGCATGAATGGCTTAGAAATCGTTCCCCAAACAGACATTTATGTGAAATCAAAAATATCAATTTACTTTTCAAATTCTTGTCTTTCAAACTACATGCATTAAACACTGGGAAGAGTAAGAAACATTTCAGCCTCATATGGAAACAACGCTGCTCTTCTCGGTTTGACAGATAAACGGAGACACCTTCCAAAAGCAAGGTGGATTTGCTATCAATTATGCTGCAGGTGATGCCCTGCTGCCCTCACTTATGATTAGGCCTCTGTGTTTGTAACAGCTGATAATTTCAACTGTCAACATTCCCTTCATGCAGAGACACATAACTTGCAGTGCAGTTACAGTTTTCCAACACTGGCAAAAGTTAAAAGCAGAGGACCGTTCAAATGTGAGCATTAACCAGAGGCATACATTTAGCTTCGTACCATTTGTTCTGGATGTGTGACAGCAAAATAATAAAGACTGGCCAATCCACTCAATGCTGCTTATATCAATTTATGCTGAGGAGAGACACTTTGTTCCTTGGAAATTCACTGGGGTCCAGGCCACTCACTTATTTATAGTTACATGAACCTCTTCTCCCCTTTTGAGAACCTCTCCTTCTTAACTGCTGCCTGCTCTCTTTATCCTCCCCTCCCCCACCTGCACTGTCCCCCAGCATACCCACTCTGTCCCGGCAACCGGTTTGCAAGGTGAAGAGGCTTCACACGTGTTTATCACCCCCACATCATTTTAGGGCTTGCACACCTTTTCAGGTCATTTCCTCCTCGACCTAATCTACCCAACATTATTTGCTGTCTGTGTTTTTGGCAGGTACTGTGCATGCTGCAGAGTTATAGAGAGCTGCCTACAAAGAGGCCTCAATTTCTCTTCCAGAGAAGCTAATTTACATCAAAGTGCACAATTAGTTTAAATTATTGTCCACACTGTCTCCGGCTGCAGTTTGTCTCCGACAAGATCTCCTGTGAATTTTATCAGCCTCTGTGTCGTTCAATTACCTGGCTTTATTAGATCCTTGTTGAGTTCACCTAAGCCCTTAAATAGATTTTAGGAAACTGGATTTAGAGTAAAATCACAACATATTGCTTCTTGGGCAGTGATTCCATTTTCCAGAACATGAATAAACATGAACAGGTTCCTCTGGAAGCTAGGGATTCAGCATTAAATTGTTTTTAACTCCAAGGAATTGGGCCACTTTGCTCTGGCTTTAATGTTAGGGCATGACTGACCTTCTCACCCATTTGGTTAAGAAGTCCCTAAGGGCCACACCATGAAATATCAATGAGAAAGCTTAAAACAAGCCCTCTGCTATGTCTCTCCCCACCTATGATTTTAAATACAATCCTAATCTTTTGAACTATGTGGTTTGAAACTCAGCAGCCCGGGTTAAATGAGTCCAAGTTAAGGACTGGATGGGGGTGGGGGGGCTTAGCCTCCGATTTCTTAGCTGGATGGTCGTCAATGTGCTCTCAGCTCTATACACAAGCATGTCACCGACACATTCTGCTGGTCACGAGGACAGAAGAATGAATCGGAAGAACCTATCCTCACTGCTGGAGAAAAAAATAACATCCATCCTTCCAACCGTGGTTCATCAGCGCCCTCTTCACATATAGAGCCCAGCTTCCTATCCCTATCCTCATGCAATATGATCTACTTGAACATGCTGTTCTAAGACATGGAAGTCCTTGGAAGTTTAGGATGTGTGTCCGACAGGGAAGGACTGAAGCCGAAGACAAGTTCCTTTACTTTAATTTCACTTGCCACATTCCCTTTGATGTCAAAAAAAGGTATGAGTAAGTCTCAAGAGCTGAATATTCCCTAATGATTTCAACCTCCTTTGTAACCGGGATGGCATGTGAATGAAGCATGCTTCTGGACCTTGTCATTTTTCCAGGTTAACTACAATGGCCACTTTTACATATTTCTCAGGGGGGAAAAAAATCACCATTTTAAATACAAAGCCTTTCAGTCATAAAAGCAGGTATGTGCATTCAAATAGTTTCAACTGATCGCAAAGGTAAAAAATACTGCCTAATTGCTGCCAAGATGTGAAAGTGCACCTTGAGTGAACACTCGTTATGCAAAGGCAGTCCTTCAGGGAGCCCCTGGCCCAGCAAGGCCAAGCACGGAAGGAAAGTGATTCCCTGCACCTGACTGCTTTTGCTCTGCTTTAGGAATGTAGATTGCCTAGGCAAAAACCAATGAGCCAGGAGCAGATAAACCCACGAGTGTAACTGTTTGGCTAGAGCTAAGAGAAACCCCTATCAGAGGCCAAGGTCATGAACACGTGGCAAACAGGGAAGAACCAAGAGCCCAGCTGGGGGGTGGTCAGGGAGCACCGGGGTGGGGCATGGAGGCAGCAAAGTGGAGGATGAGATGCTGGGCGGACAGAGCACCCCGCCACACGGAATGTGCCAGGTCTTACTGGCCCGCACACAAGGCAAGTCCAAGCAGGCAGGGGCGGTATCCATCAATCCGCCCCACGTCTGCGAGGATTTCCAGTGAGGCAGCATCTAAACTCAAGTGGAAAAAGCCACAGATAAAAGACGGCCCCTTCTAGAGCTGCACCTCCTGAGAACGTGCTCATCCCTGAATCCCACTTATCAGAAGGACAACTGTCTGTGGCACTGTACCAACACTATCAGCACGAGGGCTGGTCATTTCTCCCGGGCTCAAGACTGGAGACGGGGGGTGGGGAAGAGAAACCACCCCAGCTTGTCTTTTATTTTCTATCTAAATTAATACAGCTATATCCTCTTTACACTGTCCTAAAATAGACCCATGACTTCCGGTGCCGTGGGCAGTTCTGCCAGTTTTCTCAGAGTTACAATTCCCACCCTGGGAACCATGCCTGTCCCCACAAAACCCCAATGCCGCAGTGAATTAAAGAGTGTTCCCGCTGCACGGACCCCAGAGTCCCTTCCAGATATCAGCCCAGGGCAGGACTTTAAGAGCCCCTGCCTGTCATCTTCCTTCCAGCCCAAGAAGGTTGTGACCTGGTCAAATTCAGACTGTGGGGGAAAGGCACACGGGATGTGTCAGATCAAACTTGCCAGGAGAGGCGAGCATGTCTGAGTTGGCCTCTTAACTGGTCATTTTATCATCTAATGAGGAGGCTTTTCAAAATGACTTGCAAGGACCCCAGCAACAGTTAATTTTTAAAACATAAACCTAGATAGAAAGATGCATATCTAAATATAGTCACTTACTAAATTCAGCAACGCCTATTAGTGTATTATGCAGGCTAAGGAATGAAGGCCGGCAGTGTTACCACATGTGTATATTTTATGGGCTCTACTACACAGCGTAAATTCAGGCCCCTGCTAGACAGGGCAGAGAACAGGCTTCCTCTAAATTCTAACCATATGAGGGAAGGCTGATTCCATTTTATTGTAGCATTGCTTAAGTGAAACTTACCCAACGTTTTAGGTTCTGTTAACATCTAGAAGAACCTATCAATTTAAACAGAGTCTCAAACTTGAGCACGTTCACACTTTCATCCAAAATCATGAAACGTCTCAAGGCAGGAGGATAAAGTTGCAGGAAGCCAGAATCAAAAGTTAGCGTAACAATCACAGTAACAAAGTGACACATCATGGGGCACCTGGGTGGCTCAGTAGGTTATGCATCGGGCTCTTGATTTCAGCTGGCTTCCTGGTCTCGCAGTTTCTGAGTTTGAGCCCCGCGTCGGGCTCTGCACTGACAGTGCTGAGCCTGCTTGGGTTTCTCACTCCCTCTCTCTGCCCCTCCCCCACTCTCACTCTCGCCCTCAAAATGAATAAAGTTTAAAAAAAAAAAAAAAAAAAAAGAGGGGCGCCTGGGTGGCTCAGTCAGGTTAAGCGTCCGACTTCAGCTCAGGGCATGATCTCATGGTCTGTGAGTTCAAGCTCTGCGCTGGGCTCCATGCTGACAGCTCAGAGGCTGGAGCCTGCTTCAGATTCTGTGTCTCCCTCTCTCTCTCTGCCCCTCACCCATTCATGCTCTCTCGCATGCTCTCTCTCTCTCTCCAAAAAATGAATAAACATTAAAAAAATTTTAATGAATAAAAATAAAAAGAAAGGACACATCATTACCTGTGTAGGATGAGAAAGAAGGCAGTGGTGCTCTTGTTAAAGAAAGAATCAAAGACTGGCAAAGATTACAGTCCCACTTATTTTAATCCTCTGCAGCTGATCAATGCAGGGGGCAAAGACACCCATTTCTCCATTTATCTCAGTAAATATCCTCCTAACACAGAAAAGGATCCTGTAAAATTACTGGCACTCAGGGGCTGGTGCAAAGGAATTTAACTCTGGGTTTTCAACTACTTTAGAGATACTCTGTTTTGATAAACATGCACGGGAAAGGAAGTCTATTTAAAGTGTATACGTATACAACACATATTGTATATTATTATACAATTATTATACAATTATTCTGCTCTGTAACTCATCTTCCCACAAAATCGTTAAGCCTCCCTAGCACGAAATGATGCAAAAAATGTTCCTGCTATAATTTGAGTGATTCAAGTCTGTTCATCATGGATGATGGTAACAAATTGGAAAAGCTATGGTTCCATCCCATTCTGAATGGGAACCTGAATTTCTCTTTCACTGTCCCAGAGCCCCAAGATGGCGGGTGCAATTTAGCTCAAATATTCCCCAAGGATTTCCCTTTCCAGGAGTGCTCATTTCAGCTCCACACAATGTCGACCCAGACTCTGAGGCAGAGATGAGGTGGCAGGACAAAATGGAAACCACTTATGAAACCCAACTTGCCTTAGTTTCACTTACAAACGTGGTGATGTCATTTATTATCTACCTTACAGCTCCAGGTAGTACAGATCCAAGACACTTAACTCATGTGGAACACATCACTTCCCCCTCATACATATTTTAGCCCAGTTGTTTGCACTCTGCAGTTTCATCTAAAGATTACCTGAGATAATACAAATCATCAGCCTTGCAAATAAGTGGGAGCCTCCCCAGTCTCAACCAGGAGTGAGCAACAGGGATCCAAACAGAAGGAAGGAAGGTGAAGGGAGGGCAGATAGCCTCTGTGGCATCATCTGTGGACCCGCGGTGGGTAAATGCAAAGGGGAGAAGAAGCACTCCCCTGCAAGGTCAGGCAGACCAAAGTGGGGTTTGCGGATCCCGGATGGGGTAGATCCCCATTTACTGAACCCAAAAGCTTGACAAAGAGATTAAGGGACTGTAAGCAAACCGCTCACCCAAAGATTCAGTGCACCCTAGTTCTGTTAATTTTCACACCACTTGACTGGGAACGTTAGGGGGAAGGGCTGGTCGGCAGGTGGAAAGAATGTCTCTAAAACGTACCAGAAGTCACTGGAAAGGTGAGATTCCCAGATGACATCATATAGTGCCTCGGCTGTATAACTAGACATTTGACCGCAATTTTAACTGGCACGCAATGGCAATTTCTACTACCCCATCTACTGGGCGGTACAAAACATTCCATTTATTTACTGGGAAAGGAGCTGGCTTCCCATACCAGCCACCTTATCTCTGTCCAGTTCTCTCTCTGGGCAAGCGACAGAGAACTCCAGCAGGCCTGTCCCGCCCATTCCTTGCAAACAGCCCCACCAGAGAGGAATCCTTCTGAATGAAGTGGCTCAGCTAAGTGGCCCAGCTTGTTTCAGTGACCTGAGGCCCCACCGAGCTTCCCTCCACAGACCCCCACTCATGAGAACCGTGTATGCCAGCAAGTGGGAGCTGTGTGCATGAATGCATTTCCATGTGAACGTATCACTGCCACATACCTGAGCCTAGCCTACCTCGGGGCAGGGAACGAAGATCAGACTCACCTGCATATTCCCCCAAGGCATCACTCAAAAGCACACAATGAATCCTACCTAAATCGTGTAAAATAGAAGGAAGCTGCTCCAGCCTTAACATCTTTGTGTTCCTGTGAAAGTCCCATAACTGTTACTGGGATGCATGTAAATACAGGTGGGTATATGTTTATACAGACACTCTAAATCACTTTCTTCCTGAATAGAGCGATTCTTTGATAAATTGGTTTGACATTTGGTATAAAGTCCTGCAGGCCCTAGACAAAATGATTTAGAAAATAACAATGTCAGTTGCTCTGCTCTTTCAATAAATAACACACCAGTAAAACACAGATAATAACTGACAATCATACTTGTACTATAACTAACGAGAAAAGATAAAGCAGCAAATGGACTGTTTATATGCATTTGATAAATTGCATCCCCTGGATATACCAATGAAAAATAAATGTGTGCGGTGCTGGTTCACTGAACTAAAACAAATATTTACCACTGAGATTTAGGATTAAGAATGAAATTTACATTTTATTTGGCAACTATTTGGATGCTATGTCTACATACAGTTGAAAAGTCAAAAACCTACCTCAACTTCCTGAGTACGAAAGCATTATAAATGAGGAAAAAAAAAATAAAAGAATCAAACAAGAGGAAGGAATGTAAACATTTTCGATAATTGCATCAAATTTTCATATTATCATAACATTACAAAGATCATATGCAGATATTTTCTGTTAAGTCACCAACCATCATACATTTGAAAAAGTGCCGTCATTCATTAAGTTCATGGGGAAAAACATTAGGTTACTGGGTAGAATAACACAAATGGGGAAAAATCAGAGTGTGCTCTAGTGATCCATGTAGTTATTGCAGACAAAACAGCAAAATCATGATTAAATCCCAACACTCAGTCATGATTTCTATCTATGAGAATTTCAAGTGAATAATTTCCTATGACACTGGTCCAAACGGTGAAATTCGGTAAAAATCCTGAGATGACATCAGAGACCAGAAGTAACAGACCTTCTACATTTCTGCAAAGAAATTCTCCTGCCTTACAGCTCCAAAATAGCTTGAAGGGGTCTAAAACCTGAGGAAGACATGAATTTAGGTCTTAGAAACAGGTAATATAAGATTGTCATGGCTCCTTTAGCCAATTAAAGGATGACAGCCACCACAGAAGAGTTCCAGCTTCCTCAGGACTTTCTATGTCTCCCCATCTGTCCATCCAATCTGAGGTTGTGGAAGTGACCCACTGTCTTGTTCATTTCTCAGTGAGAAAAACCAAGTCTGAGATTGCTTCCCAAAAGTATGGTCTGCAGTGGTTTTCGTTCTGGGATATGAATGGGTCTATGAGGTTATGTGTGTATTCGGCCAAGCCAAAGGACATCCCCCAGACTCAAAGCCATCCCTATCCCCGACTTTATTAACAATATTATCAAAATACTTGTGCTAACCACGAGCTGCCTTCTGAATACCCAGGAAAGAAACAGCCAGAACTATGGAGGCAAAGGCAGAGGAGACAGGATAAAACAAGACCAGCTCTGATGCAGATATGGGTTTAAATTCTTTCTCTGGCACTCATTGGCTGTGTGGCCCCTGCACAATCACTCAGTTTCCCAAGAGTCACACTTCCCTTATCTTTCTCTTATCCGCAGCCACCTTGAAGGTGGCTTTTTATAGGACTGTACTGTATAGGACAAAAAAAAATCCGTGCACAAGTGGACTCACACAGTTCAAACCCATGTTATTCAAGAGTTAACTCTAACAGGTATAAAATTTCAGTAATGTGACTTCTTGTGCATCTGAATCTTACCAATTAGGCCCAAGTGAAGGGAGGCCAATTGTACCTGGTAACAATAATTATCAAGTATTTTAGATACATGTAATTTTATTAGTGTCACGTACGAAGAGGAGCTTAGAAAAATAAAAAATCAGTGAAATTTGAAAACTTGAGTTCCAGGCATGTCTCTGTTTCAAGGTCAGGCTTATACTCTCTAAGACTCAGCGACCCCATCTTTAAAAAAAAAAAAACAAAAAAACAAAAAAACAAAACCAAAGGTAATACACCACAGAGCTGTTTGTGCATCGAGTTTTGAACCACTATTAAATATTACATTTAACTCAATTAAAGTTTCTATTGTAAGTAACTATATCCTGATAAGGAAACTGGGCAAGCTCTGGACAGGTGACATTTCCATGTCATCGCTGTATGGATGGAAAAAACAGACAGTGTTTGGCACACCAAAATGAGGCCCTTGCCATCTTGCAGCATGTGAGCCTTTACCTCAGAGAAAATACCAATTATACACAGAAAATACCATGAGGCCTACCTTTGTCCAAGTAGCACAAATTCCAAGTTGAAGAGTTCTGTGAAGGCCACTCCTGCCACATCCGTAGGCTGTCCAACCATGAACAGCCAGACACTACCTTCTAGACTATAAGGTACAGCTATTAACTATCACCTCGCCCCTTCTCCCGCCCCACTCATCCTGCGTGGGAGGCATGACTGGGGACAGTAAATGTGGTCATCCTCCTTGCTGACCACTGGACTCACTGGAGGGCTTTCCCAACACAGATGCCTCAGCCAGGAGCAGCCACTTCACTGGTCTGGGCTGTGGCCCCCACAGGGGGGACAGTTTTGGGGTTTTTTTTAAGTTCCCCGGATGATTCTTTAGCCCTCAGGGGCTAAAGGAAGCCACACATCAACTCAATCACAGTAAATGAAGGATGACTCAGGAGTAGTCTGGCCCACAAAGGTAGCACACCAGATGCAGCCCATCAAAGGCCTAACTCTGTCAACATCCAGAGCTTTCCAGAGTTGACTCTTCCAATCCCAGGCTAACCCCTCAAGCCATCCCCAGCTCCATATACAGCACGCATGTCCACTGGCTGCCCAGGAGAGAACCCAGGTCTCAGGTCAGACTCCTCTTCCTTCCTTTTGCTGTTCAGGCAATAACTTCAAGGGGGGGTGGGGGTGGGGGAGGCAATAATGGGAACCTAGGACTAGTGAGGTGACACTGGTGGATCTTGGGTTGATCAAACTGTCCAAGAGACCTGCAGGTGGGGCTATGCCCCACACCCTCACCCCACATATATTCATGCCTGAGTCACCTGCAAGGAACAAGCAGCCTTCAGGACTTGGCTCACCACAGCTGTGTTCAAAGTCAGGCCTTGTAGCAAATTGAAGTTCACATCAAAAAGTTCAAATCCAAAAAAAAAAAAAATCAAAGAGTAGTATTACTATTAATCATACACTAATAATGGCAGTTACTATTTGTGAATGGGCACAAGGTGCCAGACACGGCGCTAATAAGCCCTATGTTTTATTTCACCTAACCTTTACAATAACCCGCTAACATGAGGGAATGAGGACCCCTGTGAGGTAGCTGGGGAAATAGGAGCTCAGAGTGAGGAAATTATTACATAAGATCGTGCAGCTAGTAAGGGGCAGAGGAGAATGTGAACTCACTTTTGCTCAAGTCTAAAGATCATGCTCTACCCACCAGATGACGCCACCTCAGTGCCACCGTATGAAGGGAAGAGCACAAGGTATGTGTGGGATGGAGACCCTAGGGAGGGGCTGGCAACCCTGGGAAGATGCCAGCAGGAGAAACCAAGGGATGGGAGATGAACACACAGACCAGAGGCCTTCAAGAGGCCCTCTCTACTGCTGCCATGAACTGTGTGTGTCTGAAGCCTCAGGTTTCCCATCTGTGAAATGGCAGGAATAAACACCTGCTTTACAAGGTCTATGTGAGATCGGATCGCAAGTCCATCCGTCATGCGCGTGGATCCAAGAGAGGAGGGAGGACACCCTGACTCCCTGATCCACCCCTACTCAAGACGCTGGCCGGGGTTTCAGAACCATGGCCATGAGCCCTGACAAAGCAGCCTCAGAAGCCCTCCGCCTTTGTGTGCTCTGGACTGAGTGCTCACACCTGTCTGCCACCAGCACTCCCTGGAGCCCGGTTCAAAGTGAAGTATCCAATGCAACATCAAGGCACAGCATGGAGGAGGTGGTGGCTTTGGCACCAGCCATCTCTCTAGGAAACCACGGCTACAGACTTTGCATGAAATTTTCATTAGCTGCACAGCTAGGCCTGCTACACTTCCTCCCAGCCCTGCCATTCAGCCTCGGCTCTTCAAGGGAACATCTGGGAAGCGTAGCAATGAAGACTCCCTTCGCTGTGTCCCCAAGTGTCCTAGCAGCCACCCTGCCCACCCTCCTGTGCATCCTGAGGCTCTGGCCCTCGGACCACTACATAGCAGATACTCCCTGGCAAGAGAGCCCCAGAAACAGATCTGGTCAACGTCTTTTGTCCATGCCAGTGGTGTCAGTGTCGGGATCTGAGGGTACTCATCTGAGATTTACAACTTCTGAAGTTACAATCCCCCATGGTACGAGGTAATCAGGGCAGGCAAGCCTGCTGAAAAATGGATCCACACTCCTGAGCCACAATTTACCTCTACAGTCACCGACAAGGCTTCCATGGAGAAGGGCGGGTGCCCCCTCTCTAAGGTTCCAGCCATTGCGAAAACTGGGGCTCACCAGAACAACCCTCTGAAACCGAAGACCCCCATAGGACCCACACTCCCAACAGCCGCTGGGTCCAATCAACACATGGTCACAGAGACAAGCTACCTTTCCTCTCACTCAGCAAGAGCTGATGCAATTCTGTGAAGGATATGACAGAGCCTCTCAACCCCAGCATGCCAAAAAAGATGCTCGGTACACTCAGGAGACTTAGAGAACCAGAAAGCACTGCAGCCAGGCTCCACGCTTGGGAACCTGGTCACTGGACCTCTTGGTCCCAGACAAGATGTATCTATGTCAGGTGACAAGATGGAAAGCCCAGAGACACTGCAGGAGAGCAGTCCTCATACTAAGAGCAATGTGCATTGAGTCCCCCAACAGGGGTCCAGCCCTTGTTTTGTGGGATCCATGTGCAAGTCTACTCCATGAACATATGGCTGTCCCATTCCTCTGCAGGGAAATTCCTACAATCTGGCCATGCTCATTTGGGGTCTGGAGTGCCCGCAGAGACAGAGGAAAGGTGAAGCTGCCAAAGAAACTGGGGCAGAGATGCAAGGACCTTGATGCCTGAGGAGACATGCAGATTTTAAGGCATTGAGGAACCACTGGAGGGCTTCCTTAGAGGTGGATTCCATCAAACTGGTATTTTCTGAACCATGCTGGGCTTACTCTGTGTGGGACAAATTAGAGGCAGTCCAAGTGAAACCAAGGACACCAGAGCCCTCCAAGGCAAAGTTATCAAGTGACATCATTTACATGGTAACAAAACACACATTCAACAGACATTTATTTCTTGTGGAGGAACACTTTGCTGGCAGAAACCATCGTAATACCTTCATTTTTATGCTCTTTTTCCATGTATTATTTGGGGAAATAACGGAACATTGATAATAATGCTAGTCTCTTCCAGTTCCAAAATTCAGTGATTCTAATTATGTCAAACAATCAACTGTGCCTGAAAGCTCTATATAAATAGAGTAGGAGCAATTTTCGCAGAGTAGCGAGACTACTATTGAGACTCTACTAGACTATAATGTACTAGAGGAATCCAAGATGCAGCAAAGCAGTGAGCTGCCTTTGGTTTGCTTTTTATTTTTGGTTCAAATGGAAGGACCTAATATAAACACAAAGAGTAATTATGTCCTAGATCTTTAAAAATCCTCTTCCTATGAAATAACTTTTGAGCATTCAAGAAAGAGCCCAGTCGGATTTTTTTTTTCACATGATGCTCAGAGGTACTGACACAGAAGCTCTAGCAAAAAAAAAAAAAAAAAAAAAAAAAAATCTCCAAGATCAAATTTTTTAGCTCAGCTACCTTTTCGTGTGAGGGGGAGACTTCCGGAAGAAATCACGTAAGAAGACAGGAAGAATACAGAAAATCAAGAAGCAGTCCAAAGGGCCCAACAAGCAAGGGTAGGTACTTCATCCACTCCATCACCACACCATCTCGGGGCCCAGAGCCCACCTCCTCAGAGGCCTGGGAAAGAAAAACAGGAGCCATGGCACCAACACACATGTACCAGGACTATGTGGCTACTATGCTGGAGTGGTGTTGGGTCCTGTTGGTTAAAATCCCCTTCTCAGTCAGTCAGTTGCATGGTCACATTTTCTAGGTATCTCAACATCCTTAAGTAGTGTCTATGACCCACAGGAAGAAGGAAAGAAAAAAATATAGAAAAGTGCGGGGGCGGGGGGGGGGGGTGCCCGGGTGGCTCAGTCGACTAAGAATCTGACTCTTGATTTCAGCTCAAGTTATAATCTTGCAGTTAGTGAGATTGAGCACCTCGTCGGGCTGTGGGCTACTAACACGGAACCTGCTTGGGATTCTGTCTCCCCCCCCTCTCTGCCCTTCCCTCGCTCACTCTCTCTCTCTCTCTCTCTCTGTCTATATATATATATATATATATATATATATATATATATATATATATATATATATATATATAAAAGGACTACAAGAAAATCAAGATGGTTATAATGGTTGGGGGAATATGAAGCTGCTTATACTTTATTAGTTATCAATTTAAAAAACATGACATGGGGGTACCTGGGTGGCTCAGTCCATTAAGGATCTGGCTCTTAATTTCAGTTCAGGTCATGATCTCACAGTTTGGGAGTTCGAGCCCCACATCAGGCTCTGGGCTAACAGTGCAGGGTCTGCTTGGGATTCTCTTTCCCTCTATCGCTGCCCTTCCCCTGCTTGCACTCTGTCTCTGTCTCTCTCTCTCTCAAAATAAAATAAACTTAAAAAAATCAACATGACATGAATTACTTCTTGTATTTGTATGTTGTCTACTCACTGATCTGTTTACTCATTCATTCATTCAAAGCTCTATGGAAGAGGGAAAATGAGGACAGCATCACTCAACCATTACAGGCGGAGAAACTCTAGTGCACAGAGACGTAAAATCATTTGGACACGAATTCACACAGCACTAAAACGTGCAGTAGAAGATCCATGTAGACCAACAGCTTGGGCTGAGCAATGTACCCATGTCCCAGACAAAGGAAGTAACAATGAAACGCTTCTTGGGCCATGACCAAGGCCAATGAGTAGGAACATTCCATTCCGATGGAATGGATCCTGAATGGAACCACAAAGCCTTATCAGTAGCCTGCTTCTGGGCTGGCACATAGGGTCGCCGTTCATTTATTCCTTTGTTCTGGCATTTCAGCTACCCTGTAAGGAATGAAAGACCTAGGATTCACAAGGGGTGACCCTCAGCTCACTCACAGTGCACAGCCCCTGGCAGAAACACGAAGGACAAGGGCCCAGGACTCAGAGCAGAAATCGCACATTTACCCATGAGGCTCGGTGACGGCTCCAGCTCTGACAACTAAGCCAAGTTGTGGTTCGATTTACTAAGGGATCCGAGGCTCAGACACCTCATCTGATTTACCAGCAGGACACACAAATCACAGCTAGACTTGGAGGCACCTCGTCAGCACTGCCTGCTGGAATTATTTGGGAACAAGAGCGCGCGGGTTATTTTGGTGTTACCCATCAAAGCCTCCGAGCTCCTTTCTCACATCTCTCTTTTCATGAAATTCAGCTCTTAACCCAGCTTGGAGCTGAACTCAATGGTTCTGCTTCCCCATCAGAAACGCACAAAAGCATAAAAGCCTATGGCAGTTTCTTCACCAGGAACTTCTCTTGATGTCCCCACTGCCACTGCCTAAGTGATTCTGGGCCAGCGATTCAACCTTTGCGAACTGCAGTCCCCTCACCTGTAAAATGAGGGCAAAGGTGCCCACTCCGCAGGGTGGACTGGAGGGGTCATCTGAGACATACATGCAAAACGCCCAGCACGTAGCTTGCGCCAGAAGATGGTAACTACATTTTCTATGCGTCCTGTGCTCTGAGCCGAAAATAGGGTTTTCGAAACAGACTGCTGGTGGACTCTGGATCAAGAGACTGGTTATACTGCCATCCTGACTCTGAGGAGATTGTGAAGCAATGAAATCTGGGTGATGGCTGCTTTGGAAAAGCAGCAGCCATGGCTCTATGCGAAAGTGTAAATAAAATGGCACTTAAGTAATCACATTACTCACAGCTTAATGCATGTGATCCAGAGCTTCAAGCAAGCGTGTGCATGTGATGGATTTCTCATTATCTGTTGGCTGCCACTGCGGTCCATCCAACCGCCTGCAGGCGTCCTGGCTGGGAATGTCTACATGAGCTCCTGATGGGACCCACACTCCTTGCTATCAGTAGGAACAGACTGAGCAGGAAGGAGACGATGCCTTCATAATAAGGTGATAATGCAAACAGATGTGTGTGCTTGAGGGAGAGCTACCAGGGTCTAAGTCAGCCATTAAAGGCACGTTCCTCAGTTCGCAGGGGCTCCTAAAAGAATTTGGGCCAGAGGAAATTTCTAGCGTAATCCTCCTGGCCCCGTCAGGTGAGGATGGAGCCTCCTCGGATGCCAAACATAGCCTACTCTCGACTTAGCAGTGTCGAGCACCAAACCAAGCACCAAAAGAAGGAACCAGGAGTGCTGCACTAAATCTACCTCCTTCGTGAGGGGAGGGAGGATCTCTGAAATCCCAGGGGTCTCCCTTTGCCTAGAACTGCCCTGAAAGCGGTCACAAACTAACTGGAGTATGCTAGGTCCTTAGACCATTTATGCTCCGGATAAATGGAGAACCTCCAGAAAAGCTACTTCAGAATCCAATGGCAACATTAAATCTAAGTTCACCGAGGCACCTGCCACCTTTCCCCAGGGAAAGAGCTCCCTAAACATGGGTATACTTGATTGAGGCAAGGCTTGTCCTAAGAGGCTCTGCCCTTCCTGCCTCCACCTCCCAGCAGGGCTTCTGTGCCCTCACGGACTCCCCGCCTCTGCTCGCACATCAAAACTTGCTCCTGGACCCTTCCTTCAGAGCCATGTAAAGAGGACTATGATAGCTCCCAGACCATTCATATTCAACAAAGGATCCAAGCCTGAGGTGCCAAAATCCTGCCGTCTGCCAAAAGAAAGGCGAGGAATATTTAGGGAGAGGGTCCCGGCTGCCCACTGAATTTACAGCATACCCGTCAGCCTGGTCCCAGTAAGTGTAGAAGGAGAAGAGGATGAAGAAAGCAGGGAGAGGTAAACAGAGGGAAAGAGAATGAAAGAGTCTGCAAAGAGTCTTGAAGGGAAAACACCAGGAAAGGCAGCACTGGCAATGTGAGAACACTTTCTCCTCCAGATCCAAAATGGACCCAATGGATGGTAGCACAAGAACCCGGGACCTAGGGAGGTGCTGGCATCCTGCACCTCTAAGGGAGGGAGGGGAATTCAAGAAAACAGCAACTCGAGCCTGTGTTCGGGCCACTGTGTTCGAGCCTGTGTATGGGAAGTAGCATACATCTACTGAACTTCGACTGGCAGCTGAGGACCACACTCTACACTTAACGCTGATTATTCCTCATAATGATCCCAATGACTTTGCAAGGATGGAGATGTCCGTTACCTTTCACAGCTAAGGCTCAAAGAGGTTACGTAACTTGTTTGAGGTCACACAGCAGGAAGCGGCAGAGCAGGGTTTCAAATCCAGCTCTCCCCGACCACAGAGCCCTGGGCTCTTTTCCATGCGCCACGATCACCCAGTGCCCCCCCACCCCTCCCAGAGGGCTGAGTATCTCACCAAGCCCTAGACCATCAGCTCCCAGAGGGTGGACGCCGCTGGACCCAGCTCAGACCTGAGCAACCAACAGAGACTCAGAACAGCTACGGGTTGAATGAGAACTGGTATGTGAAGACATTATGACTTTCTCTGGCAACTAGCAACTTCACTCTTTTGAAGACAAAGGCCCACCCTTGATAAAGCCCAGGGAAGCTGAGCCTCTAGGGCTCAGATCTGGGTAGAGGCAGAGTATGGGAAGAGAGGGGAGAAGAAGTGAAATCTCAAGAGACACCCTGGATGGGTGGCAGGGAGAGGCTATGCTACTGCACCAGACCCCTTTGTGGCTGCTGGGCGAAGCTGTGGTTCCAAAGATGAAACAGGAGCCTGGCCAACAAGAGGCACAGCATCCAAGCAGGTTCCAGGAAGGGCTCGTTCGCATTCGAAGTGAGACCACCTTGTGAGGTGCACAGGTTTGCAGGCTGATCTGTCAATCACTCCAGACTAATGTGCCTCTTCCCCCAGCTGCAGCATAAGCTCAGACCTGACCCCGAAGCCCAGCAGACCAGGGGTGGCTCCCAAGGAGTCATTATGCGAGCACACATGGCTTCACAAACCCAGGGTCCGCATTAGTAAAAATTAGATGCAAATGTGATAGGGGTCATGGCTCGCCTTCCTGCTGGCCCTTGCCTGCCACACAACAATGATGCCCGAATGACAGAATCGGAGAAAATACTTAATAAATTATGACCACACACTCAAGCACAGCAGCCCAGACCTTTTGTGCTTATTAACACAGTCTCTCTGCTCTTTAGAGGACCGCAGTATTCTTAAGTCTTTTGCAACTAAAAGGTACCTGGGAACATAAATCTTCCTCACTGCAATGTGAACAACTCCCGTAACAACAACGGCAGTTCATTACCATGCCATTTTGGGTTCTATTTCTCCAAGAAAATAAATTACCAGTTTAAAAACTATCAGAAACATGTTCTACTAATACTCAGCTTAAACATGATTATTTATTAGAAAGTATTGGAAGCTACTCACACCTGTGGTAACCATAAGCACATGTGGTCCTCAGTGTGTTTTATATTTAAAGGCAGGAAAAATATATAAAACAAAAAGTGGTACAGATTTCCATTTAAAAAAATTTTTTTAGTGTTTATTTGTTTTTGAGAGAGAGAGAAAGACAGCGCAAGTGGGGGAAGGGCAGAGAGAGACAGCAAGACACAGAACCCAAAGCAGGCTCCAGGCTCTGAGCTGTCAGCACAGAGCCCAATGCGGGGCTCGAATTCAAGAATCGTGAGATCATGACCTGAGCCGAAGTCAGAAGTTTAACCGACTGAGCCACCCAGGCACCCTTAGATTTCTGTTTTTAAACAGGTCTTTATTTTTTTTAGGCCAGCTCTGGCCTCTGTGGCAGATCTTGGTGATGGACCAAATGCTCAGGAAGGGAAGAACCGGGCAGGCAAGCGATGGGAGAGAGGAAAACACACCAGGTACAGTGGCTACCCTATGCCAGGTGGGGCTCACCCCTCCAAACTAGGGCTCTGCAAACCTTTTCTATAAAGGGTCAGAAAGTAAATATCATCTCCCTTTGTGGGCGAGACACATACTCTTGTCATAAAAGATGATAAGGTTAAAAACTAGGTATTTTAAAGGAAGATGTACATACATTCCATTCAGTTCAACAGAAACTTATTGACTCTCTTGGTGATGATTATCTAAGGGCTTATTACAGGAGGCGAGGAGCAGCTGGAGAGTTTCCTTACCATCCTGAAGTTCCATCCTT
This sequence comes from Panthera pardus, assembly GCF_024362965.1. Classification (NCBI taxonomy): domain Eukaryota; kingdom Metazoa; phylum Chordata; class Mammalia; order Carnivora; family Felidae; genus Panthera; species Panthera pardus. The sequence goes on along the minus strand of NW_026526765.1, from coordinate 125,146,437 downwards.
AACAAAAACAGACTCTGTAATCCAGAGGCAAAATGGAGGAGACTCACTGTAACAACTTATCAGATGCTCCGGTGAACTCCTTGGCCACAGTGCTCCTGGCTGCTGCCTCCAAGGCCATCACCCCTCCCCCACCCACACGTTAGGGCAACCTACAAAGGCCTCACACAGCCATCATGATGTCAACAGTTTCGGTGCAGATTTCCCTGGCAAAAGACAGCTGCAGCCCAGCCATGAGACCACCCATGTGCACTAAGCCATGTATTCTACCTCCTGGGCTCAGACTTTTTGGTCAAAACTTGTCTCTAGCTGAGGTTCTGGGACACAGAGGCCTGCTCCTGTTTGAGCATTTGGTGACACTTCCCTGGAGTGACAGCACTGGCAAAGAGTCCTTAAGGACCCATGAGACTTCTCCCACAACCTACCCAACTGGAAAAAGAAAAAAAAAAAAAAAAAAAAAAAAAAAACACTCATAATTGTCTTCCTGAGACCACTGTGGGTGAAAATTTAGTTAAATTGTTGGAAATTAGCTAACCAGGGAAAGGAACTACATTTCCTTCTCTTTTTTCATCTCCAGCTCCAAGGACAAGATTCCTCTCAGATGCCCCTAAAAGTTTCTGCAATTGTCTCTAGACAGGCACTAGTGAGGAGAGAAAGTAAATTGCTCTCTGCAATTACTAAGCTGTGAACTCCCTAAACAGCCAATCTTCATGCTGCCATTGTAGTCGTGTCTACGGACGGCTGGTTCAGGCGAGGGCAATCATTCCCAGAGCCCTCCGCTACTGCTAAATGTTCAAAAGGCAATGTGGAAAATTACCCAGAAAACAGCTGTTTATGCTTTAGGCAGCTCCTACATGGGGAGAGAAGCAATGGGCGGGTGGAAGTCAGAAGCCATAAAATTGAGAAAATACTATTTTCAAGTTAAATGTGAAGGGAAGTCCCTTTGCGAGAGGTAATCAATAGTCAAGTGGAAGCCAAGAGGACAAGACTCCCCGGTTAAGGAGAGAAGGCAAGCAGTTAAGAGTCACCCCCAAATAACAAGTCACTGAGCTACAGCAGGCCCCAGAGAGTGAACTCACCGCCTGTTATGGTCACCGGAGCACTCAAGGTGCCTCACCCAGCAAGGGGAGCCGGGCCCAGCCCCCAGATGCTGTATGATTTTCTCCTCCCATGCACACAACTCTACAACACAGAGGTAGCTTCTAAATCATCTGTAGTAAATTGTGCTACTGAAGGCACAGTGCTGACATTCTGAAAGGCCAGGTAATGGCAGCTGTGATTCCCCTCCAACCATAAGCCAAGAATCTAAGAGACTTGGAAACCCTTGGATACACCCAACCCCGACTCTGTTCCGAGTCTTGCCAACAAGCCACCCTCAACATAGAGGCTCAGCACGGTATCCTGAGTCCTATTCAGGGCTTCCCATAGGAGGGTCCTACCTCCCTAACCAGGCCAATTCCCACAGGCATAGTTGTGAGGATTCGATCAGTAGGCTGGAAACTAAGAGTCTTCAACTAATGAATAGAAAGAGAAGATCTGGAAGCAGCCAGAGATTCTGATCTCTGGACTCTCTGAGGTTTTGGAGACCAGGCAGTCATTAGATGCTAAGCTTGGACACCAGACTACATTTAAAAGGGAAATCTGGACTCACAATGATTTTTTACTTCCACAATTCTAGACCAGGTTGTTGCTAAGCATCGAAGTCCAGCACATTTTATCCAAAACCTTAAGGTCCTCCTGAGTGCATGAAGGGAACAAGATGCAATGACTTCCAGAATGAGGAGAAATTGGAAAACTTTCAAAGGTACTGAGGAGGCAATCAGCTTCAAAGATCTATTTCTGAGATGGAGAACTGGGGAAGGAGAAGCTTACCTAAATTTTACATCAGGACTGAACTATTCATAGCAGGAGGCTGGAATGTGGTTTTGTTGGCTTGATCCAAATTGCAAAGAGCAAGGATGCATCTTCATTGGCAGGGTGGCAGGGTAGAGAACTGAGCTTTGGAGCCCAGCAGAGCCACTAGGCATCTGGCCTCCAGCGTGTATTCCCTGTGTGACTTTGGAAAGGTACTGAACCTCTCACTATTCCAATCTATAAACTGAGGTTATTAATGGGGCCAACTCCTTAGACCTTACAGAGTCCAAATGAATAGTAGTCCATGAATATTCATAAACAGTAGCCATTATAAGTAGAATTACTGTTTAATGGGTGATTCTCATTTAGGTGCATTTTAACTCTGGCTTCCTCTTCTTTTCAAAGTCTTCCCATCACTACCATTTGAGGGGGTTAAAACACCCTAAAGGGAATGCTTGATTGGCCTGTTGCTTTTCTTTAAAACACAGTATACTCTGGTTTCAAGGTCTCAAAACAGGTGCAAAGAGTCAGTGACTTAGAGTCTTAAAAAAGAAGAAAGCAAAAACCCTCCCTAACATGTAAGCCAGAGGCAAAGGTGAGGAAAGGTGGTTCTGTTTCATCATAAAGAAAAAGCAATAAAAAAAAAAGGGGGAAGGAAAAAAAAGAAAAAGTAATTCTTGTGGAGGAAAGACCACAAGTCTCCCAGCTGGAGATGTGCTGGTTGAAGCTAGGACAAAGCTGTAGAGAGAGGTACACCGTTCTCAACAAGAGCGGGAAATCACATTTTTCTAGATGTGGTTTTAAATTATGTAAGGGAAACAGTATGCAAAGAAGAAAACTCATAAATATCTTCCTCATCAAGAAACATCCGAAGAGTGAAAGAAACAAGCCAGAGTGAAAGAAGATACTTGCATCGTTTGAAACCCAACAAATGGCTTAGGGCGCCCGGGGGGCTCAGTTGGTTAGGTCTGACTTCAGCTCAGGTCATGATCTTCTGATTTGCAGGTATGAGCCCCACGATGGGCTCTGTACTGATAGCTCAGAGCCTGGAGACTGCTTTGGATTCTGTGTCTCCCTCTCTCTCTCTGCCCCTCCCCCATTCGAACTCCATCTCTCAAAAATAAATAAACATTAAAATATTCTAAAAATAAAAACAAATGACTTGCATCCAGAATATAAAGACTGTATACAAATCAGTAATAGAAAAAATGACCCCATTCAAAATATGGGCAGGAGATGTGAATAGGGCACTTCTAAATAGAGGATACCCCTAAGCCAACATTTATCAGAAGGGCTTAAGCCTTAAACTATGACTTTACACAGTATAAGAAAAGATGAAGGACAACTGGCACTGTCACGCAGGGCACAAGGCAAGGCACTGATGTGATGTTAGCCACTTCAGAAGACGGCTTGACAGGTGCCCCAGAGACTCCACCCCCCGAGAAGATACCCAACACAAATGGGAACACGTACGCAAAAGGCTTATACAAGAACGGTCATCAGCAGCAACACTCAAAGTAACCCTCAGTGAAACAACTCAAGTATCTACCAATAGCCAATGGATCAACTGTGGTTTGTGTGTGCACAAGTGAACAGTAGGCAGCAGTGGCAACAGACCAAATGTCGCTACACATTACAACGTGGACGGCCCCAGGTGCATAAACTGGCACAGAAGAGCACAAACTGTATGATGTCATTTACAGCGAATTCAAAAAATGGCAAGACTAAGCTCTGATGCAAAGTTGGAACAGCAACTCTGGGAAGAAGCGAGGGAGTAAGTTAGCGAGGACAAGTCACACTCACGGGTGCCAGGAACATTCTGTCTCTTGCCCTAGGTGCAGGTTGCACAGGTTTGCTCCCTTAGTAATAAGTCTATTCTATCTGGCACTTGGTACGCATGCGTATTAGACTCCACTAAAAAAGTGTAACGAGTGAGTGAAACAAAGAAACAATCTATTCTGTTGTACCTACGTGATCTAGGCAGGGTCACTGCTTAGTTGGAAATTAAAGAAATATTCTGAGCCAGAAAAAGGCATTTCCTGGAAACACCCACATGGCAGAAAGTGTTTTTGTGACAGCTGGACACGCACACCCCAGAGTCGGAGAGATGGGTCTTAGTCTCAACCATAAAAGTCAGGAAGCCAGAAAGCCACAAGGGAAACCCAGGACCTGCACAAATAACCATCAATGTATTAACTGCTCCTTAAGTGGCAGCATTGTTTTAAACACTTAAATGGATTAATTCATGTAATCCTCATAAATTCCTACTTTTTAAATCAACACAGAGGAGTTAAGTGTGTGACATAAGGTCACACAATTAGCAAGGGACAGAGCATGGACTCATTCAGTCCAGGGACTACTGCTCTGGAATTCACATGCTGTAGGCACGTGCTATGCCAGCACCGAAACCACCTGACCATCTAAGAACGAACAATAAATCCAGCCACTCACCTCAGCAGAAGCAGTCACAGAAGCAATGGGGAGAGGAAAGTCAGGCCAAGAGGAGAAAATCCATTGCTTACAGAGCACCTACTAAGTGCTAGGCAATGAGCTAGGTACTCTAAGCCAAATTTGATTTAATTTTCAGAAGAGCTCTATCAGGAACTGTAGCTACTCTTACCATCCCTATTTGAGAGAAGCAGGAAATGAGGCTTGGAAAACGTTAACTTTCCACTGCTGGTGAAGAGCATGGGGAGGATTGAACCGCAAAGTCCCACAACCTGAAAGGTCAGTAAAGTCTACAGGCCAGAATAGGTCCTGGCAGCACCGTGTTTCCATGGCAACTCCAGGGAAGCCACCATCACTGAAGTGGAGTTTACGAGGGGAAGTTCACACCTGCAAGATTGCTTTATAGGACCAGACCAGCGCCCAATCCAACCAGTAAGAATGGAGCCCTCCTGCTCGGCAACAGGGGTGGACTGACATGTAAGGATCCCTCCACAAACAAAAGCTGGAGTGAGATGTCCTATCTGGAGTGGTGGAGCAGACATCTGTTCTGTCTGTGCCAGAGGGTCCCCTCTTCTTATAAGAGAATGCTTTACCTATGATTCAGGCCTGGCTCACGATCCCACCGGTCACACGGACGAGAGCAAGCGAGAGAGGGGATTTCACCCTCCTGGCTATACCATAGCGATTCACCCAGGAATTGGTACATGACCTTGCAGATGAGTCAGAGTCCTCTCTGAGCTTGCATATGGATGCTGGAGAGAGAGGGCTCTAAGTGACTCCTTTAGGAAGAACTGGCTTGGAATTTCTCCAGAGTATCTTTTCAGTCACATGGAAAAAGCATGTCTAAGGATAAAGCCAGTGTGTCAAAGCAGATGTAGTGGGGAGACAAAGAGAAAGTGAGGGCAAGCCCTGGATGCAGCCCTGCCTGAAGTCCAACACTGGACTTTCTAAGTACATGGAACATAACCTGGCTTTGCATTTAAGCTAGTCTGAATTGGGTTTCATTACCTTGCAACCATGAGAGTCCTAACATAGCACAAGTCTCTGGATAAGGTAGGATATAGGACTATGTTCTGAAACAAGTGATGGCAGATTGAACAGGGGAAGCCAAGCAGTCTGAAAGGCCTCTAAGGAGGGTTCCGTACGGGAACTATGTTGGGCTGAACTCCCAAAACCTATCATCAGCTTCGGGGAAAGGAAGGTAACACAGATTCATGAGAAAACTCCATCGTCCCCACTCACTGGCGTAGTAGGGAGAAAACAAAACAGAACGACTGGGGGGAAGCCAGATCAAAATGTTGGGGCAGCTACCAGGGTGCAGAACTGATCAAACAGCTGAGTCACCTATCATCTTTCAGAGCAAACAGCTGTCAGAAGGAAGCACTTCCACAGCAGAGCTGAACACAGCCAGGCTTGGCTCTCACAAATGGATCTCTATGGGGTAATGAATCGACCCATCTTTAACAAGATTTTCCTGCAATTTTAATTCCATACAAGAGTCAACCAGTGAGAAAGAACAAAATGATATTTTACTACCTGTAGATACACACCTTAACTTTTAAATTCGTATCTTCAGATAGGAAGGGGGTCGGGAATAAGAGGAAATTAAATCCATAAATCCACTGATTTATCACTGCACAAACACAGAACTGGCATGACAGTAAACTCTTTTCGCAGACTGTATTTCCCCCAGAGTCAGTGCTGCAAACACAGTGGAAAATCCTGATTTGGAATGAGAAATAATTCCATTTTAATCTTGTTTATCTTCTTGGTCTAGTAATCCCCTGTGGCCACTGCCCATCTGGCACGTTCCTGTAAGAAAACTGTGGCCACAGTTGTTTCATTCAATTCTGTGGTTGGTTTGTGGAATGTTTTTTTCAATGTATACAATAGAGGCCATTGGGTATTGGGCTTATTTTTCTTAAATAAATCTAATAAACCAACACCAAGCACCATTTATTTCAGGAATATGTTGAAAGTACAAATAACATGTAGGCAGCCTTTATGAGAGCACATGAAATACTATCTGCAGGGAAGTTAACAGAGCCCAACAAATTAGTCTAATCTCAAGTGGACCAGGAGGAAGCAAACAGACTCACCAAAGCAAAATGCAATTAGTAACAATATTCTGCAATTCGGCAGCTCGCATCATCAGAGCATCTGAGGATGCGCAACATGCCTTAATTAATTCTGACAGTGCCCTTTAGAGCCCCAAATCGCAAACTTTAGCCTGCATGGAAATCCTGAAGTGACCTCTTTCTTGCTCTCAGAAACTCTGATTCGGGGAATCTGCCACGGGGCTTAGAAATCCTACCCTGCCTGCTCCCCTAAGTGAACGTGATCATGGAGGTCTGGAAACAGCGTGATGAAATGCCTCACAAAGAAAGGTATGACCACTCGCCACATACATGGACCATAGCTCAGGAGAAGTAAGGGTTTGCCACTTGCTCTGGGGTTGCGACATCCAATAGAACTTTCGGTGATGACGGAAAGGTTCGGGAGTCCTCACTGCCCAATACAGTAGCCACATGTGGTTGATGAGCACTTGAAATATAACTAGTATGACCGAAACACCGAACGTTTAATTGTGGTCCGTTTCAATTTAATTTAAATGGTCATGCATCTATGGCTTATTTACTGAACTATGCAGCTCTAGACCCCATAGCAGCATTTAAGGAAAAGATGGAAGTTAACTGGATTAGACCATGTTCATTTCCACCTTTGACCAATTATCAACAATTTCTTTTCCTTATCTATATACATTAACAAAATGGCATGGTTTGAGTACCTACTACTGTCAAAAACTCCATCAGGGAAGTTTTACAGATGAGGAAAACTGAGGCTCAAAGAGGCTAAACATGTGCTCGATGTTACAGGACTGGACATGACAGAGTCAAGATTTGAACACAAATCCTACGATCCCAATACCACACCGTTTCCACTAAAACATGGAAAACATGTTGTCTCCATATATGGGGGCTCAACTCAAAACACGAAGAGAAGGTAATGGAACTGTCACCTCCCTTACCCTCAACTCCTGACATTTTTCATTGTTTTCCACGTATCAACTGCTATTCTTATGCAGGGTTCTATAAATACAGTATAACACAGAGAAAGGAAAAGGTCCCAGGTGCCAACCACAAACTGCAGGATTTGGCCCTCAGTGGCCCCACACCACCCCCTGCCATCTGCCCCTCTGCCTTCTGCTCGCTCTGCTCTAGTCACACTGGCCTTCTGCGACAGCAACACAGCAGGCAGTCTCCTGCCTCAGGACCTTTGCACTAGCTGTTTTCTCCCCCTGAAAGGCTCTTCCTTCAGATATTCATGTGACATAGTCTTTCTTGAGATCTCTGCTCAACTGTCCTTTATATGTGAGTTCTTCTGCCACTACTTTTTTAAGTTCTCTTTCTGACTCCAAACCCACTACTCCTGGTACTGACTCCCTGAATTCTTCTCTGTAGTGTTTATCACCTGTTTATTGTCTGTCTTCCTCTACTCCCATTGGGACATAAGCTGCATGAGGACAGGAATTGTCTTGTTCACTGATATACCCTAGCACCTGGTCCAGAAAAGGCACTCAGTAAGTACTCTGAATAAGTACACAGATAGACAATAAAAGTTTACCTGCATGGTTCCAAGAGAGGCGTTATTTTTTGTCCTTCGTACTTTTCTAGGTTTCCCCAACAGTCTACAGTAACATCAATGCCCCTTGCAGTCATTAAATCAATAAATGTTCTTCACATCATCCTACTTGGTCATCACTGGGTGGCCCGAAAGTCACCACCTCCATGAAGTCTTAAACCTGCACCTACTCTCCACCCTTCCCACTGTGAGTTCTGCTAACAATGGCATAGAGCTAACGTCCCCTTGAAACAGAGATTGTCAAGTCTGTGGGTCACCAAACCTGCTAGATCCAAGGAACTCAACCACAGGGGCCTGCCAATGAATCATACTCAACTTCTTTGATTTAAATAATATAACTCCATTTCTGACGATTTTACCATTGGATAGGAGACTAAAAATGAAAGGTCCCAGTACGTGCTGAAGTAGCTATACAATCCCCTCCACATCAAGGTCAACTGTAAACCCTGTTCACAATGCTGGCTTCATGAAGCTGGAGGTAGGCTCCACCTCACTGACCAGGCATGCTTAGATAATGCTTCTTAACTGTGGGGGGGGGGGGGGGGGAGAAGTACTGTTGGATGTGGGTTCTGATTTATACCAATCAACTATCAGCAGACTTCTGTCACATATAAAACAATAAATGCACCTGGTAATCAGTTCATTTCACCAAGGTCTGTCTCTCACATACCCCCTTACTGAACCTTCCAAGTAACTCAGTAAGGTGGGTTTTATTATTATTCCTGTTAAGAAGTTGAGAAAACTGCAGCACAGAGAGACAAGAGGATTTCTTATATGTCACATGTCAGATAGGTAGAGGGAGAGGGGAAGCCGGAATTCAAACTCACAGCCTGTGCTTAGTTAAAGGACACAATCTCTAATTGTGAAAGTTATGAATCAAGCTGCAAGGGTGTCCAGACAATACAGAAGTTGTGACGGGCAGCTACAAAACGTGGCATGGCTGACTGAGTATGAACTAAAGGAGCATCCAGGCTGTGAAATTGTGCTCCTGGCTGTTCCTATGAACACTATTGTTTGACAAGTGCTGCCCAGTGAATTGGTAGATGGAAAGGCTTTTCCACTGGCCTGAAACTAATGCAGGCCTCATAAGTAAATAGCACTCATCTGTGACAAACACAGATAAATCCCAGTTTAGGGCTCCCCTCTGGAAGGGCTGGTGGAGGAGTCCAGATGCTCCATTGGTACAATTTATCATCCCAGAGAGACAGGTTAAAAGGTGCTCTCAACACCACGCACAATCTTGACACAGACTCACAGAGCAGGGACTGGGGACCTAGGATGGGATGTGGCACGCAGACTGAAGCATGGACCTTCGCAGCAGGCTTCCTGACATGAGGCCCCCTGAGCCGTCCAGCACAAGGGTGAACGGCAATAACTAACCCCAATGAATCGTAATACATTTGCTTAAAGAATTTTAGCTAAACTTCAAGAAAAGGCAAAAGAAGAGATAAGAAGATATATAGAATTTGTTTAATTGTACATTACCAGTATGACATATATGTAGGTACACATACATTATATACATGCATATGTACATATAATGCACACATATAATGCATATGTATGTACACACATAGCAATCTGTGTCAGAGATTCTATCTAGTAAGGTGAGCAGGTGCCTTCATCTGAGGTACAAAAGAAGGATGTCTGTGCATATTTAATTTTAATAAAAAATAGAAAAAGTATATGAATTGGAAAAAGTACAGCTATAAACTATAAGGGTAGAAAAGAGACAAACTTTCATTGCAGAAGACCACAGTTCCACAATCTCATCGAGAAAAGAAATACAACTATACATTATATGATTAAGAGACCATACTTTAATGTGGTCCACAGAAGGGTCTCTGGAGCCAGACAGACCTGGCCCTAACCTCACATCTCCCACGTACTAGCTACGAAACTTTGGGAAAGTCACTAAGTGTCAGCTCTCAAACAGGGATAGCTGTTTAAGAATTACAGGACTCGGTATACGTAAGATAACTTTTAACACAGTGCCGTGTGTACAATGAGACTTGATCAAGGTCACTGCCTTCTCTTCTCATTGTGGTGGCCTGACCATAGCTCACCCTGAGCGTAGGGTGTCTGTCTGCTTGGGACATCAGAATGGGGCCTCCCCAGAGCTCCTGCGGGAACTGCAGACACAGCACAATTTAATTTACAGTTACTTGGGATTTTGTTGATACTGATTACTAATTCAATTCCCAGTGTGATCCGAGAATAAACTAAGATGTCAGTCCTTTGAAATTTAAGTCTTATTTTATGATACATGACGGTCTTTCTTGGCAAACCTTCCATGTGCACCTGAAAAATAAGCATATGCTTCTGTGGGTGTAGTGTTCCATAAAGAACAGTCAGGCCAAGATGACTAACAATGCTTTTCAGATCTTCTATATTCTCACTTTTTGTTTGATTGTTCTGTCAATTACTGAAGGAGCAGTGTTGAGACTTCCCGATACTATGAAGAATCTGTGAATTTCTCCCTTGAGTTGTCTGTTTTTGTTCAACTCTGTTGAAACTATGCTATTAGGCACATATACATTCATGACTGTTAGATCTCCTAAGTGACCCTTTTAGTATTATGAGATGTTTCTCTTATCTCAATTAATACTCCTTCTTTGGAGGACTACTTTGTCTGATATTGCCACTCCAATTTTCTTATGCTTATTTTCTTGCAGGGTACACATTTCTCCATGCTTTTATTTTCAACCTGTTCTCCCTGTTCTTTAATACTCTCATTCGCTTTTCCTTCCTTCTTTGGAGTTAAGTGAATTTTTTAGTGTACCATTTTAATTCTTTTGGCTATTCTGGCTGTATCTTTTGCTTTGCCATTTTTAGTTATTGGCATAGTGGTTACAATATGTATCCTTAATTTATGACTGATTAGTTCATACTGTACCATTTAATGTAGGAAATAAAATGATTCCATTTACCCCTCCCCCATTCTGTTCCTATGTGCCTTCCATTTTCATATCTATGAATATATATATATATATATATATATATATATATATATATATAGTGTACATTGCATATATATACTATAATCTACATACATTATAAACCAAATACAGTAATTTACTTTTTTTTTTTTTTTTTTAAAGAACTGTATGTCTGGGGTGCCTGGGTGGCTCAGTCGGTTGAGTGTCCAACTTCGGCTCAGGTCATGATCTCGCGGTCCGTGAGTTCAAGCCCCGCATCGGGCTCTGTGCTGCTGACAGCTCGGAGCCTGGAGCCTGCTTCAGATTCTGTGTCTCCCTCTCTCTCTGCCCCTTCCCTGCTCATGTTCTGTCCCCCTCTCTCTCTCTGTCAAAAATAAATAAACATTAAAAAAATTTTTTTTAAATAAAAAAATAAAGAACTGTATGTCTTTTAAATAAATCAAGAGAAGAAAAACTATATATAAACTGTCCTATAAAATATATCATTCATTCCTATAGATCTGTGTTGTCATCCGCCTTCAGGCTGACAAAGTTCGTTTAGCATATCCTATGGTGCACTACTACTGATAACTATTTTCTGCTTTTACTCATCTGAAAATATGTATTTCACTCTTACGTTCACAGGATGCTTCTGCTGGATACAGATTTAAGAGGTGACAGATGTTTTTAAAGGTTCATTTTGTTTTGTTTCTTAGAATTTCAGATGCTGTTCCATTTTCATCTGGTCTCCATTGTTTGCAGATTTTTAGTTTCATTTTTAGTATCGTTATTCTCACCTTATATAATGTCTCTTTTCCCCTCCTCTGTCTGCTTTTAAGAACTCTCTTCGGTTTTTAATACTTTGACCGCATTGTGCCTAAAGGCAGCGTTCTTTGTATTTATCCTGCTTTGGGTTTGCTGAGTTTGCTGTATCCATAAGTTGATATTTTCACCAATTTAAGGAAATGTTAGGCCATTATTTCTTCAAATATTTTTTATGCCCCATTCTCTCTTTCCTTTCTCCTTCTGAGATTCCAATTACATATATATTAGACCACTTTATATTATCCCACTGGTTCTCGACACTCAGTTTTTTTCTTCCTTTTTTTTAAATTGAATGACTTTTTTTGATATAACTTTAGATTCAGTGGCCCTTTCTTTTGCCATTTCCAATCTGCTGTTAATCCAATTCAATGAACTTTTCATTCTGGACACATTTCAATGTTAGAATTTGCATTTTTAAAATAGTTTGCATTTCTCTGCTTAGATTCTTCAATCTATTTATTCATTAAGACTGCCTGGTCCTTTAAGTCTTTGAAACACACACACACACACACATACACACACACACACACACACACACACACACACACACACACACACACACACAGTTGCTTTAAAATAACTGTCCTAATTCCAACATCTGAGTCATCTCAGGGTCAGTCTTATTTAACTACTTTGTCTCTTAACCATAGCTTCTACATTCCTATTTCTTCTAGTAATTTTTATTGTATTAGTATTGTATAGGATATATTATAGATTACCTGAATTGATTTTTTTTAAAAATATTTTTATATTCTAGTGGGCAGTTAATTTGGCTAGTCTGAGACTCCAAATTCAGCTTCCCTTGAAAAGGATAGCAGCTAAAACTTCTCAATTCCTTTAGCCCTTAAGCACTTGCTTTTTGCTGGGAACCTTCAAATCTCCCCCTTTCAAGTGAGCTCAGGAGTCAGGCAATGATTTGGACAAAGTTAAAAATCATCTTCAGGGGTGCCTTGGTGGCTCAGGTGGTTGAGCGTCTGACTCTTGTTTCAGCTCACATCATGATCTTAGAGTTGTGGGATCAAGCCCTGTGTTGGCCTCTAGGCTGAACATGGAACTTACTTGAGATTCTCTCTCTCTCCCTCTGCCCTTTTCCCCAGCTCGTGTTCTCTCCCCTTCTAAAATTAAAAACAAATGATCTTCATACTCTCCATTCTGTTTCCTTCCTTTCTTAAAAGTCCTCCCTCACTTTCCAGATGTTCTGGTCTCCAACTTTCCAACCTACTACTAGTAGAGATTTTTGCTTGATTCCTAACCACCCCAAGCTCCAATAACTGGAAAGTACCTTCAGGTAAAAAGCCATATAAATACAAATTTTATCAAGTGCAATTCTCTTCTTTCAAAAATCAACTTCCTTGTAGGTTCTTCTGACACACCTAAGCCAACAGGTTTGCTCCTCAGAGAGAAGAGACTTTTTAATAGTCTAAGACTATGAGGTCTTGATAAAGGAAAATGCTCATCCTTAGCAAAACAGGGAAGAGACCTGCCCTTGAGAATCACCCAGGCCCTTAATTGACCCCTTGTTCTCTTACCCATGCTACCTCTGGACTCTCTAACTTGCCTTGGAACCCCCATCTTGGATGTCCAGAGGACACAAGGGAATTAACCTCCATTTCCAACACAGAAGGATGGCTCCTCTCTAATCATGCTCTCAGGATCTGCCCTTAGATGCTTAATGAAAGAGCAGCTCTCTAAACCTGTTCATGGCTGTCCATGAACCATTAGTGATGGGTGTCCCTCAAAGCAGCTAATCAATTAAGAAGCTTCTGTGAAATTCCTACTATCTATACCTGGGGCAGCCATGGGGGAGGGGGCACCATTTGGAGGAGCGTACATAGTAATGTTCTCTGCCAACAACAGTGGTGAACTGATGCAGAAACAGGAATAGCTCTGTGTGAACGTCCCTTCCACTTCCACCATCAGTTCCCCCTGGTCTATTCTGGAACAACAGTAAATACTAAAGCAGTAACTCCTCATGTCCTTTTTCTTGCGGAGGAACTCTGTTTGAGACTATTAGGAACTCTATCAGCCAACACATTCATTAAACCTTTCATCATTATTGTGGAGTTTGTTCTTATTTTGGGCAAGGACTGCTCAGACCAGGAAGAAGAATGACACAGTTTAGTGAACTTAGGTTGGCAAGATGATTCTGTGCCTTACACAACCTCCTATAAGCAGAGACAGTCTAGACAAAGTTTCCCCAAAACAGTACAGTTTCAGACTCACGGGTAAAAAATTTAAATGCTGGGAAGACAGGAAGGGCTGCTAAGTGTGCTGACATCCACGAGCACAATTGGTGGCCCATAATGCTGAGGGTCATAGCATTTCTCAAACAATGTGCTTCCAACCATTATGAAATTGGATGGGCCCTTAAAGAGGCATCTTATAAATGGCCTCAACTTACTACCAAGTAATACTTCAGGACCTATAAACAGACTACCAGGAATTCAGGCTAGCCCTACTTCAAGGAAATGGGACTTTTTAGAATCAGAATATAAAGGCAGAGAAGAAAAATCAAGGTTGATTTCAGTAGTTCTGAACCGGTATATCTGGGAGGGTATACATATCACAGAAGACCCCTTTGCTTTACAAAAGGAGTTAATCTTGAGGGTCCTTTAAAGCCACTGTAGATCCCACTGAAAGTCTAGTTAAACTGTGTGTTCTCCCCCAAGAGAAAAAGCACATAACCACATGCATGCATTACAAATAATTTCAGAGGTTTGGTACACCCTCCAATGTGTCTGGGGACTCTCACATCCATTAGAAGTTCCTAAGTCCGGGTTCAGGAACTCAGTAGTGCATCTCCTGTGTCCCACCCTGTCACCCCATCCTGGTGCCCCAAAATAGGGAATTTTAAGGCTAGGATTATTCTGGTCACTTTCACCACTCTATTTTCAGAGTCTCACACAGGTACAGGGCTGGTCCAATAGACACAGGCAGATGAAAAGTCTGTTACTGTATCAGGAAACAGGAATTTCAAACAAGGAGAACAAAGAACAAAAGTTAAAACATTAAAAAGCCTATACGTACTGGGGCGCCTGGGTGGCTCAGTCGGTTGAGTGTCCGACTCCAGTTCAGGTCATGATCTCACAGCTCATGAGTTCCAGCCCCACATCAGGCTCTGTGCTGACAGCCAGAAGCCTGGAGCCCACTTCCAGTTCTGTGGCTCCCTCTCTCTCTGCCCCTCCCACGTGCAGGGTCGCTCTCGCTCTCTCTCGCCCTCTCTCTCTCTCCCTCTCTTCAAAAATAAACATTAAAAAACTTTTTTAAAGTAAAAATAAAAAGCCTATACCTACTAAAAACAACAAAGACAGCATTAGTGATAACAAAAAATTACTGAAATATTTTTATCCAGGAGGAACTAGGTTTTGACAACAAAGGCTTGAATCCACACACGACACTGAAGGTAGGAAAGAAATAGTGTCCTGTTTGTCTCAGCACGTCCCCCCGGCCCTGGCACACGGCACGTTTGCCAACAGACCCTTGTTAACAGTACAGAAGCCTTGACACAGACTTCCCAGCACTCACCGCAGCTTCCACAGCCTTCCAGAGGCTCACAAAGGGAACACACACGCTTGGCCAAGTTTAGCAGTCTTAAGCGTGCCTGGTGAGATATAAGCCTAGTTGTGCAGGGCTGGGGGACTGGATCCGTAGAATGTGAGGACAGGCAGGAATAGGATTTTTATAGTGGCAGGAAATTATGTGCATCCCCCAGAAAGCACCGTGGTAAGATGTGTGCCGTGAGGAACCAGCAGGGCCAAAGATGGAAGCAGCTCCAGTTCTGATGGGTGAGTGGGCAGGATGTCTCAGTCCACCGAGCAGCCAGTCCACACGCTGCTCCGGCCAGTGATTCATGTACTACACGAACACCACCAGGAGAGCCTCCTCCCAGAGAAGGGGGTGATGCGGGCCAGACTCTGCCACGGCTGTCCGTGTGACTTCAACAAGTGACATAACCTTTCTGTGCCTCAGCTCCTCATCTGTCAGGGGATCATCAACCTCATATGGTTCCTGGGGACGGATGTTAGTTTCCTGTTAGTCACACAATATCTCAAACCGGGTAGCCACCTGAACCCGGAAACTTGGTGTCTCACAGATTGAGAGGCTAGATGTCCAAAACTATGGAGACAACAGGGCCATGCTCCCCCTGACACCTGTAGAGGAGAATCCTTCTTTGCCTCTTCTGGTAGTTGCCAGAAATGCATTCTTTGGCTCACTGCCGTAGGTAGCACTTCCCTCTCTACCTCGGTCATCACTCAGCATTCTCTCCAACATGCCCGGGTCTTTGTGTCTCTTTTCTTATAAGGACACGTCCACTCTAATGACCCCGTGTGAGCTGGATTACATGTGCAAAAACACCATTTGTGAATCAGGTCACACTCACACATATCAAGGGTTAAGACTTCAACATATGGATCTGAAGGCCATAAATCAACACCTAACAGGAAGGTTCACTGGGATAGAGGCTGGCTCTCCTAGTACGCGGCCACAGGAAGTACTCAATAAATCAGCAGCTCTGTTGACTGTTATCAATAACATGGACAGGCTTTGGGATGGCCATCCCCATCACCAATGGTACTCAAGGGTGCTCTAAGGCAGGCATGCCAAGATGGTGAGCCCCAGGGACCTTCCTCACTCATGCTCCTTCCACTGCCTTGAGATAGGCCTAGCAGTGTGCTGCGAAAGAAGATCCCAAAATTAAGTAAGCCTTGCTAACAGGTCATTCAAAACAGGGTGAGGAGGATGCTTAACAGGCAAGGCCTATGCACATCTCCTGTTTCGATTGTGAAAGCCGTGGACTTCTGACTGTTTTCGGCTGCAATTTCTCACTGCACCTCCACCACCTTCTGGAACACATGGACTTTGGACTGAAAGGTAACCTAACGTCTATCAGCTAAACAGCCAATTGTATATTAGTCAGTTTAACTCCCTTGGCACCAATAAGCATCCCTTCAAAGCAGGTTCTGTGCCCTTGGGCGTTTTGCCTTTATAAGTCTGCACTCCCTGCTTGCAATTTGGAGCACAGTTTCAAGATTTTGATAGACTCTGTGTCTCCTGGACTGCAATACCTAAGACCCTACATAAATACTCTGGAGTGCTCTACAGCCTCTTTTTCTTCTTGGTCAACATTTTTCACGTGGATATGCGTTTGCATAAAATGTACAAAAGCAAGCTCTTTTAACCACACCTAGTTAAGGCCCCTGTCCCTTTCCATGCCACATCCCCCTCCGTCACATTCTACCTTATTCCAGCTAGCAGGGGAAGCCAGGTGAGAGGAATCAGGCAGAGATACATAGAGGCAGGATTCAGCGGGATGGACTCAGAAGTTTGTGGGCACTCCTAAGTACAGGTAGAATAACCACTACCGTGATAGGCAACGGCTTTTGTGAATGTTCCCATTCACCCAGTATCATGGTAACATGGAACAGGGCCAGGAGTGAAGCCAAGAGAGCAACAGGTTTTACAGTGTCCAGCACCAGAAGTATCTGAGTCAAGAAGAACCAATATCTGAAACCCACAGAGACAGACACTCGGTTGTGGAACCATCCTCCAGCGAGCGGACACGTAAATCACGGCTTTTTCTTGCCTGATTGAAACAGAAGTTCTCCCCCAAAAGAAGGACACTGGATGATGCAGCATACACAATTAAAAAATGCACAAGCTTCCCTCTTTTATTTCTTGGTGGGAGTCACATGACAGAGAATTAATTGGAATCCATGCGCTCGAGGCATACAACATTACAAACAGCGAGTACATCTGTGTGAGAAGCGGTGTGCTCCGTGCGTCCAGTCCTCAAAAATAAAAAGCAAATTTCATCAGCCCATGCTAAAGCAAAGACTGACTTATCTTTCTAATTGCTATGTAGAAAAGATCACAAAATTAATGTCGTATAAAGAGGTAACCAAAAAGCATGCAACAAAAAACATACAAGGGAAAATTTATTACAGAGGTGTGTCAGGCAGTTAATTTCCAATTTAAATCTGTTATTTTCTAGACTGAAGCCTGGTTGTAATAGGTGTCAGCTTTTGAAAATTTGTAATTTTGGGGGGCACCTGGGTGGCTCAGTCGGTTAAGCATCCCACTTCGGCTCAGGTCATGATCTCATGGCTCGTGAGTTCCAGCCCCACGTCGGGCTCTATGCTGTCTGCTCGGAGCCTGGAGCCTGCTTCGGATTCTGTGTCTCCCTCTCTCTCTGCCCCTCCCCACTTACGCTCTCTCTCTCTCTCTCTCTCTCTCTCAAAAATGAATAAACATTAAAAATGTTTTTAAAAAGTAAATTTGTAACTTTTTGATGGTTTATTTTCTCAGCCTAAACCACAAATAATTTTACTCCTAAGTTTGCATATGTAATTTTATGATTTTTTTCATAACGAGAGCCCCTACACTGCACAATCTTCAGGCCCCCAAAACCTGGATGCACCCTCGCTTGTGCTACTACAGATTTCTGAGTTTTTACTCTCCAGAAACCTGAGTCACCTTGGAATATATCGTGCACACATACAGTATGCTCAGCCAAGACCACTCAGAGGTCAAGACAGACCCAATCATTCTCCAACTCTCTCACTTGGGGGTTAACTCTCTGAGCCTCAGTTTTCTTGGCTGTAAAATGGGGAGAGTTTATAATGGCAGTTTAGACATTCAGTCCCAAGTGAATTGCTTTTCCAAGTACAATGCTGGGAACCAGACACGTACTCATGAGGAAAAACAGACATAAGGTCACGGTCCTTATAGTCACAAGGCATTAAGACTGGAGGGGAAGCAAGTGTTTGCTGATGGGAGAGCCCATCCACCTTACCACTGTCTGTGAAATCTTTTTCTAACAACCGAAAACAGACATTCACATAAGCCACAACAGTACAGGGTCAATACACGTGTATTTTTCTCCAGGAACTACTTCTGCTCCCAGCCAGGGAGCACAAGTGCCCTGCACGGCTGAACCTCCCAGCCAGCGAAGGGTCTCCACACAATCTCAAGTTGATTCAACCCTGCAGCATGTGTTTACTCTGGGGCCTCTTTTTCTACCAAGGAGTTTGTGTTTTGGTCAACAGTGTTTCCTCAAGGTGGTTAACAGCCATAACGGGTGCCAAAATGTGGGTAGCGAAGGAAGAACCTGGCATGTGAAGACAAAATCCGAGTTTTATATATGCAAACTTCCTGGACACAGAGAACAAAGACGAGCAGACCCTTTGGGATTCATGACCACCTCGGTGACGTAGGAGGAATCATAAAAACTGCTGCAGCCTGGACGGACTGGGCCACACCTATCAGAAATGAGCAAAATAAGCACAGATGAAATAAAAGCCCCACATGACCTCAGCAAGTTTGCACGGAAGGGTAGCTTCCAGCGTCTGAAGACAAGACCCACCACCGCAGGGGCGCAGGCACCGCGACCTTGCAGAGTGCTGATTCAGTGAGCACCTTCATCTCCAGGAACACATCCTGCACTAAACGAACTATGCATTTATATAATGACAGAATGAGACAAGTGTTAAGAAGAAATGGACTGCGGTTCTATGAGCCACGAAGATTAAACGGCAATCCACATAAAGTGCTGACCACTAAATGCTCAACAAACAGCAGCTGTTAGCATTCTTACTATCCCCACAGCTGAATTTGACTGCAAGGTAGGGGTAATGGCCTCTAGCTGTTTGTATTCCCAACTGCCCTTGTATACAACAGTGCTTAAGAGATAGCACTTGCTTGATTCTGCCAAGTTTTCTCCAACACACACACACACACACACACACACACACACACAACCACTTGGGATGAAGGTGCCCCATTGCCATCTAGCCTGTCACTTGCCTGGGTGATCTCGGAACAATTCCTTGCTCTTCCTGGGCAGCACAGCCCTGGCCATGGGCTTGGCTGCTGCCAGAGGGCACTGGTTCCCGACCTCTGGCACCGCCCCTTCCCCGATGTACCCCACCAGCTCAGGAGTGAAACAATCTCCTGTTCGTCTCTGCGCTTCCCCCTCCTGTGCAAACAACTCTCTGTATTCACTTTTCTCCCCTGAAAACACTTAAATTGGTTTCTGTTTTCCTAGATGGACCCTGACTGATACCCCATGTAAAGAATTTTTAAACCACCATTCAATGGAGCACTCAACAGCCATTAGGAACAATGATACATATCTAAATGTACCCACATATAAAGGTGAGTAAGGGCAGGGGTTGTTGAGACACCAAGGACACTATCCAACAGTATTATACTCAGAACAAGACAGACAATGAGAGATATGTTCACATACGTGCTTTAAATAAATAACACTAGAAATATACATGTAATTGTGACTTTGGTTATCTCAAAGCGGTAAGATTATGGATGTTTTTTAATTCTTTGTGCTCTTCTGAAAAGGAAGATTCTTTCATAATAAGTAGGAATTACTGTTGCATCAGAACACTAAAACTACCAATTCCATTTGGGGAAACACACAGGAAAAATTAAGGAGATCGGTCTTCACAAAGAAGATGAAGGATCACGTATTTGCTTGGCATCTGTCTCCCCTGCACAACTCAGAGACTCCTGAGAAGGTCTTCCAACTTTGCTCCCAGCAGGAAGGCAGGGGCAGGAGGGAACTCACAGGAAGGTGGCGTGGGTGGGGAGAAAGAAGGATGGCAGAGACTCCAGAGTCCCTACTTGGGTAAGAAGCACCAGCACCCACCCCTGCAGGGCCCTCCTGGTCATTCCAGACTGGTCCTGAGAACTCTGTTCTCACCCACAGCTTTTCCCGATCCCCCCAGCTCCCTCCTGGGAACCAAATCAAACACCTCCTCCAGAAGTCTTCCTGCTCTTCTCAGCCGGCTGCCATTTTGCCCAAGGTGACAGCTCCTTTTCTTCTCAGCGCAAGGAGACAGCATAACCCAAGCATTTGTTAAGTACACCGTTCTCTGCCATGGGTTCGGTGTGCTGTGCCGTGCTTCCCGCTGACTGTCATTTTTTTGCTTATGACAAGCTCAAACAGGAGTCCAAATCCTGGTGTTGCCACTTACAATCTGTGTGTCCTCGGGCAGATTACTTCTCTTCACTGAGCTGTGAGTTAGGGCTGCAGACACTCATCAACATAGGATGATGATAAAGATTTAAGTAGGAGGGTCTCAGACTGTGGCGCCTCCCCCACGACTCACAGGTCGAGCCTTCACTGGAGGGGCTTGCACACCAAATACCTTCTGTGAAGAGTTGTTGTTCAAGATCACCTTCTATGCCCCATGTCACTAATTGAGTCATCAGACAACACTCACCCACAAAAGCCTGCCTCTTTGCACAATAACCCCAGACGTGCAAAAACTTAGCAACGGCATAGGCTGTGGAGCCAGGGTCCTGTGTTTTGAAATCAGGTGTACCCTCACTAGCTGTGTGCCTCGGGCAAGTTGTGAACCTCTCTGAGCCATTTCTGTTCAGTGGGGATGCTACCACCTGCCTTAAAAGGATTTTTCTAAGGATTAAGTGAGAAAATATATATAAAGCACTTAACCCAGCTCTCACCATGGATGACTCTACAAGGATACACCTCCATCACTCTCACTTCAATGAATGCCACCGCACCTTTTCTCAGCTCGTGAAAAAAGCAAGCAAGCCTGGCTCCAATTAGAAGCAGCCCAGCAGAGCGCCCAGGTGGACCACACTTAGTGTCATTGCCACTTAAGAATTTTATACTGTCTACTGATTTATTAGCCATAAGAAGCAATTCCCCAGGGGAGATTAGAGTTGAAATAATTGTTTTGAAGAAAATAGGGTGGATCAACACAGCAGACTCATTAATCACCAAAACCGTAACATGCATTTGATGAGCTGGCCTCCACAGAGCTTGCCTTCAATGACGAAAGGAGAATGCGCACCAAAAAATCTATAGCTGTGTCATCCAACAATTCATCAGCATTTCCCCCAGCCCTGCCCTGCTTCACTCCACAGCGGTGGGAATCCGTGCCTGAGAGGGACAGTTCCCACAGAGCGTGGGCCTCCCTCATTAATCACAACAGAGCAGCCAGAGTTTAATGGGTTTATTAAGGAATTAAAATTTCGGCAAACATTTACTGGCTGTTTTCTACTGAGTTATGCCCATGAGATACTGCAAAAGTAACCCAGGAAATGAGAGGCTGGGAGGCTGGACAGGAGGTAAGGCTGCCTCCCCAGATGCAGGTACGACACAAGCTTTAAAATCAATTTGGCGTGTATTAGAAGGGAACAGGATTGCTCTGTTACCAAACACAGACACTCTTCAAAAGAGGACAGGCCTCAGGGAACCCTCCTCTTATGGAAGAGCAAACCTCCTACAGGCTGGTCTAGAAATCTCTGTCGTTTTCATCTTGAAAAGCACATGCCTCAAAGTGGGTACTAATCTCTTAGGCCACAAGACAGAGCCTCTGGTGTTGGTTTAACAAACATAACTAACCCAAGAGGGACAAATTCAAAGTCACTTCTTTTTCCCATTAGCTTCAAAACGTCCTGGTTTTCTCGTAAGCAGAGGTAAAGCAGATGGCAGAAGAAGATGACAATTTTCTAAGCACTTGCTATGGGCTAGCACCGCCCTACATTCTTTTTGTTCGGGGGCTGGGGGAGCTACGAGGGGAGAAGGGTGATTCCAAACCGAGGTCGATTCCTGAGCCCCCTGCCAACATAAATGCATGGGACTTTTCAACAGATCTTCATCACTCAACAGCAATCCTAACTGTGTAAGAAAAGCACCCACAGAGTATTAAAAATACTAATGCCTGGGGCACCTGGGTGGCTCAGTCGGTTGAGCGGCCGACTTCGGCTCAGGTGATGATCACGCGGTCCGTGAGTACGAGCCCCCCGTCGGGCTCTGTGCTGATAGCTCGGAGCCCGGAGCCTGTTTCAGATTCTGTGTCTCCCTCTCTCTGACCCTCCCCCGTTCATGCTCTGTCTCTCTCTGTCTCAAAAATAAATAAATGTTAAAAAAAAAAATACTAATGCCTTAGATTCTTTACAAAGGATATCCTCCTTTGATAATTATAAGCTGATAGAACAGAAAAGGTGATTCCTCCTCTGCAGCATCTTGATTTCTTCATCTGTAAACACAAGTAATTTGTCCAACATACTTTTAAATAAGTTCAGGGCCACCTGGGTGGCTCGGTGAGTTAATTGTCTGACTCTTGATTTCAACTCAGATCATGATCTCACAGTTCATGAACTGGAGCCCCGCATCCGGCTCCTTGCTGACAGTGCTGAGCCTGCTTGGGCTTCTTTCTCCCCCTCTCTCTGTGCGCCCCTCCCCCGCCTGTGTTTGTGCTCTCTTTCTCAAAACTAAATAAATAAACTTAAAAAAAAAAAACAATTTAGGGGCACCTGGGTGGCTCAGTCGGTTAAGCATCCAGCTTCAGCTCAGGTCATGATCTCGCTGTCTGTGGGTTCGAGCCCCACCTCGGGCTCTGTGCTAACAACTCCGAGGCTGGAGCCTACTTCGGATTCTGTGTCTCCCTCTCTCTCTGCCCGTCCCCTGCTCATGTTCAGTCTCTTTCTCTCTCAAAAATAAACATAATTTTTAAAAATTATAAATAATTTAAAATTATTTAATGTTTATTTATTATTTTTGAGAGAGACAGAGAGACAGAGTATAAGCGGGTGAGGGGCAAAGAGAGAGGGAGACGCAGAATCTGAAGCAGGCTCCAGGCTCTGAGCTGTCTTCACAGAGCGCCACGCAGGGCTCGAACGCACAGACTGTGAGATCATGACCTGAGTTGTAGTCGGACACTTAACCAACTGAGCCACCCATGCACCCTGAAAAATTTTAAATAATTTAAATAAGTTCAAATCATCTACTCCTTTCCTGTTTTTCTTGAGTCCTATCTACACCTACACACACACACACACACACACACACACACACACACACACACACTTTAAATGCCCTTTCCCCATTATTTGAGAGACATCGCATGAACACTAAAAATAACAAAATATATAAAAAGAAGAAAAACAATAATCCTCTGCAAACCAACCTCCAGGAAGAGACATTTCAATGTCTGCCTTGTCAGTCTTTTTCTTTACTTTTTTCAAATTACAAGAAAATAGGATAATTCTGTACCCACTCTTTTGTAACCTGCTTTTTACACTTAATAAACCATGAACTCTTCCCCATGTCATTAAATATTCTACAGCATCATTTTAGTGGCTGCACAGTATTGTAGTGTATGCCTGTGCCCCAATTTACTTAGCTCGTCTGAATTAATTAGGTGTTACTGTCTGACAGAAGTTACTCTTCCATTTCTATACCCAAACGAGAAAAAGCAGGTACTCAGGTATTTGAAACAGTGGAGACCGTTTCACTGCCTGGCATGTAGCTGGCATTAATATGCCAGGTCTTTAGGATACTTCTTTTTCAAAGGGATCCTAGACATTTCTCATTTCAAAAAATGCCTAGCAAAGTCCTACCATATGGCTCAATATTCAAACTCCGCTCCCTTAAATCTCCAGAAGCAGCACCATGCCTAAAGAGGTCCCAGTGCCTGGCTCAGGGCAGCCTCCTGTACAAGACGGGAGGTGGAGTCCACTGGAGACCCCAGAGACCAGGCTCTGGCCAAGACTCATGACCTCAGAGGATCACGCATCCACCTGATTTCACCCCGGCAGTGCTCACAAGAGAGCGTTACTCTTTGGCCAATGAATCCCTCCTGCGGGAGGGCTTGAGAATAAAGCAGGTAACTGCTAGACCCCCTCCAGAAGACTCTGACATCAACGCTCAAGGCCCTCTATCACCATGCCGGTGAGGAAGGAGGAAAATTTTGTGCTAATCCAAATTCAGAAACTATGTTATAAAATAGACTATACCCACAAATGCCAACGCAGGAGCCCATGGCTGCTGGGAGTCTAGGATGGTTCTGGATTCTGTGCTCTTTCAGAAGCAGCACGCCCCCATGCTTCTGGCAGCCAGGGAACATGCCACAGGGAATAGCCAAGGAGCCCAGTGGGGCTCGAAGTCTTGATGATCTGAGAAGAAATGGTTTCTTGGCTCCAAAAGCCTACCCCCATCTTTCTTTCGGCATCCCCATCTGATAAACATTCCACCAAAGGAAGATACCTCTACAGTGGGAGGCCTTCTTCGAAGAGTAAATACCCCTGGAAGAGAAATGTCCACGTATGGGTGGATTGGAAGGACAGAGCCACTAAACAACAGCGAACCTGAGCCCGGGGTGCTTTTCCACTGTCAGCTAGATCTAAAGCCCAATCCAGAGGACATGGGTTACTCTCCTCCCATGGCAGCATCCCAGTTAAAGGCAAGGCTGGACCCAGCAGGAGAACGTAGTTCCACTACACAAGGTGACAGGGGTGGGGGCCTAACTATCCCGGACCTAAACATGTCCCCACCATTCATTGCCAACAGGGCCGGACATTCCCACAGTTAGTCTCTCATAAGAGCTCAGTGGGAATGTGGGAGTTTTATTAAGTGCAAGGCATTTTGGATAATTAAAGGGTAACACATAAACCAGCCCCTGCTAAATGGTTCCTTCAATTAGCCCACTGTAGGATGCTACAATGGTCTCTTCGGAAGCAGAAACGCAGAGAGGGGCTCACCAGCTCCAAGTGGCGGACTCCGGAAATAACCAGAGAGCAGGCAGGGAACGTGGGTCACCCATCCAATGGAACAGAGCCCAACAACCTCCGAAGGAGAATCACAGGCTGCAGCTTCTCTTCTACCCCCTCAAGATGAACCTGACCCATCCTCCTAAGCTTCCGGAACACACTGCCATGTTGCACAAGTACTGCTCCTCTGCAAATAAACTGTTCAAGTCCACAACAATCCACTCCTTGGCCAGGAGCCCACCTAGCCCTTTGTCCAGAGTTGCTCAGGTGGTGGGACTCTGCAGGAAAGGAAAAGAAACAGTTTTCCCGGCTATTTCCAGTCATTTACTGCAGGACTCAGGGACGCCACACCCTGGGGGAGAAGGAGGAGCCCCCTCACAAATGCATCCAGAGGAAGACAGCAGCCGCAGAACTGACAGACGCGTCCCGCAGGGAGATGTGGGATTCACTTATCAAGGCACTCAGTCCTGTTACTGCTTATGGGCAAAAAAAGGGCAAGTAAGCACTACTCCCTCATAGGACACTGGTATAATCCCAACTGCCCTGCTCTAGTGCAAAGAACTCCAAATGCCAGCCTCACCAATACCCCCACCTTTGCACAAAGGTAAGTGCACCAGCTTCTCTGCGCTGGATTCAGAATTAACACGGGGGCCCGGAGAAAGAAGACAGGACTTGCCGTGTGAGAAACCTATGTCTGAATTTCAGCTCTGCTCCTCACAACCTTTTCCAGCCCCACTTTCCTTGCCTGTACAACAGAGATAATAATAAAAAAAAAAAATGCTTCGGGGATTTTTAAAAAAATAATTAGAAATGCCACATACAAAGCACTCAGCGCAAAGCCTCGGACGCACCCTGTTCTCCTTAAAAGGGAGTTAGTATTAACATGTGTCACATGTCTGTGCTTCTCCCCAGCTAGAATCTCTGGCTGTTGATTTATAGCCTGACTCTACTTAACAGGACATATGGGATCCTGCCATATTTAATGTTCTTAGAGTGCAGGAGCCATGTCTTCCCCTCTTCACTCCCCTAAGCCCATCTCCTCCTGAGCTCAGCACCAAACAGGTGCTCCATTAAATGAAGTTCACAAGTCACTGTGATGTCTTCCATTGGCTTTGGCAATGCAGCAGCACTTCAAGCTGTCTGTGTATCCACAGGCACTGGCCGGGTCTCAGTATCTGGCAAAAAGAGGCATCTTTAGGAATATGTGGGAAATCTGTGCTATGCACCAATTCCAGTTACTTGAGAAATTCTGTTGCATCTCTAAAATCAGAGCCTTCACCTGTGTGCTTACCCCTGCCAATCCCATCAGGCCCCTGCTGTCCCCTCCAGGAGTTTATCAACAACCCACAGACAGCTCTGAGAGGAGCAAACAATCACATCAGCTAGAGCCAGAACCATGCCAAGGAAAAGTTGCATCATCTCCACTACAAATCCATCTCTCTCCCCTGGGAAGCCTTCCTGGATGCACCCTGGACAGAATGTGATACTAATCTTCAGAGCCACTCCCCAGTTCTTATTCCATGGGGCTGAATTCCATTTATCACATCTGTCATCCCCACAAGGCTATGAGCTGTGATCGGTCCTCAACCCTACACAAGTAGAGCTTGGGGTAGAGACGTGCAGCAAACTTGTGCTGAGTCAGTCATTTTAGCCCTGCGAAGTAGACACTGCTCTGTGCCCCTCATTGCGTACATGAGACAACAGAAGCTGAGACAGGCGGAGCATTCCTACCTGGAATCTCTTCTGCTTGGCCTAGGAGGAAAAGGGGACCTCACCACCAGGACACCTGCGACCAGGGCATGACAGGCACCCTCTAGCTGCAATGATGGCTTGAGGCTCTCGAGAACACATCTCTGAGATCAGTTTATGTCATTCTAGGATTATGTGCTGCCCTTCCTTCTAGACAGAGAAATCCCTCAAGCCAGTCACAGGGTCTGTCTCCTCTCACTGTGTCCACCACTAACAGGGCAGCTAAGGTAGGTTCCCATAAAGATTCAGGGCACGAATGCAGACAGCTCACCTGTACCCCAGTGCCTCCCCAGACTTTATGGTGCCTCCCAGTCCGTGGGGTAACTGGTCAAAAAGCCAACCTTGATTCGGTAGGGCTGCGGGGAAGAGTAAGAGTCAGTGTTTCTAGCAAAATCTCAGGTGATATCAAGGTTTCTGGAAAGAGGACGGCATTTTGGGGTGAGGCAAGTTGTTGGAGGCTCAGCTAGCTAGAGCCAATAGTCTTCTGCTTAAAAGAAACAACTTTTGGGGCACCTGGGTGGCTCAGTCGGTTGAGCGTCCGACTTCGGCTCAGGTCATGATCTCGCGGTCTGTGAGTTTGAGCCCTACATCGGGCTCTGTGCTGACAGCTCAGAGCCTGGAGCCTGCTTTCGATTCTGTGTCTCTCTCTCTCTGCCCCTCCCCTGCTCATGCTCTGTCTCTCTCTCTGTCAAAAATAAATAAACATTAAAAAAAAAAAAGTTAAAAAAAAAAAAAGAAACAACTTTTGTTTTCATTCCTGAGCACGTGGAATCGTCCTTGCTTTCCGCTCTGCTGTGAGAACTCCTTCCTGGTGTTTGGTATCATGATTCCCAAAATTCAGAGCAGAGCTTCAGTCCTGGGGAACTAAGGGCCGGATGCCCCTGCAGGTCTAATCCCCGCTGTGCTGGCTCACAGGCCAACAAACAGGCTCAGGGCTCACGGTTCCTCACTAACGACCTGGCAGTGCCACAGGCGCTTTAGCAGATGCCTCTGCTTTTAAATCCCTGGAATTCGGAAGCGCACACGCCAAATCCTTATTCCAACTATGATTTTTCCCCTGCAGATGTCATCTGTAGCTCCTCTGCCCTCTGAATGTTTCATTCATGCCCAGGACAGAGTTTTAAAGGGTAGAAAACCCAAATTCCGCAGATCAACTAGCCTAACTAATAGCATGTCATTTTACTCATTTAACAATTAGAGTAACGTGGTTTCTGTGTTCAGCATGAGCCTGCTGTGTGCACTTAGAGAACAAATCTACCTGCCTTTGGAAGACATCTACGGAAAAGCCAGAGCCCCCATAGTGCCATGTCATCTAAGAGGGGTGACACTTTGATCTAAGGATGACTCTTTTTTCCAAGTTGGTAAAAAAGATGACTCTTTTTTCCAACTGTTGAATGGTTCCTGGTCCAGGAAGAACAAACGGCCCACCTTTTCCAGAGGGCTCTGGGTATAACCCACTGTTTGCTCATTGTACTGGCTGGCTGAGTCAGAGGGGCATCTCTATTGGTGGAGCAGAGCGGTGATGTCCCACAGAGCTCCTGGTCACCAATCTACAGCCCTTGTTCTTCCTCCCCAGACTCCACTACAGCTACATAAACACAAAAGGCTTTACGTTTTTAAAAAACACTGTTAAAAGTGCAAAGCAGAAAGGGCCTTTGTTCCTAGTCCCTACAGTGAAATTGCTGGAGCCTCTTACCTCCTGGTCCCTCCCATCTCATGGTCGTGGAATGGGGGCAGAGAAAACCCATCATCTCTGACCTTCAGAGGCTCCAAAGATTGATTCCTTACTCACATTACTGCTGCTTTGGTGTAGTACACAATACTGGGGAGAATGTGGGCTCCAGCCTATCAGCAATGGATGAATTTCAAAAATGGATGGAAGGTGGTCTCATGAAAGTCAGGTGGGGATATTAAAGAAAATAAGAAGTTTCACAGTGTGGTTGAATCTACCGAGAGTCCAAATGTCTTTGTCAAAAGAGCACCTTCGAAACAACCTGTTTCGGCAAGCAGACACTCAGCTCAGAAGGTACTGTTTCTCACCAGGTCTAGCACACTAAGCCTACAAGCCTACAGGATGGAGAAAAGTCTGACACCCACAGAAATACACATTACTGCAAAGACCACTTCCCCCCACCAGAGTGTGATGCATATATGACAAAGGAGGTCATTCACCAACCATAATCTACAAATGAAACCAAGATACAACGGGCACATTTTCTTTCCACTCCATCAGATGAAACTAGCTTCTGAGATTTACATGGCTATAATTTCCTCTCCCCACACCATGTATATTTTTCTTTATCTTGGAAGACACTTTATTTTTGTGAGTTACACCAAGTTGTGTTTTGATGGCTCACCAGAACCTAGGGTAACAAATACTTTTAATTTGATTATTTTAAAAGTCTCATTAATTTTTCAAGCCACACAACACACAGAGGCACAAACGTATTCACCAGACATTCGCAAACAGCGAAGGTTAATAGTCATTTAATGTAACTGCATATGGTACAAGCAATCTTCCCTGTCCCACTGCATTTTCAAAGACCACATAAATATGTAATCTATTCCTCTCTTTTTCTATCATAACATTCCACTGGGGCGATTCTGATGAGCTGTCCCCCCGGTGCCTCTGCAGTAAAGTGCTGCATCATGCCTGATGGATAGATACTGGGTTTGAGTGAGGAGAATTTCTGCAGCCATCCATAAACCTAGCTCATTTAAATTGCTAGCTGTCAACTACCTGAGAAGAAAGAAAAAGTTGTCTTTAAATAATAAAAAAGTACGGGTCTATGGTCCAGCCTGTCAAGCAGCATTCCTATTTCCAGGCAGTGTCATGCTCACCATGAGGGACTTCGTTTTCCCAGCGCCCTCTCCCGGGAACCGCTTTTGGTACCTCGAAAAGAGGTAAGAGTGCTCAAGGTGGTTCTCTTTATAATGAGGCTTCAGGCCAGGGGTGAACCAGGTAACTGTGGAGATAGCCAAGTGGATCTTACATGGGAAAAGGAACAGATTGAGGATCTGACAAAAAGAGAATTCAGAGATGAAACCAGCACAGCCTACTGTTGAATTTTTCCTCTGTTACAAGTAAGGTACAGAGGGCGAAAGCTAGGGCTCTAAAAACCACAGCAGGCACGGGAAAGCACAGATGAGGCCCACGTGGGACATTTCACCTGGTAGAGAGAAGATTTTTCCAAACCTCAAGACATACTGCTGGGGGCAGAGTGGCTCAACAATGTGGATTTGTTGGCCGATCCATCTCCTTCTCTGAAGGAAATAAAACTTCATTCATGTATAGACTTGCCCAGTCACAGAGGAGGTTTTGTGGGCACTGTTCTACTCAGGGCATACAGTGTACATTTTAGCCCCTAAAATTGGCCAACTAGTGCTGTTCTAAGCTGAAAGGCATAGTAAGTCACTTTCTCCACCTCAGCAGTTCAAGTTTGTCCAATCTTTGCCTCAGAGAAAAGAGGAGGGGTGCACACCAACTCCAAGGCCATGTATCATAAAGATTATGGAGCCTGTTTGAGACATCATTAAAACTACCCAGCTGAATTTTAAGCTGCCTCTCCCCCAGAGAACTGAGGATTCATGGATTCCCAGGCAAAGTGCATTTGGAGGAAAAAACTCTCTGTAAGTAAAAACCCAGAGTGAGTTCAACGATTGACCTTTCCTTTGGCCTTTAATTGATTTGCAAGCAACACTCTATGACTAGCAGTGGATGAAACACCTATTAACTTAAAGCAATTCATTACCCCTTTCTTTCTTCCAGCACATTTTCCCTAATATGTTTATTGCTCATTATAAGTAAAGATTGACATCCCTTGAAGAGAAAGTCTTAATACTTGTAAAGTGGTTTCTTAAAAGGTATCAATTACCAAACTAGTCATGTTACCACAAGCGTAATACTGGATTCCAATTTTAGGAAAGGTGACACGATTATACTTTGTATTCAAGTGAGGTCAGCAAGATGGCAAAACATGAATCCCCAGATTTCATTCCCCAACAGAAACACCAACAACAATCTACACTTCAAAAATCCTTTCTAAGAACTCCATAAATCAGTTTAGAACCTGCAGCACTCCAGGAAAGGTCAAGTCCAAGAATAACTGCATGGAAACAGGTAACAGAACTCATTTCATGTCAACCATGCCAGCCCCTCCCTCAACCTGGCACTGCTAACAATAGGAAATAAAGGACTAACTTGTGGCTTCAACCTTGGGAGGGAAAGAATGAAATATACATCAACAGTCTGGCTTTTCATGGGGCTGCTCAAAGCAGTGGTTTCTATCTCATCAGACTCAGAGTACTGATGAGGAAACAGTAGACCTTGGATGCCCAGGGGGCTGAGGAGAACAACACAGAGCTCGGCAGCTTGTGGCAGCACCAAAGATTTGTAACACTGCAAAAGGAAGCTGAAAAAGCTCACTGCAATTGGGAGAAAGTGCCCAGCTTGTGGCTTCTGCCTTATTAGGAAAGAGGATAGTGAAACATGCATCAAATAATCCAGCTTTTCAGAAGGCTGCCTGCCAGACTGGCTTGTGTCTCACACAACTCAGAGAAGGGATGGAACTGGCATAGAGTAGATACCTAGAGGCCACAGAGAACAAAAGACAGCTCGGTGGTTTGTGGCTGCACCAGAGAATGTGGACTACCATAGACACCAGAAGGATTAAGAGATAATAAGCTCCTGGAAAAAAAAAATGGTAAATCTCTCTAACTGGGAAATTACATATAGATGTGAAAAGATTACACATCCCCAGAAAGGTCTGAAAGGCTCAAAGAATCTTAGCCTGGCTGATTGGTGAAGTATTCCCTTGTTTAATCCAAGTCTGTGAACACTGAGAGAAACGGCTGTTTTCTCAAATGTGTAGATCCGAACACAAAGGTAGAAAGTGCACAGAAGTTACAAAACAAATTTGAAGTAACAAAATAAATCTCCAGAAACCAACTCTCAAAAGACGGGAGGCATATGAATTATCTGACAAAGAATTCAATATAACCATCAAGAAGATATCCAACAAGCTGAGGAAAATGATACATGAGCAAAATGAGAAAAATCAACAAAGAGATGGAATATTTTAAGAAGATCCCAACAAATTCTGGAGCTAAAGAACCCAATAACTGCATTGAAATTATCAGTAGGAGGGTTCAATGGCAGACTTGATCAAACAGAGGAAAGAATCACAGAACTCAAAGACAAGTCACTTGAAATTATCCAGTCAGAAGAGCAACAAGAAAAAAAAGACAGAGTGCAGAAAGCTTAAAGTACTTATGGAAGTCCACTAATAAGCCCAAAATACACACTATCAAATTCCTTGAAGAAGAAGAGAGAGAAAAGGGCACAAAGCTTGTGTGAAAAAGTAATAGGTAGGGGCGCCTGGGTGGCTCAGTCAGTTAAGCGTGTGACTTCAGCTCAGGTCACGATTTCATGGTCCATGAGTTCGAGCCCCGCGTCGGGCTCTGGGCTGATGGCCCAGAGCCTGGAGCCTGCTTCCGATTCTGTGTCTCCCTCTCTCTCTGCTCCTCCCCCGTTCATGCTCTGTCTCTCTCTGTCTCAAAAAGAAATAAACGTTAAAAAAAATTAAAAAAAAAAAAAGAAGAAAAAGTAATAGGTGAAAACTCCCCAAATCTGGCAGAGTAAAAAGACATCCAGATTCAAGAAGCTAAACAGATTCCAACTAAGATGAATCCAAAAAGAAAAAAAAAAATACACATGAAGACACATTATAATCACATTGACACGAGTAAGACAAAGAATTTTGAAAGCAGCAAGAGCAAGGTAATTTATCATATACAAGAGAAATCACAGGAAACTATGCATGATTTACCAGTATAAACCTTGCAGTCCAAAAACCAGTGGGGGGTGCCTGGGTGGTTCAGTCGGTTAAGCTACTGACTTCAGCTCAGGTCATGATCTCTCGGTCCATGAGTTTGAGCCCTGCATCGGGCTCTGTGCTGACAGCTCAGAGCCTGGAGCCTGTTTCAGATTCTGTGTCTCTCTCTCTCTCTCTGACTCTCCCCTGTTCATGCTCTGTCTCTCCCTGTCTCAAAAATAAATAAAACGTTAAAAAAAAATTTTTTTTTAAAGCAGTGGGATGACGTATTCAAATGCTCAACAGAAAAAAAAAAAAAACACCAACCGAGAATACTATATCCAGCAAAACTGTCCTTCAAAAATGAAGGTAAATAAAGACTTTCCCAAACAAGCAAAAGCTACAGGAGTTTATAACCACTAGACCTGCCTTACAAGAAATGGCTAAAGGGAATACTGCCAGTTGAAATGACAGGATGCTAGACAGCAACATGAAAGCATTTGAAAACAAAGTTCACTGGCTAAAAAAAAAAAAAAAATGCACACATACCAAAAAACCACAATATTGTAATGGCAGTGTGTAAGTAATTTCGAATTGTGGTATAGGGGTCACAAAACAAAATTATAAAAATAACTACAAAAATAAGTAAATTGACACACAATATAAAAAGATTTTGTAGTATCAGTAGCAAGCAACTCAAAGTGTACAGGGAAAAGTGAAAGAATAGAATGTTTGTATGTGACTGAAGCTGTTATATGTAAGTCCCATGGTAATCACAAAAGAAATACGTACAGAAGATACACAAAATTAGAAAGGAATCAAAGCATGTCACTAAAAAAAAAAAAAAAAAAAAGCACAACAAAAACAAAACAATCCTGTTCACAATATCATGCAAAAGAATAAAACATTTAGGAGTAAACTAAGAAGGTTAAAGACTTCTATACTAAAAACTACAAACTGTTGTGAGAAATTAAAGACACAAGTAAGAGACATTTGCATCTCCATGTTTATTGCAGCATCATTCCCAGTAAGCCAGAGGCATAACAATGGAAGTGTCCATCTAAGGATGAAGAAGATGAGGTTGGGGGGGGGGGGTGTACACAATGTTATATTATTCGGCCTTTAAAAGGAAGGAAATCCTGTCATATGCCATAACATGAATAAACTTTAAGGACATGATGGTAAGTAAAATACGTCAGTCACAGAAGGACAGATCCTGTATGATTCTACTTACACAAGGTATCTAAAGAAGTCAAATCTTGGGGCACCTGGGTAGCTCAGTCAGTTAAGCATCCGACTTTGGCTCAGATCATGATCTCATGGTCCACGAGTTCAAGCCCCATGTCAGGCTCTGTGCTGACAGCTCAGAGCCTGGAGCTTGCTTCGGATTCTGTGTCTACCTCTCTGCCTCTCCCCTGCTCCCTTGCTCTCTCTCTCGCTCTCGCTCTCTCTCTCTCTCTCTCTCTTTCAAAAATAGATAAACATCTAAAAAAAATTAAAGAAGTCAAATCTTAAAAGCATGAAGGAGAATGGTGGTCTCCAAGCGATGGGACAGGGGGCAGGGGTGGGAAATGGGGAGATGCAGTTCAATAGATATACAGTGTCCATCAAACAAGGTGAAAAAGCTTTAGAGATCTTCTATTACAACGATGTGCACATAGTTAATACCGTATTACACACTTAAAAATTTAAGAAAGTAGATTTCATGTTATATATGTTAGCACAATAAAAAAACAAAAACTAAATTTTTGTCCAGGCTGGAAGTTTCAGAAGAATCTGGACGCAAAACCATTTCAAAAAGCAGTCTTCCCCCATCCCAAAATGTAGCTTCTGAAGATAAAGAGAGCAAAGCGCCACCCTCACAAACCATATAAGAAGTTTGATGGCTCAACGCCAAAAACAATCTGAGAGGTCAGTGCTCATCAGGGAAGGTGAATGCTCTTCCACCCACCTGCAGCCCTTGACTTTGATATCCAGGTGTGGGAATGCTCCCAAGTATGTCTCAAATACACATGGCAAAGTGTTAACAGTA
This sequence comes from Panthera pardus, assembly GCF_024362965.1. Classification (NCBI taxonomy): domain Eukaryota; kingdom Metazoa; phylum Chordata; class Mammalia; order Carnivora; family Felidae; genus Panthera; species Panthera pardus. The sequence goes on along the minus strand of NW_026526765.1, from coordinate 125,111,620 downwards.
TTGACATTCTTGGGGGGAGAGGGAGAACACAGAGGCAAGTGAGTGAGAGGTGGTCAAGACACCTTAGCCTGATGAGTAATATTGCAATGTTTTAAATGAAAATGCTAACGATTTAATTTAAGATTATGAAAATACAATGTTTTAGCTAAAAAAAAAAACTACAGTTGACCCTTGAGCATCACCAATCTGAACTCCAGAGGTCCACTTACATGTGAACTTTTTATAAATACAGTACACTAAATTTTCTGCCCCTTATAATTTTCCTTTTTCTTTTCTCCAGCTTACTTTATTGTAAGGTAGTATATAATACATAAAAAATACAAAATATGTTAATCCACTGTTTATGGTATCAGTGACACTTCTCATCAACTGTAGGTTATCAATAGTTAAGTTTGGGGGTGGGGAGGGGGAGACAAAATTATACACAGATTTTCGACTCCACGGGGGTTTGATGTCCCTAACCCCCAGGTTGTTCAACGGTCAACTGTATCTACCAGTTGTCTATGGTATTCTCTCTCAACATAGGTCAGTGATATATAAAAAGACACTAGCCTGACCTTGAATGACACTCTTTCTCAAGTCAGGGATATTTCACCCTTCTGTCACAGACAAACCGTTCAGTTTCTGGCCACTGACTTCATTGCCCTTTGTTCTTTGAGAGCAGGACAAATGAGCCCAGACTCTTGTCATCAAGGGAGCCAGATCTCACATACTTTTTTTTAAAACTATCTATAGCTTGGTTCAAACTAAAAGCACATATGTGGTCCCCGAGAGCTAACAGCCCAACACTATGAAGTGTTTATCCAGACAGAACTTTAAGGCAGTAACTTGTAATGAGATTATTCAACAATCACTTATTAAGTACCCACTCTGCCAGACACAGTGCTACTCTCAGCACTAGTCATACAGCATGGAAAAAAGACCCTGCCTTCCTGGAACTCACATTCGTTGGGGAGACAGACATAAACTCACACACAGGTAAGTGTCAGAGAGGGTTAAGGGCTACGGAAAAAAACAAAGCAGGGTAAATAATCTAGAGAGTGAAGAGTGGTGTTAGTTCACATGGAATAGTTTGGTACAACCTGAGAAAGTCACAGCTGAGCCAAGGGCTGAAATGAAGAGTGAACCAGCCATGCAAACTAGCATGTGTAAAGCATTCCAGAAAGAGGAAATGGGACGTGCAAAGGCCCAGAGGTCTTTTATCTTGATAGATATCGACAAATTCAACTCTCAAGGATCTGTATCAATTCACCCTCACCAGCAGCATCTGGGAATACCTACTGCCCTACATTTTCACCAGCATCTTATCTATACATAGTTACTTTACTTTCTATAAAAAATAAATACCGTTGTATTTTCTCCAAGAGTTTTGGATAGACTCAAAAAAAAAAAAAATGGATGATGGGAGTAGAGGAAATGGAAGAAGGCAGCATCCATTCTGTACCTCTCTCTTCCTATACCATGCACAACGCTCTTTACTTCACAGATGTTTCCATTCACCTCGCATCAACTTTCTGAGAGACACATTAAGTACCCTCTTCTGTTGGTCAAAAAGCTCCAGTCTAGAGGCTTTAAGAAATCAGCCCAAGGGCACTCAATCCTTAAGCTGTAACTGGAATTGACCTCAAATGGGCCTCACTCTAGAGCCTGGGCTCTTCCCATGGCAATGGGCTGCCTCCCCCCAGTACAGGGACACAGTAGAGCTCTCTCTCTCTGCAGTTCCCTTCAAGCAACGTGGAGAACTACTCGCTCCAGGTTCCTGCTTCAGTGAAGGTGGTTGTTCTGGGTAATTTCTTGCATATGCATTTAATTTTCCTTTCACTGTATTTTTTCAACAGTAGAAGCCAGTATTTCCCAATGCGCCAGGAATTTATCTACAGCTGAAGTAAGTTACTGTCAGGAAGATGTGGATATGAATAATTAAGCCCCTATTAAACTTGCACACATCTTGTAATAAATCTCAAATTAGAATGTGCCAAGATCTTGTTAAACCTGCCAACACAAATTCTTAAATAAGGTGGGAATATAATTTGGGGCTTATCAGGAGATCCAACTTTTCCCAAAAGATGCTCTTTGACTGTTCAGAATTTTAATCTGAAGATTACCTAAATTCATCTCATCTATCATTCCATTGTGTTTATGTCCACTGTAAAAAATCAACCAAGTACTTTCTCTCCAGATGTTCTCAAATGGGGTGCATTGTAATACACATTGCATTAAACCTCATTATTTTGGATGAAATATTGTCCAAAAGACCCTCACTCTAAATACATTTCACTTAAAATCTAAAAAATAATCATTTACATTCATCATCGACTTATATGGAACTTTTCAAAAAGCCCAAAGTAATGCTTTCCGTTGTGGGGAAAGATGGATACGTTTGGTTACAAGCACAAAATCATGAGTCAGAGTGATTTCCTGTCCCAGCTCCAGCACTTTCCAATTGTAAAATGGAAACCAAAGAAATGTTCACCACACAGGGAGGTTTGAAAAGTTTCCATGAGTTGGGGCACCTGGGTGGCTCAGTCAGTTAAGTGTGTGACTTTCGATTTCAGCTCAGGTCATGATCTCATGGTTCAAGCCCCACATCTGGGTCTGTGCTTTCAGCGTGGGAGTCTCTCTCTCCTCTCTCTCTCTCTGCTTCTCTCCAATGAGCATTCTCTCTCTCTCTCCCTCTCAAAATAAATAAATTTTAAAAATAAAGATTCCATGAGTTAATCACCCAATATGCTGCCTGCCCCACAGTAAGTGTGTAGTTAAATGTCAGCTGCAATTATTATTGTTTGGTGTATCCCAATAATGCAAACTGATATTAGCTAAAACATATTACTCAAAGATTTAAAAACCTTTCATTTTTTCATATAAAAATAATACAGATCTTTTTTCATAACCTTATTAACAACCCACAAGAATAAATCAGAAAATAAATCTTAACTATAACATAATGAAGGCTTAAATACCCCTGTGACGCTGACAAAAGCCAACACAGCGATTTCCATTTGTCAGCAGGAAAATAAGAACACCAGTGGTTGAAAAACTTGTTCTCCACCTCCCAGAAAAGAGGAACAAAATACAGAGGAACGTGTGCAGCTTTCCACAACCCTCCAAATGGTGCCTGGGTGTCTTTTATCCCAAAAGGCACATCCATTCTTTAAATGTAAGCCTTCATTCTACCTATAAGCTGTGTAACCTTGTGCAAAGCAAATAACTAGTCTGTGCGTCAACTTTCTCAACTGTAAGGTAAGGACTAGTAAAAATACATAGTTCCCAGTGTTGCAGTAAATCAAATGACTAGCCTGTCAGGTAAGTCCTGCCGCACACACATTAGCATTTGCCAACATGAGCTGCTGGGAATGTATATCCTCCTGCCTTTTTTCTAGAGCCGTCTTAATAACTCCAGGAATTCTGAGTCCAGATTCTCAAGCTGAACAAACAGAAGGAAAATGTCTTGGCCAGAAAAAAAGAACACGAATGTATCATTCTTGCAGGGACCCCTCAGATTCTTAAGACCTTGGAATCAACCATCCATTGTCCATGCCGACCTGTAATACCACTTAAAATGTAAACAACAGGAGCTCCTCACAGCCCTTTCGGCTACCTGACATCCAACCGATAGCTAAGCTCCTCTTCGCTGGTAAATGGGAAACTAACTGTGAAACATGATTGGACTGACCAACGAGTATGTGCCAAAAGCCCAGTTGAAAAACAACCTTGTGATTTTACATAATCTATAAATGGGGCCCAGCTGGATGGCAAAATACACCGAAGACCCTGGGCCAGGGACCTCGATCCCTAGGTCATGTCACCATCAGGGCCTTTGCTGCCAAACCCCTCATCCTCCTCTGCACTCTGGTGACAGGGACACCAGGATCAGGAGAGCCTGGGAAAAGGGGACAATTGGCCAAGCCCATCCCAAGGATGAACTATCTATCTCCTCCCCCAGAGAAATAAGGCTCCTCTCATTTAAATCACAAAAAAGAAATTCCAGAAGAGAAAACATAATCCATGTGGCCTGCACGGGAAAGAACAGATTGAATACTAAGACCCGAGCCTACTTCTAGGGCAGATAGGACACAAAGGAGTATCTGCAGAGAAAGCATCCAACTCTGTACCAGGCACACCATGTTCACGTCACAAAAGAACAGAGTCGTTACCCTCCTCCTCACTGCGGAATAACAAAAGCCAGCATATCACAGTCCAAGGAGCTATGCTAAATACCTTACATGTGTTATTTTATTTACTTCTCATAACGACACTAAGGAGCAGGTGCTATCATTTGCACCTTCCAGCTGAGAAAATTGAAAAGTTTAGTCCAGGGGACCTGCCAGGATCACACGATTCGTACGCGGCAAAGCTACAATACCAACAGGGGCCTTTTGCATCACTTCCTCCAAACTATATCACCTCCACATACCACGTATTCTTTTAAGTCTTTTGGGAATTGGAAATGATATATAAAGTCATAAATGGCCCCTAAATTGGCAGACATCCGCCATGCCAGCTTCTGGATACAGTGATGGTTAATCATACGGGTCAACTGGACTGAGCCATGAAGTGACCAGACACAGGGCCAAACATTATCCCAGGTGTGTCTGTAGGGGTGTTTGTAGAGGAGATAAACATTTGAATGGCAGACTGAGTAAAGCAGATTGCATCCCCCCTCAATGTAGGTGGACTCCACCCAATCAACTGAAGACTGAATAGAACAAAAGGCTAAATAAGAAGGAATTCCTTCTGCAGAAGTAATTGGGCTGGGCCAATGGTCTTCTCTCACTTTTGCAGTAAACCAAAAAGTCGGCTCTTCTTGGGTCTGGAGCCTACTGGATTTTGGACCAGAGCTTACCTCATTCCTTCAGAATGAGACTGGAATTAGGCCATCAGCCCTCCAGGGTCTCCAGCTTGCCAACTACAGATACTGGGACATCTGAGCCTCTCTACTTGCATGAGCCAATGCCTTATTTTATGTACATTTATCTTTGTCCTGTTGGTCCTGGTTCTCTGGAGAACCTTGACTAACGGAGATGCCAAGTGTCACAGGAGTCCAACTAAAGCCTTAGTTATTAACAATGGAGCCTGTTTATGGGTTATGTAGACATTTAGCTTCCATCAGCCCAGTTTGTAAAACTAAACCTTAGATAAATGTCTGACCTGAAGAAATGCGGCTCCGAAAACAAAAGTGGGCAGTGATTTGAAGGAGGGGATCTAGGGGGAAAGGAGGGGAGCATACGGGATCGTGGTGTGCTCTTGGGCCCCAACTGTGCCTTTCCACCTTAGCGTTGCTTTGTTGGCCCCTCTAACACAACACATCTCACTGAGCACAAACATTGTCCCTGTGCACAAGCTTGAGAAGCCGTCTCCATGGCTCCCTCAGCCTATCAGTCACATGTCTCCCAATCTTATCAATTCTACAGCCGGGCCTGGAAGCCTCCGAACAAATGGCGTAAGGACAAGTCATCTTCAGATGAGAACCATCTTTGTAGCTCATGTAGGTACACAACACAGTCCCCTGGCCATCACACTAGGCTCTGTGGGGATTAATCTGTCACTGAGCTGGAGCCAGACCAGCCTTTTTCATACACTGCATGGAAAGTAGAGCCAGGACCCCACTTCTGCTCGGCTGAGCCTCCCTGCAGGCTGATGCTCCTGAAAATTATCTCTTTCATCATGATGAGCTGCCCAAAGCGCGCGGGAGCTAAGAGATGACCTATGGGCACAATTCATAATATATATGTTCCAGCCACTTCCCTGCCTTCCGTCTCTACTCGGTACCTTCGGCTGGCTGACTCAGGGATCCCCAGACACCGTAGGGACAGAAATTGTAACTGCATTTCCCAGTGATGGGTGACTTTAAAGATGAGGGCTGTACAATGCTCCCCCATCTCTGAACTCCACCAGCTTCAACCAAAACGCAAACTGACACTGCCTCTGTAGTGAGATTAGGAGAAAGCCAGTTGAACTCGTTCCTTAAATACATCAGCACTGATTTTAAAGCCACATATCTCTCAGATCTCAAGACATGAACTGGCTCCAAATCTACCCTCAGACGCACTGTGAAAATTCACATGGAAAGCTAGAAGCTGAAATAAAAAAATGCATGGAAACGCAGGGCTCATACTTGGTTATGGAGCTTGTTGTGGGTAGTTGTTAGTAAAAACATTCATCCATGTAACGTTTTGACAAATACATGCAGAGGAATTACTGGGTGCGAGGCACTGGCCATGGAGACACAGAGATGAGGCCTAGGACAGCTCACTGCCCACCAAAGGACCCCACCAAACCCCTTTCATTTGTCAAGAAAGGGCTCAATTAATCTTTGCAGAGACCTGCCCAGCCCAATATTCACCCTGACAATCACAGCTTTCATCCAAGGGAGTCAGGTGCAGGCATTACTCAGACATGTGCATTTCCTGAGCACCTATTACTTCGGGCACCAGGATAAGCACTATGCACATTATACCACTTAATCCACCTGACATCTCCACAAGGTAGGTATCAGCACTACGATGTTACAGGTGGCAACCAGAGAGATTACAGGGCTGGCCCAAAGTTACATGACCAGGAAATGGTCGTTGAACCAGGATCCAAGTTCCCAACGTGTGTGATGGGGAAGCTCGGGTCTCCCTGAGCATCCACTAGGATTCCCAAGGGGTTCTAAAGAGGCCTGCTCCTTCCTCAGCTGTTATCGCAATGGACTGGCTGCGTGAGCAGTGGGACTACAGGTGCGGTGCCCCGGCCAGCTGCCTCCCCTCTCCAGAATCTGCCTCATCATCTACCAAGTGTGCGAGGTCAATGAAGCGATCATCCAACCAATCTGCCTTCCAAGGGGTCTTCTGCATCCCTGCCATCAAAGGACCTGCAAAAGCGTGGCCAAGAGCATTCTAGCTCATTCCCAGGGCACAGAGTATCTCAGCCAGGCCTTGACAAGCAGCCCCACAGAGATGCGCTGGCCCCAACTCACCTGCCTCAGCCACAGCCTCGTCAGACAAACTCCTACCCGCCACCAAACCCTCAAGGCCCTTCATACTCCTCCCCTAGTTCAGTACCTTTGCCAACACAGCACCTGTGTTTTGTGTATTCAAGTTTTACATAACTCAGATCGCATCCCTCTCCTGCCTTAAAGGTAATAGCCCCCTAGTTTCTGGTTATGTAAACCCCTGAGCAGGGCCTATGCTCCCTCTCTGGCCTCGCCTAGGTCCACACCTGCTGGCTCCCTCCTCCAGCCTCACCAGGTGCTCAGTCCTTCCCTCCTCAGCCCTGTTCTTCCCTGTCTGCAACCCTCTCCACTCCCTCCCTGCCCTTTGGACCCAGCCCTCCACATTTCCTCCTCAGACCTTCCCACTGGGTATTCACTATTTCAGCCTGTCTGGTCCCTCCAGGCAGGTAACCCAAATAGACACTTTTCTCCCTTGGTCCACAGCTCATCTCCCCAGGTAAGGTTCTGCTTCAGCCACCACCTGCCCCCAACAGAGCGCCCAGCACAAAGCCAGCAGTCATGAAGACTCGCTGACCGTCTGCAAGAACAGCGATGCCTGTCTCCAGAAGATAGCATCATGGGGCTGTCTCACCCTTGGCAGGCTGGCCGGGTAAGCGGGCGATGTGGCACCAAGACCCGTGTAGAAAGTAAGGTCTCTGCTCTGGAGGACCTAAGTGACACGTGCCAAAGTGTTTCCAAACTAGCAACTGCCATGCAAATAGAAGGTGATCTTATATAGGTACATAGAGCTGCTGAGAAAATCCATCTGTGACACGTTTAAATCACAGTCCAAGGCAGAATGTGCTAAGTGCAAACTCAGTGTCATAAAGAACAGGCACTACCAAAACAAGGGCGAATGAGGACGGGAGAGCAAGCGAGGTGCCCCAGGGAAGCCAGCCCGTAAAAGGAGCACAGACTCAGAGATGCCAACAGCAGGAGGAGCTCGGGGGTGGCCCCTCCCCCACCTGCGTCAGTGATGAGCCCTGAGATGCTGGCACAAAGGGCAGATCTCTGGGCCTCACCCTGACCTACTCACGGAAGCTCTGGGGGAATGTACATTTCATCACATCCCTGGCCATCACCCAGTGAAATGTAAGCCCACCAGGCAAAAGGGCCTGACGACACCCCCACTGTGGTTGTAGGGCTGTAATGTGGGAGACCTTAAAATAAAGGGAATAAAAAGTCAGAAATGTATGTTAGGGCTGCACAGTGGTGGGGGCGGTGGGGTGGGGGGCGGTGGCACGCTCTGAATCTCAGATTTTAGAGCTGGGTCCAGATTCTGTAGGTATAGGACTTGGAAGCAAAGGAGTGACCTGGTAAATGTAGTATTCCAAAAAGCACAACACACAGCTCAGGAGGGATGAAGACAGCCGAGTGAGAACAGAGGGAGACTCGGGAAGCCACAGAAGCCTCCAGCCAGACACTGGGCCAGCACCTCCCACCCCCTTTCTCCTGGTGGCCACCAGTGAGACCAAGCACAGACAACAAGGAGAAGATGCTGGCGCCTCCTTCACAGGCACCCGCTCTGGACATCCCAGCAAGACCAAGCCTGAGGACACGCCGACAAAGGAAACACACAGGATCTCGAGGCGCGTGTGAGAAAATCTCACTTGCGGGCCAAGAGAGTAAGAGATCCTTCAGAATTCAAGTGCTCAAACACTAGTATTGGCAGGGATGTGCAGTACGCCAGCCGCCCAAGTTCCTGGAAACAAATAAATAGTAACTGTAATCCGGTCAAAGCCGAGAACCTGCTTTTTTGGGGGGAAAGCTGGCACATGCATGTTGCATCTATAAATACACAGAGATCTCAGTGAATGCTAGATGTAAGTGTGATATTTTCTAAACAAGTCGCGTCTGTTTGTTGGGAGATGAATCTCAATGCCCTCTATGATTCAAGAAACAAAGAAAGAAACCAGTAGTGGGAAGATATATAAACATCACATCCAAAGCATCATTATTAAACGTGCAGTGGGTAGTTTCTCTCCTGATGAGGCTGATTTAAAGAGGTCCCGTTAGAGCCCAGGAGACCCCACCCTTCAGGGGTCTCTGCCAAGGGAGCCATTCTGCTCCCACTCTCTCCCCATGTCTATGTGACTCTCACATTTTGAGTTATGCAAAATTCAGTCTTCACAAGAGTACACAGATTCTGTGAGATAGACTGGTCTCAGACCAATGTCAATGCACAATTTGGACTCAAAAATTATAAGGTATAGAAGCATCCAAACAACTTTCTTATCTGCTGGGGTAAATAGAATATAAGTGACTTTTAAAAGGCTTCCCTCTTTGAAATGCACAAATGAGGCTCCAGCCAAAAGAAATTAGATCCTCTCTCCTTGTCCAGGAGGAGACAGGCTGTAAACATTCCAGAAAGATTTGGGGGGGGCATACTTTAGGCTCCCCATAAGAAAATAGATGGTTTGAGGAAGGTCTCTCCAGTTAGCTGAGAACAAAGAGAGAGAGCAAAAATGCTGAAATTCTCAGCTCATGGGAGAATTCTGTCACGGAACCAGGTCCCTGTGCTTCGTGTCCTGTTGCCCCACATTCTCTCCCGAGCAGACAATGCTTTTCTGGCCCTCCTGGTTTCAAAGATAACCTTCATGGTGAAAATCAATAGCAGTAACTCAGTCCTTGGTTCAGAATAAAGCAAAACCCTGGCCCTAAGATGAGGTCCCCTGTCAAGGTCAACGGGATGCTGACACAAAAACCTCATTTTCTCCTGACAATCACGTTAACATTTGTAATCGTTGCCCTCTCGGCACTTAGGCAAGAATCCAACCCAGGGCTGGAGACAGATACCAGGGCAGTCCTGCCTTCCTCGGGAGAGTGAGGTGTCTCCAATACTCAGACCACAGAGCCCATTTAACCCCAGAACTCGTACGAGGCCGGAACTTCACTGCTACTTCCGAGGGGGCTCCCTCAGGGGCGAAGCTCCCATCGTGATGCTCGGGGAAAGAAGTCTGATGCAAAAGACGCCACGCAGTAGGATCCCATTTATGTGCCATGTTCCAAAAGGCACATTTACAGAGACAGAGGGACCAGGGGTGAAAGGGGACTTGGGGACCATGAGGGAGGACAGAGACGTCCTCAAACTGGACTGAGGTGATGGATGCACAAGTCCAAAATTTTACTACAACCTCCTGAACTGCACACTTAAAACGAGCTAACGTTGGGGCGCCTGGGTGGCTCAGTCTGTTGAGCAGCCGACTTTAGCTCAGTCATGATCTCCTAGTTCGTGAGTTTGAGCCCTGCCATCGGGCTCTGTGCTGATAGCTCAGAGCCTGGAGTCTGCTTCAGATTCTGTGTCTCCTTCTCTCTCTGGCCTTCGACTGCTCGTGCTCTGTCTCTCTCTCTCTCTCTCTCAAAATTAAAAAATGAACATTAAAAAAATGTTTTTAATGGGCTAATGTTATGATATTCAATTATACCTCAGTAAAACCTTAAAAAGCACATTCACTAATTAATGGAATGAGAACATGTTAAAATAAAAAAGACAGAGAGTACCAGATATGAAATCAGAGGCTCCTAATTTAAATATACTTGCTGGCACGCACAACCATGAGAATAATAAGGTAAACATACCACACAGTCTACAGTGACTATTTTCTATATCATTAGATTATGGGAGATACTGTTTCTTCATACTTTCTGGATGTTCTGAATTTGGATCCTCAAGGTGCACTGCTTTGGTGGTTAAGAAACACCAACTGCTATTCAGTAACCCCTCCATGAAGTAATTGTATGCGGCTGCAAGAGTTCATAGGAGTGTTTCAGGAGATTCCGCTCCTGGCCACAGAGATTGAGCAGATTCTTAATTCCCTGGCTGTTGCAGAAATTCAAGGACCTAAAAGAGTTAAGGCTTCTCTTTTCAAATGAGTACCTCCCTCCTCAGTGGGTCCTCCGTGGGTGTTCCCGGGAGGGGGTGAGCACAGGGAAAGCAAACATTAATTGTCACACATTGCACACGCATTCACCGGCTCCCTGTTAATACACTGGAACAAATTTCAATGTGTTCAATTCAATTAAACATGGACGAGAGAAGCTGGAATGACATTAACAAGCACAAGCCCTGAGGTGCCCATCCCCAACCCCGGACACAGCCTATTTGTACAAATGCCTTTTCTCCCTCATGAGAAGGGTTCTTTATTTTCTTGGAATACTTACAGCCTTACTGTAACAGAGGATTTACTGGCCCCAACTAATGATTTCCTATCCTTCGGAATTAATATCACACACTGGATATTGAGGTACTTTGCTGATACAGAAGTTTCTAAAACAATAAATACTTTGAACCATGCTAACACAGGAGTTTCTTCACCATAGGTGGTAAGCTTGAGGACAAGGTCAGCTGAGGCCATTCCTACAATTTGCTGGTTTGAAGCATCCTAAACTGAGGCAAATAGTATGTTTCCTTGACATGGCCTAGTAGGAAATCTGGATGGTGGGATGGATCCTCAGTCTGCCAGCATTTTTCCAAGAACTTCCCCTCTGCCTGTCAGGGGATGTGCCCTGCAGTCTGGTTTGCAATACAGAAACCCACTATCCCTTCTCAGATCATAGCTGCTGGGGCTACGGGCAGACCTCTGATCCAACTATCTTCTTTCCTGACATTACAACTGCAAGTAGCAAGACTATTGCTTTCCACTGGTCCTTGGAAATAGGAATCCTATGCTCTCCAGGACTCTGGGGCCGCCATTTCCCAGCAATGCACCTGGTGAAGCAGGTGAAGCAGTTAAAGCAGGTTAGGAGAGAGCAGGGTAATACAGAGAACACAGGTGTAAGAGACTGAGAGTGGCCTTCTGGATCCCTAGTTGTGAATAGTCCCTGTGAGGGTTTCTCTCAAGGTGCATAAACCACCCTTTGCACCTCCTGATTATTCCTTCTTTTGGCTTGAACTAAGCCTGAGTTTTTGTGACTCACATCCAAAGGAGACTTCAATAAAGAAGCTGCAAAACATATGCTTCTCTGACAACAGAAAATACTTCTCTGGGCTCTCCACCCAGAACATTAGCATATGGATAGCCAGAGGAATACAAGGCTTACCTTCCCAGAACTAGAGGCCAAGAGACATTCAAGTCCAAGTTCCTAAGGAAAGGGCTCCCATGGCAAGTATCCAGGCTAGAAGCTCAGTGGGGCCTCCCGAGGGATCGAGTCACTCAAGGGATCAGAGTGAGAGCTCCCCCAAAGACAGGGACTAGCGACAGTGTCTGCCTTGCCTATCGCTTTTTCCATACACCTACAAAGAACAGTGTCTGGAGCTTAGTGGCGACTCAGTTAGTACCCAATGAATTAACTAATAGATGCCTACATTCTTAGCGTCAGCTTTTTGCACAAGTCGATTGCACAAACAAGTTTAACAGTTTCCATATACCAAGGTAGAAGTAGGAAAGTACAAGGTGTGTCCAGGGAGCAGGGAAAAGGCCCATGGGTGGAAACACCAAGCCATTTGCAGAGCTACAGGTTACAACTGTAAGACAGAAAGCCTTGAGTATCAAGCTTAAGAACTATCCTGAGAGTAGTCCTGTCTGCGGGCAAGCCCACACCACAGCTAACACTGCTGTGGACCAACCCACATTCCCTGTGCACTCCCTTCATCTGCTTTGTCACTTTACCTTCTAAGTATTCCTATTTACCCCTAAGATTTTATAGCAGCACTCCTTTCTGCATCAGATACCATGGAAATTCTAAACGTGTTAACCCTATGTTCTTGGACTCTCCAGCCTCCTCCTCGGACATTCTGACCACAAGCACCTAATCGCTCAAGTTACAAAAGCAGAGATAATCCATCAGCTTCAACAAACATCCAACTAAAAGCAGAGAACAACTGTCGGCTCACACAAAGACCAAGGATTCAAGGCTCTTCATTCTTACTTCAGTATGCTGATACCCACACGTATCTAATGTACTTAGGTGCTCATACACACACACACACACACACACACACACACACACACACACACACAGAATCCAGATGATAAGTGCATTGAATTCTGGCCCTCCTGAATAAAGACACTTCTGCTTCTTGTGTCCAGCAAGAAACATTGATAAATACCCAATTATCTTTCAAATAAGTATGCCTACAGGAGAGAGTAAAAGATTCAGCAGCAAGAGGAGTGGCCAAGAGACCAAAGTAATTTCTCACTGTAACCTTCCCACCAGTACCTAAAACAACTATGTGACTCTGCAAGGCATTTCATCTCCCAGAGTCTATTTCTCCATCTGTAAACTAGGACTAATAATACTCTTTTAGACTGTAATTCCAAAGATTCAGTCAAAGAAGACATATCAAACTGTGTAGCAGTGCCTGCCAAATGGTAAGAACTCAACAAACACCTACCTACTTCTGGAATATGACCAGAAGTGCACACAACCCCTCCTCCAGCGGCACACATAATCCCAGAGCATAGTCAGTGACTGGAGGGCTCAAAGAGAACTGGCAGGACAGGAAGTCAACAGTGTTTACATCATGGCCACCAGCATCCATCTCCCTTTGTATGGGTTCCCTTGGGAAAGGAGTTCTCCACATTTAGTTCTTAGCTTTGGGCGAGACTCCACCCTGCCCCAGGATGGAGCATGTGACCCAAACCTAAGCCCATCAATGCACTACATTTTCCTGGCCATGGTGACCAGTTTGTGGATGGAAAAATCGTGCAATTGGAGCCCATGATACGCAATGAGGTATTTGCCAGGATGGATGGAAGACATTTTCTACTAAATGTAAAAGTGTGAGGTTATAAGCCCAGAGCTGATGCGCCCACCACTACCACCCCCCCCCCAACCCCCGCCATGGAGGATACCACCTGCCTGAGAACAGACCCAGTGCACAGAGGAGAACATGGCTCAAAGATGGAGAGTAGGAACCCAGGCCCCAATTACCTCTACAAGAGCCTACATCAAGGTAAATCTGAAGCCAGAACTATCGCTTGAATTCTTGATTTAGTCTTCAAGTTCTTTTTTTTTTTTTATTATTCCTTCAATCAATTTGAAATCAAAGCCATGCCTCATGACACTAGCACAGTCCTTACCACTACACTGAATAAGAGCGTTTGGAGCTGGTTATGGTGGGGAGTGAACAGAGGTTGTCCAGATGATGCTTGGTGAGCTCAGATTCACTTTGGACTATGGGACAGATGCCCTAAAGAAGCAGCCAGACCTGACCAATGGCAAATCCACAAGCCCTGGGATGTGTGCTCCTAACCTAAAAGCGACACTCTAATCTGCACACCTGAGGTCTGCCCGCGGGGTCCAGACTGGGTTTGATGTGCAGACTGCCCCTGCCCAAGACAGCTTCTGACCTCCTATGTGTCCCATTCTTCCAGGGGGGAGGTACTATGACATTGACAAGGATCACATTCTCTGCAGCACACAGTGTGGGAGGTCCTCGTAAACTCTACCCACTACTTTAAAGGAAACAAAACAAAACAAAACAAAAAAAACACTGGGTTAAAACACAGGTAGGAGAAGGTGGCCAGTTAAGGGACTCGGGATCTCCAGCTGTCTTCACTGAAGGAGATCCTGATCCTGGGTTGTTACAAGACAAAGGAACTTGGGAACACTGGGATGATAATGCTCTCCTCCACCACACATTTGCAATAGGTCGTTATTTGGACAAGACGGCTACCTGAACTCTTGATGACCCCTCCTGGCTGCTGCCGACAGCCACCCCCAAAAGGGTCCTTACCAAGAGGCAATGCAGGAGAGTGGTTAGTGCCACACTCTGGAGGCAGACCAGCACCGCATTCCTGACTCTGCGATTTCCTACCTCTCTGAAGCTTGGGTGTGGCACCTGGAAACTAAGGCTAATAATACTACGCTCTTACAAGGTTTGTTGTGAGGATGGAAGGATGAGGAACTTACTTGCTGGGTGGGTAGGAGCTCTTAACTTAGTTCAATGTGTAAGACTGAGGCCAGAGCAGCTGAGCGACTTCCTAAGGTCCCAGTGCTAATAACTGCAGGATTTGGGGCTTGCGTCCAGGTCTGCCAACAGAGCCTTTGCCCTGGTCACCCCTCTTCATATGCACAAGGCTGGCCCTCTGGCGCCCCATGACTGACAGTCAGTGCGCACGACCGTACTTGTGATGCCCCCTGAACTGTCTCTACTCAGGCACCTGCCGGGACATGCAGGCTGCGGTGTCCTTGAGGGGGACGACTTCAAGTGTTACGTTCTGCACCAAGTTGGCAGAAACTTTATGCTCCAGGAGGCAAGGTCTGAGAGATAAGAAGCAAGGCCTATCTTCTCCTAAAGTGTGTGTTTGCGTGGGGTGCCTTGCAGCCATGTTATAAATGTAGCTGTGTTTTAAGGTCTGCTCAGAATCAACAAACCAGTTGCCGGAGCCTTTACTCTTCATAAGTGTCAAGATGCCCCAGCGATCGAACAGGTGTATCACCATACAAAGGAAATTAGGAGGCTGCCAAGGAAGACGGCTTAGGCCTGAGGGATATGATCATCATATCTCAGGCTGGGGAAAAAGTCATCACAAACAAAGAAAAATGAAACGTAGCACTCTCTGGGTTTTGAGGATACATCTACTAGCACAGAGGACATTTCTGTAAACCACAAGAGCTTTACGGGACTATTAAATTTTTAAACTAAGCCTTCTTTTATTCATCTGTTCCACAGGCTTCCATCGAGCCACGAGCTCCTGTCAGCCAAGCACTGGGACAGACCCTCCGATCCCAGCCCGTGAATTGCCAGGCCCGGCCCTCCCGCTGGGAGTGGAGCCAGCTTCTCAGGGGCCCCGCATCCTCTGCCAGGGGCTCAAAACAGGTTTGCCAACACTTCATTTTCACAATGATGTGGTAACACTAATCCTGGGAGAAAATCATTTCACGGAGCAACAATTCTAAAAACTTGTTCCTTCTAATAAGGTGTCTAGGGAAGAAAACAAAAAGCTTTTGTGGCCAAATTAGTTGAGAAGGACTGTTTCTAAAAACTGAAGGCCCAGTTTTAAAACAGGCTTTCTCCCATCCTTCATCTTGCAAACGTGCTTAGCGAGGCAACCCCCGGGAAGCCAGGGCTGCAGTGCATGGGCACACAGGGCTCCCCCCATCCTCAGAGGTAAGCACAAGTTTGTAAAAAATGTATGTGGTCAACTCTTTTTCCATAGAAGAGTCTGAGGGACCAGCGTTTGACTCAAAGCACTCACT
The DNA here is from genome assembly GCF_024362965.1 of Panthera pardus. Taxonomy (NCBI): domain Eukaryota; kingdom Metazoa; phylum Chordata; class Mammalia; order Carnivora; family Felidae; genus Panthera; species Panthera pardus. Next base: position 125,095,503 of record NW_026526765.1, on the reverse strand, counting down.
GCAGAAACAAGGCCATCGAGGATGATAGCCGACAAAGTTCTAGCATCGCAGGAACATCCAGCATTACTGTATCCCCCCCCCCCCACCTGGTATCCCATCTCCCCAATATGCCTGTATTTACTCCTATGTTTCTCTCAGAACAAGAAGTTCTTTCCACAGAAGGAAATAAAATTGAGAATCCAAAAGCCATCGTATTCCTTATGTCACTAAGAATTTTCCTGTCTTGGGCACTTCTTTCAACTTGCCCTATAAAGTTGACCACCATGAATAAATTAAAAGTGTAAGTAAAAAATTCATTGAGTGGCCCAGCCAAACTCTATTGTGTCCACTGAGGGTTGCAATAATTGTAATCTCAAGAGGGATTTTCATGACCTCCTTCCCACCCCATCTGGATCAGATAGAGTGGATTTCAGCAAAGACTGGCTGGCAAAAGGGCAGAACAGAGATGGCAGGCGCCTGGAAAGAAATGCGAATCCTCGCAGATTATTCACAATGAAGAAACCTGCTAATTTCAGACCAGAAAGAGCAGGATGGAATCACAGCTGCTTGGCTATTCACAGGCAAGGACCTATGGCTGAGGAAGCCATCAGAAAACCTCACCCCTTGGCAACACCGGACCGTAGAAGTTTCTTTTATCAGCTCTAGCCTCCAAGTTATATGCTCTTTTCATTCCTCCTGGGTTTGTGTTCCACTCTTAGTTCTTACCTGGTCCTCTTGGGAGCACGACATCTATATTCTCCTTTTCCAGCAAAATCTCAGCTCTAGAAATGAGATGAAATTAATTCACACCTAAATGTAATGACTAGCACTGGACGACCGATCTGATGCCGGATCAATTATGAAACCAAAAGAACTGCACCTCTGGAAACAGACTTTTAGGCATCTCAGAGGTGGTGGATAAGTATCTCTGAACAGAAAGGTCTTTGGTTAAGTCCAAGTCCATCATGAAGCTGCCCCACCCCCACAAGATCAGAGGAAGCTACTGTAAGAGCACAGCCACCAAGGGGAGGGGTGGATGGGCAGTCATGCAGGTCAAACTTCAGTGCTCAGGCTGATGCAGAGACTGGCTGTATCCACAGACCTTCAGGAGGAGAGGATGAGTTGAGAAAAGCGAGCAGAAGGAGATCAGAAATTACACGGCATTTCCTCCTCCTGCCCACCCACTGCCGAGGACCTTCTTATCCAGGCCGGCCCACAACAGAAGTTCAAGCTCAGCACTTCCTTTCCACTGTGGAAGAAATGAAGTCTAAAGGGCAGGGGCTTCTGTGGGGTCCCTCAGAGGACTGGGGGTAGAGCCTTACAGAAATACTTTGGGGCCCCCAATGCACTCACCTGCATCTACTCAAACCACCCATCACAGACACCTGGGAGGCCCCAGGCTCTCAGCCCTGGTGGGTGACACAGTAAGACTCACACAGACCCTCTTTAAGGTCAATCCCACCCCAACCTTCTGTTTTTGTTTTTTCTTTTTAGGTTTATACTTATTTTGAAAGAGAGAGAGAGAGGGTGCATGCGTGCACATGCAGGGGAGGAACTGAGAGAGAGAGGGAGAAAGGGAATCCCAAGCAGGCTCCAGGCTAAGCCTGACATGGGGCTGGATGCCATGACCACAAGATCATGACCTGAGCCCAAACCAAGAGTCGGACGCTTAACCAACCAAGCCACCCAGGCAGCTCCCCAACCTTCCATTTGTAGAGAACAGTAAAGTCAATGCCTTTTGCGTCACTCAAGCATTCATCCTGTGACAGGTTTCCCTGGTGTCTGGCAGCTAACGAGACCCTCTGTCCCAGTATGAAAAGACCAGAAGGCTCAGCTACCGGTGCCATCAAGAGGAGTGAGGTGCTCTCCCAGTTAACTCATTCTCCCTGGAGGTGTTAAGTCCAAGTGTTTACCTCTAGGGGTCACAGGTGCACACCAGAGATTACCTCAGCTCTACCTCACAGAACAAACTCAGCAACATTCATTTAGCCGAACTGCTCTACATGGACGCCCAACGCATTTTCTTCCCCGTACCCCGTCTTCTTGGTGATGCCTACAGAGTATGTGTTTGCTATACAGAATTAGATTTCACCCAATAAACAGCCCCGTTACATGACTGGACAAGATAACAGAATACAATTATTTCAAAGAATTATTTCCCCATTCCATCCTCCGAGGCTCCCAGGAACCAACCGCGTGAAGCTGACACGTGAACCTGAGGACGGTACACGGGTGGCCTCCGTGTGGGTGATCAGATGCCCCAGCCCATGCGTGGGGAGTCATTAATGCCCATGCATCCCTCACAACAGTCCTCCATGACTATTTAAAAATCAAAACAAAAGTCAGAAGGCCAGATGTTTATGCTACTACAAGTCGGAAATCATTTCACATGTGCATTAGTAACCTCCTGTAATGACAGTTGACACGTCTTAGCTTTTAGTGACCCTGTGATACACGCTGTCACTGAAATGGGCTGGGCGTTCACGACACACTTGAGACCAGTGGCGCTTAAGTGGAAGCAATTTTGCCCACCAGGGGACACTGGCAATATCTGGAGACAATTCTCACTGTCACAAATGGGAGGGGGAGGTGCTGATGACGTTTGGTGGGTAGAGGCCAGAGATGCTGCTCAGCCCCCCACTCTGCACAGGAGAGCTCCCCACACAAAGTATGTTCCCCACACAGTCCAAAAATTCTATGGCGCCAAGGTTAACACACCCTGATGTAGAGCAAGTATTTTCGAGTGACAGCGGGCATAAGGTTTACGTGAAGGATTTACTGTAAATGCAAGTTTCTGTATCCCAATCCCCAGAGACTCTGTTTCAGCTGGAGTGGGAGTTTGCTTTATGTATGTACGTACGTATGTATGGTTGTATGTTTGTATGTATTTCACACAAAGACCTCTAGCCCACCCAGCTGGTTTTGAGATTTTCTGCAAACCGCAGCCATGCAATTCCAGAAGCTGCCACCGGGTAGCACTGCTGTTAGCTTGGGTAACAAACACCTCCTAGGAAGTTCTCAGGCAGAGCTCTGCGCGACCGCATATGCTGCATTTGCCCACAAAAACCTAACCACGGTTAAGTAGCAGTATGGACTGAATACAGAAACTGAATAAATCCACATAATATAGTGTAACATTTTAAAGGAATGTAAATACCATACACTGGGGACACCCTAACAAATACTCACCTCTGCCTAATTTAACTTATACTCAATCTTTTAGAACCAAGTGACTTCAGAGCTGTAAGGACTAAAGGCAACTAATCCCAGAGCCTCATCTGAACCAACAACGACACAGAGCTAGTCTCTAGAGTTTGTTATTTGCCAGGCTGTGCCCACCCGCAGTCCCAGATGTCAGCACTTCAGGGAAGAGAGCTCTTGCCCTGATGAGCTCTTCCCATTTAAGGGTTGTACATGTCTGCCCCTAAAGCACATCCCCAGCTGCCTGAACCTCTTGCACTAAATTTCCCACAGCGGTGGACACTACCTAGATCCCAGAGCCCAAAGTTATCCAAACTTGCTTTGTCCAGAGAATCACCTGGGGTTTGGTAGAAACACAGACCCTCGCCTTGGAGAATCGTTTGCAGTAAGTCTCAAGCAGAGCTGAGAATCTACTTGAGCAAACACTAGGCTAGGTAGTTCTTCAGCTCCGGTTCCATTCCAAACTTTTCCACAACGTGGTCCCTATGAGAACCAAATGGGCACCATTCTAGATCAGTCAGCTCCTCTGAGGGCTGGATATGGGAATGTGTATTTTAACAACGTCCGGGATGATTCTTTCACACATTAAAGTTGAGAACCCTTGGGGCACCTGGGTGGCTCTGTCCATTAAGCATCTGGACTCTTGATATCACTTCAGAGAGTGATCTCACTGCGTCATTGGATCAAGCCTTGTGCCAGGCTCCACGCAGAGCACAGGGCCTGCTTGGGATTCTCTCCTCTCCCTCCATATCTCTCTCTCTCTCTCTCTCTCTCTCTCTGCCCCTCTACCCACTTATGCATGCTCTCTCTCAAAATAAATAAATAAACTTTTTCAAAACTTGAGAACCCTTGCACTCTATATGAAAACAACTTAGAGCATCATGCCATTCCTTGTCTTAGGGAAGCATCAGCTCTAACAAGGGTGAGGGGGTTCCTAGATAAATAGGAATGTATCAGCATTTGTTGCAAGCACTTCACCAGACACTCGGGGCATCTTGCTTGTTAGCATTTATCTCTGCCTCATCTGGTTCTCACAAACCTGCCATTTTATCACTTTTTTAGAAACAGACTTGGAGGGGTAAGGAGCTGCCCAAGGCCCTGGGGCTAGAGAGTGGCAGAGCCAGGATGCAAACTCAAGTCTGTCCCATGCAAAGCCTCTTTCTTCATTCAGACAGGCAAGGGGCAATTTTAATAAGGCCTGGATTTCCCTTCTTCCATCAAATTCTTTTTGGCTTCCTCTCTCAGGAGGACAGCAAAACAACCCCCCACCCCTACCCCTCCAAAGAGCGAGAAGCCCAGGGAGGCTGGGAGCTTGCATTTCCCTGCAGTCCCCTCCTGCCCTGGGATCCAGTTACCCGACAGCCTGAGCCACAGAGCCTGCAGAAACCCTTACCCCTCCTCGCTCAGCCTCTCCCTCCACAGTCCTCCTCCTGAATGGCTAATTCAAATGGACAGAATTTATTTGACTCTACTCTGCATTGTTTGACCCCCACCTGCTTCCAGCTTCAACTCCCAAGTCAAAAGGCAGAAAGTCAGAGCAGGGAGGAGAGAAAGACGGAGATAATCAGCCCTTGATTAACACTGAGCTGTGAACGCACCACCTTTTCTAATGCTGCACGGAGGACTGTCGGGAGGAATGCAGATGAGACATTATGAACATGCCGCCCGCACTGTAAAGTGCCATACAGACAGGAGTTATCATTCGCTAATGCGAAAGAAAAATAAACAGGGAAACACAGCTTTTGCAGCCAGTTCTCTTCCGAGAAACACCTTCTGCGACTGAAGAAGGCCAAGTTCTCGTAAACACTGGGTCTCCACTCAACAAGAGGTCTCCAGAGAGCACTGAGTGCCGGGCTCTGTGCTGGGCACTGTACTGAAAACAAAACTGTGCAAAGCATGGCCTGGTGGTCAAAATGCCGATGAGCTGGGAAAGAGGGAAAAAGAGAAATGCCCCAACCCCGTGCAGCATGTGCCTACTGGGACGGACAGTCTACAGGAGGTGAGAGTCAGAAGAGGTACCCAGACCTCCCCCTGGCTGTTCCCTGGACTCTGCCCTCCCCACATTCAGGTCCTTCCAGTTCTGCCTCCCAACCTGTCTCAAACACATCTACTCAGGCCCATTGTACTGTCTTAACTCAGTCCAAGCACAGCAGCTGTTGCCTAGATAGTGCTCAGCTCTGCCCTGTACCAATCTATCCCCCATGCTGTAGTGAAAGTGATTTTGCTACAATCCATCATGTTTTTAAATCCAATCCTATTTAAATGCCTCAGTGGTTCCTTGCAACTCTCTGGGGAAAGGTCAAAGTCCTTGCGGGGGGGGGGGGGGGGGGGGGGGGTTCTAGGGCCCTCCTTCAGTTCATGACTGATCTTCTCTCTACCTCCTGTTGAGCTCCAGCCATAAAGACCATCCTTCTTCTGGTGGGCTGTAATCCCTTCCCTCAGGTGTTAATAGGCACACACGGTTACCTGAGACCTGAGAGAGCAGACACACACACACCCCTCGCCGTCTCTGCCCGCTTTGTAATGTGCTTCTTTATCCTTCTGATTTCAGCTGAAACCACCTCTTCCTTCCCCTGAGCCCCTCCCATTCTAACACGGTCATGACCTGCTCTGTCCTCTCGGAGTGATCTACAGGTGAGCATTTTCACACCCTATTATAACCAAGTCGCACGAGTATTTCTTCACAGGAAGAGGCATCACCTGGTGATCGTGTTAAAACTGTCTCAGTGAGTGCGGAGTGGGGCCTATGATGCTGTCTTGCCAACCAGCTCCCAACTGATGCTCATGTCTGCGGGGCTGTGGACCACAATGGGGTCACGATGGGCCAGGGCCGTGCTTCCCCAGCACTAAGCACAAACCTAGCACATGTAGGCATTCGATAAATGTCTACGGGATGAATAAATGAGGGCAGTGAGGATGAAGTTAGACACGGAAGGATTTGGGGTTAGGTACTACTTTCATCGAGGCCTCAGGAGATAGGGACACTGAAAAGGTCCACAAAATTAACACTGTCCCCTGCAGATGAGACCTTCCTGACGAATATGTAAGTATCCACTTATAAAGCCGGCTATTTGCCTGAATTCAATCCACAGAGCAAGTGCAAGACCAAAATAGAACATCTGAACTTGGGTGATTTTTGTGCCCTTTACCAAAGCTAAACAAATTGCTACTGCTGCAATCTCAGACAGGGGGCCATAGCGCCTGGGCTGAACTGTGAATTATTAATGTGAAAGATTTGCATGTGCTTTTTATGATTATGGCCGACTTTGATGTCTTTGTGCCCTGCTTAGGGCTTCCACACACAACTATAATTTCTTTACCAAGAGGAAAAAAAGAAAGAAAGAAACAATTTGCACAGGCCAAGTATAGGAAATGCGTTGAAGTCATTTCAATATAAAATGAAACGGCAACAATTATATCAGTCCTCTGTTGCCAAGGGTAATCTGGATGCTCTGAAAGGATGGAACGCAGGGGACTTGTTGAAATCACCATCATGAGAAAAGGAGCACAACATCTCTTTGGAAGTCTGACTCTTCATTCTGCAGACCAGTGATTTCAATAACACAGAACGGGCAAAAATGGAGGCAAGCATTTGCAACAACCTCAATCACCAGCTACAAATCAATACAGCTCTAAAACGGCCCTCCTCGTCCTCAGCCTTCCAAAGAGCTGGGTCCGACTTGCACGATTCCTTACAAAGATCACATTGTGTAACTCGACACACTGATTCGAATTGTACACAATGAAGAAGAAACCGGTGAAAAGAGAACTTTTAGGTAACTCTCCCAAGTCAAAATCGATATTTCTCTGAAGAACAGAAAGGAAGGCATGCTGCTGAGATCTTATTTACATACATGGGGCTCTCAATACAGGCCTGCCCCTTGGCTGAAAGAAGACATCAATAGTTTCTCTCAGGAAACCCGCAGTACAGAGGGATGGGACACAGATAAAAGATGTTCAGGGTTTGTGGCTCTTTTTAATTCCAGTTCTGCACATCCTCGGGGTAATCTCTATCCTCGCCACAAGACCTGCAATATTTGAGGGCATCTATTTAAGTAGTCGATAGTACTGAGGGCTGGTTTCATACCGGCCCAGTCTGGGGGGGCCAAGAATTCAGGTTTCTGACTTGGGCAAGTGGAGAGATGAGGGAGCCATTCACGGAGACCAAGACTCTAGCAGGAGGAACAAGTTGGTAGGGAGCACGGTGTAGGAGAATATGTTTGTGTGTCCCAGGGATGCTGCAACACACAACCACAGACTGGGCAGCTGCAACAATGGAAACGTCCTGCCTCACACTTACAGAACTACAAGTCCAAGATGAAGGACTGGCGGTGTTCGTTCCTTACCAGAACTGCGAGGGAAAATGTGTTCCAGGCCTCTCTCCTAGCCTCCTGCGGTTTGCCAGCAATTCTGGCATTCCTTGGCTTGGAGAAGAATCACCCCAATCCCCACCTTCATTTTCACATGGTGTTCTCTCTGTGTGGCTTCAAACAGTGTTTCCTCTGGGCACGTCTATTTCTCTGGCCAAATTTACTCTTTCATAAGGACACCAGTCACCTCAGATTAGGGCCCCACTCTAATGATCTCATTTTACCTTGATTACCTCTAGGAAGACCCTCTTTGCAAATCAGGTTCCATTCTTTGGTAGGAGGGGCTAGGAATTCAACACATCTTTTGTGAGAGACAGGACGCATCCTCTAACAGCGAAGCACGGGAAGACGTCAAGGCCAGTCGTCGCCATGTTAAGGGTGAACTAGCTGCACATGCGTGGGTTCTGAGATCGCCAGACAAATTTGCACAACAGACACAGAGTTGAGAGACGCATGTTTATACGTCTGTAACATATTTATCTGCTAAAAAGGGAACAGGTGAAGACCTAGGTGAAAATGGCGGAAGCCACAGATACGAATGAGAGCACCCAGAGAGAAGTCCTAGTGCTTCGTAGAGAAGGGGTGCTAAGAAGAGAACCTCAGAACATCAGTGCTGCAGAGACAGATGAGCAAAGAGGGGCTCGCAGAGGCCAAAGAAGACCCAAAAGGGCAACATTGCTGAGCCTAGGCCAAGAGTCAGAAGGGACTGGTCACTGCTCCCATTAAGGGATCCCAGTTATCTATCACTCCACAACAAACTACCCAAAACTTAGCGGCTTAAAAACACCTGCCATTTGTCATTTCTCACAGCTCTGTGGCTTGGGATTATCGGCGGGGCTTGGCTAAGTGAGGTTTCTGCACCAGGTGGCATCAACCACAATGACTTGGTGATATTCATCCGGGGGAGGGATCGTCTACAGGGGTCCCAATGCTGCTTCCTTCATGTGTCTGGTGCCTGGGGGCCAGGGAGGGGAAGGTGGCTGGACTCAGCTGCAACTGTCAGACAGGGTGTCCACTCAGGCCTCTCCAGCATGTGGTGTCGGGCAGAGTGGAGGGGCAGGCTCTCTCTGGTCCAAGGCTGTTAATACTTCCGGTCTCAGCAGAAGCAACCTTCGGCTGCAAGAATGACAATGTGGGACGTCTCGCATGAAAAGCAGGAAAAAATGTCATCAAATGTAGAACAGAAAGTATTCTTCCCACAATAAGAAAAACAAAAAAATTCAACTAAATAATCCAAGTAAAACTCTTCAGCCCAGAGTCTGGCAAGTGCTAATCATCCATTATACGGTAGCAATGACTTAATCAGTTCTACAAGGCTTGTTATGAAAAGCAATATATACATCCATTTCCCTCTCCCCAGAGGCATGTTGGCAGCTATTTTTATAAACCAGCATTATCTTACGTCAAGGATAGGTCGGGCATAAAGAGACTAAGTCTGATCATATTCAAAAATGAAAAAGCTTTAAAAGTGGTTAAGACCTAGCTAGCTAGCTAGACAGACCCTTAAAGAAAATCTGCAATGCCAAGTTAACAAGAGGATGGTATAGACTCCTGGAAAAGAAACAGATTTTTTTTAATGTTTATTTTTGAAAGGGGTGCGTTGGGAGAGGGTGACAGAGGATCCGAAGCGGGCTCTGTGCTGACAGCAGTGAGCTCAATGTGGGGCTCGAACCCACAAACCACGAGATCATGATGTGAATAGTCAGACCCCCAACCAACTGAGCCATCCAGGTGCACTGAAACAGGTTTTACCAAGAAAGAGAAATGCTACTGAGGGCACTGGAGGTAAGACATTTAAGTCATTTAGGCACAATGGTTATTCATAGCATCTATGTTACTTAAACATATTGGCTTAAAATGTTAAACAACTCAGTTGCATATTGTATGTTTAAATATAGTTGACCCTATTTTACAGTGTTAAATGTCAAATATTTTTAACAATCAGGAATAAAAATATATAAAACTTGGCATCCAAGCGGATGTGAGAGTACCCCTGCACTAAAAGCATTAAGTGTGATCAGTTGTCAGGCCACGTAGCTGGGACATGAACTTCTTTTACCAATATGCAACTCTCCAGGACTTCCATATGAAGAGTTTATTTCATCCTAGGTCAGAACGGACAATTTCATCAGGATCCAGTTAAGTGCAGGTGGTCAAAATTTCCACCCAGGACTCAGCAGCAGGGTCAGCAGGTAGCTACGTCTGTCCCAGGAAAACAGGTAGAAACACAACCCTGATCCATCAAAGACCAAAGCACTTGAGATGACCCAAGAGTCAGAAGCATCCAGATGAAAACGAGAGTACTGGAGGCATGGGTGCTGGGACATAACAGGATGGCCAGGGAAGGGAGGAAATCTGGGATAGATTCCCACCTCCCAGCAGAGCAGACGGGCCACACAGAAAGAGCTAAGTCCAATCACTGACACTGTCACTCATGGGCAGAGGGGCAGAAGCAAGGTTCTTAGCCTCTCAGTCTCCTCAATGATCAAACACAAACACGACGCAGCCTTCTCACTCTGAGGTTGCTCCAGCAGGCTGGTTTCTGGACAGCATCCTCTACAGGACATATTCTCATGGTCATGGGCACGGTGTTATTGTGTTTGATCCCAGTGGTCCTCCTTAAAACCACAATGCCCTTGTCCACCTGGGCCAGAATCCAGCTTGAGAACTATCACATCCTCCATCCTTGAGACGAAGAAACTTCTGCACCTTGCCCTCTGCGCCCCCCAGTTCTGCCTCACTGCCACCACCCTCTTGCAAAAAGGCGTGACATGCTGTGGTGTGAACAGAGAGACAGTTTCAAGTGCTGACCACATCGGACAGCAGGAAGTTCACATACACTGCCACGATCTTACAGAAATAAGACATCTCCCCAACATACCAAACGTCAGCCCCCTTCACATACCCATTAAAGGAGCACCTTTGAACACATAATTTCATCATGTGGATCAGAAGAGCCACACAACCCTGATATAAGTAGGGCACCCCCTAAACCAAAATTATGCAACAGCCGTGGAGAAACATCAAACCTAATTCAGACTCTCAACAGCCTTACTTTTGAAGGCACAGCTGAGAACCTGAGTAAGAAGCCTGTTTGAGGCTCTGAGAAGAGCTGAAGACCAATTTGCAGCAAGGCCACTTAGACAGACATGATGGGCTGAGGCTCTAGTATCAGAAGAACTTATTGGCTGTGTGACCTGAAGCAAGTCTCCTGACTTCTCTGCGCCTTCTCTCTTCCTCTTGAGTAAAACCCAGCTTGCCACATTGTTGACAAGGTTTGAGAAAAGGTGGGAGAAATATCTGGAATAAGAGCTGATGCACTGAAGACCCCCCCCCCCATTGAATGGCCAACTACTATTATTGCTATTATTATTCCAGTAAATATTTTAATAGACTAGATTTTTTTTCTGCAAGGCACAGAACTAAACTCCATCTAAAAAGAGATCTCTGCGACACTCGTTAAATATCTGATGAGCCTCTAATATAGTCAAATATCATGGGGGAGAAAAACAGATGGAGGTGTGGTTTCTCACCTCAAGGTACTTACGGTATTATGACTACAACATACGCTCCAGCCTTGGACACACGAGATGTAAAGAATTTTCTAAATTTTTCATCAAGTTGTAATACATCTTTTTACGTCTCTGACTGTGGCTTCGACTAAGGGAGAGCCCCCGGAAGGACCAGACTCTGTGTGCACAGAGCTAGGAGAGGGACCAGTACGTCGCACACAAAAGCTCAGCAAGAAGCAAGGGGCAGGAAGGGATGGGATGGGGGAGACATTCAAGAGAGAAATCCCCCAGAAACAGCAGCCTAGTCACAGGCTAAGACACACCGATAGGCTACAGCCAACACCAACTTCTCAGTTCCTGAAAAGGCTAGTGAAACAACTTCTCTAGTTCAAAACAAAGACAGAGGAAAGGAGAGTAGGTGATTTTTCACATGTGGGTTAGAGGGGGTGGGCATTACAGTGATGCGTCTCCATATTCTCTTTCTTCACATCCACACACAACGATTATTTTCTGTATTTGTGAAAAACCTACAAAGCCGTTTTCTAGCTGATTTCAGAGCCAACGTCTCTGCAGTTCTGGATTTATCACGCACCACCGCAGTTCTGCTCAAGTCAGAGAAGACAAGGCTGACAGAGGACAAACAGAAAAAAAGACAGAACGGCTTTCCCAAAAGGGACACAGGATGTGGACTGAACCCACTGGCTTCTCCCTAGTAAACCAGAAGGCAACCTGATCACCAGGCCTTCCGCTGGCCTCACATCTGCCACGAAACACCTCAGCAGTTGGGTTCCCTTTACACATGAGAAACAAATGTCTCTGATCAGATAAGGCGGCCCCTTTAACAAACACCAATTATTCAGTCCATTAGAATTCTGTAACTACTGCCAGGTCCTTCCCGGGAAGTACTTTATGACCCGACCAATAGATACAGGAGAAATGTACAAATCAAAGGTGCCCAGAACACAGCACACTCAGCAAGCACAAGTTCATGACCTAAATAAAACTCCTTCCCAGACAGCAAGCCCAGCAGAGACCAGCAGAGGAGTCCCCTCCTCAGCTCTCTGTCCCAAAGCTCTGTCCCCAGTAGGCCCACCTCCTCCAGGTGGTAAGGCCCCAGCCTCTCTCCACAGATGCCTGCTGGTCTCTCCAGCACCACGTGGCAAGGCTGAACACCACATCCTCCCTGCCTGCCCCTATCACGAGCCTGACTTAGCACCTATTAAAGGTGCCGTTAGGGGCCGTTCTGAGGATCCCCCAAATCACCTGCGCTGTTCAAAAAGCCTCAAGGACGCCACCTCCAAGAAGCTCCTGCATCAACCCTCTTCTTTGCCTTCGCACATCTTCGTCCAAGTTCGGACCTCTAAGACCTCTCAAATTGGATCCCCTGACTCCAGCATGTCCTCCTCTCCCCAGGGCATCCCCATCCTGAGGCTGAGGTGCTGCAGGAAATCCAGGGGCTGGCTCTACACTCGTCATGATAGACCCCCGGGGTCCTGGCCTCTACCTATCTGGTCCTACACTTCTGTCCCTACACCCTCCACTCCGGCCCAAAGCACCCACAATCCCAGCCTGGACTCCCGCCCGTGCAAGGCCCTGCCCGAACCAGTGCTCCCCACCCTGCTCCCCAAGGGCCACAAGGAGGTGGGCCTCGCTTGTGCCACCTAACTCCGTACTCTGCTCCCCTCCCCGACCCCCAACTCTAAGCTCCCTGGAGGGAGGGCTAACTCTTACTGGCGTCCGCGCATGCCTCTCACGGTGCAGAGTTTTATAGACTACAGGTTTGCAATCAGTACTTGCTGAACATACTGTCTAATCAATCAATATAGCATAATATTTAGGGCAAAGGCCTCAGCAGCAACTGCAGATATCAGGTACTTTGTCTGTTGACAGCTCTATTTTGTGTCTCTACCACCAGAAGTTATCCTTCCTGAGAATAGAGTCCTGTCTGCCTGGTCCCCACTGTACCCCAGCATGCAGGACAGGATTTGGCCCCTAGGAGGCCCTTAGTGGATATTTTGTTAAGTGAAAGATGTTTGTTTTCTTTCTTTTTTTTTTTTAATGCTTATTTATTTCAAGAGAAAGAGAGCAAGGGGGAGGAGCAGGGAGAGAGAATCCCAAGCAGGCCCCGTGCTCAGCACAGAGCCCAACGCGGGGCTCAATCCCACAGCTGCAAGCTCACAACCTGAGCCAAAATCAAGAGTCAGTCTCCTAAGTGACTGAGCCACCGAGGCATACCAAATGATCCGCTTTCAAATCTCAGCTCTGCCACTTACTAACTGCGTCACTTTGAGTAAACGACTCACTCTCTACACCCTCGTCCTCACCCCCACCTCTGTAAAATGCAAGAACGGTCCAGGGTCATCCTAAAAGGCATCACAGGACGTCAATAAAGCAGTTCAGGACAAGGGCTCGGTGTGTGGCTGGACAAAGGGAACGTCCGTGGTGACCATCCGGGAGATGGGCTGGAATCGCCTGTGTTCCCACCACACCTCTTTCACCCTCCAGTTTGCTTTAAAGATCTGGTCTGTTCAGGGTACCTTTTAGTGCTTAGGACTGTGCCCCCAACACCCTCCACACTCCCTCTCTGGAGGCATCCCCTGTCCCCATGTCCCGTCTCCTTCCCTCAGCTCAGGTCACACCCCACCCTCAGGTGGGGTTCCATACACCTCCCTCATGGAGGGTCTGGAACACAACAGGCCGAAAGGACCACAGGCCGGGCTCCGGGACCTCGTCCACCTAGAACGCATCCTGCCAGCGTGTTTTCCTCCTGGGAGAGCTGCAAGCCCAGGGACAGTTCTTCCACTGTGACTCTGTCCCCCCCTCCCCTGTGGGAGGGAAGCTGCGTACTGCCGAGACCACGTCTAGGGAGCCTGCGCTGGCGTGGCCTCAGCTCACCCAAGTCAAAGCGCCCCAAGGTCTGGGGCCTCCTCCCACCTGCTCTACCTCATCGGCGCACACGGACGAGGCCACCCACTCCATTCCCATCTCAGTAATACTAACTCAGCCCCAATTTAGCTTTTCACATCTACCACCACACAGTCCACCTATTAACTAAGGTAAACTGCCAGCCGAGGTCAATTTATAATTTAAATCTGCACTGCATAATGCATAAGATACCTTGTTATAAATTATTCACCCACAAATTGCCATCTGGACGTTTGGGGAACTTGGGGGGACATTTAAAAGAGAAGCGGGCATTTGCCCAGCATCATGTCAGAAAGCAAGGAGCGCTGGCTTCGTTGTTGTCGCTGCTGTTTTATTTGCCAAGAACCTGAGCAGATGGATTCCATTGCCCTCCTGCTAAAACTGCTGGCAGCTGAGCTGCGTGGTTTCCAGCCCGGGGGCAGGGATGGGGGGGTTGGGGGGCACTCAGCCCAGTCCCTCTCCCGCCCCAGGGTCCTGCGCTAATGCTGCACTTTCACCACAGCTACAGGGCACATGTATCACAGGAGTCCGTTTTATCCCCCAACAACACAAAGGCAAACATCATCTACTGCTGACCTAGTAATTAGCAAACACTGTGCTCTCTTCTCAAATTGATACAAAGAACCGATTTTCGTTCACCTGCAGCTCAATCTTCCTGATGGGAGTGCCCCCCCTAAAAAGGGAATAAGAGCTTATACTGCAACCTATTCATCGAGTTTCGCATGTGACAAGTACACACATCTTTCTCTTAGGCCACTGGGCTGAATCCATCCTTTCGATTCATCATAATCGAACATCTATTGCTATATCGAGGTACTGCACTATTTGCTGCGGACACAGAGATGAAGAGAACACACTCTCTGCTATGAGGGCGTTCACAGACCACAGGGGAGGTACTCATGCAAACAAACCTCTACAAAACAAATTAGCCCTGATGCCCACTTTGTTCTAGGCACAGTGTGAGGAGATGAGAATTGTGTGTGACGACTCTGTCTTCAAGGTCAGTGGGGATGGAAAAGTGTCTGTGATCGGTTCTGCTTGTGGAGGAAGAGAGCCAATGAAGGTTGCACAAAGAGATATCCTGAGCTGGGTCTTGCGGGAAGAGTAGGAATTTGCCAGGCACACGGGGAGAAGCTGCATTCTCAGAAGAGGGACCCACATATGCAAAGGTTCCGGTCACACAACTGCACGCGCATGGCAAATGGATTAGCATACATAAATGCATGAAAGGGCAGGAGCAACCCTAAGGGGGCGCTAGCTACGGGCTAGTCTGCCTCATCTATGACTCACGATTCTCCCAGAATCTTCGTGAAGTTGGAAGGAAATGGGATTTCTTTCACTCTTTCGTAAGAGAATACTGAGAACCCTTGTCATCCCTTGTCCTCATCCTCTGTTAATAAGTCACCCTCCAGCAGAGTAAACCATGAGGATGCCAAGGTGCCATTCTGTTTGCACAGTTCTTCCCGGGAACCAAGAAATCATGGCCAGATTCACCTCATCCTGAGATGCAAATGAGGGAAAAAAAGGAAGAGAAACTTGGCCTTCCGTTAAGGCCTCCGGAGCCCCATTTCCTTCCTGAACACTGGACCAGTCACTGCAAATCCTCACGGGTTTTCTATGCACAAGTCAGAGACCAACAAGTAACGAAATGAAGCTGTCCAGCGGGAGAGGACAGGGCGAAGGGGCTTTGTGTCCATGAGAGACATCACAGGGCAATGACTGAGGAAGACTAGTCATGCTCTCGAGGCAAGTATCTCTTTACGTTCCTTCATGCCTACCCGGTGTGCTGGGATGAGGAGATGTGTTCAGGTCAAGTACAGCCAACATCACTGCACAAGTGACAGAAGGGACCCAGGGTATACCTAGGGCATCGCTCTTCTGCCCTTCATCTATACAACACGTTTATTTAGCACTGTTCACTTTCACCTAACAAAGTAGACAGACAGATACACAGGGAGGTAGACAGGTAGGTGGGTGGGTGGAGAGATGGCCTTCACTGCCAATAGTACCTCCCCAGGCAGTCCTAACTTTCTACCAGCCGCGGTAAGAAATGGAATCTGTCCAGCAGGTCTTCCGTTGTCTCCTCCAAAACTTCAGTGCTCCAGGTGGTTGTGTATTTAAGAGAAATTTTCTGTTGGTTTTTTAATAAACCGTGTATATAAGGGTTTGCTATTCTTTGGCTAAACCCTTTCTGAGACCGTGTTCAAACAGATTAAACGCTCAGAACTGTGAAGGGTTTTTCTGTGCCTCCTGGACAAAATTTCAAGACTTACATGATCAAATCAAGAATCCAGATATCCTGAACTCCAATTTAATAGGCACTTTCAGATGGCACTGGAAGTATGAGCTCATCACAAAGCCTACAGTATGGGAGAATGGAAGGCAGCATCTTTAAAGCATCGTTTCTGGGATGAAGGCTAAAAATTGTCTATCACAGCCAGTTAGCCTCAAAAGAAGCCCAAATAAAGCAAGCCCACTCAAGGGCCAGTGGTGTAAGACCTATATTAGAAGCGATCTTTTAAGTGTCCCATCCTTAGGAAACACAAATTCTCCCTCTAACTGGGATATAGGACCCTCTAAGAATAAAACCCTGGGTTACTTTCCAGTAATATTACCGTACCTTAGAAAGCAAACTAGGGGGCGAACTGGAAATTTACATTTGGACAATACTCTCAGTGAATTGTAAGACACTTTTCTGACATTTCATCATCAGGACAAAAGCTGCCCCCCAGACAGAGAATAACATACAGGTGTGCGTCTTCACAGATACCTCCATCTCTGATTAAAGACCATGACAGGTGACCCAGAGCATACGAAACCAATTAAGAGTGTTAACATACAGAATTTTGAACTTATATTCAGAGTTAATATACAGAATTTGGGATCAAAATTAGCTATTACATCGACAGAAATTATAGCCATTTATTGAGTACCTACTGTGTACCAGGCAATAGGTCAAGGACATGTTCTCGCTAGCGTAATGTGAGAGCAAACCCTACAGGGTAGTGGTAACTCCTACTTTGCACAGATGAAGGTGAGGAAATGCAAATTTTGTTACTTCCTACAGGTCTTCATTAATGGAAACTCATTTTTTTTTTTTAATAAAACACTGCATTCCACACTAAGGAGCAAATATAGTCAGCATTTTTATACGCTTGCCCAACTGAGATAAAAAGCCAAAAATACATACATAGACAGATACAGTTCCTGAATTGTATTTGTTTTACTCTATGATGGACATAGTGCAGCACCAAGCTCTCCCGACATCACGCACACATCTACGTGGCTGCCCTGCCCCCCAACTGGGAGGCGCCTGTGACCCACAAAGTCACCCTGCAACAAACTGCGAGACCCTCGTGGGGACATGCAAGCTAGTAACTACTCACAAGGCTGTCCCTAAACGTCCAAGGAACAAAGAGGGCCACTTCCATTTGAATCACTCAGAGACGATTTCAGAAAACCAGCAATCAGGGTCACCCTTCCCCTGTTGCACACGCCCCGTCTCAGGCTCAGCTCGGCTGCCAGACATAAATGTGCAAGACTCCAACTGCCATCAGTTTGTCACAACACTCACCTCTCCCACCAACCCTCCAGGAAACATGTAAAATCAAACACAGGCACATGACAAGCGAGACAAAAGGCAGAAGAAGGTGGGCGTTTGTGTGCTCAGAACTCTGGAACAGGCCTGGGTCTGAGTTCTGCCATTGCTGACAATGCGTCACATGACCTCTTACAAGGCAGGCAGCCTTTCCGATAGTGATCCAAGGGCCACCTGGACCCACCTGGGTCTTGATCATCTTTCAAAGTCACCAGCAAGCAGAGTGGAGCCATGACTTCCCAGCAGTGCTGCTGAACCTTCAAAAAGCAAGAGCATCTCCAAACACCACCCATCCTAGGATGTGTCCTTACGTCCAGGGAAGGGATTCCACGTGGAACACTGCAGCCTATTTCAGGAAGAGGTTCAACATTTCCAAATGAGTCCGACAGCTTTCATCTCTGCAGGACCTCCCTTTAATTCCAAAGTGCCCCATGCTAGCAAGAGTCTTGACAGTAACACCGTACAGCAAGATTTGTAGTTACGCCACACATGGTGACTGCTAATTTCCTTTCCTTACATCCCATCCAAGTGCACATTTGTCGGAAGACTGTCTACATAGGTTCACACCTACAGGTTTGAGAAACTTGTAGGTCGGGGTTCCTCAAGCTTCTCCAAAAAGATGACCACAGAGACGGGGATTAGGTTCCTCAGGAAAGCCATTCCACACCATTTCAGGGATGGGACCCTTCTTCATATGTTCCTACCTATCCCTTCCCCCCCCCCACAGTAAAGCATTATCGTATGATGTTTGTTAGGGATTCAGTGTGTTCCCTCAAACTTCGTACATGGAAGCGCTACCCTTCAATGTGATGGTGTTAGGAGATGGTACCTCTGGGAGGTAAACAGGTTTAGATGCAGCCATGAGGGCGGAAGGTCCAGGATGAGATAAGCGCTAAGAAGAGGAAGAGGGGTGCCCAGGTGGCTCGTTGGTTAAGTGTCACACACTTGATCTCAGCTCAGGTCATGATCCCAGGGTTATGGGAGTGAGCCCTGAGTCGAGCTCCATGCTGAATGTGGAGCCTGTTTGAGATTCTCTCTCTGTCTCTCTCTCCTTTTGCCCCTCTCCCCTGCTCATGTGCTCTCCCTCTAGAAAAAAAAAGAAGGGGCGCCTGGGTGGCTCAGTCGGTTAAGCGGCCGACTTCGGCTCAGGTCACGATCTCGCGGTCCGTGAGTTCGAGCCCCATGTCAGGCTCTGGGCTGATGGCTCAGAGCCTGGAGCCTGCTTCCGATTCTGTGTCTCCCTCTCTCTCTGCCCCTCCCCCGTTCATGTTCTGTCTCTCTCTGTCTCAAAAATAAATAAAACGTTAAAAAAAAAATTTTTTTTTAAAAGAAAAAGAAAAAAAAAAGAAGAGGAGGAGGAGGAGGAGGAGGAAATATCAGACCTCCTTCACTCCACCATGTGAAGACACAGGGAAAAGGCAACCATATGTAGGCCAGGAAGACAATCCTCACCAGGATCCAACCATGCTGGCACCCTGATCTCAGACTTCCAGCATCCACAACGGTGACAAACAAACATCTGTTGTTTAAACCACCCAGTCTGCTGGAGTTTGTTGCTGCAGTCCAAAGGAAGACAATGTCATAATGATTCATCTCTCTCTCTCTCTCCTGTTAGACCACGATCCCTGTAAAGGGCAGGGGAGGGTCGATTTATGCTCACCACTGCATCCCTGGCACCCTAGCACATGGTTTGGGATCTAAGCATCCCTAGCACATGGTTTGGGATCTAAGAGGCACTAGGGACATACGTGTGAGGTGGGTAGCTGCACGCATGCATGGACGGATGGGTGAGTGGATGAACGCATATGTGCAGACGTGAAAATCACGGTTTTGAATAACGTTCACCACTGCACTTAACGGTTCTGACATAATAAGTAAAAATGCAGGAAATAAAATTATATAAACAATGTGATTTCAATTATGTAAACATTTACACATGATTAGGAATCTGGAAGGAAATATGCTAAAAATGCTAATAACGGTTATCTCTGGGTGGTACGATTAGGGTTGATTGTTGCAGTTTTCATGCCCCATGTTTCCATAAATTGCATGTATTACATTTACGATCCAAAACAAGATTACGTTTTTAAAAAGGAAATTACTAAGAATTAAAAAAAGCACCTCTGTTTTAGGAGATTTTCTCCTCTAAAAGCAGAGCAGAGGGGCACCCAGGTGGCTCAGGTCATCATCTCACTGTTTATGAGTTTGAGCCCCACATGGGCTTACTTCTTCAGCACAGGGCGTGTTTCAGATCCTCTGTCCCCTTCTCTCTACCCCTCCCTGCTCACACACACACACACACACACACACACACACACACACACACTCTCTCTCTCTCTCTCTCTCTCTCAAAAATAAATAAAACATTAAAAAAAAAAAAAAGCAGGGCAGAGACGTAGGGTGGCAAAGTCAAGACAGATAGATTCATGTACCCAGAGGTTAGGAGCTCACATCTCTCCAGGTTTCCCAGGAGCACAAAGGATCCTCACACGCAATCTCCACTCTCGCTCAGATACTTTCACAGTGGACATTCCCATGCGGTGTTGTTCTGACCTCAACCATCTAGAAAGAAGGGCTGTACACAGGTACAGGTCAAGGAAGTGTCCCCTTTAGTGACAGACCAAAAACTCTGAGGAAGCATCAGACCAGGAGAAAAAGGCTAGGAAAAAAATATGACCCAATCTTAACAGCCGTGAAGAGCAAAACTAAGGGAATCCCAAAGATGTTCATCAAGGAACTCAAGTTTCAACCAAAGCTGTAAGTACCGAAGAAGGTCACTGCTCTACAGGTACTTCTTTAAGAAGGAGAAGGGCTCACACTATAGGTAATGACCCCAAGTGTAACAATGGCAGCTACCAATGGCTAAGGGTCTGACATGGGCTGGGCAAGACTGAACTGTAAAGGGTACAGGCCACATTGTCTCGGTCACCATACTCAACTCAGCAGCTGCAATGCAAGAGTAGCTACAGACAACGCACAAGAATAAATACTTCTAGGGGCACCTGGGTGGCTCAGTCTGTCAAGCATCCGACTCTTGATTTCGGCTCAGGTCATAATCCCAGAGTCTTGGGATCAAGCCCCCCATCAGAGCCGGCACTGAGTGTAGAGCCTGCTTAAGATTCCCTCTCTCCCTCTGCCCCTCTCCCCACCTCACTCTCTTTCTCTCAATAAATAAATAAATAAATAAATAAATAAACAAACAAACAAACACTGCTGTGTTCAAATAAAACTCTACATACGAAACAGCAGACCACATTTGGCCCGAGCACTATACGTTGCCAAGAATTGACATAATAAAACAGGCAATGTGAAATCTCTACTTCCTACAACCCTCAGATGGGGAAACTGAGGCTCAGAGAGACTATGTCACTAGCCCAGGCTATGCTATCAAAAAGTGGCATGATTTGACTCACCCCCATGTCCAGCTGACTCTAAAGAGCCCACTCTTTAACACTCTTGTGCCAGCATCCTGCTGAGCATGGGGACCCAGGAATAAGACGCAGGTCCTGCCTTCCAAAGTTTGTAAGTGAAGATGGGCATCTGCTCCAGAGGTAGCCACCCAACACCCCATCCTCAATACAAGTACGTCCCAGCAGAATTAAAGAGGTGTCAAAAACACTACAATCCACAGCACAGACATACGAGTTAACCTAATTCCTCTACAAAAGGGTTTTACCCTCTACACAAGGACACTGCTAGAAAGTGAGCTAACGTGGGCTTTTAATTACTGGTTTACACGTCTCTGAGGGGTGAGTGTAGAAGCTGACAGACAAGACACAGCCTGAGGAACCCCCGCCAGATGTACTGGGTGATAGTTCAGCTTCATGGGTAAGAGTCTATCACCTTTCCCTCCAGATGGACCTGGATGGCAATCCTCGCTCTGTGTGACCTAAGCCTCGGCTTGGTCCCCTGTAAACCTAAGTTCGGAATCTCCTCCATCTTGGGGCTGTTAGGAGACAAGATGGGGGGCAGAGGCTGCAACTATTTTGTCCATCATCATATCCGCAGTACCAGGCACACAAAATCAAGGGCAGAAAGAAAAATTAAAAGGGAGACTTTCGGAAAAAAACTTAAGTCAGCAGGAAACTTATCTTGTGAACAACTTCCCTTTAAATAAAGAAGTCTAGCACCGGAAGCACGGATAGCTCTCTTCAAGAGAGAGAGGCACAAACCCACCCTCCCTGTGAGCCACAGAGGCCCTTTCCTGCAGCCACAGGCTCGTGTGAATGGCAGTTAACGTGAACACAGAGGGTAGGGCACAGCTTCTGTTCATTGCTTCTGACCCCAGAATAAACTCTGACCTTATTAACCTCCAGTAAACAGGAGAGGAGAGCCAACCTGCCCCCCACCCTCCACCCGCAGGCCTTTCTGGGGGCTGCCTAATTGGAAAAGGATAAGGGTTAAACGTGAAGATTTTCAAGAGGTCTTCCCTGAGGCAGAACCACCATTTGCCCACCTGTGGCTCCTTCATCAGCTGTAATGCTAGAGGCCAGGGGGTGGGGGCAGGAATAGTGATATTTTTTGCACCTGCAATGTCCCAGGGACCACAGGGCCAAAAAGGCAAATGATGTCATTTTATGCTTAGGGCAATCCTGAGAGGTGAATGTTTTCACTCACATTTAAAAGAGGGAGCCACAGGGACACCTGGATGGCTCAGTCGGCTAAGCATCCAACTTTGGCTCACGTCATGGTCTTGGAGTTTGTGACATCAAGCCCCACGTCTGGCTCTGTGCGGACAGCTCAGAGCCTGGAGCTGGCTTTGGATTCTGTCTGCCTCTCTCTCTGCCCCTCTCCTGCTCGTGCTCTCTCAAAAACAGATAAATGTTAAAAAAAAAAAAAAAAAAAAAAAAAAAAAAAGAGGGAGCCACAGATCAGAGAGGTTGTGTCATCCGTCCAAGCTCACATAGCTGTTAGGGGACAAATCCAGGTCCAAGGGACAGATATGAGTTCAATGACCCTCCACCTCACCTTCACCCAATGCCCAAAGCATTGCCTTGTCCCTTCCCCCCTCACCAACCTCAGCGTGCCCCACTTCCCTGTTGCCCACTATACACCAGCCACAGTAGCCTCCTGTCTGTTCCAAGAACCTGCTGTTCCCCCTTCCCTGGAATGTTCTCACCCCTTCTCTTTACCTGGCTAACACCTATTCAGCCTGTGGCTCTCAGGTCAGTTGTCATTTGCTCAGGAAGCTCCCCTTGGCCACCACCCTCAGCAAGAGCCTAGCTTAACCCTCCACCCTCATCAATGTCTCCTTTAAGGTGACCCTGGATCTTTCCCTCGTAGCAAGTGCAATTCAGTGGTAAGGTGGAAGAGCCTGGTTTATGGCTTCTTTCCCAACCAGGAGAGTGGGTTTCAGGAAAGACAGTAACTGTGTCTTTTACACTACTAAACCCAAGTACTTCCCATAGTGCTTGACACATAGATGTTCCACCGTATCTGATGAAGGAAGGAAGGAAGGAAGGAAGGAAGGAAGGAAGGAAGGAAGGAAGGAAGGAAGGGAGGGAGGGAGGAAGGGAGGAAGGGCGGGGCTAACAAAGGAACAAACCTTCACCCCTACACATTCTCCAGACATTTCAGGAAGCCCAAACTCAACTTCCTTGAGTTTACCACAAGCCACTAATCATGCATGCGCACACAATTTACCACCCATGCTAAGTTCTGGAAAACTAAGATTACAAATCATCCACTACTCTTTTCAGGTTATAGCAGAACCCTACCCTGCAATTTCCATAATGAACCTTGTCCATGTCATTTCTAGATGCTGCTGCCACTTTGGCTTTTCTGCCACTGCTACTCAAGCGACCTGATGAAAGAATCCACATAAAGATGGGAAAAGTGGACTGTTTTCTATAAAGCACTGGGTGAGGGGCAGATATGCACAGGGCTCCAGTACATAAGGAGCTTTTACAAAAAAGTCTCACAGCCCTGGCGATATGTGACCGACAGACAATGGGGCAAATTCACCCTCTCGGTCAGGGATGATGCATCAGAAGGGCAAAATATGGACCCTCCCTGCCTGGGGCCTGTACCGTTGGGACTATGCCCATCACTTTTATACATATAGGATCAGGCAGGATTTGGCAGCCAAGGCTTGGAGTGGGAGTTATGCAAAGCTGGGTTCAAAGCATGGCTCCATCGCTTCCCACCGTCTGTGTGGCCTTACATCTCCACCTCTGTAAAATGAGACTAATACTAGTTCCCCCTCCAACAGGTTCTGTTGGGATGAGGTGGCTTAAAGGCAGGCAAACTGCCTGTTTGAGCTTGCTGCATGACCACTGTCATGCCACCATCTGCCCCCCCTACGGAATGTGAGCTACTCAACGGCAGGAATCAGGTGAGGATCCACTTAATGTCTCAGCACTCAGCAGTGGCCCCGGCACACAGTAGGGCCTCAGGTCATGCTTTGGATGAATACACTTATCCAGGCTTATAGGCCACTCTGCCGCTCAGTCGCCCCTCTCCTCTGGCTGTGGTTCTCAGCCCAGGGGTCTCTGCTAAGACTCTCCGGGGAGCAGTGCTGTGGCCGGTAAGCAAGTTTGGGAGAGCCTCAGCCTTTTCCTTCAGGAACACAGAAGTCTCTGGCCAACCAGAAGTCACTGTGGTTTCCTCCCAGCCCTCTGCATAAAGCCTGGGTTCAAAGACTCACCCCTCAAGGTGGCATTCTGACCTCCTCAAACCTTACCTACCGAAGCAAGTGTAGGAGGAATTCTAGAATCTATTCAGAAATGCGTAACCCCCCTTCCCTGAATGCAATTTTTCCCTCTTCAAGGGACTCTGAGACATCTCCTTAAAAAGGAATATTAGGGCGGGGCGGCTGGGTGGCTCAGTCGGTTAAGCGTCCGACTTCAGCTCAGGTCACGATCTCGATCTCGCGTCTGCGAGTTCGAGCCCGCGTCGGGCTCTGGGCTGATGGCTCAGAGCCTGGGGCCTGCTTCCGATTCTGTGTCTCCCTCTCTCTCTGCCCCTCCCCTGTTCATGCTCTGTCTCTCTCTGTCTCAAAAATAAATAAATGTTTAAAAAAAAATTTTTTTAATAAAAAAAAGGAATATTAGGGGAAACCTTTTTGAGTGTCTCACATAGTAAGCTAAAATCTTCCTTTAAAAACACCAAGTGCTGAGCAATCTGCCTCCTAATCCATTCACAACTCAGCCATTCAAGTCCTAGAATAATTCTCCCATAATTCATGTTAATCATTCTACCCTCATAATATGAATCATCTGTTGAACGGAAACTTTCACCAAGATGGGCAAGAGCCACTGGATCTTGCTTTCAAAATCTCTCCAGAGCTCAGAAGGTTCTCTACTAATGACAGAAAAGTTACTGTATTTTTAGCAAGCACTTTAAATATTACTCATGCAATCAAAGCTGTTTTCCTAACTCAACATATACAGTTTTCAAACATGCAATACGGTTGACCTTATTAAATATTCTGTATTACTACTTACAAACACGACATACAAAAGTACAGTCCCAAAACTTCTGGCAACACTTGTAAAAAGGGAATCCTCATAAAATGCCCCAGAGGGAAGAGCAAAGGCTCTGAGTGTGGCACAGAATGCCAACCAATGCCATGGGAGGCAAAGACAAGGTCGGGTCCCCAGGAGAGCTCTTTGCATAGAAGTCCAGGAGGCAGGCAAACAAAAATCTCTAAAAATACTCTCCAAGAGCTCCAAGGACAAGACAGCATCTTTCTTTCAATCCTACCCAAATACAGGATGTCACATGGGTAACAGGACAACTATGTTTTCGAAATAGAAAACTTGAAACTGTCTCATCAAAATCTATAAGCTAGATAATAATGCCACAAATAGCTCCCATTTACTGAACACTCACGACCAGGTATTGTGCTAAATGCTATAGAGATTTAAGATCTTTAATCCTCATGACAATCCTGTGAGATAAGCACTATCATCTTCATTTTTCAGATAAGAAAAAAGACACAGATGTTAACAAACTTGCCCGTGGCCACTCTACCGAAAAGGGGCAGATCCAAGCTGGGAACCAGAACCTTTTGTATTCCAACACCCATACCCTAAATATGTGCACCAAGCTGGCCTAGAAGGTCAAGACTAGAGTCCCCTCCAGCCCCACCTTAGCATGCAGGGGTTAATGCCATTTACCCTCTGTTAAGTGTCAGAACATTTCAGCTCTTTGAATGGGCAGGTTGTGGAGTGAAGCAGAGACATCAATGATTAAGCATGAATTAAATTAGAAGCAACTGAAGCAGGGGAGTCCATCACAGCTTCCATGGTAAAAGTCCACAGAAGAGCCAGAGGGGAAAGAGCACAGATCTAAGAAAAGGTGAAAAAAAGGGAGATAGATGCTCCAGCTAAATGCGGACCAGCTGCCTCTGCAAAACAAGAAATCGGACCAAATAGGGGGCACCTGGATGGCTCAGGCACTACGGCGTGTGACTCTTAATCTCAGAGTCATGAGTTCAAGCCCCAAACTGGGCATGAAACCTACTTTAAAAAAAAAAAAAAAAAAAAAAGACCAAGTAAATGAGGATCTGAATAAGCAAATGACTGTGGTTGCAAGTTTTAAACACCAGACCTTAGACTGCTAACACTGCTGAGCCAGAGATGACAGAGAGACAGCGAGAAAAAGCGCTCTAACAAACGAGTCAAATGGCAGTGATTCTTTACTTCCAGTGCTCTCATTTGTTTTGTTTGATTATTTATTCCTATCTTTTACGGCAGATGCAGGGAGCCTGGGTGGCTCAGTAGGTTGAGCATCCAACTCTTGATTTCGGCTGAGGTCATGAACTCCCAGTTCATGGGTCTGCACCCCGTGGCAGGCTCCATGCTGAGCATGGAGTCTGCATGGGATTCTCTCGCTCGCTCGCTCTCTGCCCCTCCCCCGCTCGGGTGTGCATTCACGCTCTTTCCCAAATAAATAAACATTAAAAAAAAAAAAAAGGTGGCTTCATGACCTCATGACCCTCTCCTCAAAACACTACTTGAACTGGAGTGAATACCTTTTCCAGGAAGACACAGTCAGTAGCTTGAAATAATCCGGCTAAATTCTCCCTCAAACATCTGTACCTAATAGTCACAATATTGGGGTCAGCTAATGATGGGGTTTGAACCAGAAGATGCTATGGAGCTACGGCTGGGACAACTGCTTTCAAACACAAACATCCTAATCCACGAGCAGACACATTCAGTTTCTTTCAAGTACTACCTAGTGACGCAGAAGAATAAACCAGGCAGGCCAAAGCAGGGGTGAGGGAGGGAGATTACATTACCCTTTAAGCTAAAGTTACAACTGTGGAGAGTGCCACAAAGGAGGGGAGCGTGGGGCCCTGTGGCACCTGTGAGCTAGCCTGGGGGTCTGGGAAGGCTTCCCCAGGAAATGAGACCAGAAGGAAGAGTGGACACTAGCTGGGCAGAGATGAGAGAGCATGGTGCAGACAGGGAGAACGACATATGCAAAGGCCCTGTGCAACCCAAACAAAGCCAGCCAGGCTAGGGAGCGGTGTGCAAGTGGATGCCCAGAGCACCCCACACAGCTCCGGGGTGGCCTCACACCACTATAAACCCAGGCTGGACCCGGGTTTAGGACCCCTGCCGTATGAGACCCTTCCTCCCAGGAAGTTCCTTGGGCTGGCCTCACTGGGGGCTGATGCCTTAGGTGCCTCCATCTTTCTGCCCCCCCAAAACCCTCCGTCCCTGCTTCTGCTTCTCCCCATGGGCAACCCCCCCCCCCAACAATGGCACACAGGACAGCGTGTTCCAGAGAAGCATGTGGTCTGCTCCCTTATTAATCTTGCTGTATCTTATTAAAATGGCCTGGTGCCTGCCTTGTGTTCTGCACGGAGCAACGGGGTTTATGCAGCAATCGGCAGACAGGCGAGCGGTATTTCATTTCTTTTGTGCTGGAGAAATGACCTAGATGCTGCTCTGTACAACGGACTCGCACTTGCAGGCGTTAACCCCTTCTTTTCCATCCAGCCCGGTGTGCAGGTAAAAGCAGAGGTGTGGACAGACAGTGCAGTCAGCTAAGCTGACAAGCTGGCCGAGCGCCTGGGGACTGTTCCAGACGGCCAGGCCAGTGCCCTCCAAATGGGACAGTGTCTCTGGGGAGGCCAGCTGCAGCAGAGACTTCTCTGGGAACCCCTGTTTGTGGGGACTAGGACACAAGTCATGAGTGAAGGGAGAAGGTGAGGAACTTGCATGCCACCCCCCACCCCAGCTGGCCACCTCTTTCCTGAGGTGGTTCCCCTCCCAGACTGTGACCACTTTCATTGCTCCCCTTTCTTCATTCACAATGCTGGTATCCATTCCGTGGCTCTTCTACACAGGCTCTGTGACAGGCCCGGAAGAGATCCTCCCAGGGAGATTAACAAATACACAACACTCCCAATAGGCACTATCCCTACAGATATGGAGAGCAACCAGGGAGATGAGGCCACAGACCCCTACCCCACACTGCCCTGTGGGCACTGACTGGCTAGGAAGCTGGGATAAGCTCCTTAAACTAGTAACACGGAACGAGGACCACTGCCTTGGTCAGCTTGGGCTGCCACAACAAGATACCACAGACTGTGTGGCTTAAGCAACAGGAATGGATTTCTCACAGTCCTAGAGGCTGGAAGTCCAAGAATAAGGTGCCGGCTGATTCACTCTCCCGGGAAGGCCCTGCTTCCTAGTTTGTAGATGGCCACCTTCTCACGGTGTCTTCACACAACAGAGTGGGAGAGGCAGCAATCTCTCTGGAGTTTCTTCTCAGAGGACACTAATCCCATCATGAGGGCCTCATCCCGAAGACCTCATCTAAACCTAATTACTTCTCAAAGGTCTGAGAAGCCAATGGTACTGAGAGCCAATGGGTATCCTGCTTAGCACACAGCCTGGCTCATGCAAATGCCCTGTGACGGCGGGTCGCCTCTCGTTTGCTTGTTCTTGCGGCAACTGACACAGGGATGGCGCCTTGTGCAAATGGCAGGTAGAATCTGTCATCCAGGCTCTAGTCTGCCTTTCAAGGCACTTCGGATTCTGCCCCCCGCCCTCCAGCCCCCACCTCCTTCTGCCAAGCCAGAGCATGACTTGGAATTGAACTTTTTCCCTCCAGGGGTATGAAAGGAAACTGAAAACACAAGAGATGTGATTAAATGCTGAGCTGGTCATCACGCCAAAGCTGACACTCACACGTGGACCAAGTCCGGTGATTTTCCACCTCTTAATCAAGTCCCTGCCGGATGGAAATGCAATGAACATCAATGAGAACAAATGCTAATAAGGTTCTAACAGGCATTGGATGTCAAGAGGTGAGGAATGAGCCTTGCATATTTTGACTGAGAGGGGGTCAAAGAGGAAATAATCGGGATACTAAATAGAAATCTTTTATTCAAGAGGAATGGCTTCCCTGAAAGGCAGCTGCTCCAATCAGTGACACTCATTCATTAAAGAATGTGCTTCTCAATGTCCTGCGGCAACAGAAACACCCAGCACGGTGACATGTATCTTTCCTGGCATTTAGCGAACGTGGTAAAGTCACCAGCAAATTTACATCAGGCCTAAGAAAAAGATAAGGTCCTTTCCTGACACACCCAGTCATTAGAGTTTTAAGCTGTCGAGAAATTTCTCCAAAAAAACGCTGTGGCCTTGGAGACATTCTATCAAATGCCTCCTTGAAGCTGCACTGCCAAAGTTAATGCATTTGTCAAGTGTCTGGGACAGCATTTTCTGCTACCTCTCCAGGGCCTTGGCAAAGAAAACCTTGCTGTGAATGGATTTCAGGTCTGCGGGAAAACCCTGTGAAATGTTCTTCACTGAGATAAACGGACAGCCAGGGACCAGAGCTGTACGGCCCTCACCGCTCATCCTACTACCTGGCCACAGCGCGTTGCTGGCCACCCTCCAGAATCGGCTGTGGCCAGAGGATTCTCAACCATTTTCTGGCTTTCTGTGTCTTCAGACACACAGCCTCTCCAACTCCTCAGACACCCTCCATACCCAGTCTGCTGCCGCTCTGGGTTTCCTGATCAGGAGAGACTTGCTTTGAGTGCTAATGAGGCAGAATAAACAGCATCGTAACTCCAGAATCAGACCTGGATTCAAGGCCCAGCTCTCTCCTGGGCTGTGAAACTTGGGGTTTGTTCTTATGCTAAACCCTGGCTTCACTGCAAAGTGGGGAGGTCAACAGTATGAAAAGCGCTTAGCACAGAGCTAGGCATATGGGAAGCACTTCACAGAGGTTAGCTATTATAGAAAAGGTTTCATTAAAAAATGGATTTTTCGCTTCAATACAACAAAGTAGCTGGGTTAAAAAAAAAAAGAGTGCGCCTCAGGGGATTCTGCAAAGTGGGCTGCAGTGAGCAGTCCTCCCTTTAGGTAAGAGGTTTACCACGACTTGTACAAACAACCTTCCATCAGAAACACAAACGGGAAGTCAAGAGGAGAGGGACCCTCAGAAACACCGCCGAACCCTAACTGATACATAACTGCTTACGGTGAAGGAGATGAGTTTACCTGGAACTCTATCAAACCCAGAGGTCTCCAACTCCAAATCCTCTCCCCTTAGCTTAGATTTCCATCCGTGACGAGGAGAGGCTGATGACGGTGACAGTCCCTACAGTTCCGTGAATGCTTACCACATGCCCAGCACCAAACTAAATACCCCCATCTACTTGCCCAGCCTCACAACAACTCATGAAGAACTGACTATTACGATCCTCAGTCTGGATCGGCGCTGTCCCAGAGAAACGTCACGGGAAACCCAAATGTGAGCCATGAATGTCTCTTTCATTTTCCAGCAGATACATGAAAAAGTAAAAAAGAGGTGAAATTCATTTTAATATTTTATTTAATCCAATGTATCGAAAATATCACATCTACCTGTCATCAATATTTTTAAATATTCATGATCTATTTTTTCCCCTCGATTAAGGTTTTAACATCTGATGTGTATCTATCTTACACTCTAAGCATATCTCAGTTCAGACTAGCCTTATTTCAAGTGCTTAGGAGCCACACGTGGCTGGTGGTCACCATACTGGACCACGAAGGTCTGAAGAATGAGCAAAAGACATGATGACACTTGGGCAGGGTCCCACGTGGTAGCTGGCCCACAGCCAAGCTCTCAACTATTATGCTCTCCTGCCTCTCATCTCCTGAATACATTAGGCCTCACCTTCTGTAGCCCACCACTTGCCCCAAGAACCAGTGGCTTCAAGCGCACAACTAGAAGCAAATCCCTTCCTGCAAGCTGAGGGAAAATGCAAGAGACATCTGCAAATGCGCAGTTAAAGGTAAGATCCTGACAAGGCACCCTCACTGCAACCTGCTAAAAATGACCCCTGGCTGAGAGTTAAGAAGAAGAAACAAGCACTTTTTTAAAAATAGCACCCAGCTGATATCAGAGGAGAGTTTCAAAGCTGTCAAAAAAAAAAAAAAAAGTCCAACCCTATGTTAGGAATTCCCTGAAAGGTAGGAGACAGCGAGTGATACAGAGATTAGCTATAATTTGGTAATGATTCCAAACCAAAATACCAGAAAATGACAATGCTAAGAACAAGAGAAAATACAGTAACAGAGGAGGTACCGTGGTTAAACAGGAAATGGAAAAAATGCCTATTTAACTGGAGACAGAGCCGGGAAGGGCAAAGCGGCCAGCAAAGGGACCTGCAGGTGATCAGCCACTTACCGGCCTGCATCTTACCTCAGAGTCGAGTTGCTGCCTCAAAGACATGGAAATTATTTGGGACAGAAGCTCTTTGCAGCTATCATTTGTGGTATAATGGCATAATGGTAATTACTTGCTGCCAATTGTACCGTGACTAAAAGTGCATCCAAGAACCAAGATGGTTTGGAAGGCTTCCATGAGACTGACACAATCAACAGGGTTTCCAGCCCAGAGACGGCCGCTGGGAATACCCAGATCTTCAAAAGAAAGGCGGTGAAAACCCACAGGTGGGATCTGCTTTGTTTTGAACTAAGCACAGGAGAGACCCCATAAGACAAGCTTGGGTTTTATCTCCTGTGCCCCCACTCCTTCAGCATCCCTGCAAAAGGTCCCAGAAGGAGATGTATGCCCAACGCCTACAGCACTAGGGTGAAGGGCCAAGGCTGAGGCCCTGCTAGGCCATGCAGGGATAGCCCAGGCCTGGACACACACACAAGTGAGAGTCACCAGGGAGGCTGGTTAGGCATGTCCTTCCTGAAGCATGCTGGGTTCACCAGCACGGGTATAAACAAACACTGAGCCCGGGTAATACCTCTCCGTCCCATCGCACCCCAAACCGGAGCCTCTATCCTTTCGGGAAGGGTCTCCAACTCCTGTACAGGAGGATGGTAACCAGGAGGAACTCAACATCAAACAAACCCGACTCTGCCTCTTTGGTTTTTTAATTTTTTTTAAATGTTTTACTTTATTTTTTTTTTTTGAGAGAGAGAGAGAGGGAGAGAGAAAGAGAGCGTGAATGAGCAGGAGAGGGGCAGAGAGAGGGGGAGACACAGAATTGGAAGCAGGCTCCAGGCTCTGAGCTGTCAGCACAGAGCCCGACGCGGGTCTCGAGCTCCTAGACCAAAAGATCACGACCTGAGCCACAGTAGGACGCTTAACCGACTGAGCCACCCAGGTGCCCCTGACTCTGCCTCTTACCAGCAGCATGACTGTAGCTGAGTTAATGACTCTGAGCCTCAATTTTTTCTTCTGTAACAGAATCATTCATTCATTTAACAAATACTTCTTAAGCCTGTTCTATTCTAGCTTCTAGGGATGTAACAGAGAAGAAAACAAACAAACAAAACCAATCTCTCCCCCATCAAACTTAATTCTAGCTGGAGGAGGAGGTACCCAGGGGGCAGATCAACATGTGTAAACAAATATAATACCAGTACCTACCTCACTGGGTTGATGGGAAAATTCAATTACATAGCACATCTAATACAGATTGTATGCACTAAATAAATGTTAGCTATTGTTATTATGAATAGTAATAATAGTTATATCGAATCCTTCCAGCTGCACCTGGACCTGGGGCTGGGCCTTGTTCCAGAAGTCCAATATGGCTGGAAGCCAAGGCAGGATAAAAGCCAGCAAGGCCCTCCATTCTTCCCATCCCAACATCTTTCTGGAACTGCGCCACAAGGACATCCTGCCACAAGGATGAAGTCGCACACGGTCTTCATTTAGCAAACCTGACAGTCCTACCAAGTGCAGGTGCACAGTAAAAGGTGGGTCTAGGCAACGGGGCTCTTGGGGCTACAATTCTGCTAACCAGGGGAGAGGCAGCCTTCTACCAGGCTCAATGAGGAGTGACGTGCCTATGTCCAAAATGCTCACAAACCAGCAGGGAAAAGAGCCTCCGAGACACTGCAGCTGTGGACCAACACACCGTGGCTGATCACACGTTCCCAGGGCTGGAGAGCCAGGGAGGGCTGCGATCCCACCATGGCATGAATGCGCCGTTTCGCCACGGTGCCCAGGCAGTACCAGAGCTCTGCGACATGGGAATGACAGCGCCCAGACACACACCAGCACCCCCCACACCACTTAGGAAGCATGTGCTGGATAGCCCCGCTGATGTGTGGCACCAGCCTTGCACACCCTTACTGTTGCCAATAACCCTAGGACGTCAGCACTCCTTTCTGTAATCTCCATTTTGTAAAGAAGGAAACTGAGGTTAAGGAATTTGTCCAGAGATGCACAGGCAAAGGGGAAAAAGGCAGACACCCCAGCGCCAGGTCCTAGACCTGTAAGGTAAAGTGTCTCACTCCAGGGCCACCCCGGGGGCAAGGGAAGGCAAGAAGGCCAGGGGCTCAAAGCCACCAGCCCCCAGCAAAGGTGCAGCAGTTCGTATGCAATCTATTTCTTATGAACAGAATCCAGACAACATTTCATTTGGAAAAAAAAAAAAAAAGTGGCATTGCTCATTTTTTTAAAACAAAATCATGGAATAAATGATGGCCCATATCCAAAGGTGGCTTGTATGTCAAGCTTTTAAAAATGCCAGGACCCAGGGCATCTGTGTGGCTCAGCCGGTTGAGCACACGATTTTGGCTCTCGCAGTTCATGAGTTCGAGCCCTGCATCAGGCTCGCTGCTGTCAGTGCAGAGCCCGCTTCAGATCCTCTGTCCCCCTCTCTCTCTCTGCTCCTCCCATGCTTGTGCTCTGTCTAAAAAATAAATAAAACATGAGAAAAATACATAAATTAAATTAAAATGCCAGACCCAAATATCCATCCACAGTGGAACAGATAAATTATAGTAACATATTCATATAACAAAAGAGCATTGAAAAACTGCTTCTAGATACAACATGGTGATCTCACAACATGAGGTAAGAAGACAGAAAAATATAAAGTGAATGAATCTGTTTAAAAAAATTTTTTAATGTTTATTTACTTTTGAGAGAGACAGACAGAGAGAGACAGTGTGAGTTGGGGAGGGGCAGAGAGAGAGGGAGACACAGAACCTGAAGCAGGCTCCAGGCTCTGAGCTGTCAGCACAGAGCCTGACATGGGGCTCGAACCCTCAAACTATGAAATCATGACCTGAGTCCAAGCTGGCCACTTAACCAACTGAGCCGCCCATGGGCCCCTGGTTGAATTCATCTTATATCAAGTTCAAAAACGGGCAAAGCTAAACAATGGTGATAAAAGTTACAGAGATGGTTACCTTTGCTAAGGGAGCAGTGGCTGGGAAGGTACTAAGGGAGGGTCAGGGGGTGCTAGAGAGGTTCTTATATCTTAATTAGGCAAGATTACAGAGGAATATTTAGAGATAAACATTATCAAGCTGTACCTGTAAGATCTGTGTGCTTTTCCATATTGTACCTCAATAAAAATATAAAATAAAAATTCAAAAATATCTCCATAAAATATTTAATCCAGGATCCTCACTTTAGGTAAAAATGAACCCAGACTCCTTTAAGAAAGAAGGCAATTACCTATCTTATAAAACAAAAACTAAAATAAAGACTTTTTTTAAACCCCAAATAAAAATTCAGCCACAACAACAAAACTCGTGAGCTGAGGAGTGGGGCATGCTCCAGATCTGCACAGGTTATATGTGACCTCCAGCTACCCCCCAGCCCTGCCCACTGGGGAGATCCACACTTTGAGTCTCCGAAGACATGTCTGCAGAGAACAAAGCCCCCACCACTGGCCACTTCAAAGGGGCTTAGAGGAATATTCCTTTCCTCTGCGCCTAGGAGCATCAGGCCTTTTCAGAAGGCACGACAAGAAACTCAAAAGCACTCAATACAATAAAGCTGTTGCCGGGCCATCTCAGGATCCAAGCACACCAAGTTAAATGGGCACACATAACAAAAGGAAACCAGCAGCCACCAGGCATTCACACACAGCACACCGCTCCAGGCACACTCGCCTCTAATTATTTCCTGGTCTGGGAACAAGCAGAGCTTAGAATAAAAGCCGGGGACCCACCCAGTTACAGCCTCAGAAGGCTACCTGGGCCCAGGTATCCCCAGTCCCTGGAAGATGGCGGCACAGGCTCTGTGAGCCACCACCTCCTCTGGAAGCCGCTGCCTCTCCCTCCTGCAGTCCCTTGCTTATTAAAAGCGAAGCTGGCCAGGCAAGAATCACAGGCCCAGAGTGCAGGCTTCGCTGCTGTCTTGGTTTTGATGCAAGAAGCAAAGGGTTGCAATGAGGGTCACCGGGTTTGACCAGAATCACACTCAGATTTGAAATGCACTTCAGGAATTACCAAGTCCTCGGCCAGCAGAACTCCCCTGGGATGTAGACGGTGGGGGGGGGGGGGGGGGGGGGGAGTGGGATTTTCAAAAGGAAATTAGAGCCACCATACCAACAGGTTTCCCTTCCTAACTCCTATTCAAGGAAATCAGCTTCAGGCACTGGAGGGAAGTGAATAAGCCTTCTGGGAAAAGTAACTCCTAGATTCATTTAATTTCCATGCCCTTGTTTTCCTTTCCCACCATTGCTTCTTCTTTAAACACTGCCATACATAAGATCACCGTCCCCGGCCTTTCTAGGGCACCTCTATGTATACATGCAGAGAAGGAAGACTAGAAGGTCAACAACAAAACGTTAGCAGCCCTGAAGCACGGCAAACAGAAGCAGGAGCAACTTGCACCTTCTCTTTGTGCATGTGTACATCAAAATGGAACATTAGTCAGAAGTTGATTGCTACCTTTTTGTTCATTTGCTACAGCATCTCACTGACCGGTGCCTGACTTCTCTAACACATGAAGTCAGCTTACAGTTCTCAAGATCTGGGCTGTCCCTGCTCCACAGAAGAGTAAGTATTACTTCTGTGTTTTCTATCTCTTGGCCCATCTCCAAGGGGAGATCAAAGTATGCGCTTCGAGCACTGAACCCGGAACGGCCTCGCACAGGGTGTTGGCCAGGGCAGGGATGAGCACACAGAGGCCTCCAAGCGGGAAACTTGACTGCCGGTGTGGGGCCAACCATGCGGGTCCACACCAGAGGGGATCATTCAGTGCCAGGCCCCCCACAGCCTCCTGGAGCTCCCAGGTCTTTCCCAAGGGGAGGGACCTTGAGGAATGCCCCACACCCGGCCCCTTGTCTATCTCGGCAAGTTGTGTCTCAAGTTGATTTAACTTCAGGGAAAAAAATATAATGTGTGATGTCTTGCTCTCCAAGTATCAAGGAACAATTTGTTCCTGTTACTTTCTCTTTTTTTTTTTTTTTTTTTTTTGTAATTTTCTACAAGGAACATGTATTACTTATGGAATAATAAATTGAGTTTTTGGCACAAGGCAAGACACAAGCAATTAAATGAGCTGACAGATAAATCATGAGAGGAGGCTACTTGTTTTGCTTCTGCGTGGCCACCAGCTGCAGCAGCATTCAGGACTCTCTCCGGCGTGTGGACAGGAAA
Source organism: Panthera pardus (assembly GCF_024362965.1). Classification (NCBI taxonomy): domain Eukaryota; kingdom Metazoa; phylum Chordata; class Mammalia; order Carnivora; family Felidae; genus Panthera; species Panthera pardus. The sequence goes on along the minus strand of NW_026526765.1, from coordinate 125,059,091 downwards.
CTCCTTGATGTTTTCTACAATGGACAGATTCTAGTCAACAAATTAATCAAACCAGTCCTGAAAATAAGTCCCTGTCCTAAAGAGAAATCAGACGGGTCTGAAAGAAATCAGGTAAGACTAGATGAGGATCAGGAAATGGAACTGGAAGAAACGCAACACAATCACCTCCTCCCCTCCCACGTCTCAGCTGTGCTCTGCATGGGAACTGCTACCTGAGGGACAGTCAGGGCACACGCTTGGGTTCCCTAAGGCTTGGTGGCTGGAGGAAGAAGGGAGAGAATAAGTATGGCAGAGGTGACAAAGATGTGGCTTTGGGAATACAGGTGGGACAGGCACAGACGAGGATAAGCAGGCTGACCAACGAAACCACAAGTGAATGGGGCGCCAGAGTAGCTCAGTGGGCTAAGCACCTGACTTCAGCTCAGGTCATGACCTCACGGTTCGTGAGTTCAAGCCCCGCATCAGGCTCTGTGCTGACAGCTCAGAACCTGCAGCCTGCTTCGGATTCTGTGTCTCCCTCTCTCTCTGCCTCTCCCTCTCTCAAAAACAAATAAACATTAAAAAAAAAAAAAAAAAAAAAACAAGAAAGAGGTTAACCTAAACAGCAACGATTTGTCTCAGGCATGGATGGCTAGTTTTTGAGCTGGAACCATGAGGGAACCCAAAGGCTCCTCATGCAAACGAGGTCAGAGTTCCCACCTGAGAGGAGATAAGGCTCCCACCAGAGACGACATGAAGATGCTACCAAAAGCTATGTGCCAAGGCCCCCTTTTCGAGCAAAGTGGCCATATGGGATCAGTGCCCAAGGCAAACGCTGTCCTCCACAGTCTAGCTGGCACCCCGTGATCTAAGTAACTCAGTTCTCTCTTGGGGAGCTGGGTTGTGAGACCCAAGGCAAGTCAGCAGCTGGGAAGAGAGAAGCAGAAGAGGCGTGGAATGGCGCCAGGAAGGCAACCTGTTACACTGAGGTGTCCAAAGACTCAGACCCAGGAGATGGCTGCTGTATCCTGAGCCACCTCCCAGTTCTCCACAGTCATGACTGGGACTGTTTCCTGGGCCTCGTCCCATACCCACCCACCCCCCCCACCCCCCGCCTTTTGGATGTGCGGTGCACCCTGCTTTCCCACAGGAACCAGAGAAAGCCTAACAGGCACCAGAACACTTTCCCATTGCCACCTAACCTCAACGGCAGGCCTCCAAGGCTGGGGTGCTATGTACACATGGCGGTGGGCAAGGAGCGACAGTGCACCACCCGCCTCCCGGGACTGATGATGTCAGGATCGTGTTCCGAAAACCACTAGAATGGAAACTCATTCTGGCTTTCCATCACAACAAAGACAGACAAGCCATCTGAAAAGAGTTTCATCATAATGAATTTATTTTAATTTCCTTCAAACACAAGAGAGATCAAACATATACAGATTTATCTTTACTGCAAAGAGAAAAAACTCCCGGGTAATAAGCGAATGTGTTTCTGCGCCATCCAATGGCTTTAAATAACAAAAAGGAAGGTTTAATGCTCAAAAAGACACCGTTCAAATGACAAGGTCTCTTAATACTTTTTCTGCTTCCCAGGCAAGCTACAAACACTTCTGAGTGGCATCTCTCGCCACAGGAGGGTATCGGTGCTACTTAAAAAACATACAAGATAACTTTTCACTCATTTCTTTGGCTTAATAGACATACATCATATATTAAGTCAGCATATGATTTGAATATGAATATGAAATTTTCTTTCGATAAGCCAAGACAAGTCTGGTGGTACCATCACACAAGTCACCAGCCAGAACTTGACGTGAAAAGAAAAGTTGTGAGCTGAGTGGGGCTGAAGACTGCCTTCCCTTTCCAGAGCCCAAATAAACTCATCTCTTGGGTAATTCAGACCTTGGTGGTAGTTCAATTCATGAGCCCCAATGGTGACAGCACTGAAACCAATTCCCCTGCACAGACTGAGTCATCAGACTAAATATTGCCACTTTAACACTTAGTGAGTAAGAATTAGAATGTCAGGGAAGAGCTTCCCAAGCATTCATCATTCTCCTTTGCTTCCTCTAAGATATTCATATAACAACTCCCTAAGACCCACACCAAATAAACTCACCAGACCGACAGCCTGGTAGAGCAAATGTCACATGCGTGAATCACACTCCACCTAGGCTACAGTATCTCTACCCTCCACTGTAAGGACTCGCTAAGGGCAGAGAGGTGGGAACAGAGACGACAGGGCCTGGGGGTGGGGGCACATGGGGGAGGTAATGGGGCAAGTTAGACAACACCCAAAGCAAAAACTGGATCTAACAGAAAATTCATTCATGTGTTTGCTTTACTGGTGAAGTCATGACAACAGCCTCTGGGTACACTTTCCTAACCAGGTAATGAAACAGCCCATGTGTATCCACTATGTGAGCGTGAACTTCTTAAAGACGCTGTGGCTTAGGAAGAGGAACCCCGGCTGGGAAAGAATGGGTAGCATTGCCCAGTGGCAGGAAGTAGCCTATACACGCTCACCTTAAAATGAAGATGTTGGGGGCCGGGGGTGCCTGGGTGCCTCGGTCAGTTAAGTGTCTGACTCTCGTTTCTGGCTCAGGTCATGATCTCATAGTTCATGGGTTTGAGCCCTGCATCAGGTTCTGAGCTGACAGCTTGGAGCCTACCTAGGATCTTCTCTCTCTCTCTCTCTCTCTCTCTCTCTCTCTCTCTGCCCCTCCCTCTGCTCACGCATGCCCCATTTCTCTCTCAAAATAAATAAATAAACATTTAAAAAAATGAAGGCGTGTGAACAAAAATCACAACAACAAAATGAAGGCATGTGACATGATGGTCAGAAGTTTGATTAGCTTCTGAACCAAGACTAAATCAAACTGTGAAACAAGTAAAAAGGGTCCCTTGCTTTTCTATCCCTCTCCCACAGTATCCACGTAGACCATCCACTGGGAAGCCCCACCTGGCACTGCCCTCTCAGCACCCCCTGTTCCAGAAAGCAGCTGTTAAGAGCAGACCTTGGAGTCAGAAAGACCCTGGGTTTAAATTCCAGCATGACTGCTTTCTGTGAGTCTTTGGCTCAGTCACCTAAGACCTCAAACCTCTTGTCCCAGTTGTAAAATGGGGATATATGAACATCTCAAAGAGCTGCTGTGACTTTTAACAAAATAAAAACAAGCAAAAACAGTAACAAAAGTCTTAGTACACTACCCAGCACATCGTGGGCTCCACTGGTTTGTCTTCCTCTGACTCTCTAGGCCAATGAGACTTCAGTTTCTACAACTGATCTGATGACTTAGTTTTTCTGACAATACCAGCAGCTACTTGGCTGGCTGATGTTTAACTACCTGCCTTCCCCCAAGAAAAGGGGCTGGCAAGGGAGATTTGGGGGGAGCACTGGCAGTGCCTCCCCAGGATGAATGCAGGCCAGCGCCCCCCTGGCCTGTGGGAGAGGCCAGCTTCCCAGACTAAGCCAGTCAGGGTGACTTCACTCCTTCCCCTGCCCACTGGGGAACACAGTCTATGACTGAAGAGGAGAGTGCCATGGGCTCTTCTCAGATGGGAGCATCCCGAAGTTGGGTCAGCACAATGACTGGGATGGAAATGACTCGATGTGACTGGTGGAGTCAGAGCCACACGTAAAACTTGGAGCCAGCACGGCCGGGACGCCTGCACTGCCCTTGCCCCACTATGCACCAGCAGGCAGCCACACCCCATTTCCAACCAGAGTCACCTTCACAGGTACCACGGGGTAGAACTTAAGCCAATCTCTGGGGGAGATACAATTCAACCCTGCAGTGCCCATCACATAGGGTTCTTCAGATTAAAAGATTAATGCTTGGAGCATGCTCTGAATGCTATCAGTCACACGGGAAACAAACGTGACATGTTACCATTATGAGAGTTGCCATCTTCATCTCCTCCAGAAAGTCTTCCTGACTTCCTGATAACCTTTTTCCAAGAAGGGTTTGAGACAATTCAGACTTCCCGTCTAGACTACAAACCCCTTAAGATCAGGGACCAGGCTTCTTGACATCCACGTGCTAAGTGCCCCCGGAGTGTATGGGGACGGTCTCAGCAGCAAGACCACGGGCTCTGACATCAGACAGACCCGTGCTTGGGACTTGGCTCTGCCACCTTCTACTGATATGACAATGGGCATGTGAAGCAATGCCTGAGCCTCACACTAGCATGTGAGGGGCAAGAACGTGACAGCTGTGCGGGCAAGTTGTGAATACCGCAGACGACACAGACACAGCACAGAGCAGTCAGCGAGCAGTACGCGCTCCGGAACTGCCGTCACCTCACTGATGCTCAACAACTGCGTAGTTCAATAAATACCTGGTAACTAAACGGACAGTCAGATCACACTAGGCCATGACACCCCTGGGAGATCTCTGGCCCTCACTGCTGAGACGGAGCCCTTACCCTCATCTCCTCCACAGCCCCCAGGAGTGAACACCCTGCCTGCAGACTGACATACCACTGCATTTATCCATTTTTCAGGCCTTGAGTGAACACATGCTCTGCCAGGTATCTACCATGTGCCAAGCACCTGCTCGATGCTCCTGAGCAGGAGTCAGCAAACTTTTTTCTATAAAGGGCCAGAGAGTAAACAACTTGGGCTTTCTGGGCCGTACAGACCCTGTCGCAACTAGTCGACTCTGTGTTATGGCACAAACACCGCCGTGGACGACGTGGAAACAAGTGGGCATGGCCGTGACCCAGCCCCACTTGATTTACAAAAACAGGTGTTGGGCAATACTTTGTGACCCCTGCTTCTGAGGATATACAAGTGAGTAAAACTCAGCATCCACATGATGACGGACAAAACTCCCACAGAGAAGAAGGGACAAGCTGAGAACAGAACCCAGTTCTCTCGTTCCCACCTGAGGCTCAACTATGTCCTACCTCGTCCACCCAGGACCAATTAAAATTACACTTAAAATCAAGCAGAAACGGACAGTTAAGATAAAACTCTCTGCCTATGGCACAGAGGAAATATTTATAATACGAAGTCCAGTGAGCAACTAGGAAGAGTCAGTTCATAAACACATTTGGCAAATACTTACTCAGTTCCTACTGTGTGCCAGGCTTCCGCTAGGCAGTAGGGATATAAGAGGAAGAAAGCAGACCCATTCCCTCACAGGGCCCAAAACTAATGGATCAGAGTTCCACCCTTTGTTCAAAGTATGGTGCTACATGCTAACTGAAAAGACCGCAAACCACATAAACCAATGGAATACAGAGAAACCCACGAAACAGTGACATCGCTTTTAGAAGCTGAGCCAGGTTCTGATGGAGTTCTCTGATGTGATCTCTGTGGGTACAGGATGCAGAGGGAGTTGTCGATGGATTCACAAGACACCGTGGAGCAAAAGCAAGGGCAGTCACCAAATTATATTCTTAAAAAACTACTATTTTACCCGACAGGTAGCCAAATGTCCAGGGTTTTAAAGGTCTATCATAACTCAGACCATCTTGTGCCCTTGGAGGCCACACGGTGTCATGGCATTTAAGGCTCCCACCTCAAGGGCTTCCCTCCAGGTCTGCTCAGTGGCGTGACAGCCACGCACCCCTTCCAGCTCTCTACGTGGATGTGGACCCAGTTTCCATCTCTGGTGGGGGCACTCACATGCCACACCGAATCTGAAGCTTTTTGGCTCCTCTGCCAGGGCTGCATTTTCCGCTCTGCAAAACCCTCCAACTGCTCAGCAACCTCTTCAAAACAGTCAAAATTAATTTTAGACAAACATTTAAGAGGAAAAGAGAATCTATCTGGAGGACTTGCCAATGTTCACAGCTGTGACAGTGACAAGAAAAGGGCTACAGAAGACAGAATTCGCCGCCGACCATTCACCTGTCATCACATACCATCCTCTGCACAAATTGGCATAATTTAGGTAGGCAAGAAAATAGGCCAACTACAGCAAAATACCTAAGGCTCGTTCCAAAGACCAATCAAGATAGGATGTAAGAGAGACAAATAAGGCACATTGCCACACACTTCCTGAGAGATGGGTTTTATCACAGGCTTAAAAACGATAATCCAAGGATATCAGCCCTCCTCAAAATAGTACAGAAGCACCTCCAACTCCTTGCATGCTCTACAGTCACCCGGCACTTTGGAGGGCCAAGAGCTTTCTAGAGCGCCAAGAACACTTTTCCCGGGTCCTGTCTTCCCCTCAGAAGCTTGTAACAAAGCTTCTGCTTTGTTAGGCACTGCCTGCCTGCGTGGGCCCCAAACGTTTCCATCCTGACGTCCTAACGCTGTTCTGACTTGTTTTAAGTTCTGACGGCATAGAAAATGACTGAACCACCTTTCATCAGGGTTCAAGGTGTTGTTGCAGAGATGAGACACCAACAGGAGGAACCCCTGGCTTTGTGGATTTCGCGGGCAGGGTCCAACACTGGAGCAATCCCAGAGCCGGGGGTGATGCTAAGAGGCCCCATTTACGACGAACGCCATGCCAAGTGTGCCTGGAGCTCCACACAGCAGCGTCCCCACTTCTCAGACCTGGAGCCACAAAGCTGCAAGAAACAAGGCTCATGCTCGAATCCAGGTCTCTTAGATACCAAAAGCGCTGATGAAGAATGGATTGGACACAAGTCCCTCAGGGCTACGCGGGAGAAGAAAAACTATACCATCTTGGTTGACAACATCATCTAAGGTTCTACAGAGCTTAGCTGTATGGTGCTAACTCTCCTTAAGGTTCACGTGGGGACACACAGGTTCCAGGCATGCCTGATGCGTTTCATGGGGGAAATCCTAAGCTATCAATGATACCGACAAATTCTGGGATGTGAGAACGTCAAGGGACCACTGCCTCGTCTGCCTCCACTCTGGGATCCTGCCCACCCAAAGCCAGGCACATAGGTCAGGGCCCATCTCCACATCCTCTCAACTCCATGCAGGATTTTACATTCTTCCTTGCTCTTGTATAAAACCCCACGTCTTTGTCCCATGTTCCCTATTACTTAGAGGAGAGCCTTTCTCCTGTCCTCTCTACAAGGGACTCGGCAATCCGGGGGTACTTAGGGATTTTCTATTTAATAAAAAGGGCAAAATACAAAACAATTTGGCAGACAGAAATCCCCTGTGGTCTGAAACAAGGTCACAGAGAAGTCAATGTGAGGAAATGATGCTTGCCTGGAAGCTGTATGTATCTATAAGCAAATAAAGGACATTTATTCCCGTGACTGCTAACACAATGACCCCAGGGACCCAAATAGCCTCCCAGCCTAACCCATATATATTTTTAATGAAAAATTGCAAATTAGATTAGCTTAATTTGACCACATCTGCCTTTTTTAAACAAAGGAAATTACCATTTTAATGGAAAGCCAGCTATTTGTCGAAAGGAAAAGGTGCTTGTGAGGTCTGCTTTGCCTGTTCTATTTCCATTTTTAAAAAGAAAAAAGGACTGTAGGGCAGAGAGCAGTCGGTCAGGCTTGAAAAACACACAGGAGTTGTGGTGAGCATGACAAAGGGGCTTAGAAGCACCAGGGAAACCCCGACCTGCAGAGATATTCTCGGCCCCCAGAAACAGCACGGACTCCTTGCATGTCAACACCGCCCACCTCAATTTCCTTCAGGAAAGTTGTGCTGAGCCCCTACTGCGTTCCAACCATGGTGTTGGATGCTGGGGATTCAGCAGACATCAAGGCACAGAGAACAGACGCAAGGAAGAAGTCAGAGGGCAACCATCTGAACCGAGGCCTGGAGTTAGAAAGGAGCAGATATGGGTACAGCAGGGGGAGCAGGGCATCAAGCACTCCAGGCAAAAGGAACAGACAGGCTGGAAGTACAGGGGGTGGGGCTGGATGGGGCTGAAGAGCTGGCAGGAACCACAACACAAAGGACAACCAGCATGAAGGCCACCTTAAGGAGAACACGCTTTATGCCGAGGGCAAGAGAGAACCTCAATGGTTTTCTACTCAAAAGATGCTCTGGCTGCTGTGTGGGAAGTAGATAACTGTGAGAAGGTTGAAGCCAAGTCAAGATAACAGCAATCATGAAGCCGCCCTGGCTCTGAGTGGGGCTCACCCTTCCTCTCAGCCCTACCTAACCTCACACACACTCACTGTCTTCTCAGATGGCCTCCACCCATCCCTCCCGCACTGCTCCTCCTGGGCCAGTCCCTGATCCCCACCCCTTGTGTGCCCCTCCTGGTGTGGGCTCCTGTCATTAGCCCTCCTCTCTCAGGCATTCCCAGTCATCGCCGACTGTCTCCTCTTCACCCCGCACCCTGTCATGCTCAGATAGCCCTTGTCCCCGCACCCACAGTGGCCCTGGCCTTGGCTGCCAGGCGCCCTAAGCATAGGCTGAAAAGCTGACTCTCAGTCACTCTGTCCAGACAGCAGTGCGACTTGCCTTCTTTCTCCACAGCTTCCCCCCAAGCCACTCTGCCCAGCAGTGCCCTTGACCTCCACAACGCCAAACCCTTTACCTCTTCTGTTCTCCTCCTCCTGATGGCGTTTCCCACCCCTGACTGCAGACCATCCCTCCACAGTAAAACTCCCCTCCTATAGTCTAGACCCACAACTCAATTCACCCACATTTCAGTTCACTCCTTTGCTGGATCTCCTTTCTGTTCTCTTCCTAATTCCCAGATGAAAACCAGCCTCAAAACTGTACTAAAAAGAAAAAAACAAAAAAGAAAAGAAAAAAAAAACAAAGAAAAACACTAAAACCCTACTGCCAGCACTCTCTGCTCTTCCTATTTTACCTTCCTTGGGCAGATGCCACAGGTTTCACCCTTAACCACTGCTTCCATTTGCTGTCCACAGCAAATTTATAAAGCCCCCTGACTTTATATTAAGTCAGCAACTTTATAGCCCCAACCTCAATGCACAGAACGAATTGTAGTTGGCCTTCCTGCTTGTCGAGGACCACTCCCACAGCTAGAAAGCTCATTTCCATAAACCTATGTCTTTTCCTCTTTTCTTCCATTAACTGTTAGCAAGTCTCATCAAATGTCTGTCGGCAGGCTCCTCTCCTACTAGGAGTAAACCTGGAAGTAAGACCGGAAGGTATAGCCTCTGGAGACAGACTGCACAGATTCACATCCTGGTACTGCCACTAAGTAGCCAGAGACCTTGGGTGCACCAGGTACTTAGATATTGCACCCTGATTTCCCTGTCTGCAAAGGGGGACTGATATTCAGTAGCTGGTTCACAGGGAAGTTGTAAGGAGTACAGATAACAACACAAAGGGTTTGGCACAGTACCTGGTGGCACGCGTTAAGAATTTAATTAATGAGGGGCAGCTGGGTGGCTGAGTCAATTAAACATCACACTTCAACCCAGGCCATGATCTCCTGGTTCATGAGTTTAAGCCCCACATTGGGCTCTCTGCTGCGAGCAGGGAGCCTGCTTTAGATCCTCTGTCTCCTTCTCTCTCTGTCCCTCAAAAATAAAATAAGCATAAAAAAAAAAAGAATTCAGGGGTGCCTGGTTGGCTCAGCCGGTTAAGTGTCTGACTTAAGCTCAGGCCATGATATCATGGCTTGTGAGTTCGAGCCCCATGTCAAGCTCTGCGCTGACAGGCTCAACCTGGAGCCTGCTTTAGATTCTATATCTCCCTCTCTCTCTGCCCCTCCCCTGCTCATGCTGTCTCAAAAATAAATAAAAACATTCAAAACATTTTTAAAAAAGAATTCAAATACTGAAAGTCAAAATGGTGAATTCAGTTGTCTCCGTCCAGCCCCTCCTTCTACCTCTAAGCCCATACTTGGATTATGCAATACATACTGACTCGTCCTAGCCGAGGCCATTCTAGACCAGCTGGCCATCCGAAGACCCACAGACATGCCAGCAAGACCAGCCACGAATGTGAATACTTACTGTTGCATGCCAATGAAGCTCTCTGGTTGTCTGACAGGGAATAGATAACTGATGCATGTGTTAACCAACATGGAGAAAAGCTTACAGTATATTAAAGGGGGAAAATAACCGAAAGCAAACCAGTAACAGAGAGCATGGTACCAGCTAAGAGTGAGTGAGCATACATGCATGCCTGCATGCTTATGTTCAAAGAAAGAGACACAGTTGCAATTCTGTATCATCTTCTTCCAGCCTGAAGGATTATGTCCTTAAGGAACCGCATCTGCTTTGTTTACCTTTACAGACTTACGTGCCTAACTCAAAGCCAGGAACATTTGTAGACACTGAATACATACTGTTAAAGGAATAAATGAGTGGCTTTCCGTGGATGTGCATGCATCCAAAGGTCTAGAGGTTTTACACCAAATGATCCAAAGTAATTATCTCCAGCTGCTTAGATGATAAACGGTATGTATTTTCGGTTTTTTTGTTTTTTTTTATAAATAGAATTTTCTATTTTTTCCACAATTAGCATGATGACTTATATAATAAAGTAATAAGACTTAAATCCTCCAAGGTGAAGGCTCCAGGATTCAGGGCACAGGCTTCCCCTGTCCGCAGAACCCTGAGTCATACCTTCCTTCTCTACACTGTCAGTGTGTGCTGTTAACCATTCTTACACTTTTGCTTTTTTACTGGCAGAGATCTTGTTTCCATGAGTAGATTGCTAAATTCTTAAAAAGGAATACAGGAGCAGAGCCAGTCCTCACGATACTTCTGAGAGGTAGAAAGTCCTAGGATCGAGAGGTACAAACCTCCAGGGGTCAGTCAGTCACAGGGAGGTAACACACAGCATGGTGACTCCCATCAGTAACACTGTATTGCAAATGTGAAAGGTGCTCAGAAAGGAAATCTAGAGGCGCCTGGGTGGCGCAGTTGTTAAGTGTCCAACTCTTGGTTTTGGCTCAGGTCGTGATCTCAAGATTCATGAGTTCAAGGCCCACACCAGGGTCTGTGTTGACAGTGTGGTGCCTGCTTCGGATTCTCTCTCTGCGTCTCTCTCTGCCCCTCCCCTGCTCGCTCGCTCTCTCTCTCTCTCAAAATAATTAAATAGAACTTAAAAAAAATTTTTTAAAAAAAGGTAAATCTTAAAAGCTTCCAACCCGAGGAAAATTTTATTCTAACTTTGTATGAAGACAGATGGTAATCAGACTTATTAGGGTGACCATTTCATGGTGCAAATAAATGTCAAACCACCTAAAATTAATGTAATGTTGCAGGTCACTATGTTTCAAAAAAAAAAAAAAAAAGAAAAGAAAAAAGCCTAGAGCCCTTAACCTTATTGTAGAGAGGAAGAAACTAAGGCACAGTGGACTGTCCAAGATCATGAAAGGATGATTTAGAACACATCACAAGGTGAGAATCAGACTCAAATCCTGACTCTTCCTCCAGTGCTGGTGCCAGTACCCCTCCCAGCCTTCACCAACAACAACACCCATGCCTGAATGAACAGTCTTTCAGAGACTGAGTATGTATGTGTCTCACTCACCTTCGCACCCCTCACCTGGCCCACTGCCTCCCTTTCAAAATGGGCTCAATAAATGTCCACCGAACCAGAAGACAGAGCCCATGGGAAATGACAAGCTCAGCTCTCAAGGCCAGGTTTCCTTGTCTTCTCCTCCTCTAGAGAAGATTGTTAAAAAGTTGAGTAAGCTTTAATATGGTCTCTAGAGCAGGGACAGACAGCTGGACCCACTGAGTATGGAAGTACTTAAACTGAGGCTCACGGATGAGCTTCAAGAGATCTACCAACTTGGGGCATTATGCGAAAAATACTTTTTGGGTGTGTCCATGGTTTCCAGGGAGAGGGCAAAGCTTTTAACAGAGATTCAACTGGAGTCAATAACCCAGCTAAGCTGAGGTCCTCCAGCAAGATGATATGACTTCTTGCCCCATCGCAAATAGTGGTCAGTGGGCAAATCGTGAGCCAGAGCCCAGACCTCCTCATTTCCATCCTGAGTCTTCTCTTCCTTTTAAGACTGTCCACCACGGGGCAGGTTGACATCAATGACAAGGTCCCAAAATGCTGCATTTCTGCAGCTCAGAGAGATGGTCAGACAGCTTTATAGCTTTATTGAATTTTGTTTTCCGCAGACCACAATTTTTTGTAATGGTAAAATATTTCTGACGTGACCGGGATTCATTTCTTTAATTCATAAGCAATCCATACAAATGTCAGGCATGCCAAAGTAATTTTCTTTGAAATGATTTATCAGCCAGATGAACACAAGTCATCCCATCTGATCTCTGGAATTAAAACCACATTTCTCTTCACGAGGGAATGAAAGCATAGTCATGACAAACAGGACGCATTTTCACTGGTCTGGGATGAGCAAGTCGCAGTCAGTGAGCCAAGTGGTCAACAGGAGGACACTCTGGCTGGGCTTCCGCATCTGTGTCCCACCAACACCCGCTCAATGTCTGGTGACTCCTTCCCAACTGACAGCATTTAATAACTCCGATAATCACCCATCTACAGCCAAATTGCAGGCAGCTGCCACACTGGTTGCACACAGTTGGAAAAAGGTGACTGCGCGGCTGGGATAAGGTGAGATGGTTGATGGAGCAGAAATAACATGCCTGCAATGCAGCCTGGGAGAGGCCCAAGCTTCACCCCTGCAAGGTCTCCGGGCTGCACTCTTAAGAGGTGAGTAGGTAAGCCAAGGAGGCCGACCCAAAGCAAGCCACTAGCCTGGGTGCCATTGTAGCTTGCTTGCGCACTGGCCCCTATAAAGCCTGAGTGTCAGAACGTCAAGCAACGGCTACTCCCTTTTGCACCGAGAAGAATCTAGGCCCCCGACACCAACATGAAGGCTGTGATTTCATGCTAGCAACAGCCCAGAAGAGCTCTGAAAATCTCTCCAACACACATTACGTTTCTTCACAGTCCATAATCCTCCGCAGTTTCTGTGGTTTTGTCAAAGACTGCCTTGGATGAAACTTTTGGATTCCACTATCTGGACAGAGATGGAGCTTTCAAACCTCAGGAGCCAAATAAATACCAAACTGGACTTCAATTCAGCCTCCTCAATTCCTCAAACGGCACTCAGATAAAAATGTTCCCTGCAATTCAGCCCGTTCTATTTCTCAAACTTCCTCATATAAAAATGTTCCCTCCAACAACCAGCCTCCAAAATGCCTCCACTATTTCTTGAGAAGGAACAGAGAAAACACTTCCAGCAGGCATGAAGTTATCTCAAACAAATCCAATTAGAACAGTGTTTCTCAAACTGTGGTACATACCCCACTGGGGATTTGGGGGAGTACACAAAATGTTTTATTTAAGTCATTTAAGTTATATGTATTAAACCTATAGTTTCATATCTATTATTATCTAAGATGAAATTAGAGGGAAAGAGAAATTAAAGAAAAAAATGTGTGTGTGGCAGTGGGGGCGGGGGGCAGTGCCCGGGTGACTCAATCTTTTGAGAGTGGGACTCCTAATTTTGGCTGGGGTCATGATTCCAGAGTCATGGCATAGAGCCCCGCGTGGATCTCCATGCTGAGCACGGAGCGTACCTGAGATTCTCCCTCTCCCTCGGGCCCTCTCCCACACTCTAGCTCTAAAATAAAACTTTAAAAAAAAGGGGAAAAAGTTTTTAATAAATTCAGGTGTTCAGGAATGTGGCCGAAACCAGGATAGTGGTACCCATGAGTCTGTGAGATGTGGGATTTGACACAAGTTTGGAGATCCACTTCCACCACTACCGGTGAGCATGCGCACAACTAGGCTGTCGTGGGGGAGGGGCTGATGGGTCAAGAGATGGACGGGGAAGGGTTGCAAACGTTCTCTAGGCACCAATGCTGCTTCCAGAGCCTTTCGTGGCTCATGTCATTTTCATAATGATCCTGCAAGGCAGAGCCCAGTCTCCTTACTGTATAGCCAAGGGAGAGACTGAGAGAAGTTAAGTAGCCATCCATAATAACACACTTATTAATCCCATGCATGTGAAGTGGCTCATCTGGCCTCAAAATGTGGCTGTGCAGATTCACTTCCACCCAAGAGAAGGCATCTTCGTGGTAAGTTAGCTTCCTTCCACCCAGCAGGATGAGAAAATATAACATTAAGAATGTACTCTGCAAAGCACATTAAACTTTTATACTTTGAAATTTCAAAATACTTTCACAACCATCAACATCTACTTACCCTAAGTATTACTTTCATTTGACAGATGAAGAAGACAGACCTACAGATGTTAAACAAATTACCCAAGGTCACCCAGTAAGTGAACAATAGAGGCCGTATCAGAACTGATGTTTTCTTCAGACTCTTAATCCAGAAACTCAAAATCCTACTCCATGCTCCTTCCAGGATGCCAGGTCAAGAACCAGAACTTTCCCAAAGAACTCCTTCAGGGAGTGGGATGAAAGGAGCTCCATGGAAGTCTCGTGACCTCTAGAACTGCAGGGGCATCTCACTCATCTTGAGAGCTCTTCCATGAGTTGAGAAGAGCAATGTCCATCCCTTCTCCATATTTGAGGATGGTGCCCTCACATGGTGAGTGTGTTGATGCCAGTGGTGACAACCTGATGTCATCTCCTAGAGATCGACAGCTGGCTGCAGACAGAACCATAGTTACTATTTCTATCAACCAGAGCTTTCTCAGCCTTTTCTAACTGGATCATACACTACTTCAGGAAAGAGATCAAGCCTCTCTTTCTCTTCACCCCCAGCTCCCCTCCCTTCAAAGAGCCAGCCCTGAGGGAGGTTAGATTTACTCATTGTCCTCTCAATCATCACAAATGCCTCCTTCTTCTCCTTGTTAACAATGGATCAAACTGTGGGTTTTGCCTGCCTATCTACCACTGAGTTGCAGTGACTGAGCTTGTGGACTTTGGAAAAAGACTTCCTAAGTTCGCATACTAGTTCTTGACCTTGAGCAAATTACTTACCCTTTCTGAGATTCACTTCCTCCTCCATCCAAGGGGAATGACATTAATACCTACTACTCAGGGTATGAAGGGCCAAACTGAGTTACTCTGTGTGCATCATTTCACTTGGATCTCTTTCACATTCTTCAAGACTCACCTCAGACATCACCTCTACCAGGAAGCCTTCCTGGACGCAACTACCCTCCTACCTACTGTGGCTAGTACTATACCCACCACACAGCGAACGTTCAATAGGTATTAATCAAGTGAATCTTTAAGGAGAATTTCCCAAACAAAAGACAATTTGAGTCCAAAAGAAGGAAGATGAATTACTGGAATGACAAAGGTAGGGTCAGTCTTCAGTAGCCCAGGGAGCCCGTGCAGGACACCAGCAAGTCCCCTCCACCAGTTCACACTATATTGATAGCGGCCTCTATCACCCACACATGGGGCTCTTCTGCAGGCGGACAAGACTTTCAATGAGGCCAGCGATCCCCAGGTACATGAATACCTCAGGGAGGCAGCCTTGTTAGCTGATGGGTTGGAACAAGGTGGCAGGATGACGATAACCTGGGCCTTTGAAATAATTGGTGCCCAGAGACTGTATTCAGTTGAAGATAAAGCGTCATGAGGCAGGTCCCCATAACCCTAGCACCCAGGCCAGAGAAACCTGAACTGTAATCTATCCCCAGTCCCCCCAGGAAAAGTAGAATTTAGCATGGCTGTGCCTGGCATTAGGCAATGTATCTGGCCTTGGATCATTAACTTATACGGCTGATGAAAATACAGTAACAAATCTGAAATATTTGCTTAATTTATCTCTCTGCCCCTAGCTGTTCTAGCAGTTTCTGTGCATAGGATATGCACAACACATTCTTCTCTCAGGAAAACAGAAACAAATCTTTGGAGAAATTATGAGAGTAAATAAAGCAGGAGTCACCAGGAAACCACAGCTAAACAAATACTCAACAAATCTAATTGATTTGCTAATTTGGGAAATTGGCACATTAACAGGGTTTTACCGCAATTTTATGGATAATATTTCCATAACTTCTCCCCGGTTAAGTGATCGATAAAACCTACTACTAGAGCACCTGTTTATTCCTGAAAATGAACGAGGGGCCAGAAAGAGGTCAGAAAGGATTCCAAGTGTACCCACCTGCCATAATCTGGAATCCACAGACAGGGCAGAGAAACCTAGCCAGTAAGGTCTATCATGCACCAAGCCATGTGACTTCCCAACAATCTGACACTGCAGGCAGCTGGAAGAACTGAAGAGGGCCAGAGGAACTGGGTGGGGAAGGGCCATCACTCCCGGGTGGGGAAGAGTGATTGTACCACTCACAGGATCCTGAAGGATGCACAATGGAAGGCAAGAACATGTATGTCACCTGAGAGTTGTGCACTTACCATTTAAATTTTAGTAAGCTCTGTATTTTTCCTCAAAGTCCTATTTTTCAGAGTCATCGCAGCCCACATAAGGTGCTGACAAAAATGCCAGAAAATGTTTCAAATATGCCGTGACTTGGGGCATCAAGGAAAGACTGTATCATGTAACCATGATAACTAATACTTATTGACGGCTAGGCAATGTGTGGGGCAAGTTTTTGCAATTAAGAGCTCACTGAATTTTATCAGGGAGAATTCAGAGCTCAGGTTCTTCACTCCCAGGTTATAATGCCTCTTTAGTAAAAGAAACAAACAAACAAAAAATCCATGACTTTGTCTCCATTACTGAAAAATATTTACTCCCTGCAGATGTCCACTACCAGAGAAGCTCACAGCCAAACAGAGTCTCATGTGAAGGCCAGACCATCTGCACGGCATCCTCACCAACAACGAGGAAAGGTTCGTGTAGGGATGAAAAACAAAATTTTTTGTTCATGAAAAGTAAAGAAACCACAACGCTTGCTAACTCTGGCAGAGTTTCACTTTTCTGGACTATTTCTGAGGTCAATATTCCCTGAAAATAACATAATTACTCTTCAGTCTCTCACAACTGGCCTGAGTCAAGTCTCATCCACTACACTTGAATCAGTAGACTCATCTGCAGAGGGAGGCCTGGTTTCCACTCATGGACTTGAAGATGACTGTGGTCCTCATGCCCCCGCTGTGGGCAGCCGTGCATCTCAAAGCTGCGGCCAAGGACCCTGCAACCTCTGGCCAGTGGCATTATCGCCAGGCCACAGGGCAGAAGGCAACAGTGCTCTAACTGCAGCTCCAAAAAGGCCAATTCCTATTTCCTGTCCCCACAGCCAGGGGCCGTACCTAGCCAGCCTACCGTAACCCCCACCAGCCCATGCAGACCCTGCAGGTCCCGGCGACAAGTGTGAATGACTCCGGGAGAGACTCTCATTACTAGTGGAGCCTCCACTGGGAAGAGGCTCAAGCCAGCTTGGGACAGGAAGATTCACAAATGGACAAGGAGACCAGTGAGTCCTGCAAGGAAGCTATGCAGAGTCCTGACCCCCACCAGCGCCCAAGAGACGAATGCTCTGTCTTCATCCACACCGTCTAACCAGAAGAGCAAATCTGCATTTCCTAGAAAAGGGGGCCTTGGAAATGAAATGTATTACTCCTTGTTTGGGGGATCAAGAGGAAGAGCTTTAACAAAACCGGTCTTTGGGGTCATGCAGAGAACCTGGCAGGGCAACCACCACGGTGGCCATCCAAGGGCTCCTTACAAGGCCCTCAGCACAGCCCTCAGAACTTCAGAGGGCTTTTGAGAAGACAACAATGCTCCTAGCCAAGGAGATGGGTGCTCTGTGAGCAAATACCCAAACACATGTGGTCCAAAGAACGGCCGGCAAGGAGGAAAGAAAAGGGTGGATCATAGAGAAGAAAGTCAGTCTGCCTCCATATAAACCAGGGGTGGTTCCTGCTACCCAGAAGGAGGTCCTTCCACGGCCACTCACAGAGTTACTGCAAGAGCACCTATTGGAAACCCCTTCCCAGCCTACCCCTGAACGTCCTGCTTTGCTGGAGCCCAAGTCAGCAGACGCGTATGGGGGCAGAGCAAAGAGAAGGCCTGCCTCCCAGCAGAGGCTGCAGGGCATCCTTGCACCAAACCCAACATAAACCAGGGCCTGGGAACCAGGGGCAATCCCTGATGGTTCGAGGGTACCAGAACCTTAGGGGACTTGGGTACCAAGTCCCACTCATGGAATCAATACAGCTGGAGACAAAGTGGTCATGCTCAGGGGGTTCATATCTTTATGTTTGCTCCAACAAGTTTAAGGAACAGATGAATACGGGGGGGGGGGGGGGGGGGGTTGGAGAAACTTGGCAAAATGATAACTAACAAAGGCGAAGGTTTATTAAGTGCTAGCCATGTGCTGGCTTTACCTTCATCATCTGATTTGGTCCTCACAATAATGCTCTGAAGCAGGTACTACTCACATTCTCACCTGAAAGCTGGGAAATGAGGACTTACAGAGGGTATGTAACTTGCCCAAGGTCACCCAGCTCTGAGAAAAGCCTGCCTGCCGGAGCAGCAGTATGTCTGGGTGCAAACAATGCACATGCCCCTCTCCCCACACACTGCACAGAGCGGCCCCTGCCACTCCATGAATCCCAGGATCCCAGCACTTCTTTTTTTTTTTTTTAATTAAAAAAATTTTTTGGGTGGGTGTTTATTTTTCAGAGAGATAGAGAGAGAGACAGAGCGTGAGTGGGGGAGGGGCAGGGAGAGAAGGAGACACAGAATCTGAAACAGGCTCCAGGCTCTGAGCTGTCAGCACAGAGCCCGACGTGGGGCTTGATCTCACAAACCACGAATTCATGCCCTGAGCTGAAGTCAGCTGCTTAACCGACTGAGCCACCCAGGTACCCCCAGCACCTCTTTCTTTTAAAGGAAAGCTCAGGGGATTTTCATTCCAGAAAGGCTTGCATTCCATCTGAGATGTCAAGACTTAAGCCTCAGGTTTCTCCAGGAGGAAGAGCGCCCCTTGAAATAGCACCTTTCAAGCATTTCTCTGTCCCTCCCGAGGAGCTGGGAGGAGTCCCACCTGCTCATGAGCATTGCACCTGGAAGCCAGCACCGAAAAGCCAGGGAAGACAGGTTGCAGGTTTAATGCTGTGGTGTCTGGGAGAAAACAGGCCCGTTTATTTCAGATCTCCTGAGTCCGAGCAGGTTTTCATTTCTTCAGTAGAAGTTGTTAGGTTTCTCTTGAAAAAGCTTTTAGGGAAACGTACAACCACTGCAGATATTCTAGTCCTCGTGAGATTAATATGCTTATAGACATTACAACAAAACAGACTTGCACATCTCCCCTAAAATGAATTTAAATTATGGGAGAAAGCACTTCACAGGTTTGAATGTAGTCAGCATTTTTAAATGTCACTTTTTATTGACAACCATCTGGAGTGGGGATGAGGTGTGTTTTAAGCCACTTGGCCAAGGTGATGTTTGGCCTCTATTATTTCCTATTTCACTGTAATTAATTTTCTATTAGTGAGTAGGAATGGAAGTAAAAATGTGAAACACTACCTTACACACCATAGAGCGAACACAGGGGCTCTCAAAAGCAGCCCGGGCGGCGAGGGGTCACATCTCGGCCTGTCCCCCCAGTGACAACATCAAAGCTGTGGCTGGGTGAGGCAGCGCTGTGAAATCCTGCTGTATGTCAGCAAGGGAAGGGGGAAAATGTCTGAGCCCAGAAAGGGATTTCGAACAGAAACGCGGAAAATGAGAAAAGGTGTATTTTTAATAGCAGTGATCCAGATTTTGGAAACAATTCTGAATCTTACAGTGCAGGTGACAGGCACCGACAGGTTCACCAGGAAGTTCTCCCAAATGTGCAATGCACACTGTCCCTGCTCTCCCTTCTTCTCCACTTCCCCTTTGCTCTGTTTGATGCAAAATACGCCACCCCCTTCATCCTCAGTTACAGAGGAGAAGATGAAGGAGCAATATGATCCCACAGGGAACAAGATCCAGGGAGAGTTCTGGAACTCTGGCTCTCACGCCTCAGGCTGGACGGCGCCCACACTGCCAGTCCCTCTGGGGAGCTTACCTGCTGGGCGGTGTGCAATGAGAACAACAGCTCCCATTTCCATCATTCTAAACTTCAATCACCTTGAAGTTTTTAAAACACTCCATGATTTCAACTACGTCCAACAATAGACATTTATTAATATTGACGATGTGCCAGGCATTGTTCTAGATGCCAGGGATAGAACGATGAGCAAAAAAGATCCTTGTCATTGTCAAATTCACATTCAGGCAAAGAGAAGAGGCAAACAATGCATATGATACAGAAAGCATTTGATGTGTTAAAAGGGATTAAGTACCACAAAAAAATGAAAAGGTAGAGGTAGGTAGGTGGGGATAAAAAAAACAGGAATAGGGGTGGAAATACGTTGCGGTAATAAATCAGATGATGTGGGAGGGCCTCAATGATAAGGTGGGACTCAACCCAAGACCTAAAGGAAGTGAGGGAATTAGCCGCACAGTTACCTAGGAGAGGAGCATCCAGGGACACTGTGCCAAGGCTCTGAGGTCTGTCATGTTCACAAAACAGCAAGGAGGGCAGTGCGGCTAGAAGAGAGTGAGCAAGGGGGACAGGAGGAGACCAACTCAGAGAGGCAGCAGGAAGCCAGATCTTGATGGAGCCATAGGACAGCATGCATTAGGTTTTCCTCTGAGAGACACTGAGAACCTTAGCAAGGATTTGAACAGAGGAGTAACGGTCTGATGTGTTTCACAAGGACCAGTCTCCCTTCCTTGCCGAGCACTGACTGCAGAGCAGGGAGGTTGCAAAGGTGGAGGCAGGCAGACCAGGCAGAAGGTGTGTGCACTCACCAGAAGAGAGATGTGAACTGCAGCCAGGATGGAGACCACAGAGGCAAGGAGTCGATCACTGAGCATACTAATGCTTGCTCATCTGCTCCTGGAGCCACATACTCAAACGCCAGATGGGGCCAAACCGATCAATTAAATCAACAAGGTAGACCACGTTCACACAGATGCAGATTAGACAGCACCCGTGTGCCCCATGGAGAGGAGCAGCCGTTACTCAGTGCCAGCCAACTATCTCCATAGAGGACGGTGAGCCACGTGGCCATATCTGAGAATTTTCCACAAAAAATGGGAAATCCAAATACATGGGGTTTCAGGGAACATCTTGTAATTTTTTAATGTTAGCAACCAATTCAAAAAAATATTTTTTAACATGTTGTCCAGGCCAAACAAAACACCTCTGCAAGCTGGATTTAACCCCTGGGTTTGTCATGCTAATGCACCTGCGCAGTTATACTACAACAGGACTATCCACCAAGTTTATTTCCAAGGGCTTATGCTTTGTTTTTTTTAATCTTCAAGAACATACCACCACTCATGCTGAATCCGTCTGGGAATGCAGCAAGCATTTTCAACAGGAGCCAGCAGGCTGAAGTCCTTCCAGGTAATGCTCTTAATAATTAATAACTAGAAAAATAAAGACAACACACACTCATCGAAGATGCAGGGGGCCTCTGTCACTCTCGGTGCAGGAAAACCTCATCAGAAACCCCACCTGGGATGAGCTTGTTACAAAGCAATGAATGCAGAAGTTATCCTGAACTGAGAGAAGCTAATGTCTAAATTCATCACTGTTTAGGTCAAAACACAAAATCCACCTGAAATGATTTTGCAAGCATCCAAGGGAAGGAACAGGGAAATCTCCTCATCAATTCATATAATTACTGACATCTCACATAATGAGCTTACCTTAGCCCCATAAATCAGCTGAACCACAAGTTATGAAGTGCCTGAAAGGGGAGAGAAGCTGGAAGCGTGCTTCATGGAAGAAGGGGCAGGGCAAAAGGCAGAGGGCAAAAATGGCAGCTGTTTCCCCCCACGACTGGACCCCATCCTCCAGGCAAAAACCAAGGTCCCCTCTCAGAGCCACAGACATGCAGGAAGCACCAGACATCTGCCCTGGGGCCACCCTCTCACCATGAAGAAGCTAAGGGACTACCATGAGCCCCACCGGGCCAAACGCTGCTCCTGCTTCTCTGAGGCTCCAGACAGCCCCCCAGCTACCCAGCGAGAAGGACCAAGATGAACAATTCTGCTACCAAGACCCAGATTGCAGAGCGCAAAGGAAGGGGAAAATTTGGCTAATTCCTATCTCAGTTACAAATACATTTCAATTCCTCATTTGATAGGGCCTGTCTTTACTCACGACTAGAAAACCAAGAAAGGAACCCACAGCTGTGTTGTGGATCACCCATGCAGCCTCACCACACATCTGGGGATGCAGAGCCACCCCACAGGTTTCCCGCAATAGCCACACCCCAAACTCTGTTCCCCAATCTGGCACAGCCGGCTGAGCAGAGAGAAAACAGAAGTCTTTGTGGACAAGCCGTGACCTGACTCCATCATCCTCAATTGGGCACCCCGGGCAAGCTGCTGTTCTGCGGGCTCCTGTCCTGGCCCCATTGAGAGGATGTCCGTCATTCCAGGGAGGTAAAATGAGAGGGCATGTTCCCCCAACTCAAGGAGCCCAGCACCCACAGAGGAGACTCGACACTGACAAAACCCACAGCCAGGCATCCACAAAGGCAGATTCTTACTAGACAGTCACACACAAAAGCAGTGTCAACCCCTGGCACTTCATGCCCGTGCCAAACCCCGTGGGTGCTAAAGACATCTGGAGGAAGGTATTAATTCTGAGCATGAGGTGCGAGTCAGACAGCGAGGACTCCAACAAGAGCAGGAAGGTCAGGCAGGAATGGAAGCCTGCCCGCAATCCTAAAGGCAGCCCACATGACTGGGGGGAGGTCGTGGCAGAACACCACTTTTCCTTCAGCTCTGCCTGGTCGACACCTACCCGCTCAGCACGCAATCCATTTTGAGCACTGAGTGCCGAGGGACTGTCACCATCAGCAGAAAGCCCATTTGGATTCCAAGCTTCTATCTTTCTACTGAGAAGGCCTCTGAGAGGACAACTCTTCAGAATTACAGGAAGACAGATGGGAAGGGCACGGGCTACGTGCCTGGCACTGTGATAAGGGCGATGCATGCATTTTGCCAATCAAGTCTCTCAGGGAGGATCCACGAGTAGCTTCAGTTAGGTGCTCAGAGCACAGACTCTGGCTTTCTATCCCTGTTGTTCTATTTTCCAACTAGGGGACCGTGAGCCAATGATTGAGCTTTACCTCAATATTTGCATCTGTAAAATGGAAATAAAATAGTAGTTGCCAAGAAGGGCTGTTACGAGGATTAAGTGAGTTACTTAAGTCACTGCTTCAAAAGCCTAAGTGTGAACGTTAGGTACCATTCACTTATGCCATTATATCAATTTTCACTGCGAACATCAAAGCTCAGAGAAAAAATTTGCCAGAGGCCAAAGAGCTGGTAAGTAGCAGAGCTGGGTCTTGAACTGAGGTCTCATCCTTCAACAGTGTGAAACATGAAAAGCATCCTGGGATGCTGCTGAATATGGCTGAAACCAACTCAGAGGGAATGAACAGCTTAATTATATCAGTGAAATATGTACTGAAACCGGACATAATTTCATGGTCTGAAAAAAACAGATATAAGGTCTATACTTCAACCCCATAGCTGTCAACATAAACCAACTCCTATCCAAGGAGAATGGGCAATTTTAAAGGAATTGGTCTTTTTTTTCCCCTCTAGGTAAAGATGACAGCCCTACGCTATACTTTAAGCTACAGTTCACAACTGGGGTAAAACTTGGGAAGAGACAGCAGACGGGAAAGGACAGCAATGAGAAGTTTGAACCCAAGGGCAGGATGTGATCATAAAAATCACATCCACCTAGGACCCAGGATGCCGGGTTCTTGCTGCCATTAACTGGCTGAGTGCACCTGAAAGGGGGGGTGGTGATTAAGTTAGCCAAGTATTCAATGATCCCCTTAGATGGTGACCCAAGGGTGCCTAAATCCTGCCTGGACCCGTCTTCCTCTCCTCCTCAAGCTCCTTGAGGAAAATAGAGGATAAAAAAGCATGGAGCACTACTTTTGTGAGTTCAAATCCCAATATAAAATAACACTGACCCAGGCTAGACCACACAGAGAACTCCTATCACCCAGGCTAACACAAAGAACCTCATTCTCCCAACATAAAACTGGATCACAAGTCTTTCTGCTAAGAAAACAGTCCATTGTACACCCATCAGCACTGGACAAAATGGAGCGAAGCATATAAGAATGTTTGGAGCATATATCAAGTCACATCACTCCCTGGCTTAAAGCTCATTAGCAGTTTCCCCCCTGCAGAGAATGACATGCTAAGGCCTGCCACAAGGCTCTGTAGGGTCTGCACCTGCTCGTCCCTTCCCCCCACCCCTCCCCCACTCACTCTTCTCCTTGCCACACCCCTCCCACAGGCCAAGCTCTCGCCACTTTGGAGCCTTTGCTAATGCTGTTTCTTCTCCTCAAAAGGTTATTTCGCTGTCACTTGATTTATTTCCTTCCTAGCAGTTACTATTATCTGAAAACATATGATTTGTTTTCTTGCTTATTGCCTATTTGCTCTCCTAGATCCTAAGTCCCATGAGGACAAAAGCCTGTCTTTGATATTCACTGCTGTGTCCCCAGAACTCAGCATACACTGCAGAGAAGGCAGAGTGTCCAGGCCTCCCCAAGTCCACCATGATGGAATGCTCTCGCCGAGATGGAAGAGACTGGAGATGAGGAAAGGAGACAATCAGAGACACAGACCCAGACTCAGGGGTGGCTGTGTGGTCTTGCTCTCACATGGCTCCACTAGGATCCTCAGCCCACCAATGTCAAAGATGAAAGAGAAAAGAAAAAACCCACACTCCTTTGCTGTGACATTATCACATTGTAAGCTCCACCTCTGGAATTCAAAACCTCCTAAGGGTTCCTGACCTTGAAGCCCATCAATCCTTGCCCTCCTCCTCAGGAATAAAGAGCTTGTCTTCGATTCCAATCCATCCTTGAAGAAAGGTATGGGGAAGAAAGAGACACATCTTCAGCTGCCAGATGTAGCCAACATGTAAATAAGACACTTAATCCTCTGTAGACTCCCACTTACTTTGTTTTTTAGACTGCATGACTTTTAAGCTTATTTGCAGTACACAGTCTCCAATTTTATGCTATGAATAAAGGACACAAGCCTCCCCCAAGGACTGATTCCCCAGGAAAGTGAAACAATATGTCAAGAACAGAACATGTATTCCAGGAAGAAACAAGACTGGGGGACATCCCAGCTCTACCATTTATTAGCTATGTAGCCTTGACCATGATTCTTAGCCTCTCTGAGGCTCAGCTTCCTCAGCTGTCAAATGGGAGGATAGCTCCCCCTTCCCTCCTAGGTGGGTGGGAAGACAGGCTCCAGCATCATATCTGATGCACAAGTTATGTTGTGTGAAGGTCAGTCCCGTCTTCTTCCCAAGCCCCTTCCCCAAACACACACCTGTGAGCACAGTCCACCGGGCTCCTGAGAGGGAGCTTCCAAGTCTGAGGATACCCCAGGCCACCATACAATCTTCAAAGTGTCATGACAACCCACTCCCAACTCCATGCGGGAAATGCCAGACATGGTTCCCCACTTCTCCCATCCTCCCAGAGGATCTTCCCTTTCTACATTCAAAGCTGGAACGAGACAATACTGCTGATGCACCAAAGGGGTATGTTTAAGCCCTGTTTGTTATGCCCTTCAGAAGTGGCATGTGCCTTGGAATCTGAAGGAGAAGGACCGAAAAGAGTCCTTAGGTTCAGGGAAATCCTAAATGCATGAGCCGTGCACAGGTGAACAGGGAGGCTGCACTCCACACAACGGCCTGAGGCTCCCAAACCTCTGTGGGCTGCAGGCCACCGGACAGCTGGGAAAGGCAGTCCGGCCTAGATTCAGTGCATGGCCAAGGTCAAATCTCAAATCTGCCATGTCCTACATGTATGAGCCTCTGCTTCCCTTTCTCTAAAATAGCCTAATAGTACTCTTGCAAGACTGAGATAATGCATGTATACACTTAGCACGCAATAAACATGACATGGGTAAGAGATATACAGCAGACACTCACAGAAGACTAGCTGTTGATTAGCAATCATTGGGTTGGCATGTTCCTCTGTTAGGTTGGAAGGATATAATGCAAATATCCAATCACCCAGTCCTTCAACATCTATTAAATGCTACATGTCCAGCCCTTGGAGAGTTTGCAGCCCACTGAAAATTCAGTTTAGCTCAGTTCAGCATTTAGCAGGCATCTCCTGCATTGCAGGCCAGAGTTGAGCACATGGGGGTGTAGGAAGGGATGTTAAAGCAAAGCAGATGTGGACAGACCAGCAGGGGATCACTGTAGGAGCAGCCTGCTCAGGCCATCACACAACCAGCCTTCCCCAGCCCTGAGAACTTAATTTCTTCCCTCGGCTTCATAACACCTCCCATCACTGAACCAAGACCTTACTACCTTTCAAGTCTTCCCACTTTATACCCTTATTATCATGCTCCTGATACTCCACATTCACTGACACTTAATCAAGGTGTTCAGGTGGTTTATTACAAGACCTTCTAGCTGATATATTTCCCCTTATCTGGCAACTCCACCACAACGCCCGTTGGTGTTTGAAAAGATCTTCCCGAGGTATCATTTCACTTGTTCCTGATAATAATTAATTTTAAGAACTGATCAAGATGTTCTGGAGAACCAGACTTTGAAAATTGATGGCCAGAGAGGTTTATCGTGACAACCGGGCCTTTGTAAGATGTTCCAAGCAGGTTGGCCGCAGGAAGCAGAAGAAAGGCTGCTTTTTGATAACCATCTCAGTGGCTGCACAGATCACTGCTGTCAAAATCTGTTATTAGTTTCATTATTCCCAACAAGTTCCGTTTTATGCCCATTGGATAACTGGCCAGGAAGACATCACTGCATTTTAATGGAGCCAACAAGTATTAAATAAAGACCAAGTCCCACACAGCCTGGGCACAACGCAAAGGGAAGGCAAGGAGAATGGGTGCTGACTCTGGCATTCACAGGCCCGGGGTGAGCTCCAGGTAGGAGGGAGCATGCCACTTCAGCTCTCCAACTGGCACCAGCCAGGGCATGGTCACAGATACCCCACACACACGGGACAGTGGCTTTCTCTCCTTAGAGGCTGGGATGGAGAGGGAGGCTGCAATGAGCTGTATGATGGAAGATGTCGAGAAGGGGTGTACATGCTGGAAAGGCAGAAATACTACCTTGAGAAAAACAGCAGGCTTCACGGACGAGCACACCAAGTATGAAGACCCTACCTAGGAAAGGACATTTTCTAGCATCCTGCTTTGGGTAAAACCCAGTGTCACGTCACAAATTCCTATGTTCCTCAGTACCAGTGGCAGCAAGGGTTCCATCCAGCAAGAAGATCTTTACCCAGCATGTTCCCAGGGACCAGGTGTGGTTCTGGGCTCTACCGAGGATCTGGTGAAGGACAAGACAATGTTTCATGCCCTCCAAGTCCAGTAGGGGACGCACGCCAATAAAACAATGAAAACAGGTGGTGTGTGAGCAGCTGGAAGAACTGTTTAATCCAGTTCTGGATTTAGCTGAGACTTCCCACAGGCGCCTCTGAGCTAGGGCCTGAAGGGTGGGTCATGATGATCAGGTACCAGGGCCCCTGGGTGGCACACAGGCATGGTGGCTCGAGTCACACAAATGAGGGCACCCCAAACGGATAGTGACAATCCCCCAGAACACCAAACTCTCACTCCATCCCATGGCTTTAATCCTCTCCTGCAAAAGAAATTCTATTTAGATTTTTTTTTTAAAGTGTTGAATATGAGTTTCCCCCACTCTCTCCAGGCTTCACCGCCATGGTAAAGAAGAGGTGTGTGTGCCTGACACAGCCACCAAGGGTAAAGAGGAAAGTGGACAAGAGGCACTTTAGGCCTCTGTGATGCAGAGCCCTCGGACTCCAGATGGCCCCCCAGATAAACAATCCACCCTAACGACAGAGGGTTGAGGGAAATAACTGCAGACCATGAAGATGGAGGGTGTGAGCCCAATGCAACAGTGACCTCATAAATTACTTCTCTTACCAGATGATCATTTCCCACTCAGCTCAGATGCAAGTGCGCATTCATCAGAGCACAGGTGTGCACCCAGAAGGCCCACTATGCCTCAGGACCTCACTGACAACCGGATGGTGCAGAGATGATGCTATCATCCAATTTCTGCCCGCTGCGTGCCTTGCTCCAAACTGAACATCCAGCAGCGACAGAGAAGAAGTTGGGCCAGAGTGAAAAATTAGTTGGATTTCCAGTCCTACAGACAACAATCCTGGAAGAGGTGATGTGTGGGAGATGGGTATGTGTGGGGAGAGGTTGCCAAACCAAAATTTGCCACTTTTGACATCAAGGAATTAGCAAACAACTGCAAGGCTGTCTGCCTCATCTTGAGGAGGAACACGGGGAAGCCTAGGTCTCTGCCTGCAAAGGAGAATCTCCAGGCCAAATGGAAGGAAACCTGCTGACTTACTGAGAGCTCCTGAGCACAGAAGGAGCACAGACCAACTGCAGAGCCTCAGAGGAAGCCTGGTAATACCAGTGGAGTGTCCACCAGCATCTGGGACCCCAGGCAGGGAGTGTGTGCTGCTCTCAAGTACAGGAGATGGAGATGTCATCCTACCAAAGAGTGTGGCAAATATACTGACATGTGCCAGGATGTCCTCCACTGTCCTGTGAGGGGAGGCCTGGGCAAAGGAATTCAGTTTCATTCAACAGAAAATTTGGAGAAGAGACTCCAAGTGCACTCTGATCATGTGTCTCAGTCTTTACGTTCTAACACACGAGCTGCCCAAAATCTAGTGGTAAGTGGTAAGAAGTGAATACAACGTGGATCATGGGATTCTATTTTTATGAAATCTTAAATACTCGCTTTTGGGAAGTGCTGTACCAACAAATTACAGCCATCATCTCACCTTGGATGGACAGGTCTCTACTACTACCTTATTTTGTAATTGAGGACCCTGGCTCAAAGCTCTTCTCAGGCGATCCTGCTGAATATAGACTACACTGATTCCCAGGGACCAGTTTAAGCATTCCTAGTGCATTCTGAGTTTTTCCCCAAGATTCCACTTTATTCTGAATATGAACTGTCAAAAAAAATCAAAACGTACATCTAAACACTAATTCTCTTTTGCTTGTGACAAGTGAAAAACATCACAAGCAAAACCCAAACACATGTATACCATAATGCATTTTACTAACTTCTCATTTTTCTAAAGCAACTTTGATACTGAACATATTAAGAAGTTGATAATTAATAGCTGAGTGGATAGATGGAGGGGATTTATATACACTACCTAGTAGCTCCGGCTGCCTTCCTGAAGGTTCTTCTTTGCCATACCTACTCATCCCCAGCTCCTGGAATGAGCTCCAACTTGCTGGAGCACAAATCACAGCGCCCCCCTGCCCCCACCAAAACCTGAGATAGTCTCCTGGCTTCTCTGAAACTACCACCTTTGGAGAGAGCTGTACCACACCTAGATCTTACAGTCCTACATGGAAATCTGCCTCCAGACAGACTTCATTCCCAAATACCTGAATAAACCTTTAAGCCTCACAGTCCTCAAATACCAAACAATTCACACTGAGCCTCCAACTTATTCCCATCAACAACCAGTTTGCCAATCACCAGGGTCCAGTAAGTGTGTGGATGACAAAGGCTATATTTAATCAATGAAATACTTGTATTTTTTTTTTGAAAGATCACCCCTGCTCCACTCACCCATTCTCCCTAAATCCTGCCTCTAAGTTACCTTAAACCAAAATTAGAGCACTGCAGGTCAAATAGCCCATCTCCAACTAATGGTTTAAGAAAACATCATCTATACACCAATTTTGAGAAATGATTCCAAATGGAAAGATAATAGAGAAAATCCTTTCTCCAACTCATAATGGTCTGAACAAATTTAATAGAGAAGAGGAAAAAAATTCATTCTAAGAGGTCATGCAGATTGGACTGCTTTCCTATCCTATTCCATCCTTCCCAACAGTGTCTGCAATCTCAGACCCTCCTGCTCCCAGCAAGCCCACTGGCTGGGTCAGAGAGACAAGCAGGCCAGTGTCCCTAGGTGTTGAAAGACAGTGACCAAACATGCCTGTCCTTTGTCACTAACCACCTTTCTCGTTTCCCCTTCTGCTGAGCCATCTGCAGGAAAATGTCAACATGTGCTGCAGGGAGAAAATGTATTTGCTAATTTATGTGCTGGGTAAATTCACTTATTCAGTAGAATAATAAAAATGTGACTGCTCACCACCCTTTCCTTCGAGAGTAAAGACATCTTTATTAATGATTTTAAAACCTGAAGAAACGGCACTGCTTGCTCTGTTTACATTTCCCTATATTAAATGCAAGACATTCTCTTGCTGGTGGCAAAACATCGAAACTACCCTTCTGGTCATGATTTATTGCTGGAGGAATTTTATTAAATTGGGATGTGACCATGTGTCTAGCTATCAATTACATCACTGGGAAAAGAAAACAACAGAGATTTACATTTTCAGTAATTCCTGAAATAAGCACTCTATGTTCCTGGAGGTGTTAGAAAATATTTTCCAAGACTTCCTATTTTAACCCCCTAAGGTCCAGAGCTTCAAACGTTCACTATGCTGCTGTTAAAAAGAGTCACAGATAATCCTAGTCTTTCTCCCCCTTGTACTAACTGGAGGATATCACATCTTATCCCCCATGTGCTGTAGCTTTGCTGATCAAAGCCTGTTCTACCAAAGACCTCCTTGATTCTGAATTTGGCCTGAATCCACAAATGAACATTCAATTAGGACCAGAAAAGCATTCAGATTTGGGCTAGCACAGTTATAAATAAACCCGAAGAGGAGATACAGAATGACATTTTAAGTCCTAATTAGAGGATCTGAGGCACTTGGGGGGTTAAATTTCAGTAGATAAAGAAAAAAGTATTTCAGAATAAGTATGTAAATAGAGATTTATTAATAATTCCTGGACTAAGTAAGAAGGTGACACAGATAGAGAAGGTCCCCAGTGTTGGAAATTCCAATCATAAAAGGCAGTTCCTTTGTATTACAAGCACACAAATACTTCTGAATTGAATCAGGGCTACTGGCAACTCCCTGAGCTGGCTTTTAAAATAGGATTTGTGAGAGAATAGGGAAAATCAAACCCATGTGTTTACGTAGCTATTGAAGGCTACTAGCAGAAGGAAAAACTGTGAACTCCATAGTCCAGGGTGTAATGACATGCACAAAATTTAGAAGAAAGGATCCCTTAAGTTGCAATCAAGGTGACAGCTAGGTCTTGCCTTCTCCCTCCATTGAAAAGAATAGTGCACACTGTCTAGATCCAATAATGGGGTAAAGAGGTAATTCCTTGTTCCAGACAACACTTCCCAGAAGCTCTACCCCAATGAGCACTGAGCCAGAAAGGCACAACTAGATAATCCCTAACTGGCCAATTGTACAAATGAATCAAAATTAAAGTAAAGGCCCTTATTTTCATAACCCAGAGTCTGGTAGTAAGCTCACCTTGCTTCTGGAAAAAAGACTAAACTTTTGCTGAACTACATCCATTTACTTTCCTGTTAATTCAACTGAATAAAAAACTCATTAGCTAGCACACTTAAGTGTTACCTTGGCAACCCTGACAAATCACATACTCCCAAATACTATAAAATCTCAGGTCATCTTGCTGACTTTCAAAAACCTAAGCAGATAAAAACCATAAATCCATAGATCCTAGAACTTGAATGAACCGCAAGCCCAAGCAACAGGAAGAAAACTGAAGGCATATCATAATCAACTGCACCAAACCGGTGGTAAACAGAAAATCTTAAAAGTAGCCATGGATAAAAAAGATGTCACATAGAGAAGAACAAGAAAAAAAGAAAAAAAATAAATTTCACCATGGAAACAACACAAACAAAAATACAGATGAGCAACATCTTTAAAGTACATAAAGAAAAAAAAACTGTCAACCTAGATGGAATTCTATACCTGGCAAAAATGTCTTTCAAAAATAAAGTTGAAATAAAGAATTTTCAGACAGACAAAAGCTGTTAAGAATTCATCACTAACAGAGCTCAAGTACAAGAAATGTTAAAGGCAATACTTAGGCAGAAGGAAAACTACCCAAATGCAAATAGAGACTTATAGAAAGATACCAAGAACTCTGGAAATGGTAACTGCATGGGCTATCAAAATCAACAAAGTTATATATATTAATTGCTTTCCTTACAGTAATTATCTTGTTTAAAATGTGTTTTAACCTTTTAGCTCTTGGCTGTATAGTTTAGCTCTTGCTTTCTTTCATACTGTCTTGAACTTAGCAGGAGAGCAAAATAATAGCTTTATATAACACTATTCAAAGATAACATAACTCAGGACTCCAGAAAATCTCTTATTCTCCCTAAAGAGCTAGAACACTGGGGGAAATGAAATAAAATATACAGTGGAAAAAGCAACCTATAACTCACTGAAAAAATCCGAAAGCTATCAAAAATAATATGAATGAGAAACCGCCAAACCTTTTTCCAACGTCTTTGTACCATTTCACATCGTTGAATGCAATCCATCAGAGTGTGAGATATTCCACACCTTCATCAACACCAGGTACTGTCAGTCTTTTCAGTGTTATCCAGTGTATTGGAAATGAAACAGTACATATTCATTTCCATAATGACTAACAGTTTTTATCTCTTCATGTGTTCAGTGCCCATTTGTAGTTCTCCTTTTATGAAATTTTGTTCCAATCTTTGGCCCATTTCCTAATTTGGTTGTCTTCTCATTATAAAGTTGTAATATTTCATTACATATTCCACATTCAAGTCTTTTGTCATACACATATACGTGCGTATACACACACAAAACACACACACACATACATATTCTCCCAGCCTCTGACTTGTTTTTTCATTTTCCTAATGAGTTGTTTCAAAAAGCTTATGGGAAGTCCCAAGCTGGAAACAAACCAAATGTCCATCAACAGATGAATGGATGAACAAAATATGTTATATCCACACAATGGAATACTAATCAGCAATAAAAATAATGAATTACTGATATACACAATAGCATGAACAAATCTTAAAAAAGAAGATACTAAGAAGCTAGACATAAAACATTACATACTGTATGATTTCGTATACATGGTAAAACTTCTGTACAGTGACAGAAAGTATATCAGGTCTCCTGGGGCTGGAGAATTGATTGCAAAGGTTCCAGAGGAAACTTATAGTAATGGAAATGTTTTAAATCTTAATTTTAGTGGGGCACCTAGGTGGCTTAGTTAAACATCCAACTGTTGACTTCGACTCAGGTCATGATTTAACCATTTGGGAGTTTGAGCCCCACGTCAGGCTCCATGCTGACAGTATGGAGCCTGCTTCGAATTCTCTCTCTTCCTCTCTCTGCCCCTCCCCTGCTATCTAAATAAATAAACAAACAAACATACTTAAAAAAAATAAATCTTTATCCTACACACCTAGAAAAATAGGGATTAACACAACAATCTGCACAACCTGAACCACAGAATTCAGCAGGTACACGGCATGGAGAGCTGACCTTGGGGAGCAAGAAGCCCCAAAAGGTAGGGAACCACTTTTGTGGGGGAAGAGAGGACAGAGACTGGGGAGGGGGGAGAATACGGGAAAATCACCCCTCCCCAAAGCAGCTGGAGAGAAAGTGGAAAATTGGAAACAGCTACAGAGACTAAACTAAAAAAGGAGAAAGGAGAGAGTTTAAATTCCATTAATACTGTAAACAAGGGGAATGCAAAGGCTGCAACTCCGCAGCTTGATATCTGGCAGTGCTCTGGTGGGAAGGATGAATCCCCAGGAACAGAGTGGGGTCCGGGAGGTTCTCGGGCCACACGGGGAAAAGAGGTTCCACTGCTGGAGGGACATTTGGTGGAGACTGGTGAAGCCACCTGGTCCCAGCAGACCCCAGAGGGCAGTCACGTTAGCTGGTGCTAGGGAAGGTCATTAAGGGTGAAGCCTGGTGCCAGATGTGTGTTGTGATTTTCCATAATCTCTGACACGCTACTGCTACACTGTCTCGCAAACATTTTCTGGGATGCGCTTGCACCTGGCCACAGTCTTGGGGAACCGGCAACAGCAGGGTCCAGTGGGCGTACCTGGATGCAGCCGATATTCGGCCATTGCTCATTCGACCATTGCTCAGTGAGACCCTCCTGCAGAGGGGTGGAACTGGTCAAAGCCACAGACATTCTTAAGAAGGGGGCCGGGGAAAACAGCCGCATCTGAGACAAGGCTTGGGAGAGAGGTGCTGCCTGGGGCCTGGTCACTGAGAGTGGAGAAGCAGGGAGTGGACGAGAGCTGAAGACAGAGGACGGGTGCGCAACTGCTGATCCGGGAGAACAGACTGGGTAGCTGGGTGGTGCCATTTTGACTGCTCCCGCGCAAGCGCGTACGCACCTACGCGCCCTGCAACAATCCACCCAAGTAGGCTAGCAGCGCCACCTAGTGGAGAGCGGAGCTGTTACACTGAGCCCCACCCAACTGGGCCAACTTGGCTCTTCAAGAACACAAGTCTCACCACCCGCTTAATTTATTGACTATAAAGAGCTACATAGACTGACTTCTAGGCAAAAATGAAGCAATTTCAGTCCTACTTCAATCTATTAGCAGGTTCATCTATTCAAATTTTTTTTGTTTTTTTTCTTTTTCCTTTTCTCTTTTACAATTCTTTTCTCTTTCTTGAATACAGAAAGAGGAAAAACTCATTTTTATTTTCCATTTTTATTAAAAATATCTTTCTTTAACTTTTATTACTATACTTTTTACTTTTGTGTAAATTTTTTCAAATTCTACTTTACTTCCATCATTTTATTTTAGTCTACTTCAGTGTACTCACCTTTTAAAATTCTCAATTTCCTTTTTTCTTTTTCTTTTTTCCTCTTTTTCATTTCTTTTCCTTTTCTTGAATGCAGAAAGAGAAAAACTTCATTTTTATTTTCAATTTCTATTAAAATATTTTTATTTAATTTTTTCTACCATATTTTTTGCTGTTACGTAAGTTTTCTCAAATTCTGTTTTACTTCCATCATGTTACTTTAGTCTACTACAGTGTATTCACTTTTTAAAATTTTCAAATTATTTTTTTCTTTTCTTTATCTTTTTTCTTTTTCATTTCTTGCCTGTTTTCTTAATTCCATAAAATGAAAAAATTCATATTTATTTTTAATTATTAAAAATATTTTTAATTTTTTGTACTACATTCTTTACTTTGGTGTATATTTTTTCAAATTCTATTTTACCCCCATCATCTCATTTTAGTCTACTTCAGTGTATTCATTTTTTCAAATTTTCAAATGATTTCCTTCCCCCCCTTTCTTTTTCTCTAATCTGTCAAACCTCTTTCAACACCCAGACCAAAACACACCTAGGATCTAGCATCATCTATTCGATTTGTGTGTGTGTGTGTGTGTGTGTGTGTGTGTGTGTGTGTTCAATTTTTAATTTCAATATTTTTTAATTTTAACTTTTTTATTTCAATTTTGCTACCTCATTAATTCCTTTTCTCCCTTCAAAATGACAAAACGAAGGAATTCACCCCATAAGAAAGAGCACGAAGAAACGACAGCCAGGGATTTAACCAACACAGATGCAAGCAAGATGTCTGAACCAGAATTTAGAATCACGATAATAAGAATACTAGCTGGAGTCAAAAATAGATTAGAATCCCTTTCTGCAGAGATAAAAGAAGTAAAAAATAGCCAGAATGAAATTAAAAATGCTATAACTGAGCTGCAATCACGGATGGATGCAGCGGCAGCAAGGATGGACGAGACAGAACAGAGAATCAGCGATACAGAGAACAAACTTATAGAGAATAACGAAGCAGAGAAAAAGAGGGAGATTAAGGCAAAAGAGCACAATTTGAGAATTAGAGAAATCCCTGACTCATTAAAAAGGAAAAACATCAGAATCATAGGGGTCCCAGAAAAGGAAGAGAGAGAAATAGGGGTAGAAGGATTATGTGAGCAAATCATAGCAGAAAACTTTCCTAACCTGGGGAAAAGACACAGACATCAAAATCCAGGAAGCACAGAGGACCCCCATTAGATTAAAAAAAAACCCGACCATCAACAAGGCATATCATAGTCAAATTCACAAAATACTCAGGCAAGGAAAGAATCATGAAAGCAGCAAGGGAAAAAAAGTCCCTAACATACAAAAGAAGGCAGATCAGGTTTGCAGCAGACCTATCCACAGAAACTTGGCAGGCCAGAAGGGAGTGGCAGGATATATTCACTATGCTGAATCAGAAAAATATGCAGCCAAGAATTCTTTATCCAGCAAAGCTGTCATTCAAAATAGAAGGAGAGATAAAAAGTTTCCCAGACAAACAAAAATTAAAGGAGTTGTGACCACTAAACCAGCCCTGCAAGAAATTTTAAGGGGGACTTTCTGAGGGGAGAAAAGATGGAAAAAAAAAAAAATATATATATATATATATATATGTATATATACATATATACATATATATATATATATATATATATATATATATATAAACACCAAAAGCAACAAAAGATTAGAAAGGACCAGAGAACATCACTAGAAACTCCAACTCTACAAGCATCATAATGGCAATAAATTCATATCTTTCAGTACTCACTCTACACGTCAATGGATTCAATGCTCCAATCAAACCACATAGGGTAACAGAATGGATAAGAAAACAAGATCCATCTATATGCTGTTTACAAGAGACCCACTTTAGACCTAAAGACACCTTCAGATTGAAAATAAGGGGATGGAGAACCATCTATCATGCTAATGGTCAACAAAAGAGAGCCGGAGTAGCCATACTTATATCAGACAATCTAGACTTTAAAATAAAGACTGTACCAAGGGATGCAGAAGGGCATATCATAATCAAGGGGTCTATAGACCAAGAAACACCCCACTCACAACAATGAACAACAGATCATCTAATCAAAAAATCAACAAGGAAACAATGGCTTTGAATGACATGCTGGACCACATGGACTTAACAGATATATTCAGAATATTGCATCCTAAAGCAGCAGAATATATATTCTTCTCCAGTGCACATGGAACATTCTCCAGAATAGACCATATACTGGGACACAAATCAGCCCTAAGTAAGTACAAAAAGATCGAGATCATACCGTGCATATTTTCAAACCACAACGCTATAAAACTTGAAATCAACCACAAGAAAAAATTTGGAAAAAATTTGGAGACTGAAGAACATCCTACTAAAGAACAAATGGGCTACCCAAGCAGTTAAAGAGGAAATGTAAAAGTATATGGAAGTCAGTGAAAATGATAACACCACAACCAAAACCTCTGGGACGCAGGAAAGGCGGTCATAAGAGGAAAGTATATAGCGATCCAGGCCTTCCTAAAGAAGGAAGAAAGATCTCAGATCAGATACACAACCTAACCTTACAACTTAAGGGACTGGAAAAAGAATAGCAAATAAAACCCAAAAACAGCAGAAGACAGGAAATAATAAAGATTAGAGCAGAAATTAATGCTATCGAAACCAAAAAAAAACAGAACAGATCAATAAAACCAGAAGCTGGTTGTTTGAAAGAATTAACAAAATTGATAAGCCACTAGCCAGTTTGGTCAAGAAGAAAAAGGAAAGGACTCAAATAAATAAAATCAAGAATGAAAGAGGAGAGACCACAACCAACACAACAGAAATAAAAACAATAAGAGAATATTATGAGCAATTATATGCCAATAAAATGGATAATCTGGAAGAAAAGGGCAAATTCCTAGAAACCTATACACTACCAAAACTGAAACAGGAAGAAATAGAAAATTTGAACAGACCCATAACCAGTAAGGAAATCGAGTTAGTAATAAAAAATCTGCCAAAAAACAAGAGTCCAGGGCCAGATGGCTTTCCAGGGGAATTCTACCAAACATTTAAGGAAGAGTTAACACCTATTCTCTTGAAACTGTTCCAAAAAATAGAAATGGAAGGAAAACTTACAAACTCTTTCTGTGAAGCCAGCATTACCTTGATTCCAAAACCAGACAGAGACCCACTAAAAAGGAGAACTATAAACCAATTTCCCTGATGAACATGGATGTAAAAATCCTCAACAAGATATTAGCCAACCATATCCAACAATACATTAAAAAAATTATTCACCACGGCCAAGTGGGATCTACACCTGGGATGCAGGGCTGGCTCAATATCCGCAAAACAATTAACGTGATTCATCACATCAATAAAAGAAAGGACAAGAACCATATGATCCTCTCAATAGATGCAGAGAAAGCATTTGACAAAATACAGCATCCTTTTTTGATAAAAACCCTCAAGAAAGTAGGGATAGAAGGATCATACCTCGAGATCATAAAAGCCATATATGAACGACCCAATGCTAATATCATCCTCAATGGGAAAAAACGGACAGCTTTCCCCCTAAGGTCAGGAACAAGACAGGGATGTCCACTCTCACCACTGTTATTCAACATAGTATTGGAAGTCTCAGCCTCTGCAATCAGACAACACAAAGAAATAAAAGGTATCCAAATCAACCAGGAGGAGGTCAAACATTCACTCTTTGCAGATGACATGATACTCTATATGGAAAACCCAAAAGATCCCACCAAAAACTGCTAGAACTGATTCATGAATTCAGCAAAGTTGCAGGATATAAAATCAACGCACAGAAATCAGTTGCATTCCTATACACCAACAATGAAGCGACATAAAGAGAAATCAAGGAATCAATCCCATTTACAGTTGCCCAAAAAACTATAAAATACCTAGGAATAAATCTAACCAAAGAGGTGAAAAATCTATACACTGAAAACTATAGAAAGCTTATGAAAG
The DNA here is from genome assembly GCF_024362965.1 of Panthera pardus. Classification (NCBI taxonomy): domain Eukaryota; kingdom Metazoa; phylum Chordata; class Mammalia; order Carnivora; family Felidae; genus Panthera; species Panthera pardus. The sequence continues at coordinate 125,020,579 of NW_026526765.1, read as the reverse complement.
ACATTGAAGAAGACACAAAAAAAAAATGGAAAAAGATTCCATGCTCCTTGATAGGAAGAACAAGTATTGTTAAAATGTCGATACTACCCAAACAATCTACATATTCAATGTAATCCCTATCAAAGTAACACCAGCATTCTTCACAGACCTACAACAAATAATCCTAAAATTTGCATGGAACCAGAAAAGACCCTGAATAGCCAAAGCAATCTTGAAAAAGAAAACCAAAGCAGGAGGCATCACAATCCCAGACTTCAAGCTATACTACAAAGCTGTGATCAAGACAGTATGGTACTGGCACAAGAACAGACACTCAGATCAATGGAACAGAATGGAGAACCCAGAAATGGACCCATAAACATATGGCCAACTTATCTTTGACAAAACAGCAAAGAAGATCCAATGGAATAAAGACAGTCTCTTCAGCAAGTGGTGCTAGGAAAATTGGACAGCAACAGGCAGAAGAATGAACCTGGACCACTTTCTTACACCATACACAAAAATAAACTCAAAATGGATGAAAGATCTCAGTGTAAGACAGGAAGCCATCAAAATCCTTGAGGAGAAAAGGAGAAATCAGGCAAAAACCTCTTCGATCTTGGCTGCAGCAACTTCTTACTCAACCCATCTCTGGAGGCAAGGGAAACAAAAGCAAAAATGAACTACTGGGACCTCATCAAAATAAAAAGCTTCTGCACAGTGAAGGAAACAATCACCAAAACTAAAAGGCAACCAACAGAATGGGAGAAGATATTTGCAAATGACATATCAGATAAAGGGTTAGTATCCAAAATCTATAAAGAACTTCTCAAACTTAACACCCAAAAAACAAATAATCCAATGAAGAAATGGGCAGAAGATATGAATAGACACTTCTCCAAGGAAGACATCCACATGGCCAACAGACACATGAAAAAATGCTCAACATCACTCATCATCAGGGAAATACAAATCAAAACCACACTGAGATACCACCTCACACCTGTCAGAGTGGCTAACAACTCAGGCAACAACAGACGTTGGCAAGGATGTGGAGAAAGAGGATCTCTTTTGCATTGTTGATGGCAATGCAAGCTGGGGCAGCCACTCTGGAAAACAGTATGGAGGTTCCTCAAAAAACTAGAAATAGAACTATCCTACAACCCAGCAATTTCACTACTAGGCATTTATCCAAGGGATACAGGTGTGCTGCTTCGAAGGGACACATGCACCCCCATGTTTATAGCAGCACTATCAACACTAGCCAAAGTATGGAAAGAGCCCAAATGTCCATCGACAGATGAATAAAGAAAATGTGGTGTGTGTGTGTACACACACACACACACACACACACACACACACACACACACACACACAATGGAGTATTACTCGGCAATCAAAAAGAATGAAATCTTGCCATTTGCAACTATGTGAATGGAACTGGAGGGTATTGTGCTAAGTGAAATTAGAGAAAGACAAAAATCATAAGACTTCACTCATATGAGGACTTTAAGAGACAAAACAGATGAACATAAGGGAAGGGAAACAAAAATAATATAAAAACAGGGAGGGGGACAAAATAGAAGATACTCATACATATGGAGAACAAACTGAGGGTTGCTGGAGGGGTTGTGGGAGTGGGCGATGGGCTAAATGGGTAAGGGGCATTAAGGAATCTACTCCTGAAATCATTGTTTCACTATATGCTAATTTGGGTAAATTTTAAAAAATAAAAAATTTAAAAAAATAAATCTTAATTGTAGGGGTATTTACAAAGTTGTTAAAAGTGAAACTATACACGTAAAATTGGCAAAGTGTATTGCATGCAAATTATTCCTCAATAAAATTGATTTTTAAAAGGCAGTTTTCCCTGTTATAAATATGGACTTTCTATTCTAAAAGTTTACCAAAGGGTCTATCTACATTCACAACTATGAAACATCACACTTAAAGATATAAAGATGCTGGTTGCTCCTTATTTCTATCGACTATTTCTAGAATGCTTTCACAAGGCTAATATTTTAAACCAACACTTAAGATTGGGCTTAGCACAATGGATGGCCTTACCAAGTGAAGACACATTTATTACTAATGTACTTATTGATCTGCCCTGGTTGTTTATTTTCCAGAGTCCCATAAAGCCATTGGTATGGCAAAAGACTATGCTGCTGAAGACATGGCAGAAATACTGAACACAAATATATCCCACTGCATAAATTTTTCACCTCCCATGTCTATCTTCCCCCTCTGTATCACCATGCAAACAACCTTTCTAACCTGCTCTGCCAAAGAGAATGACCTGGAATTCTGCTGCAAAATTCACTTCCAAAAACAGAAATATAGTCTGCATTTTCGGAAGCAAACAGCAATTCTCATAATGTTGATGAATCATGATACAACACAGGCCTGCAGGGTACTGAGGCTTGCCCAGGCATCCATGTTCACACCCCAGATACTGAAGGCTGATAATGCATCTATAACTCTAGTTTACCAAACCATGTATTGAAGCTTCTCACGCTGGGAACTGCTGTCCTATATTTTAGTAGGGAGCACAGCAAACCACAGCATGTAACATGGTGTGTATTTTCCGGAGCATCAATTTTACATGGCAATTTAGAAAGGGTAAAATGTTTTTTATGGTAAAAACAGTCAGGCTATATTATGGAATAGAAAGAGATATTCATATGACTGGTTAAGATTTTAAAAAGACACTTCTAAGACATTTCCTACCCACTATAGCTGCTTCAGATCAAACTCCGAAAATTCTCAAACTCCTTTAGGGCTCACATTCCCTTTTCTATACTGTTAAGGGTACATTCCAGAACAATAACAAAAAGCCTGCCAAAGAAACCAGAATAGCAACAAAACCATTAAACAGGTGAGAATCAAAAAACCCCAGCTCCTGGCATGTTCCTAGACCCCCACCAACTCATTCTAGACCAGTGGCTCTGCAGAAGTCAGGTGTGACACCCAACAGCCACACTTTAACCCCAGCTTAGCCACATCTCTATGATACCACTTCAGAAGAACTGCCATAGTTTTGGCATCCATAAAATAGCGATGACAATATCTAGTTTATCAAGTACACAATAAATGTTAGCTGGCTATCATCATTGTTGTTGTTTTACTGTTGTCCTTAATCTCTATATACCATAACATAAACTTTACATATCAACTACAATCTATTCAGTAATGGATTATTGACTATTCACTGTCAGATGCAGAAGGGGGTAATGGGAAATCTAGACACTCAATCTGGATGCTTTCAGGAATTTTTACGGAGACATGGTGTATTCCCTGGGCATCAACTGACATCTGCAAAAGAAATAAGGGCTTTTTCCGGCTGAGCTTCAAAAAGTGACCCAAAGCAAGCTCTAGTCTTCAGTTCTGCAGTACAAATGAGCTTAAGAACCAACTCAATCTTTCTGAACAAACATAAGACCAATTTATAACTCGGAGTGTCCACTTATATATTCATATACAGCAAGAATATCTATGATCAAGAAGAACCTATCATCCACACAAGGAGGGCCCTTCATGCTGAGTGGAAGCTCCCAAGAGACCAGCACCAATCAGAAGTTTGCCTTACAAGTACAGAATGACAGCCAAGACAGTGGCATGTTCTCAAGGGATGTTTCTAACAATGACAACCCAACGAGTTATTCTCCTACATTCCAAGGATATTTCTACTAAAAGAATTTAGATAATCTCCCCTAACAAAACATTGGAAAATTCCTATTGTATGTAACCTAAGTTTCCTCCAATCTCATCAATGGGTCTTTCTCCAGAGCCTACCCTAACATGACGTGAGATCTCTAGCTTCCAGATTCCTCATCCAGTTATTTCTTGGAATTCCTGGCAGTAAAATACCTACATTCACAAATAATCCTTCCCCTTATTTGGCTCCCCCTGATAGCTGTGATGTACCTTAGCAACACCTTCAGAGGGCTGATACCTCTGCAAAGGGCACAGTCTCCATCCAAGGGCTTAAGGCCACCAGTGCAGCAAGTATACTACAATATTGTTGTGTGTGACAGAATGAGCTAGCGGTCCATCAAAGATTCATCTCAAAGATAAAAAGTGTTGCTAAGCAGCTCCGAGACATGGACTTCATTCTCCAGCCCTCTTTGCACCTAGGTGGGACCACGAGACTAATCCTAACTAATGAAGTAAAAATAACGTACATCCTCTCCAGATCAAATAGGTAAAAGAAGAAGGTATGCCTTCTACACACCCAAGGCTGTCTCTTTCCCCATTTGCCAGTGGACACATGTTAAAAATAGTAAACTCTCTAATAGCCGGGGTCCCTGAAGGACTGTGGGAAGCAGAGATTTGGGGATTTGACTCTTACAGCAGCCACCATCACCTCAGCTACCACATTGTGTTCACTGCTGGAGTACACAAGACTCTGAGGCCCCAAAGCAATGTGGATTGTGCTCACAAGTCTTGCCAAGGACCCCATGAAAACAGGTTGCTTCTTTAGTCTCCTCTAGAAGAAACAAATAAGCAGTGCCCACGTGAAGAACAAGCCAAGGATACAGGTGAGGGCCAAGCTCTCCTTTGTCTCCCTTGTTTTCTCACAAAGGTCTAGATCGAGACAGAGTTTGTTGGTCATGGACTTCCCTATGAACTAAGATAACCACCAGAACAAGGGGTCTCTGAACTGTAGTCTCACTACTACCCTCCAACCACCTCAGAATACAGAAACAACTTAAACCACCATAAAAGGCAACACTTGGGCTACTCAGCAAGTCCTATCACCCTGGGCGAAGTTTAGGTTCCATGTTCTAAATCACTGCTGTGCCAGAAGCAACCTCCCCCTACTTGTGCCCAAACTGTAGAGCCCAGGAGTTTTCCCTTTCTGTGCAGGGGATGGATACGCCAAGTCATGACCTGCCACAATCTGTCCCCTGGGACCAAAACCAGACATTCTGATCTCTTTATTACCTTAGCAAGACACAGCTTATAAAAGGGTGGCCAGATGGGAGAGAAAGTGGAGAGGGCAGCGACAGAAGTGAAGCTGAGATGGTAGGCCTCGTGCTTTAAATGGCAAAGAACCTTCAGAGGAGTTAACCAAGAGGATTCTAAGACACAATCACATCTGCATTTCATGAGCATAGTCATGTGGGGAAAATGTATAGGCAGGGAGTGAGTTAGGAGCCTGGCACAGCCAACCAGGAGAGATGGCCACATGGGATCCAGTCCCTAAACTGTCCTTCCACACAACTGCCTCAACTGCTCCTGCACTTAGTTAGGGTTTGTTGGGATGCATGGGATATAAGATCCCTTTACTTTGGTTGCATCATCCGTCCTCATTCTGCATCTTTCCCTGAAAAATGTGTAGGCTCTGTCCACTCACTGCAAGGGAGTTTGTGTCCTCCCTCAAATGTACTTTAAAGGAGAAGCAGCCCCTCCCTGTAAGGTAAAGTCATCCTCTCAGTATCCTACTACCAGCCTTCTGATTCCCCTTCTGGCTCTCCTCACTGATCCCCACCCTACCACCGCCCATCCCCAACTAATGACCAATCTGAATTGTGGGAGCTGTTGATACCTTTCTACCCAGTTCCCCCACCTTGGGCTGAAATATCAAATCCTACTGATTCTACCTTCTGAATCTGTCTCGAGTCCTTCAGCTTCCGTCCTTCTTTCTACATGGCTGCCACATAATCCAAGCCAATAGCAACCCCGTCAGAAGGACTAAAGGAATACCCTTCCATCCTGGAGGCACCACATCTATTCGTGCTGCCTCCAACCGACTTTCCATAAGGCAACTAAATGATCTTTTAAACACTTAGATGTGATCACGCCCCTCTCTATTTAAAATCTTGAGGGACGCCTAGGTGGCTCAATCGGTTAAGTGTCTGATTTTGGCTCAGGTCATGATCTCACGGTTCACGAGTTCGAACCCCAAGTGTGGCTCTTCAATGACAGTGAGGAGCCCACGTCAGATTCTCGGTCTCCCTCCCTCCCTCCCTCCCTCCCTCTCTCTCTCTCTCTCTCTCTCTCTATGGCCCTCCCCTGTTCACAGTCTTTCTCTGTCACAAAAACAAATAAATAAAAATAAAATAAAAACAAAACCTTGAGAAGTTTGCTTTCATTCTCAAGGGAAACGCAAATCTCCATGGGGTTCACAACCACATAATGCTCTCTGGGGTCCCTGCCTACCTGTCCAGTGGTCTTTTTGCTTTTCTCCCCCTCTGTTCCTACAGATTGGCCTCCTCCTTTCAGTTCCTGAAATGTCACAGGATTCTAATTTTCTCGGAGTGCTCAGTCTCTGGGAGTACACCTGTGACCACGTCCACCTTCCTGTCCTTGCTCCCATGTATCCTTCATCTCTGTTAAAGACACAGCTTGCCAGTGAAGCCCTTCAAGCTCACACCTATCCCCACATGCCATCAGTTCCCTCATTACATATAACAGACATTACACTGTGCTCTGAATACAATATAACTAGGTTATATAAAGTCAGTATAAATAACTATAGGTATGTGAAATACATACAATCTTATTATATTGTACTTTTTCCTTTCACAACTGTAATTAAAAGCTTGTTTGGTTAATTGTCTAATACCTGTCTCCTCCACTGGAACATAAGCCCCAGAAAGGCAGGAAGGGGCTCAACTCATTCAGTGCTATAACCTCAGTGCCTGCAACACCCGCAGCACACAGCAGGCCCTCAGGAAGTCTGATATGGCACAATAAATTCAGTCTTCCCATGTAAAAGATGGAAAGACTGAGGCCAGGATACAGGAAGGGGCCTTCCCCAAGTCTTACCATCTTTGTCAGAGCCACCGTGTAAACCTTGGACTCTTAATCCACAGTTCAGTCCCTGGCCACACTGACATCGAAGTCACTCTAGCCCCAAGAGATCAATCCACTTGTAACCCAAAGAAGAGTGTAAAACCCAAACTAGAGGGACCAAAGATCTGTGTTCAAATCCTGGATCTGGCACTTAAAGATGACAAGGTTGTGGTAGAAATAAACAAGGCCATGTGTATGCTATCATCAGCACAGGATCAAGCACACACTATCTCTCTGGGGAGGAAGCTATTCCTCGGATAGCTGGCGAAGTGTGTTCGATGTCCATGCATCAGCCTCCATCAGGCCAGAATAGTCGTGTCCCTAGGAAGGCAGGAAAGTATTTCCTGATGAGCAGTTACTGTTCCCCACACGCAGCAGCAAACAGTGTTGGATGAAGACGATAAACACATGACACGGATCTTACCACACAGACGTGTGTTCAACATCGGGCACACCTGTCCGGTGGCCGGTGATCCATCTTCAAAAGACAGCATTGCTGGCTACCTGATTTCTGCCAGCCAAGCAGTTATGAGGAATTTAAATTTTGATTTAAATGCCCTCATAGCATTATTACTGAATATACCAAAGGCTCTATTCTAACGTGGGCAAAAGAGTCCATCATCAGCCTAGCTCATACTCCATCTATGTCCAAACAGCCTCGGCCTCGCGCACACAAGTCTGTGTCCTGGAAGCATTTTACCACTGGCATATTGCAATGAGGTTTCGTCCAATTCCGTAATCACCTTTTTTTTTTTTCCGCCCATGTTTCAGGCCCTGTGTGAGGCCCTGGGGATTCAGCAACGATGAAACACAACCTCTGCTCCAGGAAGCTCACAGTCTAGTGAACTACGCTTGTAAAGCACGTTATAATATACTAAGTGATTTCACTTAAACCTCCTATGCATCTTTCCTGGTATTTTTATTATCATTGTACATGTCTTCCTTGGTCCAAGAAGAACTTAACAAAATGTGTTTCCAGTTAAAATTAGGCAGAGGAGTTTAATTACCTACATTTTGGCTTTAAGATTCTAAGTAGGGAGGAAAAATCCTGAATTTCACTAAAAATGTACAGGGTGCAAGACCGGTGAACAGCTGCCCAAAAGCATTGTAAACCCCCTTTTCCCTTACTGCTTCTCACCAAGACACTTGCCAGCCTCCCTTTTAGTGAGGGGTCATCATACAACCTAGTCCTGGCCATGCACTAGCCCTAGGAATCTGCTCCAGGACTTCTAGGACCGCTTTTGCTCTGATTTTAAGAAAAGACAGCTCCAGCTGCTTTGGCCCTTATTCCTTCTGTCTTCACGTCAGAGAGATGTAATGTCCAGAGCCACAGCAGCCACCTTGCAGACAGGAGGCAGTGAGGAAGCCAGAAGGGAAAGAGCCAATGTCACTCTTGTTGACACTGTTGGGCCTCTAAGACCATGACAGTAGCTGTATCCCTTCAGACCATTTGTTCGCTAAGAAAAACCAGGGCCTGGTTGTTTTAACCACTATGGGAGAGGCTTTCTGCTACCTGCAGCCACACAGTCCTGGAATCCATAGTTCGGGGCATGACTGAGCACATGCTTTTGAACTAGACACGCTTGGGCTCACGTGCCAGTTCAGTCACTGACTAGCGACACAAGTCCAGATACAAATTATTTAATCCCTGACAGTTTACTTGTTTCCATCTTTTAATAAGATAAAAACACTGTAACTACTGGCGAGAATGTAAGAGGATGCAGCACTATAGAAAACAAGGTGATGGCTCCTCAAAAAATTACCTTATGATGCAGCAATCTCACTTCTGGGTACCTAGCCACAAGAAATGGAAGCAGCGACTCGAAAAGCTGTCTGCACATCCATCCTGAGAGCGCCATTATTCACAAGAGCCACAAGGTGGAAGCAGTCCCAGTGTCCATCAACAGGTAACGGGATAAACAGTGATGTATGTAAGTGGAATAGTATTCAGTTTTAAAAAGGAAGGAAATTATTTCACAAGGCTCCAACATGGATGAAACCTGAAGACCTTATACTCAGAGCAATAAGCGGGTCATAAAAGAACAAATACTACATGATTCTTTCCACGGGAGCTACGTCGTCAAATTCACGGAGACAGAAAGTAGAATGGTAACCGTCAGGGGCCAGGGAGAGAGAGAAACAGTGCTTCCGTCACCCAAGACGAAAAAAGCTCCGGAGATGGATGGGGTGATGGTTTCTCTTAGTGTGAGTACAGTTAACGTTGCTGAACTGCGTACTTAAAAATGGTTAAAGTGGTCATTTTAGGTTACCTATATTTTACCACCATTTTTAAAAAATAATTGTTAATAAAAAGATAAATGGCTTTTGAAAATAGTTTTAGGGATTAAATGAAATGAAAAACTTGTGAATGAGTTCATAGCTTGTCAGACTGTACAGCCACACATAGCTTGTCAGGCTGACCACCATTGTTGGGTCAAGCCCAAGCAGATTTGTCCCAGACCAATGTATCTACAAAATGCTCCATTCACAGAGCTAACAGGCACAATCACTTGTCTCTATAGGAAACCAAACAGGAGTCAAACAGTTTCCTGCCCTGAGGAAAGCAAAAAGATTTCCACAAAGACCCACATTACTAATGTATACCTGCCCCAAAGGGTTATGGGAAAAAAATGTATCTTCAGAGGTCGGAGCCACTGCTCATGGCTTGGGAATCTGAGAAATGCTTCAAAGGAAAGATGGCACTGGTGCTGAGGAATGAGCACATTTACTGTAGAAAAAAGGGGGGTTCTCAAGACACTTCCAGCTAGCAGTAACAGCAACACGAGCCAAGATGGCAGACCATCCAACCCGGCTGAAGGGAATTGGGCATTAGGACAAACGGGAAAGACAAAAGCCAGACAAAGTCCCAAGCACCAGGCAAGAAAGTTGTACCTTTGTTGCACAGGGGAGGGCAGGAGCTAAAGATGCGTGTCTGTATCCACGGCATTTAGGACTATTCTAAGCACACCCCGAGTTCTCAAAAATTGATGCCTCACTCAGTGGCCAGGAGCACCTGCAGAGATCTACCAGATGACTAGCAATGGTTTACTGAGGTCCTCCTCAGCTGCTGAGACCGTCTCCTGTGGACCGCTAATACCTGGACTACTTCCAAAGACAAGAAAAAGCAAAAACAACACAAAAGGACTTCAGTTACTGATGGACACTCTGGGCCAGTCCTAGCCCCCCAAAAATCCCTTATCACACATGCCCCCAGATGGGATCTGCCCACCAGACAGAATAGGCCTTCCTTCCTGAAGGAACACGGGCCCACCTACCTCCCAGAACAACCCCGAATCTGGGCACCTGCCTTCTTGAGAGCATCTGCCCATGTCCTTCTCCGTATTCAAGTCAAGCAAACTAGCCCAAATAATTGAGGAATAAAAGCAGAAAAATGGACAAGGAGATCCAAGACAAAAAAAAAAATTATTCAATTGAGTCCAATTTTAAGAAATTATTTCAAAGTTCTAATCGTTATAAGTGATGAAACAATTCATGACAGAAATTGCAATTACCAAAGAAATGATCTGTTCTGCAACAGCAATTTTAGTGACATTTATAACACACAAGAAATCATGAAGCTTAATTATTTGAATTTACTGGGGCTACAGATGCCGTGTTGAAATCTAATTAAACAGATCCACCGAAACTGGCCAGCTGAAGAAATGGCAAAGTTGCTGAACCGTGCACTGGTTTTTAAAAGCGGTTCGTGAACAGCCTCCAAATAGGCAGTGAGTAATGATCTATCTTTCTCCCTCAACTGTCATTTGAAAAAAAAAGAGACATTTCTATATTGATCTTCAGTCCTTCACAATAGAATTTACTTCAACTCCTAAAACACATCCCCCATTCCAATGATCTCCAATAGATCTCCAGGATAAATGGAAATTCCCTCACTACTCACCTTTCAGGTCTTATATCTAAACTCTACCAGGTCTCAAGGAAATAGGCACAGATCCTCAAGTGGCTGAGAAAAAGATTTCCTTCCTCAATTTTTTAAGAATGTTAACAGTCAAATATTAACAACTTCAAGAAGTTCTGTAACTCCTGAAATATCAATGAACTGCCTGTTTCAATACTAAGTATTCCATACAGATAAGATTCTGATTATAAAAACTAACAAATGCTCCAAGAAGAAAATAGAGAAAACACCCAGAGTTACCAAAAAAAAAATTAAAACTGCCAGCCATCCCACATATAACCATTTATAACCACATATATCCATTTCGTTCTCTGTCTTTCCAAAGTATTTTCTAAGCATACCTATTTTTTTTTTAATTTTTTAAAATTGCTTTTATTTATTTTTGAAGGGAGAGAGAGACAGACAGAGCATGAGCAGGGGAGGAGCAGAGAGAGAAGGAGACACAGAATCCGAAGCAGGCTCCAGGCTCTGAGCTGTCAGCACAGAGGCCAACGCGGGACTCGAACTCACGAACCATGAGATCATGACCTGAGCCGAAATCGGACGCTTAACTGATGAAGCCACCCAGGCACCCCTAAGCATACCTATTTTTTTTTTTTCCACAACAAGACCACATTATATTTATTTAGTATTCTATCTTATTTTACCATTAAACTTTCTATCAAGCATATTTAATGTGATTTCTTTAAACAATCCCCTCCTTCTGGATTTACAGCTTCTTCCCACATTTTAAACTTTTATCAATAAACTGACTCATATCCACCTATGTAAACCTGTATCTGCATCTCTAATTCCTTAGGAGTGATTCTCAGAAACTCACTCCTGGGACCCTGTTCGTTGACTTCTTAAGGTGCCTACTAAGAGCAGCCAAATTGCTTTATGTAAAAGTTCTACCAATCTACCTTTCTACCAACTGAGTAATTGAATAGCCCAAATTGCGAACTATTTTTTTCTTCCCAAATGCATTATTCAATTTTCAGTGCAGGCCCTGCCAGCTTCTTTCACATGTTTCCCTTTGTTTTACAATTTCTGATACACTATTTTGTTCCATTTCCCATTAACATTACAATTAACATTAGGGTCTTCAAGTGTCTTCTAAAACATGATTCTCTTATAAGCACATGTAGGCCATCATATAAAAGGTATTGCTTCAAAGGGAGCAAGGTGGAAAGTTTGACAAGCTTTTCACGTTTAGTAGCAATTTGTATTTCCTTTTCTGTTAATTACCTGCTTATATCCTTCATTGATTTTCATACTAGAGCTTTAGTACTGTTCCCGTGTATTTATATACTAATAGAATCCTTTGTTGCCTGTTTTTCCAAGATATTTTATCAGCATTTTATTTTCTTGTGCAAGTCTTTTGATGTCTAGAGGGGTGGATTTTATTTACAGTCGTTTTCCTCCTTTGAAATCTTATTTCTGTTGGCTCCCCCAGTAACAGAGTTACCTACAATTTTTCCTAGCTTTTATAATGAGGGTATTTAACCCTTTAATAGAACTAAAATATGTTTTTGGTATACTGTGTGAGGAAAGGCTGTAATTCTATTGTTTCCAAGTGGTTAATTTAAAACCCTCTTTCATATTAGGCTCCATGTCTAGACTATGCTGTTCCATTCAACAGTATGTTCCTGCACTAATAACCATGGTCTTAATTAGCATAGTTTGGGTACATTTTTTATCTGGAAATGCACATCTCCCCTGATTATACATCATTTTCAAAATTTTATGGCAATTCCAGCCAGCTGATTCTTCAAGAATTTGAGAATAATTTGACACATTCCAAAAAAAGAAGAAAGAAAACCCCAGCTGAGACGCTGACTGGAACGGGGTGAAATGACACATTATTTTGGAAAGAACTGACATCTTTATCACACTGAGAGAAACTGGCAGCACACACCTCCATTTATTCAAGTCGTCTTTTATGTCAGTCAATAAATTTTTGTGATGTTCTTCATATGGATTCTGCAGCATTTCTTGTTCCGCTATTCCTGTGTGTCTTATATATTTTGACTCCTAAGTGAACTGCACCAAGCAAGGCAAGTCTGAAATGATATTCCCAAATTTCAACACCACAATGTGGAAGATAAGCTCTCTCTCTGGGGCCTGGTGGAGAGGCTCAACATTTAGGAAATAAGTGAAAAGAATGTACACATGAGTGGATGAGTGAATGAATGGGTGGGTAACAAATGGGCTCACGAGCCCTGGTGCCAGAGAAGACCTGGGTTAGTTAGACTGCAGAGCAGACTCATGATGGATCTCTCAAGCTCAAGGCCCACTTTAGACTTTTCGAAGAAAAATAAATCACCTTAAAATATTGATACAACCACCTCTGGCATTGTGTCCCTTATGGTACATTCTCCCACAACTCTCGATCTTGTACCCTATCTCCAGGGGTGAGCACAACCACGCCAAGGTCTTTCTTGGGAACTTCAGTTTTGAACAGAATGCCAGTGGCCTTTGGAACTGAGTCAGGATGTTGTCAGCCTGAGGGATAATAAAAAGCTGCGCTACGAGACAACAACTTCACTGTGATGCCATCCGTACGCCATGCAATTAACCCATTTAAAGTGTATAATTCTAGGGGCACCTGGATGACTCAGTCAGTTAAGTGCCTGACTCTTGATTTTGGCTCAGGTCATGACCTCACGGTTCATGAGTTCAAGCCCCACATCAGGCTCTGCACTGACAGTATGGAGCCTGCTTGGAATTCTCTGTCTCCCTCTCTCTCTGCCCCTCCCCTGCTCATGCTCTGTCTCTCTCTGTCTCAAAAATAAATAAATAAAACTTAAAAACTAATGTGTACAATCCTATGGTTTGTAGTACCAAGGGGTGTGCAACCATCATCCCCCCCCAAAATAGAAACCCTATCGTCAATTTAAGCTTTTTAAAAATTTTGGTAAGGTATACTTAACATAAAATTTATCATCTTGACTCTTTAAGTGTGCAGTTCACAGTGTTACGTATACTCACACTGCTCTGCAATCAATCTCTGGAACCTTTCCGTCTTGCAAAACTGAAGCCCTGTACCCATTAAACAACACCACCCTATTCCTCTCCCCTTTTTAGCCCCAGGCAACCACCATTCTACTTTTTGTTTCTATGAATTTGACTGCTCTAGATGCCTCATATAAGTGGAATCACATAGTATTTGAATTTTTGTGACTGGCTTATTTCACTTAGCAAAATATCCTCAAGGTTTATCCATGTTGTAGCATGTGTCAGGATTTCCTTCGTTTTTAAGGCTGAATACATTATAAGCTTTTGCAAGGGGAAGGGGAAGAGGAAGAGAGAGAGGTAAAGAGAGAAATAGATTAAGGAGGACAGAGACCAGCAGCTGGGAGCCTCTGCCCTGGTCCCAGCAGGAGGCGATGATGGCCTGCCCTACAGCAGTGATGGGGAGAACTGTAGACAACTTCAAGACATGCCTTGGATTATTACACTTAAATTCATGCAATTAGATTCCTCAAAAGACATGGGATTGGGGGCTAAAGCAAGAAGGATTAACTGAAATTCTGATCAAGAAGAAATCAGGCCCCCAGATGCCATTTGCCACTGCAGAGCTCAGTATCACACCATCTCTGCCATGGCAAAACATGGGAGATGTCTTCACAGGAGAGGGGACAGGAGAGGGTCTCTTCGTTAAAGGACTTCAGACATAGGTCAAAGGCTAGGGTACCTCACATAAGGGAGGTAAACAAACCAAGGAGGGTGCTGAAACCCTACCACCACCCCTTCAGCCCTCTCATCCCCACTGGCACCTACAAGCACTGGCACCCTGATCTTCCCTTTCCAGGCAGGAATTCTAGGAGTCTTCGCTGGAGAGCATGAGCCGCCCATGATATCTGAAGATATCAACACTAATTCTTTTTTTTTTTTTTTAAGTTTATTGACTTATTTTGAGAGAGAGAGAGAGAGAGCGAGAGCGCGCACGAGTGGGAGGGGGCAGAGAGAGGCAGAAAGAGAGAGACAGAATCCCAAGCAGGCTCTGCACTGTCAGCACAGAGCCCGATGTGTGCCTGAATTCAACAAACCCTGAGATCACTACCTGAGCCGGAACCAAGAATCAGTTGCTTACCTGACTGAGCCACCCAGGTGCCCCTCAACACTAACTCTTAATCAAACATCCAGCCAGATGACCCTATAGAAAGAGTCAGGATCAACAAGCCACACATATACACTAAAGCCTTCAAAGAGCTTTGCAGTCCTCTTACAGATGAACCAACAACTGAGTGTTATTAAACAGTGGAGGAGGGGCGCCTGGGTGGCTCAGTCGGTTGAGCATCCGACTTCGGCTCAGGTCACGATCTCGCGGTCCGTGAGTTCGAGCCCCACATCGGGCTCTGGGCTGATGGCTCGGAACCTGGAGCCTGCTTCCGATTCTGTGTCTCCCTCTCTCTCTGCCCCTCCCCCGTTCATGCTCTGTCTCTCTCTGTCTCACAAATAAATAAATGTTAAAAAAAAAAATTTAAACAGTGGAGGAAAACCTTGAATATTAGAGACAAAGGCCAAAACAGAAGGTAAAAGAAAGTGATGAACTTGGAAGAAAAAAAGTCTCTAAAGGGAGGGGAAAACACTTTAAAAATAATTACCATTAACATCCTCACAAAGATAGTAAACAATACTATAACCATGAAATAAAAATAGCATGGTACAACAAAAGATTATGCGGGGTGGGGGAGGTTATGTGTGTGTGTGTGTATGAGTATTCACAAAAAGAAAAACCCAAAAGATAGCTGCAAGATGAACTTGGGAAAATCTCCTGGCAAGTAGAGCAAAAAGACAGAAAATAGAAGATAAAAGATGACATAATTAGAAATTACGTCTGAATATTAAGACTTGCATAAAGGGAAAATGGGAACAACCAAAAACAATTTCAGAGAAAAAAAAAACCTTTTTTTAATCCCAGAGTAGAATGATATGAATTTCCAAATTCAAAGGGCTCTCCAAAGTATCCAGAAAAAAAAATAGATAAAATAAGCACAAATTAAAGCACAGCAGCAAGAAATTTTAGAATACTTAGTGGTAAGCTAAGTCCTACAAATATAGAAAGAAGGAAAAGGAAACAAGGAACACAGAACACAGCAGGAATCTGAACAGCTTTAACTTCGCAGGAACAACAGTGGACTCTAGAAGACAGTGGACACTTGGCCTCAAAATTCTGAAAGAAAACTACGTCCAACTTAGAAATATGAATCCAGCCAAGCTACCAATCAAGGGTGAGGGTACATTTGTACTCATTTCAGATCTCAAACATTTGTCTCTGACACACCCTTTCTCAAACAACAATTGGAAGATGTTCTTCAACAAGAAGAGGTAAATGAAAACCATGCACAGATGTAATGCAGGAACCAAGAAATCGAGAGCAGGAGACAAGTGAAATGAATCCCAAGGTGCTGGTGCCAGAGGTCAAGTCCAGAAGGAGAGCAGTTGAGAGTGGCAATGGTCCAAGGGCTCCAGGAGAGAGCTGCTCAGGAAAATGGAACCGACAGAAATCCAGATGCACCTGAGTATCTTCAGAGATTTGTAACTTGCAAAGGTTCAGAGGTTAAATTAGTGACAAATATGTATAAAACCAAGCAAATACAAAAGGCAGTACAATCATTAGTATAAGAGAAACTAATAAGTTATGAAGGAAATAAAAGTAAAGAGAGTTTGCTACACGGTTATATTGTGGTGTATTCCTAAGATGGGATACTAGGCACCCTTCAAAAAGGACAATATTCTCCATGTGTTGATATGGAAATCCAAGCTATATTGTGAAGTGAAAAAAAAAAAAAAAAGCCAGACAGAACAGTATAACAACCTATCTTATTTTTTAAGTGGGAGAGGTACAGAAATATATTAATTTTTGCTTTTCATTCTTCAACTAAGCAACTCTGGAAGGATGGATACACAGAGGTATGCCCAAACTAACAAGCTAACGGAAGTGGTTACCTGGGAAGGCAACAGTGGAAATGGACAGATGGGGGATGGGGTGAAAAGAAAACTCTTCCTTTAGACCTTTTTGAGCCATGTAAATGCATTATCCATTTTCTAATGGTGCCTAACTACCATATGAGCCCTCATAGCATGTGATTTACCTACATCATGGCGTACAGAGATTTTTGTGAACCACCTGGTAAAGCTAGCCATGACCTCAAACAATATTTTCAGGACAAACACATCCAAGGCTGCCTAACCACTTACTTACAAACAAACAAACAAATGAAACTTATACACGTTAAGTTCAAGCTGCTGACATGAAATAAGATGAAAGAAGGAAGGAAAGAAGGAAAGAGAAAGGGACCAAGGATTAGTCAACTGGGGCTGCCATACAAAGTACAATAGCCTAGAGGTGCCAAGCTGGCTCAGTCAGTAGAGCATGTGACTCTTGATCTCAGGGTTGTGAGTTTGAGCCCCACATTATGGGTAGAGATTACTTTTTAAAATTTTATACACACACACACACACACACACACACACTATCCTGGATGGCTAAAGCAATGGAAATTTATTTTCCCACAATTCTGCAGGCTTGGAAATCTGAGCTCAGAGTGCCAGCATGGCAGGTTTTGGTGGGACCTTTTCCTGGCTTACAGATGGCTGCCTTCTTGCTGTGCACTCACATGACAGAGAGAGAGAAATTTCCCTTCCTCTTATTCTAAGACCACCAATGCTACTGAATTAGTATCCCACCCTTATGGTCTCATCTAACTTTCATTACCTTCTAAAAGCCCTATCTCCAAACACAGTCCTACTGGGAGGTGAGGCTTCAACATATACATTCCGGGGAGACACAATTCAGTTTGCGCAAAAAGAGGGAGGGTGTTTACATGGTCCAAGAATGTAACTGTAGGGCAGAATATGTACACCTAGCTTTGGAACAATATTCATCAAAAAGCAAAATCAAGATCAATAGGAATGGTCAGGTAATCGGGACTCTCAAACATGGAAACTTCTGATTATGTCAGAGGTTAACCTCTACCACTTGCTGTTCACAATCTTTCTTAAATGCCTGCTCCAACCTCCCTGAGTACCATCCAGAAGGCCTAACTGCACTTTTCCTTACAAGCAATCATCTTACAGAACTCGGAATTGAATTCTGAATCTAAACCTCATCACAGTCAAGTGTTGATATCAATGGAAATGGTGTACCACCTAGGTCCCCTGGAAGTTACATTTTACTTTTTATACCTACATATGATTCCAGCTTTATTCTTAGAATCTGCCAGTTTTATTTTTTCCCAAAATCCTCTTGCCCCAAAAGAAAATTCCAAAAAAAAACCCTAAAGTAAGCCTGTCTAATATGGAAAAAGAAAGATAAATGACTTATGAAAATGACGTCTATTGACCCAGATCCTGCTGAGCGAGCAAGCGAATCCTTGGGTGCAAATGAGGCACTGATTACTGCTATTCAAGCCTCAGGAGGCTTCATTTATTACATGCCTGTCGGGGGGCACTAATAGTTCTTTAATAACCTGAAGAGCAAGGGAGTTTTCTAACATGACAACTGATCTTCGTGCACTGGACTGCAAGTGGTTGAGCACTCATCAAAACTATCCCTGTTATTCTGGAAAAAAGTGAGACAAAACCAAATCAAATGTTCAACATCAGTGTCGGAGAAGGAGCCCACCTATCACCCACTGGAAGACTGGTAAGGTTTCGCCAATCTCTTTATAATCTTCTTTTCCAATTTTCTCAGCCAATAGGACTGGCCTTAGAACCATCTGCCAACAAGATATTTGAAAGGCTAACCCCCAAAACTGGGGGTACAAGGAGGAGGGCTGTCTTGGCATTCAGTCTCTTCAAGACATAGCCAAGGAAATTACCTCATTTCCCCAGCCTTTTTGTTCTCGGTTGCTAGTTAAAGGGATTGGAACAAGGTTTTTTTAAGCCCCCCAAAGTCTGTGATTCCAACTTTTATCAAATCATGCTACTTACTAAGATAAATCCAATCAGGAGTCTTAACTGCCTGCCAGGCTTAAACCACTGTTCACCACAGGCTGGTGAGCAAATGCATATTTGCAGGACTACCCGTATACAGGAAGGAAATGGGAAAATGGCTAATGGTACAGCTTTGTAATCACCTCGGAGGCTCTGACCTTGGGTTCTGGTCACACAGGGCAGGCAGCTGTGTCTTATGCTGCATGAATGGCAATACCACTGTGCACAGGTCATTGACTCCTGGATAATTCATTAGCAAGAGAGCACAGAACCACCCTGGTGACGAAAGAAAATCCATAAGCAAGAGGCCTCAAACAAAGAAAATGTTTCTAAGTGTTAAGGCGTGGGCTTTTAGTAGGACTTTCTCTCCAGGTCTCTGGGGATGAGCAGTTCCCTATTCACAACTAGGCAGGTGCACTGCTCCCAGCAGAGCCGGAAAGCAGGCTCCCTGAATGAATGAGGGCTCCCCCAGAGCTGCCCCTATAGGCCACAGGGTGTTTAATGGCATTACAATTTCCTGAGTCTCAGAAACAGCTTTGCTCCACCTCTAAAGAAGTAAACAAAACCCTGTCGGAGCACTTGCTTATGGATGACGTTCCTGCAGAACATGACCCACTATTCCTGGAGCTTCAGCTACTCCAGCCACACAGAAAGGCCTCTGCACAAATTGCTGTTAACTCTCTGGGCCATTCAAGTCTTCTTCAACAGCCTTGCTAGCCCTTTGGGGTCTTCAAGGAGGATCACACTTTAGGGTCAAAAATAACAGATTAAAGCTACAGAGGCTCTGACTGGATGTGATATCAGATCACAACAAATAGGAAAAGATGTAGAGAGTAACTGGAGAAGGTCAGCATGAGAGGAGGGTTCAAATCCCCAGTCTGCCACTTACTGGCCATGGGATCTTGGGCAACCTATTAAATTCTGTCAGTACAGCTTTTCCACCAGAAAAATAAGGAGAGTAATAATACCTAACTCACAAGGTTGTGCCAAGAGGTAATTAAGATAATACATGTCCAACTCTCAAGTACATTACTTTGCATGCAACAGGTGCTCCCTGAATGTTAGACACAGTCGTGTGCCCACACTCATGCAAACTGAGGACTTACACAAACATTTCATGATGCTGTGAGACAACTGTAACACCAGGACCTTAGGTGAAAGCTGATCCATCATATGCCCTCAAGGAAGAAAAAAATAAAGAGGCACTCGCCAGCAAGAAAAAAGAAAAAAAACGAGAACTAATTATAGTAGGTTCTCTGTGTCTTGTGCCCAACAAAAATGAGTTTGTTGCTAGGCTCCTTTTCTGGCCACAATTCATAATGCAATTAAATCACTGGCATTGTTTTCCATGTTCCATTTTAAACAGCCTCCTTGTCCAGGTCTCCTTGATGTGGCCTGCTTCATGGGGCTGGGAGAGGAAGGAGACAGCGGCCCTCCTCAGACGTGCACCTGCAAAGGTCAAGTTCCCTGCACTCGACATCTGCCCAACTTGCTGAGGCCACCTGAAGGAGGAGGATTATCTGGACTCTGGTGCCCCATTCCTGATACAACCACCACCTGAGCAGCAATCACTAGTTCTTTTCTGCCAGTGGGGTGAAAAATAACAACGGCTTAAAAAAAAAAAAAAAAACAATTCTGCCAAGAGGTTTAAAGGGTGAGATACACGAAGTTTCCAGCATGGTGCAGCAATCATACTAAACCTTCAATTAATAGCACCCGCTCCTCTGGCCATGCCCTGAGACTTCTTCTTACCTTTCCTGCTGGTCCTCCTGAACACTGCAGACTCAGTTTTTCTTGACTTCCCCTTAAACACAGGCAGCCCCAAGGCATAGTCTTTGACTTCCTCTTCAACACTCTCTCTCCCTGGACAGTCACATCCATGTTGATGGTTGCAATGGTCACCCACAGCCTACTGACTCCCAAATGGCTGTATGCAGCCTAATCTTCCCTTCTGTACCCCAGCCCATTATTTCCAACTTTATACGTGACTTCTTTTCTGGCTTCCCCATGGCCCCTAAACCATAAGTCTAAAAACCCCTCACTAAGCCTATTCGTACTGTTACCCTTAGGGCCCCATGACAGACAGCTGTAAGTTCACCCAACGCCATGGTCTGTACATTGTAACTTGTTTTGCCATTTGTGCTTCCTTCTCCAACTCCATTACCACTGTTCACTGCAGGCCACTACCATTAATCCTGCCTCGCCAACCTCTCCATCGCCTCCTGAATCACTGACCCAACTTAAAAGCTCACCCTGTCACTCTGATGTTTAAAATCTTGCACCTACAAGTAAGATGAACATATCATTTATTATCAAACCTGGACACTTGTAAGGGTGAAAGGGGAGCACTTGTCAGAAGTGTACCAGGTTAACAGGCATAAACTAGAACCATCCCAGGAAACTGAGAAGGACAGTCACCGTTGACCAGGCTTGTGAGGCTCTTCATGACTTAGCTCCTGCCTGTGATCACAACTTTGCCTCCCATTCTCTTTCAAACACCACTGCTCTGGCTTTATGGACTGGCCCCACCTCCTCCCAAAGGTCATTCTCCCCCCCATGTGACATGCCCTGTTACCTCTGTTCTGACTGTCCACTACCCAAGTTCCTGCACTGCCCCTCCTGTGTTATCTCCTCTGTGATATGCTTCCTGCTCCCTCCAACACACCAGGACCTCCCCACCTCTTCTCCCCTCCAGTGCCTGCCACACATCTCTGTCTGAGCCCTCATCACATGCAGGTGTTCCACCTGCATGCTCCAGCCAGACTCCAGCTATTACAGCAGTGTCTTGTGCAGACACAATGCTGATTCACCCAATACACACATAAGCATCCAACCAGTGACCCTCTACCTTGGTTGTGTCCAGATCAGATGGGGGTGCGGAGTCACAACAGAGGTGACAAGTTGACCCAGGCATACTAGGACCAAGCCACTAACCTGGCTTCCAAGGAAATCAAACCCAGACCTCCCCAACAAGCTTCTGACATGAAACTAGAACTCTAGTTCTCTTGGAGGCTCCCTCTATTCCTTAACACCTTTTTAGCTGCAAGTAACAGAGCCAGCCTCACTGGAGCCCAGAGGTAAGTGAAGGGGAAAAGGAAAATATAAGATTCAAGCACATGAATGCTGAAGGGGGTGTGCAGGCAAGGCTGGCTCCCAGGGAATGGAAGGTCACCCAACTTATTCTCATGGCTCTTCTATCCCTCTGCTAATGATCTTCCTCCCCATTCTCTGACCTCCAGGCAGATACCAGCTGTCCAAGTACCATGACGCAGACACAGCAATGCCAATTCCTTTCCCAGTTCCTAGTCTAAATCCCAGGAGAGTGACTCTGATTGGCCCAGCTGGGTCACTCCCCGGCTCCACCAACTACATATACCAGGTAGCAAGCTTCAAGACAGAGTAGCCACTGAGGGTCTCATTTCAATAAATGGTGGGAAGCAAGGAGGAAATAACAGAGCTGTGAGCTCCATAAGCATTCCAAAAGGAAACTCCACTGCCTGTTCCATCTGGGACAGTTTGCTTCTCCCTCCTCTTTCTGTATTTCCTTCCCCCTAAGTATGCTATTTTTCCTCTGCTACAGTCATCTTCTTCAATTTTCTGCCCATTTTCTAGAACTGAGATCATGGGAATGCAAGCTGGTGCAGCCACTCTGGAAAACAGTATGGAGGTTCCTCAAAAAACTAAAAATAGAACTACCCTACAACCCAGCAATTGCACTACTAGGCATTTATCCACGGGACACAGGTGTGCTGTTTCGAAGGGACACATGCACCCCCATGTTTATAGCAGCACTATCAGCAATAGCCAAAGTATGGAAAGAGACCAAATGTCCATCGATGGATAAATGGATAAAGAAGATGTGGTGTATATATATACAAAGGAGTATTAGTCAGCAATCAAAAAGAGTGAAATCTTGCCATTTGCAACTATGTGGATGGAACTGGAGGGTATAATGCTAAGTGAAATTAGTCAGAGAAAGACAAAAATCATATGACTTCACTCCTATGAGGACTTTAAGAGACAAAACAAATGAACATAAGGGAAGGGAAACAAAAATAATATAAAAACAGGGAGGGGGACAAAACAGAAGAAACTCAAATATGGAGAGAACAAACTGAGGGTTACTGGAGGGGTTGTAGGAGGGGGGATGGGCTAAATGGTTAAGGGGCACTACTCCTGGAATCTACTCCTGAAACCATTGTTGCACTATATGCGAACTAATTTGGATGCAAACTTTAAAAAATTAAAAATAAAATTTTAAAAAAGATAATATAGGAAAGTGCTCAACCTGTTGTCTGACATTAGATAAACATTCAGTAAATAATAGCCTTTGTTGATGTTCTCCTTGTTAATTGTTACCATCCAGAACACAAAAATGCTAAAATTCCTGAAATCTCTCTCCACCCCTTGTTTCAAATCCCATCTCAACTTGTGGTTTATTTCTTGAGTTATTCTCATAATGTTTACATATATCTACTGTTTATTTAAATAAAATACACTTCTTTTGGTCTCTTAAACAAACAAGCAAAAAAGAACTGAGACCAGATCTCACCTCATCCAGGAAGTCTTGCAGGATTAATCCTATCTAGTTACAAAACACTATTCACATTACTTAAGGAATGTGAATTCAAATGATGATACAGCTGTGCTGTATCTGTGATCAGACCTTCTCCTCAACCCTGTGAACAGTCTACTTAAATTCAGTACAATCAGATGTGAAGGGTGCCTCCTACATGCTGGGTGTGAGCTAGAGGCTGCAGCAGAGTCTCGGGAAGCTTATCCCCTCATAGGAAGAAACTCACAAGGTCTCTGAAGAACATTATCTGTGTTGGAGTAAGTAAAGCTAAGAGGGAGTCAAAGGTGAATGCCAACATTATTTCCTGAGAAAGGTTAATTCAAGGGTGAATTTCTTCATGTTATGTAAGTTTTCCATTTTCAAGATGATTTAATGCAGCAATCCTCTAATAGCCAGCCCCTTGGAAGCATCAAGTTCAAATGCTGACTTTCACACATGGCATCAGCAGTACATCTCTTGGGTAAAGGGAGGGCAACCCACACAGGACTTGAAACATGGTAATGACCACTTCTTACCGCTGACAGATGCAGCACACAATCACTTCAAGCTAATATGCTCTGAAATGAATGGCTTTTAGATACCTGGCCCTAAATACAGTTTTCTAAATGCCAAGAGGGTGCCTCAAGGAAGAGAAGGGGCTGACAATACAAACTGGGACCTAGACCTAGTTCTGGCTCCACCATTATCACTTCCCTAATAAGGACCCCAAATTCCTCCACTATCAAATGAGAAAGTTGAAATAAAAACTCTCAGAGATCCCTGCCAGCACTAAAATTCTACGTTCTACATTAAATTATGTATATGCAGGCTCCACAATATCCCTTTGGACTTAAATATCACACCAAAAGGCAGTGCCAGGCATTTATTAGCAGTAAAAAATTCAAATGATGCAGGAAAAAAAATGGTCACATTTTATCTGTTGGGGACATGTAAGTACCCAAAGACTTTCTTCCTGCTCTACTTTGTATAAATTTATTAACAGAGTGACTGCAATTAAACCAAAACAATGATATGACTCATCAATGTAGCTGCTGAAAACAGCACAGTGTTTGGATCTCCAGAGGGCAGCTGGGCCAGGAAGAAACAGATCACAGATGATACCCAGTGATGAAGAGTAGCAACCACCACAGGAGGGACCCACAAGGGAAGGCAGTGTTCCCCTTGGTCTCCATAGGATGCCACCGGTGGGCGATCCCAGAATAAGTCTAACCTGGATTCTGAGTGATTCCCACAGTAGGAAGGTATGTGAGGTGCACAGATAAGAGAAAACGTGAGAATGTGCCAACACCAGGGCAAAGATAAAAGACACATACAAATCAACATGGCTTAAGAGACTGGAAAAGATGATAATGTTTTTTAAAATCGTGGTATAGGTGATGGGTATTGAGGAAGGCACCTTTTGGGATGAGCACTGGGCTTTGTATGGAAACCAATTTGACAATAAACTTCATATATTGAAAAATAAATAAATAAATAAAATTGTGGTATAAAAAACACATAACATGCAATCTGCCATCTTAACCATTTTTAAGTGTATACTTCCGAAGTATTAAGTCTATTCATGATGTTTGTGCAACAATCTCCAGAACGTTTTCATTGCAAAACTGAAGCTTTACACCCATTAAACTAGTCCCCATTTCCCCTGCCCCCAACTCCTGGCAACCACCATTCTACTTCCTGCCTTTATGAATTTGTCTCCTCTTCACACCTCACACAAGCAGGATCATACAGTACTTGTTTTTTGTGACAGGCTTTTTTTGCTTAGCAAAATGTCCTCACAGTCCATGTTACAGCAGGTGTCATAATCTCCTTCCTTTTTAAGACTGAATAATATTCCACTGCATATATATGCCACATTTTTTAAATATAATTTATTGTCAAATTGGTTTCCATATAACACTCAGGGCTCATCCCAACAAGTGCCCACCTCAATGCTCATCACCCACTTTCCCCTCTCCCCCACCCCCCATTAACCCTAAGTTTGTTCTCAGTATCCAAGGGTCTCTTATGGTTTGCCTCCCTCCCTCTCTGTAACTTTTTTTCTTCCCCTTCCCCTCTGCCATGGTCTTCTGTTAAGTTTCTCAAGATCCACATATGAGTGAAAACATATGGTATCTGTCTTTCTCTGCCTGACTTATTTCACTTAGCATAATACCCTCCAGTTCCATCCACATTGCTGCAAATGGCCAGATTTCATTCTTTCTCATTTCCAAGTAGTATTCCATTGTATACACAAACCACATCTTCTTTATCCATTCGTCAGTTGATGGACATTTAGGCTCTTTACATAATTTTATGCCACATTTTTTAATTCATTCATCTATCAAGAAACAAGAGGGTGGGGGCACCTGAGTGCCTCAGTCAACTGAGCATCTGACTCTTGATTTTGGCTCAAGTCATGATCTCACGGTTGTGTGATCAAGTCCCATGTCGGTCTCCATCCTGCCAGCCAGAGCCTGTTTGGGATTCTCAGTCTCTCTCAAAATAAATAAATAAATAAATAAATAAATAAATAAATAAATAAATAAATAAATACTTAATTAAAAAAAAGAACATAAGAAACACCAGGGTCACTTCCACCTCCTGGTTACTATGAATAATACTGCCATGAACATGGGTATTTAAGTGTGGGGATAATTCTTCTAAGTAGAATCGCATAAACTATTTTGAACCAAAAGTCAGTTTAAAATTTTTGTTTTACTATTTCCTAATATAAACTATCACTCCTTCTCACCTACGGTGGAGAAAACAAGGGCAACAGCAGAGAAAGACCATCAGTAAGGAGAAGACTGTCTCCACTGAGGGGATGTCATGGTGCCACCAGAGACATGCTGTCTGCAGGCATCCCCTGAGCTAGTGGCAGGGGCAATAGCTTTTCCCTAAACCAGGAGTCCCCTACCTGGTGTGTTTGCACAAGAAGACTCCTTTAAGCAAGAACAACAACAAAAATCTAAAAATAAGTAGAATGACAAAAAAGCTACTAATAATTCAGAGTTGTTTTAAAATAAATTGGTGTTTTATTACATCCATTGCATCCACTAATATATGTAAGTAATACAGGGATGCCTGGGTGGCTCAGTTGATTAAGCAGCCGACTCTTGATTTCAGCTCAGTCATGATCTCGCAGGTCATGGGTTCTAGCCCCATGTTGGGCTCCACACTGACAATGAGGGGCCTGCTTGGGATTCTCTCTCTCTCCATCTCTCTCTGACCTCCCCTACTCACATGCTCTCTCACTCTCTCTCTCTCTCTCAAAATAAATAAGTACATTGTTAAATTAAACAAACAAATAATAGAAGCAAAGCTTGGCAAGCATATGGAGTCACAAAATGAAACCTCCCCATAGATGACACATACCACCTTCTCCTTATCCACTACCTCACCCAAGGCTCTAAGGTCCAGGGGGTGGGAAATGCCTCCCTACACCAGCCCTACCCCACCCATTCAGCCAACTGTTAGCCTATCGCCTGTACCCATATGAGAAATGACAAGAATTCAATCTATGCCGCCAAGAAAGCTGCTAAATGAACTTAACACACCTCTGTGAGGCCAGCCAGCAACATTAGTAACTCCGAGGTATATGATATAATCTGGCTATATTCAAAAGCCCAGCGTCTTGACGCCTGGTTTCTCCCCCACCCCCAACTATTCACATTCAGTCTCTAATATCCAGTATCAAATAGACCTTAAGCACTGGTATTAAAAAAAAAATAAGCACCAGTTTATGAGTACCTGAAGAGGAACCACCCTGACCTCACATTAGTGCTACAAAGAGGTAGTCACTCTGAGAGCAGGCAGTGTCCAACCCATTCTCGCTAACATCATCTGATTAAAAACCTAGCAGTTTTGGCAGATACCCCAGAGTGAGAACAATTGGACAGAAGAATTGCTCTGTGAAGTGCTAACCTTGAGATCCCAAACACCTACCAAGGCCAGCTAAGGCACTCTGTGCCTGGGCCAGGGGAGCCAGGACACCAAAACCTCTTTCTACTAGGCACAGCCACTGAGTGAAGTTTGAATACAGCTAAGTTAATGTGTGAGTGAAAAAAAAAAATCAGACTGTTTTGAAATTTGTCAAAGAGCTCCTTGAATGTTCAGGTTTTAAACAGCAATATCCTTAAGGGCGTATTTTTCCTATCCGTCAATTTGAACCTCTAATTTCAAATTAATTCAATGATGGAGTTCAGATTCCAAAATAACCAGGTTCTCTGTTGTTCTGACATTCACAGGCTTAGCCGACACCTTGGAGAAACACAGCCTGCGTTTGGCAGCTGCTCTACTTCCCAGCCCCTCCTCACGTGCTTCCTTCAGATCAAGCAGAGCCCCTATTCAGAAAAGCCATGGCCTGGGAGGGGAAGGTCTGATGTGCAGCTGGAATCTGGCCTAAGACTGTATTTTCACTGACTTGTCATCTGGGTGCCAGGGGAGAGGAGACAGCCCTTTCCACCCAGGGGCTGACTCCCCTTCCACAATTCCACCCAGGGGCTGACTCCCCTTCCACAACCTCCCAGTCATCTCCCTCCCTCAGGCCCTGCTCCAAGGCATTGGGACAGCTAAGGAACCAGGAAGGAGAAGCTTGGCTTTGGCCCCCAGGACATCTGCATGACCAGCTGCCCCCCCCCCCACTCCACTGGCTAATCACACCATGGAAAATGATTCCTTCTCAACCAACCCAAGAGACCAAAACTTGTGCCCAGTCAGATAAAAAAAAAAAAAAAAAAAAAAAAAAAGAGCCCATCTCCTCCAGGAGCAGACCGCAGGCCCCCTTGTGTCTGTCTGTCAGAGTTGGGTACCACCTGGGTCAACCCCAGAAAGTTCTCAGGCTCTCCTCCTGGCCCCACATCCAAAAACCAGTCAGTTCCCTCCTAAGATAATTTTCACATGAGTTCCTCTACCGCTTTTAAACAAATTTTGAGTAGCCTGTGTTTCCACAGTCAACAAAAAAGGACAGCACCACAGGGAGAGATGGACTCTGCCAACCACTGGCTGTGAGGTTTTAGAGGATTGCCTCTCTACATCTCCATTTTCTTCCCTGTAAAATGAGGTAATGATGCCCATATCAAAGGATACTCTAAGGCAGCACTCACGAACATGCTCCAGAAGAAGGTTTGACACAGGCATAGTAGACATTCAAATAAACCAAAGGTTAGTATCTTCTTCCCAGAAGGCTGGAATGCCCAGGGAGTCATCAAATTTCAACTGAGGCAAATATCCAAGGACCTCAGACGCCTCATCTGTTCTCAGGAATTAATCACATTTGAGAATGAGCTTATCACTAACAACGGGGACAAAAGGGGTTCAGTTCCACCCAGAGATTGCTGTGGTTCTTGTCCCTCAGCCTTGATCCTGACCCTACAACATGCTGCACCACTGCATGCAATCCCACCCTGTTCCTTTACTCAAGCTTTCCCAGGCACTGGGGCAGATACCCAGAGTGGGGGTGGGGGGCGGCATGTGCACTTTAGCACCTCCAATTCAATCAAGATTGACTTCATGGTTAGCGACCAGCACATTCATAAAGGGCCCCATGCTTACAATCACCATACTCTGTTGCCATCTTGAAATCCTTCATAATTTCTGAACAGGCCTTCAATTTTAATTTTTCACTGGGTACCACAAATCACATACATAGTCCTGAACTCCATAGTTCACAATGACTTTCAGCTGTTCTCCCAAACCAACTCTACCTGTTCCTGATAATGGCCCCACTATCTTCCCTATTACCTGGGCTTGGAATCAGAGACTCTCTTGGTCATGAGCCAACCACCTGCCCTCCCCCACCCCCCCAACTCCTGACACTGAAAGCTACCAGGCACTTTCAATTCTATTTAGATTTTTGCATTTATCTCCCTCTCCATCCCCACCATGGCTGCTCTACCTCACTCTCTCAAACCTGTCCTAATAAATACACGACCACACTAGTCTCACCTCCTTCAGGTCCTTCTACCAGTCATCTATCCTGCTTGCCCAGGCCAGATTAATCTCACAAAGGCAAGGATAATCCTAGCATCCTTATGCTTAAAGCCCCTCAAATCTCCTCCCTCTCTTCCATGGCACCATCTCTGTTGCTCTGAAGCTGCTGATAAGCCCCACCCTGGCCCAGGCTAGGAACAGACCCACCCTTCCTAGAACTTTTAAATCTTTTAGGAAAGCCACAGGACAGGGGCCAGGTCTGCTTTCCCTCCTGGATCCTTATTCTACAACACAACAGCACCCACTTCCCGATTTACTACCATCCTTATTATACTGCATGCTCCCGGCAGCCAGAATCCATGCCTGATCCATTCCATCTCTGCTTATCCCAAGCACTCCAGCACAGACAAGAATTGTCTTTAAGTGACTTCTCACAATATGCATTTTCAGTGTTGCCCCAAGCTCATGTTTCAGCCTTAGCAGGGGTGAGCTCAATGCCATCACGGTACTTTATACAACATATTCAATTTTGCAGGACATCTGTCACCTTTTCTCCTTCCTTTTTTTAGTGACAATAAACACAGAGGAATTTCATTAAGCATAAACACTCTCAAAATCTACTTCAGCGTAATATGAAAAATCTTTACTAATCCAGCTAATGTGCTTTTCCTCCAACACCCAGTGAAATCTGGTTCTCATTTGAATATTTAACAAGCATCATCTTGGTAAACCTCTTTCCCTTGATCTATGTAGAAATAAAAAATGGATTTAGCCCATTCAGACTGTGTTTGGTCTTGCACATACATTTTATGCCTCCAATCGAAGTCTTAATCCTATCGTAGCACATTAATTCTGGTCTGTATGAAATGGTGCCAGCAGAATCCACTTTTTTGCTTCATCCATTTATATTAGTTTCCTTCAGTGAGTCCTGTAATGTTTTAGCTCAGTAGAGATGCATGCATGTCTTCTCCTTCTACAGATTAGGGTAATTTCAAAAACAATAATAATTGCCTATTTTATACAACTAACCAGTAAGAACCTGAAAAATTTGTTTTGTAAAACAAACCAAGATCTAATGATCTACATTTGTAGTGCATGTCTTAGCACCGTGTGCTGTGTGTTTTTATACCAATAGCATTGTGACTAGAAGAGCTTTTTGCCAAGGAAATATATTTTTCTATCAATTCTGAAGGCTAACTGTTGCATACAATAAATAAAAATAGAATGCTTTACCAAGATATTATGAAGCTTTCATTTTAAAAGGTGAGACTCATCGAATCTCAAATGATGTAGTTGTCCTTTCTCCCATTTGAGTTGGCTATTGAGTACTGTCACCAGTAAAAGTGGATTTGAATCAAGGTTTGTAACATAATAATTTTGGAATAACTCCCTCCCTTTTCATTTGGATGTATACAGCAGACATGCTAATAATTGAGACTGTAATGTGCATGGCTAACATGCCCCATTCAGTACTCATGTATTATGGAAAAATAACAACAACAAATTCCCTGGACATACTCCTGACAGTGGCTTTTGTATGATTATGACTAGCATTTCAGACACACACACTCTTTTGCTTACATGCCATCCTTAGTACGTGGACAGTTATTTATCCTATGTGTGTTTTTTCTACCGCACTATTAGCTTTATGAGGTCCCAGCTATAAATTGTATATACATGATTATGTATATATTATTCATTTATTATTATAGAGATAGGTATATACCCAATTACGTACGCCACTTTTGACCCTGGTGCTACTGTCAAAGTACTACAGGTATGTGGATGGAAAAGAATCTTTCCCTTGTTTCCTGAGAATCTTCTAGGGCACTAGTAGCCTATGAATCCAAGACACCTTCAAGCCCATGAGTTTGAGTTTTAGGAAGAGAGAAGATGAAGGTTATTTGACTTTTTAAAATCCCTTTCCACATTACTATGTTCTTCACCTTCTTACAAACCAAAGACAAATATTAGAAGGCTTCTCCCTTCCTCAAATTTCACAAATAGTTGTTTTCCTTAGCAAAATAAGGCATGCTTCTGAAATAAAACTCAAAACCAGAGCCCATTTGGTCCTGCCAGAAAGTGATTATGGAATTCGCTGTCAATGCAAACAGCTCCACAAACACATCCCAAACCCCCTGATTCCACTAAAAAGCAGTGCAGGGAATTCAGAATGAGAAGCCGCTTCACATACACCTCTCATTAAAAATAATTGTCAATTCCCTGTGTGCTCTCTGTAATCCTCTGGGGTAGCTACAAGAAAGGAAAAATGAAAACAAGAGCTGTATCTACCAAAAACAGCCCACAAATAAAAAAACTCTCCCAATATCTAAGACCAAGAGAACTTGGGCCCAAAATATCATTGTACTGAAAGCTAAAACCGGTAAAATATCTGTCTTCAATTCTCTACTTCTTTCGGTATGACAAAACCTAGCCATGGGAATCGAAAGCTTGTAAATTCAAGGAGCAAAAGGTTTCATTCCATGTGAAGAAGCCATGTTCTTGCTCAAGATTAGTTTATAGTAAGCTGATTTATCAGCACCGTGGACAGTTCAGGGCAGCATTACTGAGAAATGTTGCTACTGCACCAAAGACATCTACATCACAGCAATGATGTAATTAGGGAGTAGAGAGGAAATCAAGATGTCATTGTGTTTTATTTTGCCTTGTTTTGTTGGGAGACAACATGGGGTGAGAGGCAGGGAGGCAACAGAATGTCAACAAAAAAATCAAAGTCTTAGAAGTCTATTTTGACTGTGGTGGCATCCACTGACCCCCTGGGTTTCACTTTTTCAAACTAAATTTAGCTGTTTGTGTACAGATTGACACAAACATATACCACGCCCCCCCATGGCAAATATTGATATCCTTGGTGCACAAAGATGTCATAGGCAAGAAGAGAAGACAGACATTAACTGGGATCAAGGGAAAAAATGTAAGAAACACAAAATCTCTCAGTCCATCCACTGTACTCAAGGAAAGAGCAGGTGAGAAGAGGGAAGATAAGTCTTGACAGAAAAAAAGTAGGATCATTTTGTTTCTATTACTATGATCCAGTCTGCACAACTTCAGGCTGGCTTATCTGATAAGCAAAACCTTGGCCTGAATGAGTGTTGATGACAACTTAGCAATGAAGAGAAAGTCTAAGAGAGCAGTTGTTCCTATCCCAACTCTGACACCACCAGGGTGGACTCTGAGTCAACTACAAAAGCCCTCCAAAATACCCCAAAGAATGGAATACACATTTAGAGGATCACTGACCTGTTGCTCAGATGTGATTCAATAACAATCACATGAAGAAGCATTTAAAATTTCCTTTTTTATGTTTGTTTACTTATTTTGAAAGAGAGAGAGAGAGAATGCATAGGCACACAAGCAGAGGAAGGGCAGAGAGAGAGGGTCAGAGAGAATCCCAGGCAGACTCCACACTGTCAGCGCAGAGCCCAATGCGGGGCTTGAACCCATGAAATGTGTGAAGTGAAATCAAGAGTCAGATGCCTAACTGACTGAGCTACCCAGGTGCCCCTAAAATCTCTTTTACATGACCAATAGAGTCCCTATAAATCCACACCAGCACCTCAGCAGTCTGCTGATGTGGGGAGGGGCACAAAGTGATATGGCTTTCTGGGGTCATGAGCTGAGTTCCCTAGAAAAAAGTCACAATGATTTCTCCCAGAAATGTTTGAGAGGGGTTCACAGTGATTAGTACTCTCAATGAAAAGTGGATATTGATTCCTCATGGAAGCATTAATAAACATGAAAGTTAAGTGATTTGCATGATGAGAATGTTGTTTTCCCTTAATTTTGTTTTGGCAAAGTACAATGAAGGCTCTGGAACAATTAATCACAAATGCTGAATTACAGCAATAAATGACAGATCTTCTCAATCCTGGGCCAAGGATTCTGTCAAATCATATATATGTAAAGAATGTATTTTTTGCCTTTAGATACCAGCTTTTTGAAAAGCTGTCACACATAATTTGGAACACTTAAAGATAAAGCAGAACTCTGTTTCTCTTTTTTAACCCAGAGAAAATAATATATGAGTAAATGGACTCTTTTTTCCAAATTAAGCACCAAATCAGATACACACTGTCTTAAAGGGCTTCTTCAGATGCATGTTCAATTCTCAAATCTTTGGATAATGAGTTCATTCAGCTAGGAATTGAGAGGAAACGAAGCCAAATTTTGAAGTGTTAACAATAGACTTTGTACCCTACATAAGAGAATGTACTCATTTTTCATCATAATAGCACTGCTTCACTATCATATTCCAGAGCAACTTTCCTGAAAAGACCTGGGTCTACTGACAGGTATCACTTTAAGGACAATAAAGAAGTTACTTTCTCCAAATGAGAGTCATATGATACTAGAAGAGGTGAAGGGACTTGTCCAGAGTCCCCCCATAACTTACCAAGAAGGAAGGGTCCTTCCTTACAGATGGTTTTGTCTCCAGGGCAGCACTACAGACACCAGGCTGCCTGAATCAAACCAAGCTAGTTGCTCTCAGAATATCCAGCATGTCTCCTAGGAGACGGGGCCACGCTGGCCTAACTGTTTATGGAAGGAACAACTGCTTTATGGAGCCTAAATAAGGATAATACTAAAGAAACAGTGGCCAAAGTCATAGTCCTGAGATGTCTTGAATGGTAGAAACCACTTTTCCATGGGTGTGTGCTGATGTGGTCCACAATAGGTTGCTCCTGGTCTCTGGGGCCTGCAAACCCAAAATCTGAGATATTTCAGGATCTGCACTTAGCATGAGCTCTCTCCTTCCTGCCAGCCACCAACTCCTTATGGCTTAGAATTCAGGTACTGGGGCACCCAGGTGGCTCAGTCGGTTGAGCGTCTGACTTCACCCAGGTCATGATCTCACAGTTCCTGAGTTCGAGTCCCGCATCGGGCTCTGTGCTGACAGCTCAAAGCCTGGAGCCTGCTTCAGATTCTGTGTCTCCCTCTCTCTCTGTCACATCCCCACTCATGCTCTGTCTCTCTCTGTCTTAAAAATAAATAAAACATTAAAAAAAATTAAAAAAAAGAACTCTGGTACTAATTTATTTTCCCAGTCCAATTTAATACACCATACCAGTCACATGACAGGCCACAGGCTAGGCCTGGGAAACCTTGGTAGCTATGCATGGTCTTTGATCATCACTGCTCTCTGGTACTCAGTTGCTTCTTTGAATCTTCAGACACTCTTACCATTTATCAGGAGGTAAGACTGGCATCAGATAAGACTGCCCAATCCAGCATTCAAAGCTCTTCTTTTGATAGGAGGGAAAAATATGATTTTACAGTACTATAAAACTAACATAACACAGTAATTCATGCATCACAATTTATGTAGCTGCTTGTACAACTTTTAGTATTTACTAATAGAATGATTTCTTCTCTCCTTCTGGTAAATTGAGATACAGTGTGCCCCTTAAACCTTCCCTCTGATTCTCCAGCTGTATGAAATGCTCAAGAATCTCAGTAGCCCCTGATTCTGATGGTATCTTCATATCCAATCACCCAAATTCTAACCAGCTTAAGACTTCTGATGAATTTATTCAATCACAAATTTTATTGAACAGAATAATGTTGTGGCATAATTATCACTACCGGCAATGGTATCAAAATAGACTCTTTTTGTCCTCAAGGAGATAATAATCAATGATGGGGGCAAAAAAACCCATAACCAGTAAAATGATGATCTCTAGGGCCTAAAACAGAAGTCTGGAATGGATACCATGGTAGACCCAAACAATAACTGGCCACTTAAATTCAATGGGAAATTTGTATAAATTTTATCTATGAGACTATCATCATGTTCCCAAATATGTTGTTTCAATATAATAGAGCCTGACAGCTACAGAAGAAATTCATTGTTAACACACACTACCAACTACTGCACATCTGCTAGTGGGTATATTAACCTTTGTTTCAAGAAACCATTCAATAAATATGAAACAAGTCTGCAAGTAGTTTAGTCACAGTGTCTTCCAGTACTCATCCCACTTAATGGTCTAGGGCTTCTCAGTTTAGCTTGATATCCAGGAGAGAGGAAATTGAAATTTGAGAGCAACTCATCGATGGGGAAATCACTAGGTAAGATGAGGCTTCACTATCCAGGAGGAGTTTCACATATGGCTGATTCTGAGCAAAAACCCACACATGAGCAGATACCTGCAGAGGTCCTCATGAATTTTTCAGAAGGAGATCAAAGAGAAAATAGACATGAATGGGTTAGAGCAGAATGATATGAAGTGGAAACAGTGCTGGCATGGATTGGAATTTAGATAAAGTCTATCCATGCAGAATGAGCTTGAGCAGAATACAACATTCCTAGGCTCAAGGAGACAAACGAGTCATGTCAGTGCAGGACACTGGGAGCGTATGAGCAGTTCCTGGCATTCCAACTCAATGTCACTCACAGAGATTGTTAAAACCATACCAAGAATCAAAAAGCTACTCAAATCTCATACCCTGGAATGACTATTCCTTCTGACAAAGTTGCCGCAGTCAGTCACACAGGCAGTACAAGGCATATGAAAGGTATCCCTGGAGTTATGCAGGGCTGAAACCCCAACAAGGATGTGTGAGCACTTAATTCAGCAATTTAATTAGCCAACTTTTGAGTGTGAGTACCTAGTCTGTGCTAGTGTGGAAGACACTGGAGATGCAAAGATTTAAAAGCACACACTCAGAATCACCACATCCCTTTTATTTCAACAAAAATGTGTTGCCTTTTCAAACTATCCCAGAGAAACAAAGAGAGGAATTTCTTCCTCAAACAAGATAAATCTCCTTCAGTTCGAAACCAAGGGAGAGCCGCATGTGAGGAATACAACCAAAGGACACAAGATGAGAAAATCCACAGAAATGACTCACTTCTGTTCAGTGGTTACTGAAAATAAAGAAAACAGTGGTGGTGTATGCAATGCCAAGAAATATAGGCAGGTAATTAGAGAAATGCTGACGTGTCTTCTAAAGAGAGATGGTTTCTTTGGGGACTCAGCATCATCACTGCAGTGATTCCTCATTCTAGACTGGGCTCAACTCTCACTGATAGGTCAGAGCAGTACATATCAGAGGGAACAGCCCTGGGTGACCTGCACCTGCTGAAGGACCTCAATAAGACACACTTGACTGTAGGTTTGAGACATATGCACTGGACCAGCAAAACATTCATGAAGAAGCCACAAGCCTTGGTCATCATTTCCAAAAATGGCTCCCAGATCACATTCTCTTAATCACCCTGGAAGAGCTGTGGGGGGCGGGGGTGGGGGTGAGGGGTTAGAAACCTGTACTTCCTAAATTCCCTACAACAAATATATATTACTTTGTAATAAGAGAAACCATTTTTTAGAGAACAGAAAACATTAAGTATTGCCTGGGCAATATCTTTTAGCTGTGGATGCCTTAACTTTGCAAAATAAGCCCTTCTTGAAACAGTCAGTGAGTCTGGCCTTCAGTCAAGTTTTTATGGTAAGAATTTGTGCTATGAAATTTAGGAAGCGTTTCTGTTCTTCAAATATTTTTTTCTTTCATCTAAATTTCTCCTGAGGTAAGAGTTCCCTTTCCTGATTCTTCACTTTTACCAAAAATCTATCTTTCCCGAGTTCATAATATTGTCCCTTTGAGAAAAAGTATGTAATCTGTACATACAAAGGAAGCACTTGACCACCAAACAAAAATACACCAATTAGCCCACATACTATAAGAACACGTGCCAAAATGAATATGAGAGGAAGCTGATTTGGATGGTTTTACCATCTTCTGAGCCCCTAAGGGCAGACCACCAACTTGGCTAGGCTTATTTGAAATGCCGTTTATCAACAGGGAAACAGAAAACACACAAGGTGGAAAGAGTGTGTACCCCTCATGGTTTTCTCAGTAAAGGTGCATACACAATTAAGAGTAGGTGAGCAGCCCTGAGCAGGCAGCCCGGGTTCAGAGCCCTGTGTTGAACGAGCATGCTGGGGACCGCCTGTTGAACAAGCAGGGCCCTCCTCTTACTCAAAGTGAGTGGGTGTGGATGTATAGGTCATGCAGTTTCCTAGGAACTAAAACAAGACTCATTACTGAATTCAAGGGCAAAGGAAACTCCTTGAGGTCTGAGACAAAAACATTTTTCAAATAAATGCCCGAAGCAACTGTCTTGTTGCCCAACCAAGCCCAACAATCCCTAAAACTGACTTTCCTTCTCAGATAAAACAGGGCACCTCCAACCCCAAAGCTTTGGGGCGGGGGGCAGGGGTGGTGGTTCCCACTGGTGAAGAGGTAGTCCCAAGAGCAAGTTACCCTTGCATGCTACACAGGGACAGAAGCCAATTCAAGGCCAAGGGTAAAATAAAACATCATTCCTAACAGATGGAGTTCTGAGGAGACATTTCAGCAAGTGACTCCTTTGGGGAACTATCTATAGAGCTGACAAAGGCTGCCTAGTAGTTTAACTGGTGCTGTATCCTTTTTCTGGACTGGTTCATCTGGAATATAATTCCACCCTGACCTGAAGATGTGTACGGTTTCCAGCTTATTGATTCTTACCACCTCTGAGGTTTTTATCAACATCAACAACAAGGCACCTGCTCCCTTCAGGAGCTGACGGTATACTGGGGGAGACAAAGGAAAAATAACGACAAGGTGAGTTATTACAAGGGAAAACTGTAAGCACTTGTGCCATTCATAGGGATACACTATATTTTTGGGAACTAAAGCAATCCAGAAAGTCTTCCTGGAGGGGCAGGTTTAGAAATTGAAGTTCAAGGTGCACCTGGGGTATTAGGACAATGGAAGGGTATGCTAGGAGGGGGGCTTGGCAAGCATGAATGCATGAGGCAGAAAGTAAGTTTTGTTGTTGTTGTTGTTGTTGTTTTAACATTTTATTTATTTTTGAGACAGGGAGAGACAGAGCATGAACAGGGGAGGGTCAGAGAGAGGGAGACACAGAATCCGAAACAGGCTCCAGGCTCTGAGCTGTCAGCACAGAGCCCGACGCGGGGCTCGAACTCACGGACCGCAAGATCATGACCTGAGCCGAAGTCGGCCGCTCAACCGACTGAGCCACCCAGGCGCCCCAGCATGAGGCAGAAAGTATAGGCAGTTTGTAGAGACTGCAAGTCAACAAGCCCAGTATAGGAGAGAATTTGTGTAGGAGGATGAGAAGGATGGGGCAGTTAGTAGGATTAAATTGTAAAGGGTCTTGAAAGTCAGGCTAAGAAGTTGGCTCTAATTCATCAACAGCAGGCAGTCTTTGAAAGCACCAATGCAGGTACACTTAAAGACAATATAGAAGGTAAATACAGAGCAGCCTGCAAGATGGTCTGGGGTATGGGAAGCCTATACTGGAAAATGGGTGAAGGCTCCAGAAGCCCTGGATGCCTGGCTCCTGCACTTGCAGGACTGAGAAGGTTAAGGACTATGATTCTTCTGAACCTCCTGCCCTGTCTGATTAATCATGTTCCCAGAAGGGGACTGAGCCCATACAATGCAAGACCCCTAGAGAGAATCTTCCAGGTCAAGGACAAGTCAAGAATCAACCTGTCTACTGTACTTAGGGGACAGAGAGGAGCCAAGAAATAGAGCTCAGCAGCTACTCTCTGCCCCTGCTCCTGTGCCCCAACCCTACAGAAGACAAAGTCAGCTTGTCCATTCGGCCAGCCCACTAAGGGTCCAGGCAGATCCTGTACACACAGAAAGGACAATGACGACTGTGTCCACTACAGAGGCAGGTAACACAGGGCCACAAAGACTCTCTAGGCAAGTTCACCCTGTGGGTTTCTACCTGTTCTACTTGAACTTGACGCAAAATTCATCATTAGAAATTCATGCATTTCTAATAAAATGCAATCCCTTATACTGGCTAAGAGGTCCTGCATGATCTTCAAAGCCCTGCCTGACAATTTCACCACACGTCTGCACACTTGATATACTCCAGGCACATTTCTTTTCATCACTCAAATGTGCCACATTCATTCTCACCTCTGGGCTCCACACTTGCTGTTCCCTCCACCTAGCATGCCCTTCCCCCAGGTCTTAAGTCAGCTGCCTCCACTCACATTCATCCCTTTTAGGAAGGCCTTATGGACCAAAGTTTTGTGCCCACCGAAGAGGTACACCTCACCTGCACATCTACTACATCACCACTTCATGTCATCTTTTTTTAAATTGTCATTATCGGGCGCCTGGGTGGCTCAGTCGGTTGAGGGTCCAACTTCGGCTCAGGTCACGATCTCGCGGTCCGTGAGTTCGAGCCCCGCGTCGGGCTCTGGGCTGATGGCTCAGAGCCTGGAGCTTGCTTCCGATTCTGTGTCTCCCTCTCTCTCTGCCCCTCCCCCGTTCATGCTATGTCTCTCTCTGTCTCAAAAATAAATAAACGTTAAAAAAAAAAAATTTTAATTGTCATTATGGAAGTACAGTTGCCGTACAATGCTATATTCCTTTCAGGTGCACAACATAATGATTTTCCATTAATATACATTATGAAAGGTTTGCCACAGGAAGTGCGGTTACCATCTGTCCCCATGCACCATTATTACAATATTATCGATTACATTCCCTAGGCTGTACTTCTCATCCCTGTAACTTATTTATCCTATAACTGGAGCAGTTTTACCTCTCAGTCTACTTCACCTATTTCACTGACTCCCCCACCTGACCCAACTGCCCCATCTTCTTATTTGCACTTAGCTCTATCAGAAACTGTAACTTACCTAAGTGTTTGGTGTGTGGTCTGTCCCTATCACAATGCAATGTCTAAAGTGAACAAGTCTTGTTCACTTGTGTCTCTCCAGTGTCTGAAAAGTGCCTGGCACATGGTGGTGGTTAACAAATATTTGTCACATAAGTGAAATAATTCATCAACCCATGCCTTGAGGATCCATGAAATTTCACCTCCCTGAGTAGGAAACCTGTTTTAGACTGTAATATAGATCTTAAAGAGACTAGAGCCAGAGAGTTTCTCATTTCCTTTAAACCATCTGCATCTAAAATGTTAGCAGCTGGGCATTGTATGTGTTCACATCAAACAGGGAAAAGCAGCAGGGAACTTGCTAAATACACAGTCAGTGAGGAAAGAAACTTCTAGAAATGCCTTCATTAATGAAGTGGCTTCTAGGGGACAGTCCCTTGAAATACCACCTTGTTGGTAATAAAACTTCCCTAACTATGGAGTTAAGGGCAGGCAAGTGAGGGGTAAGATGTCAGTCATTCCCCACCACTGAAGTAGGAGATCCTGGGATGCCTAGGCTATAAGTCATGTAAGTCACGGCGTGCTCTCGTGCCCGCGTCTTTGTTCTGCCTGGAGTCCGGGCTCTAATGAGGCTTTAGGAAAAGCAGAGCTGCCTTTTAAGAAAATTTCATCCTAACCTGGAAACAGCAAAACGGAGCCAAGGCTCACTTACTGGGACTAACAAGGCAGAGAGACAATAAATGTAACCCTCAAATAATTCAGAAACCTCTTCCTGCAAACCTCTCTGTGATCTAATAATAAAAACTACTACCGTTTTCTATAGCTTTTGATCACGCACAAAGCACTTTCACATCCCACGGTCTCCCATGATTCTCAAACTCCCCATGAGGCCATTGCTGGCATCATCAGCATTTTGCAGATGAAGAAATGAAATGGAGGTTCAGAGACATGGGGGGAGAATGAGAAGCAACACTCTTGGCCTGCTGAGGTGATGAGCCCCCGCCGGGGCTGCTCTTCCTTAAAGCAGAGGCGAGGGGATGTGGGAAGTCCTATGGGGCCCTGCACTCAGCCCCCTATGCTAGGGCACCAGGAGCTTCATATCTAGGCTAGCCCTGAGCACTCACAGAAGACTTTGGTTTCTCTTATTTTTCATTGGTGGAATTTGTTGTTTTAAACCTTCCTCCAGTGGTTCATTCCTCCAATGGCTCATTTCTTCTAAACAACCAGGATGCAGAAAGGCCCAGAAGGCAGCAGCCATGTCCACTGTGACCTCCTGTTCCTCTGGCAGCAGTCAGAGCCTACTTCCTCTACCCAGTGAGATTGTTGGAGCCTCTGTGGCTTGATGCACACAAGACTACAGCTCACGCACCCTTGGGTGACAAAGGCCTCCTCATGTCAGACCCATTCTTGTGAGCCACAAGCACTGGAAGCTGGAGGGACAAGGGGCAGATTTGTGGTCAGACTGCCTGCCTCAGAACCCCGGCTCAGCCGCTTCCTAGCTGTATACCAGGGCAAGTTACTTAGGCTGAGCCTGAGTTTCCTCATCTGAAAAATGAGGATCGTAGTGGTGCCGACCTCACAAAGCTACTGTATTAAATGAGAAAATACCTGCAAAGCACTTAGAAGAATGGCTACAATTGAAAAGCAAGTGCTTAATACATGTTAACTGTTGCTGCTAATTGCTCTCATTTCAGATACAATATTCTTGAAAGTTTAAGAGTCCACAAAGGAGGAGGGATGGAAAGCAACATGTCCACATCTAACTTACAATGCAGTGTGCTTAACAATATTTCAGCGAGATGAACCAAGCAGCTTAAGAGCCAAATACAAAACCCAAAACACCAAAGAGATAGAGAAAACTTCACTAAGAACAGCAAGTTCATTGAAGTGTCAAGGCCTTTGCATTTGCCGATCCTTTGGCTTGACAAGTTCTATGCCTACATCTCCCCATAGCTAGCTAGCTCCATGTTCTTTCCCCAAAAGGCTTCCCTGATCACCAGCTAATGAGACTTCCCTCCACCGCTCTATCACATCACCCTGTCTTCAAAGCAGTCATGACTCTCTGAAATGTTCTGATGTGTCCACTTGCTTGCTGCCTACTCCTTCACCAGAATACTAGCTGCACGTAGCCAAGAACTTGGCCTCTTTTGTTCACTATTGCTTCCTCGGGGTCTACAATAGGTCCTAACACATAGCAGATGCACAAAGAACTGGCTGAATCTGTAACTGGACACTGAACCAAGCCATGAAGAATGAATAGGAATTTTCCAGGCTGAGAAAAGATGTGCCAGGTAGAGAACCATGACAGCAAATGTGTGCCCGGCCTGAAGTTCTGCCTATAACAGAAGACCCAGAGGACTCTCTAAGGTCGAGTTAGAAGATTTCCCAGGTCATGAGCTCCACAGTGTGGTAAAACTCTACTCAAACCCTGAACCTCCACTCAAGCTTTCTAGAGCCTAGCATCCCAACAGTTCAGCCAGGCAACAAACAACCCCCTTACCCAATACTCCCATCAAAGCAGGGGAAAGGGGCTCTCAGGCACCCTGTGGACATCTGCCATGTGAGATCAAAGACTCTCATGGGGAAAATTCACTTATAATTGGAATGGTAACATCAAAACATTGCAAAGTAAAAATGGCTTGAAAATTAAAAATGCGATCAGCAATGTTACTATATGTTATATAACTATAAATTACATTAATAATTATATATATTAACAGTGATAGCTAACATTTATGAAGCTCCTGCTTAATAGAGCTAACATTTTGTTGATTTTTGCATCAGTCGAGAACAGTGAATTCATAACATAAAAATATATGCAAATTAAATCATTCATTCATTCAGCAAACATTCATCACATGTCTAATTTATGCCAGGCACTGAGACATAGCAATGAACAAGTCACAGATCATTTCCTCAAGGTGCTCACCAGTCTACATGTGACATAAAGAAGGAGAGATCAACTCTGCTTGAATAGGTCAAAAAGAAAAAATTTAAAGAGAGATCACATAATAATGATGACGATGATAATGATATCAGCAGGTAACATTTATTGAGCAATTACTATGCCCCACACACTGTTTTAACATACTCTTCATTCATTTAATCCTCACAACATCTACATGATGGAGAATTATTATAACTTGCATTTTACAGAGGAGGAAATTGAGACACAGACAAGTTATGTCACTTGCCAAAAGTCACAGAGCTAGTCAAAGGCTTAAAAGACTGACTGTGCTTGACCTGGGACAAAAAGAATTTGCCAAGTGGTTGAGTCTTGTTTCTCAACCTCATCCTACTTGACCTTTGGGGCTACATAATTCCTCACTGTGGGGCTATCCTATGCTTTGTAGGAAGTTGATCAGCATCCCTGGCCTCTCCCCACTAGATGCCAGTAGCAACTGCTTTCTGGTGGGATAACCAAAAATGTCTTCAGACATTGCCAAGTGTCCCCTGGAAGGAAAAAGCTGAAAACCACTAGGTTAAATGAAGACCATATGCTCAAAGCACCCTGGCAAGAAATGAGCTATCAGGTCTGGGAAACTACCAGTTACCTCATGTGGAGTACAATTCAGAGAATGACAAAGAATGAGGTTAAAGGCAGGAGCAGAACCAAATCGCAGAGAAGACTCATGGCCTACATAAGAATTTGGACTTGATCGTGAGGACAATGAGGAGCCACTGAAACATTTTAAGGAGGGACATGACCAAACCGGATTTAGGTTTCAGAAATACAGAGCTGGAAGCAAGATAGAAGGTGGCTCACAGATGATGTGGAAAGAAACTGGAGAGTGGGGTTGGGGGGGCTAAAGTAGGAGACTGACAAGAAGCCAGGGAAGGAAAGATGCTTTGAAGGCGTAGGAGGTAAGATGGGCAGGCTTAGGTATGGGGTGGGGAAGATCCAAGGATAATAGCAGCCCACAGACCTGGGTGATTGGATGAATGGCAATATCACCCACAATGACAAGAAGTGGAGGAACACGAACTCTGGTTTATACAGAGTGAGTTTGAACTGCATCAGAGAGAGACGATCCAAGCGGAAATGTCACTGTGCAACTGGATCATCGGTGTCTTGAATCTTCGATCTGAGCTGGAGATACATATTCAGAGTGTGAGATATATGTGGTTATGAAGACTTTCCTGCTGAATGACATTATGCAGGAGAGATTAACAAAGAGACAAAAGGCCTGAGGACAGAGCCCTAAGGCATCACCAACAGTGAAAGGTTGGGAGGAAGACAAGGACATAAACAAAAAGAGCCACAGATAGCAGGGAGACCATGTCAGAAAACGATGATAGAATAGTGCTACTATGGAAGTCAGTGGAAAAAGGGAAGATACCAGGTAATACCAAAATCCAGGATTCATGACTGAATGGGAAGGTTTAACTAAAAAGCACCCAGGCCATCAATTTTGATTACATTCATAAACTACTTCCATGAAGAAAATATAAGTTACTAATATAAATAAACGTAACTCTCCACACTTAGAGAGTTGAAGAGACTACCCAATTAAACCTACTTATTTAATTCACTTGTGATCTCAGGGAGACTAGAAAGCAACCCCAACATCAAATGGCTGCCAAAATCATGACAGCCGAAAACAGATTCAAATCATGACAGCC
This sequence comes from Panthera pardus, assembly GCF_024362965.1. Taxonomy (NCBI): domain Eukaryota; kingdom Metazoa; phylum Chordata; class Mammalia; order Carnivora; family Felidae; genus Panthera; species Panthera pardus. The sequence goes on along the minus strand of NW_026526765.1, from coordinate 124,976,170 downwards.
GAGCACTATGGGCAAAGCAGAGCCTTGGAATATAAAATGCAAGTTCCATCCAAATTCCTTCTCATAACAACATGAAGACCGATGTACAAGCTTACACTTTTGACAAATTATAAATGATCTTTTCATAAAGAGACAAACTTGATTTGTGTTTATCTGGAAAAGTTCTACTGCATTGTCAGAGGTTTTCACTAAAAGACACAGAGGTATGTTTCCAGAATATAAGGTCTTATCTGAAGCAACATTTCAAATAGTAACACATCTAATATATGTTTTATACCCAACACTCATTTGCAATCTGTACATGCTTGGTTATATGTCCATCACTCAAAGTGAGTCTGTTTGAATTAGCAAATATGACGCAACTCCAAAGTATTCAAGAAGTTGGCAAAAATCAATTCTGAGGCAGGAGATACACAAACCCACCCAAGGAGGAAAAAAAAAAAAAAAAACAGACTGCAACGGACTCTTGGTCTTCAAATTTCTCTGCAAAAACATAAACTCCAGAATCCAGGACTTAGAATCAATCTGCACACAAAATTAGTTCCCAACACAAGGCCTTGGAACTTCATAACCTAAATCCAGAGTGATCTTACACAACAAGAGCCTTTTCTCTTAGACACCCTGCATTCTGTTCTGTTGCATTTTTAGATCTACAGATAAATAAAATGGAACATAAGTTTAAAAGACTTTATCACTGGTTAAAATATTCACAATGCCACAATCTGCCACAGACAGAGTCATGTGGTTAAATGTGCAAACAATTACTCAATTTAATTTCATCTTGCACAAGTGAAAAAACAAGCTGTAATCACAGTAGATGCTGTTCATTTTATTCCAAAAGCCACCATCTTTTATGCTCCTGATTGGATTTTATTCTTGGACACAAGTGGAGTGGGCTTCCACACTAAGCATGCTAATTCACAGGGCATTAAGAGGGCATGCCTAAATAAAGCGGCAGCTGGATCTCTCCTAAAGGGACTTGATTCCAATTCCTTAAAGAGACGGGCTCCAAGATGAGCCACTGCCCAAATGCTCATACTCAACAGTCTCACACGGCACTGCACTGAGTCCTAGAAACCCATACTGTCAGGATTCCTGTCCTTTAGGTGACAAAGGAGCCCAAAGCCATTCCACGTTATATTCTACCTCTAGCACAGGCTCCAGGATCACAGTCCCTGTGCTCTGCCAAGACCTTCAGTAAGTTATTCAACCTCCCTTAGCCTTCTTATCTGAAAATTGGGGATAATAAAAGAACATACATCACAGAGTTAATGCAAGGAGCAGATGAAAGTGTACATATTAAGTGTTTAGTACAAGACCTGGCATGTATTAAGTTCCCATTATCATTAATATTGTCTAATAAACAAAGAGAGAAAGATCTGTGCATTAATTATCTATGACTGTATAACAAATTACCCCAAAACTTATTGCCTTAAAAAAAACAAGCATTAGGGTGCCTACATGGCTCAGTCAGTTAAGCATCGGACTCTTGATCTCAGCTCCTGTCATGATCTCAGGGTCACAAGTTCAAACCCCGCAATGGGCTCCATGTTGGGCACGAAGCCTACTTTAAAAACAAAAACAACAAAAAAAAATAAAAACGAAGCAAACAAACGTGTATTATCTCAAGTTTCTGTGAGTGAGGAATCTAAGCGTAATCTAGAGTGCCTCTGCTTCATGGTTTCTCATAGGCTGTGGTCACGTTATTGGCCAGGGTCTCATCTGAAGGCTCAAGTGAAGGAGGATCCCCTTCCAAGTTCACTCCCATGGTGGTTGGCAGGATCCAGGACCTCACAGGCAATTGGACTGAGGGCCTCAGTTCCTCACTGGCCGGTGATGAGAAGCCTCCCTCAGTCCCTTACCACATGGCCTGGGACTCCCACTAGGAAGCTTACAGAATAGCAGCTGGCTTCCTTCAGAACAGGCAAAAGAGCAAGAGAGGGCACACAACGCAGAAACTACATTCTCTTTGTAACCTAATTTTAGAAGTAGCATCCTATACCTTTGTCATAGCCTTATTTGTCAGAAATGAGTCTCCGGGTCCACCCCGCAAAAGAGCATGAGTACCAGGAGGTGGGCATTATTGAAGACCATGTTAGGGCTCTAGTACATTCTGAAAAGCCAAAGTCTTCACAGTGAGGTTGCAACTCTTTTTTTCCTTCTTTCCATTAACACTTATTTACCCTGTATCAAGCACTGCACAAAGGCCCTGAGAATATATTAAAGAACACAGACATGTCCTTGCTCTCATGAAGCTGATAATCTAGCAGGGGAAACAGACATTAAAGAAATAAACTATGATTGAATTAAAGTTATGACGAGTGCCTTGAGGAAGAAGTACATTGTGCAAAATTGCACAAAGAATGTGATCCACTCGGAATTCACATAGGGCTTCCCTGAGGAAGAGAGCCAGACTGAGACAAAAAGGATGAGAAAGACTTAACAGGGCAAAAACCAGGGGCCAGGCAAGAGAAGACAGGTCCAGACACAAAAGAACAGACTGTAGGAAGGCTGTGAGATCAGACATATTCTGCACACGTTGGACTCAATAAATGGTAGGGTGGAGGCAGAATGGTGTCCAGGCAGCATTAAGCAGTTAAGTTTCTAACTGGCCCCTGTACTTGACTATATTAAATTCACAATGGACAATTCAGATATATTGGCCCTCCATGATTTCAGTTAGATCTACAAACTGCCACACAAAGAGTTAATAAAACCTATGTTGATCTAAATCTTCCAGACCAGCAAAACTGCAGTGTCTTGGGGGCTTCGGGTTATTTTAATGATTTGTCCAGGAAGACAGGTTTCCATAATAGGACACAATACCCCTAACCAAAATCAGATCTCATTCTGATGAATTATTGCTAACCAAAAAGCACTCAGAACAACGAAGACTCCTTCTCATTCTATTTCATTAAATCCAATCAATTTTTCCATAAATAATACTGCTAAATGACTCCTGGAGTTAAAGAGAACACAAAAATGCTGATCCATGGCAGAGGTAGAGTGAAACACTCAAAATGAAGATGCTTTCCTGTTGATTCCCAAGGTTGGAGAACAGACCCAGAAACAGATGCAGCCCAGTGGGGGTTTAAATAAAGAACTTTCCTCCAAGACATTTGAATTCTGCTCAGTGCCCTCTCTTGCTTACTAGCAAGCTGCAAGTTCAAGTGTCAAACAGCCACAAAAAGACACATTTCAATAGGTCTGAAATCCAATACATTTGTAGGAAAAGAAATTAGTACATCTTCATTATATTCATGTTACCCTGGGCCGAGATACTTATGATAAATAGCCTACATTGCAATCCTATCGACAAGAGGCCATCTTTCCCATTGATGCTGTGAAAACCCCTAGGTACATTGTGGTAGTCAATCCATACGTACTAATGTAATTAAGGTTTGGGGGTAGGTGACACATGTTTATTGTGCTCAAAAATTGAGTGACAACTGTTACCTAGCCCTGGTAACAGCATGCTTCCGGCCCCACTCCTGGCAGACTCAACACCAGGATGGAATTTCCAAAGTACAACGTACCACACTCAGAACAAAGCAGAGATGATCAAAATCGCATGTTTTTCTGGAGCAATGAGGTGTAGTGGGATAAAATGGAGGTAGAAGCGCTGCCCACCAGAATAAAAAAATCACCATCTGGTTGTCTGCTCACTCACATCATCACAGCTTCGTCCATGATGTGGAGAAAGGGAGTCAAGAGGATGGACCCAACAACAACAACAACTAATAATAATAACAACAACAACAACAACAACAATAACAACAACAACTTAATCAAAGAGTTGAATAAACTTTGAGGTAGCTTTAGGAAACAGCAGGAGACTGGAGGGCTCAGCATTGTAGTTTGTTGGCTAGCAAAATAAGCCTCTGGCTGGAAGTTGAAAGTACTTGATTCCAGCCTCAACTAATTAACTCTTTGGCATTCAGCAAACATCTTCAATCAAGTAATTAGCAAGTAATTATTGAGTAGCTACTATATGGTCAGCGTTCAGCAAGCTATGGGGTTGACACAGAGGAGGTTAAGGCTCCAATACTGCCCTCGAGGAACTTAACATTTTAACTAGAGCTTTCCAGAACCTGCCAAGAATGACTCCTTGTTACTAAGTCCTTGGAAAGTTGGAGGCTAAAATTTTAAGCTCAAAAGTTCTTCACAGCTAACTGCTTTTAAGGAAAAAGTCTTTCAGAAATATATGATTTTAGCATTTCTAAAGATTAAAAAAAAAAACACTGGTTCTGCTGGATATATTAATAAGAATTATGCCCCCAAAGAAAAATGTTACAGGGTCTTACAGTCAATAAGTTTGGGAAACAAGAGGTTGAAAATGAAATAGTCTTCTTTACTATAGGACTTCTCAGAGCCTTAAAAAACTAATGTGTACTGTGAGCATCTAAAGGGAGGATATGATATACTTCTCCAGGCAATCATTTTTCTCATTGATTAAGGTTCTGTGCCATGTACTTTGGAAAGACTATGGTAGACACTTTCTCCTTCCCTGTCTCCTTCAGTAAATGCTCTCAATGGCTCAGAATCGTCTTAGCATGGGGGCTTTCACAGCAGCACCGCCTTGACACTCTACCTGGAACCCAGAGGCCAGCTGTGAGGCCCTAGCGCATGCCACCCCTCTGTCTCCTCCACTGCAAGTTATCCAGCCATTTTCAAAGTCCCACTTCCTTGAAGAAGATTCCAGACCAGACTGGCCTTTTCCTGTTCCACTGAGAATACAAGAGGCCTGCACTGACCTGGACACTGCCTCCTGATGCTTTCCATGGCTCCTTTTACGACTATTGTCCTGTTCAACCATTTCTTTGTGGAACGATCTGTGGGCACATCTTCAACAAAACAACGCATTCCACAAGAGCAGAGATATCGTATCTTCCTGTGGCACCAAGGACATAGGCTTTCAAATGTTTGGTGATTGACCAAGGAAAACTTAGAGAAAAATGCAAGGTATTGTTATCAAAAAAGGTCAGCCAAGCTTGGTCAGCCAGCCCCACATGGTCTTGAGATAAGAGCTATGCTGTTTGTCTTATTCATGGGCACAGTGTGGGAGGTGAGGGTGTCCCCCTGCTGTGACAGTGCTATCAGTAAGAAGGCCAAACGCAACAGAGACAGAGGAAGCCAGAGGCACATGTGGAAGAGGCTTCTCAAGTGCAGCTGTTGAGCATGGTGCCCCCCCAAGGTGCTGACAGGGGATCAGCCATCCCCAAATCCAGTCTAGTAGCTCTTGCTTCCCAAGAGCCATGTGGTTCGCAGCATCTGGAGGCTGCCGTGGTTAACAGGCTCACCAGAGGCAGAAAGGAAACCTATCTTATAAAAGCCACTGGTCTGATCAATCACCAACATGAACAGCAAAAGATCCTGGCTTCCCTCTCTCCAATACCTGAAGAGAGGATCTGCCTGGAGGACGCTACCAAGAGGCCTGGTGCAATTTCCCCAGCCTCACGGGAGGTGGTGTTGCATGATAGTTACGAACCTAAGGCTCTGGAGACAGACAACCCAGCTCTGAATCATGGCTTTGCAGTCATCAGCTATCTATCCTTGGGCAACTCAGTTAATACTCTGAGCCTCAGTCTCCTTACACATTTAAACTGGAGTGAAATAGTTCCTTCTCCACTAGAAGGCTGTGAGAATATAGGAGATAAGCATACAGAGGGCTTAGTCCAACACTGGGCAAATAGTAAATGCTCAGTGAACACTAGCCTCTGGTACTAGTCACTACCTCCCCAACACCACACTCTGCTTTGTGCAATAGGTAACTCTGCCCAAATCTCTAGCCCACGCTGAGGTCCCCAGGGCCACACAGGGTGATCCTATGCCAATCTATTCACATAATATATGCTCAAGAAATTACAGTTATTTTCTGCATAATCAGAATTGGAGATTTTGCTGTCTTCCCCACCAAATTGGAATGTTCCCCAGAGTCAAATTACATGTGTACTTTCTTCACCACTTAAGAGCTGTGAAGGCTTGGGCAGCTTCCTCTTCTATAAAAAAGCAGATGGTCATAGCACCTATTTTGTTCAGTCACTGAAAAACTAGAGATTAGGTAGATCAAACCCAGGGCAAATGTGGGGAGGGAGAGAGGCACAGTCGGCAGCATTAAGGAAAGGAGCACCTTCTCAGAAGGGGAGGGTCCTGGGCACTCTCTCCACCTTTGAGCAGACAAAGGACAGACTGGGAACAAGGAAATCAGGAAACTCTGCAGCCTGGCAATCAGCACAGAGGTGATCATATGTCCAAGAGCCCTGAGCGCACAGAAATAATGGGGCAGAGCCGTTTAACAGACCAGGTAGATTGGGCAGGAGAGGGGGAGGAAGCAGCTCCCTTCATGGGGATGAACAGAGAGCATGATGAAAAGAACCCTCAAGATGCCAGCTGCAGTTTGGGAGTCAGGCTCTCTTTTCACTAAGGAATTTAGCTGGAGAGCGGCTGGCCAAGGACTCAGTGCCATGAATTCATGGGAGGACATACCATCAGGGGGCTGAGCTCAAGTGCTGCCAGCAGACCGTGTGCATGTTTGAAGTGGCCCTTAGGAATGGGGGCACTTCGGGAATGGCTTAGTCTGGGGCTGGAATTTCCCAGAGCCAGAATTCCTGGTCAGACAGGTGGTGGTATCCCGGTCATGCAATCCTCCCATTTAACAACTCCATCACTACCTGTCCAGAAAGAAGGGAGATCTGCCAGGAAAAAAAGGGGGCCAAAACCTCCAAAGAATGTAGGAGACCATAATGCCGAAAAAGAAATACAAACATCTCAAGTATACGAGACATGTTCAGTGCAAATTAACACTTCACTGAGATTTCGTATTTCACTATTAGGACAAAAATCCGAAAGCCAACAACCCAGTCTGCTCACTAGCTGGGAGGAAAGAGGTACTCACATACATTGCTGGTGCGGGTGGTAACTGTAGGTGTTAACCCATTAGAAGGGGAACGAAACTTGGCAATACCCATTCACATTACTAACACACACACCCTTTGACCAAGCAAATCTGCTTTTGGAATTGAACACACAAGACAGAGCTACACATGAGTGAAATGAAGTGTCCATAACATCATTCATTACAGCACTGTCTTTAACAGCAAACATAAAAAACAATGCCAATTTCCACCAACAGGAAACCAGGTAAATAAACGAATTTCATATAGACTATGAAATACTATGCAACTTAAAAAATAATGAGGACCCAAGATAGAAAAACGGGCAAAATTCATAAACAGTCCACAGAAAGAGACACACAAAATACACAAAAAAATGCTCAACTTCACTTGCTGTAAGAAAAATGCAAATTAAAACCACAATGTAATGCCACTGCTTACCTATCACGGTTGCAAAAATTCAAAAGCTTCATCACATAGTCTGCCAGCAAGGCTGTGGAGAAACCAGACCTGTCACACGTCACTGGCTGGAGTGCAGAATGTTTCAGCCCCAGGGAGGGGGATTTAGAAACATCCAACACTACCACATATGCTTTGACTCTGACCCAGCAATCCCGCTTCTATGAAGGCGCCCCAAAGGTGTAACTCCACCAACATGAAACAAGAGACACACAAACTTACTCACTTGCCTTGTGCATTTGCCAGAAAAACGTTCAGACAATTTAAATGCCCATCCACAGGAAGTTGGCTGGGTAAAATCCACACAATGGGAAAAAGTCTGCAGCCTTATTAAAGAATAAGAAAGATCTTGATGAAATGCTATGGACTCCTTCCAATACATATTATTAAATGCTAAAAGCAAAGTGCATATGATATATATACACATATACACACATGAAATTTTGCATATTATTTCCTAGCAATTCAGCAATTCTTTTTCTAAAATTTATCCTAAGGAAATAATTGTAAAGATAAACAAATATTTAATCACCAAAAACGTTCATCACAACATTGTTACACTAGGGAAAAGCTGAAAAACAGCCCAAATGTAAAAATAAACAAATACAGACTTATTTTAATAAATTATGGAATATCCACCCAAAGGAATATAGGGTAGGGTCCAAGTATACACCATGAGAGAGAAAGATGTTTATCAGCATTTTAAAATGAAAAGGGCACATGCATTACATGATTTCATTTAAAACTATATACACATAGATATAGAGACATAAACCAACAAAGCTATCTATAAAATTAAATACACTTTATTTTTTCTTCGTTCTGTTTATTTTTCTTAACATCCTCAAAAAAATGCTATTTCTTTTATAACCATATCTATTTTTCAGTACTCAATGTATTTTTTGTAAATAGGAGCAGAAAAGCCCAGTGCCGAAAGATTCTGGAGAGGTACAATCCAGACACCTTACCCTCCAACTTCAAGGTTGGGAAAAGACTCACAGGCTACTCAGAGTTCGGGGAGCTCTTGTAATGCTGCTCAGTATAACCTGCAGGGGAAGAGAGGGGAACCAGCTCCCTAGCTAGGATTTCAAAGCAAACCTGTCAGCCTGCCAGCAACCCCTAAGACCAGCTCTACACAAGAGTGGGTCAACATCCACTGGACCGTAACGACGATTCCCCACCAACTCCACTGGGAATGACCAAACTTGAGGTTTTGAAAAACCTAGCCTCATCTCAATAAGGCATCCTTGGCTAAGCTCCACATATCAGCTCAGGCAGCACCCGAAGCTAAGGACTGCTCCAATAAGCTGACAAAAACAGCCCACACCTATCAGCATAGCCTTGTGACTCTGCAAAGAAGGATGCTGACTTTAAGTAACAATGCTGAAAACCCAGTTTCTGTCAACTTGCTGGCTGCCAAGCCAGCAAACAGAATGAGGTTTATTTCTAAGAGCAGCACAGCATGCTCAAGAATGTAGATTTGGAGTCGAACCCACATTTGAAGCTTCCCTTCTTTCCCTCAGCTCTTCTACTTGGCAAGTCTCTAACCCACACTGAGCTCCAGGCTCCTCGGGGATCTCTATTAGAGCTATAAAGATGAAATAAGCTGTGTGCAGGGAGCTTGGTACAGCAGCTTTAATATATGTGTGGGTACGCACATACATAGAAGGAGGACTGATAAAACAAAACGGTGACAAGGCTATCATAGAACAGCACCTCGCACATACTAAGTCTCAAAAGATACTAGGTATTATTACTGCTAGAGCAAAGATTAGTGAGCCAGAGTCATCCACCAACAAATCAGAGAAACAAAACACAAGGGCTTGAGACCCAACCTCGTGTGGCCATACTCAAAGTCTCAAAGGGTATGAATGGCATCCGTATCCCAAAAAGGGAAGAAGTTACTGTATAAAAAAAAAAAAAAAATCACACCCAAGTCTGACATATATCAAGGACATGCAGATTTGAAATAATCACTGGTTTCACTTAAATGGAACATAAATTAAATCACCCAACAAAATACTTCTTTCAAGAAATTAAACTCTCTCTAAGCCCCTAGTTACTCTGAACAACAATAAAGACATCTGAATTCAGCAAAGGTCCCAGTGTTAACCAACATAAGTTGCAAGCCTAGAGGATTTTTAAATTAGTGATTATTAAACCTCCTATTTATCAATGAATTACTATATTGCCAAGCAGAGGGTTAAGCCCCTTATATCAAATGTGTGTTGGGGCACCAGGGTAGCTCAGTCAGCTGACTATCTGACTCTCCATTTCAGCTCAGTCCATGATCCCAGGGTCATGGGACCAAGCCTTATGTTGGGCTATGCAATGAGCATGGAGTCTGCTAAAGCTTCTCTCTCCCCCTCTGCCCCTCTCCCCTGCTCACACTCTCTTAAAAATCAAACAAACAGCGTGTTGTTTCAGTGGGACTTACATTGCTCCCCACCAAATTTGACTAAGACCCATTTTGGAATCAAATTCCTATATATTCTATGAAAAAAAGAGGGGGCGGGGGCGCAAAAGCTTCCAGATGTTCAAACACAACTCCCACCTAGAAATGGCTTTATAAAGTAGGCACAACTGACCCTCATGCAGGCCCTCACCTGCTCCTTGGACATATGAGAAGATGACCAGAGTGGGAAGAAGGTGGTCATCAACCTTCTGGAAAATGCAATACTCACCAGGTTCCTCCAGTAAGGTACACTTCCCTTCTGAGGTACAAATTTTAGACCATATGATAGGAAAACAGCTTAAAACCCATACAAATTTTAGACCATATGATAGGAAAACAGCTTAAAACCCGGGGGGGGGGGGGGGGGGTGGTACCTACAAGAGGGGAATATTTGTTTCCCCAACTGAAAATCTCAGGCAGTGGGTTTGCTAGTCTGTCTTATGACTAACTGAACAGAAAAAAGAAAACTCAAGAGGGCTGGCCAAACCTAGAGAAGGGGCAGCAGTATGTAAGCATCTATCCCCACCATTTAGTAGAGAACAAAGATGAGAGTTTAGAGAGCAAAAGAACACAGAAGGCAACCCTAGCACCTTGTTGTGTGTATCTCCCCAAGGGGACGACCTACAAAATAAGAGGACCTTATCAGCTAAGGCTATGATACAGATGTCTATGAGAACATGTTCTTGGGATGTCATTAATACCATTAGCCAAATATATGACTTCTCCTTCCAAGTATACATGGTAGGATTACCCTTAACTGCCCCCATGGAAGTGGATTCTGACCATGTAATTTCCTTGCTCAAAAAAAAAAAAAAAAAAAAAAAAAAAGTGCCTCATCTAAGAAGATGCAGTCCAGTAGCTAATGTAAGCTCTGCAGCACAGTGATTGTGAAAGCACGGAGATGGAGTCTTCATCAGCCTGCTTCCTTGAGGACAACACAGATCAGAGCCCCTACCAACCCATGAGAGATGTGTAGAATGAGGGAAAAACAGGCCTTCACTGTTTTAAGACAAAAGGATGATTTTTGGAGTTATGTGTCACCACAGCATAACCTAACTCAACCTGACTGATAAAAAGGAGAGAGGAAAAGAAGAGGTGAATCTGGAGTCAAACCACCCCATCAGTGAATTATGTACTGACAGTTCTCCACCTGGCCCTCCAAAGAGCCCACCTTGACATGAACCCTGGCAGGAAGAGGGATAAATCATAAATTATACATTCAGCACAATACTGGCTCCTCAAGCCAGAAGTCTAAATTATGCAGGTGAAAAGGAAAAGATTCTCCAAATCTGGTATGGAAGATTTAAGGTCAAATGGACTTAGTTTTAAAGCCAAAAATGATGGAAAACTATGGAATCTCCCCCAAGATGTTGTTAAGGGAAAGCAGGAATTAAAAATAAATAAAATTGTCTCATGTTTATTTTCCAAGTTGAAATTCCTCAATAAACTGGTTGCCCATACGTGTTTAATAAACAAAGACATGTGTTTTTGACTGGTCTCAGAAAACTGCAGCTGTTCACATTTGCTCTCCTTAAAACACACGTGTGCGCGCGCGCGCGCGCACACACACACAATTACTGAAATAATTCTAACAAGACAATCAATACTGCCCCAAGACAAGCAGTTCTAATCAGCCCTACCAACCAGAGTACACTAATCCTATTATGTGGGTGTCCTGCTTCTTTTAGAGATGAAGTTGTTTTTCTCTGCACAAAGAGGGTATGCCCTACAGGGAGAGAGAGAAGATTAGGATATCTGAAAATAATGTGTCCTAGAGAATAGATTAGAATTCAACTATTACTATGAGAAGGGTGTACAACGAATAGCCAAAATGTGGACCACAGGTGTGACAGTGAGACTATTCGTTAACATGTAAAGGTTCTCCAACTTCCCACTGCATTTTACCCAACTCCTATCCTCTAAAGAACAATTGTGTCTTTTTCCAGCCTAGATGTCAGGATAGACAAGCACCTAAGAAGCCAGAGGACAAGGTGGGGCAGGGTTGGGAGGTTACCCAGGAGAGATTAGGTCAAACCATTAAACTAACTGCTGGGAGAAGAGGAAGGACAAGAAGAGTTTTATGGGGCTGTCATATAAAAGACTCCTGAGTAACACAAGGACCAAAATAATGAAGAAGAGGAGAACACATTTTGAGAAGTGTAGTTGTGGGTTATGAATTGGGTCTTCTTTAACATGTATTGAAATATGGAAGGAAAAACTGGAATTCCTTTTCAAATACTTTGGATGCTGGACTGGACTGTGCAACTGTGAATGGAACTTTAAACAAAGCTTTGACTGTGTGGGACCCTGGGATTTACTTGAGCAACAGATTTTTCTACAGAAATTCCTATTTACCTCTTTATCCAAGTAGAGCACCAGCTCCTTAGGGCCAAGATTTAGACTTGAAGTTCCACATTCCTGAGCCTGGCACCATGCCTAGCACAAAGGTATTCAATAATTAAGATGGTCTAGTCTCTCTCAAATTCAAAATGTTACTTGACCAAAGTAACAGGAGAAAAGTGATTCTTAACCTGCTCCCCTTATCTGTTTAACAACTTTCTTGCCTATGTATCAACATCTGTTATCTCTATAGAATCTCAGCTACTCGGCAGGTCAGTTTTACATGCTATGAAAACATCTCAGGTAAATACTCACTTGTTTAGGTGAGAGACAAGTGCCTGAAAGTCACTCTAGAAGGTAAGTATGAATGCCCCCGCATTACACAACTAGGAACAGAGTGAATAAGTCGGCTACAGGTCTATATAAACTCCACAAAGTAAGGGGTCTTCCAGAGTTGTGGAAGGGGTGCAGAGGTGTGACAATAGAAGTTTTCTTCTCTTTCCCTCCTGCTCCTTAAAGTATGCCCAAGAATTCAGCAGACCTTGTGACATTAACTCAAGGGTAGAAAGGAGAAACATGCAGCTTAACTTAGCATCACACAGGAGTCATGTTGGCAGCAAGTTGATCTTCCAAGTGGAAAAGGTCTTTCAGACCCTACCACACTCCTACCCACGCAAACATTCCCAGGAATGAGACCAAAAAGGGCAGACATAGCAACCCATGCTGGACTTTAGGGACAATAATTGGTGGGGTTTGAGGGCAGATGCAAAATAAAGGAAAAAAAGAAGGGTGGTCTCTACTGGGGGAAAGGGACACAATAAAAATGCCCAAGGGCATTTCCATGGGACAGGACACATTGTATACTCCTTAATCCTGAGCTAAGTCTTCATATCCATGAACAGAAGCTATGGAAATATCCAAATAGGCAAGATACATTACTCTCCCCATCTCTACTACCATATGAACTCAGTGTGGACACTACTCATATGAGAAGTAAAGGCTTCACAGGAGATCCACTGGGAGGCTGAGTTGGCTCAACAACTTTCTTGTGGGCTGTGTCCCCTTTCCCTTCACAAGGAAGAATGCTACAATTACACAGGGTGAGAGAAGAGGCTCCCAGTATATCCTTAAGTATGTATTACACATCTGGCAGCCTCAGAGAGACCAAAATCCATGAGCCACAGTCCTGGAAGGCAGGAGTTCACAATTCAGGTGCGCCTCCAACAGACAAAACAAGAACACAACCCGTGTAATGCAAAACCTGATAAAGAGTCATGTGGTACTGGCTGTCACTGCTATGGATATCAGAGGAGCAGGTCATTAAAATTTGTTATATGGCATATGAGAAAGAAGTGAGTTGTGAACAGAGATCATCTTGTTGGAAAGAGTGGCTACTACCCACAATGTGTGGTGAAGCAAGATCCAAGGGAGAATAACCAGGCCATCCATCTGGAGACTGTCACTTCTTTTTGGGAACAGAAATATTTTTATGCTGAATGTTCCCACTCCTCAGGGAAACAAAATCAAACAGCCTTTCTGATTCACAGTAGAGCCAATTTACTGTGACTCACAGGTAAATACATGTCTCACACAAAAACTCCCCATGGCTGTTTATCTTGGCATAAATAATAAAAATTATATGATCTTTATTATACCCAACTGGCTACAATAATACATCAGATTTCATAAGGATATAAAATATAATGTATTTATTTGATTGATCCTCCCTTCTCTTGGCTCTGGAAAAGTCAAGTATCTGGATAAGAGGAGTTCATGCCTTATAATGTACACTCTTCAAGGACACAGATTTTTGTATATTTTGTTTATGGCTGTATCCAAGAGCCTAAGACAGTACCTGATACATTTATTTATTGAATGAACAATGTAAAGAATGGCTCATAATTAAGAATGGCTCATCACATGTCCCTCATGCTCAACTTTATCCACTTACACTATGCCTGGCATTAAAAAATAATAATCAGGGAGTGACATCAGCAAGATGGCAAAACAAGTCTTTCCTGACTTTTCTCCCCCTTATAAAAACAACTAACAACTATTCAAAAACAAGATACCACTGATAGAATCCTAGAGCACGAGGAGGAAGCTAAAGCAATCCCTGTACCACAAAGACCAAGACTGCATTAGAAGGGTAAGAGAAGCGACTACACATTAGTTGAGCACATTGCTCTCTCCCAGACCGGTGTACCACCAAGCAAAGAGGTCTCCTCTCTGAGCCTTCAGTTCCTCCAATAGGAAAAGAGAACTCACAGGGGACACTAAGATCCACTTGTAGCACGGGGGTCACTTTGTGAGAGCCCCTGTTCTGATGTCACACCATATGTATTGCAAGGGGAATCTGCAGGGCCCAGTGAATGGCAATCTGAGTATAATGGACAAGGTGGGGAGGGGCTTGCAACAACCAGTACATGGATCTTGGAAGATCAAGTTCATTCCTGCAGTACCGAAGTAGTAACACCCACCAGCAGGTTTGCTCATCTGTAGAACTGAGCTGGGGGTGCACTTTGATCAGGGAACAAGGTGGGGTACAGATATACATGATTCAGATACTCAAATGAGGAATTTTGCCAGCCCTAGAATCCAGTTTTCCCACGCTCAAGAAAGGAGTGGAGTTACAGCCCCACACATTGTGGATACCATCTTCTACCTACATCTGACAAGAAGGATTGGAGATGACTCCAGGAAGCTGTGTGACCCAGCGGCACTTGAGCCAAGAGGTGGGTAAGAAGGCTGATTATCCCCGAGCAAAGCCAGTACCAGTCATAGAGCGTTCCTGGACTATTCACAGATAGTGGGATTAATTTCATAGCCAAGGCTGAGGGTAGTTCCCAGCCTCTCCCAATGAGAGGGCCTATTTGAGAAACTGAGGGCAGCCTGGAGTGGCCTGTCCCCCTTCCTAGACCTAGAAGCTGATATATAACCCAACCACTATGGAGACTGTCTTTTAGTCACAGGGGACCATAAGGGCTGGTTACAACCCCTGCAAGTTGAGCAGTGGTTGAGCCTAGAAAGGGGAAGGCAGTGGCCGGGTTCAGCTATGGAACTTGGAGTGTGGGTCAGCTTGAGTTAAGACAACAAAGAGTTTTATCAGTTTTAGAGAAGCTCTCCTGATAGACCCAGGCAGGGAATCTAATTCATAGTCCTGCTCACTAATGAATATAGTCTTCAGTCTGCCCCACCAGAGAACCTAACCAGAGCACATGGGAAGCTATGTAGCCCATTTAACAACCTACATACAGTGGCACTTGAACAGAAACCACAGACAGTGGCTTTCCTTATCTACAAAGCAAAACTAATGGCCATACACTCTGGGCTGATATGGGTCCCCAAACAAGAAGCTATACAGGTTCTGGGTCCCATCCTACTGACCTGCCAGGAAAAGGAAGTAAATTTGTGGCTCTATCCACTACTGGACATATTACCTAGTCTACCTAATACTACCATATTATCTATAAAATCTGGAAGAGGAACTCACTCAAATCCACAGATACCAATGTATCTGTGGATACAGATACCAAGAATCACACACACAAAAAAACAGGTAAATAGGACACTGCCTAAGGAAACTAATAAAGCTCTAACAAATGACCCTAAAAAAATAGAGATCTATTAACAAAGAATTCAGACTAATCTTCTTAAGGAAATTTAGGCAACTACATGAAAACATACACAGACAACTAAACAAAATTATGAAAACAAGACATGAACAAAATGAGAATCTCAACAAGGAAATGGCAACCATCAAAAGAGACCAAATAGAAATCCTAGAGCTGAAAAATAAATAACTGAACTGAAGAATTCAACAGAGTTTCAAATGTACACTGGAACATTCAGAATAGAGAATTAGTGACACAGAAAATAGAAATATTAGAAATTAACCATCAAAGGAGCAAAATTTAAAATTTTTTTTAAGTAGGCTTCACGCCCAGCATGGAGTCCCACACAGGGTCTTAACTCATGACCGTGAGATCAAGACCTGACCCAAACTTAAGAGTCAGATGTCCAACTCACTGAGAAACCTAGGCACCCCTGGAGCAAAATTTTAAAATGAATAACAGAGAGTGAAAAATGACTACAGGAATTATGGGACATAATGAAAAGAAACATATTCATATTATAGGAATTCTATAAAGGTAAGAGAGCAAGGGACAGAAAGTATATTTAAAGTAATAAAGGCTGAAAACTTCCCAAACCTGGAGAGAGAAATGGACATCTACACCCACGAGGCCTAAAGGATCCCAAATATAATCAATCTGATTAAGCCTACACTAAGGCACATTATAATCAAATTGGCAAACGTTAAAAACAAAGAATTTTAAGACAAGGCAAAGAGAGAAGTTACATAAAAAGGAATCTCACGAAGACTATCAATGGATTTTTCAACAGAAACTTCTCAGACCAAGAGAGAATGGAGAGACATATTCAAAATATTGAAAAAAAATAACTATAAACCAAGAATTCCATACCCATTGAAGATATCTTTCAGAAATGAAGGAGAGAAAAGACCTCCCAAACAAATAAAAGCTTAGGGAGTTCATTACCATTAGACCTGCCTTACATGAAATATGTAAAGAGTTCTTTGAGTGGAAGTCAAAGAACACTAACATACAACATAAAAACATAAAAAGGTACCATAAACCTCACTGATAATGGCACATATATAGTCTTAGATTTTGTAGTTTTGTAATATTGGTGCATACTTCACTTACAACTCTAGTTTAAAAAAATTTTTTAAGTAGCAAAAATAACCCTAAGTAGAATAATCTATTATTAGTTATACAACATAAAAAACATGTGAATTATGACAATAACCTAAAAGGTAACATGGAAGAGAAATAAAAGTGTAAAGTTTATAAATTTGATTAAAGGTGAGTTCTTATCAGTTTAAAATAGGGTGTGATACATTTAAGATATTTTAGGGTAAGCCTCTCGGTAACTACAAAGGAAAATCTTGCAGTAAATTCACAAAAGAATAAAAGAAGTCAAAGCATAATGATAGCAAACACATCAAACCACAAGATAGCAGGATAAGAAACAAAAGAAAAATAGATGTACAAAAGAAAAATAGATGTACATAGCAACCAGAAAAGAAGTAACAAAATGGCAGTAGTAACTCTTTATCAATAACTACTTTAAATGTAAACAGATAAAATTCTGCAACTGAAAGACAGAATGGCTGCAAGGATTTCAAAGCAAAGCAAAACAAAAACAAAACCCAACAATACATTGCGGACAAGAAACTCAATTTCGCCTTGAAGATACAAATAGACTGACAGTGAGGGTATGAAAAAAGACATTTCAAGCAAATGATAACCCAAAAGAAATAGCAGTAGCTATACTTTTATTAGACAAACAGATTTTATGCTAAAAATGGAAAAAAGAAATAAAGTCATTTTTTGACAAAGGAGCCAATATATCAGGGAGATATAACAATTCTAAATATTTATATGCCCATCAGAGCACCTAAATATATCAACCAAAACTAACAGAGCTAAAATGAGAAACAGTAAGGCAGTAATAGTAGGGGATTTTAATACCCTACTCTGAACAATGGATAGACCATCTAGACAGAAAATCAATAAGGAAACAGCAGATTTGAACAACACTATACACCAAATGGACCTAACAGACATATAGAGAAAAATCTTATCCAACAACAGAATACACATTCTTCTCAAATGCCCATGGAACATTTTCTATGATAGACCATATGTTAGGCCACAAAACAAGTCTTAGCAAATTCAGGAAGACTGAAACCATATGAAGTATCTTCTTTGACCATAATGGCATGAAGCTAAAAGTCAACAAGAGGAAAGTGAAAATTCATGAACACATGGAAATTAAACAATACTCTCCTAAACCAATGGCTCAAAAAATAAATTCAAACAGAAATAAACTTTGAAAAAAAACCAAATATGTAAACACAACATACAAGAACTTACACAATGCAGCAAAAACAGTTCTAAGAGGAAAGTTCATAGCAAACATGCCTACATTAAGATAAAAGACAACAAATAAAACCTAACTCAATACTATAGTAGATAAAGAAGAAATTAAGCCCAAAATGAGCAGTAGAGAGGAAATAATAAAAATTAGAGCACAAATGAATAAAAAAGAGAAATGAAAATCAACAGAGAAGATTAATGAAATGGAAAGCTGGTTCGTGGAAAAGATAAACAAAATTGACAAATCCTTAGCAAGAATAACCAAATTAACAAAATTATAAATGAAAAAAAAAATTGCAGCTGATAACACAGAAATTCAAAGGACCGTAAGAGGGTGCTGTGAAAAACTATATGCCAACAAACTAGAAGAAATGGAAAAATTCTTAGAAACACACAATTTACTATGACTGAATCAAGAACACAGAGAAAACATTAATAGACCAATTACTAGTAAGGAGATTGAATCAGTAATCAAAATCTCTCAACAAAGAAAAGCCCAAGACCAAATGCTTCAACAGTGAATTTTACTAAGTATGTAAATAGAATTAATGCCAATCCTTCTCAAACTCTTCAAAACATTGAAAAAGAGAAAACACACCCAAATGCATTTTACAAAGCCAACATTATCCTAACACCAAAACCAGAAAAGGATGGTACTAGAAAACAAAACTACAGGCCAATATCTCAGATGAATATAGATGCAAAAGTTCTCAGTAAAATACTGCCAAACTAAATGCTGCCAAACTAATTCACCAGCACATCCTTTTGAGCACATCAAAAGGATCATCCACCATGATCAAGTGGGATTTATCCCTGGGTCACAAGAATGATTCAATATATACAAATCAATCAATATGACATATCACCTTAATAGAATAAGAGAAAAGAACCATATGATAATTTCAACTGACAAAGAAAAAAGCAATTTAAAAAATTCAACATCCATTCATGATTTTAAAAAGCTTAAATATGGCACAGAAGGAACATATCTCAACAAAATAAAGGAGATATATATATCTATCTATATAGATATAGATAGATAGATATAAATACATAGATAGATAGGTAGATAGATAGATAGATAGATAGATAGAGATAGATAGATAGATAGATAGATAGATAGATATCACAAGCCCACAGGTAACATAATACTCTATGGTGAGTGGTTGAAAACATTTCCTCTGGGGCGCCTGGGTGGCTCAGTCTGTTGGGCATCCAACTTCGGCTCAGGTCATGATCTCACAGTCTGTGGGTTCGAGCCCCACATCGGGCTCTGTGCTGACAGCTCAGAGCCTGGAGCCTGCTTCCAATTCTGTGTCTCCCTCTCTCTCTGCCCCTCCCCTGCTCATGCTGTCTCTCTCTGTCGCAAAAATAAATAAAAACATTAAAAAAAAAAAAAAAAAAAAGAAAACATTTCCTCTAAGATCAGGAACAAGACACTTCTGGTAGTATTGGAAGTCTAGCCAATGCAATCAGGCAAGAAAAAAATGTATCACAATTATAAAGGATGAAGTAAAATTGTCTCAATTTGCAGATTACATGATTTTATATATACAAAATCCCAAAGACTCAACTAAAAAACTTGTTAAATCTAATCAATGAGTTCAGTATAGTTGCAGAAAATAAAATTAACATACAAAAATAAGTACCAGTTTTATACACTAACAACAAATTTTCTGGGAAAGAAATTTATAAATCAATCCCGTTTACAATAGCATCAAAAACAATAAAATACTTAGGAACAAATTTAACTAAGTAGGTGTAAGATCTCTCTTCTGGAAACTGTTAAGAAATCGATAAAAGAAATAGAAGAAAACACAATTAAATGGTAAAATATCCTGTGTTCACAGATTGGAACAATTGGTATTGTTAAAATGTCAATATTACCAAAAGCCATCTGTATATTCAATGTAATCCCTATCAAGATTTCTAAGGCATTTTTTACAGAAGTGGGAAAAACACTCCTAAAATTTATGTAGAACCACAAAAGACCCTGAATAGCCAAAGAAATCCTAAGAAAGAAGAAGAAAGCAGGAGGCATCACACTTACTGATGTCAAGGTACACTATAAAGCCATAGGCATTAAACAGTAGAGTATTGGCATAAAGATGGACAAACAGAACAATGGAACACAACTGAGAGCCCATAAATAAACCCAACCATACATGGTCAGCTAATATTTGACAAGGGAGACAAAAATGCTCACTGTATAAAAGATAGTCTCTTCAACCTGGGAAAACTGGATATTCGCATGAAAAAGAATGAAACTAGACCTACATCTTATACCACTCATACACATTAACTTGAAGTTGATTAAAGACTTAAATGTACTACCAGAAACCATAAAACTTCTGTAAGAAAACATATAGAAAATGCTCCTTGACATCAGTCTTGCTAATGACTTTTTTTGATAGGACACCTAAAGGACAAGCAAGAAAATCAAAAACAAGTAGGACTACATCACACTAAAAAGCTTCTAGACAGTAAAAGAAACCATCAACAAAAAGAAAAGACAACCTATGAAATGTGGAAGAAAATACTTACAAACCTGATAATGGGTTGATATCCAAAACATATAAAGAACCCGAAACAATTCAATAGCATAAAAACAACCTGATTTAAAAATGGACAAAGGACTTAACTAGAAAACTCTCCCAAAAAAGATATATGAAAGGCCAACAGGTACATGGAAAAGATGCTCCACATCACTAGTGATAAGGGAAATTCAAACTAAAACCACAATGATTACCACCTCATGCCTTTTAGAACAGCCATAATAAAAAAGACAAGAGATAAATGCTGCCATGAATGTAGGGAAAAGAGAACATTTCTGATTTATTTATGGGATTGTAAATTGCTACAGCCACTAGGGAAAACACTACGATAAATCCTCAAAAGTTAAAAATAGAACTATGATCCAGGGGTTCCTGGGTAGCTCAGTTGGTTAAGTGTCTGACTCCTGATTTAGGCTCAGGTCATGATCTC
The DNA here is from genome assembly GCF_024362965.1 of Panthera pardus. Lineage (NCBI taxonomy): Eukaryota > Metazoa > Chordata > Mammalia > Carnivora > Felidae > Panthera > Panthera pardus. The sequence continues at coordinate 124,955,075 of NW_026526765.1, read as the reverse complement.
ATGGTTTGTAAGATCAAACCCTGCATCAGGGATTCTCTCTCTCTACTCCCTCTGTCCATGCCCCGCTCACACACACTCTTTCTCTCTGGCAAAATAAATTTAAAAAACATTAGAAAAAAAACCGACCATATGGTCCAGCAATTCCACTTCTGGGAACAAAAAGGACACAAAACCACTAACTTGAAAAGATATGTGTACCCCCATGTTCATGGCAGCATTACTTACAATAGCCAAGACATGGAAACAACCCAAGTGTCCAGTGATGGATGAATGGATAAAGAAGTTGTATTATATATCTCTAAAATGTAGTATTATTGAGCCATAAAAAAAAAAAAAAATTCTACCACTTGAGACAACTTGGATGATTTTGAAGGCATTGTAGTAAGTGAAATAAGTTGAAAAGAAAAAGGTAAATACTGTATGATCTTATTTTGCAATCTAAAACAAAACACAAACAAAACCAACCCAACAGAAAAAAAAAAAAATCAAACTTGTGGTTTGGTGGGGACAGGGAGACAGTATTGGAGGAAGGTGGTCAAAAGGTACAAACTTCCCAGCTATAACCTAAGTATTAGGGATATAATGTAGTGCATGGTGACTAGGGTTGTTAACAGGGCCACAGGTATATAGGGAAGCTGTTAAGGGAATAAATCCTAAAACCTCTTATCCCAAGAATTTTTTTCCTTTTTTCCTTTCTTTTTTTCCTTTCATTCTATCTATATGAAAAGATGGATATTAAGTGAACCTACCATGGTAATCGTTTCACAAGATACATAAATCAAACCATCATGCTATGGGTCTTAAACTTATACAGTGACAAATGGTATGTCAATTATTTCTTGACAAAACTGGGAAAAAAAATAAACAAGAAGCAACCATGCCTCAAGGCCAGCATTTCTCAACCTTGGCACTGCAGACATTGTGAGGGAGAGAGGCTGTCCTATACGTGGTAGGATGTTTAGCAGCATCCCTGGCCACTACTCATGAGACGCCAATATCATTTCCCCCCCACAATCCCTGGTTGTGGCAACCAGAAAAGTCTCAAGACCTTGCCAAATGTTCCCTGGGGGTAAAATCTTCCCTGCTTGGGAATCACTTGTCTAGGCCTGCACAGAGCTCCCAAACTGCTGACAGATCCAGAGAACTATAGTGTTTTTGTCTTATTCATGATGCTGAGACCGCAGGCAGGGGAAACCCTTCTCCCTGCCTACTTGGAGCTGAGTGCACCAGACAGGCCTGCGGTGAGAGCAGTGGGAGGAAATATTGGGTAATGAAAATCAGGCAGATGTCTTGAACACAAATGAAGACGGAGATGTGGGCCCAGGCCTTGTCTGTATTCGAAAGGAGAAACCACTTCACCGCTGTGGTGGGGATGGACTTGGTTTTTAATGATCTCCTCTCACCCTCCTCCACTGCAAGGGCATAAAACCATCTATACGTTGTACCAGTAGCAGGGGATCTGTGAGCAGCTATTTGACTCGAAATCTGGCTTGGAGCATCTGCTCCTGCTCCTAATTATGAACGAGGCTAGGATTCATTAATATCTCCACAATGAGTTCGAAGGGCTCTTCAGAGAACAGGCTCTACACAGCATTTACAAGGGCAGGTACAAATGTGAGGAAGAGCAACCACTTCTGCTCCCCAGTTACAGGTGAGTTGCTGGACTCTCACATCTGTTTCCCGAACAAAATCAAGAGGGCTCAGAGACACATTCCTCCCAGTCAGGACTCTTGCTTGCATCATCTTACCTGTGTTGATTCATTAACTGCACCTATCTTGGCATGCCATATTTCTTTCACATTCTTGTGCTTTACCCAAAAAATCACTAATAGCCAGTGCTGGCAAGGGTACAATAAAACATACATTCTATAATTCTGGGGGTACAACCAGCATAAGGTAGCAACACCCATGAGTGGCTTTTAAAATGCACATGCCAGTACCGCATATTTCTACTTCTGGGAATGTATCATAAAGAAATAATTCTAACTGGAGAAAGACTCCTATGCCCAAAGTATTCATTATGTATTTATAGAAAATTAGAAAGAATGGAAACCACCAACTGTCTATTGTCAGATATTTTCGTTTGTTATAATGTAGTATTACATATTCCCTGGACTAATACATACCATTAAAACATCATTTCCAAAGAATAGCATCATACTATAATAAAATGTTTATGCTGTGTCATTAAATGAAAACACAGAGAGAGAACACCAAATCATATCAACAGCATGACATCAACCATGAAAATAAACACTTTGGCATTAAAAAGTCTTCTGAAAGCAAACAGATCCTCCACACAAAAAAAAAAATGTTAACCGTAACTGCATATGGGAGGGAAGTTATTTATTTCTCTTTCTATATCTTCTAAATTCTCTTTTACAATTCTCTTTTTAAATAATCTATTTCTTTACAATGGGAAAAGAACAATTTAGTATCAAAAGAATAATAGTAAACCCACATCTAGAACATAAATACATCCCCTCCATATCATCTTTAGCCCAGGTTTTTTCACAGTTTGAGATTTATTTATTGACATATAACACTGCCTACGTTTAAGGTACATGACGTGATAATTTAATAGATGCATATACTGCAAAATGATTACCAAGGTAAGGTTAACACATACTTCATCTGACATAATTACCATGTTAATGTTACATGTATGACATTTAAGATTTACTTTCTCAGCAACATTTGAGTATACAATACAGTATTGTTAACTATAGTCAACATGCTGTTCATTAGATCACCAGATTCCCTTATAACTTGAAGTTTGTCTCAGCAATCAGACAACATAAAGGAATAAAAAGCATCCAAATCAGCCAGGAGAAGTCAAACTTTCACTCTTCGCAGATGACATGATACTCTATATGGAACACCCAAAAGATTCCACTAAAAAACTGCTAGAACTGATCCATGAATCCAGCAAAGTTGCAAGACATAAAATCAACGCACAGAAATCGGTTGCATTCCTATACACAAATAATGAAGCAGCACAAAGAGAAATCAAGGAATCGATCCCATTTACAATTGCACCAAAAACCATAAAATACCTAGGAATAAATCTAACCAAAGAGGTGAAAATCTATACACTGAAAACTATAGAAAGCTTATGGAAGAAATTGAAGAAGACACACAAAAAAAATGGAAAAATATACAAGGCTCCTGGAGTGGAAGAACAAACATTGTTAAAATGTTGATACTACTGAAAACGATCTACATATTCAATGCAATACCTATCAAAATAACACCAGCATTCTTCACAGAGCTATAACAAATAATCCTAAAATTTGTATGGAACTGGAAAAGACCCTGAAGAGCCAAAGCAATTTTGAAAAAGAAAACCAAAGCTGGAGACATCACAATCTGAGACTTCAAACTGTATCACAAAGCTGTAATCATCAAGACAGTATGGTATTGGCACAAAAACAGACACTCAGATCAATGGAACAGAATGGAGAACCCAGAAATGGACCCCACAAACGTATGGCCAACTCATCTTTGACAAAGCAGGAAAGAATATCCAACGGAGTAAAGGCAGTCTCTTCAGCAAATGGTGCTGGGAAAACTGGACAGCGACATGCAGAAAAATGAACCTGGACCACTTTCTTATACCATACACAAAAATAAACTCAAAATGGATCAAAGACTTAAACGTAAGACAAGAGGCCATCAAAATCCTAGAGTAGAAAGCAGGTAACAACCCTTTTGACCTTGGCCACAGCAACTTCTTACTCAACACGTCTCCGGAGGCAAGGGAAACAAAAGCAAAAATGAACTACTGGGACCTCATCAAAATAAAAAGCTTCTGCACAGCCAAGGAAACAATCAGCAAAACTAAAAGGCAACTGAAAGACTGAGAGAAGATATTTGTAAACAACATATCAGATAAAGGGTTAGTATCACAATCTATAAAGAACTTCTCAAACTCAACACCCAAAAAACAAATAATCCAATGAAGAAATGGTCAAAAGACATGAGTAGACACTTCTCCAAAGAAGACATCCAGATGGCCAACCAACACATGAAAAATGCTCAAGATCACTCATCATCAGGGAAATACAAATCAAAACTACAATAAGATCCCACCTCACATCTGTCAGAATGGCTAACATTAACAACTCAGGCAACAAAAGATGTTGGCGAGGATGCAGAGAAAGAGGATCTCTTTTGCATTGTTGGTGGGAATGCAAACTGGTGCAGCCACTCTGGAAAACAGTATAGACATTCCTCAAAAAGTTAAAAATGGAACTACCCTACGACCCAGTAATTGCACTACTAGATATTTATCCAAGGGATACAGGTGTGCTGTTTCGAAGGGGCACATGCACCCCAACATTTACAGCAGCACTATCGGCAATAGCCAAAGTATAGAAAGGGCTCAAATGTCAATCAATGGATGAATGGATAGAGAAGATGTGGTATATATATAAAATGGAGTATTACTCAGCAATCAAAAAGAATGAAATCTTGCCATTTGCAACTACATGGGTGGAACTGGAGGTTATTGTGCTAAGTGAAATTGGTCAGTGAGAGAAAGACAAATATATGAGTTCACTCATATGAGGAATTTAAGGTACAAAACAGACGAACATAAGGGAAAGGAAGCAAAAATAATATAAAAACAGGGAGGGGGGCAAAACATAAGGGACTCTTAAATACAGAGAACAAAGAGAGGTGGGAGGGGGGTGGGCTAAATGAGTAACGAACATCAAGGAATCTACTCCTGAAATTATTGTTGCACCTATGCTAGCTAACTTGGATGTAAATTTAACAATCAATCAATCAATCACTAAAACAACTTGAAGTTTGTACCCTTTGACCAACATCTCCTCATTTCCTCCCACTCCACCTCCCAAGCCTTAGCAAATACCAATATACTCTGTTTCTATAAATTTAACTTCTTTAGATTCCACATATAAGTGAAATCATACAGTATTTGTCTTTCTCTGACTTATTTCATTTAGTATAATGCCCTCAAGGTCCACCCATGCTATTGCAAATGGCAGGATCTCCTTCTTTTTTGTGGTTGAATAATATTCCATTGTACTTTTTTTTTCTTTGTCCATTCATCTGTCAAAGGACATTTAGGTTGTTTCCATGTCTTGGTTACTGCAAATAATACTGCAATGAACACGGGAGTGCAGACACCTCTTCAAGGTAGTGATAATTTCCTTAGGATATACACCCAGAAGTGTAGATTCTAGATCTATGGTAGATCATGTGGTAGTTGGGTTTTCCATTTTTTGAGGAACCTCCATAGTGTTTTCCGCAGTGGCTGCAACAATTTACATTCCCACAAATAGTGTACAAGAGTTTCCTTTTCTCCATACCCTTGCCAACACTTGTTATCTCTTGTCTTTTTTACAGTAGCCACTCTAACGGTCATGAGGTGATCTCTGAGGTTTTGATTTGGATTTCTCTGATAATTAGTGATGGTGAGCATCTTTTCATGTATCTGTTGTCCGTTTGTATATGTTCTTTGGAAAAATGTCCAGGTCCTCTGCCCATTTTGAAATCAGATTATTTTGTCTTTTGCTATTGAGCTGTATGAGTGTTTTACATATTCTATAATAAGCCCTTATCAGATACAGGGCTTGCTAATATTTCCTTCCACTTTGTAGACTGCCTTTTCATTTTGTGGATTGTTTCTTCAGCTGTGCAGGGGCTTTTTACAGTGTGATGTAGTCCTACTCATTTATTTTTTGCTCCCATTGCTTGTACTTTTGGTCTACATACAAAAAAAGTCATTGCAAAGACCGGTGTCAATGAGCTCTTTCCTTATGTTTTCTTCTAGAGTTTTATGGTTTCAGGTCTTAAATTTATATCTTTAGGGGCTCCTTGCTGGATCAGTCAGTCAGTAGAGCACACAATTCTTGATCTCAGGCTTTTAAGTTCAAGCCCCACATTGGGTATATATAAATTACTTAAAAATAAAATGTTTAAAAAAAATAAACCTTTAATCCATTTCAAGTTAATTTTTGTGAGTGGTGTAAGATATCAGCCCAATTTCATTTTCTTTCATATGAATATCCAGTTTTCCCATCACCATTTATTGAGGAGACTATCCTTTCCCCCATTAAGTGACCTTATTATTTTGCCTGTAGCACTTACCACCAACTGTTGTGTCTTATTCTCCCCATTATTTTTCTCCCCACCTAGAACACAGATTCCATAAGGGTAGACAAGTACCCGATATGTAATAGATGCTCAATACAGTTTGTTGAATTGAACGTGCAAGTTAGACTGTAGAGTTTGTTTGCTTGTTTAATTTCTCTGTCAGTAAGGCAAATGCTGTCATAGTGAGACAGTAACTGGAACAACCACTTGGGAAAACTATTTAACTGCATCTATGAAAGCTGAATGTTCACCTATGCTATAACCAATCGATTCTCTGCTTCAGTATGTACCTGTAAAAAATGCATACATAGATTCACCAGAAGACATTCCCAAGAAGGTGCTATTATATAATAGCCAAAGCCTGAAAACTACCCAAAGGTCCTTCAGTAATAGAACAGGTAGAGACTTCTAGGGAAGATGGTGGAATAGGAGGATCCTAAGCTCACCTCATCCCGTATAACAACCATATCAGTGTAAATAACTCAGAAAACAACCTGAAGACTGGCAGAACAAACCCTCTACAGCTAAATTTAAAGAGGCCACAATGAAGAGGGGAGGAAGGGCAGAGACACAGTTGGGAGCTAAATGTACATGCAGGACTGTCTGCATGTAGGGGAAAGAAACAAACATCCCAGCCACTCCAGGCACAAGCAATCTCCCTAATGTTTGGCTTTAAAAACCAGAGGGGCTGAATTCCACAGGCTCTTACAGTAATGTGTGCCTAACACATGGATCTTTAAAAATCTGTGGGCATGCCCTGGGAGAATGATCAGAAACTGTGTGCCCACCCTTAAAGAGCTAGCACAATGGGGTGCCTCGCTGGCTTAGACAGTAGAGCATGGGACCCTTAATCTCAGGGCTGGGAGGTCAAGCCCCATGTTGGGCAAGAAGCCTTCTTTAAAAAAGAGAGAGAGAGAGAGAGACAAAAAACACAGCACAAAAAAGCACAAAAAACAGCCCCACAGAGATATGGCATAGAAGCAGCATTTTTAAAAATGCCTGGGTTATATACAGCAGGGAGATTTGTTTACTAACTGTGAAGTATGTGCCACTTCCTTCCCCCAAACCTCCCAGCCTAGACATCTGTAAGAACCAGCACGGTGACAACACTCTCCATCTCACACCACTGGCTTCTGCATATCTGCCCCCTCCAATGCACCTGCTTCTGTCCCCTGCCACTGCAGGCCCCCTCCCACAACCAACAGGCAGAGATCTTATAGCTACAGCACACCATGCTCCTGCATTCTTTTGTGTACATGACCCCTCCAGCCAGGCGTCAGCTCCAGGTCACTTACCACAACAGACCTGTGCAGACTTTGCTAACACTGGGTGCCCCACCCCCACATTCTCTTAAAGACCTGTCCCTTTCAATATGACCATGGCCAGAGCCCATCCAAAGATAACCACACACATCAGTCCAACTGTGGCCCACAGAGGACTGGGAGCAGACATCTAGTCCGAATGCAGGTCCCCACCCACCAACAGAAGTTTCTCAGGGCACTACAGTTTGGTGCTACCACATCTCTGGCAAATACCTGGTCTGACTCAACTCAAACCCAAGGTGGCCCCAGACTGGCCCACTAACAACACAGGAACCAAATCCTGCCCATAACGGGCAAAGAGAGCCATGGAATATGAATGAAAGCCAATGAAACTCAGCTACAACAGTAGGGTATATGCAACACACACAGGAGACACTCCTCAAGTAACAAGTTCTGGTAAACAGGGGACACTACACTATAGGACACTACAGGATCTCTTCTTCATAAGGCCATTACTTTCAAGAGCAGGAAACATAGCTGACTTTCCTAACACATAAAAACAGAGAGTTAGACAAAATGAGGAGACAAAGGAATAGGTCCCAAATGAAAGAACAGGACAAAATCGCAGCAAGAGACCTAAACAAAGCAAATGTAAATAATATGTCTAGTAGGGAATTTAGTGTAGTGGTCATAAAGATATTCATTGGACTTGAGAAAAGGGTGGAAGACCTCAATGAGACCCTTAACAAAGAGAAAGGAAACATAAAAAGAACTAATCAGATAAAGAACTCAATTAATGAAATTAAAATATACTAGATGGAATAAACAGTAGACTACATGAAGCAGAAGAGACCTGGAGCAGTAATGTAAAGTAATGTAATGTAGTCTTTGGGAGAGAGAAAAATACTAATAATAAATGAAAAGAGATTTAGTGAACTGAGCAATACCATCAACTGTAATAACATTTGAATTACAGGGAACCCAGGAGAAAAGAGACAAAAGGAGGCAGATTATTTATCTAAAGAAACAATAAGCTGAAAACTTCCTAAATCTAGGGAAAGAAACAGAAACCCAGATCCAGGAGGTACAGAGAGAGTCCCCAACAAAATCACACCAAGACACACAGTAATTAAAACAGCAAAAAGCAGTGATAAGGAGAGAATTTTATAAGCAGCAAGAAAAAAGAAAACAACTTAATACAAAGGAAACTCTATAAGGCTATGAGCTGACTTTTCAGCAAAATCTTTGCATACCAGAAGGGAGTGGCAAGATATATTCAAAGTAATGAAAGAAAAAAACCCTGCAGGAAAAAAACAGTCTATCCAGCAAGGCTATCATTCAGAATAGAAGGAGAGATAAAGAGCTTTTCAGACAATCAAAAGTTAAAGGAATTCATGACCACTAAACAAGCCCTACAAGAAATATTAAAGAGGATTCTGTGAGTGGAAAAGAAAGACCATAGTAGGACTAAGAAAAGTAGAAAGTACAAAAGCAGTGAAAATAAGCATATCTATAAAAATTAACCAAGGAATTCACAAAATAAAAGGATATAAAGTATGATACCATATATCTAAAATGTAGGTGGGAGAGAGGAGTAAGGAACAGGTTTAAACTTAAGTGACTATCAACAATACAGATTGCCAGGTCCATAAGATGTTATATACAAATTTAATGGTAACCACAAACCAAAAACCATTAATAGATATGCAAAAAAATTAAGAGGAAGGAACAAAGCGGGGGGCGGGGGGGGGGGGTGGATAAACCAAAACAGACCTTTTAGAGTCTTTTAGAGTACTGATGGTTACCAGAGAAGAGGTGGGTGGGGGAATGGGTGTAATAGATGAAGGGGATTAAGAGTACACGTATCGGGGCGCCTGGGTGGCTCAGTCGGTTAGGCGTCCGACTTCAGCTCAGGTCACGATCTCGCAGTCTGTGAGTTCGAGCCTCGCGTCGGGCTCTGGGCTGATGGCTCAAAGCCTGGAGCCTGCTTCCGATTCTGTGTCTCCCTCTCTCTCTGCCCCTCCCCCGTTCATGCTCTGTCTCTCTGTCTCAAAAATAAATAAAAAACGTTAAAAAAAAAAATTTAAAAAAAAAAAGAGTACACGTATCCTGATGAGCACAGAATAATATACAGAATTAATGAATCACTATATTGTACACCTGAAAATAATTTAACAGTGTATATTAACTATATTGAAATTAAACTTTTTAGAAAAGAGAGAAAGGAGAGCACCTGGGTGACTCAGTTGGTTGAGCATCTGAGTCTTGATTTCAGCTCAGGTCATGATTTCACAGTTTGAGATCGAGGTCCATGTCAAGCTCTGCACTGACAGCATGGAGCCTGCCTGGGATGCTCTCTCTCCATCTATCTGCCCTTCCACCCCCCAAAATAAATAAACATTAAAAAAATTAAAAAATTAAAAAGGGAAAAGAATCCAAGGATATCACTAAAGAATGCCAACAAACCTGAGAGAAGAAAGGAACAGAGAAGAACTACAAAAACACCCATAAACCAAAAGTAAGTACATACGTATCAATTATTACTCTGAATATTAAAGGACTAAAGACACAGGGTGATGGAATGGATACAAAAACCAAGACCCATCCATATGATGCCTACAAGAGACTTATTTCAGACCTAAAGACAAATACAGATTGAAGGTGAAGAGAAGTGAAAAGAAAGCCAGGGTAGCACTACTGATATTGGGGGGGGAAAAAAGAAAAGAAAAAAACTTTAAAACAAAGACTGTAACAAGAGACAAAGAACCACACTATATAATCATAAAGGAAACAATCCAACAAGATCTAACAATTGTAAATATTTATGCACCCAAAATGGCAGCACTAAATACATAAAGAAACTAGTAACAAGCATAAAGGAAGTAATCAATAGTAATACAATAACAGCAGACTTCAACACCCCCACTTACATCAATGGATAGATCATCCAAACAGGAAATAAATACGCAAACAGTGGCTTTCAATGACATACTGGACCAGATGGATCTAACATATTATTCAGAACATTTCATCCTAAAACAGCAGAGTACGTATTTTTTTCAAGGGCACATGGAACATTCTCAAGAACAGATCACATATTAGGCCACAAAACGACTCTCAACAAATTCTAAAAGCCTTAAGTCATATCAGGTATCTCTCTGACCGCAATGCTATGAAATTACAAATCAAACACAAGAAAAAATCAGGAATGAGCACAAATGCATGGAAGTTAAATAACATACTATTAAACAATGAAGGAGTCAACCAAGAAATCAAAGAGGAAATAAAAAATACATGGAGACCAATGAAAATGACAACAGAGTGATCCAAAAATCTTTGAGATGCAACAAAAGCTGTTGTAAGAGGGATGTTTATAGCAATACAGGCCTATCTCAAGAAGAAAAAGCTCAAATAAACAACCCAACCTTACACCTAAAGGAGGTAGAAAAAGAAGAACAAACCCCAAAACAGTACAAGGAAGGAAGTAGTGAAAATGAGAGCAGAAATAAAATAGAAACAAAAAAACAACATATCAATGAAACCAGGAGCTAGTCCTTAAAAAAAAAAAAAAATAGTCCTTAAATTATCAACAAAATTGATAAGCCTTAGTTATATTAAGAAAAAAAAAAAACCTGAAGACTCAAAGTGAAAAATTAAAGTGAAATAACAACTGACACAACAGAAATAAGGATTATAACAGATTATGAAAAATTATATGGCAACAAATTGGGCAACCTAGAAGAAATGGATGAATCCCCAGAAACATAAAACATCCCAAAAGTGAAGGAGAAAGAAATAGAAAATTTCAACAGACCAATTACCAACAATAAAATTAAATCATTAATCAAAAAACTCCCAAAAGTCCAGAACCACATTGCTTTACAGGTTAATTCTACCAAACATTTAAAGTAAAATTAATACCCATTCTTCTCAAACTATTCCAAGAAAACCTGAAGAGGAGAGAAAGCTTCCAATTTCATTCTATATGGCCAGCATTCCCTGATACCAAAACCAGGTAGAGAAAACTACAAAAGAAGAGAACTATAGACCAATATCCCTGATGAATATAGATACAGAAATCCTCAAAAAAATAACAGCAAACTTAATTCAACAATACATTTTAATAAATCATGCACCATGATTGAGTACGATTTATTCCTGGGGGCAAGAATGGTTCAATACTTGTAAATTAATCAACATGATACATCACATGAAAAAGAAAAAGGACAAAAACCATACAATCATTTCAACAGATGCAGAAAAAGCATTTGACAAAGTACGACACCCACTCATGATAAAAACCCTCAACAAAGTAGTAAACATTTAGAAGAAACATAACTCAAGATAATAAAGGCCATCTATGAAAAACCCACAATCACCATCATACTCAATGATGAAAAACTGATGGCCTTTCCCCTAAGGTCAGGAACAAGACAAGGAAGTCCATTCTCACCACTTTTATTCAACATAGTACCGGAAGTCATAGCCACAACTGTCAGATAAGAAAAATAAATAAAACACATCAAAATTGGTAAGAAAGAACTAAAACTTTCACAATTTACAGAGGACAGGATACTATATACAGAAAATCCTAAAGACTTCACCAAAAAACTACTAGAATTGATAAATGAATTCAGTAAAGTCAGAGGATACAAAATCAATATACAGAAATTTACTGCATTATATACAATTATAATGAAAGAGTAGAAGAAATTAACAAAACAATACCATCTACAATTGTACCACAAATAATGAAATACCTAAGAATAAACTTAACCACGGAGGTGAAAGATCTGTACTCTGAAAACTTTAAAATGCTGATGAAAGAAAATGAAGATGAAATCAACAAATGGAAAGATATAGCGTGCTCATGGTTTGGGAGAAAAAGTACTGTTAAAAAGTCTATACTACCAAAGCAAACTACGTATTTAATGCAACCTCTATCAAAATGACAACATTTTTCAAAGAACTAGAACAAACAATCCTAAAATCTGTATGGAACCACAAAATACCCCAAATAACCAAAGCAATATGAAAAAATAAGAAGCTAGAAGTATTATAATCCCAGACTTTAAGATATACTACAAAGCTACAGTAATCAAAACAGTATGGTACTGGCACAAAAATAGACACATAGGTCCATAGAACAGAACAGATAGCCCAGAAATGAGCCCATGATTATATGGCCAATTAATCTTCGACAAAGGAGGCAAGAATATGCAATGGGGGAAAAGACAGTCTCTTCAACAAATGGTGTTGGAAAACTGGACAACTAAACACAAAAAAAAATGAAACTAAACCACTTTCTTACACCATACACAAAATAAACTCAAAGTGGATTAAGTACCTAAATGTGAGACCTGAAACCATAAAAATTCTGCAAAAAAATACAGGCAGTAATTTCTCTGACAATGGCTATAATAACATTTCTAGATATGTTTCCTGAGGCAAGGGAAATAAAAGCAAAAATAAACTATTGGGACTACACCAAAATAAAAGGCTTCTGCACAGCAAAGGAAACAACAAAACAGGCAACCTACTTAATGGAGAAGATATTTACAAATGACATATCGTATAAATGGTTAGTATCCAAAATATGTAAACAATTTGTACAACTCAACATAAACACAAATAATCCAATTTTTAAAAATGGGAAGAAGACATAAACAGACATCTCTCTAAAAAAGATATACAGATGGTTAACAGGACACATGAAAAAATGCTCAACATCACTCACCATCAGGGAAATGCAAATCAAAACCATGATGAGTTACCGCCTCACATTTGCCAGAATGGCAAAAATCAGAAACACCAAGTGTTGGTGAGGATGTGGAGAAAAAGGAACCCTCCCTCATGCACAGTTAGTGGGAGTGCAAACTGGTGCAGCCACTGTGGAAGACAGTAGTGAGGTTCCTCAAAAATTTCAAAATCCAATTTCCATATGATCTAGCAATTCTACTGAGTTCTTACCCCAAGAAATCAAAAACACTAATTTGAAAAGATAGAGGCACCCCTGTGTTTATTGCAGCATTGACAATAGCCAAATTATCAAGCCATCCAAGTGTCTGCTGGCAGATGAAGGAATAAAGAAGATGTGGAATGAATTAACACTTAGCCATAAAACAGAAAGGCATTTTGCCAGTTGCAACAAGGATGAATCTATTGGTTATAATTCTGAGTGATGTAAGTCAGAGAAAGACAAACACAATATGATTTCATTCATATGTGGAATTTAAGAAACAAAACAAAGAAAGAAAACAATGACAAACTGAAAAACAGACTTTTAACTACGGAGAACAAAGTGATGGTTACCAGAGGGCAGATGGTGGGGCGGGGGGGGGGGGGGGGGGGGGGGTTGTGAAGCAGGTTAAGTGGACGGAGAGCACACACATCTTTATAAGCACTGAGTAAAAGGTACAGAAGTGCTAAATACTGTACACCTGAAACTAATATAACACCGTATGTTAACTCTACTGGAATTAAATACTTAAAAAACAATAAAACATATAAATTATGGAATATTCACACAGCGATGAGAATAACAAAGCAGAATGACACACGGTGTATCACAAATGTGATGTTGGGCAAAAGCAGCCAGGCAAAAAAAATAGAACTCCGTTATAAAAGTATAAAAACAGACAGAACTAGTCTATAGAGTTACAAGTCAGGAGTGTTCTCAGCTAGACAGGGACAGGCCATGACAGCAAGGAACACAAAACAGACTGCTCAGATGCTGATAATGTTCTGTCTGTTGACTTGGTTGATGGTTGTGTAAGTGTGTTCACTTTATGAAAGTACACCAAGCAGTAGTACACGCACGATTGGCACTTTTGCTGGAAGTATGTTATACTCCAATGAAACATACTCCCTACCAAGCCAGACCTTTACCTACAGGACAGACAAGGCGAAACACCACACTTCAGCATTCATACACATCAAGTCCTGTCTCATCTAAATGCTCCACCTCAACTGTACCAACTAGCACCCTTCTGCTGGCACTGCCCGGGTTCCTCAACTTAGGCAAAAGAGCAGAGGCAACCCATGTGTGTCAGTCAGATAGGCTGACATGGCCTGACCTCTAGACAGATTCACAGATGAAGGCTTATGCTACTTTTCCACAGAGAGACATGGCTCAGGTAACGATGCCTCCAGATGTCCAGCTTGCCAGGACTGCTCTGGTTCCTTTGTAGGCCAGGCCTTTTCCTTTGCACAACAACCCCCAATAGGTCCCCAGATGACAAGCATCCCTTCGTCTTCACTTTATCTCAGACAAGGAACCTGCAGATTCCAGAGGACAGGAATCAGCTTTTTTTCACTCCCTGCTACATCCTAAATAGCCAGCACAGTGTCAAGTACGTAACACCCTGGCCAGTAAGTATCTCCGGTAGGAATATATGAATACGTGACCAAACACAACTACTGAATCTGTGTACCAGGATCTGGTTACTAGAAAAGCAAGGATCTAGGTCCAGGATGACCATGGAGAGAAACAAAGCATTTTTAAAAACATATGTAAAGGTCTTTCTGAGGTAAGAAAAAATTTTATACCATCAATTCTGTCACGTAAAGAAAAATCACACAATTTATCTTTACCAGGTATAACATTTTTATTCTCTCATTCATTGAAAATGGCATAGGTCTTATTCAAGTCAGCTAGTCAAAGGTTGTAGACCAGATCCAGACTCAAAGCAAAAGTAGCTGATTGAGACAGGAAATGACACCTTAGCCTAATTAAAGTTCTGGACACCAACCAGCCAACCAAACCCACCAATGTCACAAAAGAATCATCATATCCAATGAGCATAAAAAGACATGGAAACTACCCAACGGTCCCTTAACATTGGGGCTATGGAAAGACCCCAAGTAGCCACATAAATCTATTCATTTATCATCTGTTAACAATTTTCTCCTTCTTGGCAATGGGTTTTTTAAAATATAAAATTTATTTTCAAATTGGCTTCCATACAACACCCAGGGCTCATCCCAACAAGTGCCCTCCTCCATGTCCATCACCCACTTTCCCCTCTACTCACCCCCCCATCAACCCTCAGTTTGTTCTCAGTATTTAAGAGTCTCTTATGGTTTGCCTCCTTCCCTCTCTGTAACTTTGTTTCCCCTTCCCCTCCCCGATGGTCTTCTGTTAAGTTTCTCAAGATCCACATATGAGTGAAAACATTTATCTGTCTCTCTCTGACTGTCTTATTTCACTTAGCATAATACCCTCCAGTTCCATCCACGTTACTGCAAATGGCCAAATTTCATTCTTTCTCATTGCCAAGTAGTATTCCATTATATATACAAACAACATCTTATTTATCCATTCATCAGTTTTAGGTACATTAATTAGAAGAAATTCAGTAACACAGGGTAAAGCAAAGTTTGAGAGGTTGTTCAGTGGGCAGTGCAATGGCTTTAGAACAAGGAGTGCTACCATGTCCTGATGATCCTCAAAAATGTTCTCACCTTTAATGAGTCTTTGCTTTTGGAGTCCTCTGATCTTTCCAAAATTATCTGTCCAAATCATCAAAAAAATTAATACACCAAAAAGAGAGCTGCAAGGAGTATCACTCTCCGACCCACATCCCTCAGACCTTCTCTGTGCTTCCACCAACCAGTATCTGCAACCCCATGCGCAAAATCACACCTCTGTGAAAGTAGATATTCTGTGTAATATCCACCATTCCTTATTACATACTCTTAGCACCACTTAAGCTTCAATACTCATTTCTCTGTACACTAAAGTCAATGTCAGAGTCAGTTTCCTTCAGTGTGCACAAAACCTATCAATTCTGCTAGAGAAGATACAAAGTTAGCCCAGCACTGGCTGGGTTCAGGCTCCTTTAGAGATATTAAGATTTATTGAGAGGATCCCTAGGACTTTATCATGTTAGAAGGCCCCGGGTCAATTTCACCATGCTCACATGCACACGTGTCCCTAGAAGCCAATCGAGTCCATTGTTATCCCACTCCCAGAGCACCTCATAACAATGACTGCCACTGAGATCTATGGAGATATACACAATGAAAAGCAAAACCCTTCTTTCTACTGGAATCAACAGTAGCCCTGTTGGCCTACGGGGAAAATATGGCACTCACAGTCATTTACTATTGGACAAAATGCTCATTTTGTCTAAAATTTTATTATTCATTGGATCCCTTGGTGTTGGGTATTTAGGATACATAATAACTCTCCAGGATTTTTTCTAGAAATACAGCCTGAAAATTACCTGCCTCACAATTATCTGCTCTGCCTATGTAAAATGCAGCTTCCTAGGTGTCACCTTTGACCTACTGAAGACTATGCTCTGGACTGGGGAGGCTGAAATCTACATTTTAAACAAGACCAGTGGCGATGTTTCAAGATTATGAAGATGGGAGTCTGAAAGGCATTTCCCCCTTTTGCCTTGGCCATGCCTAGTCACCTATAACTTGGCCTGGCCTTTTTTAGAGCAGAGTTACAGCAATTCCATCTAAAGGGTGGGACAGAATTTGCAACTACATGGTTGGAACTAGAGGGTATTATGCTAAGCAAAGTAAGTCAGGCAGAGAAAGACAAATCTCATATGATTTCACTCATATGTGGGATTTAAGAAACAACAGATGAACATGGGTGAAGGGAAGGAAAAATAAGATAAAAACAGAGACGGAGGCAAACCATAAGAGAGTCTTAAATACAGAGAACAAACTGAGGGTTGCTGGAGGGGTGTTGGGTCATGGGGAGGGGTGGGGTGGCTAAATGGCCAATGTGCATTAAGGAGGGAACTTGTTGGGATGAGCACTAGGTGTTGTATGGATTCTACGGGGCCCTACTCCTAAAATCAATACTACACTATATATAAACTGATTTGAATTTAAATGAATGGTGGCAGAGAAAGGAGAGAGCTAAAACAGAAAAGGGGAGGCTTATAGTCTCTGGATAGTTGTTTTCTCTATGTTTTATCTGCACAAAGACTGCCTGGAATGCCCGCAGGAAGTTCTGCTTCCCTGCTCCAATCACAGGCATCAACGGACTTTGCATAAATGCCTGTTCACCCACCACATAATAATGCTGGGGAATGTTGACAGTGCCCTCTGTAGTGTGACGTGTTGCAGATCACACAGGAAGAGTTCGCAAATTATTACAAACAGTCGTCTAAGACGTCCTTCCTTCCTCCCTTTCCCAGTACGCCAAATTAAAAAAAAAAAATTTAAAAGATCAAGAGAGAGAGTCTCTTGAGGGACGTATTTGTATAGGATCCTAAGAAGAGCAGCCCAATCAAGTGGATGTGGACTTTAATATTATCCTTCCAGAAGAATCTCCAGTAATTCATTTTTACCTCCCTAGAAAGAAACCTTTATTGTCATGTCTGTCATAGACCTGGGAGGACCCAGAAGCAGGGGCTATGAAATGCCCCACACCACTCAGCACTCTGACATGGGGCTAAAAGAAGCACATGCGTGTCCGTCTCTCCCCCTAAACTGTGACCCTTGAGGGTGGAAATCTTGGTTTTCATCCTTGGCCTCCAAGCCTGGCACCCACTTTGTTCTCAGCAATGGTAACATGGGAAGGGAATGGGGAGAGGAACAAGGACCAGCCCATATAAACCAGTCTCATTGTTGAAATAAATACTTCACAAATCATCACCCCATCCAGAAATTCCAGGGTGCCTTTATTTCTAAAGAGCAGCAGCAGTTACTGGAGTGCCACAGCCCAGAACACTGGACCACCAAGGGAAGGAGAAGCACATGGCCACAGACACTAAAAGAGAAAGAGGTACTTTCTGCAAAGGGGGAGGCAAAGTGAGGGATCTGACACAGCAGAGATGGCTATCAGAGCCAACAGAGAGGGGGGACAAACGAACAGGCCATCCTTCCAAGGGATTGGCCCATCTGCACACCACACTTGTCACTTGACTCATTCCCCTGCCCCCAAAATATGTGTTAAACTGAAAACGTGCAAAGTGCGATTTTTAAATCAACTAGGGGAGAGCTTGCTGCTTAACAGAATCCCAGGGCAAACGTGTCTAATGGAAACACATCAGTGTCTTCCCACTTCGGGATCTTTGGACTTGCTCTCCCCACAGGATACCCCGAATACAACCACCTCTTCTCCTCACCTGGCTCACTCCTGTCATCCGCCACCTAGCAGCTCCAATGGCTTTCTCAGGGATGCATTCCCTGACCAAAAGAGTTGATTAGCTCCCCCCCTCCCCTTTACACAGTCTCAAGGCATCTGTACCTCTCTACCTGATAGCACTTTTGGCTACTGTACCCGAATGGTGATTTTGTGATGATTTACCTGTTTGCCACACTAGATGGTAAATCCCAGGAGGGTACAAACCATGTCTGCAGGAGGGTACACCATGCTCTGCATTGGCTATTTTTTATTGTTTGGGTTTCCCTCAACCAGAGCCAACCTGCTTTGCCTTTAGTGAATTACAGGTCCTCTGAGAGCCTGTCATCATCTAGAACTGAAGAGCTACACTGGAGGAGTGAAGTAACAAAGGCCTGGCCAACCCTATGAGTACTTTCCTCTTGGTTCTAAAGCCAAACCAGGAGCTTGGGGACTCCTGAACACCAAACAGAAGCATTTGCTAGACCCTGCAGGAATTTCCTCAAGGACAGTAATGCAGAACTCCATCTTCCTCCAAGCCAGCCTGGATCACTCTGGAGCACAAGAAGGTTTATACCTTTTGAGATGGGCTACAGGCAACTGGATCAGAGTTTACCGTTAAAAGGGATACCAATTAGAGCTTAGCCAGCAGAACAGAGCTCCCTGGGGAGCCCTTCACAGAACTAGGATTTCAGGCACAGCTGGGCACAAAGCCCCTCTCAGATACATCAGGAGGAGTTGCCAGCTTCAGGAAGTCTGGTGATGATGTGAAACATAATGGGAAGGTGTTCTGTGCCAGGAGCTGCAACTGGAAGGAAATTAACAGAGAACCACACGGAACCTCACACAGCCATCCCAAGGGGCAAGGAAGGTAGATAAGGTCAAGGATAATAGAAGAAATGGCCCCAACATTTCCCTAAGACATGAGACAGAAAACAACATCTGAAGCCATGTGCCAACAATTCACTCACACTCACAGGGCACAAGAGAAGTGACCTTCGGAAAGCAAATCAGAAGAGCAGGTATACCAGCCACTCAAAGAGCACGAGCACCTACTTTGCATCATGATCTTACTTATCCTCCCCCAAGCGGCACCAAGAAGCTATGATTGCTCTACTTGTATAGATAAGGAAAGGGCAGCTCTGGCCAAAGACCCAAGCTTATACTTGGCAAGACTGCAAGGTGAGCTCAGGTCAAAAGTGGGCTCTTCACCATGACAGGACTCAGGCTCAAAGAGCTTTTCACAGATTCAGAAACTGTGCCCAGACTGTGTGGGGGTTCGGTCTCCCTGTGAGTTTCCCCAGGATTCTCAACAGCACCCCCACCTGTTGGTATCCACAACCACTATCAGTTACTAAAAGAAAGACAGACACGTGTCCAAAGCTAGCTGACCTACTGGGCCCAGCCTTCTGCTGGGCCCTTCTGCAAAGAACTACTTGTCCCCATCCTGCAAGTGTGGAGAGTCCTGGTCCAGGATAATTCACTCATTCATTCATTCATGCATTCATTTACTCAAATTCATTCCAACACTCACTGAGCAATCTTCTGTGAGGAGCTTAAAAGCAAAGGTCCAGGGACACCAAGCTCTATACCACAGTGCCTCCTGAAAGGGTTTATAAAGTTGTAAGGTCCCAGCTTAGAGATAGAGATTAGGTCCCTCAAAACACTACTTTTCAATCTGTGCCTGATATATAATTTCTGCCTATCAAAAACTATAAAAGCACACGTCTATAATTCTCTTATAGGCTTTCTTTCCCCAGGGATGTATCAGGAGTCATGCTTAGGAAAATTCAAGTCAACACAATGCTTACTCACTACCTATTCTGTGCCACGCATAATAAGACTCAGGCTCTTTCTTCAGGAAGCATCCGACGATTTAAACAGCTAAAATATAAACAAATCAAACTATAAATTGAGGAATAATAAAGTGCTGTAGGAGTTGTTAATATTAATAAAAATAATAGCCTCCATCTGCTCAGCATTTATGATGACACCAGACACTGTGCTAAGCACTTCACGTGCATTAGCCAGTTAAACTCTTCACACCAACCCTGGAAGGCTGGTCAACATAGTGGACATCCACTTCCCCTTAAGGAGCTACCTCTCAACCCTCCCTGTCACTATGTGATTCAATGGAGCCCTCACCGTCACTTTATCCCCAGGTCCCAGTCCCGGACAATCAGCACATTCTCCCCAATTGTCCAGAGTGACTGATGGGGGATAAGTATATACAATAGGTGAATCTGATGAGTCTCGATTCTGGGAATTTTGCTCAGACATAAAAACCGTCCGATGATATAAATTTGTAGTTGCTATGAGCCACCACCACTAATTATGGAATTCATTAGCCTGAGAAAAAAACCAAAATAGGGAAAAGAAAGCCCAAAGACTACGGGGTGAGGGGAGAGAAAACTGATTGACACACACATCCAAGTCCTATGATATAACCTGAGTCTCTGGATTCAACCTTATCTAAAGCCATGTTTATCAGTAGACTCTTCAGTTACATAGGTAAGTAAGTTTTCCTTTCCAATTAAGCCAGCTTCAACTAGATTTCAGTCACTTAAAATCTAGAGTCCTCACCAGTAAGAGTGTTATTATCCCCACTTAACAAATGCAGTCAGGGATTCAGAAAGGACAATTTGACCACCTTAGATTTAATTAACGAAGATTTGGAGAGGCCATGTGGTTGAATGAATTCAGACAAGAAACTCTACAAGAGTCAGACTGTGAATTGCCAGAGGCATATTTTTTTTTTCCCCTCCATCCACCAGTTCCAAGGGAAAACCTGCAAATCACCTTGCTATGGTCCTTTTTCTGCATGGTGGGTTCATTTCTCATTTACCTTTTACACTGAGCAGGTAGACCTCTGGGCTCTTAGCTTTATCCAAGGGTCTACCGAATTCTTCATTCTGGGCACTGTCTTCTTAGAAGTACACATAAATGCTACATCTTAAAAGTGACGGCACCTTCTATTAAATGAAATATGGTGAGAAAATACTTGTAACCTTGGGCAAATTATTTAATCTCTTAACAGAAAATATATTTTATATGTAGTTATCTCATCTGGGGAGATGAGATCAACTCTGAACTTGGGTCTGAGGAATTTCCTAAGGAACATTTATAGTCACCTCACCAAAAGAAAAGTAAAATGAGTCACCTTGAAAGTGTTCAAATTTAGATACTGAGATGTGTTTGGTCTGAAACACATTAAGGAAATAACACATGATTTATTACAAAAATATATAATTGCTAACATTACTTTGTCTCTCCAAGCAAGGTAAAATAGTTGACCTAATGATTAGGTCCTACTCCTCTAGGGGAGTAATAAAGGCCTGTAGATCCATTTGGGACCACTTCTTGCTTTTGAAAATAATCTCATCAGCATTTGGAGAGGACTTAACCTCTCGGCAATCCAGTTCAGCTGCAGTCCTGCAGGGCAGGACTGGGAAAGGACTAGGAGAGGCAGGGGAAGTCAACCTAGGAAGGTCAACTGGGTGAAGAAGCTCCACTATCCTTGCCAGGCAAGAACTAGGTTTTCTCTGGCAAGGACAAACTGAAGATAAGGAGAGAAAACACAGGAATGGTCTCAGGCTTACGGACTTCCAAACCATCACTTTACCATGATTCCTGTGAAATAATTATTTCTATCAGTGGTCATTTAGTACAGGGGATTTAAGATAGTGGGTTCATTAAAGAGAGGATCACAAACTCATTTAAGTCTCCTTGAACCTGTTTAATCAAAATGATTTTCTGCTACTCTCTATTACAAGCCAAGTTTCTGTGGTGACAGATTAATGACTGATCCACTAAGCCACACCACCTCTCTTCTCACCAACTCCACTGACTGAGCCAGCCACTATTCTATCAATAAGCCCCGTTTGCCCTTGAGACTCCTTACAGATGAGATGTTAAAATCAAATGAGCAGATCAGATGCTCACTGGCACCCCAGTTCTGCTACAGAGACCATCAAATCCCATAGAGTGTGCACCAAAGGAAAAAGAATTCAGGCCGGTCCTTGTGGTCTCATTAGAATTACAAACTCAGGTCACTTCGGAATAAGATAAATGCCAGCCAAGGCAACATTTCTGATTCTTCAGGCCTGCCCAAGGTAATTATCCTGGAGTTAAATGTCAAGTCTAGTTTCATGTATGCAAAAGAAAGAAAATGTCATGTTTGGTGTAAGCAACAATATTATTTTAATCAAATAAGAAGCTCGTTATTAGCAGAAGATAAGCCCTAATGTAACCCCTACAATAAGTTGTATCTACCTGGCTTCCATTCTTCTTTGTGTCAAACTAAGGTTCTTCACTGACTGTCCTCAGACATAAAATTGGAAAGACTTACCATGTCCTATCAATGGAGGCTCACACTCTAAGTCCATTCCAGTCTGAATTGACTGCATGCACAGTAAGAAACTGGAATCAGACTACCTGGGTCCAGGCCAGGCTCCTCTACAGCCTAGCTCTGTAACTTGGGACAAGAGCCTTAATCTTTTAGTGAATGGTCGATAAGAACAGTACTTCTAGAATTTTTATGAATATTAAATGAGAAAATACATGTAAAGTACCCTAAACAATGTCTGGCACACTAAATGCTTGGTTAATGTTAGGTATCACCTATTTCTGCAATGTTTTAATTTTTTAATTACAACCAGAACATATTACCTTTATAAGAAAAAACTTAAAAAGAGAGAAATGCATGAAAGCATAAGGTAAAGGATTTCCTCCAGTGAACAAGAGGTTACTGAGAGAAGAAACCACCTTATTTATCATGTTCACCCTTACAGCCCACTGCCTCGCACACACTAGACAGTTAAATATGGGTTGGAATGAATGTACAAATGAATGTAAGAATGACAAGAGGAAAATTTCCTTGCAGGAATGACTATGGAAAGCCAAATCGCAATGAGGAAAAATCCAGAGAGGTGCTTGGGTGACTCAGTCGGTTGAGCATCCAACTCTTGATTTCGGCTCACGTCATGATCCCAGGGTCGCGGGATTGAGCCCTGCATCCAGCTCTACAATGAGCATGGAGCCTACTTGGGATATTCTCCCTCTCTCTCTCTCCCTCTCCCTCCACCCCTCTCCTCCACTCACACACACTCTATCTCTAAAATAATTTTTTTTTTAATCCAGGGAATGATTCTAACATCTTGACCCCTCAGTCTCAAACCACAGAGAAGTTAAATGCATGACAATAGGAAGCTGGAAATTATCATACAACTAGACACAAACATCTACCTTCTTCATCTTCTCCTTCTTTTTTTTTTTTTAAACGTTTATTTATTTTTGAGATAGAGAGAGACAGAGCATGAATAGGAGAGGGTCAGAGTGAGAGGGAGACACAGAATCCGAAGCAGGCTCCAGGCTCTGAGCTATCAGCCCAGAGCCTGACACGGGGCTCGAACTCACAGACTATGAGATCATGACCTGAGCCGAAGTCAGACGCTTAACAGACTGAGCCACCCAGGAGCCACTTCTTCTCCTTCTTAATACTGTATTTATGCAAAAGTCTGAGTTTCCATTGGACCAAAACATCCCAACTGCTGATCTTTAAAAAATAACGATAATCAAACTAACAGACCATCAATACATTTAGGAACAAACATCTCCTAACATCTAAACAGTGTCCTATTTCTCCTGAATCCATCACTCCAGGAGACAAGCCATGGAGCAGTTGTGAAAGATGTATTTCTGTAAAGAAGGATACAGTTATTATGTGTGTACCTAGAACAATAGGACGACTTCCAAGTGATAAGTAGTGGCTATCAAGCAATCACTGGCAATGTCACAGCACACTCAATAGGCTAGGGAGCATGGAGCACACAGCCTGCCATCATTTCCATTTCAAAGTTAGCCCAAGAACACCAACCAATGGGTATCATCAACTCTGAAAGGAGCCCTTAGTTTTCAGTTTCACAAGTTCAAAAATCACTTCTAAATCTCTCTCCCCAAAGTGCAAAAAGGTTATAAGTCCAGGAAAAGGCAAGATATTTTCTTTCACAGTGACTTTCAAAAATTGACAAGCATCGTAACAGTAATCTCAGGACACAGTCTCTCAAAGTTATCAGTGGCTTCAACCAACAACAAAAACACTAGCAGAGAAGTTAAGCTTTGTCAGTCTTAAGCAAGACGTAGCTCTGTAAAAACAATCAGGCTGGCTGAGCAAGTGCCCAGTTCCCTGGGGCTTTGTCCACAGAACATCTGGTTTTTAAAGCAAGCAGCCTTTTAGTCCCTGGTCCCAGGGGACACAGGCTTTGTAGTTACTCCAAGCAAATGACCGAATGGAGATACTTGGATTTGGAGTAAAAGAGTAGCTGGTTTGAGTTTCACAACTTTGAAGAGGTTAATAGCATTAAATTATATCTGAACCACACCTGACTGGTATCATCAGACACCGCCCCCCTCCACCCGCACCATGAAGCACATAAAAAGGTTGATAATAACACCAGTTTGGAGGTGTTTTTTTAAACATTTTTAGATGTTTTTAATGGTATACTGGATTAAAATATCATTTTAAAAGAATATATTCTGGTAAAAATATTAACACCTAAAATTCTCCAGAAACAAAAAAGCATGGCATTTGAACACAAAAGCGTCTCTCTTTTTATTAAACTGTGGACATTTTTATGTTATTTAAGGCACACTCTATAGTATCTCCTAAACATCTTAAGAATTACCTAGAATGTTTAAAATATAGTTTCCCAGCAGTCATCCTGGAAGCATGGAATCACACTCTCCAGAAGAGGCATCTGCATGTTGTAATTTAACAAACATCCCAGGCAAGCTTCATGATCACCCAGGTTTGGGACAACACTGACCCAAGGATAAAAAATGTCACCATTTGCAAGAAAGATGAGAAATGAAGAAATGCTCAACTTTTATAAATTTAAAGCTTGATGGGAGATAAGAATCATGTCATGCTTATGATACAATGAGACTAGAAAACCTTGAGCAGACACAAAAGCACAGTAAACCTTTCCACACCCCAATGGGCCAATGAGCACAGCTGCTTTCAATTTGACCGAGCGGCCAGGGAAAACAAGGCACCTGCAAGGTGTCCCTTCCCTGCACCTGGCCCAATTCTTCCATGCCGTGGAGGGTGAAGCATCTGCCTTGTCCCTCAACTCTACCCAAAATGTAATGATAAAATAAATTTTACAAAGCAAAAGTATGTCTACCCTATTGAGTCCATGAATGAATGCTTCTTTGGGGGCACCCTTTGGGCACTCTGGCATCCTTTTCAGCCTCAGGCAAAGAAAGTCACTGCAGGATTCCTCCGAGCTGAGCAAAAAGGGGATGCAAGATGGTTAACAGAGCAGGTCAGGGACACGGGGAGGTGTGCCAGGGATCTCAGGGTTGGGAGAAGCAAAGAGGAAGTCCGCTGCCTAAGTAAGCTCAAAATAACTCCAAGTTCACTGAAAGTGTTTGAAAGCACCTTTCAAAGAAAAGCAGCCCACAGCCAACTAAAGAGAGGAGGAAGACGAAGAGGGAGAGGAGGGGTAAGCCCTCACTCAAGGCTATGGGCAGGCCTGCTCCTCAGGAACGGGGCCTGGAGAGGCGCTCTTTAGAAAGTATAAGAAATTATCTGGATTCTCTGGATTTCCTCGTGCTTTCCCCCCCGCGAGGGTTTGGGAAGACCAGGACAGGGGCTAAGATAAATCCAGTGAAGGATGGTGACTCCCAAACATCTCCCGCCTGAAAGAACCCTGTAAGAAGAACAGAGACTCGGAAATGCGGGTCCCTCTCTCTCACTGGCAGGAATTGCTAATGTCAAGGATCATAAAAGTTCTTCCTCAGTGCCCTGCAAGCCTATGGCCCCAACCATCTGGGACAGCCTTTGAAAGAGCTGTCTGCAAGCAGCTCCCACAGCACCCGGGGGTTGCCATCTGCTGGAAAGACTGTGCCAGGTGCCTCTTGTCCTGCATCCTCCGGGACATACCTGGGGAGCCACAGCCAGCCTTGGGGAAGAAACAGGCAGCAGATGTGCCTGTGGGTGCCCAGGAGGAACTTTCTCCCCTGCCAGGGCTCCCCCACAGGAGCAATCCTCTGCCACCCAAGCTCATCTTCAGGGCAGAAGACCAGCTCCATCAGTGGCCTGCTCCCTTTCCCTAAAGACTCCAAGGATCAAAACCACCACACCTCCTCCACAGCACCACCATCCACATTTTCTCAGGCCCGTTGCCACGACCCTCCAATCCTCCTGGAACAAATCAGCTGGGCTCACCCCTAAACCTAACATCTGCACCAGGGATTCTTCTGGCACAGCCCAGAGATGGTCCAAATCCCTGCTGCCCCAGGAAGGTTCTCTAGGGGGCTCGGCAAAGTCAACCATCCACGTTAGGGGAATTGAGGACCTTAGGGAGCCTCTCTCCAAGCTGCTTGCTGTTCTTACCATGCGTACTGAGTTATCTCCCCCGGTCCTACGATTACACACACCTGGACCACAGGTAACAGGCAAACAGCATCACGCCTTCGAAGTTCTCTTTAAAGTTCTTCTCTGGCAAGATGCAGCCTGGGAACCCCCCCGCCAACAAGCTGCGGTGAGAGGTCTGCGCCCATCCCCTCCCCTCCCCGCCTCAGAGCCCCCCCTCTCATAGAGGCTCCTCAACCCCGCAGGGCCTGCCAGCAGCGGTACTCACGTCTCGAAAGCGGTTCCAGTACTTGTCCCGGTCGTACTGGGAGACGGTGCTCAGCCACTGGTCATTGTCTAGGAAATTGCCGTTGTTGGGGCCCGCGCCTCCGTTGAGCGCGTCCAGGTGCCGGCTCTCGACCTGGAGGAAGCACCACGCCGCGGCCGCCGCCGCCAGCACCGCGATCGCCGGCATCTGCGGGCAGGGGGCACGCAGGGGCGTGAGCCGGAGGGCAGGGCCAGGCGAGCCCCTCGCGGTGCACCGAGGTCTCGGCGCCTCGGCGACCCGCCCTGGCTGTAGGGACTGGGGAATCTCACGGCGGAAAAAGGGTCATCCCTCGCACACCTGGGGCGTCTGTCGCGAATCGAGAGAGCCGGGGAGCCCTCTCACGAATGGGGGGGCTTAGTTACAAATCAAGAGGCTGCGTCACAAATTAGGGGCTGCTACCAAACTACAGAGGATATCTGTCGCCTATTCTCCGGGTGCCCCACGGACCGCTACTCTCGAATCGGCTTCTTCAGCACCCCTCCCCAAAAACGCGGATTCCTGGATCGGCAAGCCGCACTCCCACAGACGGTGCCCAGAGCTCCGGGGTAGGGAGGGGGGAGAACAGGGATCCGAGCAGCAGCCCAGGCTCTGGCCAAACGGGGCACGGGGTGGAGGGAGGAGGTACCCGCAGCTGGGGTGGGGGGGGGGGGCGGTAATCCCTCGTCCGCCCTGTAGCCTCGGCAAGAAGGTCCCGCGGAGATACCCCCAGGCCCTGCCCCTGCCAGCCTCCCGGTGGTCGCGGGGAGGTCCCAACTACGCCAAGTTGGGGCGCGAGGTTCCGCGGGGCACGTACCATGGGGGCCGGCCCGGGTCCCCGCGTCCGAGTTGCTGGAGCTCGTGTGGCGCGGTCGCGGAGGAGGCTGATCCGCCGGCTCGCTCTCCTACGCTCCTGCCACCCGCCGCCGCGCGTCCGGCCGCTTTGTGAGCCCGCAGCGCTCTGGCTCCGCTCGCTCTCTAGCTCGCTCGGGCGCGGCGACCACGGGCGGAGGAGCCCGAGCGCTCGAGCCGAGGCCTCTGGCGACCCCTGGCGGCCGCGCGCTGCCGTGCCGCCCGCCCGCTAGCCCCGCCGCCCCTGGCCAGGCAGCCAGCCGGGGAAGTGCTTATCCACCGCTCAACGCGGGGCCGAAATAAGCTTTCAGGCTCAAGCCGGTGAAAGCTACTGAGGGCACTGAGGACACATGGCCAAGAAAGCAACGTAGAGGCATTCTCAAAAGGAGGGTCGCCGGGCCACCTAGGTCAGAATCACCTTGGTCTGGGGAGGAAAGGGCTTCTTAAAAATGCGGATTCCTGGCCGGTGCTCCAGACTTGCTGAATCAGCGTTCCTTGAGAGGGCCTCTGGGAGGTGAGTGAATTTCGGCACTGCCCGTTCTCGTTCCTGGTCCTGTGCCCACCGGTGTCTCTGCACGCCCATGCCCCATACCATGCCCACTGCTGTTAAGCCCTTAAAACAGTCCGTCTGCCTCCATTTCTAAAATTTCTACATCCCTGGATCCCCACATTAGACCTAAGCATATCCTTTGGTGTTCTGCAGCCGAAGCCCAGGTCTGCTTCTGTTCCCATTGCTTGAGAGCTGGCCCCCGCACCAGCCTGTTGGGTTTTCCCCCAGGGGAGGAAGGAGAGGAGGAAAACTAAACCAGACTTCAGGAACAGGATACAGACCGGTAAGGCCGGCCTTAACCTGCCCCCAGACCCCCAATCTCGTTTCCAAATCCTCAGCGGCGTCTGGTCAAAAAGGGCTGGAAAGTTAGTAATGCAGTCCTCTGTCTGCATACAGGTGACACTCACCTGCTGCCTTTCTCTTGTACAACCACACCCCACTCCCCAGACACCTGAGTGCTCTTTGAAAACAAGTCTGATACACTCACCCCTCTTCCTTCAACACACACACTTAAAACCCTTCATGGCGCTCTCCTGATGAAAACCAAACAATGGGTGAAGCCTCCTGACTCTGCACATCTGTCCCCTGACCACCGATCTGGCCGCCTCTGGTGCCATACCTTCCTCCTCCCCTGAGTTCTTGGACAAGTTGGTCTTGGTACAGACCTCAGTGGGGATAGGATTCCAGCACTGGGTGCTCATTTCTGCCTGGGCCATTGTCCACACCCACCCCCAACTTGGGCCTTATTAATTCACCCCTGCAGCTTATACATCCTGACCTCTTCAGAGTAACTCTTGCTAAGCCTGTGGACCAGGCCAAGACCCTAGAGAGGCTCTCCTTGAGAACACAACAACTCCAGCTTAAACTTACTGCACTTGGAATCCCTTATTCCAAGCGAGGCAGCTATGTGAGGACGGAGGCCATGTTTGGCTTGTTCATCTCTGCTCCCACTGTCTAGAGCCACGCTCCTGACACATAGTGAGAGCTCAGAAAACATTTGATGAATGAATGAATGAATGAATGAATGGCATCCAGCCAGGGACTGGAACCACACTCAGCGAACATTTCTCAACCGCTGTGATGCGGTCACCACAGATAATTTACTTGTGTAGTTTGATGTGTAGAAGTTGGATTATGATTGTTCCTAAAAAGTAGCAGATGCTTATCCCAACATTATTCTGGCTGATTTACATTCCTAGAAGCATTCTTGAAAGGGAGAGAAAGGAGTGGAGTCACAGCTATATATTGGGGACTGTGTGTCATCCACAGTTGATTTTATCATGGAAATACTTCCGGTGTTTCAGGATCATGTCCTGGGTGTATCAGAGTGGGAGAGAGGTTTACAAATGATGGAGAGACCATTTCTTACTTTCATACAAACCCAACCAAGCAGCCACTTCCCCATTTCTCTGCCCAATTTGACAGCAAAACTTCTCCAAAGAGTTGTCCCCAAATGTCATTTCTGCCTCCTCAGCTCTAGTTCTTTCTTCCACCCACTCTATGTGCTTTTCATCCTCACTGACTAACTGAAGTGACTTGTCACCATCAGCAACCTCCTCCAAGTCGTCAAAATGAGTGGGAGACCTCAGTCCTACTGTTCTTGGCCTCTGAGAGGTTCCTTTAGGCTTTCGTGGCACCATGCCTGCTGACTTTCCTGCTCCCCACCGGTCATTCCCACCAGTCATTTTCAGGGCTCAGTCCTGGGCCCTCTGCTCTGTCTAGATCCTTTCCCGGGGTGTTCCTATCCAGTCCTGTGCTGATACTCTGCATTTGCATTTCTAGCCCAGAAGTGTCTGATGACTTCCAGCTGTACGTCCAACGCCCTACTTGACATCTCCTCCACATGCCCCATCGGTATGACAGACTTTTCCAGGTCAAAACAGGAGTCTAGATTTCCCTCTGTGAACCCGTGCTCTGACTGATCCCTACCACAATAAATGTATCCCTGTGCACATGGCTGCCAGGGTCAGAAACATAGGAGGCATCTTCAGTCCCTCCGTTCCCTTCGCCCCTCACCTCCTGTCTATCAGCAACCTTACCACTTCCACTGCCCGGCACCCTGCCCAGTCCACCTCCACTGGCACCATGGGTCCACACAGCCACTACTTCTCACCTGGAAGGCAGCAGTGGCTTCTTGGGTGGTTGCCTTGATTCTTTCCTTTCCCCTCCAATCCATTATCCATTCAGGATAATCACTTTCAAACAGAAATCACTCCCTTGAAAAGAACCGTTCAATGGCTCACCATGACACTAAAACAAAAATCCAAACTCCTTCCCATGACTGATAAAACCCTGTACCATCTGGCCCCCTCTTCCTCCCTCTCATTCCCTGGATTCTAGCCACACTTGTTGTCATGGTTTTGCACACGTGCCAAGCATGTTCTCACCTCAGGTACTTGGCACTGGCCAGGTCCTTCACTTGGAATGCACGCTTCCCACATGTCTCAGGTCAGCTCTTTCTTAGCTGTCAGATCTCAGCTCCGTGTCACCCCCTCTAAAACAGGGCCTTCCCAGCCCAGCCACATCACTGCTCTCTATCCTTGTACCTGGTTGTCCCGAAAGAGTATGTAGTTCCTTTGTCTCTCTCTTTCCCAGTCCAAATATTAATTCCAGAAGGACATGCGTAGCGTCCTTTTACTCCTGTATCCCCAGGCTTATCTCAGAGCCTGACACTCAATGGGCACTCCCTAAATATTTATCCAGTGACTGAATGAATGAATGAATGAATGCATGAAGCAAATTCCAAAACCCTTAATGCATTTCTAAGTTTGAAAACTCTGTCTAGAGATGTTTCCTTTGGTAGCCCTTAAATCCCATGTTCTGCAGATCCAAGCTCTGCTTTTCCAGCAGGGCCTGTCCCCAGTTTAATCGGAGGGCATCTGCTCTTGGCCAGTCTCCAACTTCACAACTGGAACCTTCCCTGTAACCACCCACCGGGGTGGGAAGGGCAGCCAGAGCACCATGGGCAGGTGTGGGGGTGCTGAATCTGGCCTGAGCCGAGAAAGGACGTAACCTTGGAACAGGGGCAAGGAGGCTGGAAGCTGGAGGCCTGCCACCAGTGCAGCCAGCACTTGAGGGCAGAAATGTCAGATTTATTCGGCTACGGGAAGTACCCGGGACCAAAATCAATACTGGGCCTTAGGGCTGTATTTCTGCTTTTCATTGGCTTGCGCACAACTATAATAACTCCTTGTTTTAACATAGTTCTTATTTCCAAAGTGCCCCACATGTTTTATTTTCAGTTTAATGAATCCTCAGACACATGCTACTGGGTAGTCTGAAGCAGACATAACTATCACCATTTTATGCTGAGGATAGGGGAGCAGAGAAAGGCTAGATGAATTGCTGAAGGTCGCAGAAAGAGAGGAAGGTGCATCTGGTAGTAGGAAGTTCAAAGTGTAGCCCCCACTCCGTGAGGCTATGCTGGCTATGATAAGAACCACCCATTGGGCTCCATGGGATGAAAGAGGTGCCTGCCATACTCACCCTGTCATCAACCCAGATTTATTTTTAGCTGCAGACTCCTACCTACCTCCTATATGGCATCCCCATTTGGCTGTTTCACTGTCACTTTGAACTCCATGTGTCCAAAACTGAATGCCTGAGCCATGTCTCCTAACTAAACCTGCTCCCAGCCCATGTCCCCACCTCAGGAAAACCACCACCACCCCAAATGCCAGTCTCATTCCAACCTCCTCCACAGCCCCCACTTTCAGTGATATACCAACCCATCAAGTCTACCTCTGCAGAATTTCCAGTTAGACCCACTGTACCCACTACTACACCTCTAGAGTCCAGTCCCCACCCACCCTGCATCCAAACTGTATGGAGCCCCTTCCAAGGGTCTCTTTCTCTCTACTAGAGATGTGTGATTCACTCTCCATACAGGCACCAAAGTCATCCTGTATCTGTACAAACATGACCTCTTCTCTCTCCTTACCTATCCGTGCTCCCAGGATGACAATCAGGCACCCAACCATGACTCCCTATCCACCCAGCTGAGCTTGGATTCTGCCAGCCCTTCAGTCCTACACAACCCTCTCCTCCTCCCCCTCTAATCACCTATCTCCTGCCCCCCCCCCACTTCAGGGCTAATCTGGGGAGGGCTCCCTACAGCCTAGATGCTCTCCTCCCTCCCTGCCCTTCTCCTGGCCAGCCCCTGCTCACCATTCAGACTGCAGCTTCATGCCAAGTCCTCAGAAAAGGCTCTCCTGACCCCAGCATCCTCCCTGCACCCATCATAGCTGTACAATGTCAATCTCCCACCAGACATTCAAAGCACAGGGGTCTGGGCATGCCTGTCTCATTTGCTTTTAAACCCACAGTGCTTAAAAAAGCATCTGGTGGCACCTGGGTGGCTCAGTCAGCCTCCAACTCTTGATTTTGGCTCAGGTAATGATCTCACGGGTTCGTGAGTTCAAGCCCTGCATCAGGCTCTGCACTGACAATGTGGAAACTACTTGGGATTCTCTTTCCCTCCCCACCTCCTCTAAATAAACTTTAAAAACAAGCATCTGGTACCTAGTAGGTACACAATAAATACTGAGTGAATGAGTGAATGCTTGTGACTCAATGTATTTATTTCCTTCCCTTCTCAAAAGCAAAGTAGCTCCCAGGTTTTTGTCAATACCTTAACCCTAAAACAGTCCATGGATGGAAGGTGGGAACAATGAGGGATGAGATGACCACTCTATTCCCAGGCTGTTCAGGTGGTTTGAAGGTGAATCTATCCCGGCCCCAAGAAGAGGAAAAATGAAATAGGTGCATTCTTGGCACCACTGAAAAGAGCTCACCCAGCAGGACCTGTAACTTTTACGAAGATGTCGATTTCACCTATTGATTATATGTATTCAGCAGAGCCAGGCTCACTCCATCTCTCTGCAACCCCCATGGCCATTTCCACCGCATACACATACCTTCTTGCTTTCTCCCCACCACCCCCTGTCATGCAGAGCCATGGGGTATGGGCAATCCAGCTTGGGAGAAATCGATTTTAAGCAAATGAATACCTCAGAAATAAATGAAAACAACCATCAGGAAAGCTTAGTAGCCAAGCAGCTACCCAAGGACAAAGCAGAGGAGGCCAAAGTCCTGACCACAGAGAAGAAAACCAGGAGAGTGACAATACTAGGAACATTTGCTGATATGCATATAATGCATATAATGCATATGCATATAATATAATGTTCACAACAACCCCCTAAGAAATAGGCACCAAGATAAGCCCCATTGCACATATGGAGACAATGAGTCCCAGGGTCATGTTACCACTCATCCAGGATCCCTCAATGAGTAAATGGTAGAGCCAGGATCTGAACCAGGTACTATCTGATGTCAAAGGTCCCCCACAACCCACCACAGCACTCAACCCCACGGCTGCCATCTTCCTCCCTGCCCTCTGTGTTTCCCTCACCTCCCACACTAAAGCTCACACTGGTAAAAAGTCATCTTTTGATGTAAATGGACTGTTCCTGATTCATTTATACACAATATCGGTTGTTCTCATGAAGTTTAGCACCTATTCCCGTGAAATGTATCTAGTCATCAAGATATTAAAATGGGAAATCATTCCAATTATTTAAGATTGTGACTGTCTGTGCTTCAAAACGCACTGATAACTCTGACTCCTTGAACACAGGACCAAAGGATTGAACATGAGTCGGGAGCCATGCTGAGGACGTAACCTCGTCAGCTTAGAGTGTAAAATAGTATTTGGGTGCTAGGGACCACATGTTTGGTCCTCATCCAGGAACACTAAGGCCCTCTCTATGTCAAATAGTGATGGCTGCTTACAGGACACCTGGTCAAACAAAGTGATGTGCTGTCTTGACCCACCTCCTTGGTCCTGTGGGGAAAAAAAATCTAACAAGGTGCCCAAGGACTGTGGGAGAGAGACTTCCAGGGACTGATGTATCTGTGGAAAGTCACTGGGGATGGGAGGGCAACCTCTGAATCTTCATTTCAACATCCACCAATCATTATGCCACACTAGATGATGCCAGGGACACTACAGGTGAATGGGACAAAAACAGCCCCTATCTTCATGGAGCTTATTCTAATAGGAAAGACCTCTGTCCTGGTTTGCAGCACTGGAGGGAAGCTTGCTTGGCCCAGCTGGAAAGAATTCATCTCTGTTTGATTCCTCCATGTTCATGCAGGTCTCCAAAAATCTCTGACATCCTTCTGCCTGGAACATTCTCCCAATTCTTCAGTAGCTGACACAGTCCCTGGAGTTTGTGAGACACTGTCAGCTGTCAGATGCAACCCATTTCAGAGAAGTTAAAAAAGCATGCATCTTAAATTCATAAGACAGTGTATGGCACAAGAACAGACACTCAGATCAATGGAATAGAATGGAGAACCCAGAAATGGACCCACAAACGTATGGGCAACTAATCTTTGACAAAGCAGGAAAGAATAGCCAATGGAATAAAGACAGTCTCTTCAGCAAGTGGTGCTGGGAAAACCGGACAGTGACATGCAGAAGAATGAACCTGGACCACTTTCTTACATCATGCACAAAAATAAACTCAAAGTGGATGAAAGACCTCAATGTAAGACAGGAAGCCATCAAAATCCTCAAGGAGAAAGCAGGCAAAAACCTCTTTGATCTTGCCCGCAGCAATTGCTTACTCAACATGTCTCCGGAGGCAAGGGAAACAAAAGCAAAAATGAACTACTGGGACCTCATCAAAATAAAAAGCTTCTGCACAGTGAAGGAAACAATCACCAAAACTAAAAGGCAACCGACAGAATGGGAGAAGAAATTTGCAAATGACATTTCAGATAAAGGGTTAGTATCCAAAATCTATAAAGAACTTCTCAAACTCAACACCCAAAAAACAAATAATCCAGTGAAGAAATGGGCAAAAGATATGAATAGACACTTCTCCAAAGAAGACATCCAGATGGCCAACCGACACATGAATAAATGCTCAACATCACTCATCATCAGGGAAATACAAATCAAAACCACAATGAGATACGACCTTACACCTGTCAGAATGGCTAACATTAACAACTCAGGCAACAACAGATGTTGGTGAGGATACGGAGAAAGAGGATCTCTTTTGCATTGTTGGTGGGAATGCAAACTGGTGCAGCCACTCTGGAAAACAGTATGGAGTTTCCTCAAAAAAACTAAAAATAGAACTACCCTGCGACCCAGCAATTGCACTACTAGGCATTTATCCAAGGGATACAGGTGTGCTGTTTCGAAGGGGCACATGCACCCCCATGTTTATAGCAGCACTATCAGCAATAGCCCAAGTATGGAAAGAGCCCAAATGTCCATCAACGGATGAATGGATAAAGAAGATGTGGTATATATATACAATGGAGTATTACTCAGCAATCAAAAAGAATGAAATCTTGCCATTTGCAGCTACATAGATGGAACTGGAGGGTATTATGCTAAGTGAAATTAGTCAGAGAAAGACAAAAATCATATGACTTCACTCATATGAGGACTTTAAGAGACAAAACAGATGAACATAAGGGAAGGGAAACAAAAATAATATAAAAACAGGGAGGGGGACAAAACAAAAGAGACTCATAAATATGGAGAACAAACTGAGGGTTGCTGCAGGGGTTGTAGGAGGGGGGATGGGCTAAATGGGTAAGGGGCATTAAGGAATCTACTCCTGAAATCATTGCTTCACTATATACTAACTAATTTGGATGTAAATTTTAAAAAATAAAAAATAAAGTTAAATTTAAAAAAAATACATAAAGACAGTGTAGTGCCTACTTCATGGGGTTATCAAGAGGATTAAACAAGTTTCTATTGGTAATGTACTTAGCACAGTGTCTTACACATAATAAATGTTATCTAAGTGCTTGTTTGTCAAAAGTTCCTCACTCAACACTATAAACTGAATACCACAGTCCTCCCACTTCATGGTTCAAGGACACCAAGGTCTGGAGAGGTTAAATGACTTGCTCAGGATTATAAGGGATCTGACTCCAGGCTTTGTGGCTTCTAAATCCATTTCTACACTGTGAGGCATAGCACCTCACTCCATTGCCCATACACTATGCTCTGAGATGGGAAATATGGAGCTACCTCATCTCTGTCAACCAAACAGCAAGCCTTTAGAGTCTTGAAGACAATTTTCTTTTCCCCTCCCAGAAAAGCCATCTAAGCTCCTTTTTGTCTCATTAACTTTGTGTTCATTTAAAGACAAGAAAAGCACCCCTGTGTTGGCATCGGCCTCTACACACAGACAAAAGATTCACAATAGGCTGGCAAGAGCCTCCTTCCCTCTCTGGGTCATCACCAGAATTCTGCCATTAGAATTGTTTTAGTTTGGGGATCATGCAAGTTCACAGCTTAGGGAGATGGAGGTCAGGGTGTGCCATGTCAAAAGAGAGCTTGGCTGTACCTCCAGCAAGCCACACTGCTGAAAGAGGCCCCAACTCAGCAAGGATCTAGAGACTGAGCACAAAAATGGAGTTCCTCAGGCACCTGGGTGGCTCAGCCGGTTAAGTGCCTGACTTCAGCTCAGGTCATGATTTCGTGGTTTGTGGGTTCGAGCCCCGCGCCCAGCTCTGTGCTGACAGCTCGGAGCCTGGAGCCTGCTTTAGATTCTGTGTCTCCCTCTCTCTCTGCCCCTCCCCCACTTGTGGTCTGTCTCTCTCTATCAAAAATAAATAAATGTAAAAAAAAGTTTAAAAAAAAATGGAGTTCCTCATGGAGGAAGCTCTCCAAGAAGCTTTCAAGCCAACATGGAGATGAGACAGCAAATCTGAAGCTGGAGAAGTCACACAGAGCCAAGTGGGCCTTAGAAACACAGTAAAAAAACCAGACTCATCTCCTGAGCCCCCAGAGGAGCCTGAACTAGCTTGACAGGATTTCTAAGACCATTGAGCAACTAGCTTGAACTAAAACCAAACTTCCTATAAATATTTCCTACACAAATTCCCCAAATGGAATACAGAAGCATCGGCAAAGTCCTACACACTAAACTGAACCAGCATAAGCCCCTGGGAATAGACAATGCTAGGAAAGCATCACCTCAAGGCAACACAGTTCCAGAAGGCATTAATGGATCAGTGAGAAGACAAAAACCTCCATCACTGTGCTAACCACACAGAGCCCTGAGGCTCTGGCAAACCTTGGTTCAAACACCAGCTCAGCCTCCTTCTAACTGTGGACTCTCAGACTAGTTGATTAATCCCTCTGGACCCATTTGTTTGCCTGTAAAATGAAGAAAATAATGGTGTACCTTCTTTATAGGGCTGTGAGGAGGATTAAGAGGGATGTAAAACTTGCCTAGTGTCTACACATGGGAAACACTATAAATATGATATGGCAGTGTCACTGCTGTTCCTATAAGATGCTTTACAACTTACCGTGTGATTTCTTATTAAAGTCTCACATATGAGGCTTAGACGAGCAGGTGAGTTCACCCCTTTATAGAATGAGGAACACAGACCCCAAGTAGAGATTTTAAATCACTTACACACTTCTCTCCACTAGATTTTTCTAAAGTTAAAATGTTGGGAAGAATTTGCCTGGCTACACACATATTCACATATAATTTGCAGATGCCTACAACTTTGAAAGACATCCTCAGGTAATTTGCAACTTAGATTTGTATCATTTCACTGAAGGCATGAAGTAAACAGGGAGTTATCAAGCCAAGGAGAACTGTAGGGGGGAAACAGCAGGGGTCCCCAGAAGCTGTCCTAAGATCTTTGGTGGGAGAACACCAAATTTACAAAGTTAGCATGTAACCAACAAAGGCATATTATGCAGGTCATTAAAATGATGGCCATAAAACCCATGAAAGAATATGGAAAAATATAGGGTAAAAAAAAAAAAATCAAATTGTAGAAATGGATGGCCAGAAGGATTTCAGCAGGAAGGAAGGGGGGAAAAAAAAGTAAACTAGCAGTGGCTATGTTAAGGCAGAACTGTGGGCAATGTTCTTTTCCTTCTTCCAAAGATATCTCAGTGTGGAAGTGTAACATAAACAGTATATCCTATATTAGGATCACATACCCTAGAGTTAGAGAGACCTGGGTTTGGATCTCAGCTCTGTCATTTAATGCCTCTGTGATTTCCACAAGTTTTTTATTCTCTATATGCTTCCATTTCTTTATTTGTAGTATGTAGGCAATGATAGGACATGACTATCAGGATTTTAGGAAGATAGCATATGCACATATCATTTGAACCATATATGCTCAATTAATTTTAAATGAGTATTCATAAGAAGAAGGAGAACCTTACTCCCCACTCCTCTTTATCCATAGGGATCCTAGCTGTTCCTAGGACTCTCTCCTCTCCTAAAATGAGGGAGGAGGACTATAGCACCTCTACCCCAGCATTGGACTCAGAGGAAGCATGAGGTACCCTTGATACTAACAATTAAAGTTTCCATATACTTTGAATCCATTACAAAGAGAATTCAAACACATCAGTAAAGGAAAGAAGAAATCAATGAGAAATTGGCAAAGGCTTTGAACAGGCAATTCAAAGACATACAAATGGCCAAATTATATATGAATCAACTGCCTAATAACCAAAATAAAGCACATCAAAATAATACATCACCTATCA
Organism: Panthera pardus; assembly: GCF_024362965.1. Lineage (NCBI taxonomy): Eukaryota > Metazoa > Chordata > Mammalia > Carnivora > Felidae > Panthera > Panthera pardus. The sequence goes on along the minus strand of NW_026526765.1, from coordinate 124,915,969 downwards.
AATTTGCAAAGACTGTTTTATTCATTTTTCTCTATTTGGCAGATATGGGGAAAAGTCTCCTTCCTATTCTCTCTGTGGGCTCATAAAGTAGCACAATGCTCCTGGAGGCCAAGTTCATATTTATATTAAAAGCCACAAAATGTTTGTAACCTTTGACTTCACAGTTCCACCCATAAGAATTTAACCTATTCAGATAATTAAGAATATGTACAAAGAGGGGCACCCGGCTGGCTCTGTTGGTGGAGCATGTGACTCTTGATCTTAGAGTTGTGAGTTCGAGCCTCACACTGGGTGTAGAGATTACTTAAAAATAAAATCTTTAATAAAAAAAAAGAATGTATGCAAATATTTGTCAACAACGATGTTTGTGGAATTACTTATAATAGTGAAAATGTGGAAACAATCTAAATTTCTAGAAACGGGGAACTAGTTAAATAAACTACATTTATATAGAAGAATATTATGTGGCCACTAAGTTATGTTATTTGGGAATATCTCACAGCTGGGAACATACGGCATTAACTGAATAAAAATAATCAATCAGTATTATCTGAGGTTAGTTCCACAGAAGCAGAGCCTGAGGCAAGGATTCCTGAGAAAGTGATTTATTGATAGAGTGCTGTAGGGAGAAGAGTAACAGAATAGGAGCGTGCAGGCAAAGAAAGCCAAGCACGACTGTGGTCCCCACTGGAGAATAGCTTCAGCCTGGACCCATGGAGAACTCTGGGACAGAGTAATACCCCCAGGTTGGTTCCCCATGAGAGACTGGTCTTTCATTTCCCTGTGGCATTGACTGCTGCCTACCAGAAGTGTGAGTTATGAGGGTATACAATCTCTGCCAAGGGTAAGTCTCCTAAGAAGAAGCACCACTGACATCCACTTGCTCCTCATGTTAAAGTCACCCCATCCACCCACAACTTCTCCAGGATTCTGATAGGTTATACTTCCTGAGAAATCACACAAGAGGTGGGTAACTTAGTTGATGCTGTACTTGGTCTTGAAGTTATAACTGATGCTTGCCCTTCCCCTCCCCTTGGCTAGTCCATCTGCTAGCCTGGGTAACTTGCCTGGCAGGGCAACCCAGACCCTTATCCATGAAGAATCTGAGCCCCAGATCACCATGCCTTTAACAGACTGTAACTGCTATCCTTGCCCATTTATAGCTATAAGTAGTCATGGAAGTGCCAAGGGATCTCAGGGAATCAACTCAGTATATTTCTCTTACCACCAACACATACCAAAGTCCTACCTTCTCATGACGGTGAGGGTCAATTATTCCATTTTGTGCTTGGTCTTCTGTTGTCAAATGGGAAGTCCAAAGTGACAAGGCAGCAGCCATAGTTTAAGTTTAGTGGAACACCTCCTGTGTACCCTAGTGGAAGCAACTCCCATCTAGGATATAGGATCTCTAGCTGCAAACAGGAAGTGTGCAAAGACTCCAGATGGGTCATGAAAATGATGATGAGCATCGATGCTCTTTCTTACCATCCTTGAGTCTCACCAACGTATCCTGTCTTCTGGGGACATAGCACTATAGAATGGCATTTGGTTTAGGGCGCCTGGGTGACTCAAGTTGGTTGGGTGACTGACTTTGGCTAAGGTCATGATCTCACTGCTTGTGAATTCGAGCCCCATGTCAGGCTCTGGGGCTCTGTGCTGACAGCTCGGAGCCTGGAGCCTGCTTCGGATTCTGTCTCTCTCTCTCTGCCCCTCCCCTCCTCTCGCTTGCTCTCTCTCTCTCAAATAAAAAAAAATTTTTTAATAAATAAATTTTTAAAATGGCATTTTAAAATTAATACTTCAGCTATATCTTTAAGAGGTTGTTCCAATCCTTAACCAGACCAGCAGCTTCAGGATGGTGCAGTATACAAAGGGTCAGTGGATCCCATGGTTATGTGCTCACTGCCAGACCTCCTTTGCTATAAAATAGTTCCCTGGTCCAAGGCAATGTTATGTGGTATCCCATGTCAGTACATCAAACACTAATTTGATCCTTGCATCTGCCAGTGGTGCTGGCTGAGACAGAGCATGCTGGAAAGGCAAATCCGAACCCAGAGTATCTGTCAGTCCTGGTCAGAATAAAATGTTTCCCATTCCAAGTTGGAAGAGATCTGAAATACAAAGGTTCAGCAATGGTTTCTGTTTCTAGTAGGTCAACATTCAGCAGTGACTGAGTTGATTTACTAGTAGGTAAATTTCTCTTAGGGAAAGGGAAGCCATGTTGGTGAAACTATACATAGTCTTCATTTCTGCTGCAAGGTCACTCAATTCATCAACCTGTGTGCAAGAAATATAGATGTATGCACATGCATGCATTAGTACATGTACCCATGTTTCCTAGCCCTAGCTTCTGAGAGATTCTAAAATAACCAAGTAGCAGTGAGCATACCTAGTGCCCAGGTCTTGGTTTCGAAATACTATTTTCTAATAAAATAAACCAGGGCTCCTTGAGAAGTGGATGATTGCTGGGCTAGAGCAGGGAAATAGAAGATAAGCTTGGCACATTTTGTACTGCCAGAAAGTAAGAAAGTGCTCACAAAGATGTGGCCTTGTCAAAAGAACAGAATCAAACCTGAAGGAGGTCCTCATGGCCAAAGCTGGAAAATTTTTGGAAACAAAATAAATAATTACTGTATTGGATTTAAACCATAAAATAACCTAGATGTCCATGAGTCTATACTGATAGAATTAATTAATTAATTAATTAATTAATGAGTGGGTGGATAAATAAATAAATAGTGAGAATGGGCATTTCTTCCTTATAGTTGAATTCCAATTAATAAGTGTAGAATGAAAGAGCAAGTAGAAAATCACTATTAGTCAAACACCACAGTAATCATTGTTATAGACAAGGTCTACTGATGGGTGGTAAAATTAGTAGGTGGAAATTTGAAGACAAACAGGACATGATTAGTCTCCAACTACCTCCCTCAAGATATTTATTACAAAAGGAAGATACCAACTTTATAAGGGAGAACTGCAGCAGAAACCACTTTAACCAAGTGATGGAAGTCAACATCACCAGTGCTGAGACAATCTATTAACATCATGACCTCTTGATATGATGCAAAATAAGGGCATAACTCATTCCTTTGGCGTTCTTGCCAAAAAAAAAAGCTTAATCTCATTCCAAACGTAAGACTGAAAGATATGCTTCAAAATAATTGATAAGTATTCTTCAGAAGTCCAAGATGATGAAAAATAAGAAAAACTGAAGAACTGTTCAAAATTATGCAAAACTAAAGATAAATTACAACCAAATGTGGGATTCTGGAGTGGAAAAGGGACAATGGGGGAATACTGATGAAATTTAGATAAAGTGTATAGTTGATTCATTGTATTGTGCCAGTGTTAGTTTCCTGGTTTTCTACTATGTTCCTTAATGATGTCATCATTAAGGTAAGCTAAGTAACAGATATAAAGAAAGCTCTCTGTACTATTTTTGCAACTATCCTACAAGCCTAAAATGAGTTCAAAATGAAAAGTTAAAAAATAAACATCCAAAAAATAAAGTGCACTTCACATTGTATAAATCAAGGCAGGGGGAAAGGAAGTATAGACCCAGATAATGCAAACTCTTCTATGTTACCTAAGTCTAAGCAAAATAAGCAACTCAGGTGGAAAAATAAAAAATCATGTCCCCTCCTTAAACCTAACAGAAACAGTATTTAGAGTTTCCACATGCTGTGTTCTTCCATTAACATGGATAATTGGAAATTGACTGCCTTTAGAAATGATGCCCAGTTCCTCTCTCTGAGTACAACACAAGATAAATTCCCAGGGCAATGGCCTATGTTATTGAGTCCCACAGTAATTAAGTTAATGTATCCTATCTTGTGTGTAGAGGTGTAATTCAGGTGGTACAAATCCTTTATTGAACTCAAATTCAATAGTCATGTACAATTCCACTATTTGTGGTGTTCACAAAGGCTGTAGGAAAACTATAAAAGGTGATACATTATAATTATATTCATATGAAGGTTGGGTGTTTCACCTGACACAAGCCATTCATGGGTTACCCTTTCATTTGTACAGAAGAAATGTTCAAGTGAGTAAACAGCAGCATATAATAAATGGAGCAGAAGCCTGTGGCTTTTGCCTGCCCAGGATTCTTTTCTCTTTCTTCTATAAATACGCCTTCATTTTCCTTGAGAAACCACCTCTTCCCTTCTCTCAGCCCACATGATTCAGAACAGCAGGTGCCACAGCCTAGCTCCTGAGATGGCCACATGACCCCAGCCTGCCCAAACAGCATATAATTCCCCTGGCCACACTTCAAGAAGGTTCTGGAAGGGCAAATGACCCCAGCCTGGCCAATGAGGCTCCATTCTAGGGCTTTTGTTGTAACTATTGAGAAACAGAAGGGCTCATCTTTTCATAGATGACATTAAAGATGATAGGAGGTAAACCCAGAGTCAGGGGTACCCATCTTCCTGTTATCTTGGAAGAAATGCTGAACAAGGCCAACAGGGGTAAGAACAGAGCTAAGAGAGACTGAGCAACCAGGTATATTTGTCAACACCTTCGTTCTTTCTCTCTTTCTTTCCTTCTTTCTTGCTTTCTTTCTCTTCCTTTCCTTCCTTCCTTCCCTTTCTCTTCTTCCTTCCTTCCTTCTTTTCTTTCCTTCTTCCTTTCTTTCCTTCCTTCTTTCCTTTCTCTTTTTTCTCTTTTCTTTCTTCCTTTCCTTTCTTTCTTCTTTCCTTCCTGTTTGTTTCTCTTCCTTCCTTCCTTCTTTAATTCCTTCCTTCCTTTTTTCCTAAAGCCACTTTAGTTGGGTTTCTAATAGTTACTAATGTAATAAACATTTTAAATAGATTTCCAGGCAAAAGAAAAAACACACACACATTTGAAATCTCAGCACCCAGATCTATCTTAAATTCACCCACTGCTATACCATTATAAACAATCCTGTCTTTATAATTCTTCTAATTACCCTCTCTCTTTCCTAGCCATCCCTCTCACCTCACACCTCAACAACATGTACAAATGTCATCTATTCCCAGAGCCATCACGTGTCCCATCTGGCCCTTCCCCACGTGTCACATGTGTGAAACCTTTATACCGGAGACTTTGAATTTTCTCTAAGCTCTAAAATAAATGGAAAGAGGAGTGGGGAGGCTGGGAAAAGCAGGAAAGACTTGCATGGTCATTCTGGGGTTAAACTTGGAGGTTTATTCTAACAGGAGAGGCAGCCAGATAGCCATGACCTGTATTTTCATGCCAGCCACCAACCAGCTCAGCAATCTTGGGAAAGTCACCTAAAGGCCCAGGCTCCAGCTCTTAGGCCATGTAAGGAAAGTTATCCTAAAAGAGAAAGGGACTTTCTCTGCCATAGTGTTTTATCAGATCAAGCTACAGTGTTATTATACAGCCTTAACATTTTACCTAACTTCCTCCGTTGGCCAACCTCCCACAGGCCAGAGACCATCTGCCTGCAAACAAGGAGTAATAGCAATTAATGACAGCAAACATTTTCTGTCTACCTACTATGTGCCAGTACTAGACATGCTTCTATCTGCATCTCCAGTCCCCACAGCAATGCTTTGAGGTAGGTCATTTTATTTCACAGCAATGCTTTGTGAAATAAGGAAACAAAGAGGTCAGACTACTTGACTGAGATCCCGCAGCTAGGAATGTCAGCACCATTATTCTAGCCCAGATCTGGCTAGCCAAAAAGCCCCTCCCCTTTCCTCTGTGTCACATTCCTCCACAGGAACTCTTGTCCTTTATCACCTTCCAGCTTACCCAGAAGAGCCACAAGCAGAAACACCTGTGTTGAGGTAGTATCACTGGAGATGGGCTGGGAGTGGCCTGTGTGCAATGTGGGAAGGACTGGACAATCATCTCCACACCTTCCAACCAGCAATCCAAATAAAAGACTATATCCCAGGCAGTAACGATAAATAAAAAGTATACATTTCCAATATATGTAAAGGAGGCTCATCATAACACTATTTATAATGAAGGGAAAAATTCCAGAACCATCCACATGAGGAATGGCCGAGCTGAGTGCCACAGACCATAGGAGAGAGACTGTGTAGCCCTAAAGAATGACACTCACTATTTTGTACATGAAAAAAAGATCAAGCAAAAAAAAAAAAAATGTGTGGGGGGGGGCAGCAGAAACCAAAAGAATAATAACAGCTACAACAAAATAACCTTGTTTGATCATTTACTATGTGAATACCACATTACACAAATTATCCCACTGAATTCTCAACTATAATTCTATATAGTAGGTATTATTATTCATACCCATTTTTCAGAGGAGGAAAATCAGACTGATGTTAAGTAAAACACTCAAAGTAATTAAAATAGAACCCATTTTAGAAATAGGGAAATTTGACCTCAGAGCCTTATCTTTCAAGTGTTTATCACTACTATGTGAAAATGCAGATACAAACATGCATTTAAGAACAACTGTAGGGGCGCCTGGGTGGCTTGATGGGTTAAGCGTCCAACTTCGGCTCAGGTCATGATCTCACGGTCCGTGAGTTCGAGCCCCGCGTTGAGCTCTGTGCTGACAGCCCAGAGCCTGGAGCCTGTTTCAGATTCTGTATCTCCCTCTCTCTCTGCCCCTCCCCTGTTCATGCTCTGTCTCTCTCTGTCTCAAAAATAAATAAACGTTAAAAAAAAAATAAAAAAAAAAGAACAACTATATAGGAATGCCTAGTATGCCATGCCCTTTATAGGGTTCTGCGATTCAGAATTAAAAAAACAAATAAGTTTGTATTTCCCATGAAGCTTACGTTCTGGCGGAAGTAGAAGACAGACAAGTTTGACAGTGGAAATAAAGACTATGAAGAAAACATAGCAAAGTAAAAGAAAAGGGAGAGAATGGGAAGGTGCTGGTTTAAATGTTTAAATAGGGTTGCCCAGTAAGTCCTTTTTGAGAAGGTGACATGTGGGCAGAGTAAGAAAAGGTGGAATAAGCCACACAGCTGATGTCAAGGAGGGGGTAGAAGCAGGGTTGCTCCAAGGAAAAGACAGATTTAATGCTAAGGCACTGAGGAAGGATGCACCTGTGTGTTCAAAGAACAGCAGGAATGCCAGTGTGACTACAGGAGGAGGTAGGGGAGAGAGAGGAGGTGAGTTCAGAATGACAGGTAGGATCCTCAGGACTTTGCAGGCCATTGCAAGGCATTTGGATTTTATGAAATGGGAAAAACTTTGGAAGGGTTTCAAGTGAGGAGTGACATGATCTGATTAGTTTTAGAAGGACTGATCTGGCTGCTGTGGGGAGAACAGACTGGCAAGGTAGGTGAGTACAATCAGTAAGAAGTAGATTAGGATTCTGGATATATTTTGAAGACACACTTGATGCCATTTCTTCATGGTTTGGACGTTGGATATGGAAACAAAAGAGAAGTCAGGGATGACACCAAAGGAAGCTCTGACAAGGATAAAAAGGGAAGTTACAAAGAATATTTTAGGGTAAAGGAAATTTTTCTATAAAATGCTTGAATAATAATGAATTACATGTCACCAAAATTGAAATGATAAAAATAATTGTATATAAATTCAGTAAAATGGTACAGCCATTATGGAAAACAGTATGGCAGATCTCCCCAAAATAAAAAATACAATTATGATATGACCTAGCAAATCCATTTCTGGATACATAAAAAATTGAAAGCAGAGACTCGAACAGATACTTGTACACCCACATTCATAGTGACATTATTCACAAGAATCAAAAGGTAGAAACAACTCAAGTGTCCATTGACAGATGGATGGATAAACAAAATGGTGTATATACATACAGTGGAATATTATTCATCTTAAAAAGGAAGAAAATTCTGATATATGCTACAGCGTGGATGAAACTTGGGGACACTATGTAAAGTGAAATGAGTCAGTCATTAAAAGACAAATACTGTATGATTCCACTTATATGAGGTACCTAGAACAGTCAAAACTATAGTGAAGCTGGCATCAACCTTCTAAGTTTCGACAGAAGAATGAACACTACAGGTCACCCCAAGGCTCAACCAGACTGGCCAAGAACACATAGGGCAAGGCTCAATGGATATGAATGTTTATCATTCAACTATTTGTAGGACAGGTACATCAGCAGATATACCTAATTAAATCTCTAACATCAAGAATAAAGGTATTTTTTGGATCCAAAGTATTTTGAGATAGAACAGACCTCCAGGGACCAGACAAAGAAGCACCAAAAGTTATCAAGTAACATCTGCTAACATGACCTCATGGGCCTCTAATCCATGGTGTACACCTTCTCATCTGCCTCAAGTTTTGCCCTAAAAACCTTCATCTGTAAGCCACCTGGGAGTTAGGGACTTTTGAGCACTAGCTCTTTGTTCTCCGTGGCACCACACCAATAAACCACCCATCTTTCTTCACTGCAAAAGTTCGGTATCATTTTTTGTTGGCTTGCTGCACATCAGGTGAGCAAACTCCCATTTGGTTTGATTACAGTGGAGACAGAAAGTAGAATTATGGTTGTCAGGGGCTGGAGGGAAGGGGAATGGGGAGTTCCTGTATAATGAGTATAGAGTTTCAGTTCCACAAGATGAAAAAAATTCTGGAGATGGACGGTAATGGTTATTGCACAACAATAGGAATGTGGTTAATACCAATAAACTATACACTTAAAAATGGTTATGTGCTAAATATTATGTTACATGCATTTTATCACAACAGAAAACATTTTTAAGTCACCACCAAACAACCCCCCGACACACACACACACACACACACACACACACACACACACACACAAAGAAAGGACCAGAGAAGTTATGAGTCTCCTGAGGCAGAGTCATTGTTCTGTGGCAGAGGGGGGGAGTCTTCTCATACTTATTGTAAACAGTCCCAGAAATCTTCAGCGTATTTAAATGGGGAGAGGCTAAAACAGAGCTTAGAAGCCTGGACTATTTAGGCATCTCAAAGAGAAACTGTAACAGAGGGCTAATATATGGTGTGTTATTCAAGCATCTATTAGAAGAACAAATGATGGATTCTGTTCCAATTTAATGGAGCAGAGATCATCAAATACACATTGCAAGCTATAAAACATCCCTTCTCCTTACAAACTCCCCAGGGGAGGTTGCAAAATAGATGGGAGTTAATATCTGAAGATTAAATACACGATAGCAGATTTTTTTATGTTTGACCTACTTTTTGAGAAATGAACAAAGAATTTTTTACTCATCCCCTCTAATAAACAGCCTAATAGGTTAGCATTAAACTCACTACACTGAGGATGGCAGTGAGGGGAGACATAAATGTGTGGGTACCCATTTGTTACAAGGACCAGATGGAATACGTGGCCTCCAAAAAGGACAAACACTCCAAATCAGGATAGCAGGACTTCAGCAAGGACCTTAGAACATTCTGCAGTTCTCCCTTCATGCTTATAGGAGAAAAAACGGTGTCCCGTTTTATCATCACCCAACTGAAGAAGACAATTCATAAAGTAAGCCAGAGGGCCCCGTTTAGACATCCTGGTTCGGGTGGGCCTAAAAGGGGCACATAAAGACAAATTTAAAACTCAAAATATCTGAAGTCTGTGAGGTCTCTTGAGGGCATCTCATCCATCTACAGATGGGAAACTGGTCCCAAAGATGACCAACCCAAGGTCAAACAGCCAACAGGTAGGAAAAATCCAGTCCCTTTAACTATCTGTATGACCATGAGCAAAGGAAAGGGAATCTCAATGTTTGGAATTAAAATGAGTAAGAGACTAGAGGTCTCCTGAGGCACAAGGACACTGAGGGCTTCAGAATCTCAGTGTTCTTATGTGTAAAATGGGAATGACAGTTACTTCACAAAGTTTTTTTAAAGAAAATAAGACATGTACATTTATCTAGGTATGTTAAAGGATTGCTGATTACACTGTATTGTGGTCGCCCAAATGAGAAACCTTTGCTGGTTCCCAGTTGTCTACAGGACAGATCATCATCAAGATCTCATCTTAAATTATCAATACTTACCTAACCTTCCTTGTCCATTCTCTTCAAGTTGTATCAGCCCCTAGGCAACTCCACACATATTCCTGTTTCATTTTCTTAATGGTACACATCCCTGATGTTCTTATTTGTTCACCTGCCCTGCTCACCGCTGTACGTTAAGTACCTGAAACTATACCTGTTATATAAATGTTGTCCTCTATGGCTGTTGACTGAATTGCTTGAAATTAAAGACCTTCTACAAGACCCTCTTGACAATGAAATGATTCCCAAAGGACATGGTGACACCCCCCCCCCCATCAGAATAGCTTGAATGCAGTCCTGCTAATGGACAGAAAGCTGGAGCAAGAGACCTCTTAAGGTTTCTTCTACTTTTTAGAATTGTTTAACCTCTATGTCCATTTGCCACCAGAAAATCTGTCATTTGCAAGAAGAAACAATGAGTTAGCAGCACCTTCCACTTCCCCGTGAAGCCTTAAACCCATGCAAAATTGTACAATCTGGTCACGCAGTTGAAACTCAACTCTTGGAAGGGAAGGAGGGAGAGAGCTTTTTATACTCAAGAGCTAAGACTAAAATATGTAAAGAAAAATAACAACGCTGGCAGTAAGTATTGGCAGCTTCTCTGACAGCAAAATTCAATTTTAAAATAAATCAGGCAATTCTTCAAACTAGAGCTAGACTTCAGGAAATTAGGGTTTGTGTTCAAGTGGGCACATTACAATTTCATAAAAACTGTCTGAGCTATTTCTCTGCTGAGGACTTTGGAAGATGATGATATGCTTAATGTTTCTCATTATGTTGCTGGGCAAATCAAGGACCATGGAATAACTGGAGAAGCAGGGACTGAAAGCGTTTAGAAAGAAATAAATCAGAGGCTATCCTATCAGAATGGTGTCCTAGGGAGTGCCTGGGTGGCTCAGTTGGTTAAGCATCCAACTTCAGCTCAGGTCACGATTTCACAGTTCATGAGTTTGAGCCCTGCATTGGGCTCACTGCGCACAGTGTGGAGGCTGCTTGGGATTCTCTCTCTCTCTCCTCCTCTCTCTGCCCATCCCCCACTCTCTCTCTCTCTCTCAAAAATGAATAAACATTTATTAAAAAAAGAAAGAAACAGAGAGAGAAAGAGAAAGAGAAAGAGAAAGAAAGAAAGAAAAAGAAAGAAAGGAAGAAAGAAAATAAGGAAAGGGAAAGAAAAGAAAAGAAAAGAAAAGAAAAGAAAAGAAAAGAAAAGAAAAGAAAAGAAAAGAAAGGTGTGGCCAGGCCTTCACACCTTGTGTCTACCTTACTCCTACTTCTCTACTCTCCACTCTTTCAGGCAAATTCAACCAAAAGCGAGAGGAGATCCTAAGTCCATCCATAACAAGAGTGGTTCTGTTTTCAAATAGATGCTGTCAAAGGGAGAAAAGTCCCTGCTGTGTGACAAACATCATAATGGGTGAAAGCAGCAGGGAGCCCTTTCTCTGAAACTGAAGTGTCACTGTGTCTTCCAAGCCAAGATTAGTATGAGTCAAAAAAAAAAAAAAAAAAAAAAAAAAGTTGGTTAACAGGAGAATTTTGGTTTCATCTCCCAGCAAGGAAACTCCATTAGTTTAAGTTCAGAAACGCTTTGCCTTTTTGCCCAGCGTAAAGAATATCAGATCATGTGACGTGGAAAAGTAACTGGAAGGAAGCCCACAGTGAACCCTCTCCCATTCCACACAAAGGGAAACAGGCTCCAAAACACTAAATGCCGTACTCAAGGGGATTCACCATAGCCAAGACAAGACCCCAGAACTTTAACCCAAGTAGGCTGACGAACCATCTGGATTTTCCCAGAACCATACTCATTTTGATATTATAAGGCCCTCACGTGACTTGCACCTGCTAATCTGGCCTGCAAGGAATTGGAAGTGGTTGCTCTGTCCAAAGAGTAAGTAAAAAACTGAACAAACTGAAAAATCACCAACTCATCTTAGATCCATCAGAGCAGTGAAGCCACAGAGCAAACCACTGTCCCCAAAATTGGAGAGAGAGATCGCCAGGCAGATAGAGAAAATCACAGCTTACTGAAGTAGAAGTCTACAAGCAGAGAGCTCTACAGGAACCAGTGCGGGGTGAGAAAACCCTCAACCATATACAATGCATTACTGAAGGTTCACCTCGGACAGATCTGACAATTAAAGACTCCAGGGGGCCCCAGTCATAGGAGGCCTTTACACACTTATGTGTGTGTGTGCCCTACCAAGTTCTCACAGTGAATTTGGGAGAAAAATCCCCCCATGCTTCTAGCAAGAGAGTAAGAAAAAAATTGTTTAACTACACCAGAGCATTCTGTTCTTTTCAGCAAGGCCTGCCAACAAGAGAAAGTAGTTTACTCGTCTAAACTATTGGGGTTTTATCAGAACCCAACTGGACTGGGGGAGGAAAATAACAGCCCACTCCAGACTTGCACACGAAGGAAGAGAAATCCGTAACTCAGTCGCCTTTAGTCAGTCTGTCCCACAGAAAGGGTGGGACATTCTAAGAAACACTGTAAAGTTCACAGTCCAGGGATACAGGCTTCCTAAAAGATTGCAACCTACATAGATGACTACAGGACTCCCCCTACACCGTACCACTAAAACACTAATCAAGTATTTATAACAGTTCCTTTCACCCCGTACATCATGTCCAGCTGTCAGGAAAAAAAATTATAAGGCATTCTAAAATGCAGAAAACACAGTTTGAAGACACTGAGCAGGTATGAGAACCAGAGTCAGACAGGCAGGAATGTTGGAATTATCATATCAGGAATTTTTTAAAACTATGATTATACGCTAAAGGCTCTAATGGGAAAAAGACATGCAAGAACAGATGGGTAATGTAAGCAGAGAAATGGAAATTCTAAGAAAGAATCAAAACGAAATGCTAGAGATCAAAAAACACTGTAACAGAAATAAAGAATCCCTTTTAAGGACTTGTTACTAGACTGGATATGGCTAAGGAAAGGATCTCTGGGCTTGGGGATATGTCAATGGAAACTTCCAAAACTAAAAAAGCAAAGACAAAAAAAGACTGAGAAAAAAAATGGAACAGAATATCCAAGAACTGTAGGGCAACCACAGAAAGTATAACATACATGCAATGGGGATTACCAAAAGGAAAAGAGAAAACAGAACAGATGCAGTATATAAAGCAATAATGACTGAGAATTTGCCTCAAATCAATGTCAGACACCAAACCACAAATCCAGGAAACTCAGAGACCACCAAGCATGATAAATGCCAAAAAACACACTACACCTAGGCATGCCATATTCAAACTGAACAATATCAAAGGTAAAGAAAAATTCTTGAAAGAAGCCAGAGGAAATAAAACACCTTACCTGTAGAGGAACAAAGGTAAGAATTAAATCTGACTTTTCCTCAGAAGAAATTTAAACAAGAAGAAAATGGGTCAGTACTGAGAGAGAGGGGGAAAAAACCCCTAGACTTCTATCTCCTACAAAAGTATCCTTCAAAAGTAAAGGAAAAATAAAGACAGACAAACCAAAACTGAGAGAATTTACCATCAATAGACCTTCCTTGCAAAAAAATGTTAAAAGAAGCCCTTCAGAAAGAAGTTAAATGATATAGGCCAGAAACTCAGATCTACTTAAAGGAAGAGACTTAGAGAATATGTGAAAGTAAAATGAAAAACTTTTATTTTTCTCATTCTTTTTTTTTAAGATGATATTTTTAAGTAATCTCTACACCCACCGTGGGGCCCAAACTTACAACCCCAACATCAAGAGCCATATGCTCTACTGACTGAGCCAGCCAAGCCTCCTTTTTTTCTTATTCTTTATTTTTCTAACAGATAACTATTTGTTCAAAATAATAATAGCAACACTATATTCAATGATTATAACTTTATATATAAGTGAAATGCATGACAGCAATGATACAAGAGGTGCAAAGGATATACAAATAATTGTGACTATAAAGTACTAGTATTATTATAAAATGGACTCAGATCAGTTGTACATGTATATTACAAACTCTAGGATAACCACTAAAATCAGGAAAAAAGAAAAGTATAATTGATAGGCTAAAAAAGGAAAGAAAACAGAATCATATAAAATTCTCAATTAAGGGGCGCCTGGGTGGCTCAGTCAGTTAAGCGTGTGACTTCGGCTCAGGTCATGATCTCACAGCTCGTGGGTTCAAGCCCCGCATCAGTCTCTGTGCTGAAAGCTCGGAGCCTGGAGCTTGCTTTTGATTCTGTCACTCCCTCTCTCTCTGCACCCCTGCCCCCTGCTCATATTTGGTCTCTCTCTCTCTCAAAAATAAATAAACATTAAAAAAAATTTTAATAAAATAAAATAATTCTCAATTAAAACCACAAAAGGCGAAAAAAAAGAGTGGTAGGCAAAAATAGGAATAAAGAACAAAAGCAAAAAATAGAAAACAGTAACAAATATGGTAGGTATTAATCCAACTGTATCAATAATCACCTTATACATCAATGGAAAATAGAAAATACTTGCACAAGATACATCTGATAAAGGACTGTCATCCAAAATATTAAAAAGAGTTCCCAAAACTCAACGATAAGAGAACAAACACCCCATTTTAAAAATTCGGGTAAAAGACCTAAATAGACATCTCACCAAAGTAGATATATGGATACAATTAAATATATGAAAAGATGCTCTCCATCATATATCATTAGGGAATTGTAAATTCATGCAATGAAATACCACTACACACCTGTTAGAATGTCCAAAATCTGGGACACTGACAACATCAAATGCTGGCGATGATGTGGAGTAACAGGAACCCTCATTCATCGCTGGTGAGAATGAAAAATGGTACAGTCATTTAGGAAGACAGGATGGCAGTTTCTAACCAAACCAAAGATACTCTTAGCCTACAATCCAGCAATTGCACTCTTAGGGATATACTCAGATAAGCTGAAAACTGTGTCCACATAAAGCCTGCACAGGGACGTTGCTGGCAGCTTTATTCATAATTGCCAAAACGTTGAAGCAACCAAGATGTCCCTCAGTAGGTGAGTGGGAAAATAAACCACAGTACATCAGAACACAGAATAGCATTCAGCACTAAAAAGAACTGAGCTATCAAGCCATGAAAAGACATGGAAGAAACTTGACTGCATATTACTAAGTGATAGAAGCCAATTTGAAAAGTCTATATAGTGTGTGATTCCAACTATAAGACATTCTGGAAAACAGGCAAAACTGTGGAGACAGTAAAAATATCAGTGTTGCCAGGGTTGGAGGTAAGGAGGGATGACTAGATGGAGCACAGAGGACTTTCTTAGGGCACAAAAGCTATTCTGTGTGATCCTATCATTTTGGATACGTGTCATTATATACTTGTCAAAACCCATAGAATTGTATTGTGTTGTATACACCAAGAGGGAGCCCTAATATAAACTACCATCTTTGCTGGATAATGATTTGTCAATGTAGGTTCTCATCAACTGTAATGAATGCACCCCTCTCGGGAGGGATGTTAATAGTTGGGGAGGCTGTGGATGTGTGGGAGCAGGAAGTCTTTTGGAACACCCTGTACTTTCTGCTCAATTATGCTGTCTGTGAAATTAAAACTGCTCTAAAAAAGTAAAATCTATTTTTTTTAAAAAAGGGCCCTCATCTTGAGAAATCCCTCAGTCATGGGCAAATAAGGACAGCTGGTCACCCTACTCTCATGGTAGGAAGAGTTCTGCTGGAGTCTTACCCAGCAAGGAGGGCAAAGTGTCTCTGAAATGATCACAGAAGTTAATGGGGGAAATACGGCTTGATTTCTACAAGTTATAGTCAAGGAGAAGTCTTCTGAAATGAATCTACTACATAAAGCAAGACATACCTATTTTAAAAATCCTCATAAATCAAATATTTGAAAGTGGATTGCTTAAATCATGGGTAAAAATGAATTATTTCAGTGCCTCTGTCCTCAGGCTGTGAGCCAGCCTCACAGAAGAGAGCATTTGAAATAAATCCATTCACCTACACACACAAGGATTACAAATTATTCTGGCATTCACCTCACTAACCTTTGGAGGTGGGGAAAGGGGGGAGTAGGTAAATTTGCTTTCTAAAATATATGTTTTAAGAGTTTTAGAGAAATCACATTTTATCTGTTAAGAAAATTACTTCTGGGGCACCTGGGTGGCTCCATCGTCTGAGCGCCCACCTTTGGCCCAGGTCATGATATCGTGGTTCACGAGTTCGAGCCCCGGCACCAGGCGCTGTGCCAACAGCTCAGAGCCTGGAGCCTACTCCAGATTCTGTGTCTCCCTCTCTGTCTGCCCCTTCCCCACTCATATTCTCTCTCTCTCTCTCAAAAATAAATAAAACATCAGTGGGACGCCTGGGTGGATGAGTCGGTTAAGCGTCCGACTTTGGCTGGGGTCATAATCTCATGATCTTACAGTCTATGAGTTCAAGCTCCACGTCTTCGGGCTCTTTGCTGACAGCTCAGAGCCTGGAGCCTGCTTCAGATTCTGTGTCTCCGTCTCTCTCTGCCCCTCCCCCGCTCACACTCTGTCTCTCTCAAAAATAAACATTTTAAAAAATAAAACATCAAAAATATTTTTTAATAAAGAAAGAAAGAAAATTACTCCGCTCACCTGAGGGACCCCCAGATCTTTAAGGGCTGAGAAGTGGTCATTGTTGTATGGGGATGTGGAGAAGGGAGACACCAGCCCAAAGAATCCTTGCTAGGAACAGACAGGTACTAAGGAGGTAGGTGAACAAGCAGGATGCTTCTCACCTGCCAGGCCCGTCCCCCACACACCTGCTTTCCTCTGAAGCTGATGCAACTTGCTGGGCTGTGATAGGGAGGGGCTGGGATTCATTCAAAATGTAACAATGAAAGTGCTTGAAAGTCCCAAGAACAAAAGGTTGGCCCCTTGCTTTAGAACACTTCCTGATTTTTTGTCTCACTCCAATAGGTATGCTAATGAGCGTTTCCAGAAAATCTAAATTAAGCCCATGCCAGAAACACCTCAAGTGAGGTCATTTATTACACTGATGAGACAGTGCTCCTCAAACTTTGCATGCATTCAAATAGCCTGGAATCTTTTAAGATGCAGATTCTGATTCAGCATGCTCAGGGTGAGGGAGAGGGAGAGAGAATCTGGATCTCACCACCTTAAGATCATGACCTGAGCTGAAATCAAGAGTCACGCTTAACCTACTGAGCCCCCGGGGAGCCTCTGAGAGGCTGCAGTCCTAACAAGCCCCCAGCAGCCAATGCTGCTGGTCCAGGGTAATGGGACTGAAGTGCCTCATCCCATGGACTATATAAAATCAGCCTCCACTGACAAATTTGATTCCACGCAATTTTCCACATAGTTGGATCCTTATTCCTTACAGTTAAGAAACTTCATCTCATGGTTTTAGATACCATCCATACACTGACAATTCCTAAATTCATATCCCCAGTCTGGATGTCTCCCCCTCAGTTCCAGACTTGTAAATGCTTAATATTTACAAGTGCTTAATAACTCCGCGTGAATGTCCAACACACTTCAAACTTAAATGTCAAAAACTCACCTCTAGATATGCCCCTCCACCCGCCCCCCTCCCCAAATTAAAAGAGCTAATGGATGAAAAACAAAACAAAAACAAAAGCACCTGTTCTACCACCAGCCTTTCCCAGCCCTGGGAAAGGGATTCCATTCTTTGACATTTGAGAATTTGAAAAACCTGACTGCTCTTTGTCCCACAACGACTTCCCATCTGTCATGTATCTTTCTGGCTTTTTTCACCGTGTCTCCTGATACCACTCTGGCCCAAACCATTAGTGTCTCCTGCAGGGATGGCTACACTAGCCTCTCACCAGTCTCCCTGCTTCTGCCTTTGCCCCCTGCAGTGGGTCGGACAAAAGGTATGTCCTAATCCCCAGAACCTGTGAATGTGACCTTACACAGAAAAGGTATCTTTGCAGATGTAAATGAATTAAGGATCTCCAGATGAGGTCATCGTGGATTTATCTAGGTAGATCCTCAACCCAATGGTAGGTGTCCGTATGAAAGTAGGGCAGAGGGAGATCTGAGGGAGAGAGAAGGCCACGTGAAGACAGAGTTTGGAGATAATGCAGCCACAAGCCAAAGAATGCCAGGAGCCACCAGGAACTGGAAGAGGCAAAAGCAGATACTCTCCTGGAACCCAGGAGGAAATGCAACCACTCAAACACCTTGATTTCAGACTTCCAACCTCCAGAACTGTGAACAAATGCATTCTTGTTTTAAGGCACCCGATGTGTGGCAATATGCTGGGGCAGCCACAGCAAACTAATTCATACCTCTATAGTCCAGTCTCAACTGATGTCCAGAGGATCCTTTTAAATCAAAACAGTTCCAGACACTCCTTTGTTCAAGAGGGAAGTTCCTGCAATGGCTTCCCGTGTCTCTCCAAATAAAGCCAAAATCTCTCCAACATTGGCTCCAAGACCTTTACTATTTCTAATCCACACTACATCCCTAGATTTTTGTTATAATACTGCCCTTGAAATGCTTGCCTTTGGACATCCTTGTAGGTGAAACTCTCCAAAGAGAAAGCCTTTTGGAACCTTCCATTATAAATATACTTGGCAAGAGTGTAGGGCAGATCTAACTTAGCCATAACAGGAGCTAGAGAGAAAAGTGAGATGTGGGTCCTATGCACAAGGAAAGTGAGTGGTGTAGGGAAGGGTGGAGGTGAGACATATTTGAAATATGTCATAAAATAAACCCAGAAGTAATTTAAGTAATGTCACAAGGCAGTAAATCAGACACTTCCAAAACTGGAAAGAGGTCAAGAGCCACTTAAGTCCAAACACCCGCTAATGCTTAATCACCTCTAAATCAATCCCACTAAGAAGGTAACTCAATTCTTACCTTCAATTAATACCTTAAATTTGAGTTTTCTTCCTTTCATTGTGTGAAAGTAGGCCTTCTCAAAATGTCCACCATCAAAACCTCCAAACTATTCCCATAGAGAGGTCAGCATACTTTTGTTTTTGAAAGGACCAGATAGTAAATAGGCTTTGTGGGCCACAGAGTCTCTTTGGGAATGATTTAACCCTGCCATTAGAGCACAAAAGGAGCCATAGACAATATATATAGGAGTCGATATGGCTGTTTCCAATAAAATTTTATTTACAAAAGCAAGCAGCAGACTTCAGTTTGCCAACCCCTGCATTAGACCTCCCAGAACAAGCCAAGTGTCTCTTTCACAGGTCAGGTCCACAAATTCTTTCAGTTAAAAGCAATAACCCTGACCCAGGAAATAGATCAAAAAAGTCTGATTTCTTCCCTTCTCATTGGTATGACCTCCAGTTCCTCTGTTGGAGCCCTCCTCTCACAGCCTCCATCAGTCTGTCTGTGAAGTTGTCAGTGGGGGTCCTGACCTGAGTAGGATGCCCCAGGGAGACCAGGCTGTAAGAGAGAAAGCCTGTCAGCTCCCTCGCTGCAGTCATCACGCCACTAAGAACACTGCCAAAGATCACTTGCTTCCCTGCATCCCACATCCCACTGTTGATGCAGAATGCATTCATGATGGGCAAAACCCCAGGTTATATACCCACACGGACCAAGGCCTTCCTTCCCCTGCTGTGTCTGTGCCCTTGGTATTTTAGGCCTTACCTTTACTCCCTTACCTTTTCCTCATTAGATTTCAGGCTTGGCTCCATCCAGTCAAGATCTTTCTGATTTCTAAATCTGTCACTCAACATGTTGGTCATTCTTCCCATCTCTGTCATCTACTCGCTGATAAGCAAACCCTCTCTATCTTCATCTAAGTCCTTGAGAATAAATCTCTAGGATGACTTGGCCAGATGTCCCCAAGCAACCTAGCATGTCTACTCTCCTGTGCAGTCCCCCTCTGTGGTTCAGAATGACAGCCATAATCATGATTCTCCAAATGCTTTCTCTTTGCTTCAGATGCCACATCACAGGGGGTATGAACACCAAACAGGATAGGAGAGAATTGTGTTCAATATGTCCCATGTTACCAACATTCAGAGAAGGGAGTGAGAAGGGGGAGAGGGGCCTCTCCTGTATTCTATAGCAAAGAACACAGCAGTTCAACTCCAGCACATTTGAAATCCAAAGATGTGCTGTGCCCACTTTTTTGGGAAATAATATGACTGCAATAATTTCACATGATTATCTCTGATGTGATATTGGATGGAGAAAGTCAGCTATTGGTAGCTTTTCTCTCACTACCACTAAGTCATTGAAAATGGAAACTTCTTCCTATTTCTAAGCTAGTGGAGCTTTTGATTGGGAATTTGATGGGTTTTTTTCTTCTTTTTGAAGTATTTTTAAGCGAAAAACAAACTGTTTTTCAATAAGTGCTGGGATGTTTTTACTCACTGTACTTCTGACACCAAATTGGTGGAGGGTTTTTCTCATACCAACCAGTTCTCCAGCTTTCAAGACACCAGCTGGATGTCCTATAATTCAATTCAATTCTGACACTCACTACCTTGAGTTAGCATCAGATCCTACAAGTTAAAGGGCTCAGTCCTACAACACTTCCCTCACTTCAGATACCAGTCACAAGCCCCAGACCACCCATACTTCCAACCAACCAGCTATAAACTGGTGGTTCCCACAACACTCTCCTCAGGTTCAATAATTCACTGGAATAACTCACAGAACTCAGAAAAGCTCTATACTCATTATTACCAGTGTATTATGAAGGATACAACTCAGTAACAGCCACATGGAAGCGATGCATAAGGCAAGGTATGGAGGGAAGAACACAGAGCTTCCATGCCTTTTCTGGGTGTACCACCCTCCCAGCACCCAGATGCAGCCACCAACCCAGAAGCTCTCTGAACCCTGTTGTTCAGGAGTTTTTATGGAGGTTTCATTAAGTAGGCAAGATTGATTAAACCATTGGCCATTAGTGATTAAACTGAACCTCCAGTCCCTCTTCTTCACCCAAGGGTCAGGGCGTGGGCTCAAAGTTCCAACCTTCTAACCACATGGTTGGTTCCCTTGGCTACCAGCCTTCACCCTGAAGTTTCTAGGGTCCCAGTAGTCACCTCACTAGCACAAACACACATGTGGTTGAAAGGAACTCATTATGGGTAACAAAAGACAATTCTGTCACTCAGGAAATTCTAAAGGTTTTCAGAGCTCTGTGTCAGAACCAGGGACAAAGATCAAATATATATTTTTTATTTTTTTTTTATGTTTATTCATTTTTGAGAGAGAGAGAGACAGAATGTGAGTAGGGGAGGGGCAAAGAGAGAGGGAGAGACACAGAATCAGAAGCAGACTCCAGGCTCTGAGCCATCAGCACAGAGCCTGACATGGGGCTGGAGCTCACGAACTGCGAGATCATGACCTGAGCCAAAGTCAGATACTTAACCAACTGAGCCACCCAGGCACCCCACAAATATATTTTTTATTACATCACAAATACCAATCGTTGACCTTTCTTTAAGTTTCAAACAGCACATCTGCTTAGGTCCCAAAGGAAAACAATTCAGAAGAAAGTTTGGTCTCTCTCTTGTCAGTACCAATCTAGCATCATGTACAGTTTCATCTAGAGACTTTCTAAATCAGAGAACATAGAAAGAGATAAAAATACAGTTTTTTGTGTTTTTTTTAATTGTAGCCCTAAGTTGTGGCCCAAGTTGAGACAGCAGTGGCTTTCTCTTCTACTTGAACAGACAGAGGCAGGGCTCAGATGCATGAGTGTGTGTGCTTCCAGCCAGTTACCCAAATAGAATTTGGTATTCATGAGTTTTATATTTGTCTGTTTAAGGATGCTCAGACATAAATGGATCTTTAATTACATGGCTCTAAATATAACCCCATCTCCTTGCACACGAATCCCACCTTTCATTTGCAAATACATTCATTTGCTCCTACTAACATTAGCTCCTTCTGAGCTTTCAGAGAAAAGACTAGGTTGAGTCATGGAAGGAGCATCTCATGTGCAAAGGGAAGACCCCTCCCCAACAAGGAAGCCCTCCCTCTTTTCTGTGAGTCTTCCTCTTTCTAAGAAAAGGGAGTGTGAGGAGCCAGCAGCTGCCTCCTATCAGCCTGGCCCGCCCACCTGCAATTTGTGAAGGCTGAGCAGCTTTACCTTAAAGGGAGGTTGTTACTAAGGGCAAAAAGGCTCCACTCTACTGCCAGGCATGGGAGATGTCAACATCTGGGCTGTAATCGGGTGACTCTGGGTCAACACATAACCATCATGGCCCCTGTTGGCAGGAAAGTCTCTTGGTCTCTGGTTTCCCAAAAGCCTGCTTGGTGCACTGAAGTTTGTTTATTTCCTTCAGTATTGATGTCCACCAGCTTCCTATTTGAATGTCAAATTGATTCTGGGCTGGTGGGAAGGCAGTAAATGCTGGCTGGCAGCGGTGGGGAAATGATAGGATGGGAACTGTGTCTTAGGCAGAAGAACCTGGCTGTGTATGCCCATTAGATCTGCTTCCCCTGAGCCACTTTCTGGAGATGCCCCAAGGCTTTTCTTCTTCCCTCCTCCACTGCCTGAGCACACGTGAGCACACAGCTACATGCCAGCTTCCAACCCACACCTGTACATTCCTAACCCAGGCCTTTGAACCCTGTCTTCACAATCCCTGCTCCCTTTGCTTCCTTTTCTTCTTCGGATGAGCTCAGATCACCCAAGGGAGTGAGAGGAGGCAAGATTCCAATTTATTTCCTTGAGCTTCAAACCTGAGACTTGTTCATCCCTGGAATGGAAAGCCCTGATAGCTCGGTGTCATTACAACGGCCCCACACTGCAGCAGAGGCAATTTGCGTTTCAAAAGTAATAGAGAGTAAATTGCGGAGGAAATATTTTATGCAAATTAACCAAGCTTAACATTTTGATAAAAGGCTTTTTTAAAAATGAACCAAGGAATCCAATACTCCATTGCAAGTTTAACACAAAAGAAAATTTCAAAAGCCTGAATTTTTTCAAGTATGTGACAGCAAGAGACATTAACCACCAATAAGATGGAATACAGAAGCCAAAGAGCATAAAACTATTAGCTCAAAACAATATTCATGTGAGCTTATGGATTAAGGTGTTTCAATAATTTAAATAATTCTCTCCCTTCTTTTGAGCGGACTCATCACTAAGCCAAAACATATTTGCTGTGGGATCAATGCTACATTTGCAAGTGAGCTTGGAACCCGCTATCAGAGGAAGAGGAGAAGAACAAAGATTCAATGCACACGAACTGGAGGCCAAGCCCTGTGGTGGGTGCTTCACATACGTTATCTCATTTAAGCAGGCACACTCTGAGTTCCCGGAAAGAAAATGACAGAGAGAGGGGAAAAGCCATGTGCTGATTCTTCTGGGCAAAGACACTTCCATGTGAAAAGAGAATGGCTGAGAGAAGACCATTAATGTCTTTTTCACCCACTCCCACTTGAATGAGATATTCCTTCAAAATCAAGAAAGGTGAATTGAAGACAAAATATTTTAAAACCCTAATAATATTTCCACTTATCCCAAATTCAGGCTTCCCAGAAGCCCCAAGCCCATGTCCTCACAATTCCCAGCTAACCAGGGAGGGGCAGGCTTCAACACAGGCAAAAGACGTACTGAGATGTGGGTCCTACTGGGGATTCCCAAATCTGGAAGACCTTGAAATTATTACAGGGATTCGTGCAGCCACACACACACCCAGCTTTGTAGACAGAATACATGCTTCACACGTAGGCGTGCTGTTTCTCTAATGCATGCAAGTGCTATGGCAATTAATACAATGCAATTCATATTCAAAAGGAACTGAATTTGTAGTTTTTGGTCATTATATGTTCTCCATCAACAGACCTGAAAAATGTAATCACTATCACAAGGAGGTCCACAGTGATTCTTAGCTTAAAGACAATTCTTCACACAATAAGCATGGAAAGCAATGATCTCAAAGGGCTGGAACAGTTGTCACCAAAGTCACACACACTGCTGTGTAGAAAAATCTCACAAACCCACCCTACAGGCTCATCGACTCTTGTTTAATAAGAAATCTTAAGAAGCTTGATTAAGGGGCACCTGGGTGGCTCCGTTGATTAGACGTCTGACTTTGGTTCAGGTCATGATCTCATGGTTTGTGGGTTTGAGCCCCGTGTCGGGCTCTGTGCTGACAGCTCAGAGCCTGGAGCCTGCTTCAGATTCTGTGTGTGTGTGTCTCTGTCCCTTTTCCGCTCAGGCTCTCTGTTTCTCTCTCAGAATAAATAAATAAGCATTAAAAAAGGAAAGAAGAAGCTTGATTACCATTTATTTTGGAATTAAAAGTTGCAAGTTGGGAAGGTGGGAAAACATAAAGGAAACCTCCAATTGATTTCACAGTAGAACTTTTAAAACATCCTGTGTGTCAAAATGTCCTATAAAAATTACAGAGCTGTTCAAAATGTCCTATAAAAATTAAAGAGCAGTGTAGGAAGATCCTGAACTCACCTCCTCCCACAGACATGCCAAATCAGTAGCTACATATGGAATAATTCCTTCTGAAAAAGACCTGAAAACTAGCTAAAGAGCTTCACAGCAACAAAGGATGAAAGAGCCCCATCAGGATGGGTAGAGAGGCAGAGATGTGGTCTTGCCAAAAACCCCAGCCCCGGAGAGGCAACCCATAATTAGGAGGTGGCACACAAACATGGGTTTTCTCCTTGAGGAGCGAGGGGGTCATACCCCACATCAAGCACCCCAGCCCGTGGGACTTAAACAACGAGTCCTCAAAACATCTGGCTCTGGAAACCAACAGGACCTAAGCCAGCAGACCCAAAAGATTCTGTAGAACTGAAAGTCCACTCTTTTTTTAAAGTTTTTACTTATTTGAGGTGAGAGGGGCAGAGAGGCAAAGAGTCCCAAGCAGACTCCACACTGTCAGCACAGAGCCAAATGCAGGACTGGAACTCACCACAAGATCATGACCTGAGATGAAATCAAGAGCCAGTCACTTAACCAACTGAACCATCCATGCACCCCTGAAAGACCACTTTTTTTTTTTTAATGTTTGTTCATTTTTTTGAGACACACACACAGTGTGCGCGGGGGAGAGGCAGAGAGAGGAGACTCAGAATCCAAAGCAGGCTCTGTGCTGACAGCTCAGAGCCCGACATGGGGCTCGAACCAACAAACCATGAGGTCGTGACCTGAGCCAAAGTCGGACGCATAACTGACTGAGCCACCCTGGTGCCCCATGAAAGACCACTCCTAAAGGGCATATACAGACTTACTCATCCCAGGACCCTGCACAAAAGCAACAGTTACACCACATGCAAAAGACTATTTATTTGCAAATCTTCAAGCATGTGTCAGAGATGCAGGGGTCTGGTAGGACTTTCTCTGTGGAAGGAGGCACTGTTGGGCGCCATTTTGGCACTCCCTTAGTGCTAGCAGGCTTGCCCCTCCCCATGCTCTTCCATAGTCCCCCCGAAAAAGGCAGGCTTGCCCTACACACATGTGCTCCTGTGGCTCCACTGAGCAGCCAGCAGGCCCACCCCAACCCCAGGCTCCGACACGACCCTGCTAAAACCAGAGGGCATACACAGTCCACAGAGGGATTCAGTGCCTGGCTCTGTGGCCAGGGGGCCTGTGTTGCTGGGCCTCATGGGACTGAAACAACCCGAGAGACAGTTCTTGGAAGGCTACCATCCCCAGGACACAGCACAGATGGCTGACTGAAACACTCTGCTAGTCTTCCTGTGGAAAAGGCCTACTTACTTGTCCTGGAGCTTCAGGCTGAGGGGCAGTCTTCAGATTTGCCACACATCCAGAGGCTATGTGAGGGCTCAAGGGAAGGGAGGGCAGGACAGTGCCAGCTTTGCGCTCTGCCTTGGCCTCACTGTGGCTCACCAGACCTCCCAGAGGGAGTTTATACACTTGTCTGGAGCTCCAATTTTGCAACTTTCACCAAGAAGACACCTCCAAATCACCTGGTAGAGAAGCCAGCAGGAGTTGTAACTGTGGTCCCACAAGACTATTTAAATTTACATACTTTAAAAGCTGTTGCCTGAGGGTCTGGCTTCAAATCAGCCTGAAATCAGGTGCTGAGTGAGATCCTTCCCTTTGGAAGAGACAGGGCTTGGTACACCACTAACAGCAACTGGGACCTATGAGGAATACTTCAAGTTGCTTAGATAATCACCAAGTTCCAGGAGACCAGCAAGAACTAGGGCAAGATGGGAAGATAAATTTCATTGCCTATACGAGGCCACTCTTTGTCAAATGAAAGAGATTGTCCTATTGCCAAATGAAAGAGAGACAAAAGCAAGATGAGGGAACAGAGGAATATGATCCAGATGAAAGAACAAGATAAAACTCCAGAAATAAACCTGAATGAAGTGGAGGTAAGTAATTTCTCTGATATAGAGTTCAAAGTAAGACTCATAAAGATGCTCACCTACCGCAGGAGAAGAATGGATGAACACAATGAGAAATTCAACGAAGAGATAGAAAATATTAAAAAGACCAAAGAGAGGGGTGCCTGGGTGACTCAGTCAGTTAAGCGTTTGACTTTGGCTTGGGTCACGATCTCGGAGTTCATGGATTCGAGCCCTGCATCAGGCTTTCTGCAGACAGCTCAGAGCCTGGAGCCTGCTTTGGATTCTATGTCTCCCTCTCTCTCTCTCTCTCTCTGCCCCTCCCCTGCTCACAGGCTCTCTCTCGCTCATTCTCTCTCAAAAATAAACAAACATTAAAAAAAATTTTTTTAAGTACCAAACAGAAGTCACAGAAGAATACAATAACTAACTGAACAGAAAAATATACTAGAGGGGTTCAGAGGCAGACTAGATGAAACTCTATCCCCTAACAGTCCCTGAGAGTCCCTGAGAGTGTCCCTTCCTGGTTCATAGGCCCATCTGTCATCTGTGGCCAATGTGCAGAACCCGCCACATCCCTCCTCTGCCTTATCAATGTCCTGCCCTCATGGTGCAACAAGAAAGCTTCACTCCTATTGCTTCTGACAGCATCCATTACAAACACATGGATCCATGCCAACATCAGTGCCCAAAGTGCTCTTTCTTGATGGCCCCAGTGGTCACAGAGCCACCACCTTCCATACCCACATGGAGAATATCCTCTCACTGACCCTACAGCACTCTGTCACGTGGACACCAGGGCATCATCCAGTACTGCCATGGTCCATGGGGTCCTTTGTGAAAACAGCATCTTCAGCTTCCATCCCTAATGTCACCAACAAATATAGGGACTAGGCTGGGATCAGACATTAGAGCATCCTCTCCACCACCTTCTCTTCTGCTTCTCACACTGCTCCAG
Organism: Panthera pardus; assembly: GCF_024362965.1. Taxonomy (NCBI): domain Eukaryota; kingdom Metazoa; phylum Chordata; class Mammalia; order Carnivora; family Felidae; genus Panthera; species Panthera pardus. The sequence goes on along the minus strand of NW_026526765.1, from coordinate 124,888,822 downwards.
GAACTCTGTCCACCAGAAGTCAGCTCTTCTCTTTCAGCCATAATCCCAAAAGCCCCATAAATGCAATTCATGCAAATAAACAGCTAAGAGTGTCCAAAGTGATTATACTTCTAGGACCTGTATTTCCTGCTGTTTTATTTCCACTCATATGGTTCATCTCTCCTCAGAACTAATGTGGGTAAACTGACCCTTCCTGCAAACCTGACTTCCTCCCCACCATCACACTTTTCTGGGTTTGTTAGCAAAATTTTCATTCTCATCAGAGACAGCCAGACCCTCAGGGTCCTCCTGATTTCTGTCTCTCAACTCCAGTTCCAGTCACTAAGCCCTAATGAGTCTTTCCTGCTTGCTTCTATCTTCTTCTAGTCCCAGCACTGCCTACCTCAACCCAGATAATGAGACAGCCCCTAACAGGTCTTTGAGCCCTCCTCCCCCTCTCTCCAGTTCACGGGACCACCTCTTCCTAAGAGCAAGTCCACTAAAGCACACCTCTGGTCACAGCCCATTCCATATGCACACAGCAATGCTGGGATGGACAATCACCCATGATCAGAGAAAGGTCACACTCTATTATCCTGGGAGCATCAATATAATAGTGGCCATTTACTCTACACCTGAGCCAGGTACTTTAAATACCTTGTTTTTACCAATCTTTACACAACTCTGAGGCAGGAGTTATCGTTCCATTTTACAGATAAGGAATATGAGGTTTACGTACTTAAATTACTTTTCTTCTAATTAGATGTCTCAAAACCCTGTGAGAATCTGACAAGAGCATGAATCCGTTGCCCAGAAAAATACACATGCTTAAAAATTATAATATTTTTGATGATGAATATTTTTGGTGAATATGATATATGCATACATATAATATATATATGTGTGTGTGTATACATATATATATACATGTGTGTGTATATATACATATGTATACATATGTGTGTGTGTGTATATATGGTTATATATATACACATATATACACACGTATATATACACATATATATACATATATACACACAGATATATATACATATATATACACATATATATACACACATATACATACACACACACACACACACACACGCACAATGCAAAGTCCTGCATACTATTTCAAAGGATTAGCAGACACAGCAAAGCAACCCTTATGTCTCCTATTAGTGCTCCCCAGGTTAAAACCCCCATCTTAACAACATCTTTCACTCTCCCTAGAAGCAGGCATCTAGAATTTTAACTTTTTTTTTTAGTTAATGGCCTTGAAGGTTGTTCTTTTTTTTTTCATCCTTATTTTTCAGCACATTTTATCCCCCTGGCACGGGGTAAGGCATCCAGCTCATAAATATAAGGAAAGGTAAGAGGGGTGGGGGAGAACCATCATGCCTGACACTGCCCCCCAACTCCCCTCGAAAAGCCAATTGCTGTTTCCCTAAATGCGTAAGAGATGTCTCCCCTGGGCAGCCAATGTGGCCTTGGAAGAGAAGAGCAGAAAAGAGGCTGTAACTGCATGAAAAGTAACCCACAGGGTTAAGAAACCAAGGACTTTCCTTCAAAAAGAGCAGAATTTAATCTGATTGGTGTCAGAAATACTTCCTTGCAGCACCAGGATTTAAAGTCATGACACCAAAAGAACAGTCAACGTCGAGCTCTATAATCACTAAAATGCCCTCACCAGCCCTAGGTTAATAGGCTGTCATTCAGAACATGGGTTGAGCCAGAAACAAGCCACAGCAATGACAAAACACAACCTCTTTCTCTCCTCCCTCACTCATCCATCCATCCAAAATGTATTGGACACCTATTGGATGCCTGTGGATTCGGAAATATCCCCACTTTCAGTGCTTTCACAGCCTACAGGGAGAGACAGATGATTAAACGGATAATTACAGTGCCATGTGAATGTGGATAAATGCACATCATAAGGGACAGGTTAAATTAATCATGAAACAGCCATACAATAGAGTGCTATATAGCCATTAAAAAGAATAATGTAGCACCATATTCACTGACAGGGAAAGATCTGCACAGTAGAGTAAATGGAGGGAAAAGAGCAGATTGCAAAGTAGTATTTATGGTATCTTACTCTCTGTAAAATTATATTTTACATACACACAAATGTTGAAAGGATATTCACCAAATTATCTACCAGTTAGCTCTGGGTGATACATTTTCAAGTGATTTTACTTTAGCCTTCAGGCTTGTCTGTTTTGTTTGTACAATTTAATTTTTTCAAAAGGAAACAGCTTTGTTTGGTGAAAATGAGAGGCACTCCCTGCAGAAAATTCAACATGCTAAGTTCAGTAATGAAGGTACTCCCATGCACCGACAGACACACACACATGCACACACACCTCACTCACAGGGAGTGCAAGATTCTCTAAGGATTCCAGAAAGGTGAACTGGCACTGTCTAGAGGTTTCTTCTACTTCAGTTAGCTACCTATTATGGACTAGAGTTTTTAAAGCTGGAAGATGTTGGAAGCTAAGAAACAAAACCAAATGACCCATACCATTTGCTACCTTTAATAGCAACAATTTCTCCATTCTGCAAAAGTGAGCTTCCTTTGAGTAAAGGAAGCAGCTTTCATTTCACCTTCCTGGAGTGGTAAACCCTCCTACACTCCAGCCCTCCAGACTATGTCTACAAAACACACAGTAAATGCATTCAGCCCTGACCCTCTGCCTCAAACCCACCTTTCCTGTTCTCACTTCCAAGCAATGCTTGGGGGTTAAGCTCATTTATTCACTTAATAAACACTTACCGAGTGTCCTCCAGAGTGCTTAGCTTCCATGAGCAACTAATGAGTGCAGGCAAACAAGACAGGTACTGTCTCCATTCTTGCGGAACTCAGGTTCCAGTGGAAAGGGGGACTGAAACAAAGGTATCGCTGGAGTTACACTCCCTGAGTTCAAGTCCTGGAGACTCATAGGCTAGCTGGGTGGCCTGGCTATGTTGGTTGACCTTTCTGGACATCAGCTTCCCTTTCTGCGAAAGGGGCATAAGAGTCCTCATTAGACTGTTAGAGGATTAAACGAAATGATGCATGTGGAATGCTTGGCCCAGGGCCTGGCACATGGTGGCCCCAGGTGAAGGTTAATTAATACTGTCATAAATATTTACACTTGTAATGAGTTGCCGTAAAAGACAAAAGCGTAGAGCACAGAGACGGTGCTCACAGCAGGGAAAGCACTGCACATGCCCCAGGTCATTGCCCACCTTCCAAATAATGGGTCCAATGGGAAGAAGGAAAACTGTGATCGGACTTGGCTCCATTAGTCTTTTTAAATAAAAGCATGGCCATCTGGGATCCATAGCACTGATATGATTTCCTGACCACATGGTTCAGGTTGGGCAGTACTGAAAGGAGAGCAGAGGCAGAATGTTAATACCTCCCATTCTGGGAAGATATATAGTGGGAGCCCCACCATGCTGACCTTTTCCACACAAAGTGTTTTGATTAACTGGCATCCTATTCCTCCCCTGCAGCTCTAGAAGGCTATACACACAGAGGGGTGACTGGTCAGCCAATCACACTTTGGGTTCCCTTGAAAAGGTTAAGAGAGGGCGGTAAAAGCATAGCGCCTGGAGGAAGAGAGGAACCACACCTGCCAGCAGGAAGTAAGAAGGTGGAGCCGCCCACCTTGGTTCCTGGTCCTAAGCCAGGCTCAGCCCCTTTGCTGGCCAATTAATTCCAGGCACCAACATCTGTCCTGAATTCTTCAAGGTAATTAGCACCACATGTTATCAACAGGAAGCTGGTGCCCGCGGGCACTTGAGATAATTGTTTCCATTCTGGCATATCTCTTCCTACTGTAAAAGGTCACTGCAGCCGATGTATTCCCACTACCCCCATCCCTCTCATTAAATGAAAAAAGCTGTCTCTGGTAGTGGCAGTTCTATCATTTCATCGGCTCAGGGCATCCAGGCAGAGGCTTCTTGGAGGGAAGGGTACTCCAAGAGTTGGCAGCGATTACTTCCTGCAACTTCGACATCATGCGTGTGGCCACCCACTCGTACAGGCAGTAGCTGAGACACACAAGGCTTGGTTTATTGTGCCTGGGGTCTGGAGTGCTCCAGAGAAAAAATACAATTGGCACTGGCTGACTGTGACCAAGGCCGCTCAGGACTCTCCCACAGACTCCGGGGAAGCTTCTCCAGGGGATCAAGGGAAAGAGGAAATCTTACAAAGTGGCCTTGCCAGCCCTGCCCCCGTGCTGCAGCCACATGACTGAGCCATATTCTCCCCCCTTTTCTTCTGTACCTGGCCTCCCTCTGCCCATGCATTCTCTCTGTCTCACTCAAGACCACACCTCAGACTGCATTTCTGCCAGGAGCCCTCTATGAAGCTCTCTGATTGAGGTCAGGTGCTTCCTACACCTACCAGGCTTGCCAGTATTGTTCAGCCTCCCACCGCCCCACCTGAAGGACAGCTGGATGAGAGCAGGGGGTCTCCACTACCTTGTCCACCCCTCCCGCTTCGTGTCCAGCATAACATTCAAGAAATATTTACTGAGTGAATTGTGAACATGTGGTAGGCAATGATGCTGTGCTGGCTGGGTGTGCACTCCAAGTAACATGAAATTCAAGAGAGTATTAGCCACCAGGGAGGCACAACCAACAAATTCTTGATTTCAGAGCAAACGGGAGCAAAGAGAACCTTACTGGGAACTGAGCCACCCGCTGGCGGTCCCAGCAGGTAGCAACATCCTTCCCAAGGATGTAATCTGTTCACGTGGAAAGCTGACCACAGTCCCAGGACAAAGACCAGACACAGCAGCAAGAAATTAAGTACTGCACCAGGCAGCTAGCATTTGTTCATTATTCCACGAGCTCAGCCCGTGCAGGCTTCCTGCAACCCTGGCAGGAGAGGGGGAGCTTGCCTTGTGTGGATAGGCTCCAAGTCATGTCAGGCAGGGGCCAAGCCATGGCTGAAGGAGGCTTTCATGCCTCCCATCACCACCATCGGACCCCCATGAGTCTTCACCCCCCGGATGTCTCACCACACTGGTTTCTGTCCACTTCTAGGAAGCACCCATGGCCCTGGTTAATGCCTCTCCAGCTGATAAATGCCTCTCTATCCCTCCCAGCTCCCTCAACCCTTCCTCTCGCCCTCCGGATCGCCAGAGAAAGGAGCAAATCCCCCAATGGCATCACACTTCTCTCCTGTGCATTCTTTCTCCCATTACAATTTTACACTGGGTGTGTTCTTACTTGATTCATGCCACTGTCCCCAACAAGACTCTCAGCATCACAAGGCCAGGTCTGCTTTTGTTCACCGTTCTGTCCCCTGTGCCTAGCACTCAGGCGGCATGTAGGAAACTCAGGTAGAGTAAAATTGTGTCTTAAGGAAATGTAAACATGTACTCAATAAACAAAGGTTTGAGAAACACTGGACACTCTCAACCTCTAAAACTCTGTGGAGTCCTGCTGGAAAGAAACTCATCTGACTTTACTCCAATATTTCCCAGTTTGCCTGAGTATGGGATCCTTTCTCATTCCTCTCAACATCCTAGGCAGAGGGGTATGCCTTGGAACTCCAGTTTGGGAAACACTATCTGGATAATATTTCTTTGTTTATTATTTATTTTATGATTTATTTGTTTATTGTTTATTTAAACAAACCAGGGGACCCCCAATTTTTCAAAGCTGCTCTGAGCCATAACAGCACAGTGGAGTGTGAAGGGGTCTGCTGTACCCAGACTCTGCTTCCTGCCTACCTTGTTCCTCCCCTTCCTCTGTGGCCTATGCTGTGACAGGTTTGGGAAATCATGCTGGTAGATGTGCACAGAAAGCCCCAAGGCTCACTGCCCTTGAGAAGGAAGAACCAGGCTGGTACCTGGGCAGGCATGGAGCATAACATCCTTTTCAAGTTCATGATTTCTTCACACCAGGTGCTGGCCACACAAAATAAGAACAGCACTTAGGATTTACTCTCCCCAAATCATAGTTACTGATGTTATCCTTTTTGTCTCACAAGAAACTGAGTGGGTAATCCTGAAACAATTTTCCTTATTTCAAAGAATAGAGGCACTGAAACCCATAGATTCTCAAGGTCACCAGGCCCCAGAAGCTACAGGGTATGAACAAAAGTACGGGTCCTGTGCCTCTCCAGCCAAGGCTTTTCCCTCTTCTGGATCAGGTCCCTCTTTGAAGGTAAAACTATTGCTGGAAGGTAAAACTATTGCTGAAGGTAAAACTAAAGGCCCAAGAGAACTCCCTTACACAGGGAGGTAAGCCCACTTACTCCTGGGCCAGGAGAACCTGACAATCTTTAACAGACGCTCTATGCTGGTAGCCTACAGGTTCAATCTGGCATATGGATTTTATTCAATCCACATGGTTGGGTTGTTTTTCAGCCATCGACATTTAAAAGTCAAGAAATTTCCCCTTATAATCTGGATTCCAGCTTCTCTTGAAAATGCTGGAGACACAGCCACACCTTGGGTCTGCATTTCTGTGGCAACCAGGAGCTGGCAGAGTGCTCTCTGTCTTTCCAAATGGACCCATCCCCTCTGGTTCACTGCCTGCCTCCTGCCTACATCACTCACTGATTTACCTGCTGGGCCCTGTGGACACTGGGGTTTGACCCCCGCCTGATTTGTTGATGATGGTCTTGTTTCCAAACCACCAGACAGGAGGGTAGGTGCAAGTGGATGGACACAGGGGTTGCTAAAGGAAGAGGGGGAAAGCACCAAGAAACACATCTTCTAACGTCTGGAATAACAACTTCCACCAAAAATAAAAACAAGTTTCTGCAACAAAGAGAAAATGCAGACATAAATTCCCTTTAACCAGCAGCCAAATGTTTTAATATTTATGCCTGGATTTTCCCAGGCAATTTTAATTCACATTTGCGCTTTGGCTATAGAAAATAAAAAGGAAGACGGGGTACAGAATGTGCAAAATACTAAAAAATGCCATAATTTAAATGGAATTGAATCCCTTTCAAAACACTGTGTCCAGTGAAGCTGTTGCCTTGAGAGGCATTTTGTCAGTTCTGTGCACCACTCAAAACGCAGTGAAAGCTATAAAAACCACCTGCCATCTCAATGGACTCCAGATTCGTTTGCTCTGGGGTTGGATTCTAATGTGGCCCCTTTGCAGTGGGAGCAGAGCTGGGGGCGACAGCTGAGAAGCTGCTCAGGCCTGTGTCAGGTGAACTTGTTATATAACATTTCAAAGCCACACACTGTTGTATGAAGAGGCAATTCCATCCAGGGGCTGCCGCATCCCAAACTGAACTTTGTCAGGCCTGACTGGCAGCAGCAGGGACACACCGATACAGCAAGAACGTACTTTTTCAAGTCCTTCAGAGTTTAAGAGTTCGCTATGGCTCTTTCTTCCAGCAAATTCACTTTATATGGGCTGTGGAGTTGGCCAGCTGGGCATTGGACTGATATGGGGATAAATTTCTCCCCAAAGCAAACTCTCAAATCAGCCCAACTTCCAAGGGCAGGTGCATATTGTCCCCTCCAGGGAGCCCTCCACCACCTCTCCAAGCCTCCTGCTCTTTCCTCCGAATGGCTGGAGTCCTTGGTCAATTTAACACTTAATCTGCTTACTTATCCTTTTTACATGTGGACCCTTATGACTGGAAGCTAAACAAACTGGTCCCTCAGGGAGGAACAGGGTGTTTTTTTTTTTAATATTTATTTACTTTTGAGAAAGACAATGTGTGAGCAGGTGAGAGGCAGAGAGAGAGGGGGAACAGAGGTTCCAAAGTGGGCTCTGTGCTGACACAGAAAGCCTGATGCAGGGCTCGAACTTGAGAATTGTGAGATCATGACCTGAGCCAAAGTTGGACACTTAACAGAATGAGCCACCCAGGTGCCCCTCCTATTTTTCTTTGCAAGTAAACATGAAGTAGGTACTTTGCAAGAACAGCAGTAGGCATTCTGGACACAAGACTCGGGCTCTAAGCATAGCAAATAAACATCAGGAACATGAACCTGGGGACCCATGGGACTGTGGGGACGGCCCAATGGCCCTGGTGATTCCAAACCATTGGTTCTGCCTGAGTCCTGCCTGGCACGCCCACACTCCCTGGAGGAGAGGCAGTACCCAGAAATGACTGAGACACAGTTCCTACCAGCCTGGCAGGATGGAGGCTCCAATTTACAGAAAATGATACATGTTACACATCTGAGTTTGTGGGGAGAAATTTTCATTGGACTCAAATGGAGCTCAAAGAATGACACAGGAAAAAAGAAAGTGTTATCAGCCTAGGTACAGAGGAGGGAGGGAATGCGAACAGGTGGGAGGAGGTGGCAAAAGGCCCCAGGAGCAGAGAAGGGGATGTGAGTGTGTCCCAGATCTGGGACTAGTAGAATAGGTTTGCTAATGGCACAATGCTAATAATGATTTCCCTAGTGGTCTCAGTAGATACATGGATCCTTGTTGTCAGTCCCCAAGGACAAACTACTAAAGGCCATCTAGAAGCCCCCGAGGAAGAGGGCATCTTCTGAACAGAGGTCTAGCCTCAGGGGAAGACAGTGGGGTGCAAAAACCATGCTGTGTCACCTTGTAGGTGGCTGTCCCCTACAAAAGGCCATTAACAAAGTTTCGCAAACCCCCTTCACCAGCAAGAAACAAGCCTGGAACATGGTTGAATGAAGGATGAATAAGTCTATCCATCCGTGAGGCCCATGTCTACCATTCATTCACTAAAGAAGTACTCACCACCAGCTCCCATGTTCCACATGCCCTGCAAATGGTCTGGCACAAAAGATATAGCAGGGAACTAGGAAGACATGGACAGACATGGGACCCACCTTCGAGGAGCTTGCCCTTGAGCTGGGGGAGAAGACTACCAAAAACTGACCCATGAATCATTTCAGGTAGGGATTGATACTAAAGAGAAGGAAAGCAAGAGGAGAGAATGAAAAAGTGTTGGAAGAAAAATTATCTAGATGGTCGCCTGCAGAAAGGGTGACATTTGAGCAGAGACATCTGTGGAGACATGAGGGAGAGTGTTCCCAGCATGGGAAGAGGGGATACAAGAGGCCTAAGGCAGGAGTGAGTGTGGCCAAGTGAAGAGGGGAGGCCCATGTGGCTGAAGTACAAGGGGGGGGGGGGGGGCTTGGTAGGAGGGGCTCCCTGTGCTGCCACTCACTATCCACATGTGCACGTGGGAGCGGATGCCACTCCTCTCTCTCCCATCTCACCATGCCCTAGCCCTGGAGGGACATATGGGAGGAAGTCTCTCTGGCTGCTCCCACCCCTAACCTGAGCCCCTAGCACCACTAAGAACCAGTAAACTCTGGCCCTAAGAGGAAGCTCACAGAGTGCCCAACCTTCACTGAGATAAAATGGAGTTTTCCAAACCACAATTTTCTGAATATCCCCTTCGGGCCCAACATTTATGTTTGATACCAGCTCAAAGGAAATTTGCTCTCAAAGCATCTGTTACATCTATCCTGATATTTTTACGTGTAGAGGAGCCAGAAACCCAAACAGTGCCACGGTTTACAGAAGATTTCGAGGCTTCTCTCTCCCTGCTTGAATTATTGAAGCCATTCTGAGCTCTCCAGATGGAGACATGAGAGGAAAATGCTACAAAGGTCCTGAATCAGGCCCTTCTGACAGGGTCTGAGGGGACAGTGTACACCTTGACCAAAGACCCAGGGACCTGCCCCAGAAGGAAAAAGTAGAAAAGGTGAGGTGAGAAGTCAAAGTTCAGCAGTGTGGCCTGGTGTCCTCCTTACATCTCTCAGCCCCTCTACTCCCCCAGGCAGCTGACTGACTGTTCCAAGGACCACCACTGCAGGGGCAACCTTGGCTCCTACAGCACACCGCCCATGAGGCAAGTGAGGGCTCACTCAAATGCACTCCCTCCTGAAAATCCTTCCAAGGCCCCCCACTACCCTAGAGACAAAGTTAAAGTACATTTCACAGTCCCCCCCCCAGCCTCCCTCCATCCAGCTGGACCAGTGTTTCCCAGAAACCTGTCACCGTGCTCATAACGGGAAATATGCTTTGCAGGAGACCCAGCTTACACACCCACACAGGTTTCTGAAACACAAGTTCCAAGAAACCATGATCCTTAGGATATACTATGAGCTCTGATGTTTTCAATCCCATCTTATTCTATTTGTTTTTAAAGCCGGTCATGACACAGTAAATTGGTTTCATGACCCACCAGCAAATCATGAACTACAGTTTGTACAATATACTAAAACGATTTCTGCAGTCTGTCCAAATTGCCTTCCGCTCCTGTCCCTCTGAGATTTCTTACGTGCATTTCTGGCGAGATTTCCTTTCTCTTCCCTAGTCAACCCTTCTTCTGCGAATTCAGTTGTTTTCAACCTTGGCTGCAGATTAGAATCACACAGCGTGCCTTAAAAATATACAGACTCCAAGATGGCGTCGTCCATACCAGTGAAGGAGGAGAAGCTCATGGATGTGAGGCTAGGATAGCTGTCAAGCTGGATAATGATACAGGATTTCACCCCTAAAGGCATTCCTGGAACATTTCAAAGAGGTTACTACCAGTATTACAACAAGTGTGTCTATGTGAAGAAAGGAGGAGTCGCTGGGATTTCTATGGTGCTGGCAGCATATATGCTTTTCGACTACTGCTGTTGTTACAGAGAACTCATACATGAGCAGCTATGCAAGCACCACTGAAGAGGGCCCAGTGTGGAGGCACATTCAGCATTCCTGACCGTGAGCTTTGCCTGGCACCCTTGAATCCTTTCATATCCTGATTCAGAATTACCATCCAATAAAAGATGACTGGTTAAAAAAATACACACACACACACACACACACACACGCACACACACACACACAAATACCTGGACACCCTTTCACACCAGTCCCCCTAGATTCTGATTTAATTAGTCATGTGGAACCCTACCCACAGTGCTTAGCACACAGAAGTAAGTATTTGCTGTATGAATCTGCAAGGAAGGCATTATTGTCCCATTTTACAGCTACAAGTGGAAGAGGTGGGATTAGAACTCAGATCTGCCCAGTTCCAGAGGCAGAGCCTCCTAACCAGTACAGGAACTTCCTGTCATAGCTGAATAGGCAAGAGACACAACTCACAGGTGTTGCCAGTCCTTAAGGATGAAGATCTAGGGGTGCCTGGGTGGCTCAGTTGGTTAAGTATCCTACTCCTGATTTTGGCTCAGGTCATGATCCCAGGGCCATGGGATCCAGCCCTGCATCAGACTCCACGCTGGGCTGCTTAAGATTCTCTCTCCTTCTGCCCCTCCCCTGCTCGCATGTTCTCATGCTTTCTCTCTCTCTCTCTCTCTCTCTCTCTCTCTCTCTCTCTCTCTGAAAAAAAAAAAAAAAAAAAAAAAAAAGGATGAATGAAGATCTACAGAAAGCCATTAGGTATCATAGCAGGACTGTTTTGCTCCTGGCTCTTTTCTGGCCCTGGGTTCACACAGCATCCCTGCAATAGACTTGGTCCCCAGTCTCTCATATTTCCACTCTGCTCTCTTACTAAGGGTGTTCCAACTCCGATCCCATATTCCTCATGTCATCTGGACACTTCCAAAGGGATGTTCTCTCAAATAATATGACTCATTCCAAACTCTTTCTTTCCCTTCTCTCACCACCAGCCTTACCACCCCGTGCTTAATGCTTCTAATTATCTAAGTTCAAGATTTCCCAACCTCAACAGCTTTGACCAGTCCCTTCCTCCTGACTCCCTCAAACCATCATGGTGGGCACCCAGTTTCCTGTGTTGCCACTCCCCAGACTCCACCCCATGACCCCACCTTCATCAGCCCACGGCAAGCTTCCTGCCATTCATTGCCTCTTTCCTGTGGACCATAGCAGCGATCTCCACACATCTTTCTGTTTCCAGATTCCCCTCACCTATCTGCCCCCACAAATAGGATGTCTGACCAAAGCCCAACTCTGGCCAAGTCTTTTCACTCAGAATCCTCCAGAGAGCCCATACTAGCCCACAGTGGTAGATAAAACTCAAATGTCAGAGTCCACTGCTATGAGGCAGTAGGAAGGGGCCTTTCCAGCCACATATCACCATGGTTCTGCCACATGTGTCTGCATCCCCAACTAACAGGTCTGTTAGGCATGCCATTTCTCAGATATGCCTCCTATTCCCACCCTCACCCAGGCATCAGTATCACCCAAATACAGGAAGAGGACTCAGGAGGGAATAACATGACCAGGAGGACCAGCCCAAAAAGCCAAATGTTCCAGACATTACTCAATTCCCTCCATGTTAAAACCATGGCAACCAATCACAGCTCAGGTTCATTTACGAACGAATGGCAGGACCATGGGGTTATGGAAGTCTGGTAATATTAACTGTGAAAAAAGGTGGGGACAGACAAGGTTTCTGGGTACAGGAAAGGCAGCACAAAATTATGGCAGTGAGGAGGGCTGTCAGCCTAGAAATGACACCAGGTAATGGGGTTTTGATGGGATATAGGGGAAAGGAATACTGGTCCTTTCCCCTCAAATGATATACATTTTCATAAAAGGAGGACGTTTTTCCAGGATGTCGGTCTGCTTTAGAGTAGATAAACTTTAGAAATCTTCAGGGAAACATTGTTGAGAAATACGTTCCTCTGAGCAGAGCTTTCTTTACTCCCAAACTCAGGGAAGGTTGGGACTTTTCACACATAAGGAATCAATCCCTAGATGCCCATCCCATGACCAAACCTCTTCAATCGAGTGCTCAAGGGTCCCCAAGTCAAATCCTCCCTACCTTGCACCCTGTCTCTATCTCAGGCCCGATGCTCCCTTGCCTGGGTTGAGTTGATTGGGGTCCTTACTTTGACATTCCAAATGACTAATTGAGAATAATTACAACTCTTAATTATATTTCAATCATTACATACCAACACCACAGCTGCTTTTAAGTTTTATTTTTCATTAAAGCAATGTTTTCAAGAGCCTGTTTAAAAAGGAGGGGAAAAAACTACTGAATAATCATTTATAATTTAAAAGTAAATAAGAACAAATTATGATCATGTTTGTGAAACAAAATGCTCTATCCAATCCAGTTAGCTATTAACCTAGAAATCTCTTCAAGTCACCTGGAGCTTCAGATTCATGTACCAAGCTCAGTGATCCTGAATCAAAGATTCCAGGGTTGGTTTCCAGTAAGTATAGACCTAAAGCTATTGGGGGTTGAAAAACCCAAAACCTATGGCGTTTCCCAGAAAAGATGGCACCAAAAGTGTGGTCAGGCCCAAAGGATGGAAATTCCAACGTAGAAACTCCTATAGAGCATAATAGTTGCACTGATACAGCATTTGCCATCTTAGAATTTACATTCAGATGCATTTGTGCGTAGCTCCAAGACTCCTCTTCTTTGTGGTTCTTAAACTTTGGAAGACATAGCATTGAACACTCTTCCCCAGAAAAATACACATACACAGAACATACACAAGATTTTGCATACAATTTTAAGAGAATCACAAATTCATAAGCCTATCCATGATTTCCTTAAGATTTATGATTTCCAAGATACCTAATGTTCATTTGTTTGTTTTTAGTACGTGGCAAAAGCATGGAGGCACGTGAAAGGTATAATCATTATGAAATTTTTAGGCATGATTATTTACAATTATTTCTACAAAACACTGAGTGCCTACTATGTTCCAGGCACTGGACTAGTTGCCAGAAGAGCGCAAGGGTGTGGTGATGAATCAAATAGGACCCCTTAAGGAACTCAGTGGAAGAGGCAAGGAGAGGATGGGTGCTAAACTGAGGAGGAAGGAGGAGCTATTAAGTGCTGGAAGAATTTTATTCCTGTGATACTGCCAAGCTTTGACCTTGCTGCTCTATGAAAGCTTCAGGTGGGGTCAGAGGGCAGGGAAGTGACTTAGCACAGAACATGCAACAATGGCATTAATATGAAGACCTGAGACCCAGACTAGGAATATCCGTCCCCTTAAAGCAAGCCCTTGACCCAGTGGCCATGGAATGTGACCAGTTCATTCATTAATTACCAGGGATATGCTGTTTTCTTTTTTTTTTTAATTTTTTTTAACTTTTATTTATTTTTGAGACAGAGGGAGACAGAGAATGAACAGGGGGAGAGTCAGAGAGAGAGGGAGACACAGAATCTGAAACAGGCTCCAGGCTCTGAGCTGTCAGCACAGAGCCCGACGCGGGCTCGAACTCACAGACTGCAAGATCATGACCTAAGCCGAAGTCGGACGCTTAACCAACCGAGCCACCCAGGCACCCCTGGATATACTGTTTTCTAAGGATCCTACACAAGCAGTCCAGGAATAGAAACTCACCACGGCAGAATCATGTGCTCTAAGAAAGGCAATAGCTAAGCAGAGAGGATATAGCTAAGTCCATTGATGGCTTATTGGGACAACTGCTCCTGTGTATCATAACAGCCTCTGGTATTTCCAATTTTTTTTTTTTTTTTTTGCCAAGTAAACATTTGTTTGACCACCATCTAATGTCATAATCATTTCGTAAAAGAAAAAACATTTCACTGGTATTTAATAAGAATAAAGGATATTCTATACCAAGAAAAAAGAGTTGGAACTTCACACCATGCGTATACTCACAACACACACACACACACAGTTAATTTCTTTACTTTTCCAATTTTTCTAGACTAGTTAAATTTTTTCACAACTTAGCACCAGTTCACAGAAGAGTATTTGGAAACCACCAAAAGAAGGTTTGAAAAAGAAAGCAAGGGCAAAGTATTTAAGGAGCAATGAGCCCTGCCAGGGATGGAGAATGAAGGTCTCACAGTATGGGAACTATCCAGGCTGGGTACTGAAGGATGAAAAGTTTCAGCTAATGGGGTTGATGGAATCACACAGACACACTGGAAGTGAAGGCAGGTGGTGAGAAAGAAACACAATGTCAACCTCATTTCTGAACCCTTGAATCTGTCAACAGTCCTCAAGGTCCATGTCTGTGACTTTTGTACCTTATACATTGTCACTCCTAAACTGTTCTTGTACTCCCAATTTGGCTGTTCTAACTGATGGACAAACACTTCAAGCTATTACTGGATGGCCTTGGTCCCCAAACAACAGTTGTGTTTTGTAGACTTTCCTACATTTGTATATGGGTCCTTATTTTCACAAATACTTGAATATTAGATCATAGGGGGGAAACGAAAAGCCTATTGCTAGAGAAAAAAATCCAAATACATTTTACATAATTTAGAAAACGATGAGAATTATTAGTGAGCCAAAAGCAGTACTTTTTTATACCCAACAGTACACACTGGATATAAGCCAACAACTATGTGTTTAATTTTGAAAAATAAGAAAAACACAAACATATAAGACTTTCATTTAAGTGTGATCGAATGACCACAAACATTTACATTTGTTTTCTCCCTTTCAAAACCCACTAAAATAATAGTGTTTTATTTCTTTTTATTTATTTCAAGAGAGAGAGCACACAAGCAGGGGAGGTGAAGAGAGAGAGAGAGAGAGAGAGAGAGAGGGAATCCCACTGCACTGTCAGTGCGGAGCCCAGCGTAGGGCTTGATCTCACAAATTGTGAGATTATGACCTGAGCTGAAATCAAGAGTTGGACACTTAACTGACTGAGCCACCCAGGTGCTCCAATTGTGTTCTTTTTAAAATATAAATTTCCAAAGGATAGAAGTATAACAAAGGAATAATCAATGAAATGAAAATTTTCCACAAATTTTGGGAAGATATAAAATGGAGGATTGGGAAACTTGCTCAACAGGGTCATAAAGCTACCACCAATGTACCCACAAAATGGAGATATCTATGATACATAAACTACTCCCTTTCTCTTTCATCCCAACACAGAATCCCAGAAAGGCTTCAGCACTCAAGGTTCTAAATACCACAAAAAGCAGAAAGAGGAGAGCATGAAGGCACAAAGCTGAAAACATGAGGTCTTATTGAAAGTCAGAATACAAAAGTACTGTGCTCCAAGATCCCCTGAACAACCCCAAAGATCCAGCTGACAAACTCCACCTACCCTATCCCCAAGGAAATCAAAGGTTTATTTTCTGGAGAAGTTAATATAGATAGGCTCTAGACTCAGGAACATCACACATGTTAGAGATAAAGGTGGGTTAACTTAAAGGCTACAGTCCCCATTCCTCCACCCCATTCCCAGAAAGCTGGAAACAAGGCACTCTCCTCCCAGGCTGGACACTAGAGAATTCCTATACAGAGAAAAGTTGGCCAGATACTTACATTTGCCTGGTATCACTACAAAATACAGTGATATGTGCTATTTGAGCAATCACACTCACACATACACATGCTAAACAGCTTTTTAGAATCCTACTGTTAAATATTAATAGTCAACCAAGGATCATTTAACATCTTAGGAATTCCTGATATGAAGACAAAATAAAACAAGCAGAAAAAGGAAAGAACCAGGAAAGCTGAGCTAATAAAGAGAAATTAATGTCAAATTTTTAATAAAAAGGTACTGCATCTAAGAAAAAAAATAGAAGTCTATCTTTTTTAAGGTAACTCAGTTCAAGAAAGAACTTTACAGTTAAAAATAAGATACGTCAAGGGGTTCCTGGGTTGCTCAGTCAGTTAACATGTGACTCTTGATTTCAACTCAGGTCATAATCTTACAGTCCATGAAATAGAGCCCTACCTCAGGCTCTAAGATGACAGTGTGGAATCTGATTGGGATTCTCTCCCCCTCTCTCTGCCCCTCCCCAACTTGCTCTCTCTCAGTCTCAAAATAAATAAATAAACATTAAAAAAAAAGTAAGATAGCTCATGATGGGTGATGGGTACTAAAAAGGGCACTTGTGATGAGCACTGGGTGTTGTATGTAAGTGATGAATTACTGAGTTATACTCTTGAAACCAATAATGCACTGTATGTTAACTAACTAAAATTTAAATTCAACAAAAAGGAAAAAAAGAAATGTGTATGAAAAAATAAATATTTGTTTAAAATATTAAATTAAAATAAATAAAAATAAAATAGTAGCAAAGCCTCCCCCTCCAAATAAGATAACCCAAATTTAAAAAACAATGGAAGATGTGAAAGGCAAAGAGTTTACCCAAAATTTGAGTTTTCACCTAGTTTCTTCTTTCCTAAAAACAGAGACCAAGGAAACAATACATTGAATATGGGATGCAGAAGATAATGGAGTAATGCTTTCAAGTGAGTTTTTAACCTGAGATTTTATAAGCAGTGAAAATATCATCCATATGAGAATAATCAGATTCATTTTCAGACTTGAACTCAAAACTTAAGCAGGGAATCTGAAGCAGAAAACCTGTAGTATTCCTTGGTAATGTTGTACCACAGGTCTAGAGAACAATCAGTCTAAATCAGAAGAAAAATAGAAGCTTAGAGGAAGGAGCTAGGAGGAAAGCTAGGAGGAAAACAACACAGAATTGATGAAATAGTTATGTGTGTATTTAGAAAGAAATTTTTATAGAACTGTGAAGACTGCTAATGAAAAAGAAATTAAGGTTATGTAAAAAAGAAAACTTTGGGGGCATCTGGGTGGCTCAGTCCATTGAACATCCAACTCTTTATATATATATATATATATATATATATATATATATATATATATATATAATTTATTGTCAAATTGTTTTCCATACAACACCCAGTGCTCATCCCCACAAGTGCCCTCCTCAATACCCATCACCCACTTTCCCCTCTTACCCACCCCCCATCACCCCTCAGTTTGTTCTTAGTATTTAAGAGTCTCTTATGGTTTGCCTCATTCCCTCTCTGTACGTTTTTTCCCCCTTCCCCTCCCTCCTGGTCTTCTGTTAAGTTTCTCAGGATCCACATATGAGTGAAAACATATGGTATCTGTCTTTCTCTGCCTGACTTGTTTCACTTAGCATAATACTCTCCAGTTCCATCCATGTTGTTACAAATGGCCAGACTTCATTTTTTGTCATTGCCAAGTAGTATTGCATTGTATATATATATATATACCACATCCTCTTTATCCATTCGTCATTTGATGGACATTTAGGCTCTTTCCATAATTTGGCTATTGTTGAAATTGCTGCTAGGGGTGCCTGGGTGGCTCAGTCGGTTGAGCGTCCGACTTCGGCTCAGGTCACGATCTCGCGGTCCGTGCTTTCGAGCCCCGCGTCGGGCTCTGGGCTGATGGCTCAGAGCCTGGAGCCTGCTTCCGATTCTGTGTCTCCCTCTCTCTCTGCCCTTCCCCCATTCGTGCTCTGTCTCTCTCTGTCTCAAAAATAAATAAACGTTATAAAAAAAAATTAAAAAAAAAAAAAAAGTGCTGCTATAAACATTGGGGTACAAGTGTCCCTATGCATCAACACTCCTGTATCTCTTGGGTAAATTCCTAGCAGTGCTATTGCTAGTTCATAGGATAGATCTATTTTTAATTTTTTGAGCAACCTTCACAATGTTTTCCAGAGCAACTGCACCATTTTGCATTCCCACCAATAGTGCAAGAGGGTTCCATTTCTCCACATCCTCTCCAGCATCTGTAGTCTCCTGATTTTTCATTTTAGCCACTCTGACCAGCATGAAGTGGTATCTCAGGGTGGTTTTGATTTGTAGTTCCCTGATAAGGAGTGACATTGAGCAACTTTTCATGTCCCTGTTGGCCACCTGGATGTCTTCTTTAGAAAAGTGTCTATTCATGTCTTCTACCCATTTCTTCTCTTGATAATTTGTTTTTCAGTGTGGAGTTTGGTGAGTTCTTTATAGATTTTGGATACTAGCCCTTTGTCTGATATGTCATTTGCAAATATCTTTTCCCATTCCATCGGTTGCCTTTTAGTTTTGTTGATTGTTTCCTTTGCAGTGCAGAAGCTTTTTATCTTCATAAGGTCCCAGTAGTTCATTTTTGCTTTTAATTCCCTCGCCTTTGGGGATGTGTCAAGTAAGAAATTGCTGCGGCTGAGGTCAGAGAGGTTTTTTCCTGCTTTCTCCTCTAGGGTTTTGATGGTTTCCTGTCTCACATTCAAGTCCTTCATCCATTTTGAGTTTATTTTTGTGAATGGTGTAAGAAAGTGGTCAAGTTTCATTCCTCTGCATGTTGCTGTCCAGTTTTCCCAGCACCATGTGTTAAAGAGACTGTCTTTTTTCCATTGGATATTCTTTCCTGCTTTGTCAAAGATTAGTTGGCCATACGTTTGTGGGTCCAGTTTTGGAGTCTCTATTTTATTACATTGGTCTATGTGTCTGTTTTTGTGCCAATACCATGCTGTCTTGATGATGACAGCTTTGTAGTAGATGCTAAAGTCTGGAATTGTGATGCCTCCCGCTTTGGTTTTCTTCTTCAATATTACTTTGACTATTAGGGGTCTTTTGTGGTTCCATACAAATTTTAGGATTGCTTGTTCTAGCTTTGAGAAGAATGCTAGTGCAATTTTGATTGGGATTGCATTGAAAGTGTAGATTGCTTTGGGTAGTATTGACATTTTAACAATACTTATTCTTCCAGTTCATGAGCACAGAATGTTTTCCCATTTATTTGTATCTTCTTCAATTTCCTTCATAAGTTTTCTATAGCTTTCAGCACAAAGATCTTTTACATCTTTGGTTAAGTTTATTCCTAGATATTTTATCATTCTTGGTGCAGTTGTGAATGGGATCAGTTTCTTTATTTGTCTTCCTGTTGCTTCATTATTGGTGTATAAAGATGCAATTGATTTCTGTACATTATTTTTGTATCCTGCGACGTTGCTGAATTCATGTCTTGATTTCAGCTCAGGTCATGATCTCATGGTTCATGAGAGCAAGACCCACATTGGGCTCTGTGCTGCCAGCCCAGAGCCTGCTTAGGATTCTCTTTCCCTCTCTTTCTGCATCCCACCGTGCTCTTCCCCCTCCACTCTCTCTTTACCTCTCAAAATAAATCAATAAACATTAAAAAAAGAAGTTCTGAAAAAAGAAAATGAAAATAATACTCCACAAGGAAAAAATAAGGGGAAAAAGGCATTAACTCTAAGAAAAATAAAATAGAGATTCCCAAAGAAAGAAAACAACCGTAATGCTATACCTGGCTTATCAATGAACTACATTTACATAATGATAATAATTATGTAGCCATAGACTTATAATTAAACTAATGTACTAATTATATTATGTAATTACACTGGAAGAATGGGGAATTGACAATGAGATAGGGAATGGAGAGTGGGTGGGAGGACGTATGTATGTAAGCATTCTAAACCTACTCACGCTCTAATAAGAATTTAATAATGTCCAAAATGGGTAAATCAAGAAAAGGCAATATTAGCATATTATTTATAAATATGGAGATAAATTTCCAAGGAAATTTTAAGGGTGTTAAATGTAGTTAACTCTGGGGGACAGAAAGGAAAAGGGATGGGGGAGGGGGACAATTGACTGCTACTTTTTATTATAAGCTTTGTAAGGACTGAGCATATATTACTTTGATAAAAATAAATTTTATTTTTAAAAATAACACCCATGAAACATTACCATATTATTTAAGATTATGTTTAGGTGGTAAGAGTTTTTAAAGATTTTGTTATGTTTTCAGTGCTCTAAGCAGGGACACCTTTATAACACATAAGTTTATTGTTCACCTTTTACCTATATGATTTTTTTCACCCATACTTTAAAGCATATATTATGTACAAAAGCAGAGGTTTGATAGTTACCATTTTTCTACCATTCAGTAGATAATGGATCCCCATCTGCAGGTTCTTAGTCCCAGTTTGCACTAATAGATTCATGGTTGGCCCATCCTATCTGTGCTACATCGTAACGACCCCATTCATTGCTCCCTATGATAACAATGGTATGAGCTGTAATTTTCAACAGTGGGAGCTCTGAACAGCCCCTCAGGTCGGGCCAATACTTCTGTCTGTTCCAGAATCCACCTGCCTCCTCAGCAGGAGCCAGGGAGCTACTGGTGTCAGCTTGCTCCCCTGGCTCAACACCAATTACCAAGTTCTTTCCCAATACATCCTCATGAGGAAGATGATAAAAGTGGCTTTTTCACGGTAATAATCCCATAATTGTGACAATTAATAATCTCCCCATAGTGAATGTCATATCTTCCCAAGAAGCCAGCAGCAGTGAAGCTCCTACAATCTGCGAACCCCCCTGGGAATGAGGATCTCTATATTCATGGTACCTGGATCCTCCTTCCCAGAGATGCCAGAGGCTCTCCTTCTGTCCTCATGTGGATGCCAGCTGGTATTATACAAGCCTGCCACTGAGCAGACTATCAAGTGGACCAGTTTGACTTGGACAGTCTCAGCCCAAATCCAATCATCTCCTAATCAGGTTTAATTGAGATTAATAACCTCTCACAACTAGCTCTAGGTATTTCATCAATAGATGTCCTGCTAAGAAAACTTCTCTGCAGGCCTCCATTCTGACCAAACAATTTCTACCCTCCTCCCTCCCCACCCTGGCTCCCAGCCCATCTGACCACCTGATCCTGCAGGAACAAAAGAACATACCAAGGGCATTTTCAGGACCCAAAGAGGATGGGAAAAGCAAAATCAGAACTACTACTGAGTCAGAAGGATCAAAGCCCTGGCATGAACCTCTTTGCCCCACTCAAATGGCCCCTAAAGAATAGATGCAGGAAAGTTCTAGAAGTATTGTGACCATCATAGTTAGACTGTCTGCACTGTGGCTAATGCTTCCCAGCTCTGCCCACCTGGATTGCCACACTGGACTAAAAGGCAACATCAGTCATCCATTTCCTCAAAAGATCTTTGTCAAGCACCTACTCTGTGCCAGGGCACATAGAATTTAGTGAAGCACTAAATATGGGCACTAGAATTTAGTGAAGTAAAAAACAGATAAGGTGCCTGCCTTCAGGAGTTTAGGACCTTGACAGAGAAACAGATGAAGCCAGGGATCTCACATGGAGGCATGGCCAAAAAATTGTAGTAATAAGGGCTGTGAAACGAGAGAGTGAAGCAGATGACAAAGTGGAGAAAGGGAACCTAATTTAGATTAGAGGTCAGACAAGACCTCCCTAGGGCTAAATGAAGGATGGGTGGGAATTAGTGGGACATGGGGGAAAAGAGCAACCCAATCAGAGGAACAGTCTGTGCTGGGTCTCTGGGGTGGGACAAGCAGTCAAGTGACTAGTACAGCTGACAGAGAGCCACCAAAGCACCAAAGAGGACAGCAGAACAAGATGAGGCCACAGTCCACAGAGGCTGGATATGTCAGACCAGGTGGGCCACAGGAAGGTGGCTTGATTTCATCTTATGCAGAGTGGAAAGTTACTTACTAATGCAGGTTGCCTCTTTCTATGGCTTGAGGAAAATGGGCATAAAATTTACAGCACAGTCCCTACTTCTTGCTTTGGGGAAACACTTCCCTAGAATAAAATAATTTTATTCATGCATCCAGCAAGGATACACCATGGTCATAAGACTAACTCTCCCACAACACAAGTGAGATCAGTCTCACATGGTCAATGGTAAAGTTTGTCCTAAAGAGCTGCTAGGTGCTTCAGTCTCCCTGGGGACATGGAGGCCAAAGGAGAAAACATAGGCTCCTGCCCTCAGAGGCTGGAAAAAAAAGGCAGGTCAACCTATGCTTCCCCAAACAGGAAAAGGCCCTGTCAGGTTCCTGTTCTAATGGACTTAGGACTTCAGAAAGACAAAAATGATTTGAAAGGAAGTGAACTTCACATTGGAATAATTGTGAAAATGTGCCATTCAATAGTTCCCTCATGGACATGCAAGTATTTTGATCTACTTCGAAGGGATTCCCTGCTAGGTGATCCAGGAGTCAGGGCTGTAAGAGTGAAGAGAAGGAGGGATGGATTGCTCTGCTTTTTCAGACAGAAAAGCAAGAAAATCCCCCATCTAGCTTACCTCATCCCCATTAACTCAAACTCTGCACAGACTATTCACAGAAGCACTTTTCAGAGAATCATAGCTGAACACTTCAAAAAAACTTTAACACTAAAGATGTTTTTTGACGAGGCAGAGACAGTAATAGCTTTGATCTCAAGAGTCTGCAATGGCACCAACAGCCTGTACTGAGCCTTTAAGGTGACCCAACCCAAGGGAAGAGTCTTGCAGAAAAATTGGAAATGGGTCCCTACCTTATCCATTGAGGCATGAATGCCCATTACCCAAACTGCCAGGTATGAAATGAGAGAACGTGGGATGACAGTCAGAGTGAACACTGCAGTTACTACCAGTTCTGACTCACCTTTGTGCTCCCCCATCTCAACTGCCTTTCTGTCAGGTGTGTTTTTTTCCAAACTCACTGCAACTCAAGTGCTGAGCTGACTTCCTGTGTATTGTCCAAGTTCTCTTTCCTAAGCCTCTTGGGGAAGCCAGAGGCCCCATTTCTTGCCCTATCATACTCCCCTCGTCTGAGTACATTGGATGGGGTGTCCCAAGCCTTGCCAAAGTTTCCTGTGAAAAGTTGGTTCTGAGGAGCCTCTCTATGCACAGCAAGGGGTTAGAGCAGGTAAAGAAGTATGAACAAGGGGCCTTTGGCTGAAAGGGAAGCAAATGCTACAAGAGGCTTGTGATTCCAGAGCTAACAGAAGCTTAAAAATTTAAACACCAATGGGAGCCTGGATGGTTCAGTCGGTTTAGCATCTGACTTTAGCTCAGGTCATGATCTCACAGTTTGTGGGTTCGAGCCCTGCGTCAGGCTCTGTGCTAACAGCTCAGAGCCTGGAACCTGCTTCGAATTCTGTATCTCCCTCTCTCTGCCCCTCTCCGACTCACACTCTGTCTCTCTGTGTCTCTCAAAAATGAATAAACATTAAAAAATTATTTTAAAATGTAAACACCAGCAAACAAAGCAGTCCATAATACAAACTCAAATTGTTCCATTTTCTCACTTCCCTCTGCCTTCGCCTGGTTGTAGCGACTGGCCACCTCTCTTCTGGACTATTGTAGCAATTCCTGCCTCAAGCCCTGCCCCTCCTATCCAGCTCTCATATTGAGACTACACTTCTATTAAAGTGGCTTTTCTTGAATTCAATTGTGTGTCAGTCTCTCCCACAATGAATACTCTTCAACGACCAGCCACTGCCTATTAAAGAAAGTCTGGGGTGCCTGGGTGGCTCAGTCGGTTAAGCATCTGACTCTTGATTTCAGCTCAGGTCACAAGCCCTACATCAGGCTCTGTGCGGACAGCATGGAGCCTGCTTGGGATTCTCTCTCTCCTTCTCCCTGCCCTCTCCTGCTTGTGTTCTCTCTCTCTCTCTCTCTCTCTCTCTCTCTCTCTCTCCTCTCTCAAAATAAATAAACTTGGAAGGAAGGAAGGAAGGAAGGAAGGAAGGAAGGAAGGAAGTCCAAACATGCTCCCTAAAATAATGTGCATGGCCTTTCATGATCCATCTTCCATGACTTCCACTGTCTCACTTCCCCCATCCCGTCCCATCCCACTCTTCTCTTCCCCAACAACATGCATCCTTCCCACTCAACAGAAATACACAACCAGCGACACTCCCAGGATGTGCCACAAGGTTTGCACACCTGTGCTTTTGCATGTGCTGTTCTCCCTGCCTGGAATGCTTTCTTCCTCTGCCTTATCCATTCATAAAACTTCTCTCAAAATGCTCACTTAAATGTTACCTCCTTCTGAAGACTTCTCTGATCTTCTCTGATAACTGATGCCCTCTTCCGTTGTCCAGTAGGACCTGTAACACCAAATGACAAGTTTTGTTCCATTCCACTAGAATGAGTTCCTTGGAACATAGATTAAAATTTCATCCTTTCATCCTTCTCCAGTTTCCTCCCCAACATGTAGAATGAAAGGATCTTTACTTTGTCCAGAATTAAGTAGAGTCATTCCCAGTTTACAGTTGAGCAAACTGAGATCTAAAGAAGTAAGAGTCACAATACCAGTTGGCAGTAGGCTAGTAAGTAGACATCAATTTACCCAACTCCCAATCCAGAATATTTTCTACCAGGGCACCCTGATCACATGGAAAAGCTGACATCTTCAACCTTAAGTCCCATTCAACCAGAGTTACATGATACAGAGGTCTCTGGGGTCTGAGAATCCTCTGGGCACTACTGTGTTTGTTACCTCAGAGCCTTCTCCCATTTCCAAGGAGCTCAGGAAATTCCCTGGCAGCAGTTTAGCTCCAGATACCAAAACTTGCCCAAGCTCCTGAGGTCCCTGGAAGACCTTACTTGAAGCACTATTTGCCAAGGAGTAGAAAAGTGACCTAGTTGTGTGACCTTGGACAGAGGGTCAAGGGAAAGACACAGCACAGGACTGAGAACACCTGTATTCTCCACATTGCCTTAACTTCCCAGAGTCACAACTACAGAGAAGGCCACTGGGAAGGAGCCTTTAATTACCTGCAGGTGTCCCAATTAAGCAGCATTGCCTCCCCAATTAGCAGTCCCTTCCATAGGAAATCATTAGGCTTAATTCCATTTCCTGGGAAACATCTTAATCAAGCAAGCTCAGTCCCCAAATCCTGAAGCGGCCAGACTGCCACTGTTGGTAGCCTGGCCCTGTGGGTCTAGATGATGATGCTAAATTGGGCTTTGGGTCAATTTCCCAATTAAACATATCCCTTTAATTACACTGTTTTCTAATGTTTCTGGATAAACTGAGGATCTGTTTATTACATTGCTTACTAAAGGTAGAGCATGTTCAAAGAAGGCCCTTCCCTAAAGAAGGAGATACATTTGTAAGCGTACTCAAAGAAAGCATCTCTGATATAAAAAAAAATAAATCTAAAACACTGGGGTGAGAGCTACAAAGCACAGCCTGTTTTCAAGATGTAAGACAGAAAACTATAGGTGCCTTCACTCTCAATGCCAGAGGAGTCCCCAATTTTTCTCCCCCTTTTTGTCTTCACTATTCCACAAAACTATTAAATTCAAGGTAACAATCTTAGGAAAGAAAAAATAGTTCCAGGTGCAGAGGCCCATAGAGGGCTTTCCAAGTTCTCAGTATTTGCATCTTTTTGTTTGTTTGTCTTATTTATTTTTAAGAGATAGAGAGAGAGAGAATGGGAGCAAGAGAGGTGCAGAGATGGGGGGGGGGTGGACAGAGGATCCTAATCAGGCTGTGCTTTGGCTCTGACAGCCAGAGGGAGAGAGAGAGGAGAGAAAGGGAGAGCGAGATCTCTCTCAACTGATTGAGCCACACAGGCGCCCCTCTTAGTCTTTGAATCTTAAACGTTTTAGTTAGAAGGTGAAGGAATGGGCCTGAAGGAAGTAGAAGATTCAGAGTTGTCCCCCACCTGGATGACTGCCAGCAGAATTGTGACCTTTTACACATCAGCGCTAAAGCCAACTGTTGACCACCAGCTTTGTAATTTTTCTAGAGATCCTCTTCCCCGATTGTGTCCAATTCTCTTGTCTCAAATTCAAAGAGTCCCACTCTCATGCTGATAAAAGTTTCACTGCCAACCAAGGGGTTCATTTTGTATCAACATGGGCCTGAAATCCTTAACACTGCAATATTGGCAAAACAGTCTTCCTCCCTGTCCCCTTGCACTCTGCTGGTTTATCTCTTTCCTCCTTTTGCTCCCTTCTCAGCAGACTTAGGCCCCCAGGAAAAGGGGAAGGGGAGGGAGGAAAAATACAAGATGGAATGGGTTCAATCACAATTTAGAGTCCCTCGAAACTTACCAATGGAAACCTTACAAATACATCTTAATTTTCACTCTGAAAGAGACTCTGAAGTTCAAATCAAATTCTGTTTCCTTTAACTTTTTTCATATCTATGTTAATCACATTCCTATCAAATTGAAAAGAGAGAAATGCCTCTCTCCTTGATAATAAATTTAATATGGAGATGATTAGAAGAACATTTGTCATTGTTGCCTGGAGATCTTCATGCGTTAGTCCTCCAGAAATCAGATCAACACCTAACCATCCTGCCACTCCCTGAGTCCTCACCATAGTGCTGGCCTCTGCAATAATCACCTTCTATTGATTTTGCCCCAAATTATTTATTCTTACATTTCATAATCAGCTTACCTTAATTCATTACTATTCACTCTTTAGGGAAAAACTCCCAAACCCCAGATGACTCTTGTCTTAATAGGTTAAAAAAATTATATACAGGTAGAGATACATAGTCTGAAGTCTTGCTATTGACTTTTCGCATTTCTTCCCCAAAAGACAAAACTGTTTAGATCTGATAAAGCATCTGGCCTGTTAGATGAGCTTTCCTTTTCTCTCTTACAGAAATCCTGATTGAAAATGTCGCTGCTCCAATAGCGGTCTAGAGATATTTCTCTGGTACAAGCCGCAATTTGTCACTGAGTTCACTTTCAAAGCCTTCTGGTTTGGGGAAAATGGGACTCTTCAAATTTTTTCTTACAAAATCTCAAGTCACCCCTGAGAATTCAGATAACCTGCACCCCGTATCTTGCACTCCACATGACCCGGGTCTCTGTGCTAGCTCCAAGGAGTGAGCCAGGTAAAAGCTTTGTGACGATAGTAGAGGTGGTCATAATACTAATACTACTACAATTAGCAGTTAATATTTGAGTCCTCACTATGTTCTAGAAACAACTGAAAAGTGTTCTCTCTGTATTATTTGATTTATTTGATAGATATTACTGTTAACCACATGACAGAAGGGGAACCTGAAGTTCAGAAAAGTCAAGTAATTTCCTCAAAGACACACAGCGAGTAAGTATGGCCAGGATTCAAACTCAGGTTGTTCTATTGCCGTGTTGCTTGAAATGTCAGAGAAGACAAGGGAGGAAATTAACACTGATTTGAAGTTAGCATCTACTATCTTATATACTGCATTCTATTCCTGCATTATTACATGAGTGCAAATTAATTCATTATATTAGATCTGACCCTAGACTCAGGTTCTGACTTCAAGCGAAGAACTTTTCCTCTGAGACTTGGTTTTCTCATCTATGCAATGAGAATATTTGACTGAGTGATCCCATAGGAAACTTGTAGCTCTTACATTCTGGGATTCTAATTAAATAAGACATACACAGCACTGTGGATAGTCCTTTAAAGTTGGAGAAGCCCTGGAGGTGATCTAATCTAGGTATGTCAAAGGCAGTGCATCCAAGCTGCCACTTTCCTATACTGTGCCCATTGCAGACATCACTAATGGATTGCCATCTTTCCTAGTGATCCCAGTTGTAGCTTCAGAATCCTTTTCATCTCTATGCTAAGGAAGCAAGTGAGTGAGACAACAGCACATTGGATAAACCTATTTGCGATCCCTGATGTTAATCAATTGTCCCAATTTACAAATGGGGAAACTGAGGCCCGAAGAGAGTAATGGATTCAATAAACATTTGTTGAGCAATTAATATGTCATGGACTTTTGTCCTTAGATCCTGAAGATAAAAAGATGAACAGGACATAGTCTTGAGCTCTAATGACTCAGTTTAGTGAGAGATATAGGCTGTTAAACAACCAGTTACAGTACTGTGTGATGAGTATTATTTGGCCACGTGGAGGGTCACCTAACCTAGACTAACAGGTTCACAGAAGGCCTCCTGCAGGAAACAGCACGTAACACTTGGAGGTAAATAACAGTTTGTCAGATGTGGAAGGTGTAAGAAGGCCATTCTAAACAGGGAAGAATCTAACAATGCGAGAAAGCCCAGACTACTCAAAGAGTTATAAGTTGCTAAGGATGGCTAGAGACTTGGAGCATAAAATGCTGTGAGTTAGGAAATGATGCACAGAGAGGAGGCCATCAGTTTCAAGCCCATGAAGGGTCATATATGCCATGCTACAGAAGATGTCCTCTGAAGACATGCTGTACTCCTCCCATTAAAAAGTAGTGTCTTCGTCCTCTATCCTTGAAAGTTGGCAGGCTTGAAACTGCCAATATAGTACCATGAAAATGATGCCATATGATTTCTGAGGCTAAGGCTAAGCCATGAAATAATATGCAGCTTCTACCTTGTTCACTGGAACTCTCACCCTTGGAGCCTTAAGCCACCATATAAGAACATCAGTTATCCTAAGACCACTGTAATGGAAGGGCTACGTATAGGTGCTCCACCTGATAGCTCCAGCTAAGTGAAGCCTTCTGGCCCTTCCAACCAAAGTGACTTATATGTGAGTAAAGCCATCTTGGACTTTAGACCAACACACTACCAGCTGAATACCACTAACTGACATTTGATGATGCCCTGTGGAATAGAAGAATCAATCCCTCAGCTGAGTCCCGCCTGAATTTTTGACTGACAATTTATAAGATATAATAAAATCGTTGTTGTTTTAAGTCATTAAGTTTTGGAGTGCCGTTTCTATGCAATAGTAGATACCCGGAACAACAAAAGAGCACTGAGAGTTTTTAGGAAAGAGAGTAACATTATTAGGTTTGCTCTGAAAGGAGCACTCAGGCTGCGGTGTGGGCAATAGATTGGTAGATAGAGAGAATGTAACAGAATAACCATTGGGGTACTGAAGTTGTACAGGTAAGTGGCAACCAAGACAGTGGCAGGAAGGTGAAGATAAATACCAAGTTGATCTGAGATATATATAGAAAGTAGAGTCAACAGAAGGCAATGACTCACTGGAGAAAGAATAAAAAAGAGTCTCACTTTTCTATCTCAGGTGATTGGGTGGATGGAGAAGATTGAAAGAGAAGCATGTCAGGGAAGCATGGGGAGAGGAGAGAGTCTACTCAGATGTGTCAGTTGAGATTGTGCAGGAGGGACAGGGAGCATCTAGAGAATGCAGGAGATGCATGCGTGCTAGAGACTTGGGTGGAGAAACCCAACCATTAAGGGGTGGTGATGAAATTCCTGAGAGTAATGGAAGGAACAGGTATCTCACTGCAAGGAATGAGAAGAGGGCAAAACCACAGGTAATAGCAGAGCTGAGACTGAGCAGAGAAAGAGCACAGCCTGGCCACTTGACTCCCCCAAGAAAGTTGCTTACCAACCCCCTTTTCCTG
Source organism: Panthera pardus (assembly GCF_024362965.1). Lineage (NCBI taxonomy): Eukaryota > Metazoa > Chordata > Mammalia > Carnivora > Felidae > Panthera > Panthera pardus. The sequence continues at coordinate 124,859,054 of NW_026526765.1, read as the reverse complement.
TCTCCTAGCAAGTCTGGGGACTTGAACATGGCAAACACTGAGGTTGAGGAAATGTGAGACTAGACTCTCTTCCCCTCCTGCTCATCAGAATTGCATATACTATCCCATGCCCACCTCTTTAGTTTTTAAATGCTCTGTTCTAGCCTCCTCTCTCCATTCCTTCCAGCCTGATTGTCTTCTTTTTTTTTATTTTTTATTTTTTTTTTAACGTTTATTTATTTTTGAGACAGAGAGAGACAGAGCATGAACGGGGGAGGGGCAGAGAGAGAGGGAGACACAGAATGGGAAGCAGGCTCCAGGCTCTGAGCCATCAGCCCAGAGCCCGACGTGGGGCTCGAACTCACAGACTTTGAGATCGTGACCTGAGCTGAAGTCGGACGCTTAACCGACTGCGCCACCCAGGCGCCCTGGTGATTGTCTTCTTTTAAATGCTCCTCATTTCTTTGCCATTTCATTTTCTTTCATCTGCAACCTGCTATTAAGGTTGTTTTTCCCACAGCTATTTTGATACCAAATCAGATTAATCTGTTCTCCTAATTAACCTGTGATACATACACAGAGTCCAACGTCTCCTACACAATAGTATTCTCTCCAGTGATCTCACAGATGTCCCATAGAATGGAGTTTTACTCCTTCCCACATCCCTCTTTCTTCCCTCTTGTTCCCAAGGCTCCTCCAGCCAGTTCTTTCTGTCCGTGTTCAGACATGGACCTGGACCACTGGCCGGCTGAGTGACTACAGCAGCCACCTGTAGAGTTATTGCATGGAGTGAGACATTGTCTCCATAAAACCCCTGTTAGAACACACCATGAGCATTAAGCCGTCACTATGCAGTATTAATGGTATGTCATATCATCTTTCTTCAAAAAAAGTGCAGCACAGGGAATATAGTCATATAGTCAATAATACTGTAATACACTTACCATGGCAAGCATTTTGCAGAATGTGTAATTGTTGAATCACTGTGTTGTACACCTAAAACTAATTTAATATTATGTCAATTATACTTCAATGAAAACTTTAAAAATACTCTTTGCTGCATCTACTGCAAGAATGAAGGCCATTCTCAGCAATCAAAATGTCAACATTCCAGAACATGTCAACATCACTCTGAAGGGACACACTGTAATTGTGAAGGGCCCCAGAGGAACCTTCAGTCATGTCAAAGTAAAACTCAGCCTCCTTGAAAAGAAAAAGAAAAGGCATTAAGTGGACAAACAGTGAGGAAACAGAAAGGAACTGGCTATTGTTCTCACTCTCTGTAGTCATGTACAACACAGGATCAAGGGCATTACAAGGACTTCCTGTAGAAGATGAGGTCTGTGTATGCTCACTTCCCCAGCAATGTCATTATTCAGGAGAATGTTCTCTTGATGAAATCTGAAATTTCTTGAGTGAAAAATACATCCTCAGGGTTCATATGAGGCCAGGCATTGCGTGTTCGGTATCTCAAGACCAGAAAGATGAGTTAGTTCTTGAATAAAATGACAGTGAACTTGTATCAAACTTAGCTGCTTTGACTTAGCAAGCCATAATGGTTAAAAACAAGGATATCAGAAAAATTTTGGATGGTATGTAAGTTTCTGAAAGAAGAACACTTCAGCAGGCTGATGAATAAGATCTAAGTTGCCCAGTTTCAGAAAAAGCAAGATGCTAGGCAACTTTTCAGAGTTATCTGTGCTATTTTAAAGATGTAATAAAAGCTGTGTATTGATTTGGGGATGGGGAATTAAAAATAAAAATAAATAAAATTCAAGCAAATGAACAGCCTTTTAAAAAGGAGCTAACAAATTCCAATGAACTAAGGAAACTCATTCATACGGAGAACTCAATTAAGACATTGACTAGAGGAACCAAACTCAAGTCCAAGTTACAAAAAAAGGTAGGGATGGACCTGGAGAGTGGAGAGCAACGTCTGGGGTATGAAATGTGACAGGAAGTTATTAAGGTGAATAGCTCACAATTAAGACAGAGTTCTCCTTTTTGTGGGGTACCTATGCCATGTAGAGGCAGTAGGGCAGCCTCAGAGAATTTCAAGAGCCTTGATTCCCACCTAGTGCTTTCTAAATGCATGTGCACACACACACATATCCTGCATCATGTTACCCAATAAAGTTAATGAGCTGGCCAGACTCACCTTGGAACATGCATGACCAGTAGAGCACAGATCCAGCACAAGAAAGAAGAGAATCTGAACAGAGACCAAAAGATCATGCCTCTCTTCACAAACCCCCACTTTACTAAACTTGTTGACATTTGACTTAATAAGACTACATAAGCTCATTTTTGCCTCATGACAATTCTGACCATCTTCCTTGCATTAAAGAGGCTTATAGGCAACTCCTAGAAGGCTAGACAATGTCATAGCTTTCCTAATATGCTCAGAGTCCCCTCCAGCCTCAGCCAAGACCCTGAGGACCACTGCATGAGGCAGATGTTACCATGGGATGACACACATAGAGGGATCTACACCAAGTCTAAAATGCTAAGTCCCCCATAAATGATTTCTCTAACTTCAGTTGCCACAACTTTCCATAATGTTCACAGTGCACTGCACATCTAGGGGTCTCACAGCACCAACCATGACATCATCTAGAGGTGTCACAACACTGTCCCTTGACATAACCTGGGGATGTCACAACATTCCCCATGATTTAATCCAGGTGCTGTACTAGGGCTTCTTCTGAAAATACCTTGTTTCGTAATCCCAAGCACAGTCTCTGTGGTCTGACCACCCACCCAAACTGCCCATAAGAAGAAACATCAGCCCCCAAAAGGAATTACTATCTGAACCACAAACCCTCTGAAAAACCTACAACCACCTACAGCCTACTTTTCTTTTTTTGAAGTTCAAACCCTCTGTCTAGCCCCCTAGTTCTGTATAAGAGAATTACAGGAAACTCACCATAACATTTCAGTATACACCTCCCTGTTCCTTTCCCAAGGGAACTTGAGCTAATCCAAACTCTCTCTACAATATGTAGCAGGTTCCTTTCAATAAAGTGCATGGAAATTGGAGCCCCAAAATTATTACAGAAAATACATTTCCTAGGCAAGAATGTATTTATTCTTAGAAGCAATCTTCTTAATCTTTTCTATCCTTTGCACTGCTAATAACTTCCCTGAGTTATGATAATATTGTATGTTAAATCACAGCTGATACAATTAGAGCTGTGTCCGGACCTGCATAGCCCTGTCAGAGCTGTGGGTAAACTCACACCTGCTTCTGGAACATCCCAAACCTCATTTCCAAAGGCAGAAAAGTAGAGAAACTGGAGAGATGTGTTCTTGCCCTACGAGGTAAAATATTTGTTGCAGGTGGCTGATCTGGGGGAAATACAATGTGGCCAAGAACACGGGTTTTAGACTCCAGCAGACTGAAATTAAAATTTACTGGCTCAGTCACCTAACAGCCACATGGCCCTAGGCAAGTTATGAAATTTTTTGAGCACCTGGTTTCTTATATATAAAATGGAGATGACAACAGTACTTACTTCTGAGGGTTATAAGAGAGAACATCATAAAGTTGCCAGCACTAAGCATGGCACAAGGGAAGCACTTAATAAACAACAGTCATTAATAATACATTATGCTGGGGATGCCTCTTATTAACTTTGAGCTTTGAGATTTGGTGTAGGAGCTGTTCTTAGGATGTGAGAACCAGGTGTCTGGGTAGCAACCATGATTCAGCTGTGGTTTCAGGAACCATATTCACTGCCTGGCAATGTGCTTTGGTGCCACCACCCGTCAGGCATCCCTTCACCCTCAGATGGCTAAAAGCTGTCAGTGTCATTCACACAGAACAGTGGTCCACTTTGGGCTTCAACACTTCCATTTTGTTATGCTGTTTCAGAGATGATTGAACAAAAATGGATATGAGCAACCACACAGTCCAAAACCAAAACCTCACACATGAGGAAATTAAATCATTCAATTCAATAAACCCCCTATCTACCTCATATCCCAGATCATTATTTCTTCTAAGTCACTCCTATTCATCTTTCATTAATTGAGTCAGCAATTATTTAATGCTGTATTGTATTCCAGGAAGCATGCCAGGCAATGGAGATAACAACAATGAACAAAATGGGCAAAAATATCTGACTTGGTGGAAGTTACATTCTAGTTGGGGAAGACAGACAATAAACAGATAAATGAATGAGTGGTAGAGAGAAAAACAAAGCAGGCTCGAGTGGAGAGGGAATGGAGGAAATGTAGTCTCCCAGTTTATGTAGTCAGAGAAATACTTGCTACCAATGGCTTTGAGCAGAAGCCTGAAAAGAGTGTGGGAAAGATATACCTGGGAAGAGAACTCCAGGAAGAGGAAGCCACAAATGCAAAGACCCCAGGTTGGTGCAGCATGAGTTTGATGTGTTGAAAGACCTTCAGGGAGACTAGAGCTTGTACAGTGGTGTTATCAAGAGTGAAAGGAGGAAAAGAGATGAGAGAGATGGTAGAGGGCCAGATAAGGTGGGAACTTATGTACCATGGAAGAAACTTGGGATTTAACTCTGGAAAGACTAGCAGTCGGTGTGGTCTCTGAATAGAACAGAGACATAAGTACACTTAAACTTTTAAAGGATCTCTCTGGATGCTCTAATAAGAATGGACTGCATGTGTAGCAAGGTGAAAACAGAGAAGTCAGTTAGTTAGAAGAGACTCCTACGTTATTCTAGGAGAGAGTTAATGGTAACATGGACTAGGAGATGGCAATAGAAGTGGTGAGAAGACTCAGACCTCACTTGCTACAAGGGACCTCTCCGCTCCCTTGTGCTTACAGCACCAAAGCACTTTTACCCTGTATTTTAATAATCTTTCTACCTCTACTGACTCTGAATTCCTTGAGGTAAGATCCATATTTCATGTACTCCTATAACCTCAGCACCTAATCTAACATCTAGTACAGGGTACAGAGTCATAATAAAATAAACAAACATTTTTTTTTTTGCTTCCTACTACGTGCCAGTACTATAGGGATGAACACCACTGGTCTATGGCCCTAGGGGATAGAGCACTGGATGGTTATTTTATTCAAGAGTGATCCTGAAAGCCCATGGTTTGTTGTTTTGTTTTTTTTTTTTTAACGTTTATTTATTTTTGAGACAAAGAGAGACAGAGCATGAACAGGGGAGGGGCAGAGAGAGAGGGAGACACAGAATCTGAAACAGGCTCCAGGCTCCGAGCTGTCAGCACAGAGCCCTACGCGGGACTCGAGCTCACGGACCGTGAGATCATGACCTGAGCCGAAGTCGGACGCTTAACCGACCAAGCCACCCAGGCGCCCCGGTTTGTTGTTTTTCTGAGGCTAAAAATTGAATTATTTGCTTCAAGACTGGTATGTAAGAAAAAGACACTTTCCAAGCCCCAGTGAGTATCCGGAATATACACCTCAATTCACCTTAGTTTTTCCTCTCCTTTTGTTTCAGTGGCATTTTGAAGGGAAGGGATTCACATATTTCAGGATCCACAAAGATCTCCCTCATAAAGTCAAGAATATGTTATATGATGCAGTCTCAACTTTCATCAGACTCCTATTCTAGTGGGGAAATACAGACTGTAATAAAGTATAAGGGCCATAATAAGGTGGAAAATATGGAAAAGAGACAAAGAAGATATTTCATATCTTAAAATCAATTAATGTAATTACCTCACTAGATGCAGAAAAAGCATTTCATAAAATCTAACACTGCTTTATGATAAAAACCTCAACAGACTAGGAATAGAAGAAAATTTCTTCAACACAATAAAGGGCATTTACAAAAAACCCACTTTAACATCATGCTAAATGGTACAAAAACTAGATACTTTCCCCTAAGATCAGAAAAAACAGAAGGATGTCCACTCTACCACTTTTATCGAACATTGTACCAGATGTTCTAGCAATGGCAATTAAGAAAGAAAGTGAAATAAATAAAACACATCTAAATTGGAAAGGAAGAGGTAAAACTATCTCTATTCACAGATGACATAATCTTGTATACAGGAAATCCTAAGGAATCCACTAAAAAAGTACTAGAATTAATAAATAAGTTCAGCAAGATTGCAGAATACAAGATCAATATACAAAAAAATCAATTGTATTTTTATACACTAGCAATAAGCATCCAAAAATGAAATTAAGAACACAATTCCATTTACAGCAACATCGAAAAAAGTACAATACTTAGGAATAAGTTTAACAAAACTTACTAAAAAGCTATAGTAATCAAGCCCTTGTAGCACTGACATAAAGATAGACATGTAGATTATGGATTAGAACTGAGAGTCCAAAGGTAACTTCATATATTTATGGTCAATTTATTTTTAACAAGGATCTAAGATTATTAATGGGAAAAAATATTTTATCAACAAATGCTGGTGGGACAACTGGATAGCCAATGCAAAATAATGGAGTTGGACTCATCTCAGATCATATACAAAAAGGAACACAAAATGGAGCAAAGACCTAAATGTAAGAACAAAGATTATAAAACACTTAGATAAAAATATAGGAATAAATCTTCATGACCTTGGATTTGGCAATGGATTCTTAGCACAAGCTAAGACACAAAAAGCACAAGCAAAAAAAGATAAAATAGATAAATTTCATTTCCTTAAATTTAGAAATTATTTTGTCTCAAAGGACGCTATCCAGAAAGTGAAAGACAGTCCACAGAATGGTAGAAAATATCTGCAAACCGTACCTGATTAGGACTTGTACCTAAAACATATAAAAACATTTACACTCAATAATAAAAACATAGAAAACCCAATTTTAAAATGGCCCAAAAATCTGAATAGACCAAGAAAGAGATACAAATTGTCAGTAAGCACATTAAAGAGATGCTCAACATCATTAGTATCAGGGAAATGCAAATTGTAACTACTTTACATCCAGTAGAATGGCTATAATCAAAAAGTCAGATAATAAGAAGTATTGGTAAAGGTGTGAAGAAATTAGAACTCTCATACACTGTTGGTGGATTATATATAATGCCACAACCACTTTGGGAAATAGTCTAGAAGTTTCTCAAAACCTTATACATAGATTTAACATTTGACCCAGCAATTCCACTCCTAGGTATATACCCAAGAGAAATGAAAATACATGTCTACCCAAAACCTTGTATATGAATGTGTTTAGCAATATTATTCATAGTATCCAAAAGGCAGAAACTCATGTGTCCATCAATTGATGAATATATAAACAAAATGCTGTAAATCTATACAATGGAATATTATTCAGCCATAAAAAAAGAATGAGGTATGGATACATGTTACAATATGGATGAATATTGAAGACAGTAGGCTAAGTGAAAAAAACCTCTCACAAAATATCACATATCATATTATCTTATTTATATAAAAGGTCAGAAAAGGTAAATATGTATATAGACAAACTAGATTAAGGGTTGTTTGGGTTGGGTGGTATCTTAATCAGTTAAGGCTACCATAACAAAGTACCATATACTGGATGGCTTATAAACAACAGAAATATATTTCTCACAGCTTTGGAGACTGGAAGTCTGAGATTGGGGTGCCAGTATTGCCAGGTTCTGGTGAGGGCCCTTTTCCAGGATGTACATTGCTAACTTCTCCCTGTATCTTCATATAAATGAAAAAGACCAAGCTAGCTCTCTGGCTTTTGTTATAATGGTACTCACTCCACTCATGATGGCTTCACTCTATGAACTAATTATCTCTCAAAGGCTCACCTCCAAATACCATCACATGGAGGATTAGATTTCAAGATATGAATTTGGGGGAGACACAAACATTCAGTTCATAACTAATGTAATGGGGGAGTGGGAGATAACAGCTAAAGGGTATGGACTTTCTCTCTGTGGTGATTAAAAGTTCTAAAATGTGTTTAATGATGGTTTCACAGATCTGTGAATATATTAAGAAACCACCAAATTATATACTTTAAATTGGTAAGTTGCATGGAATGTGAAATATATTCCAATAAAGGAGTTATAAAAACAAAGAGGTAAGGGGGATAGAATGAAAGAATCTAATAAGTTTAATCAGAGGCCCAAAAGTAGGAGAGAAGAGAAAATAGATCAGAGGGGAAATCTGGAGGGGATTTTTCAGAAAATATAAAAGATACCAATCCAAAGATTCAAAAAGCCCAACAAATCCCAAAAATGATAAGTGAAAAGAAAAAAGAAGACAGAAAGAAAGACAGAAAAAAAAGACAGAAAGGAAGGAAGGAAGGAAGGAAGGAAGGAAGGAAGGAAGGAAAATAGAAGGAAGGAAGGGAGGGAGAAGGACAATTACCTGATATGTGGTACTGTGAAACCACAGAACACCAAAGAGGAAAAAAACCTGTAAAGACTCTCAGAGGAAAATGGCAGAGGAATGAATTAGATTCACAGGTGACTTATCAATAGTAACAATGGAAGTCTAAAGATGGAGGAATTATATGTAAAATGTACTGAAAAAAATTACTATCAATCTATATTTGTGTAAAATAAATAAAAGCTGAGAGAATTTAAATCTAAAAGAATAGGGCAAGGGGCACCGGGGTGGCTCAGTCGGTTGAGCATCTGACTTCATCTCAGGTCATGATCTCATGATTCAGGAGTTTGAGCCCTGCGTCGTGCTCTGTGCTGACAGCTCGGAGCCTGAAGCCTGCTTCAGATTCTGTGTCTCCCTCTCTCTCTGCCCCTCCCCTGCTCATGCTCTGTCTCTCTCTGTCTCTCAAAAATAAAATAAATGTTTAAAAAAAAAAGTATAAAAGAATAAGGTGAGAGAAAACTAGGAAATATCTGGTGTAATTACTTTGTGTAATAGAAAAAGAGCTTTAGCTCTGGAACCACAAGACCTGAATATGAATCAAGGTCCTATTACTACTAGGGAAAATGAAAGTTGTACATGTCACAGAGCCTCTTTATAACTCAGTTTCCTCAACTGTATCACAGGAATGTCTGCCCACTTACCTCACAGAGTTTATACAAAGCTTGAATACAATCACATCTCCAAAATCCCTATGTTAAAAAACAAGACAAGGATGTCCACTCTCACTATAACTAATGAACATAGTACTAGAAGTCTTAGCCTCAGCAATTAGACAACAAAAAGAAATAAAAGACATCCAGGTCAGCAAGGAAGAAGTCAAACCTTCACTATTTACAGACAACATGATACTCAATGTAGAAAACACAAAAGACTGCACCAAAAAATTGCTAGAACTAATACATTAATTCAGCAAAGTCTCAGGATATAAAATCAATGTACAGAAATCTATTGCATTTCTATACACCAATAACAAAGCAGCAGAAAAAGATATCAAGGAATTGATCCCCTTTACCATAAGATCAAAAAGAAATATATACCTAGGAATAAACCTAACCAAAGAGGTAAAAGGTCTGTACTCTGTAAACTATAGAACACAAGAGAACACAAAGAAAAGAAAAAGCATTCAATGCTCATGGATTGGAAGAACAAACATTGTTAAAATGTTGATACTACCCAAAACAATCTACACAGTTAATGAAATCCCCATCAAAATGCCAACAGCATTTTTCACAAAGCTAGAACAAACAATTCTCAAAATGTGTGGAACCACAAAAGACCCCAAGTAGCCAAAGCCATCCTAAAAAATAGAAACAAAACTGGAAGCATCACGGTTCCAGATTTCAAGCTATATTATAAAAAAAAATTTTTTAACGTTTTTTTATTTTTGAGACAGAGGGAGACAGAGCATGAATGGGGGAGGGTCAGAGAGAGGGAGACACAGAATCTGAAACAGGCTCCGGGCTCTGAGCTGTCAGCACAGGGGCCCGATGCGGGGCTCGAACTCACGGACCGCGAGATCGTGACCTGAGCCGAAGTCGGCACTCAACCGACTGAGCCACCCAGGCGCCCCTCAAGCTATATTATAAAACTATAGTCAATAAGACAGTATGGTCCTGACACAAAAATAGGCACATAGATCAATGGAACAGAATAGAAAACCCAGAAATAGACCCACAACTAGATGGCCAACTAATCTTCAACAAAGCAGAAAAGAATTCCAATGGAAAAAAGATAGTCTCTTTAACAAATGGTTTTGGGAACACTGGACAGCAATATGCTGAAGAATGAACCCAGACCACTGTCTTATACCATACACAAGAATAAATTCAAAATGATGAAAGACCTAAATGTGAGACAAGAAACAATAAAATCCTAGAGAAGAACACAGGCAGCAACCTCTTTGACATCAGCCAGAGCAACTTCTTACTAAACATGTTGCCAGAGGCAAGGGAAACGAAAGCAAAAAGGAACTATTTGGACTTCATCTAGATAAAAACTCCTGCACAGCAAAGGGAAAAATCAATAAAACTAAAAGGCATTCAATGGAATGGGAGAATATATTTGCAAATGGCATTCTGATAAAGGGTTAGTATCAAAATCTATAAAGAACATATCAAACTCAACACCCAAAAAACAAACAACCCTGTTAAGAAATGGGCAGAAGACATGAATTGAAACTTTTCCAAAGACATCCAGAGGGCTAACAGACACATGGAAAGAGTGGGGGACAAGCTTAGGAATCCCCCAGGCTTACACCAATGGGTTTACAAGGCACAAAGAAATACAAAGTCAATAAAATGCTCACACCTGAGTTTGGGTAAACCAGATTGGCACTCCAAGAATAGGGGGGTGCAAAGACACTCTGAGAATAGGGAGGCACAAAGGTGCCAGGAATAGGGAGGTGCAAAGGCACCCCAAAATAGGGAGGGGTGCTGAGCCCCCAAAAATATATAGAGAAAGGCAAAGGCCTGAAATAAAAATGGCGCAAAGGTGTCCAATACATAGGAATAATAAGATTAGATATTCAGGGTAAAAGCATCCCAAATTTAGTACTATAGCAGAAAGCTCCTTTCATAGGAGAATAGGGCCAGGTTAGGTAAATTGGTGAATTGGACTTTGGACCACTGCGCTACAGGCAAGTAGCCCAGAGTGGAGATAGTTAACAAAAGAAAAGGTGGTTTATTAATCCTGCGGTTATTCCCCCTATCTGTCTCATACCCTAGGCTGGCAAAGATAAACAGGCACGGTGCCTCCTGTCTGCTGTTAACAACCATCTACCCATCTGCCCAGCACCTGGATTTTATTTTATATTGACCCAAACCCCAAACACTGTGTATCTTCAAAATCTCCTTTCCCTCTCACATCCACAAGTTAATGTACCTAGTTTGTCTCTTTGTACACACCCATCACATTTGCAAGCCTTCTGATTTGAATAAATACGGGGAAAGGACCCTTATTCAGGGCACTTGTCTTTTTCCAGAACATTATCCATCTCTTGTTTTAATCCTGCATCCACTCTTTTGCTGGCCAAAAGAGAACTTTAGACTTAGAGTTTATGACAGAAAAGATGCTCAACATCAGGTAAATTCAAATAAAAACAATGAAGAGATACTGCCCTATCAGAATGGCTAAAATTAACAAAACAAGAAACAAAAGGTGTTGATGAGGATGCGGAGAAAGGGGAACCCTCTTGAACTGTTGGTGGGAATGGAAACAGGTGCAGCCACTCTGGAGAACAGTATGGGGATTCCTCAAAACGTTAAAAATAGAACTATCCTATGATCCACCAATTGCACTACCAGATATTTATCCAAAGGATACAAAAATACAGACTCAAAGGGGTACAGGCACGCTGATGTTTATAACAGCATTATCAACAGTACCCAAATTATGGAAAGAGCCCAAATGTCCATAGATTGATGAATGGATAAAGAAGATGTGGTATATATTTAAACAACTGAATATTACTCAGCCACCAAAAGGAATGAATCTTGCCATTTGCAATGACATGTATGGAGCTAGAATATATTATGCTAAATGAAATAAATGAATCAGAGAAAGGTAAATACCCTATTATTTCACTCACATGTGGAATTTAAGAAAGAAAACAGATAAACATATGAGAAGGGCGGGGGTAAAAGAGAAAGGGAAACAAACAATAAAAGACTCAATAATAGAGAATAAACTGAAAGTTAATGGAAGGAAGTGTGTAGGGGAAGGGCTAGATAGGTGATAGATATTAAGGAGGGCACATGCTATGATGAGCACTGGGTGTTGTATGTAAGTGATGAATCACCGAATTCTACTCATGAAACCAATATTGCACTATATGTTAATTAACTAGAACTAAGAAAGAAAGAAAGAAAGAAAGAAGAAAGAAAGAAAGAAAGAAAGAAGGAAGGAAGGAAGGAAGGAAGGAAGGAAGGAAGGAAGGAAAGGAAGGAAGGAAGGAAGGAAAAGAATGAATTTGGAGAGTCATGCACAAGTTGGTGACGCTGTCCGTGGTTCTGATCTTGCTTGCTAAGATAAAAGTTTTTCCCAACCTGGGAGAGTGGTGATCAATGAACCTCTTTCAAGAATTCTTTTAAAATATAGGAAGGGGTGCTTAGATGTTACAGTTGGTTGAGTGTCTGACTCTTGATTTCAGCACAGGTAATGATCCCAAAGTCATGAGATTGAGTCCCATGTCAGGCTTCTGAACTGAGCATGGAGCCTGCTTAAGATGCTCTCTCTGTCTCCTTCTGCCCCTCTCCTCAGCTCATTCGCTCTCTCTCTCTCTCTCTCTCTCTCTCTCTCTCCCCAACTCTATCTCTATCTCTCTATCTCTTTATCTCTCTTTAAAATAAAAATAAATAAAAACCAAACATATAGGGAAAGGCAGTGATGTGAGAGAAGGGAAGGAGGGGAAAAGGGCAGGACAGAAATAGAGAGGGGGAATAAGACCATTGTAAAAGCAGACACCTCTGAAAGATTAATTAGCCAAGGAAAGAAGAAGATTGTTATTCTATCTTTCAAACAATTGTAGTTACCAAGAAGCCATGACCAACCATAATTGAAATGTGAATTACAAAATTACTGAGGGAAAGTAGGAAATGTTTCAAGGGTACCAGGTGATGCCAACATTTGCTAGTGTTGACACAAGTAAATAAGTTATTGGGGGTGGATGAGAATAGCAGGTAGTAGAGATAGTATGATTGACTTATGTCATGCCAAAGTTTGCATGGTTTTTCTTTGTTTTTATTTTATATATCTTGATGTAAACTGAGACCCATGTGCTATAATTTACATAGCTTCTTTCAAGTTATTGTGCAAATCCTATCGTATCTCCAACAGCTAAATTATTTTTCTCCCTGAGAATTTGAGGGGCATTCCCTTCCACCATCTCCCTCCTCCTTTGCCCATACCTCTCTCAGGCCAGCACTGACAGTACACACCACATTGAGTACACTCAGCTGCTCAGCCACTGAAAGTTGACAAATTGCCAGTTCTTTCAGCAGACAGCAATTCTTCATAGCTTATTTTCAAACCACTTGAACTCTATAATGTATGCTCATTCTGCTACAAGGAATTACAGAAAATTGATACACTCCTCAATACCAAGAAGCAGAATTATTGTTCTTGGTCTGGGTGTTTACATGTCGTCTAGGCTTCAGGGCACATGAGGAGAAACTGCAGAATTGAGGGCAATGTTCAAGGGGCCTGGAGTGTGAGATGGCTGAGAACTGCTCAGAGGCTGGTAAGGACTTCTCTGTGGAGTAATCATGGGCATCAGCACAGAGGGGTCACAGCTAGAAATCAAGGCCAGCTGGAGTGTTCCACATGGGAGATAATTCTATTCAGTCCACTCTGTTGGCCTTTTTATTCTCAATATAATTTCTCAGTGTTCCAGAATGTCAGAGATAGAAAGGACTTAAATAAAGTCCATGTTTTCCATCGTTCTCATTTACAAGCAGACAACAATAAAACCCTGAAATCCAGAGAGGTTAGGTGACTTCCAAGGTCACAGAATTAGTGAGATAATCAAGGCTGGAATCCAAGGCTGTGATTCACATCCAGTGCCTATTCCATTACACTATGGTCACTCTGGCTTAACCACTTACTATTTATGTGTCCATAAGTAAGTTAACTACCTTCTCTGTGCTCTCATTTTCTTATCTGTTGAAAGGGGACCTAATTAGAACCCTTCTCTTTGGGTTCATGACGATTGAGTGAGATAATTCTAAGAAGTGCCTAGCATAATGTCTGGCTCATAGTGAGCATTAAATAAATGACAACTCTCATTATTATTACTAGTGTTATTAACATTTCCATCTTAAACATGAAGAAACTAAGTATTAGAGCCCCAAAAAGACTTGACAAAAGAATAATATTTTAAACTATTTGCTTTTTGGAGAGAGGAGCCAAGGTGGTGAAACAGAATGGAAGTTTTTTTGTGTCTCGTATCCCTGAAATACAGCCAGATCAACACTAAACCATCCTGCACACCTAGGAAACTGATTGAGGATTAACACAGCAATCTACACAACCTGAACCATAGAACTCAGCAGGTATGTGGTGCAGAGAGGTGAAATGGGGGAGAGAAAAGCCACAGAGGGCAGGGAGCTGTTTTGCTTGTGGAGAGAGAATGGAGATGGGGGAGAGTATGGGAAAAGCACCCCCCCCCAAAAAGCAGCTGGAGAGAAAGTGAAAAAGTGGAAACAGCCACAAGGACTGAAATAGAAAGGGAGAAAGGAGAAAGGAGGGGGTTTAAATTCCATTAAGACTCTGTAAACAGGGGGAGCGCATAGTCTGAAACTCTGCAGCTTGATATCTAGCAGTGCTCTGGTGAGAAGGGTGAATCCCCAGGAGAAGAGCGAAGTCCGGGGGTGCTGGGACCACATGGGGGGAGGTAGTTCCCCTGCTGGGAGGACATTTGGTAGAGGCTTTGTGCCCCCCAACAGGTAAAGGTCCCAGAGAACAACCCCAGAGAACCCAGGACCCTGGAGAACAACCACATTCACTGGTGCTGGAACGAGGTCATTAAGAGTGAAGCCTGGTGCCAGATGTGTGTTGTGATTTTCCATAATCCCTGAAACACTGCTGCTACAGGATCATGTGAACTTTTTCTGGGGTGGGCTGGCACCCAGCCGCAATCTCTGGGCATCAGCAGCAGCACGGTCCCACAAATGTTCCTGGGTGCAGCCAGCACCTGGCCATTGCTCAGTGAGACCCTCCCACAGAGGGGAAGATCAGGTCAAAGCTGCAGTCCCTCAGAAGTAAGGGGACGGGAAAAACAGCCACATCTGAGATAACTCAGGAGGGAGGTGCTGCCTGGGGCTTGGTCATGGACAGTGTAAAAGAGGGGAGTGGACAGAAGCCAGAAACAAAGGACAGGTGCATGATTGCTGATCGGGGAGAACAGTGTTCCGATAGCAAATACTGGGCAGTTGGGTGATGCCATTTTCACCCCTCCTGCGCATGCACACATACACCTACAAGTGCCACAACAATCTACCCCAATAAGCTGAGCAGCACCATCTAGTGGAGAATGGAGCTGTTACACTAAGCTCTGCCCAACTGGGCCAACTTCACTCTTCAGGAAGACCACAAGTCTTTCTGCCTGTTTAATTTACAGACAATAAGTCTGTAGTTGACTTCTAGGGGAAAACAATGTAATTTCAATCGTATTTCAGACTGTTCACTGGTCCATCTATTAAATTTTCTTTTTTTTCTTTTTTATTTCTTTTCTTTTTCATGAATACAGAGAGAAAAAAATTATTTTATTTTCAATTTTTACTGAAAATATTTTTCTTTAATTTTTTTCTACTGTATTTCTTCCTTTTTAAAAATTTTTCAAATTCTATTTTACTTCTGCCATTTCATTTTATTCTATTTCATTGTATTCATTTTTTTTTAATTTTCAAACGTTTTCCTTTTTTTCTTTTTCCTCATTTTATTTTAATCTATCAAGCCCTTTCAACACTCAGACCAAAACACACCTAGAATATAGCATTATTTATTTGATTTGTGTGTGTGTGTGTTGTTTTAACTTTTTAGTTTTAATTTTTTTACCTCATTAATTCTTTTTCTTCCTTCAAAATGATGAAATAAAGGAATTCGCCCCAAAAGAAAGAGCAGGAAGAAATGACAGCCAGGGACTTAACCACACAGATACAAGCAAGATGTCTGAACAAGAATTTAGAATCAGGATAATAACAATATTAGCTGGAGTTGAAAACAGATTAGAATCCCTTTCTGCAGAGATAAAAGAAGTAAAAGCTGATTAGAATGAAATAAAAAATGCTATAACTGAGCTGCAATCTCAAGCGGATGCCACGGTGGCAAGGATGGATAAGGCAGAGCAGTGAATCAGAGATATAGAGGACAAACTAGGGAGAATAATGAAGCAAAAAGAAAGAGGGAGACTGAAGCAAAAGAGCACAATTTAAGAATTAGAGAAATTAGTGACTCATTAAAAAGGAACATCAGAATCATAGGGGTCTCAGAAGATGAAGAGAGAGAAAAAGAGGTAGAAGCGTTATGTGAGCAAATCATAGCAGAAAACTTTCCTAACCTGGGGGAAGACACAGACATCAAAATCCAGGAAGCACAGAGGATTCCCAGTAGATTCAACAAAAACCAACCATCAGCAAGTCATATCATAGTCAAATTCACAAAACACTCAGGCAAGGATAGAATCATGAAAGCAGAAAGGGAGAAAAGTCCTTAACCTACAAGGGAAGACAGATCAGGTTTTGAGCAGACCTATCCACAGAAACTTGGCAGGCCAGAAAGGAGTGGCAGGATATATTCAATGTGCTGAATTGGAAAGATATGCAGCCAAGAATTCTTTATCCAGCAAAGCTATCATTCAAAATAAAAGGAGCAATAAAGAGTTTCCCAGACAAACAAAAACTAAAGGAGTCTGTGACCACTAAACCAGCCCTGAAAGAAATTCTAAGGGGGACTCTCTGAGAGGATAAAAGACAAAACTAAACAAAAAAGACCAAAAGCAACAAACACTAGAAGGGACCGGAGACCACCAGAAACTCTGCAGGCAACACAATGGCAATAAATTCGTATCTTTCAGTACTCACTCTAAATGTCAGTGGAGTAAACGCTCAAATCAAAAGACAAAGAGTGGATAAGAAAGCAAGACCCATCTATATGCTGTTTTCGAGAGACCCATTTTAGACCTAAAGACACCTTCAGATTGAAAGTAAGGGGATGGAGAACCATCTGTCATGCTAATGGTTGCCAAAAGAAAGCTGGAGTGGCCACACTTATATCAGCAATCTGATTTTAAAATAAGGACTGTAACAAGAGATGAAGAAAGGCATTATATCATAATTAAGGGTCTGTCCACCAAGATCTAACAACTGTAAGCATTTATGCCCCATCATGAAAGCACCCAAATATATAAATCAATTAATCACAAGCATACAGAAACTCATTGATAATAATACCATAATAGTAGGGGACTTCAACACCCCACTTACAGCAAGAGACAGATAATCTAAACAGAAAATCAACAAGAAAAAAATGGCTTTGAATGACACACTGGACCAGATGGACTTAACAGATACATTCAGAACATTTCATCCTAAAACAGCAGAATATACATTCTTCTCCAGTGCACATGGAACGTTCTCCAGAGTAGACCACATACTGGGACACACACAAGCCCTCAACAAGTACAAAAAATCAAGATCATACTATGCATATTTTCAGACCACAACACTATGAAACTCAAAATCAACCATGAGAAAAAATTTGTAAACGTAAAAAGTACTTGGAGACTAAAGGACATCCTACTAAAGAATGAATGGGCTAACCAAGAAGTAAAAGAGGAAATTAGAACGTACATAGAAGCCAATGAAAATGATAATACTACAGCCCAAAACCTCTGGGACACAGCAAAGGTGGTCGTAAGAGAAAAGTGTATAGCAATCCAGGCCTTCCTAAAGAAGCAAGAAAGGTCTCAGACACATAACCTAACCTTACACCTTAAAGAGCTGGAAAAAGAACAGCAAATAAATCCCCAAACCAGAAGAAGACAGGAAATAATAAAGATTAGAGCAGAAATCAATGCTATCCAAACCAAAAAAACCACAACAGATCAATGAAACCAGAAGCTGATTCTTTGAAAGAATTAACAAAATTGATAAACCACTATCCAGTTTGATCAAAAAGAAAAAGGAAAGGACCGAAATAAAATCAAGAATGAAAGAAGAGAGATCACAACCAGCAGAACAGAAATAAAAATAATAATAAGCGAATATTATGAGCCAATAAAATGGGCAATCTTAAAGAAACATACAAATTACTAGAAACACATACACTACCAAAACTGACACAAGAAGAAATAGAAAATTTGAACAGACCCATAACCAGTAAAGAAATGGAATTAATAATCAAAAATCTCCCAAAAAACAAGAGTCCAGGGACAGATGGGTTTCCAGGGGGAAATCTACCAATATTTAAGGAAAAGTTAACACCTATTTTCATGAAGCTGTTCCAAAAAATAGAAATGGAAGGAAAACTTCCAAACTCTTTGTATGAAGCCAGCATTACCTTGATTCTAAAACCAAAGTACCCACTAAAAAGGAGAATGATACACCAATTTCCCTGATGAACGTGGATGCAAAAATCCTCAACAAGATATTAGCCAACTGGATCCAACAATACTTTTAAAAAATTATTCACCATGACCAAGTGGGATTTATACCTGGGGTGCAGGGATAGTTCAATATCCACAAAACAATCAATGTGATACATCACATCAATAAAAGAAAGGACAAGAACTACATGATCCTCTCAATAGATGCAGAGAAAGCATTTGACAAAATACAGCACACTTTCTTGATAAAAACCCTCAAAGAAGTAGGTATAGAAGGACCATACCTCAAGATCATAAAAGCCATAATATGAAAGACCCAACACTAATATCGTCGTCAATGGGAAAAACTGAGAGCTTTCCCCCTAAAGTCAGGAACAAGACAGGAATGTCCACTGTTGCCACCATTATTCAATATAGTATTGGAAGTCTTGGACTCAGCAATCAGACAACACAAAGAAATAAAAGGCATCCAAATCATCCAGGAGGAGGTCAAAATTTCACTCTTCAAAGATGACATGATATTCTATATGGAAAACCCAAAAGATTCCACCAAAAAAACTATTGTAACTGATCCATGAATTCAGCAAAGTCACAAGATATAAAATCAATGCACAGAATTTGCATTCCTATACACCAACAATGAAGCAACAGAAAGAGCAATCAAGGAATCGATCCCATTTACAAATGCACCAAAAACCATAAAATACCTAGGAATAAATCTAACAAAAGAGGTGGAAAATCTATACACTGAAAACTATAGAAAGCCTATGGAAGAAATTGAAGAAGACACAAAGAAATGGAAAAATATTCCATGATCCTGGATAGGAAGAACAAATATTGTTAAAATGCCAATGCTACCCAAAACAATCTACATATTCAATGCAATCCCTATCAAAATAACACCAGCCCAGCTTCTTCACAGAACTAGAACAAACAATCCTAAAATTTGTATGGAACTGGAAAAGACCCCAAATAGCCAAAGAAATCTTTAAAAAGAAAACCAAAGCAGGAGGCATCATAATCCCAGACTTCATGATGTATTACAAAGCTGTCACCATCAAGACAGACACTCAGGTCAATGGAACAGAATAGAGAACCCAGAAATGGACCCACAAATGTATGGCCAACTCATCTTTGACAAAGCAGGAAAGAATATCCAATGAAATAAAGATAGTTCTTCAGCAAGTGGTGCTGGGAAAACTGGACAGGACATGCAGAAGAATGAACCTGAACCACTTTCTTACACCACACACAAAAATAAACTCAAAATGGATGAAAGACCTAAATATAAGACAGGAAGCCATCAAAATCCTTGAGGAGAAAAGGAGAAATCAGGCAAAAACCTCTTCGATCTTGGCTGCAGCAACTTCTTACTCAACATGTCTCTGGAGGCAAGGGAAACAAAAGCAAAAATGAACTACTGGGACCTCATCAAAATAAAAAGCTTCTGCACAGTGAAGGAAACAATCAGCAAAACTAAAAGGCAACCGACAGAATGGGGGAAGATATTTGCAAATGACATATCAGATAAAGGGTTAGTATCCAAAATCTATAAAGAACTTCTCAAACTCAACACCCCAAATACAAATAATCCAGTGAAAAAATGGGCAAAAGACATGAATAGACACTTATCCAAGGAAGACATCCACATGGCCAACTGACACATGAAAAAATGCTCAACATCACTCATCATCAGGGAAATACAAATCAAAACCACACTGAGATGCCACCTCACACCTGTCAGAGTGGCTAACATTAGCAACTCCGGCAACAACAGATGTTGGCGAGGATGTGGATAAAGAGGATCTCTTTTGCATTGTTGGTGGCAATGCAAGCTGGTGCTGCCACTCTGAAAAACAGTATGGAGGTTCCTCAAAAAATTAAAAATGGAACTACCCTGTGACCCAGCAATTGTACTACTAGGTATTTATCCAAGGGATACAGGTGTGCTTTTTCAAAGGGACACATGCGCCCCCATGTTTATATCAGCACTATCAACAATAGCCAAAGGATGGAAAGAGCCCAAATGTCCACTGATGGATGAATGGATAAAGAAGATGTGGCATATCTATACGATGGAGTATTACTCGGTAATCAAAAAGAATGAAATCTTGCCATTTGCACCTACATGGATGGAACTGGAGGTTATTGTTCTAAGCGAAATTGGTCAGTCAGAGAAAGACAACTATCATATGGCTTCACTCATGTGAGGACTTTAAGACACAGAACAGATGAACACAAGGGAAGGGAAGCAAGAATAATATAAAAACAGAGAGGGGGACAAAACATAAGAGAATCTTACAGATGGAGAACAGAGGGTTACAGGAGGGATGGTGGGACGGGAGATGGGCTAAATGCATAAGGGGCATTAAGGAATCTACTCCCGAAATCATTGTTCCACTATATGCTAACTAACTTGGATGTAAATTAAAAAATGTATATTTGCCAGAAAAAGAAAATATGGAAGAAGATAAATTAAATATATATTGTAACCTCAAAAAGAAAAAAAATTTTGCTTTTCAACTGTAAACCCTGATGTGTTATGAACCCTGAGATGATTACTCTTAGGATCATGCCTCTTAAGACAAACATGTTTTGAACCAGCAAGAAATGCACCTCACACACCCATAATGCCTCACAGGCTGAACTAAGATCCTCAACACCCAGGAAGAAAATGCAACACAGGTTGTCCTTCACTTTCAGCTTCCTTATCCACAAAATCCAGTCTGGTCAATGAAGCCATCAACAGACTGAAATTCTAGATTTCAGATTCTGACCTGCCTATATCTTTAATTGCTCCAAATCCAAATTTTTGTTAATCCTCTAACCTGTTTAATGAAGCACAATAAATGTTTGAGGATTAATGAACATGTTAATAAGAAAGAAGAGATGAATTTACTAAGGATGCCTGGCAGATAAAAGAATGAAAGCTGTTAGAAAATATTAAAAGATGTGATTAACTGTACATGAGAAAGATGCAATTAGCATTACTGTTTTCAGAAAGAACTTCATCACATGCATCAGATTAAATTGCCCCTTTTTCCTGCAAATAAACCAGAGACTTGTCTCTTCTTTAATGGAATTCAACCCTTGGCTGTTATGAATCAGGATCAGATTGTAACATTCTTGCCTGATAAGACTAGAATTATTTCTAGCCAATTCAGAAGCTGCTCACTCTTGGTTATACTGATCATTACCAGAATTAAAATATAGGAAAGGAGCCCCAGCTTTCACACAAATCAGGGGAGAGGAGAGGGAAAGGGGGAGAAAACCTGCAGGCAAAAATCAATTAGGCCAGCTCATGGCCTTTGCACACTCTTAAGACTCACTCAAAGGAAAAGATCAAATTCCAATTCATATTTCCACTCATTGCTCATTCCTCTAGCAGAAAAATCGACGACACAGATAAGAGGGAAGGATGGTGTTTTCCACTTGCTGGGCATTTTGTGCATTTTGAAGCTCTTTATTATGCATGATTCTACTCAAGCTTCGTACCAGCGCTGTGAGGTCAGCAGGCAGACATTCCCACATTATAGATGAGGAGCCTGAGTTCCCAAGTTCTGTGACTTGCCCAAATTTGAGTTATGGAGGTTTTTTCTCCAGTAGTAATCAGGCAAGGATTCAAATTCAGGTTCTAGTGGTTTCAGTATAATGCTCCTAGTCACACACACACACACACACACACACACACACACTCACACAAACACAATTCAAAATACTCCCAAAAAATCCCCTATCACCTCAATTCAGTAAAAGCAAACTAGGAGAACAAGGGAGTAGCATGCACACAGGAGGGAATTTAAATTTGCTGAGCACCTATTGCAAGCCAACAACTCTGCTGGGCCAGCTACATTCACCATAGCCTCACACTAGCTCTGCAAAGGATATGTTACTGTCTTCATTTCACAGATGAGGACACTGCATCACAGAAAAGTAAAATGACTTGCTGGGGCTTCAGTTTCCTCATCTATGACATTGTAGGATTGGACTTGATGATCTCTAAGGTCTCTTCCATATCTAAGTATCTGTGATTTTAAGAAAAGCAAAGGAGCTGCTCCACCATGCAACGGAAGGGAATGCTGGGGTCTTGTTTTCCATACTCATCAGCTCTCTCCCTGGTGTGCAAAGGCCGGCCCCCACTCTCTGAAACCGTCCCAGGCCAAAGAGGAACAGCTGTTTTCTGAGAAGCAAGAAACCCAGTGGAATTTTCTTTTGTCCCTCTCCAGGTAAAAGATCCCTATGGTTCTCAGAGCATAGCCCAGATGCACAAGCCTGAGGATTCCCAGGGAAATACAGCCTATGGCCAGGCAGCCCCATATGCTGAGTGGGAGGACCCTGTACACAAAACCAGAATAAACTCCCTGAAAGCCCAAGAGAGCCACCAGCCTTCTGTGTACCTCCCCAGAACCCACCTGCCTTGGACCTGCATTCCTTAGAGCAGGAACCCATAGGCCAGAGACCAAGCCACACTGGGGAGGGGAGTTATGGAAGTGTCTGACTCAACCAAGGTTGATTTCCCTTCCCTGATATTAATAATAGCAGCAGCTGCTGCCATCTGTGCACCCTTACCAAGTGCCAAGCAGGGCTCCAAGTTCTTTCCACAGCATGCAATATTTAGTCCTTCCCATAATTCTGTGCTGTGGACACTGATGTTACCCCTGTTTTGCAGGTAAGGAAACTGAGGATGAGAGGTTAAATAAATGGCCTATAGTCACACCACTAGAAAGGGAAGGGCCTCAGGAGTCAAACGTAGGTCTTCTGACCTGGCAGCTTGGACTCTTAGCAGCCTCCCCCAGGGTCTGGCACCATGCCTGGTGTTCACCAAGTGCGTGTCAAAAAGCAAGCATGTCCATATGGTAAAAGGACAGGGAGCCCTTCAAGGGAAGAGTGCCTGAGCTCTGGGAGGAAACTCACACATGCCTACAAACATGCTACAAAAAAAGCAGTTCTCAAAACAGCAGGGACGCCTTGCATACAACTCTGGGGAAACGAGCCATGGCCCTCACCAAAAACTAGAAGTGAATAGGGATGTGGGGTGGGTGGTACTTTGTGTTTACACTTATGTGAGCTTCTTCTTCCTGAGGGTTGATTCATTGCACAGTCAAAATTCACAAGTTTCAAAAAATAAAGTGGAATCATCTCCAGGTCTTGATGGGGAAGGGGATGCAGTAAACCCAACATAGAGACAAAGTAGAAACTTCCATTTATTCACGTAGCAAATATACTATGCACCAGTTTCCATCCTTACAAAGACTACAGGGGAGAGACCTGGATAAAGCAACTTCGAATGATATGGCGTTAACCACTGTGGTGGATGTGACAAAGAAAAGTGAATTATGAGAGTACTTATTGGGGTAATTTGATTTAGTTTGATGAGATCATGGCAGGCCTAAGCAAAGACATTGAAGCAGAAGCATGAAAGATGAATAGGAGTTCATCAAGGCAAAAGAGGGTGGCAGTGGGAAAAGCATTAAATAGTGAGGGAACAGCATATGCAAAGTCCTGCGGTTTGGGTGCCAAAGGAAGGCTGGGGTGGAAGATTATGATGTGAGTACGAATAGATGGGCCTGGAGTGCTCTCGGGCTGTGCTTAGGGTGTTTCATTATGTTGCAAGCACCATGGGAAGTCACCAAACTGGAAAGAGACAAGAACAGTTTGCTGTTTTTGGAATGACCACACTGGTTGTTGCGCAGAGAATGGGTGGTGGCTTAGGGAAGCTGGAAGCAGAGAGATTAGTTACGAGGCGAATCCTTTCATCCAGACAAGCACAAAGAGTGGCCCCGGGAGGGTAACAGATTGAGATGGCAAGATGTGCATTGAGTCAGGGGACATTCGTGGCAGGGATTAGGATGGGGGGCATTATAAACAAGACTGGGAAGAGCTGGCACTCAATTAATACCTTCCACTCAGACTTTGCAGCAGCTCCAGAAGTGATGGGTACTAGGATGAGTACCAGAAATGGGGTTACCTGAGGTCTCACCTGAGGTCTCAGCCTTCCTAAGCACCTGTCTCCCCATTTGGAGAAAGCCAAGGGCAGCTCTGGGTACTTGCTTCCTCAGCTTTCTCCCTCATGTGGGACCCCTTCCCAATGAAAGTATGTGGCAGTCCCCAACAGGTGCTCCCTGTGGCAGGGGAAGAGGTGGCACTCCTGAGAAGACAGAGGAGAAGTAAACTTCCCTTTTTGCAGAGGGGAAGTCTGTAGCCACAATGTTTCACAAAAGGGAGAAACAAGGGAAACAATTCAAACCCAGCTCAAACTCTAAATAAATTCTTTCTAATTGAAGACAAAGCCCAATACCAACAGAAATATATACCATCATTTTTAAATGGCATCCTTTATCTCACTGCAAACCAACTTTTCTACAGAGTTTCAATAGACACATTTGTTCTAATCAAATGGCTGAATCCAGAAAATGGGAAAGGGGGTGATGACTCCACCCAAGGAGGCACCACGCCTGGCCGAGCCCCTCATAGCAGCCCTGAGCCCTCCACAAGCTCACCTGCACCAACATTTCACAGAGCAGCCCCCTGATCCCTCAAGGGGATGCCTCAAGGCAGCCCTGCACCTGCCCCAAGACTGTTGGTTCCATCATAACCCTAGTAATGATGATAAAAGCTACAATTTATGGAGCATCTACTGGGAGCCAGACCAATAATTCAGGTAACTAGAGTCATCCCATTTATACTTACGATGAATCGGAGACTCAGAGGGGTGAAACAAGTTGTAAGCAACTTAACTAGGACTCAAACCCCAGACCTGACATCTGAGCCACCCTTAACCATTTTGCTAAACCTCCCCCTGGGCCCCTTTGGCCATTCCTCAGAGTATTTTGCCTAAGTCAGCTGTGGCCAAGGGAGTGGGGGAAGGGCTGGCAGCGTCCTGTTCTGCAATGAGAAGGAGAAGAACAGTTTTTATTCTGCCCTCACCTGCCAGCGAGCCCCTAGGTCCCTACCAGACTGAAATAAGGAGAAACGGCTCAGAGCTAAAAAGTCAAAGGCCCAGGAGCTGGGAACTATGTCATTGGAGCACAGCTCTCAGAAAGGGATGGCCTGGAACCCCAAGTCACCTCTTCCTGACCTCCTGACTGTCTCCAGGGCTGACAGCATTATCCCCCTGCCAGGTCTAAGCTGACATTGTCCCACCTCTTGCGGGTTCCTCTAAGGCACACAGAAGCAGGTGAGCATGGTGGTTAAGAGCAAGGACCCAGAGCAAAGCCACCTGGGTGGCTCAGTCGGTTAAGAGTCCAACTTCAGCTCAGGTCAGGGTTTTGCAGTTTGTGGGTTCTGCACATTGGGCTCTGTGCTGACAGCTCAGGGCCTGAAGCCTGCTTGGGATTCCGTCTCCTTTTGTCTCTGCCTCTCTCTCTCTCAAAAATAAACATTAAAAAAAAAAGCAAGTCCCTGGAGTCAGACCACTGGGATTCCAACCTTGGGAACCTTGACAAAATCACTTTACTTTCTAACCAGAATTTCCCCCATCTACAAAACGGGAAGGACAGTAATAACACTCAGTGCACAGGGTTGCTGCAAGAACCAGCTGGTTAAGGTAATTAAGATTAAGACAGCGCAGGTTAAGGTAGCCCATGACAGACTGTGTTGGCTGTCACCACACCTTCCACCCTGGAAAAGGGTCCATCCATCCTGCAAGAACGACATTGACCATGTGAGCCCTGCTGAGACTTCCTGGATGTGGGTGTGCCTACATCCACATGTAGGAAAACTGGGTTAAGCACCAGCTCTCACAATCATGAACTCAATGGAGCCTCACAAGACACCTTTGAAATCACCTTTCCTGTGCAACTGATGTTGAAACAGAGACTCAGAGGGGGCAAAGTGACTCAGCCAAGGCTACACAGCCATTGAGGACGGCTCTAGGAAGAAGTGAACCCTGATCCAGTGCCTGCTCCATTATTTCACACCCTCCCTTTGTGCCTTCCTGTCTAAAGCATGCCAATAAGTATTTTACCATTCATTTAATGAGACCATATTCCAGGCCAGAAACTGTGTTAGGCTCTGCCCTCAGAGATGAACATGCTGACATAAACAGAAGATTGCAATTCCAGGGAAGGGGGCCTGGAGTGTCTGCCAAGTTCCCTTGGGGACACAAAAGAGGTAGTAATCAACCTGCTAGAGAGAGGAAGGTGGAGAGCAAAGTCTGCTGGGAGGAGAGACCACACAACCAGGTAGACAGGCGGGGCTGGAGAAGGCGATCCGGACCCAGGCATTTGAGAGGCACTTCCAGGACCTGTGGCTGGAGTGGCCACCTACACTTGTGCTCCTGTCACTTCGTCTCTTTGTGATGCCTTAGTCCACTTTCCTAGGATTCCCCTGTTTAATCCCCAGCAGCTGTCCCAGCTCTTTCCTCAGGTCACTTCATACTCCCCCAACCCACAGGCACGATATCCCAACAAGTGCTGTCCTCTTGGAGGCCACAGCGGTCTGGGTGTGTTTGGCTCCTGACACTGGCCGGAGAAGCCAATGAGACTCAGGCAGCCTTAGTTGCAGATGCATGAAGGATTCACCTTGTACTTTCCTTCAGGGCTGCTTCTGGGCCGGGATCTGGGGACCACGGTGCCACCTGTGCTGGTGAGGCCAGGCTGAGTCATGCCACTCACCCCTCAAGAGCCTTCTCTTGCTCCCAGCTCCAGGATCCCCCCCTACCCCCAGGCTTCACTGAGCCTGCTTATTCAGCTGCTTTATTTCTATCAAAAACTACTATTTGGGGGGTGCCTGGGTGGCTCAGTCAGTTGCGTGTCTGACGTCGGCTCAGGTGATGATCCCACAGCTCACGAATTTGAGCCCCACGTCAGGCTCTGGGCCGACAGCTCAGAGCCTGGAACCTGCTTTGGATTCTGTGTCTCCTGTCTCCTTCTCTCTCTCTGCCCCTCCCTCTCTGGTTCTCTCTCGCACGCTCTCTCTCTCTCTCAAAAGTAAACATTAAAAAAAATTTTTTTTAAAAACCTACTGGGGCGCCTGGGTGGCGCAGTCGGTTAAGCGTCCGACTTCAGCCAGGTCACGATCTCGCGGTCCGTGAGTTCGAGCCCCGTGTCAGGCTCTGGGCTGATGGCTCGGAGCCTGGAGCCTGTTTCCGATTCTGTGTCTCCCTCTCTCTCTGCCCCTCCCCCGCTCATGCTCTGTCTCTCTCTGTCCCAAAAATAAATAAAAAACGTTGAAAAAAAAATTTTTTTTAATAAAATAAAATAAAAACCTACTATCTTTTTAATGCTTACTATATTCCAGGCCAAAGAAATCTTTTTAATTGAAACGAATATTCTGCCCAGGATCTGCAATTCACAGGAAAACATGCTACCCCAAGAAAGATCCTTGAGTCTTTGTCCTTCAGAACCTTCCTTGACAGGAACCTTTCAGCTCTTTCTAGGCTGATAATATTTTCCTCTGGAGTGATGAAAGAATCTGAGTGCTTCTACCCCAGAAAGCACAGATATTTTAGGATTATTTCAGGGACCAAATGTCTCTGTGATAACAAGATCCGTTCTCCCTTTCCAAATGTGGGTCTGTGAAAATGATTCAAATAAGAGGCCCACTATTTTCTAGCAATCTGTAAGACTGCAGCAATATACCCCAAAGTATCCCCAAAGATAGAAGAGTAAGATTAAATAATTTGAAGATAATTTCTTCCAGGAAAAGAATAATGTTGTCATCAAAATGAAAACCCTTGTAATAAAACCAAATTATGCTGAAACCTTGGGAGCACTCTGCCTCTCTCCTGCCATTTCAAGACAGCGCTTCTGCAAAAACCAGGGCTGGAACTGTCAGCACAGGGCTCATATCAGAGGCAGAGACTGAGGGAATGCAGATGTCCACACTGCCTGGTCAGGCCATTCGTTTTCTCCAAGGGATAACAGAAACCAGGTCTAATGTTAAGTACCAAGCGATTGAGCAGACAACAGGAGAACAGACAGAACATGGCTAATACCAAGGAGGTCAAAGCAAGATAGGCCAGGCATCAAGGAAATCAGAACAACCAGAGTCAGAAGAGTGGCAGCCACTGCTTTTGTCTCTCTGGTTCGGTCCAGTTTGGTGGGCTGAAGCCTTCCGATTTTGTTTGGGGTCTAAACAGGGAGTAGGCCCAAAGGCAAATCTACGTATGATTACAAATAAAGGCAAGAGATGGGGCTTGCATAGGAGGGGGAGAGGCAGCCCACTGGGTGCTTCTACAGTCAAGCTCTGTCAGACCAGGGATTCGAGCAAACCATGTGCAAAGCCCTTCCAAAGGCTAGTATGAAAGAAACTATCTTTAAGTATCTGCATAAAGAAAATTAAGTGTCTATTGTAGCACAGCACACCAAGAAGACGGGAGGTATTTCCCCTTATATTTAGGGGTATGTTTGCGACAGTCTGACTTAAAACACAAGGACACACATTAGTCATTTTGGAAGCACTGAGAAGGGGCACCAAAGCAGTTGGAAATGAAGTGCACAGGTTGACATCCAAGGAGGAGCCTCTCAGGTAAAATATTTAGACACTACATGCAGAGAAAACAAATGAGGTTGTTCAGTGTGGACCCTAAACCTGAAGACACCAAGAGACTGCCTGGCCTGCACAATGAGGTTTGTGATAGAGCAGCTGCTTACTGGAGAGTGAGGGGCTCCAAGAAAGCACTTACTTCATGATGTTTAATAATTGTCTGGGCTTCAAAAGGCTTCTCGGTCTTCCAACTAGCCAGGGGGCAGAAAGAAAAAATGCAGAGCGTGGTCTGAAAATCTACTACAACCAGTGCCCAAAGTATCCAGTGCCAAAGGGAGGTTCTTTCCTCCCGTGCCCCCTCTCTGCCCTTCCTACCCCAAATGCACCTCTCCATCAGCAGCAGGCTTCCTTCCTTTTCCCCACTCTGACTTCCCAGGGGTGGGGCTTAGCTATCTGAGGATGCACAAAGTCCAGCACAGAGCTTGGCCAACAGTGGGTGCTCAAGAGGGTTTGGGAAGTGGATACACAATGGATAACTCTCTAGGTCTAAGGCCTGAGGTCTGTGAGGTTAAGAGCAACTTGATTAAGCATGCTCCATCTCTTACTTTCCCATTCTTTCCCTCCCCTCCTGAGTTTCCTCCCCACCTCTCTCAAGTCCTGCTCTCCCAAAAGGACCTGATGCCAGCACTTTGTTAAGTCTTAGGCCCTTTTCTCTGCCCTGGGACTCTGGCATTTTAAGCTGGGTCCCTAGGATGAAAGGGGTTTCTATTTGAGGAATGTCCAAGTCTCTGCAGACTAATAGGAGGGAGGGAGGGGAGGAGGAGGAGGAGAGAGGGATTGAAAAGTGTTTGAGGCCTTGGGGCACCTGGGTGGCTCAGTCAGTATGCATCTGACTCTTGGTTTTAGCTTAGGTCATGTTCTCATGGTTCATGGGTCTGAGCCCCATCTCAGGCTCCACGCTGACAGTGTGGAACCTGCTTGGAGTTCTCTCTCTCCCTCTCTCTCTGCCCCTCCCCCCACTCTTCTCTCTCTCTCTCAAAATAAAAATAAATTTAAAAAAAGTGTTTGACTTAGTGCAAGTTAAAGAAGGTGGGGGAAAAGCAGAAAAAAAGGCAGAGAAGCTTCATAAGACCCCCAAAAGCAAGAGCACCATGACCCCTAGGAAAGAGGTTGGGAAGGGCATTAGTTAAGGCTTTGATGCCACACAGACCTGGATTCAAATTCTAACTCCACCACTTTCCAGTTGTGCAATTTTGGACAAATCACTTGACAACTCTGAGCCATTTCATCATCAGGAGAAAGGGGATGCTAATACAAGGCTCCCAGGACTGTTGTGAGGCATGTGGAAGCTGAGGTAGATAAATCATTCAGGGGAATGCCTGGCACACAGAAGAAATTTGAGAGCTAGGAGCTGGTACACAATTTGTATTTCTAAATCAAAGAGGGGCCTCTGGTGTGCAAATAAGGTATTTTCTTAAGTTATAGAACAGCATTAACTTTTAAAATCTGTAGACCCTCTTCAGACACAAAGAGAAAAGCTTCTAGGATCTCTGGAAATAAGGGCAGAAGACAGCTTTTTAAAGAGAAAAATGCTTGGGGGAGAGCACAAACAGCTTGATATTAAGTCTCTCCACATAACACAGCTAAAGGTATTTAAACATTTTTTAAAACTTAAAAAACATTGCAATTTTTACATTACAGGGGGTGAGGGGGAAGCCATGACTTGATTCACTACTTTTGTATGACCGGTTTCCTGTACTTTCGACAATTATAGCATATTTCTAAGATATGTGATTTTCTGCCCATACTTGCCCATCCCCAGAACATCAGAACAATATAGTAGGGTTACAGTGGGCAAAGGAACACAAGGACAAGTACTTAAAATTGAGATGACAACTCAGAGATGACAATTCATCTCTGATGCCAACTCCAGTTGACTGGCCTGTGCCTTGTCTTCCAGAGGTCAGTGAGACAATGTCCTACCTGATCAGTGATGCGTGCCTTGGGCTCAGAATAGGGTACCTATGGCTCTCATGATATGTTTTTTGATATCAACAGATTCTATGCTAATTCACCAGCTACTCAGGAAGACCAGTAATAATGACCAGATACTGTTAACAGTAGCTAAAGCAGGAAGGGATAGCCTAAGGAGAGGCACTGCTGGCAGGAGAATAATGGTCCGATGTTTAGTGCTTGGCAAAAATGTGCCATTTTGGAGGGCTGGAAGAACCAAACTTGGACAAGTGGGACATGACGAGAGAGGCATCTGTGATGGTTAATTTTATGTTCCAACTTGGCTGGGCTAAGGGATGCCCAGATAGCTGGTAAACATTATTTCTGGCTGTGTCTGTGAGGGTGTCCCTGGAAACCACTAGCATTTGAATTGGTGGAATGAGGAAAGATGACCTTCACCAGATGTGAGTAGGTGCCCTCCAATTCTTGGGAGGCCTGAATAGGACAAAAAGGGGGAATTCCCTCTCTTTGCTTAAAGTGAGACATCCATCTTCTGTTCTTGGCCTTTGGCACTCTTGGTTTTTCAGATTTTCAGGTTCAGATCCGGGCTTACACAATTGACCCCCAGTGCTCACACCTTCTGACTAAAACCGAAAACTATCAGTTTTCCTGGTTCTCCAGTTGGCAGATGGCAAACTGTGGGACAATTTGGCCTCCATAACCACATGAGCCAAATCCTATGAAATTATATGTATGTATGTATATATATATATATCTTACATATCCTTTTGGTTCTATTTCTCAGAGAATCCTAATATACATTTTAACAAATTGTTGCTTGACCACAGTAGTGATCCTTAGAAAATCTGGAGGAAAAATGAGCAAGTGTGGCAAAAGTTTGTGCACAAGAGAATAAACAACCATTAGCTGACAAATTTCCCTAATTTTTGCCATCCTTGTGGAAAATTAAGACTAGAAAGGGATGAAGAAAAGTAAAGACAGACTCCAGTCAGCCTCCTCCAAACCTGATAAGGACTGTGGTTTAATTTCCACATCTTTGGGATTTTTCCCCCTAATATCAAGTGTTACTGATTTCCAGCTTAATTCTGTTGTATCCAGAAAATGGGCTCTGTGTGATTTCAATCCTTTTCAGTTTACAGAGACTTGTTTTATGACTTGCATATAGTCTGTCGTGGTGTACGTATATATTGTGACAGATGGCAAAATGGCCATAGATTCTTCTCCAACCAACCAAAGGTGGCGTCTATTTCTCCTCCTCTTGATTCAGGGTTGGCTGTGTGATTTGTTTGGGCCAATGGGTCAGCAACAGATGTGACGTAAACAAAGACCGGAGATGTTTTGTCCCTTGGGATTTGATCTCTTGCCTGAAATTCTGGGACTACCAAGTGAACAAACCTGAGCCCCCTCCAACAACCTCCCAACCACCAGATATTTGAGCAAGGCTGTTCTAGATTACCCAGCCACTAGCTGACCTGTAACCCCAACAAAGATCAGCCAAACCATATCAGGCCAGAACTTTCTAGCCAATCCACAGAATGGTAAGAAATAATAAATGGTGATTGTTTTAAGCCATTAAATTTGAAGTGCTTGGTTATGCAACAAAAACTGATATATGTATATATATATATACACACATGTTACATACACACTATATATACTTATACATGCACATAAGCACAAATGTCCCTTTCCTTTGTGTGATCCTCTTCTTTCCTCTACTTTCATAGGTTCTAATATATGTTGTGGTTATTAAGTATATATTTAAACTTCAGGTTATATGATATAAAGGCAGAATTGTCACTGAACTAAGAGGAATAATGTCATCAGTGACTGATGAAATTTGGGTCTTCCCTTTTATGGAAAAAAGGTAAGCACATTTTAATTTTTGCAGAGGATAGTTACATTAGGTTATAAAAGAGCAAACTTGTGGGGCAGTTCACTGGCTCAGTCAGTAGAACGTGCTACTCTTTTTGTTTTTAAGTTTATTCATTTAAATTTATTTATTTATTGTGAGAGAGAGAGAGAGAGAGAGAGAGAGAGAGCACAAGTGGGGCAAGGGCGGAGAGGGAGAGAGAGAAAGAATCCCAAGCAGGCTTCACACCGTCTGAGCCCAGCCCGATGTGGGGCTCGATCTCACAAACTGTGAGATCATGACCTAAGCCAAAACCAAGAGTTGGAGGCTTAACCAACTGAGCCACCCATGTGCTCCAGTACAGCATGTGACTCTTGATCTCAGGGTCATGAATTCAAGCCCCATGTTGGGCATGAAGCCTACTTTAAAAAAAAAAAAAAAAAAAGGAAGCAACTTGTTGCCAAGGTTGTTTAGACATTTGGTGAAAAGGACATGTATGGATGTTAAATGACCGAATGGAAGGAATGTAGCAGGTAATATTAGCTCAACAGACATTCCAACTCCTCATATAAAGCACAGGCTGGGAAGCTAAAAACTACATTGCCCAGACTGATTTGCAGCTAGGGTTTTTGGATGTGATTTAGGTTCTGCTAATAAGATGAACTGAAACAAAACAGGGACCAGGCTCTAAGGACATGGGGAGAGAGGGAGGGCGTCCATGTTCTAGGTGTGGATCATGGCAAAGGCAGCAAGCACCTGGCTGGGAGCTGTGATGGCTGTTTCTGATTGTGCAGCTTACTGCCTCACTGCTCAGGCAGACTAGCTCTGCAACACAGCTTAGAGAGCCGTAGTAGTCTCGAGTCTGTTCCTTGACCTCTCGCAACAATTTCACAAGCCGTGAAATATCCTGCTGTATGTCCCTCTCCTGCACCTGAACCCTGACTAGACAAGAACTGATTCTCTTCCTCTGGCACGAGGACCTAACCCTTCCCGTTCACAGACACCACCCGGGGTAAGAGGAAAGGGAACCAGATAAATGTGAAAGGCTGATAACTACCTAGAGGGATTGTTTACATTTTTTAATAAGACTAAATTTATGAGATAAGAATAAAATGGAAGTGTTTTTCCTCCACCTTAGCCAGCAAGTGGAAATCTCATGAGGAAAACTCAGAGCACTATAAGAGAAAGTGAGACTGCATTTTCTCTGTTCATGTGACTATATTTCCATTTATGTCTGCCATATAGGTACTATCTCATTTGATCCCTCCAACAATCCTGTGCATTGAGGACTATTATTACCCCATTTCAAAGATGTAATGGGGTGTCTGGGTGGCTCAGTCAGTTAAACATCTGACTCTTGATTTCGGCTTAGGTCATGATCCCAGGGTCATGGGATCAAGCCCCACATCAGGCTCTGTGATGACAGTGTAGCCTGCTTGGGATTCTTCCTTTCCCTCTCTCTGCCCTTCCCCACACTATAAAATTTTGAAAAAATTTTAATAAAAAAGTAAATTAAAAAAAAAAAACAGGGGCGCCTGGGTGGCTCAGTTGGTTAAGTATCTGACTTTGGCCTAGGTCATGATCTAGCTGTTCCTGAGTTTGAGCCTTGCATCAGGCTCTGTGCCAACAACTCAGAGCCTGGAGCCTGCTTCAGATTCTGTGTCTCCATCTCTCTCTCTGCCCCTTCCCCACTCACGCTCTGTCTATCTCTCTCTCTCTTCCAAGAATAAATAAACATTAAAAAAATTAAAAGTAAAAAAACATGATGAGGTAACAACCTGGAAAGAGTGTGTAACAATAGAGTCAGGAAGTAGGGCTACAAAGCATGTCCCTGGATCCTCGCTGTTCACCAGGATGCTATTCTGGCCCAGTTTTTTGCTCCCAGCCCTCTTGGCCACCACTCAGGTGCCCAGTGCCCTTTGCTTCCTCCCCTTACAAGATTGCTTAGGCATTCACATGCAGATAGGAACAACTGTTAAGGCCGTCAACTTGGACAGACAGGGGTGTTATCACTTTAATAGAGTCAAGATGATCTTTGAGTTCCAAGGATGAAACTTCATATTAAAGTAAGCACAGTGACATATGTGGTCCTTCCCAGGTTCTGGAAAATGATCCACTGCCTTTCTGGATACTGTCTCCCAGCTAAGCAACCCCCACCCATGCCTCTCCTCCCAATCTCCCCCGTAGGAAGAAAACCCTACCAAAGACAGCCCAGATGCACCTATGGACGCCCCACTCCATGCCTAGCCAGGGGGAGTAGGTGGCATATATGTTGAGGATAATGCCTCTGATTCTCCATCAGCCACAGGGGAGAAGCTTCATGGAAAAGTCTAGGGGAAAATAGCAGTCAAATGCACCTCCCTCAATGCTGACTTCAATTAACTGAAATCCATAACTCTCTCATCTCTTCAAGGGAATGTGTGAGAGCATCTGACAGGAAACTGAAATATTGATGAAAATAAGTCTACCAATTTTTTGATAAATAAGATGCTTTCTGATACTAGGTGTTAGTACAAACAAGTTGTCTGAGTAAAAGCAAAAGTTCTCCCCAAAAAGGATTAAAAATCAGGAAATTCTGCTCATCCCATTAATTTTTTCCTGTGACTTAGAGAAAACTGCCTTTGCTGAATATTAGCAGTGGTGAAGTTTCTTTAGTAGTTGAAAAAGGAACTCCTTGGGGCTCCTGGGTGGCTCAGTCGGTTAAGGCATCCGACTTCAGCTCAGGTCACGATCTCATGGTTCGTGGGCTCGAGCCCCACATCAGGCTCTGTGCTAACAGCTCAGAGCCTGGAGCCTGTTTCTGATTCTGTGTCTCCCTCTCTTTCAGTTCCTTCCTGCTCATGCTGTGTCTCTCAAAAAATAAATAAATGTCAAAAAAACACACGTTTTTTAAAGAAAAAGGAACTCCTTACTTCAGCTTAGCAGACATTTTTTAAAGATTTTTTTTAAGTTTATTTATTTATTTTGACAGAGAGAGGAAGAGTGCAAGTAGGGGAGGGGCAGAGACAGTGAGAGAGAGAGTCCCAAGGAGGCTCCATGCTGTCACCTGGCTCAACCCTACCAACTGTGAGATCAGGACCTGAGATGACACCGAGAGTTGGATGCTCAACCAACTGAGCCACCCAGGCTCCCTTAGCAGACATTTTTTAAGTTTATTTACTTTTGAGAGAGAGACAAAGACAGAGACAGAGAGCGAGCAGGAGAGGGGCAGAGAGAGAGGAAGACATGGAATTGGAAGCAGGCTCCAGGCTCTGAGCTGTCAGCACAGAGCCTGATGCTGGGCTCGAACCCACAAACAATGAGATCATGACCTGAGCTGAAGTTCGGACACTTAACCGATTCGGCCACCCAGGTGACCCCCCTCTCCCCAGCAGACATTTTTGAGTATATTTTTTATGTTCCGTTCTGGGTGCTGAGGATACATTCAGACATGGTCCCTGATTTCAAACCAAT
This sequence comes from Panthera pardus, assembly GCF_024362965.1. Classification (NCBI taxonomy): domain Eukaryota; kingdom Metazoa; phylum Chordata; class Mammalia; order Carnivora; family Felidae; genus Panthera; species Panthera pardus. The sequence continues at coordinate 124,822,968 of NW_026526765.1, read as the reverse complement.
TAATTTTTCAGGGACAACAAACCTATGAATGACTGAGCACAAAATAGCACAGAATCACAGTGAAGAAGCTGACTTCCAGCTCTGGGTAGACATGAGTTCACACTCCTGTTCAAATTTCCACTAGCTATGGAGACTGTGCAAGTCGCTTAACCTCTCTGACCTTCAGACCATTCATCTCAAAAGGGGATGATAATGCTTACCTTTTAAGAGTTGTCATGAAGGTTACATGCTAAAGGAAAACTCTAGCGGGGCGCCTGGGTGGCTCAGTCAGTTGAGCTTCCGACTTCGGCTCGGGTCATGATCTCGCAGCTTGTGAATTGGAGCCCTGCGTCAGGCTCTGTGCTGACAGCTCGGAGCCTGGAGCCTGCTTCAGATTTTGTGTCTCCCTCTCTCTCTGCCCCAACCCACTCGCATTCTGTCTCTGTCTCTCTCAAAAATAAATAAACATTAAAAAAAATTTAAAGGAAAACTCTAGCAGCGCCACTTCCACCCTGGAAGCTTTCCGCAGGGGATGCTGTGGTATGTAACTCAGATCCCCCAGGAGGCACTCATTCCCCAGACCCTTAGAGTGTGGTCTGCTAATGGCTCACAGCTGAGCCCTGCCATGGACAGTGCTCTCTGCCTAAGGGAGCTGTGTCACTCAAGGTTATATGATGTGTGGGAGTTGGGGGGTATGCATATAAAATGACCTTTTTTATAGTTATAACTCACATACCCTAAAAACTCATCCTTTTAAAGTGCAATTCAGTGGAGCTTAGTATAGTCACAAAATTATAAAACCACAGTCACTATCTAATATCACAATATCTCATCACCCCCCCCCCCAAATACCTCAGATACCCTGTGCTAGTCACTCTCTTTTCTCCCTCCCCTCAGGCCTTTGCAACCGCTAATCAGTGTTCTGTCTCTACAAATCTGCCTATTCTGCATATTTCATATAAATGGAACCATACAATAGGTAGCCTTCCGTCTCTGGCTTCTTTCACTTAGCATAATGTCTTCAAGGTTTATCCATGTTGAAACATACATCAGTAATTCACTCCTTTTTATTTCATTCATCAGCTGATGACGAGTTTCTACTTTTTGGCTCTTAAGAATAGTGTTACTATGAATGTTCATGTACAGGTTTTTGTGTGGATATGTGTTTTCACTTCTCTTGGATACGTGTCAAGAAGGGGAGTTACCTAGGTCATATGCTAAACCTGTGTTTAACTTCTTGAGAAACTGCCAGACTGTTTCCCAAAGAGGCTGCACCATTTTCCATTCCCCACAGCAAGGTGTGAGAGTTCCAATTTCTCCACTTCTTGAATAATACTTGTTATTGTCTTTTTGATTGTGTCCATCCTAGTGAACATGAAATGGTATCTCATTGTGGTTTTGATTTACTTTTCCCTGATGGCTAATGATGTTGAACATCTTCTCATGTGCTTACTGGCCATTTGTAAATCTTTTGGGAGAACTATTCAAATCCTTGGCCCATTTTTTAACTGGGTTATCTTCTTATTGTTGAGTTGTAAGAATTCTTTATATATTCTGGATACTAGAATCTTACCAGATATGATTTGCAAATATTCTCTTTCATCTGTGGATTGTCTTTTTACTTTCTTCATAGTATCATTTGAAGTGCAGAGGTTTTTAATTGTGATGAAGTCCAATTTATCTCTTTTTTGGTCAGTGACTGATTTTTGCAGAGATATAAAAGTTCATCCCCCTTGTGTGAACTCAGGACAGCAATGAAAGGCCATCCTAGCTCCAGAGCTCCCAGGGGACTGGGTGAGACCTCGGTTGCAACTGCATTGTGGTTTAACTTCTTCCCCCTGCTTCATCTTGCTGCCCTCACCCCCTCACAGGTGTTACTGCTAGCGGCACTCACCAAGGTTTCAAGTCCTTTTGTGACAAGGCTCCTGCCCCACTCCCCAGAATCTCTTTGTACTTTCCTCTTACACTCTATGATCCAGCCACACTGAGGTACTTGTGCTTTCTCAACAAGGCCACTTCTCTAGCTTCTGGGACTCTGCACTTGTTATATTCCTTCTTTGTCTCTCCCCAGTGCCTCCACCTATCCGTTTTCCAGGCCAACACCCATCATCCATCCAAAGTAAGGTCTTAGCTTACCACCACTTCCACTGGGACACGTTTCCTGACCCTTCTGTACGTGTTCACAGGCCCCTTTACTTACTCTTATGCTTACCATAATGTACTGTGATTCCCTCTTTATTACTTTGGCTGCATAACTCTATAGGAACCTTACCAGGATAGGGACCCTCTCATTTGCACCACACCTATGGAGCTGGCTCAGAGCCTGACCTCCAGGGAGAGCTGGATAAATATGTATTGAACGAGTTAATATATATTGAATACACACAAAGTACAGAAGCAGCCAGGGAAGGCAGTGACTAACTAGAGACTGACTCAGGAAGGGGTACACAAGAGCCCAGTGAGAGGGCACCTCTGGGTCATGCAGTCAGCATGACCAGCTCTGTTACTCATCCCACCTGTGTCCACTTGGGCCTTCCTGAGTCCACCTGGGGTCAGCCTTCCTGCCTTCACAGGATCCTGGTACCTAGCAGCCTCCCAGATTCAGGCAGAAAGTTCCTGCTAGAAGCTGCTAGAAATCAAACCACCTTTTCTGGGACATACATAAAATCTCCTCTGGGAGCCTGAAGATGATTTTATGGGCTTCCTTATCAGGGCTGTGCAGAAACCACAGGTGCCAAGACAGACACTTTCTTAGTTAATCATTCAAATAGGAAGTCAGGTTACATTAAAATGATGGATCTGGGGCAGAAAAATACATTTGGATGCCCTCTATGGTCCCAAACTTTCTCCCCTCAATCCCCTCACCTCAGATCCAGACTGCTGCTTAAAGGTAGAAGCGAGGTTCAGATCCAGAGGAAGGCACTTGAGGGGGCTGTTAGCTCCCCGAGAGTGTGGGCTCCCTCATACCTGGAGTATGATGCCTATGTTGACCTGTCTGTCCTCAGAGGGTCTGGAAGAGGACCTGGGAATGGGTGGGTAGGGGGTTAAATGTATGCTAACTCAGATTCAAAGCTCTTAACCATCACGCTGTGTTGTCAAATGACACTTTGAGACCCGGTCTCCGGGTTCTCCCTCCACCCTCTCCACGCAGCCACATAACCTCTTCACCAGGTACAGAGAAGGTGGAGGCCTCTGCAGCTCAGATATTTCCTCCTACTGCTCTGCAGCCAGAGCTTGGGTGGAAGCCACACCCAGCAAGAACAGACCTAGGACAGCTGTTTGGCAGCCCGACTGTGCACAACATTTTCATGACCTCCTGCAGCTCAGCACAGCTCTGAACACCACCCAGTGGGCCACCATCAAATGTGAGGACATCCTGGAGGACAGGAGGACAAGTGAGTTGGGAAAATTACCTCTAAGAGACCAACGTTGAATCTCACCTGCCTCTGCCTTCCAGTTGGTGGCTCAGAAAGATTTATGGTGCTGCATACATGGGTCACTCTTGAGATCAAGGTTATAGATCTTGCAGCTGACAGGCCTCCTCAATCAGCGCTTCAGGAAAACTTCCACAGCTGATAAATGAGCTGTCTCTAAAGCCTCAGTGACAGGCTCCCAAAGGTCTCGCATTGCTTAGGATTTCTCATTCATCCCATAGGAGATATTGCCACCCCTAATGCCAATATTGCAAAGAAGACAGCAGAGTGAGGCTCCAGAAGGAGCCTTCCCTGCCCGGTCCTGTCCCAGGGTGCCCACTCCCTATCCCCTCAGCAGTGCCAAGTGCACAGGGAGCACCATCAGCCCTCGATGATAAGGAGCCTTGCATATGGTTAGTGCTCAGCTAAGGTAATTTCAAGGGCAGAAGCAAGAGGATGGACACGCTGGAGGAGAGGGACTGGAGGAGAGGGAACCACATGGCATTTGAAACAGAAAGCTAATAAGAGCTTTGTAGCCAACACTGCTCATTGCCTACCCAATATCCCTGCTCCCCTTCTTTCTCCCAGGTGCAACTCTCGAGTTTTTTGGAACAGCAATGTGCCCAGTTAAAAGCATTCACCTCCTCTGACTCCCTTGCAGCTGAGGGCACTGAAAGGAATCTAAGTGGTACTCTACTAGGGATTTCTGGAAAGCTCTTTCTTTCCTGTGACAGGCACCACCCCTTTTGCCTTCTTCTTTTTCTTCTCAAGCCTTTTTGCAGAAGTGGTAATACCTGTGGAGCATCCATCTTGCAACATGTTAAGGGTGGAAGAGCAAAAAGACAGAAAGACCTAGGATCCCGACAGAATCATGGAACTGCTGTGCCAGCCCTGGATCGCTTACCTCTGGACTCAGGGTTATGTGAGCAAAATAAGCCACCCTTTGGTTAAGCCACTGGTGTCGTGTGGAGCAAAACACAATCTTAAGTGATAGAGTCCAAGCTCTGATTCTGGGAATCTGAATCTCTTTCTAGCCTCTTTGTCTGTAGAATGGGAATGTTAAGAGGAATAATCACTACCATTAATAAATTACCCACTCTGTATGTTATACATGCACCAGCCATTGCACTGAGAAAGGGCCCATTGTATACAATAGGTAGAAACCTACTGTACAAAAAACAGTGCCTGCCTTGGCCACCTCACTGGGCTTTTTTGAGAATCAAAAATTCCTTGAAATTCCTTAGGAACATAAACAGTTACACATGTGCTACTAAATCCCACATTCTGTGGAGTCAGTGGGATCAAAGCCAGGAAGATTATGTACTCCTAGAGCCAGAAGTAAACTGGGAACACATGCCCTCAACCCCACGCAGGGGGAGGGAGGAGGGAGGAAACAAAAGGGACTTAAACACAGTTGTGCCAAATAGAAAGCAGCCAAGGAGCTGCAGGTAGACCAAGCCCCTTCTGCGCTGGTTTGCATAGGGGCCTCCTTCAGAAGGTGAACCCCAGGGATACCCCCAGACCAGACAAGACCCTGGGACAGAGGGCCCAGCTCTCTTCTTGTGTCTTTCCTCCCTCCACTTGCACTCCTAGCTCGTAGTGACCTGCGTGCTGTCAGGATGTCCTCAGTGCAGTCACTGCAGGAGACGGGGTCTCTTATTCAAGAAGCTGTTCTGCTAGGCGCAGGCTCCCTGGGGCCTCGAGTGTCTGCCTTCCATGTTTTTGGGCTTTGCCAAGTAATCTTCTCCACAAGCTCACAAAAGTGATGTCAGCATCCGTATTTTACCGTTGGAGGCACTGATGCTGAGAGGTAGACACTGGCTCGAGGCCACAGCATCACCTTTCCGGAGGCTGCATGTGAATCCGTGTCTCCTCTAACGCTTCTGGTCTGAACCACTAGGCTGACTTGTCTTCTGCCGATTTAAGAAATGGTTCCCTCTCACTCCATCTCCCTCTGGGTCTCTGTGTCTGGATTTCGGTATGAGTGGCATCTCTGGCTGTGTGCGTGCACGTGTGCGTGTGCATGGGCACATACAGGCATCTTTCTCATGATGTTTCTCTTCCTGTCTCTTTGTGTGTCTCATTCTCTTCTTGCTCGGTGGGAATCTCACACCCCTTTCCCAAGTGTCTATGAGTCTGTTCCCCGTTCTCTCTGGGTGCCCATGTTTCTCTCTCTTCCCCCACCCCAGCTCCCATTGGCACCCCATACTCTACCTGTTGTTTGCCACCATTTGAGTACTCCTCACATGCCTTTCTTCTTCTCCTGTGACTATTTCCCGAGTGCTGAGACAGGCACTGGAGATGCAGACAAAGTCTAGCCCACCGTGTCCTCTGGGGGCTAAAAATCCACTTCTCCAAATTTGGGGAGGGATCTGGCCAAGAGGCTGCCACTTGTCCCTTGGGTCTCTCTAGCTTCGAGATGAGCCTGACCCCTCTGAGCTGTCCATCAGTCACCTGGAACTGGGCAGAACCACTCACATGCTGAAGGATCCTGCAACTGTACAGTTTGTTAACCAGAGGGGAGCCCAGGTCCCTGAGGAGGTGGATTTAAGAACTGCAGCCAAGGCAAGCCTCTAGGCCCACTTACTAACAGGCTCACCTCCCATACGGTGAAGCCCAGCTCAGCTGGTTCTTTTACTCCAGACTGGACTCCTGGTGACCACAGTTACTCAAGAGGAGGAGCTGGAAAAGGGGCAAGGCAGAGCAGCCGACAGAAAATGTCCAGCCTCCAAAAGGCAAAGCCACCTCCCTCAGAGGTTGTCACGGGGATTAAAGATCAAGTTCTAAAGCATTTAGCAGAGTGTCTGGTGTAAAATAAGTACATCATCAGATGTGGCTACTGCTACTATCATCACACTAACAAATATGATTATTTACCATTAATAGAAAACGGGGACATCGTTGGTCCAACTGGCCAGAAAAGTTGGGCTTTGGTATTCTTCTCGAGCCATGTTTGCACTTCACAAGGACACCTAGGTGCTCCTTAGCACCTCCTCTTCCCCTCATTACCTCCTCAAGGCTGTAGCAACAGAGGACTAAGGACACGACCTCAGACAGCAACCAGTAACCTTGCTCCATCCCTCTGTACCACTGCTACCTCATGCAAGTTACCTAACCACTCTGCATTTCATATTTTCATTGGTGAAATGAAGACAATATAGTAACTCAGAAGACCATGAGGAGGATTAAATGCATTGAGAGAAGCCAAGCACTAAGAAAAGTGCCTGACACATAACAAATACTCAATAAATAAATTTTGTTATTTCATATATGTTGATATTTTATAAACATTCAAAAGTTGTACACATTTAATAAAATATAACTAACATTCGTATACTTGATAATCAAAACATAACACCTGTAAACTCTCCAGGTCTTATAACAAACTTTAAAAAATCGATGTTTATTTGTAGCCAAATCTCTGTTTCCTCTTTCCTGTGCCTGAGACCAGCCCACCCACATGACATATCACTGGACAGTTGCCCACACCACCCAACACCTACTGAAGGGAGTGGCCTCTCTGGGCCTCACTGAAGAAGGGCTTCATCTGAAGATACATGGGAATAAGTCTGTCCTTTTCATGTCTGAGATACAGTGGACAGCCCGGACTATAGAAATTAAATACTGAGAAAAGTTTTCACAGTTCAGATTTTATTAAAATTAAAGTCACATAGAGTATGGGAAACTAGAACTTGATTCCTGTTAAAATAATACATTTGAGTAACAGTTTCTTCAGCTATCACTGTAACTGATGGAGCACATGATGAGCGTTCTTTTACAAGGTATATGGTCTCTAACATCCTAGCAGAGAATACCAAAGCAAGGACCTTACGGATGCAATGTGTTAACAGGCTGTCAGTCATCAAGTCTGCCTGCCTATGGACAACCACATGGACAGAGCACCCACACAGACATACACATTCAGTGTCTTGAGTCTTCTTTCGAAGTATTTCCTACGTCATATACAAATTAAACAAGAAGTCCAACAAGGGTCCTTTATTGCCACCATAAAGGGGGGGAAATAATTTTCAATCTCAAGCAGAGGCAAGAACATAGTATTAGGGCAATTTGTTTCTTCAAATGCCACAGTCACATGCATTCCTGCCTGGGTTGATGCCACACCCACATGTCACTCAGCCCCATGACAAAGGCTGTGCAGGGGCTACGAGGTTGTGATTATCCACTATGGAAGAAGTCTCTTCCATTCCCAAATGTCCAAAGTGCTGCTGGCTCACCTGCTTGGTCACACAGCACACACAGCACAGCTAAACATGAGGGGCTTAGGACTCTAAATAGTGCAAACACTTAAAAAAAAATAATAATACATTCCAACCTCCTTGCTTCTCCAGGCAAACAAAGCCTTAAAAACTCTAGCTTAGAATACGAGTTTGCTCAACCTCCCAACCTGATCCAACAAGGTGCAAATGGGGAGCATGGAGGCAATTCAAATGGCACCTGTCCCGATAATAATAAAAATAAAGATTTTTTTAATGAGGCTAATGGCAGATAAATACACAAAGTAGAGCCTGGGAGTACAGACACAGCTCAAGAAACAAGTTTTAGGTGTAGTGTGAGCATCTGTAAAGCATATGCTAAACACATTCTTAAAGATCATGAAGAGTGACCCCTCATTTAAAGTTCACAGACAAGGTACTTCCAAAAGGGACACCATCCAGCGACAAAGGCCTTTAGCTGGTAGAAGCTTCAGAAGAACGAGGAGATCGAAAAGAATGAGGACTGGATTGCTGGACCTAGGAAACCCTTGGTAGTATGTACTGGAGGGCAGGGCTTTCTCTGGAGCTTCTCCATGCCACAGTGCGCCCAGCTTAGTGCCAGGCAGTGACAGCCACCAGGAGATGGGCCAACCAGCCTCACCCCTGCAGAGAGAGCCGACTCCAAAAAAGTGGACAGGCAATCTAGATGGCTAATTGCCAAGTCAGGCTAAACTAGTCCCTAAGCAATTCAAGAAACACTAGTGACTGAGTTTTCTGGCACTCTCCCTTGAATATGGTCTGAGAAAGAGGACTCAAAGTCAAAGAGACTCGTCTCTGGAGAACTACTGAAAAATCAGTTTTTGGAGAGTGGGAAACAAAGGGAAAATAGCTACAGCCATGAACTATGATAGTGAATGACTAATGGAACAGAACATTTCATCATCATGGATAATAAAAATCAATTCAAATATCCTAAAAAATTATCTTATAAAAATATCTACATTAAAATTTTAGCCTGAAAGCTTTAGCTTCAATTTTATAAAAAGGCAATCTTTGAAAGGATCTGGCTCAGGAATATACAAACATTACACAACAGATATCAAAGTAAGAGAGCTCAAAAAGCATGCTGGGGGATATTGCAACTGGTTTGTCATGAAAGAGAATTAAGTATTCTTATTGCATAGCAGAAAATGAGGTCACTGTCATTTGCATAATACTGCAACTTTTTAGAAAGAAAGATGCCATTAGGTACTTAGGAGAAAGAACTTTGGAATTCAGAGTCTGACTTCCGTGTTGTCCAAATCAGTATCCAAGTGGCGTCTAAGCTGCTTCTAACCTTGGGCTGCAATTCCATTTCATTACTGTGATCAGCTTTCAGATTTACCAGCGGCAAAGTTGCATTCACAAGCAGTTGGCAGCTACCCCGATGCGGGGGTGAAGGGTTCGCCTACCACATGGCCAGCACAGACTTGAAAACAAGTTTGTTGTGTCCACTAGAGAAAGAATCGTACCTGGTGATAAAGAGACAGCAGGTTTTAAATGGCATCTGTGGGCAGCCAGAGCAGACTGGCTTTTTGGTGGTGACATACCAGTGTTCTAGTCCCCGTGAGAAAGGACACGCGAGGATGAAATGAACATGGCCTCAGCGGTACTACCAGCAGGGGGCAGTGCTTCCGGAAAGGGAGATGGGAGGTGGAACCAATAGCAAAACTCCGAAAGCAGAAAACAGGGCTGGCTAGCTCTCAGGGAAGATGAAAAACATAATGTCCCCCACAAAAGTATGGAAGTCCAGCTCCTGGGTGTTGGGAAATGGGTGGGAAGTGCACCTTTAATCTGAAGTCGGGAGCTGTATGAATAGCACATATCGGACTCCAACCCCCAACCTCATCCCCACCGCACACCAAAACAAAGTCCCAAACCTTCCTCTGACAGAGAGGAAGAACAATTGCAACAAACGCTCATTCCATCAGCTTCCAAGCCAGAGCCAGGCAGGGCTCTGAAACCAGCCATCTCCAGGGCCAGCTGAGAACACAGCACCCAACTGAAGGCATGCTTTGATTCCTTTAGAGACATTTCCTCCAGGCCCAACAAAGCTACTGGTAGTTTAGCCTCTTCCCAAAGCCGCTAAAAATTCTGGATGCCTTGGTGCTGCTCTCCAAATGTCTCACTGAAATAACATCCGCTCAACATCGGAAGACATTTCTTCTTCAGGGAAGTTGAGTGTTTAGTGCACAAAAAATATACAGTAAATACACAAAGCAGCCAACCAGCTAGGGAGGCTAGTGGCTTTCTAACTGCAGGGGTGAGCTGGGGGGAAGCCAGTCTCCTGCAGTATCTGCTTGGAAGTAGCCCAGGTATATCAGAAGTCTAACATCAGGTTTCAGAAAGCCCTTTGGCTCCTGTAAGTGGGCCCCAAATCAGGGAGGGTTAAACTCCAGCCCCCACGGTGTGACACAACTCTCCAGACACAAGGCCTTCCCTCCTGATGCCACAAATTCCAACATAAACGACTTGCTCCTTTAGGAAAGGCTTTCTTTCTTTCTTTCTTTCTTTCTTTCTTTCTTTCTTTCTTTCTTTCTTTTCTTTTCTTTTCTTTTCTTTCCTTCCTTCCTTTCTTTCTTTTTCTTTTCTTTTTCTTTCTTTCAATGAAAATGATTCCATATGCCCTTAAATATCTGCCCCCTCCAGATGCTTGAAGTCCTGCCATTAATTTTTACCTGTGAATTATCAAAGCTCTTATCAAGCTCCTCTTTTAAAATGTAAATATCCCTGAGAGAGATCACTCATCCAGGGCATTTACCACCAACTCCTCCCTCTCAGGAAAAACAAGGAGGGGAGGATTCCGAAGGATGGAGAAAGGGTACAGGCCCTGGAACAGGGGGAGAGCACAAGAAATGGAAGATGAGGACATTGGACAGACTTGGCCAATTGACCACTGCCATCAAGTGCTGAGGGCCAGCCTCAGCTGATATATACTCCTTTGAAGTCATCCGTGTCCACCTAAATCACACATGACCCCACCCAAAGCAGGGGCAAAACTATCTTTGGGTTTGGAGGTAGGATGACCCTTTATTTATCCTCCAAACCAGAACACTTGAGAGTAAAATGGGATGCTGTGAATAATTAAGCCTAGATAACCAGTATACATGGGGGTCTGTCCTATCACAGGAAAACTCAGCAATAGGATCCACTCAGACCATTTTGGGCAGGAACTACCTTACCACTTTGGTTTGTTGTTTTGTTTTTGTTTTTCATGTATATATAGATTTTTTTTTTCTCCAGTGTCACTCAGGGCTTCTCCAAAGAGCTAGTTTTCCCAGCTGAAGAGACACAAACTCTCCTTAACCTGAATCCACACATCAAAGACCAGTGGCCCAAGGATTAGGCAGTTGTCATCTGCTTCCTGGAGCAGAGCCCAGGGAGGAGCTGGGGAACCCATCTGTTCCCAGTTCTAGCACAAAGAGGGCATGGTACAGATTCAAGAATGCCCAGCTCTTTTGCAGACAGTGCCAGTAGTCAAGGCCAGTGTGTGGGCATGGTCAGGGCAATGCCCCTCTCACCAGTTGCTTCTGGACATTTCTGGCCTCCAGAAGACAGCAGCTTTAGTCATCTCGGGGTTCCCACAGGGCAAATCCAGAAGAGAGGTTTCTGTGATTTGATTTTTAGCATAGAAGGATCAGTAGTAAAGAAATCCAGTAGATTGTCACACATCCCCCAACTTAGTGAAACACCATGGTCTACACACATACACACACACGCACATATACACACACTTCAGGTTCTCAGGTATTCCCATAGAAACACACATAAAAAGCCCAAAGGTGCTGGAGCTGTCAGGAACCCACTGCTCAGGGAGGAGGCAGGTCACCAGCCTTCACGCTGGACGCACTTTGCCACATCGCCACATGGGAGGAGGGCACTTCAGGCTCCACCGCAGACTCTCACAGCAAGTGGCCCCCCAGCATCATGGTGCTGCCGTTGTCAGTCACAGGCAGCACCCCTCCCCTCCCACACCTCCTGGCAGTGGGAGTTGGGGTCACAAGGGTTTGTGAATCACAGCAACACCTAAGATGAAGAGGAGAGAGAGTTAGCAACTTAGCTTCTCCAAAGTTATTCAGAGTCCCAAGGAGTTCATGAGTCCAAGCCATCCCAAGGGCCCCAGGCAAGGGAAAGGGGCATGTTTGTATCCAAACACGGAAGGGCCTGTGGACTCAGGCTGCCGGCCAGTGGCTGGCACTTTCCCACTCTCATGGCCAACTCCCAGCAAGATACTTGAACCCACAAGCACAGTCCTTCAACACCACAGGTTAGTGGTCTCCCACCCCCAGCCCCTGCATCATCACATGTACACAGTTTCTATGATAACAACTCCTTTCCCGATCCCAGGACTCAGCTGACCAACACTCAGCACCTTCACCAGACCCCCAGAGGCGGCTCCACAGATCTACATCTGTATCACTTTAAGAGAAGTGACAGTGATTCGTGCCTACTTTTAGGAGACACTGAATATGAAGTGAAAAGAACACTGGACTGACTTCATGGAAGTAAGATAAACCGAATTCCACTTGTAGCTCTGCCACCACTCAAGCTGCACTCCGGCCTCAGGCAAGTCCATTTACCTCTTTAGGCTCAGCTCCCATACTATTTAAGGTCACCCAACTGAAAGACCCCTCTAAGGCTAAATTCTACTTGGAAAAACACTCCAGGGGCGCCTCAAAGCAGGGCTCAGTCAGTTAAGCTTCCAACTCTTGATTTCGGCTCAGGTCATGATCTCACAGTTCTTGGGATCAAGTGTCACATCAGGTTCTGTTGCTGACAGCTTGGAGCCTGCGTGGGATTCTCTCTCTGCCCGTCCCCCACTCTCACACGTGATCTCTCTCAAAATAAATAAATAAACTTAAAAAAAAAAAAAAACCAGACATGTCTGTGTGTGTTAATGGTTTTAGCCAAGTTGAACCATCCTCCACAGCTAACTTTGTGAATCCACAGATGACCCTAGAATCTCTGTAACGTGGCAGATACCGTCGCTTGATTCATCCAACTTCCCTTCTCCATGCTGTCCTCTATTGCAGAGAATAGCACCGTATGCACTCAGCTTCCCAGACTCCCTTGCAGCAGGAAGTGCCATGTGACCCAGTCCCGGCCAAGACCATTGTCAATGCACATCTGCCAGTGCTCAGCTGTGCCTGTGTCCCTTGTCCCACCTCAGAGAATGCTTACATAGGGCCCAAGGCAGCAGCAGCAACTACTGGTATAGCTGGCAAAAGAGAAAAGGGAGGAGAAACCTGGTTCTCCAATGACAGTCTGAGCCCCTTGGCCAGCCCTAGACTTCTTTCTGTCTAAGACAAATAACACACCTTCCTTATTTAAGCAAGAACCTGTCAGTTTTTCTGGTATCTGCAACTGAACAAAATCCTAATTTACAGGTAAGGTCTACTGGTACAGTGTAACTAGAGCCTCACTTTAACATATTCCCATGGCTATAAAATCTGGTTGCAGATGAGATTGAGAGAACAATGCTAAAAGAAATGCCAGGATACCCATGTGGTGAGATTGTGCTAAGATATCCATTGCATATGAATTCTGGATAAAGGTGCAGGCAGAAAAGCTCTGAGGTGGGCAACAGCAGAGTCTCCAGACCCAGATGGGCTGCCTGACCCTGAGAACATCTCGCATGCACCTCAGGAATCTCTTTCATAAGGCAGCGTTTTTTTTTTTAAAAAAGTAGTTTCCTATATTGCTTTTTTATATAAACTTCTTTTGATTATAAAAGTAAAATATTCTCATTATGGGAAATTTGGAAAATGCAGAAGAACACAAGGAAAAGAAATTTTCTAATCCCTTCATACAAAGAGAATCACTATTTAAAAAATTTTCTTTATGTTTTTTGGACTATTTCCTGGCTTCTAAAAATAATCCTGATCATTTACCAAGGGGATGCTACGTGCCAGGGAAGGCACAGTACTAAGTGTTCCATGTATTACCGCACACAAGTTGTAAGAGATGTGGTACGATTTTATTCTCATTTTACAAATGAGAATACAATAGGTTCACTCAGACCGATTACCCACCCCAGAGTCTCCAGGGCAAGTAGCAGAATTGGAACTCAAATTCAGATCTGATTCCAATATCCATTTTTTTAGGTGGTAGCTCTTCAAACGTCCGTGACCCCAGGACTACCTGAGTGAGCTCAAGTGGTACATACCTTGTGCATTCTCCCTTTTTAACCTAACAGCCTGTCACAAACATGTTCTTATGACATTAAGAACACTTCCACTGTAAAAATATTCCACAGTTTAACTACTTCCCTGATGGCAGACACTAAGTAGCTCTCTGCCCTCTGCTATCATAAATAATACTCCAAACAATAACTATCCATAAATCTCTGCATTTCAGACCATTTCTTTAGATTCTTAAAAAAAATGGATTCACTCAGTCAATGGACTTTAACACAAATTGCACGTTTGCTTGTATCCTTCTCACCTGCTTCTAGAGTGGACAGACAATAAAGAAGTGGACATGAAATATTCAGCACATACATGAAATTCTAAACACTTATACCTAAACCTTCCCCTCTCATTAAGGCCCAATAAGAGCCAAGGGAGGGTCCCTCACTGGCCTCGCTGCCTCGTACTCGAAAATGCCCTGGTCTTGCCACTACAGCTTTGAAAAGAAAATGAAAGTACTGTTTTAATAATTAATCTTGAGAAAAGAATCACTCACTCTAAGACCAAAATACCTCTAGCATCTTTTATATTTAGTTGAGAAAAATCCTACACGAGGAAAAAAAATAAATTAAGTTTGCTGCAATTGAGGACCTGTCTTGACAAAATGTGATAGGAGCCCCTTTAAGCCTGCATGGTACAATCTTCCTCTGCACAGAAATCCAAACAAGACAGAGTGATTGACCTTCTAATATAAAAAGGGAATAAGAATGCTGTTGGAGTCGTGGGGTAGACTAAAGGAGATAGTGGTTGTAGAATACGTAGGGTAATGCCTGGCATGTTTGCCTGTGCTCAGTAAATAACTGTTAGCCCTAACTATTCCACTTCCTGGAAGACGAGATACAAGGAGCAGGGCTACATGCCCCTGCCATCAGCAGCACGCACTGTGGTCCGACCTCCCAGGCCTCACCAAACCCATCACACACTCCCCAGGAATGAGCCTCTACATTGGCTTCATTCCTATTCCTCCATCCAGCCTCATGCCCAGAATAGTTTCTACCCCTCAGCTGGGGTAGTACAAAGGACACGGGCTCAGGAGTCAGACTGGAGTCTGAATTCTGACTTCGCCATTTTTTTTTAAAACATGTGGTCTTGGGCAGGTTCCTTAAGACTCTCCAAACCTCAATTTCATCATCTATAAAATGGAAAGATACAGTCCCATTCATCCAGAAGGTTCTTGAAAAGATGACAGCAAATGTACACGCTGTACCAAACACATTGCCCTGTGGCACAGGGAGGGAGCACCTGGCAAAGGGCAGCGAGCTGTATGATGGGAGCCCCCCCGCAAAGTTTAATCATGCCCCATTTCCTCCAGGAAGTTGTCACCTGTCGTGTCCTAAAATATGTACAGCAGAGCACATTCCATTTAGAAGTTATGTGGACATCACCTTGTATGTCCTATTTCATGTAGACAGACCTTATCTTTCCAATTAAACTTGTGTAAGGCAAGAACTGTATCTTACTCTATCTAGGAGCCCAGAAATGGCAATGAAATTCTAAAACCTCTTATGACAAATCAGAGTAGTTGGAAGCGGCTCCCTGGAACACAGGTGTCAAAGAGAATTCTGGGGCTACCTTCAGGTTCGCTGGGGGAAAACAGTGCTAATTATGGGTATGTGTCATGGGCACAGAATGGAAGAGTGGTAGGTGACATGTGACAATTATCTGCCCTCTCTGGAGAAGGCACTTAGTCCCAAGTTCAGCAAACTCACCTCCACCCCCACCCCACACCCTCTGCGCAGGGGTGGGGTGAGGTGAGGGTGGAGTCGGAGTGAAGCGCACTGACCTGCGTAGCTCCGCCCCGTGCTCATGTTGGTTGGCAGCAGCGTCCATTTGTCGGTGACAGGGTTGTAGTACTCCACTGAAGCCAAATTGCAGGATCCATCATCCCCTCCAACCACATACAGGAGCCCATTCACTGCACACACCCCTGTGAACCAGAGGCCAGAGGAGACATTACGGCAGGAGTCACCAGTGATGGGAATGGATGGGAGACAGATCTGGATGGCCCTGGAGGTGCTCCTCCTCCCCTTCAAGGTAGCTCCAGGAGCTAGTTCTTCGGTCTCATTGTGCTCAACTGAAGGACATGCTGACAACAGCCACTGGGCTCCGAGGATCCCCCTTTCTAAAAAGGGGGAATCACTGCTACATGTCCCATGGACAGTTCCTGGCCCCTGACCCTATCAGTACTTAGAGCTTACCAGGATGGGCCCCTCTCTACTGGAGCATTGCCTACTGGTGCATGCAGACCTCTCATGCCCAGACTAAGGGAACCTCACCCACAGTACTACTGCTCTGCTTCTAAGTTTTCCCTGATAAATGCTGTTAGATCCCTCTTGTGTGGCTATGGTTACATCTGTGATGCCTTTGCACTACTTAAGTCTAAATCCACACAAAGCTCCCAGGGACCAGGCATCCCTCCGGCTCTGATCTCACTGAGGGCTGGTTTGAGGGCAAGGTCTCATGCAGCAGGGACTCAAGGGTAGGAAACTGTTATTTTGTTCATCAAGAGCTCAGTCAGTTAAGTGTCCAACTTCGGCTCAGGTCATAATCTCGCAGTTTGGGAGTTCGAGCCCATTGTCAGGCTCTACGCTGAAAGCTTGGAGCCTGGAGTCTGCTTCGGATTCTTTTGTCTCCCTCTCTCTCTGCCCCTCCCCTGCTCATGCTCTGTATCTCTCTCTCTCAAAAATAAATATTTAAAAAAATTTGTTTTAATTAAGAGGCCACAGTCCAACATACATGTCTTTTTTCAAAATGAGACTAAGGGGTTGGTGATGTTCAAAAAGTTGTAATTATAAGTATTGATGAAGATATATCTCAAACACTGGTGAGAAGATAAAATGTACCACTTTCCCGGATGGTGGTGAAAGCACGTATGCTCACTCAGGCTCAAAAATTTTACTTCTAGACTTTTATTCTAAAGAAATAATTTTAGATGTGTGCACTGATTAGCCAAAGGACCATTTGTAATAACAAAAGTGTTACTGATAGAAAAGATGGAAATAAATGTCCAACAGTAGATTAGTTATTCAAATTATGATATAGCCATTTAAAATATCATGTAAATATACTTCATGTTATAATAAGTTATTCATGGAAGATTTTAAAGTGGATTGGAAAAGGAGGTTATAAAATAGCATCACAGTGTGATTCCACTTTTGCTATTAAAAAACAGAAATATCTGTATGTAAATGTGTACATATACACACATCTATTTTTGGACTCAAGACACACTAGCTGTGTTAGGTAATCCCTCGAGTGTCTATAATCTCTCGCTCATGTGGTTTAAGGCCAAGTGCCAAGTTACATCATGGCGGGCTTAGGCAATGGGCAAATTAATAACTCTCCTCTGTTTACACTTTCAACATGTGAGCTACAAATGAATTTAGCAAACTGGTAACTTGATATAAAGGAAATAAATCTGCCAGAAAGTCACCTAGTTGTCTTTCCAGCCTGGGAAGCTAAGCTAAGTCAACACTTTCATAGAGTAAAGAGGATAAAGTAAGATATAATGACAAAGGACCCGAGCCAGAAGACAAAGTTGTCAAAGGAAATAGTTTAATAGGGATGTCAGGCTCCCGGAATAAAAATCTAAACCCTCTAAGATAAATCATTCCCACAGGAAAGAAAAGGGGAAGGGACAGAGAGACAGAAGCACAAAGCAAGGAAAATGGGAAGTGTTCCCACCAAAGAATGAATAAGGGGACTGGTTACCCCTAAAAGGAAGGAGATGGGTTTCAGGTGGGAAGTGAGGGGTTCTCAGAACCAGGTAGTGGCAAAGAAAAGACAGAAGCAAGCATCATTGCCTGACCATGTCCACACAGCCTTGTGCTTAGCTACCCAACAGAGCCATTGGACAGGGGGCTTTGACGGTAATTGGAGGGCTTTTCTGGGTCTGTGTCCATGTGTGCACAAAGTCATCACCCTTTGTTGGAAGAGAAAGAACCCCCTGCGTCTACATAGGGGACCCTGTGGCTAGCTTTTGTGGTCCCTGGCTCTCCCCTCTCCCAGCCCAGAGCCTAGCTGGCAAAGGGATACTCCTGTGTGAGGTACAAGCTTGGGCCCAGGTTCTGGGAGTCTCTCCCTTCTGCTTTTCTTTTGGAGTTAGTGTTCACTCCCAAACCCCGCAAGGACAGAAGGAAAGAGCGGTCATATTACCTGCGTTGCGCCTGCACATGTTCATGTCCGCCACCTGCTTCCAGGTGTTTGTTCCAGGATCGTAAACTTCAACACTTTTCCTCACCAGGGGCCCGTCATGCCCGCCTGTGGCATACAGCTGTCCACTGAGGACCCCGACCCCTGAAAGGCAGAGTACAGTGTCCCAGCCTCAAGCTGGCTACCGCGACCAAAAACCAGGAGGCCTGGCGTCCAGTCCTGGGCAACCGTCACCAGCAGGGTGACATGAGGAGTCCTGCTCTGTTCCCCTTGACCTCAGTGTCCTCATCCGTAGAACAAATATGACACCCCGCCTGCCTCCTACAACTGTCAATCTGAGAATTCCCTAAATACAAAGCAAAAATGACCCTGTATCTATTTAGAGAAACATAAATATACATATGTAACATGTATGTGACCATGTATGTATAAAATGGGGAGAGAGGGTTCCTATGCAAAGAAATAAAGTAAAAAAAAAAAAAAAGACTGAAAGAAATCCTCCAAAACATTAGAAGATGTTATCTCCAGACGGTAAAATTACATTTGTCCTCCTGTTGTCTGTGTTGCCAAGTCTTCCTACTCGTATTCCTCAGCCTTCAATTATACGAGTTGAGTAAGAGGAGTTAAACCTGGCAACTAGCCGCGTAGCAGGTGCACTGCCATCATTACTGCGCAGACCTCCTTGCATGCCCCAAAGCAGAACCCATCCTTTCTGCCACACATTCTCCTCTTAGCTTGTAGAGGGACATTACATCACTCCCGATGTTGATAGGCCCGAGCTTGCTTCTAGCATGGCATCGTGTACAGGATTCAGTGTCATCTTTTAAAATCCTTCAGTGCAGGTCACAGAAGGAAGGGGAGTGGAAACAGCAACAGACCTGGTGTCCGGGACACATAGGTCTGGACGTGTGTCTCTAACTTGCTGCCGGGTGAAACTTCCCCTTTCCAGGCCTCAGTTCACCCATTTGCAAAGCAACATGGCACACGGGCTACCTCGCTCCACGACAGGCTGCATCACAATCAGGTGGAGAGATTTTGAAAATAATAGATTCCCAGGGCCTCCCTCCCAGAGACACTGGCTGGGACTCAGAAAAGGTACCTCAGGTGATTGGGATATGCAGCCACGTGTCAGACCCAAAGACTCAATTTCTAAGATATAAACTTCACATGGACAAGGACTCTATACTATTCAGACTATTTCCCTGTGCTTGATGGTACTAGGTCCTTGTTTGAATGCCAAAATATGTAAAATCCCATCTAGCAATTATGCTGGTTGTGCTGGTGGTTCCTCACAGTTGCCCTAAACTAACAGCAGATGGTGGTGTTGTATCAACAATGGCTATCCAACGGACTTGGGTATAATGAAATTCAGTGTGTTCCAAAGCAGCCTCATCTGCCCCTCTCCCAGAACTAGTAGAGCCTGGGTTCCAGTCATGGCCTCTTTACCCTCCTCCCACCATCTGTGAGCACTGCTCACACACTAGTGAAAAAGAAAGCAGCATTCCAGGTCCTCAGGGTCTCCCCTGCCCTTCTGCAGCCTCTTCCACAAATGTTCACACTGATGTCTCCTGGACCTACAGCCACCATGGCTCCCATCACTTCAAAGGGCCAGAAGTAGCCAGAGGCCAGAGTCTGGTTCTTCAGCCACCAAAGAACACCCACCATGCAGGTTCTCAACTCCAGAGGTGAGGCTTCCCCTAATCTTAGGGATGTGAAGTGTATAACAAAAGCTGACCTGGGAGCCTGAGGCCAGGGCTCTGACAGTAACTTGAGTCAAGAGTCCACCTCTGGGAGAGGGAGCATTCCCTAAACTGAGGTCACCCAGTGCCACAGGCAGTAGAGTTGCCACCATCCAGGGCCAGAGCAGCCCCAGGGAACTCCACACAGTAACAAGGCCTGGGCAGCCTGGCACAGACAGAGCAGTTTGCCTCCAGAGGCAGATCTATGGCAGATGGGGCCGGTCTGTGCTAGGGGCTCCACACGGGGCTGCCCCTCCACACTTGCTGCTTGAGATGCTCCTAGAAGCAGCCCCATGTCTCGGTGCCGTTCCACTCCTCCTCAGCTGTCCCTACGTCCTTGAGCTTTGAACTTGCTCTCACGCTTAAAGTCACAGAAGATTCCTAGGAAGTACAAACAAGACTCTACCAAGACTCTCTAAACCAAAATTACTAAAAGAGCTCTAGGAAGGGAGAGGAACCATGATATGTGTGCATTGAACTGGCCCCTGGGGAACATCTACTGCAGCCCACTCATTTCACATCTGAGGAATCAGAAGCCAGAAAGGGGGAAGGGACTTGCTCAAAGTCACATGGCAAGTTCTAGCAGACTCAACACTAAAGCATAGGCCTCCTGACTTCCAGGCATTTGCTCCATGTTCAAGGAGGGCCAACTGGTCAGAATCAGCAAACACAATCTCACTAAAAGTAGTATTCCACATACAAATGCTTCTTAAATGGGACCATACACCTTTTTGTTTTCTAACTAGTGAGCACACACAAGTTTTTGAATAATATTAAAATAGCATTAAGGAATGCTGAGCAAGTAGTCATGTGTTTGGAACTGTAAAGTGAGAACACAATTCAGTCTTAAAAATACAATAAAGAAAAAAAATGCACACACAAAAAAGACCTTGAGGACATTATGCTAAGTAAAAGAAGACAGAGAAACACAAATAACATATGATGTCCACTTATATGTAGAGTCTTAAAAAAAAAAATCAAAGCCCACAATACAGAGAACAGATTGATAGTTGCCAGGGGGAGGGCCAAACGGGTGAAAGGAGTAGAAATCCTGACTCTACCAGTTATATGACCTTGAGCAAATTACTCACCCCCGGTCAACTTTCTGTTAAGTGGAATTTATGTTGTGTCTACCTTTTAGGGGCAGTGGTGAGGACTAAATAAATTGAAGGTGCTTATTAGGACAGCACCTGGCATGCAGCAAGCCTTCACTTTTCAGGGATGCAGTTACTTCCACAGAGATGGAAGGGATGATGCTGAAGAGAATATTCCCTGCGAGAGGTTAACATGTAAGTGCTTGTGTCGAGCTGGAAAGGTGCCAGTGGGAATACAGACGTTAAAAGCAAAGAATGGGAAGGTGAAGTAAGGAAGAATGTTCAACTGTTGGTCTCCGGACCCACCTGGGAGTGGATCAGACATAGCCTGCGCCCTGAGGCTCCTCGTACCTGCGCCACTGCGGCGGGTGCTCATGTCTGCCACATAGGTCCATTCATTGGTTGCTGGGTTGTACTGCTCCACAGTACTCAGGCACTGGCGGGAAGCCCCATCATAACCCCCGACAGCATACAGCTTCCCTGGAACAGACAAAGTGGTTGAGGGTGGTGGCAGGGACAGTGGCACAGAACTGGAGCTTGGCTGAAACTCCATCGTTAACCCACTGGGGCACCTTCATCGCCATGAGAGTTCAGGGCCCCTTTCCTCCAGAGGGACCACAAACCAGACTATGCATTCTTCACAATTATGCCTTCTACTTCCTCTTAAGCCATGAGGCTCCTTAATGCAGTTCAGAGCATCTTTCTAAATAAGCACCCTAAATACCCAATGCAAAGCTATGGCCTGGCACCACTGTGGCTCAGCATATTCTTGCTAGTGAACTATATTAGATCTTCTCCAGAATAAGGCACCCAAGAAATAAAAAGCTAGTGGGGCCCAGCTACAGGCAGGCAGATTGACTTTTGGCTAATGGCTTACAACAGCAGACAAAACAAATATGAGAAGATATTCTTCAGTGAGAACCCAAACCGTGACTTTACCATACTTCGTGTGCTCCATCCACAATTCCAGCAAATGGAACATGTGGACGCAGCACAGTGTGTGCACTCTGGGCTGGGGTGGCTGGAATTCATCGATAGGCTCCCTTGTGATCTTTAAGCCATGCGCAAGATCCCTGAAACACCATTACGCATAAATAAAAATACCGTAAGTTGTTATCTAAAGGCATCATTTCTGCCTGGGGATGGACATATGAGGTTGGACGAGGGGCAGGAAATCAGCATTTCAGCTCTCCTAGAACAGAGATTCAAACAGGAAGGGTCTCTTCTTTCTCTTCCTCCCTCCCTCCCTTCTCTCTCTCTCTCTCTCTCTCACTCTCCCCCCCCCCCCCGCCCCCGTGTGTGTGTGTGTGTGTGTGTGTGTGTGTGTGTGTGTGGTAGGGGCAGTCCTACCTCACCTAGGCCTAGGCCTCAGACCTATGGGGAGTAACGGAGTTATAATAAGGATCTCAAACACTAACTGTAGACTAAATAAACACTGCCAAATGCAAATCTACTTAATAGAGTTACTAACCAAATGAGATGTTTTTTTTTTTTTTTTTTTGTCATTATGTGCTTTCCTGAGGGAGAAATACCAAAAATAAAACTACTATTTGGAAGTGTGCCATTTTTTTAAATTAGAAAGAAGCTCAAACTGCTGTCATATCAAATATAAAATTACTGGGGCGCCTGGTTGGCTCAGTCGGTTAAGCGTGTGACTTCAGCTCAGGTCATGATCTCACGGTTTGTGAGTTTGAGCCCCACATGGGGCTCTGCACTAACAGCTCGGAGCCTGAAGCCTGCTTCAGATTCTGTGTCCCCCTCTCTCTCTGTTCCTCCACTGCTCACACTCTGTCTCTCTCTCAAAAATAAATAAACATTTACAAAAATGTTTTTAATTATTTATTCTTCTATCATTGAGGCTGGTTTTGTTTTCTGCCCGAGTCCTTTCCAGGGACCCTTCTAAGAAAAAAGGGACACGTCCTCCCCAGTTCTGCCCTTACGTAAGCCAGAACACAGATTCCTGACCCAACAACTCTTCCAGGGTCCAGGCTGCTCCCATGACATAGGCTGGCCAAGATGCAACAACCTGCCCACCAGCTGCCCTCTGCTCGCCGAAACCTAAGTCATTCAGGTGTGGAGGAGATGCGGAGCTCCCGAGAACAACCCCAGTGTCATTCAGACCAGACAGCCATGACAGAGGACAGAGAGAGGGCAGGGAGGACTGTGACCATGTGGATAGCTCTATCTCCAAGGCCACGGTGAAGCAGAGGCCCCTTAAGATCCTCCTGAAACATTCTCACCAAAGCTATGAGGAGGACACACTGTAGCCCCAAGGTGACCCACAGCCAAAGAGCTTCAAATTCAGAATGAACAAGATCAACAAATTCCCAGGCTGTCCCCTGTCTCAACAGGCACACTACAAGACACCACTTCCTCCACACACAGAACATGCTCACACAAGCCCTTGTCAAGGGGAGTATTTCAAATCACGACCATGAAGGCAACTTCTCTAACCTGCCATCAACCATCCTAACCTTGCATCAGCTGAAAAAATACCGACTCAAGGTTTCTCCTTGAGTCTATTAACAGGGACTTGCTATTTTTAACCCCTACACTATTGTTTAGTATTCCTGGCTGAGGAACAAGGGAGGAAATGGGAAGGTGGCTAGACAAAGCACTTATATTTGGCAGACAAATCAATTTCTGTTTCCACCAGGAGGATGAGATTGCAAGAAACAATTTATCTTGAGAGGAGGACAAAATCCTTGCACTCACCAAAATGACTTATTTAGTACGTTAGAATAATATACTTCTAAATGAAAATTTATGCAATACTGGTACAAACCAAGAAATGCAGTGAGAGAGAATATTTCTACTAATGTCTGTCTAATCACTGCACATTACACTCTCCCTAAAGCAAGTAAGTGTGTTCTTGTGGATGCACAGGAGATTGGGGGGGGGGGGGGGGCGGCGGGGAGAGACAGAGACAGAGAGAGAGAGAGAGAGAGAGGGAGAGAGAGAGAGAGAATGCCTGCGTACATGTCTAAATGCATAGATATTCCAGCTATATTCCCACTTCAGGAGAGATTAATGAATCAGTGTCATCCTATAAAGTATACCATTTTTTTTCCAAATAATACTCTATGCTTTAATACATTGAATTTACACATATTTATAAAATCCCTATCAGCGTTTGCTAATGGTCTGAAAGAGTGTAGCACAATGGAAAGAGCACGGAGTTAGGAGTCAGAAGACCCAAGCTCAAGGACCAGCTGTGCTATTTACTAACGTTGGGCATATCACTTGCCCCTCTGGCACTTCATTTCCCCATGTGGAGAATGGAGAAAATCTAAGCTCTGTCTATCTCCTCCAAAAGGATTTTGGGAACAAAATTTATATATGAAAGAGCCATTTATAAACTACAGAGCCCTAACTGGGCCCCATATCTCACTACTCTCACCTGCCTTACCCCACACACCTTTCCTGACTTGAGCAGGACTCTGCCACCAACCTGTCCTGCAGTGACAGTAATCAGACCTGGGAAAACATGCCCACCTCACTCGAGGCTCTGTTAATGTGTTAATATTCAACATATAAATAGGAGGACCAAACTAATTAAATAAAATGAACCCTCACCCCACCACATTATACTCCTACATTCTATGTTGACTCTAGATTCCTCAACCTATAACACAACTGTTGATAAGTAGCCAAAGCAACAGGCTGGTGTCTCCCCTTAGGCTCCACTTACTCCCCCCAATATACCTGGCCACCTGCTAGCATGAGCCAATAGCTGCACCCATCTGCGCCTTAACTTTCTTCATCTGTTCCATCAGGATCCCTGAACCTGACTCAGAGCAGTGATGGGAGGAATGGAGCCAGGGTGCTGGGACAAGACCTGTGGGCTGGGGCAGGGACAGGCCGCCGCCCACTGGTATTCCTTACCCTCCACGACACCCACACCCACGCTGCTCCGCCGTGTGTTCATTGGGGCCACGAAGAACCACTCGTTGGTCTTGTAGCTATAGGCTTCCACCGATGCTAGGCCTGGGAGACCAGAGACTTGTAAGATTTTTACTGATGAGGAGAGGTGAGGCGTCATCTGGTGTGAGGCGGGGGAAGGGTCAGAAACCTGGGGATATGGCTGAGTACCACCTCTACCTTGCCATGCAGCCTGGGGCGCCTCCCTGATGCATGTCCTCAGTGTGTCTACCTGAGAGGACCACAAAGGCCTGACTCATGGTGGGTCACAAGCGGACATGGGGATACAACAGAACTGCCCTGCAAATGTAAATCATTACACCTACTGAATGGAGTAAAAAACCTGAGGTTGCCTCACTTGAACATGTTCTTTTCTCTTTTCTTCCTCTACCTAAGAAGCTAGAAAGCTGAGAACTTAGCGTCCCACAACCATTAGGGGTGACTCAGTCAAGAAGGCCTAAGAAGAAGTCTGATGGGCATTTCTGAAATAGCCTTTGTTTTTCTACACCAACCTGCTTGATGCTACCTGGAACACAAATGTGCTGTCTGGAGCTGTCACAGCCATCTTATGATCAGGAGGGTACAGCCAAGAGATGTTTAAAGAACTTGGCCCCAATATTCTTGAGCAAGTAGATGAAGTTAGCAACTGCCAACTCCGGGATGTCTTCCTTCATGGGTAAAACAAGATCTCTCATTTGTTTAAGCCACAGTTTAGCGAGGTTTTTCTACTCACAGCCAAAAGCAATTTCTAGAAGAAACAATGCCCCACTCTCTTTTTTTGTCTTTATTTTCAGATCCTACCCACTAGAGGCAGCCTCTCAAGGGGCTATAGACCCTAAAATATTATGAGAGAGGCAAAGAGAAGAATTGGAAAGGTTACCAATTGGTAAGGACACAAATGAAAATTCAGAGAAGTAAAAAATATTGTTTTTCACATCCCTGGGGGCATTTCAGTGTTAACAGAGTTACTGTCTATAGAGACATCCACCTGGAGGTACAGGAAAGGTGAGATAATCTCTCCAAGTTCATGTCTACTAGTAGTTTCTGATTTGAGCTCTGAAGCGACACAGAAGCCAGGAGCAATGGAACACACCTGTGGTGGCACAGTCTGACAAAGCGTCGTGGGGCAGTAGAAAGGACAATGTATAAAGACTGCACGGCCTGAGCCAGGTCTCTTCCACGGCTTCCGTGTCCATCCAGAAGAGGGCTCTGACAGTCCTGAGATGCCCTCCAGCTGAGCATGCTCTCTTTCTAAGTCTCATCTTTTTACAAAAATGGGTTCCCAAACAACAGAAAGGAGAAAAGGGACTCATTTGAGTGCAGGAGCCTTCCTAGAATCCTGGAAATGATACCACCCATGTGGACAGTTACATATTCCATGTGTAGAAAGGCCTGGCTCTGGCAAACAAGGTAGGAGATGAAGAAGGAGTGTGCCCTTGAGGTAGCTGTGGATGAACAGAAGGCTGACCCAAGAACTGGCTGAGCAAACCAGGGTTGCACTGAGGGCATGTCCCAGTCTAGGAGGAGTGGGGACCACATCCCGGACCTACCAGTGCTTCCATCAAAGCCCCCCACGGCGTAGAGCAGGTCATTGAGCACGGCTGCACCCAGAGTGCTCCGGCGCTCCTGCATGCTGGCGATGGACGTCCACTGGTCCTTCACACCATCATACACATCCACTGTCCGCACGCGCAGTGAGCCGTTAAATCCACCCACAGCATACACGTGACCAGCCATGAACACCACACCTGAGGCACAGGAAACCAAGGCATCGAGGTCATCTCAGGCAGCTGATCACTCGTGCTGATGAGTGACAGTGCGGGGGCCAGGCAGTCACATGAATAATTCTCCACAGAAAGTGATCTCCAACTTTACAGAATAGGAAGTCATTGAGGGACTCACTGGATTTCTATTCATATATGCTTTTCCAAGGGTGTTTGATTCAAGCAAATACTGGTACTAGCTTCAAGTCCCTAAGCACATAGCAACTACCCCAGAAGGGGTAGCCAGATATTGGGCAAGTGGGGAATGGAAAGGAAGAGAGTTTGTAATGCACACGTTTGTGGAAACAAGGAGCAATTCAGGATTGCCAGCAGTAAGCAGAGACAGACTGGGGAAAGGCAGGCTGCTTACCTGCTCTGCATCTCCTGGAGGGAAGCTCAGCTATCTGGTCCCACCGGTCCTCTTCAAAATCGTAGCATTCCACACTGCGGATTGCCTTGGGTGCCTGGCCACCAACCACAATCATGACCTCCAGAAAGACAAACAGACATTGGCTGGGTCTCCACAACATGTGGATTCATGAATGATCAATCCCTGGCACTTCCACATGCCAACTGCCCAGGGTTCACGAATGATCTGCCATGCCCGTTGATGACAGAGTTACATACATGAAGATGCTACCCAGAATCACCAACAGATAGACTTTTCTTGCACAGTCAGTCCTAACAAACACAATTGTAAGGTCTACCCTTCCCAAAGACTTGTGCTCAGGGCTACGTTGGTGGTACATGTAGCCACTCAGGACATCTACAATCTCAATGCCCTCAAGGATTTGAGCCAGGGGACTCAATTCTTTTATCAAAACAAAATATTCCAAAATACATATATAAACTTGAATATATTTTTGGAATAGAGGGCAGAACTTGGATGCATGTTTAAAGGTAAAATTACTTTAAAAATATTTCTGAATACACAGACTACAGGGGGGCACTTATTCATTGTAGTCTGCGACAAAACTGTGAAAGACTGCTTTGAGGTAGTTCCCAGAGAAATGTATTTAACTGATGATGTTCTGAAAAATCGTGCTAACAATACCATCTCCACAAGTAAGGTAGTAGCTACCACTGCTGGTCACTGTGTGAAATGCCTGGTCATTTACTCATCATGTTAACTCTGTGAAGTAGATGTTTTCTGTATTGACAAATAAGGAAATTAAAGCTCAGAGAACATAAACAAATTGCCCAAGGTCACACAGCTGCAAGCGGAAGAACAGAGACCGAAAACCAAGTCTACCTGATGGAGAGGTGAAGGCAGTCCCACCCCTCTCCTGCTCCAGACACAAGGTCCACGCAAAGACAGCTCACTACGTCTGCAGGTCACATTTCATTGGTGAGTCAGGAGATGAATTTTATGGATTGCAACCAACGTACTTTTAATAGAGCAGCACAGAAAATATAGGAAGGGTGTTATTTCATGAAACAGTTGGTATGCTTATACACATGTGTATGTGTCTCCCGGATCACAATTTAAACAGATTTGTTAGTGTGGGGTATAGTCAGGAAAGAAAAAAAAAAAAAAAAAAAAAAAAAAAAGCCACTGCTCCAGCTATAGTATTAGAACTGGAGCATTTAATTGTGGTATCCCTATTGTGACTTTGGTCACATGTTAGTAATAACTAAAAAATAAAGTAGCAAAGTTAACAATCGTATATATGTTTTAATAAACTGGTACAAATTCATGGTTGTCTCCATAACAACATCACTCTCACGGCTATTCTAAGAGGCCTTCTTACATGACGAGGAAGGTGTGGGAGTCACAGGCAGCCAATCAGTAGGAATCACAGGACATTCTCATTACCTGTAGCTTGTATTATGTACTCCAGTGGTTCTCAAACTTCAATCACCTTGAGGGTTGTTAAAACACAAAATGCTAGGCCCCCCTCCTCAACCCTGCCAGAATTGCTGATTCAGCAGGTCTGGAGTAGGACAGAGACTGTGCATAACAAGTTCCTGGTTGATGCTGGTGCTTCTGTTCCAAAGCATCTATCATACGAGGAGGCAGAACCAGCGCTGACTACTATTGCTCATCAATCATTTATGTCCCAAGATTCCACATCCAGGCCACCCACTGCCCATGTGGGTGGTCACAGCTGTCTGTGGTCAAATGTGGGTAACCAATGTTCAAAAACTCAGAACTCAGTTCTGACTTCTGGAACATTCCAAAGGAACCCAAGACACCCAGTGCAAAATTAGAGTTGCTGCTACTGCTTCTGGAAATAAACATTCTACATTTGACTCTCCATGACACAGCTCAAAGGGTCCACTGCTCTGTATCAAGAGCAGCCCTCTTCAGAGAAAACCTGAATTTGACATTACTTCCCATCTGTAATTCTTTGCTTAGATAGGCATCCATGACGAGTTTAAGGGGGAGTTAAGGAACACAGCCTTTTGGCAAGCTTCAGACAATGTCCACCTTACTCCTCCAGGGCCCAGTGACTTGCCGTGCATTCTTAAACATGCCTAGGACTTGTACCGTCCTTCCAGTTTTGAGTTGGTAAAGCTAAAATGAAGGCACAATACTGCAACAATTTTCCATGAAATCTGGTTCTGGGGACTGGGTGAGAATAAAACCAGGTTTTAATTTCCTTTTTACAGTGACCTCAGGCACTCAACACCTTCCATTCCCTCTCCTTGAAACATTCTCCCCCATTCCTGATTCCTCTGCTCTAACACATGCTTATTTTTCAGGTCTCAGTTTACATGTCACCTCCTTCAAAAGGACCTCTCTGATCTCAAATATGAGTTAATGTCCCTTCTCTGAGATCACACATGCCCTGTGTTCTCTCATTAAAACTGGCCCACACTGTGTTCTAACCTCCTAGTGACCTCGTCTCCCTGCCTGGATGGTGAGCCTTGGCGGGGAAAAAAATCTATCTGCCTCAGTCACCAAGATAACCTCGGGGCCTTCTGGTGTCAGGTAAAAGTAGGACTCAGATATTTATTTGGGATAAGAAATGAATGAGTGGCAAGGAGCATATGTAAGAAACCAAATTTTAAAAAAATACACGGTTAAATCAAAGAAAATACACAATCCAGAATGTCACTTGCTGGGGTTAATACATGTTGGCCACCAGATTACAATTTGAGAAGAAAAAAATAAATAAAGAGAGAAAAAGAGAGCTTTTTCCATCTTTTCACTCAACCACCAGAAGAAAGAGAGTTTATTCTTTGTACAAGTTATCAGGCTTTCTCTGTTTAAAAAAAAAAAAAAAAGAAAGCCGAAGCTTTCGAGGAACCTCACCATGCCCCAGAAACAATCTTACACCAGGAGAAGGGAGGTACATTCATATTGGAGAAAAAACAAGCACTTGTCTCTTGAGAATTGGCGTAGTTACACAGAAGCATTACTATACAAACGCAAAAATTCCAATGCTAAGGTAAAACCTGAGTAGAAAAACAAAAGGAATACAGGACAAGGTTTTCAAAACGAACTTCCCTTTGAGCTCATAAAGCCATTGTTGAGGGACGACTGTGAACATTAAACCTCATAATTTGGGAAGAGTAATTATGAGCTTGTGTGGAGCAGGACCACTGGTTTCTGAAAATGCAGAGATGGCTCAAGGCAGGAGGAGATGCACTTTCGGCTTCTTTCACAGGCCTAAGAAAGCCAATTTCTATGGCAGGCTTTGCAAGAGGCCACCATACAAGGAACACTATACTCGTTGTGTGATCATGCTGAGTAAAAGAAATAAATTTCCTATCTTGAATACTAATGGATGGTCGTTTCCATAGATACCTGATCCTAGCAACCAATTAGACAAAAATGAGTATTCCCCAAGTCTACATGCATTACATCTCTAAAATTATAAACCTCTAGCTACTTAGGAAGATCATAAGATGTCAGGGCATGAAGACATTTAAACGATTCTCTCCTACAAGCCCTTATTTTACATTTCCAGAAAAACTCAGCCCCACAATGCTCAACGGGCATATTTCTTTCTTTCTCCAACACCTCTAAGTCCAAAAGATTTGTAATGCCTATAATAGAAATTACTGAAGCAAATCGGCTTATTTAACAATTGCTATTTTTAACATGTATCTTTTAAGGTAACCCTGAGGAAGATCTACCAGGGATCATATGGGAATCACAATAAAGAACTGGTTCCAGGCTAACAATTATGCTAGACCAAATAAAATGTAATCATGTTGAAGGACAGCAGTGTACTCGGGAGTCTTGCAGGGCACTGCAGGGTCCTAACCCCAAGTCTCATCTGCCACCGTGTTGAAGGCTACAGAAGTTCTGGTGGATGGAGAGTTCTGGTTGACAGAATACAGGTAAGCCAGACTCAACCATGGACGGCATGGCTGTTGGATAACTCCCAAGGAAAACACTGTCATTGTGGAAAGTCCAAATGGCCACTTATTTTAGGGAGCTTAGTGAAACCATGGAAAGACTACCTGATGATTCCTTAGGAAAGAAAGTTCACTCCCAGCCTAGCGAGATGGTTTTTAAATAAATATATAAGACTATCTCCTCCCACGGAGGATTCTGACTCTAGCAGCATGACTAGAGCAGCGAAGACATGTTAGTCACTCCTCACAGAGTATGACAACCACTCTGTGTGAGAACCAGGAGGTACCCAAGACTAGCCAGGGAGAGGTACAGCAGGTGAACAGAGCAGAGACTTCTGGCTCACTTGTGAGTCAGGATCCTAACCTCTAAGTCATCAGACTCTCCAGTAGGGTGATAGGAACAACGTGGGCTCTGTACACTGTTGTCATCAGGCAAGAGTGGAGTGTGTGTCCAAACTCTCTTCCATGACCGGTGAGCTGGGCAGAAGGTAGGCCCAGCCAGTCGGTCCCTCGGGCCAGGGCAGGAAGCGAGACTCTCTCTTACCCTGGTGCGTGGGGCCGCAGGGCTAACACCAATTCTTCCGAGGAGCATGTTGAGGTCGAGGCAGAAGACTTGTCCCCGCAGGTTCCTGAGCAACAGATGCTCTAGGCAAGGACCGACAGCCAAAGCGCAGAGACAATGGGAGTTGGAGAACCAGGAATGTGACAGCAAGACCCAGGGAAGACAGGAGTGAGAATATGGACTTTGGAGTCAGGCACATCTGGGCTCAAATAGCAGCCCAGTCACTAAATAGCTGTGTGACCGTGGGCAAAACATTTAACCTTGCCAAACCTCACTGCCATTACCTGTAACATCAACATAATAGGATGTTTCTCTCGTGGAGGCCAGGAGCCTTAAATGTCATAAAGCACTTAGCACACAGCTTGGTAAATCGTATATACTAAATGTTAGCTTCTAGTATTTGATCAACACCAGCATCATTACTATTGTTTAAAACAGTTGTTAAAAAACAGACTCCCAATAAATGGTAGAAAAGGACACTTACATGATCTTTAAAGAGAAGAGTGAACACCACTAATTCCAGGGTGATGGTGGGACTTTTTGAGGGCCCCAGGGTGTTTTCTAGGTGTGGCCTGGGTCCATCTGAAGGATCAAGATGGAAAAGGAGCAGTGCCGATCCAGGAGCCTGGCCCAGGTGAGAAGTCATCCTACCCACCCTGCCAATAGCCTTGTCTCCAACACCATCTACTGGACAGCCCAACTAGGGAGGAAGCTGCCTACTTCTGGCCCAAATGGCTTTTCGGTGTCATTTTAAAATTGCTGAATAGAGATGTCACTTGAACTGAAATGACAGTGCAAAGTGCCAGGCTCAGTACATCTCCAAAGGCTCATTTGCATCTTGCTGGGACCTCATTTCTCTGCTGCCATCTGTGGAACAGGGTAACGTAGGAGTGTTTTGAGCAACTGGGAGACAGCCTCTGGTTGTCCATGGCAACCCAGCCTTGGGGAAGGACTGGGCGGTGCATGTGTGGGAGCCCAGATGATGCTATTAGCTGTTCCAGCTTGAATGTGTCAGTATGATTTGTGCATATGTGGCCCAGGAAAAAAACACCCTCATTCGCCTCTACAGCTATCTCAAGGCAGAGCCCTATTTCTTTCAGGGAGGGAGCTTGACTGGCAAACAGGTTTGCTGTTGAGAACTGATGAAAACAGGGCAAATCTCTCTCTACCACCTTGTTTCTCAAAGACTGCTCTGTCAGGAAGCCTATCTGGACTGAATTCATGAAAGCCCAGACCAGCCTGCCCTTGCAATTCCTGCAGCTGTTCCTGTAGTCCAATTATCTCCTTATTTTTCTTCCTCCACTTATTTGGCCACTTACATATTTCTATCTCGAGTTTCTTTCCACACAGTACCCAGCAAAAATGCTTTTATGAAATATGGAAGCCATATAATAGAACAGTTAAAAGCACAGGGTCTAGTACCAATCATCCTGTGTTTGAATCTCAGGTCTACTATTTGCTAGCTGGGATTTAAAGGTGTGTAACACATTATTTAATAGTCCTTCATTCAAGAGATGGTATTTGATTCCCCTTCCCTTGAGTGTGGGCTGGACTTACTGACCTGCACCCAGCAGATAAAATACAGCCAAAGTGATGGGATATCATTTGGAGAACAGGTTATAAAAAGACTAGAGTTTCTGTCTTGAGCATGTTCTCTCATTGTCTTGCTGTAGAATCACTCACCCTGGGGGAAACTAGTTGCCATATCATGAGGACACTTGGGCAACTTAGGGAGAGGCTGAGAGGGTAAGGAAGCTTGTAGAAACTTGTAGAAGCTTCTTGCCTGATGAAAGAAACTCACCATGACAGTGAGCTTAGAATCAGATCCCCCCACACTGCAACCTTCCCCCTGCCAAATAAGCCTGGAGATGGCTGCAGCCCTAACTGAGAGCTCAACTACAAATTTACAAGAGGCCCTGGGCCAGGATGACCCAGCAGAGACACTCTGGAACTCCTGCTCACGGAAACATTAAGATAATAAACCTTTATTGTGTTAAGCCACCAAGATTAGGTAATTTGTAACACAGAAATGGATAACTTAGTACATAATGAGTAGGTGACATAACCCAAAATCTAATTTCTCATGTGTAAAATGGGGATAATTAAGATGTAAATCCTAGGAGACAATAAATGTACATCACTTAGCCCAGTGATTGGCACATTCTGAGTGCTCACATTAGGGAAGTTATCATTATCTCCTATTATCATCACTGTGGAGTTAGTATTGTACACTGGTCAAAAAGTACAGGTTTTGAGTCGGCCAGACCCAGATCCAAACCTTCATGCTGCCACTTGGCTGTGAAACCCTGGGGTCATTCAATCTCACTGAATCTCCAACATGGAGTCTTCTCCAACATTAGAACTTCAAGGGTTGTTATGAGGATAATATACTGTACATAAAGTGCTTTGCCTGAAACATAAGGAAAGTGTATTTATACAATCATTCTTGTGTCATCATGAATGCCTTTGGTGATAAGGACAATGACCCAGGGAAGGACAAAACACATCGGAGGCTGGGGGCCAGTCCTCTCCTGCAGTTATTTAAACCAATTTCTGGATGTTCCCTCTCACAGACAATATCCATTTGACTTGGGGTCAGCTCAGGGGTCAGCTCCTGAAGAAAGTTTTCCCTAATCCCTCACCCCTCTCCATGCTCCCAGACTGTCCTACCCATACCTCCAGTGTGGCACTTACATGGTCCATTGTAGTTGTCTTTTTACATCTGTCTCCCTTCCCCTGAATATGGAACACTATGAGGAAGGGACCAATTCATCTGAGGCTTTGTGGCTCTAGCACCAAGCCCTGTGCCTGGCAGTTAGTGACTTCTCAATGCAAGTGTGTTGAATGAGTGAATTAATAAATTAATGAGTTAATGCATGCATGATGGTTTATTAGTTTATTACTGGTGCTATTTTTTATCTCAATACTTCAAAACCTATCTAAACCCCCAGAACAACAACCAGATTCATTCAATACTGGACCTGTGGGCTGAACCACATGTCCTAGAGTCAATCTCATTAGTGATCAAAGGAGAATATGAAGCAGGGGATAAATCCTCACTGCATTCATGCAAAAACACATGTATGGATGTGGACAGTATTGGAAAACAACTAGGGTTGATAGAAATGGTCAATACTAAATCTCCATGAGGTTATTTCTTTAAAAAATATACCTCCTTCAGGGTGCCTGTCTGGCTTAATCAGTAGAGTGTGCAACTCTTGATCTCAGGGTTGTAAGTTCGAGCCCCAAGCTGGGTGTAGGGATTACTCTAAAATAAAACCTGGGACACTGGGGTGGCTCAATCAGTTAAGCATCTGACTCTTTTTTTTTTTTTTAATGTTTATTTATTTTTGAGAGAGAGAGAAAGACCATGTGAGCAGAGGAGGAACAGAAAGAGAGAGAGACACAGAATCCTAAGCTGTCAGCAGACAGCCTGATGCGGGGCTCGAACTCATGGACTGAGAGATCATGACCTCAGCCAAGGTCAGACACTTAACCAACTGAACCATCCAGACATCCCATGCATCTGACTCTTGATACTGGCTTAGGTCGTGATTTCACGGTCATGGGATTGGGCCCCACACTGGGCTCTGCACTGAGTGTGGAGCCTACTTGGGATTCTCCCTCTCTGTCTCTCTTTGCCCCTTCCCCACTCACATGCACTTACTTTTCTGTTCTCTCTCAAAATAAATAAACTTCAAAAAATTAAAAATACAATCTTTTATATATATGTATACACACACACACACACACACACACACACACACACATGTATCTTTCATTCATGAAACGTTTTACTATTGTCCACCCTTTGTTAGACTCCAGGCTATGTGCCAAGAACAGAGATAAATAACACATGCTATCATGGTACCTATAGTTTCATGAAGTAGTAACACTCTTAAAGAGAACCCTGAATACCTCCCTAAAGTGTGAACCCAGGGAACATGGTTATCTTCTGGAATTACTGCCCCTGTTTTTCAGAAGCCAATGAAGGACCTCTCCTCCATTAAATAACCTTTCTCATCAATTGTATTTCTATATAGTAGCAATAAACTGTTAGAAATTAGACTTAAAAAAACATTTATAAGAGCATCAAAAACTATGAAATATCTAGGAATAAATCTGACAAAAGATCTGTAAGAATCATACATTGAGAACTACAAAATGTTGCTAAGAGAAATTAAAGAAGACAAAAGTAGGGGCACTTGGGTGGCTCAGGAGGTTGGGCGTCCAACTTCAGCTTGGGTCATGATCTTGCATTTTGTGGGTTCCAGCCCCATGTCGGGCTCTATGCTAACAGCTCAGAGCCTGGAGCCTGCTTCAGATTCTGTGTCTCCCCCTCTCTCTGCCCCTCCCATGCTCATGTTCTGTCTCTCTCTGTCTCTCAAAAATAAATAAAAAAAATTTTTTTTAATGTTTAAGAAGACAAAGTAAGTGGAGATATATACTGTGTTCATGGGTCAGAAGATTTAGTACAGTAGTCTTCTCCCACCATCTACAGTTTTGCTTTCTGCAGTTTCAGTTACCTATGATCAACCTTGGTCCAGAAGCAGACAATCCTCCTTCAGATGTATAGTCAGAAGGTCAATAGTAGCCTACATCACTCCCCTCCCTTCATCTCATCTTGTAGGCATTTTATCATCCCTCATCATCACAAGAGGAAGGGTGAGTCAGTACATTAAGATATTTTGAGAGACAAAGAAACCACATTTATATAACTTTTATTACAGGATATTGTTACCATTTTTCTATTTTACCACTAGTTATTGCTGTTAATCTCTTACTGTGCCTAATTTGTAAATTAAACTTTATTGTAAGTGTGTATCTATAGGAAGAAAATAGTATATATAGGGTTCAGTATAATCTGATCTGCAGATTCAGCCATGCATGGAGGGACTTGGAATGTATCCCCCAGGGATAAGGGAGAACTACTTTATTGTTAATATGTGAATTCCCCCTAATTGATTCTAAAAATTTAGCACAATCTTTATCAAAGTCTTTTTTGTAGAAACAGTCAAGCTGATTCTAAATGATAAATGAACATGCAAAGGACCTAGAATAGACAACACAACTTTGAAAAACAAAACTGGAGGACTCACACTACCTGATTCCAAGACTTACTACTAAGTTAGTGGTCAAGGCAACATGGTATTGGTGTAAAAACAGATAAATAGATAACAGGAACAAAATAGGGTCCAGATATACACCAACACACAAATAGCCAATTATTTACAACAGAGATGTCAAACCTACTCAATGGATAAAAGAGAATATTTCCAATAAATGCTGTGGATATTCATGTACAAATAAATGAACCTTGACCCTTATCTCACACACCATATTAAAAAGCAATCTCAAAATAGATCATAGACCCAAATGTAAAACCTAAAACATTAAAATTTCTAGGAAAAAAATCATAGGAGAAAATCTTTGTGATTATAGATTATGCAAAGATTTTTTTTTAGATAAAACAAAATACATGAATCTTAACAGAAAACAATTTCACAAAATTTAAAACTTCTACTCTCCCAAAGATACTGCTAAGAAAATAAAAAAGACAAAGCATAGTTTGGGAGAAAATACTTGCAAAATATAGATTTGATAAAAGACATATCCACAATATATACAGGATTCTTACAACTCAATAAGAATAAAATAACCCAATTCTTTTAAAGGGGAAAAAATTTGAATAGACTTCACCAGTGAAGATATATAGACAGCAAATAAACACATGAAAAGATGCTCAACATCAGCAGTCCTTAGAGAAATTCAAATTAAAACCACACATACCTACTACAGTGGCTAAAATGGTTTAAAACAGATAATAAGTAGCATTAAGTACTGTGGAGTAAGTGGAACTCTCGTACCTTGCAGATGGGAATGCATAATGGTACAGCTTGAAAAACAGTTGTCTTGAATGTCTTGAGAAACAGTTTCTTGTAAATTTAAATATAAGCAATTTCTTATCAATTTAAACATATACTTACCAGCAATCCTATTCCTAGGTATTTACCCAAGAGAAATTAAAATGTAAGTCCAAACAAGGATCTGTAAGTGAATGTTCAAATAGCTTTATTTGTAAAAGCCAAAAGTAGACATCCAAATGTCCATCAAATGGTGAATGGATAAACAAATTATAGGACGTCCATGTGATAGAATATTACTCAGCAATAAAAAGGAACAAACTCTTTATACATGCGACAGTGTGGATAAATCTTAAAAGCATTATGCTAAGATAAAGAAGGAAAGCTCAAAAGGCTACATATGTCATGATGTCATTTATATAACATTCTAGAGAAGACAAAGCTAGAGGGACAGAAATCACATCATTAGTTGCCAAGGCCTGGGGGGGTACAAGAAGGGACTTGACTAGAGAGCACCACAAAGAAACTTTGTGGAGTGCTTAAAATATTCCATATTTTGATTAGGATGTTAGTGAATGACTACGTGCATTTCTCAAAATTCATCAAATTGTCTCCCTAGTGAATTTTATTGTGTATAATTTGTAATACCTCTGTAAAACTGAATTTAAAAGAAAACAATCTGGGATGTTGATGATGGGGGAAACTATGCATGTGTAGGGGCAGAAGGTATATGGAAAATTGCTGTACCTTACCCTCAATTTTGTTGTGAACCTAAAATAGCTATAAAAATATAAAGTCTTAATTTGAAAATAAAAAGTAGTAAATGTATTGGAAATGCATCTCTTAATAAGATGAGTGGGATGGTATAAGACTTTAATTAAAGGAGATTTGGTATTCTAAAAACATAATAAAGAAAGAAAAGAAAAGACAAGACAAAATTTCATTTGTCACCAAAAGCTGAAAACCTGTCTCTGGGAGGCAATCTAGTATAAAAGAACAAGCATAGACTTTGGAGTGGAACAGACCTTGGTTCAAACCCCAGCTCTGCACTTACTAGCTGTGTAACTGGGCAAGTTACTTAACCTCTCTGAGTAAACTCAGTAAAGGAGGGATATCAATAGTGCAGCCCTAATATTGTGATGATTTAATGAGATAATTACCTCTGATAATCCTCAAAGTGATAGTTTCCCTCAGCATACCCCACTCCTCAAACCTACAGTGGGGTTCCCCTCACTAATTTAAGTGTCCAAACAATGGTGACAGAGTAGAGTTTGAGAAGCAGGTTGGACAATGTAACCTTAAATCATTCAAGGATTAAAGTTAGGGGAACAATGAAGCTAAGAGCAGCAATGTCTTTTTTATAATTCCTTCAACAGATTCACAAGAAGTCTTGATTCTAGCTCCCCACAGAACTCTATGTGCTCAAGAATCTAAACATTTTCATTCTGAAAAGAGTGTTTCCTAAGGAGTAGAGAGGACAGTGGGACAACCGTGGTCTCATTAAAAAGGGGTGGACTGTTACCAATTACAGATTCATTATGTCAAAAGGGAGGGGTGGTCTCAGCAGGCGGAGTTTGGACTCAGACACAAACTTGGCTTTGATTTTTAAAACTGTCTTCTTGTGGGTGTGTGTGGTAAAAACTCGATGTGGAGTCTAGAAAAGGAAAGGTAACTACGTATGGTTTCCACACAAAGAAACTGGGCCAGTTCTGCACCATTGCCTTAGTTCCAGAACACACTCCCCAGCAAAAGATGTTGGTAACTTGTTAACATATAGGATAAGAACCTCCTTTTCCAAGGAGAAAAGCCACAAAGACATGCAACAATGCCAGCTGGTAACCCAGGATGCAGAAAGCCTCCTCCATGTAAAACAATAGTCCATCTTAGAATCAATAATCTCAAGACCTCAATAGACAAGCTTATGTAAATTTAGATCATAATGAAGGTGGTATTCAGATTGATGGGGGGAAAGGGAGATTATTCAATAAAACAACTTTGGCGCAACTGGCTCATCATTTGCAATAGGAATAAAGCTGGATTCCTACCCTCTCTCCTTATACTAAAATAAATTCTAAGTGCATCAAAGATTCAAATGTAAAACAGAAATCGTTAAAGTACTTGAGAAAACATGAGAGCCTTTTTTTCTTTAATCTGAGAGTATAGAAAACATTTCTAAGCAGGATGTAAAACCTAAGCTATAAAGCAAAAGACATAACAATTTAACTACTTAAAACTGTTTTGGGGGATTCAAAAAAATGCTATAATTAAGTTTAAAGGCAAACTGCAAACTAAGAAAAAAATATGTGAAATACACATGAAAGCCTAATCCCTTTAAATTAAAAACAGCCCTTAAAAACCATTAATAGGAGCCCTTGGGTGGCTCATTCAGTTAAGTGTCCAACTCTTGGTTTTGGTTCAGGTCATGATTTCATGGTTCCTGAGATCAAGCCCCACGCTGGGCTCTGTGCTGATAGCACAGAGCCTGCTTGGGACTCTCTCTCTCTCTCTCTCTCTCTCTCTCTCTCTCTCTGTGCCTCCTCTGCTCATTGCACTCTCTGTCTCCCTTTCAAAATAAATTAACATTAAAAAAAACCACCATTAATTAAAAACATACAGTCCAATAGAAAAATGGGCAAAGTACATGAACAGAAAATTCCCCTAAAAAAGAAATACAAAAGCCATAATCGTATGAAACCAACATTAGAGTCTCACTTACAAGAAATGCAAACTAAAACAAGAGGTCATAAATTACATAGAAATGTTTGTAATATAAAAAAAAAATGGAGATGATAAAAAGGTCCATCAATAGAAGACAGTTAAATAAGTAATGGTACATAAACATAATTAAATTCCATGTACCTATTATAATTTAATGCTGGTTTCACCTATACTGATAATGATGAAAGTAGTCTGTTGAGTAGGGAGATAAAAATGATACTCAATCTGTGGAACAAGATTCCATTTATCTGAAAGTATACATTTTTTATCTATTTGTGACTAGGTGCACAGAGATATGTCTGGGAGAAAATTCACCAAGGTAACAGCAGTGACTGCCCCTGGGTGGAGGAATTTCAGGTGATTTTTACTTTATTTCAAAAATGTAGTAGCCTTTTAACAGTCTGCAATGACCATATATTTCTATAATTGAAGAAAGCAAAGTTATTTTCATTTTGAAAAATATGAAGTCATTTCAGTGCAATATTTCAATAAAATGAAACCAAAGCATCAACACGCAGGAAGACAAATGGCCAGCCAGACCAAGGCCCTTGCCTGGTGGCTGCACCTTCTAACATGCGCTGGGCAATAGGAAGCTGACAAGTAGGTACATACACTCAGGTTTACAAAGATGAAGCCAGGTGCAGGATGGTGTGGGTTCACAGAACAGGTTTGGAGGGTGAGAAAGACACCATTCAAACACTGGCTCTACTACACTGGCTGTGTTGACCTTGGGCAAGTCACTTAATCTCTCTGACCTTCCGTTTCCTCTGTGTACAGCTAGGATACCTGCCTCTACCGTACAGGGCTATTGAGGGGATTAAGAAAGCTCTACTGTGATACCTTTAAGCTTACTGTTTGCCCCTGAAGCAGGACTCAGCAAATGCCAGTGAGTCATATTATTATCTGGGAGATTTATAACCTTCATCCACACTGCACCCACTGAACTCTCCATCACCCAGGGTCACAACACAGAGTGGAGAGGAAGCACAGACCCTGGAGAATCTCAACATCTGGTCTTGGACAACATGCTTCTCCAGCACTCTGAAACCCTTCCTGGAAGCAGCAGACAAGGAGTAGGGCAGCCAGACAGAAAGAGGAGGAGGAGGAGGACAAAGCAAAGGTCTACACAATGCCCTGGGGCTGCCGGCTGTGCGGTAGCTGAGTCAACACAACTCACTCCTCTCTGCTCACCTTTCCTCCTGGGTTGGCTGGGACCTTTCCTGAGACATCAGCATATTAGGATCCTAGACGGCCTACTGGAAGGCCAACCTGGAATGGACTTTAGACACCAGCCAGTGCAGGACCTTTCATTCTGTAGATGAAAGACCTGAGGACCAGAGAGGCAGGGCCTTGCAAGGAACCAAAGCAGCCAATACCCGGTCTGGCAGCCCTAACTGTTCTGTAGGGCTCTGTGGTGAGAGAAAAGAGCCAGACTAGGACCAAATTCAAATAATGGCCTAGAAATCACTAAGTCAAGAAACACAAAGCCATTCCTCTGCTTCCAACACAAATAGAACCCAGACCAAATAAGGAGAGGAGATGAAGGAGTTATTCTCAAAACTCTCTGGTGCCTCTGGAGGTTACCTTGAAATTCTTAGGACAGGAAGACCCTGCAAGAGAGAGGTACCAGCAGATTCAAAATGAACCAGGAGACTCCATCTCTTAGCTGGTAAATGCAACCAAGAAGCAAGGCAGCCACAGGTGAGGAAAGACTTGGAGCCAGCAATGGAAGGCCACTTTCCCAGAACACAGCCCTGACAGCTGGCACCTACTGGGCTGGGGCTTACCTTGGGCAGGCTGACTGGAGTCCTGGGCTTGGTCCTTGGGTTCTTAATCAAGAGCCTCTGATCCAGAGGGAGCAGGTGGTATTTCATGGCCTCGATGAGGAAGTCCTTACAGGTGTTGTTATTCTTTATCAAAGCTTCTTCTTCAACCGTCTGGAGGTAATAACCCACAGGTGATCCAAGAGCAGACTTCAGCTGCATTTCCCACACTGTCTCCTGAGTCATTCTTGTATTCCCACACTCTTTTATTCACCCACCACATCATCTCAGCCCCAAGAGAAAGACCACATACTTACAACTTAGTGCCCACCTCCTGCATTTCAAGAACACAGTGGGGTGAAGTTATTAAGTTCTGGCATCAAACAGAAAGACATACAACCTCAGTGGTTGTGTTTGTTATGTTAGTTTGCAGGCTTAAATGGAATTATGCAAAACAAAGACAATTAGCTGTGCTGAAGGCTTCATCCCACATTCCTCCTAATATGAATGCTTTATAATGTTTAGGGCAAATGGTCAGACATTTGAGAGGAGAGAGAGGGAATAAGGAAGAGAGCAGAATCCATTGGTCAACGTTTGGCAGCATGGAGTATGACAAAGTGACAGTCAAGAAAAACTCCTATTCATTTTCTTACAGTGAAAGCTGCAGGGACAAAACTGGCCAGTGAGGTGCTCTATAAAGAATGGTGATATTAGAGGACAAAGAATGTCCTGCACCAAAGTCCCACCTACAGACCTCATCTTGGACCCTATCCAAGCTGGAACTATGGCTTCTGCACATACTCCAAAGCGATGTCCCAAAGCAGATGCTCAGCAAGTATAAGCCTAAATATTTCGTGAGCAACACCAAGGGTGAAACCATGCAAGTGCTCAATTCTCAAATCTCTGTCCTGTGGCCTGGGTCAATTGCTCTGTGGCTTATCTGTAAGGGGTAGTATGGTCTTCAGAGGCCACTTCATGTTTCCTTTGCTGGAGTATTTAGGTGCTATCAGGAGAGATCAATTCGATTCAATAGCTAACGATGATGGAACGTCTCATTGTCGGATAGCCCAGTGCTGGACTCCAGGAAGAAAAAGATGAACAAGAAATGGGTTCTGACCCTGAGGCACTCAAGTCCAGTCAAAGAAAGAGAATGGCCTCCCCATCTCAATTATCTCAGCCCTCAAGCTGGTCATGCACAAGGGCTGACTGAGTCTCACCTGTAGCTGTCAATGGAAATGTGGCCAGGCCATCACCTAATGGGTAGCATTGGAGCTGGCAGGAAAAGAAGGACTGGTATGACAGGGCCTCTCTCACCAATGGGCACCTCCTTCCCCAAAGTGATCCCCAGGAACACTCCATTTTGGGGGAAGGTTTCCCTAACCCCCCCCACCCACACTAAGGGACTGACCCAAGTTGGGACAAGTCATAAGCTTTTAGGATCGGTTAAAAAAATTAAAAAGTAAGAGAGAAGATCTCTTACAAATCTCAGAAGGAAGGTGAAATGCATAAACAGCTACTTCTCCCAAAGGTGCATTCAGCTTGAATGAGAAGTTCTCCCAGAGATTTAATGCTTCACCATACAGAGTTTCAATTTGGGGTGATATGAAAGTTTTAAGGATGGGTATGTGATGGTTGTACAGCATGGTGAATACAA
The DNA here is from genome assembly GCF_024362965.1 of Panthera pardus. NCBI lineage: Eukaryota > Metazoa > Chordata > Mammalia > Carnivora > Felidae > Panthera > Panthera pardus. The sequence goes on along the minus strand of NW_026526765.1, from coordinate 124,779,594 downwards.
TTAACACACTGAAGTGTACACTTACAACTGGTCAAAATGATGAAGTTTATGTTTTATATATATATATATATACACACACACACACACACACATATATATATATAATCACAACTAAAAAGTTTTAAGATATAACATTACACTCTACAATATTTCAAAGTATTTAATAAAGACTAATAAATGTTAGCTATCAAAAACAAACAAACAAAACCACCTTCCCCAGAAGTCACTGTTGGTGCAGGTCTGCCCAAGACTTTCCTACGTCCTCCCCCACCAAGATCAGCCAACCCCAGAGGGTTATACTATTTCAAAGTTTCAAGGTCAACTGAGGTTTACTGAGACAACCTCTTCCAGAGGTGTTCTAAAGACAGTCCTTTAAAAGCAGCAGGGGGATTCTCACACAACAGTGCTCATGCCCATTGCCTCTGACCCCCTTCCTCTCCAGATCTAATCCCTACTTTGCCATAATGACCCAAGAACTATTTTCTAACATCTTTAAGTTTGAGTTGTGGACACCGGATTGAGGTTGTGACCAGGGGTCTCAAAGGCCTCTTTAATTTTCCCTGGAACCCAGGTCCACAGATAGCCCTTCTTGTGGAAGTGAGCCTGTGCTGGAGGCCAGATGTCCATGTCTACCTTTGGTCAGTTTCCCACAGTACAGTAGGAGGTTGGATTCTGAGACTGGGATCTCAGGCCCCTTCAGTCCCTCTGCTTAGGGGAACCTTTTTTTCAAGAAGGATATGCTGCCACCAGGGGGCAGTAGTACCATCCAAAGTATAAAATGCAGGGCACACATAAGGGCTGGCAAGTATATGCCTCAGCACCTGAGAAGGACTGAGGTTCAGAGATTCACAGAACATTTCACTGACCCCTTCGACCTGTGGTCAACAGGGTCACAAGCTGAGGACTTTACAAGGGCTTTTGAGGATAGAAACTTCTCCCGCTATTCCCAAGAGCATCCATGACCGTCAAAACAGCTGTAGTACCAGCTAGCATTCGCTCACATAGAGATGCAGCCTTTAAATGGATTATCTCATTATACCCCCAAACAACCCTATAAGGACAGGTGCTATTTTTATCAGATGGGAAGACTGAGGTTTAGAAAGGTTGAGTACTGGGACACCTGGGTGGCTCAAGTCGGGTAAGCGTCTGACTCCTGGTTTCAGCTCAGGTCGTGAACTCATGGTTTTGTAAGTTGGAGCCCTGCGTGGGGCTCTGCGCTGGCTCAGTAAGTTAAGCATCTGACTCTTGGTCTCAACTGAGGTCATGATCTCACAGTTCCTAAGTTCGAGTGCAGCACTGGGCTCTGGGCTGATGATGCAAAGTCAGCTTTGGATTCTGTCTCTCCTTCTTTCTGCCTCTCCCTTACTTGTGCTCTCTCAAAAAATAGATAACTAAACTTAAAGAAAAAAAAGGTTGAGTACTTGCCTAGTGTTAGATGGCTGGGAAGTGACAGAGCTAGGCTGCTGGGATGCTGAGCCTCCTCTCTTATCCTTGCTTCACACCTTCCATTCCCTCCAGAAACTTCTGGAAAGAGATGAGGGCTGGCCTACTGCCTCGGTGTTTTGTTTTGCTCATATATTTAAGTTTTACTCTTTGCTCACTTATAAGTGTATCTAATGCCAATGGATAAACAGAACAGAGAGTATTAAAGGGGGCAGCCTGCATAGTGGAAGGCAGGTGCTTCGGGGTCGACTGACTTGGATTTGAATCCTGACCCTGCCACCTATTCCCCAATAAATCTAAACCTCTATAAACCTCAAGGCCCAAAATTGTAAAAAGAGGGTTATCTATCTTTGCCTCACAGGGTTGTTATAAGGATTAAATAAGAAAATATGTGGCACTGTAGGGGCACCCCATCATTCTTAATTTTTCTTTCATCTTAGAGGAAGTCAAAGCAACACGTATCCTAGGTACCTGTGAAAGGTCGGTTTTTACAGTCCTGAATTGGGCTCCAACTTGCCTAACATGAAGGCAAAGAGAGTACAGAAACATTGTGGAAATGACCCTTCTTGCTTAGGTCCTCTACAATAAAAGCAACTAACTTCTAGTGAACATTTTTTAGGACCAGCTCCATGCTAAACACCTGACTTACATATTTACAACTACTTTGGTCCTCACAATAATCCTGCTGGGCTCTACCATAATTTCCCTTCCAGCAAAGAAGAAACTATGACTCGAAGAGGTAAAATAAAAACACAAAGCTAACAACTAGTAGAGCAAGAACTAAAACCTAAGTGTCTTATTCTCAAACTTACGCTTTTAGACCTCACACTACCATCTAATATAACACTGTATGTCAACTATATACCTCAATAATAAAAATTAAAAACAAAAAAAACCTTTACATTACCATGTCTCACACTTAAGCCAGTGGGTTGGTGCCTTCAGCCTGTGTAAAATACCCATAAACTCTCCAACCACCCCATACATCCAGGGTTGCCCACTGAAGGAAAGCATGTGGTGCTTCACACAGCACTCACCTGGACCAGGTAATCCCTAGGTAAGAGAGGGAGACGGACATGTTCCATCAGTTTTGCCATGTGCTCTAAACGGGTTTCCTTCTCATAATTGATCCATGAAATCACTGCTTCAAATACCTATGAAGATAATCAACACAAGTAACTGTAGCAGAGACAACAGCTCTCAAACAATTTCTTCAACTTGAAAAAAAAAAAAAGTCCAAATCATCTACAAAGTGGTTAACCTAAGGTTCACTATTTAAAATAAAACAAAAATGGAAAGATTTTGTTTACTAGCTGACATCAAAGTGATATCACACACATACACGTTATAATAAACCTGCTACCCCAAATACAGAATCATCAAGGTTCGTTGCAAAATAAAAATCCAGTACCAATGGCTATTTAAAGATAGAAATCCATAGTAACTCTGGACCAAATTTTATAAAGACTGCTTAAGAAAACCAGAAGCCTTGGGGGCAATGCCATCATGCCCCTCACACCCTATCTTCCTTTATCTCCCATATTCAGTTAATGCAGACTAGAAACAGTAAGAATACATTTGCCAAAAGTTGGCTGTAATGGTGAGGATGACAGTGAATGACAGAGAATTTCTGTCAAAAATTTCTCCTTGGTTTAACCTCTCCCTTAAGGAGAGATTTCATTTTTATATAAATGAAAATTGGGCTTGGAACCAAAAAGGAGGCTCTCCTATTTGGATGTTCACCTTCCTCAAAAATAAGTCCAAAATCAAATCCTACACCACCATACACACACAGACAGATAAAATTCAATGTTGATAAGGCTGCGGGGAAACCGGCACTATTTCTGGAAACTTAATTAACACAGCTTTTTAAGAGGGGAAGGAAGAATTTGGCAATATCACTCAAAGACTTGAATGTGCACACTCTTTGACCTAGAAATAACACTTCTAGGGATCCAGCCTACAAAAATACCCACAAAAGTGGGGCAAGCATATGTGTTCCAGGATGTTTGCCACGGCATTTCTGTAATAAAATAAAAAAGGAAACAACCTAAAGCTCACTAATGGAGAAATTATTTAACTAGTATACATACTATCGGATATTTTCAGCTGGTAAAAAGAATAAAACAAAACACCTTCTTACGCCAGAAACCAAGAAAGTGCTCAAAGATTACGATGGACATGTCAAATGGACATAAAGCCAACAGATGAGGCTTTCATTGTCAACATTTGGGATAATATAAACATCAAAGAGAATAATGAAGAAATCAGATTAATGCTTCTTGCTGAGGTGGCGTGGGAGAATCCCTGGGAAGGTGCCAAAGGAAATTTGGCAGGGAGGGTAATGGATACGTTCTGTATCTCGATAGGGTGGGAGTTACATGTACATATGCATTTGTGAAAACTAATTAAACTTTATACTTAATATCTATAAATTTCACTGTAAGTCTTAACTCAATTTAAAATATTCTCAGTTAAAACAAAAAGACAGGGGCGCCTGGGTGGCTCAGTTGGTTGAGTGTCTGACTTCGGTTCAGGTCATGATCTCACGGTTTGTGGGTTCGAGCCCTGCGTCGGGCTCTGTACTGACAATTCAGAGCCTGGAACCTGCTTTGGATTCTGTGTCTCCTCTCTCTCTGCCCCTCCCCTGCTCATGCTCTGTCTCTCTCTGTCTCTCAAAAATAAATAAATGTAAAATAAAAAAAAAATTTAAACAGAAAGACAGTAATGGGTCATAACATAATGAACAAAAAGGAATCCATGAATCCCATAAGGATACTTTAAAAAATGTGGAAGGGCTCTTCTTCACAGACAAACGCCAGCTAATAAAGGTAGAAGAAATGACAAAAACATTACTTTGCAACCACCAATTAATAACTGATAGAGTAAAGCTCATCAGTAGATGCTCGAATCACTGTGCAAAAAACTGTTGGGGAACACGACACAGTTTTCAAAGTATCACCTCGCTGATTACTTACTCATTACATGGGGTAGGGGCAGCCTCAAATGGGGAAATTTGACAGATAAGTGATCTAAGTTAGTACCAACAATAACAGGACTAACTTACATCACATTCTTGATCGTGATTTAATGGCAAGGATACAGCAGATACAGCATCCCCTAGAGTAGTCTCTTCCTAAAATGTTTAACCTGAATCTTAATAGCAAGGAAACAATCAGATCAGATAATTCCATGTTTGGAACATTCTGCAATACAGCTGGCCTGGATTCTTCAAAACCATTAATATTATGAAAGACAAAAAAAGACAGGGAGATAGTTCTAGATTAAGTGGATTTAAAGTCTTGAAAACTAAATGTAATGCATGATCCTTGATTGGATCATGGATTTAAAAGGAACAATCTATAAAGGACTGTCTTGAGACTGCTAGAAAATGTGAATGCTGACTAGGTATTAGCTAACATCATTGTATTAGTGTTGAATTTCTTTGGTATGATAATGGTTTTATGGCTAAAAAAGACAATTTCCTTGTTCTTAGGAGGTGCATACTCAAATACCAGAGGGGAAATTCTACAATGTCTGCAATTTATTGTCAAATAGTTCAACAGAATAAAAGATTAAATATGTAGAGAGAAAAGACAAATGAAGCAAAAAGTTAACTGGTGAATCTAAGTAAAGAGTATATGAATGTACACACTTTCAAACTTTAATATAGGTCTGAAATTTTTCAAAATAAAAGCGGAGGGGAAAGGAAAAGAAATTCTAAGGGAAAAGGAAAAATATGACAACAAAATTTACAATGTGGCATAAAGTTGAAATGGAAACTAACTCACAGAAAAAAATTCTCTAATATTTCTAACTCTGACAATATTTCTGTGTATTAATATGTTAATGATGCTTTGAACCTATTTCCTAAATATATACTTAAGTCAGGGTGGGTATACTCAAAATAGGCAAAGAATCGATCAGAAAGGGAACGGAAGGAATGCTAAATGAAAATGGAACAGAAAGAAAAGGACAGTATGTGCATACAGTCTGCTCTCATTTCTGTAAAATATAACCTATATGTGCACAAACATAAACACACACACCATGGAAATCCTCCCTGTCTGGTTCATTTTTTAAAATTAAATCTGAGAGAGCTTTATCCCCCACCCTGATAGCATCAGTTTGTAACAGATCACTCTGTATTACTCCAAATAGCCTTTAAATCCATGAGAAGACGGACCTTGTCTTTTCAATGGCAAATAATACACACTCAAATTTTTTTTTAATTTTTTTTTTAACATTTTTATTTATTTTTGAGGCAGGGAGAGACAGAGCATGAACAGGGGAGGGTCAGAGACAGGGAGACACAGAATCTGAAACAGGCTCCAGGCTCTGAGCTGTCAGCACAGAGCCCGACGCGGGGCTCGAACTCACGGACCGTGAGATCATGACCTGAGCCGAAGTCGGCCGCTTAACCGACTGAGCCACCCAGGCGCCCCTCAAATATTTTTTTAATGAATGAATGGACACATGAGTTTAGAATAAGCATGTGAGAAGGCAGTGGAAATTGTCCTGGCTGGAGCAGAGAGCAGGGCTGGGTAAGAAGGGACTGGAATCAGGGCAGGGATGACAGAGCCAGGCCAGGGACCATAAAAAGCTGGAGAAGTCTGGCCGATGAGGTGGCGGGCAACCACAGTTCCGTTCTGCCTTGTGTTATGGTTATCCAACTTTCTTCTACTCTGCTTTACTAGACTGTGAGATCTTGCAAGGTGAGACATGTCCCTCCCTGCTCAGTCTGCAACTCCTGCTGCCCAGCACAATGCCAGGCACAGAGCAGGTGGCCAGCTGACAAAGCTCAGCAGAAGAATGCACTGCCGGTCTTAGAGTGGGTGGGATTTACTCACCAGGCCCTTCCCTATCAACCACCTTAGTTTTCGTCATAAAAGCTAAAAAGCAAGCTGAGTCTAATGGAGTCGATATTAACCTTATCTTTATTTTTGGCTTGACTTGTCTAACTGGTTCCACTTCGTTGCACTGTTTACCTACTCAGCTGTGAAAGCCACAGCACTGGGCAACAACAGTGACCTTCTCGGCGGCTAGAGAAGGCCACGTGTTTTTTTCAAAGAGACTTTATGCTTAGAAAATAAGTAAGCAAATCAACTTCCAATTAGCTTTAGTCTTTAATGTGCCTAAAATAATTCCCAACAGGCCCTCCTGTCAAGGGACTGGCAAGAGGAAACAGCAGCAGGAGTCAGTATTTACCATGTGCGAGGCTCTGTACCACACTCTTCATGGACAACGCGACCCTGGACTCTTCTGAGAGCCCAATGGGCAGACACTCTTACCCCTTATTAAATGACTCGCCCAAGTCCAGGGCCACAAAGCAGCAGGGCTGGGGTCCACACGAACCCAATGCCAGTGCTCGTTCTCTTACTTGTGCCTCTTACAAGGTGCACAGTGCTCGTGCCTCTTACAAGGCAACTTGTTCTCAGTTGCCTCTCACAGGCCTACTGCAGTGGCTGGCAGACTACAGCCCACAGGCCACATTCAGCCTGCCACCTGCTTTCATAAATAAAATTTTACTGGAGCACAGCCACACTCACTCGTTTACATATTGTCTGTGGCTGCTTTCACACTGTAACAGCAGAGTTGAGACTCTATGGCCCACAAAGCCTAAAATATTTACTATCTGGTGCTTTATAGGAAAATGGTGTCAATCCCTGGTCTAGGAAACCTAAGCAGAGACCCTGTGGCTTCAAACACAGGACAGAGTGATGTCTACACAGATGAAAATATTTTTTATGGATCCCAGGATGAAATAATCAGCTGCCACGCTTAGGGTTTTACTTTTAAACAAACAAAAACAAAACAAAAAGAGCATCATTTCCTCACTGCTTCATATTCCAAAACCAATCTCTTGAGTGCTACAAGGTTGCTGGGTCAAAAAAAGATGTAAAAAATCAAATTTCATAGTCCTTGGCTCCCCACACTTTCAACGTAAGCACAAGCCTTGGCCGGAACACCAGATGAAACTGACCCTCTACCCCCGCCCCCAGTGATGCAGGCAGCCATGCCATACTGGACCTGCACGCTGTGAGTGGGGAGCACCGGGGCACTTAACAGCCATTTTCAAAATGTGTTCTGAGAGTCAAGAAATGGGGACTCAAGTTAAAAATAGGTAGGACAGTGACTTGGCAAGTAAAAAGGTCCAGTTGAGGGTGACTCACAGCAAAGCATAGGATGGAGGAAAAGAAGCCAATTTTGACAAGATCAGGGAAGAAAACAGGTTTCCTCACATGGACTTAATTTGCTACTTAAGATTTAAGAGAGGCTAATTTTAATAACAACTAATAACAACAGGCACAGTGCTATGCATTTTGCATGCATGATCTCATTTAACCCACCCCAAATCCTGTGAAATAGGTTATCACTGTTCACATTTTACAGATGAGGAAACAGCCTCAGAAAGGTTAGTGTCCAAGGTCACAGTGCCAGGAAGTAGTGGATCTGGGATGTGAACTCACCTCCAAATGCAAAAACCCAAGGTCTAACATTATGTAATATTGCATGTCAGAGGCACAATTAGTTGGAAAACCTGGGCAGACCACTGAGTTGGGAAGTATGTTCCTCAACCCATAATCGTAATTACACCTGCCACGTGCTCCTAGGACATTCCTCCCTAGATACTCTTTTCTTTCTCAGAGATAGAGCCAATAGCATTTGCTGAATTCACTGTCACGATTTTCAATCAAGAAGACAGCACTTCTAGACACAAGAATGATTTCTGTCAGATTTCGGATGGTTCTTAAACTAAAGCTTAACAGGACTTAATGTGAACCATACTCTGGCCTTGCTGTCACATGCCACACCAGGGACAGTCAGGAGCAGTGGTACAATGGAGCTGGAGCTCACCATGCATGTTTCTTCCCATCTTGGTGTTTAGTGACATACACCAGTAGTCTGAAATCAATCTTGAGGGAAATATTTAGACCATAGAAATTAGCAAATGAATCAGCAAACAAATCAGGGCTTTCAGATTTTTTTTTTTTTTTTTTTTTTTTTTGAGAGCGAGTTGTTAAAACATTTACCAGCATACCACTGGCTGGGTGATTTCCTGGTCGGAAGGCTCCCCAGACTCTAGAAAAGCTACTCAGTTGCACTCATCTTTCTGACAGTCCCATCATCTTCAGGTTTTATAAGGCACTTCACAGCTCCTTCTGGTTGTTTCATTTCAGACCCGCAAGGGCCCTGGGAGGCAGCTAGAGTCACTCATAAAAGAGAAAAATGAGGCAGAGAGTGGGGAAGTGGTCTGCCCAAACATTACCCAGTGAATTGGTGATAGGGCAGCAATGAGAACCACTGGCTTTCAATCAACACTTTGACAGCACATTCGTCCATAACACATTTCATAGTTTGTACCTTATATTCATTTCTGTACATATTTGATAAAATCTATTTCTGTACATTTTTTATAAAATCTGTCTCCCTCATGTGATTTTTAAGTTCCACAAAGGCAGGGACCTTATGCCGATCTGTTCACCAATGTCTCTTGTGTGAGTAACGCACTATGTGCCACATAGAAAGCACTCAATAAATATTTACTAAGAGAATGAATTAGTCAAAGTAGGAATGGCTGGGTATATGGTTCTCTTCCTGTAGCAGCACACTGCAAAATACCTGACTTCATACAAACAACAAAAAATGATGGTAAAACTAAAACAGTGATATCACCTTTTGCTGGGAAGTTGTTCAGCCTTCCACTCCTGCCTACAGCCAGGATAAAGATATGCAGTCTGACTTTGCACAGGAGAAGGAGAAGGACTGAAGCACAATGGTTTGACAGAAACGCCTGCAAGCTGAAAGACGACTTTGTGGCATTAATCTTACAAATGAATGGAGCATGACAGAGGGATGGAGAATGCCTTGCAGTCAATATGGTAGATAGAGCAGAGTTGGAAGGAATCTTCCCCTACAGCTCCAAACACACAAAAGTGACATATTACAAAAATAATAAAGCAAGTCAAAAGCAAGAGGGAAATGCCTGAGTGCCTTAAATCAGAAAGAATTCAAGTCTATCAGCTGAATGGAAGCTGAGGCCAAAATGGCTCACAGGCCTGGACGATTCAGACGTGGACTTGAATGGTTCAGAACTGGTTTCTATCAGGTAGACTGTCGAGGCCACAGGCTCCTTATGGACAGTGTCACCCCACCCGCAGTCCCATGGACCAGCACTAGATGAACTCCACCCATCTGCTATGGCAAGGGGGGAAGGAAGCTCACCATCTCCTGTCAGCTGGGAAGTTAAAAACCATGTCCTCAAGAAATGAGAACCCCAAGCTCACACTGCATACAGATATGGGGTCTGAAGTGACATTATCCAGATGGTACAGGGGATACTCAAGACAAAAAGGAATACAGAAACAGTTTCCAGGAGCACCTGGGTGGCTCAGTCAGTTAAGCCTCCAACTTCCGCTCAGGTCATGATCTCACAGTTCGTGAGTTTGAGCCCCGTGTTGGGCTCTGTGCTGACAACTCAGTCCGCTTTGGATTCTGTGTCTCCCTCTCTCTCTCTGCCCTTATTCTGCTCATGCTCTATCTCTCTTCCAAAAATAAATAAACATTAAAAAAATTTTTTTAGAAAGAAAGAGAGAAAGAAAGGAAGGAAGGAAGGAAGAAAGAAGAAAAGAAAGAGAAAGAAAAAAGAGTTTTCAAACCAGTTAACCTGCCCTAGAGGGGGATCTTCACACCCAGACTCCCATGGATAAAACATCCTCTGAAGATGGCCTCACAATCAAAAATTATACATCACTAACGAGAAGAACTGCAAAAAGGAAAATCAACGGATACAATAAATCATTGGATAATTGGGGCAACCAAAGAAAACTGGCCTCAAGACTGACCATGCAATGCAGTCCTCAGAATACTAGGGGCAGGAGACATTCTGCAGTAAAGGAGGTTCTGGGACCAAATGAGCCTGGAGAACACATCATACGCACCTACAAATCTCTTTCAGAGATTTAAAAACTCATTAACATATTAAAACTCTGACAGGTCCTTCACTTTCTTAACCTGGTTCCTGTGTTTTGCCACTGTCTCCTAAATGTATCAGACCTGAGAACTTTTTTTTTTTTTTACCTAAATACCTACAAACATCTCACAACACTGCCGTTTTACAGCACGTAGGTGGTAACCTAGAGAAGAAAGTCATTACCCCCTAAGCTTTCCATTTCCAGCCTCATCTCCCACTACCTCCCCCAAAGACCCTAGACTCTCACCACACAGGTTACTTTTCCCCCAAGAAGAACAAAGCATTCCAAACTTCCACATTTGTATTCCTGTAATCCCTTCAATCTGAATGGCTTCCTAAAATCCCACTCTTATTCTCCGAGTTTTACCTCCAATATTGTCTTTTTTATGATGTTTTCCACACCTAACAATGTGGAATAAAACACTCCAGGGTGCTTTCCTTGAACTCTGATTTCAGGCAACGACTTCTCTCAGCCACATAAGGATACATGTTTTGTATCCAGACTGCAAGCTCTTAAACAGTCCTAAGTGTCACTCACCTCTGTCTCCCTGTCAGGGTAGACAGGCATTAATAAACAGCAGGAGCATGGGAGGCAGACACAGCTTCAAATCACAAAGCTATTTTTTTAAAGTTTATTTATTTATTGTGAAAGAGAGAGAAAGAAGCAGAAAGAGAGGGAGAGTCAGAGAATCCCAGGCAGGCTCCACACTGTCAGTGTAGAGCCTGATGCAGGGCTCAAGCCCACAAACCATGAGATCGTGATCTGAGCCAAAATCAAGAGTCAGACACTCAACTGACTGAGCCACCCAGGCGCCTCTCAAATCACAAGACTATTTATTGTTAACATGCCTTAGTTTCCTCCTCTGCAAAATGGAGACAATAGTCTCTGCCTTGGGAGTTAGTGGGAGAAGCAGATATGATGTGCTGAACATTATGCCGGGCAAAAGAAGTCACAAGCAAAGCATACATTCACCAGCATTCCATTTATATAAAGTTCAAAAACTGGCAAAACTGATCCATGAGAAGTCAAAATAGTAGTTATGTTTCTCGGGGTGGGGGGCAGTGTTTCCTGATCTGCATGCTAGTTAGGTGGGTATTTCACTTTTGTAAAAAGTTGAGCTGTGTGCTTCTTATTTGGTCATGTCTCTGTGAACTTACTTCAATACAAATGTCGCTTTGAAAAAAAAAATAATGCGTGAAATGCACCTGGAGAACAGTGGGCAGTCAAGGTAGATTTGGGACCATAGTGCTGTGGTATTCTGCTCATAGGTGTTCACTGAATTGCACTTTCCAAAGGAGAACAGTAAAAGGAGTAATGCCAGCACCAGGCCAGATGGTTGCATGCAGGCTGAGAAGCTGGCAACTCTTAACTGTTGACCTCATAGTAAGGCGGGGGCGGGGCAAGGGGGGCTTCCAACAGCTCAGGCTCAGCAGCAGGATGCACCTGCTCAATCACTGGATAATATCTGGGCAGCAAGCATTCAAGTCCAACTTACTGGCCAAGGAGCTCCAGCCTGCATCCTCCACCTCACTGGCTGGAGAGGCTAGGTGTTCAGGCAGGAGCACGTGCAACAGCAATGATCCTGGGAGACATGGGCCCAAACACTTTCAGAAGATACCAGAATTTGGCTTCTGATCAGTTTTAGGACACAACAGCACATTAAATATGTGATCGCATGGAGAGAACCTAAGCTATAGTTCTCATAATACATACTTGACACTAATTCTTTAAGAGGCCTAACCAATTTCTTCCTGACCTGTATCTAAACTGTGGGCCATTTCCCTGAAAACTCCACTAGTGTTCCTTAAGAAGGCACTGGAATTCTTGAGAAGTAGAAATGTATTTACCAGCTAAGAAAGCAAAGATTCAGAAAAGTCCACTAACCAGCAATTTGGTGGAAAACTGCGCTAGAACTCGAAAGTCATCTCTCTTCTCCTTAGAGTGGGTCTGTCCTGGAAGGTTGCTTACCTGGGTCACAGAAGCTGCCCATGGTGACAGCCAAACTCTGGGTCTCAACAGGGAATACAATAAACGGACTATCTGCTCACAGGCTTAGCTCTGACCCCTGACACCTCCATGTAGAAGCAACAGGTGACTGTGCGGGGCGTACTCCTGGGTGCCTTCACGCTATCTTGGTGGGGAGTCGGGGGGAGGGAGGGAGGTGGGAGGGGTTCTACCTAAAGAACTTGTGATTTTGTAACTCCTACCAGATCCTTTTGTCTTCCCTCAAATAACAGGAATTTCCAAAACTACATGAAGGAAAAACAGGAGAGAAAATGGCAAAGATCCATGTATCCTCTGACCTCTCTCGTTCTCACATTTGTCCCTCTTCTCTGGAAAAATATGAAAATTATTCCTATAACCTTGGCTGGCTCAGGGCAGTGTCCAGCTCCAGTCTGCCTTTTCATTCCCTCAGGGAGTGTCTGCTTAGCACCTCCACAGTGCCTCTGGTGGCTCTGTGACACAGAGATGGCTGAGGTAGCCCCGCAGCCCTCAAGGAGTTTGAGGCTAGAGGAGGAGAAAGGCATGAGCAGGCACAAGTGATGTAGGAGGAGGAATGGTATGTGAGCCCTAGGAGAAGGCCAGAGAGGGCCAAGGGGCCTGGGAATGCCTGGAAGCAAGAGGCAACTCCATTCTCAGCCCCTGCTACGTACCAAGCTCCAGATCACACAACCACCCAGACCATTATGGGTCCTGGGAAGAGCCTCCCCTTGAGAAAGGCCCCAGTCCACAGTGAGCAGCAGCAGCAGTAGTAGCAGGAGTAACAGTATAGCAGCAATAATAATAGCAGCAATAATCATATCTTACAAGAATGAACATTTCCTGTGGGCTGAGAACTTTTCACGTGGCATCTGATTTCATTCTCAGAACAACTCTAGAAGATACTATACTATCATTACCCCCTCTTATAGGTGAGAAGACTAAGACATAGAGAAGATCTTTTACTCATTCCTCCAACAAAATGTTTTTGTTTATGTGTCTACCGTGAACCCGATACTACACTGGCAGTGACCATAAGACAGAAAATCCGTGCCTGTAAATGGTACATACATCCTGGTGGGAGGCAGATAACTTGCCCGAAGTCACTCAGCTTGTTAGAGCCATGGCAGCAGGATTGGAACCCAGCCACTCTGACTGCAAAACCTGTACTTTCAAACTCCCGACAAGCAAACTGACCAGATTTAGCCACAGTCCCTTATAATCATCATTATTAAAACACCACATTCACCCTATTTTAAGATACATAGTTTTTTTGCATTTTAATATTTGAAATCCGGCTGCCTTTTTTAATATATGCTGAAAGAACCCTGTGGGCTGTAGGCAAAGAAGTCATAATATAGCTGATTTGCTGTTCAAGCACGGATTCAGCTGAATACAGGTTATTTCGTTACTAGTGCAATTCAGTTTTCTGCAAGTGTTAACATTAAACACAGTTGAATTTTAGCTTAAATTAAGATCCCTGATAATATTTCAAATATATTCCAATAAGTTCACTATAATTTGATATTGAAAGAAAAAGTTATTGCACATGCAAGACATTGCATATTATGAAAAGTAACTAAAGGAAGTAGAAATCACCAAATTTCCTGGAGATCACAGAATTTTCAAAGCCTAAAGAGCTCACATTCAAACAACAAACATCTAATTGTCAAAACTTCCAGCTATTTAACTTCTAACAATATGTAATCAATTAAGGTAAAATGAAACTATGGGTTTCACCAAAGAGAAATCTCAGGCCAAATCTCACTGCTCTATGATAAGCCTCAAAATTATACTGTCAACCTTGGGAGTGCCTGGCTGGCTCAGTCGGTGGAGTGTGCAACTCCTGACATTGGGGTAGTGAGTTCAAGGCCTATGTTGGGTAGAAAGATTACTTAAAAATAAAACATAAAAAATAAATAAATAAACTGCCAGCCTAAAATGTACCAAATGGGGGCACCTGGGTGGCTCAGTCAGTTAAGCTTCCGTCTCTTGATTTTGGCTCAGGTCATGATTTCACTGTTCATGAGTCCGAGCCCAGCGTCGGCGGGGACAGTGTAGAGCCTGCTTAGGATTCTCTCTCTGCCCCTTCCCTGCTCATGCATGCGATCTCTCTCTCTCTCTCCCTCTCTCTCAAAATAAATAAACAAACATTTAAAAAAATAAAAATAAAAGGTACCAAAGGGATCAAGATCATCAGCAATCCACTTTATGAAAAGCAGCACATAACTCTGAAGTTACATATAACTTCTGAGAACCAAATATAATACACAACTTCATTAATGTGAAAAATAGCCATACTCCAAACTCTAATACACAGAACAAGCAACTCATCATATGTAAGCATATGAATGAATGAGAGCCACTGCAGACAGTGTTTTAAGTATGTAGATTTAATGCCATGCTTCTTTGCTTCTGGAAAGATACATTTAACTCCATGGCTTATTTTACCATTATCAGTGGCAAAACTGATACCATTACCATTGTCAATGGTCCTCAAAACAAAGGACTATGCTGATTACACTGATAGCCACCATTTATGTACCTGTCAAACAATATACTTGATTTTTTTTTTTTATCTGTGATCCTCATAACTCTATAAGGGAGGTACTCTTACTATTCCCATTTTACATGTAAGGAAATTAAAGTTCAAAGAGACCAGTGACTTCTGAAAATCACAGAGCCAGTAAGCATCAAGTCGAACACGGAACCAGGTATGCCTGAGTCCAAAGCCCAAGTGGGTCCAGGGCACTAAAAAGCCTGGCCCCACTGACAACCCACCTCTACCACCACCCTGGCACTTAACAAGGATAGATAAGCTCTCACCTGAAGAAAGCTTACTATGATCTAGAGCAGGATGGATGGGCCAGCAGGAGCTAAAGTGGCAGGGTACCCCCCCTCTCAAGCCAAATACTCCCAGGTTGATTCAAATCCTGCTGCTTATATGGCTATTTAAATTTTCTCAGACTATACCTAAGGATATACGCAAGCAGAGCCCAAACTAACCAACTGCACCGACAACCACATGGTCAGTCAACTGACTAGTTCATTCCATCAAATTGTGCCAATTGAGTAGTACAATCCAGAGAAGGCGTTAAACAGGCTTGGCAAGAAGTCTTTGCTGCTGAGGCTGGGGCGAAAGGTGCTCACCGGCTGGCCAGAGGCATTCTTTACGCTGAAGGTGATATTTTACATCAGTTAATGGAAACAGAAGCCTCACTGAGCCTAAGGGAGAGTCCAGCTTGTTGTGCCTTCTGGAAATCTCTCTGAAGTCTTCAGGCAGCCCATGGATTCAGTAAACAACTGCTTTTCTTCTTGATCTAACTTTTGCAGGACAACAGGCTGGGGCTTATGATTCCACCCCATTCTCTGGACACATGCCCCTTGGATACTCATCTCCAGTGTAAAATCCTTTGCAAGAACTTTTCCTTAAATATTTTCCTCAGAAAAGGATTTCAAGCTTGGATACTATGAATGGACTAAGACAATCCAAGAAACATTTACTGAGCATCTCTGAGGATGCAGAGGAGAACAAGATGTGGTTGCTACCATCTGGAAACTTACAGTTGAATGAAGGAGGTAAGATGGGCTCAGAACTAATTACAATTAAAAGCAGAACAAGGTGAGTGTTATCCAGGAACACAGAAGAGAAAGGAATTAATTCCAGATGCATGGTCCATAATAAAATCAGCTAACAGTGAATGAGCACCTACTAGGTCCCAGGTATGACACCAGACATTTTACACACCCTATCCCATTTAATCCCCACAATCACCCTGTGGAATATGCTCTATTACTACACTCACTCTCTATGTGAGTAAACAGATGGAGAAGCAAAGTATCTCACCCAAGGTCACCAACTAGTTTGTAAATACTAGCAATGAGATTTGGACCCTACTGGCCAACACCAAAGCTCACGTTATTTTCAGTACAGTAGACTACATCTCCTGCAGTAAAGTTCTTCCTGGTAGAAATAGAATGGGAACTGGTTTGGAATTCACCCAGATGAAGACGGAAGGGGAGAATAGTCCAAGCAGAGGGTCAGTGAGAGAGAAGGCCTAGAGGTAGAATAGATCCGCAGTCACGGTGCAGCTAAATCTGTGGGCAGAAGTCAAGCCTGCAGCACAAAGGAAGTGGTGCATGGTCGGTGAGTTAGGGAACTAGGTATCAAGAGACTTGGGGTCTAGTTTTGCAATGGCCACTGACTGCATGGCCCCCAGCAGATCCTATTCCCTCTCTGGGCCTCAGTTTCCTCATCAGTAAAAGTTTCAATCCCCCATTAGATGTTCCCCAAAGGCCTGCTCTGGCGTAAATGCTCAATGATGCTCCCAAGAAGCCAGGTGGGACAGTGGTTAAGACCAGGTGACTGGGAGACCCCAACTCTGCAGTGACCAGCTGAGTGAACTCAGACAAGCTAATTAATTCCTCCAAGTTAATCTTCCTCATCTGTAATGTGGGGGCTATAGCAATGCCTGCTTCATAGGTTGTAGTGAAGGCTGAGAGAAGTACAGAGAATAAGGCACTTAGCAGAGTGCGTAGGAAACTCTAAACATCAAGTTAATGGAGGTAGATTTGTCACCATCATCATCACCACTGTTATTTCTTTCTCAAAGGGTCCAGACACCAAAGGTAGTAGTCATGGGCCAGAAGGCCCTTTTCTAATTATTTAAAAGGACAAAAAATAAGATCCTTTTTTTTCCACTGAAGAAGAAAAAAATATCTCACCAAACCACAACTCCCTCCCACAACCGCCTCATGCATGAGGCTCCTGTTTCACCAAAGGCCCATGCCATACCTTCTCCTCTGAAGAAACGGTCAGCTTGTCACTGGATATCAAGCTGCACACCTGGTCCAGACTGAGGCTAAGAAATTCTTCCCCCAGCATCACCTCTGGAAAGTGCTGCTCTGTTCCAAAAAAAAAAACAAAAAACAAAAAACAAAAAAACAAAACACACACACCACACACACAAAAAAAAAAAAAACAAAAAAAAAAACAGAAGTTCAGAAAACAAAGTTACAACACTCTTCCTGCCCTTCCATGAACCACGGCCATGGCAATCTGTGAAATTCAGAGTGGAGTCCTGGGGACTCTGGGGGTGGGCATGAGGAATAAGGACACACAAAGAAAGACAGTACATCCTGGCTGAAGGGAAACTAGCCTCTTAATGTGGCAGCAAAGACATCCCTCTGTATGATCCTCCCTCCCAAACATTGCCATAGATGAAAATGGGGCAGAGAGACGTTAGGTTATATTTTCTTCCATGCTCCATGAGATTAATAATGGCGTTGCAGAAAAGCTTCACTGGGACCTGCCTATTTAATTGAGCTCATTTGCCCTCAAGGCGCAAGCTGGCAGATTTGCACACTGTGCCCCCTGCAGCTCAGCCAAACAAAAGTGGGTCAGAACTGCTGTGTGGCTGGAAGTCTCTGGAGGTTCTGGTACGAAGTCAACATTTCAAGGCTGGCAGAAGGCATCATCCTTCATGTCCCAAGTCAAGCCTACTACAGTCTCTGATTCACAAGGAGGCCTGACTCAGCATCTGTCCTGACATGTTGCCCCCCACCACCAGGAGGAACAGTCTGTGACAGGTGGGCCAGTGGAGACCATTAAGATAGAGGAGAATTTGGGAACAGCTAGAATAAGACAAAACACACAGGCCAGATGTCCATGCAGGGAAAATGCCAAGGACAATTCCTACCCTGAGATTTGCCCAGGCCACCATCCTGCTATTAGAGAGACAGTAAAATGTCAGCATAAGAGTGTGCACTTCAGAAGGAAGGAACCTAGATTTGAATTCTGACTTTTCCATTTGCAAACTGTGTTCCTGAGCCAACAGCATCACCATCCTAGGTCTCACTATCCCTCTGTAGAATGGGGACACGACAGCTTGTTTTGCCTCCCTCCTGTGCTGTGATGGGAAAGGAAGTGTCAAAGTATTTTTGCAAGCTCTGCCAAGGTAAAGTGGCCCATGAGCTGACAATTCCTGGTGCAGCAGGTTCTGGAATTGGGCCCTTTGGCAATTGCCCCAGGCTGGCCTCCATTCTCAGTCCTCTAGGGGTTCTACCCCATTGCCCCAAGGAGTATCTGCACTCCCTGCCCTCTGGGCTCCAGGCCTCCCCTCTTCTTTCTCTGCTGGCCTCTCTCTAGCCTTGTAGCTTCTTGGATAAATCTATATGGCCATACCTCCCTGTTCCCATAGAGGGCTACCCACCATTGGTTTGGCTAGCCCCTCTAGTGAGGTTCAGAGTCCCTCCATCCCTGGGAAGCAACCCTGCTGCAGCCATATAATGAAAAGGAAATCAGAGCATGCTAAGCTCTGTTCTTACATTCATCACCTTCTCAAAAGCAAACAAAGAAGGGGCACCTGAGTGGTGCAGTCAGTTAAGCATCCAACTCTTGATTTCAGCTCACGTCACAGTCTCAAGGTTCGTGGATTTGAGCCCTGCATGGGGCTCCATGCTGACAGTGCAGAGCCTTCTTGGGACTCTCTCTTTCTCTCTCTTTCTCCCTCTCTCTCTCCCCTTCCTGAGCACTCTCTGTCAAAATAAATAAACTTAAAAAAAATGTTTTTAAGCCAAACAAGGAAGATTTACATCATTTCTTACAAAAATCATTTTAAACTTTAAGTTGAAATACTTTCGGACCCAAAGAATTCCCACATACCCTTCATCCAGAGCCTCCAAATGTCCATATTTTACTCTCAGACATCCAGTTATAAACCATCTTGTCTATCTTTCACTGGACAAAGGGGCTCCCCACTTGTTCCCTACCAGCCTAATGTATCACTGAGCCTATAGTTAAAGCTCGTCCATCATGAAGCTCAGGAATGTTTGGACATGACAAAATAAATTTAAAAGGCAGATCCTTTACGAAGAGAAGCAAATGCCATAAAGTGAGAAGAATCTTGTCTTCCTTCTCCATATGTCAACAGGAAACAGCCTTTAGTTAAAGCTTAGATTTTAGGTTAGACATTCAAAAGACTTCCCTAACTGTGGGAATATTTAAGACTACATGGCACTATTTTTAAAGCATTCATTCCTCAAGATTTTTAAATAAAAGCAAGTGAACAATCTCCTTTGGATGGTGGGAATTAGTTCTTGGCCTTGAGGCCTGAGAAAGCAACAGGATTCTCCCTACAGGCCCTTTCTGATCCAAGAAGTCTTTGGACCAGAGACCTCCATCTGTTGGCTACAGCAAGAAATAGTGGAGAGAAAAAGCAGTCACCACACTAAAATAAAATGCAGGACATCTAGACTCTGTGGACCAGCCAAGGCTGAGCTCAGCAGGAGAGTTCAGGCAAACCAGCACCACGTCCCTGTGGCCCAGAGCCACACACAGCCTTTCTACCTTTATCTTTGGCTGACCAAAACCCTGACATTTGGAGGAGAGAAAAGAAGAAAGAGAACAGGAGGAGGTAAGAAGTTAAAATCTGGGGTGTGAAAAGTACTTCCTCGTAGCTCATAAAGCCAAAAGTAGATGGGCCTGCATTTTGAAAAGGAAGAAGATGAAGTGCAGCGATGTGTATTCTAGGTGGCTTGGTGAACAATGCAGAAATTCTCAAAGATCAATCAAGGCAGCAAACAGCCCCCACACTTCCCATCTGTCACCCTCTGGGGCACTGCAGAATTTGAATCTAGGTCCCTTCATTCTGAAGTGGGCTGCTGCTTGGCCCATCTGGAACCTCCCACTGAAACCCCTCCAGAAATCCTCCCACCAGAAGCAGCAGCTGGTAGGGAGTGGGCAGCTGGTAGGGAGAGGGTAGCAGCTTCCCCACCCAAGGCTGGGACCCTGGGACCCAGGAGACTTGCAGGGCATGAGCAGGAAAACACAGAGAAAGGAAGCAAAGAGGGAAACTTCTTCCCTTCCCCTTCTGTCTAAGGAGATAGGGTTGAGTCCCCAGAGCCTGGGGATCAAACCCCCCCCCCTTTCTGTTAGCAACACACAAGAAACCATAAGATAGAACAGCAGGAACAGGGTGTTCTGTCCAACTTGACTTCCTGGGAGACAGAAGCTCCCAGCAGACTTTGTATTCAAATCAGCCTTCTCCCCAGCTGCTTCCCAGAAAGAAACACCTCTGCTCCCAGAAGGTACCTCCTATGAGAATCTTCTACCTTTAACACTTGTTTGTTTGTGGATTCTTTGTTTGCTTTGCCTTGCTGTATTAAAGGAGAACATAGTCAAGAATCTTGGCTAAGAATGAAAAGGCCTGGGTATAAGTCCTAACTCCACCTCTTATTATCACTTCTTTCTAGGCTTTTGCTTCATCATCCATTAAATGGGACTATAATAGCTGACTTACGTCTCAAGGTTGTTTTGAAGCTAGGAGACGATAATATGGTTATTAATATGGTTAATAATTCTTAACCATCCATTTTGAGCTGAATGATGAACATTATATCAGCCCACATTTCTACTTCGCAAAGTCCAGTTCTGTGGGCAGCTCTGCTCTCCAACAGAGAAGCTTTTCCTCCATTATCAGAGATATCCCTTGGGACTGCAGGTCCTGTCTGTGAACCGCCAAAGGCCTTAGAGACCCACTTTAATTCCATCAAGTTCAACAAACTTTCTATTGATATGTTATTCAATTTCTTTAAGCCTACAGTTTTCTCATCTTTTAAATGGGGCTAATAATACTACCTATCTCACAAAGGTATATGGGCATTAAATAAGCAAATATAGGTAACTCACAATGACTGAAATCCTTGCAAGTGCTCCATAGCTGTTAATGTATAATGTGCCAGATGCAGTGTTTCTTCAGAAATGAAGAAAGCGGGGGCGCCTGGGTGGCTCAGTCGGTTAAGCGTCCGACTTCGGCTCAGGTCATGATCTCACCGTCCGTGAGTTCGAGCCCCACATCAGGCTCTGTGCTGACAGCTCAGGGCCTGGAGCCTGCTTCAGATTCTGTGTCTCCCTCTCTCTCTGACCCTCCCCCATTCATGCTTTGTCTCTCTCTGTCTCAAAAATAAATAAACATTAAAAAAAAATTTTTTTAAAAAATGAAGAAAGCGGAGCCGATGCCTACAAGGAGCCTACTGGCTTCTAAGAGGGGTAAGACAAGACATCAGTAACTCCAACCCCAAGTCCATATGGCCATGACTGGGAGAAGCACTCGAAATACAAATAACAGCATGGAAGCAGGAAAATTCAGACCATGTGTAGACAACAGCAATAGCTCAGGCTAGCTAGAGCCGAGGCTAAATCTTCACTCATCTAACACATGTTTACAGAACAAGTACAAAGTATGAAAAACTGTGCCAGACTCCAGGAGATGCAGTAGAGAGGCAGTCAGGCTAGAACTTGGGGGACAGGTGGGGTATGCAGGGAGTGTGGGCTAGCCCCTTGAAGGTGAACTCTCCAATAATCAACTCTAACTCTTCTAGTCTTTTTGCTTATGCTTCTTTAAAGAGAAATGGAAACAGAGAGGGGGAAAAAAAAGTTCTTTTGGTTAACATTCCTAATTAACCAGCCTTTACCATAAGTGACAAACACTGTAAGTTGCAACTTTGATTTAATGAAACACAGTATGCCTGTTCCTGTATATTTGGATGAGAAATTATGGAAAAGTGAAGGGACACCAGAGAATTTCTTTTTTTTTTTTTTTTAATTTTTTTTTAACGTTTATTTATTTTTGAGACAGAGAGAGACAGAGCATGAACAGGGGAGGGGCAGAGAGAGAGGGAGACACAGAATCTGAAACAGGCTCCAGGCTCTGAGCCATCAGCCCAGAGCCCGATGCGGGGCTCGAACTCGCGGACCGCAAGATCGTTACCTGAGCTGAAGTCGGCCGCTTAACCGACTGAGCCACCCAGGCGCCCCGACACCAGAGAATTTCAACTCCTTTCCCCACCAAGCAACACACACATATCTTCCCAAAGCTGAAAGCATGAGAAAAGACTTGCTCTGGGCACAAAGTTGGATCTTTTCAAGGAAGCAGGAGAAAGCTGAGGGCATTTCCTAATAGTAGCTAACATTGTGCTAGGCATTTTACATATATTGTGGCACTTACTTCTCCCAAAAGCCCTGCCAAAGTATCAATATTCACATTTTACAAATAAAGAGATAGAAACTCAAGAAGTTATTTAGTCATGTGCTTACGATCACGCAGCAGTAAGTGGTAGAGCCAGGTTTTGAAACTAAGGCTGTATGATTACAACAGCAAACATTCTTCATCCCCACGATCGTAATAATTTGTCCTAAGCAGGCCGCTGTAGTAACATTCAATATTGACGTTGGAGCACCCTAAGAATCTGTCTTAGGGTTACTACCACAGAGAGACAAAGAGAATATGAATCTAAAGACCTTTCTTTAAAAACAACCTTAGAAGAGGCGTGTTCTGAACATTCTGGCATCATTCCTGGATTCAAACCTCAGACCTAACCCTTGAATTGAGATTCTTCCCTAATCTGCCTACCCACCACCAGGCTAGATGAAGTGAGAGTCTTCTGTGTTTCCAAAGCCCCCAAAACAGAAAATAAAAATTATCATACCCCTAATAGACCCGTTGTATCGTCTGAGGTCTTTCTTTCATACTGGGACTGTGCATCCCATGAGGGCAGGCTCTACCTTGTTTGAGTTTGCCTTGTTTGAAACTGAATTCTCAGTGTCAAGCACATCTGCATATATTGTGCTTCCCTACCCATTCTTCAGGATCGACTGCCTAGGGCTTGCGCAACCTCCCAAGTTAATTCCAAACCCATTCCAACCTTTTGATGGGATGAAATAAACCTTTAATCAGGTTCATCTAAACTACAAGCCCAGAACAAATGGAACTGAAAATCCATCTACGACTTCTCTGACCTGCAGAGATGAAATGAACCCCATTATTCCAGGCCCAGCAGCCCCAGGGAACAGGCATGAGTAACTCTGACCTGAACCACTGGTCATACCCTCCCATCCCCACCCCCCGAGAAAAGACTGGTTGACACAGGTGAACACACAAACAGGATCAAAACATTTTATCAGGGTAAAACAACAAAACAGAACTGCTTTACATCTCTCTCTCCCCTACTGCCCTATTTTTTGGAGGGCAGAAGTAAGCTTTCCTGAATCAGGATTTGGCTTTCAAGGCCCACAGTTTTAGCAAAGTACAAAAATTTAAAGCATTCCTTTCTTTAATTTTTGTAATTCTTTACTGTGGAATAGCTCAGAATGCCACTTCTGTTTTAAATAACAGAATTGATAACTGAGCAAGGAAATGTAATTTGGATTATCAAATTCTTGCTTTAATAAAAATTCCTTAAATAGTGAAAAAAGAAAGAGATCTACCTTGACCATCTCCCACAAGGATCATGACCACCAGTCCTCAGACTCTAAATATCACTACTTCTCCCCTCCTTTCCCCATTGACTTCATTCTAGATACATGTGTTATCTCTCCCCCTTTCTAATATGCATGTGCACACACACACACACACACACACACACACACACACACCAAGAAGCTACATGAAAAATGCCCATTTATCAGTGTTATTGATTCAACATCAGAATTCCCTGTTACCCAGAGCATAGAAGGATAGGGAGAGTTTCCTAAAAGAAACTTGTTCTCCAAAATGAGACATCTAGCAACAAAAACCACCTGCATCTTACACTACTGCTTCATTTGCCCCACTCAAGTTAGCACAGAAAATTGGGGAGGCAGGAGTGAGACAAGCATGATGGGCAGCGAGGCTGGACTGGGTGGATGTGAAAATAACTTGGGCTCAGAGCACATGCTCCCTCATCAGACAGCCTCACTATGAATCCTGGCACTGTCACTTATGATGTGATCTTGGCCAAGATCACTAAACCTTTCTGGAGTGTCAGCTTCTTCATGTATAAATTGGAAAAATGGAAACTACTTCTCGTGGCCACGTGGCCAAAATGAAGTCATGCCTGGGAAACATGTGGCACCATGCCTGGCACCTAACAAATGTTCAGCAAAATGGTAAAACCTCCTACGGTTACCGTTACCATCATTGTCATCATTTCATGATGCCAAGTTGGAGGCAGCAATTCCAAAGACAACCCTCACTGAGTCAGAGGTTCATGTTTTTTAAGTGATTTGTCAATTTTTTTTTTTTTGGTTGCCCTTAATTTAGTCACTTTGTTCCATGATCTCAAGTGACTCAGTCAAAAGAAGGCTATTTCTCTCCATGAACACGTGAAATCTGATGGCTTTTCCATCCCATGGCTGAAGGACTATAGCTCAGCTTTGGCAGACTGATGTAAACAACATGTCCAAGGAATTTTAATTGGCATTTCATTAATGGGGTCCCATTAACATCCCTCCCAACCAGCTCTGCTGATGGCCCAGTACATGGCTGCCCAATTATCAAGCAACAGAGTCCCAATAAACCAGGGCCCTGGCCGATGAGGTTAAAGATTAAGCAGCCCTGGAAACAATAATGATGGCTAAGAAACAGGCTGCACCAAACACCAGGGTCCCTTTCTCAGCTGCTAGCTACCCATCAGCTGGGGGCAAGGGTCAAAGCAGTCAGCTTCTAAATTGGGGGACAACCCTCCCCCACCCCAGAATCAAATATCACAGCAAAAATATGGGGACATAACCTGGAGGGGGAAAGTGGACCTGGAGGAACCAGGGGGGACTGCCACAGCAGGAAGAGACAGGGCCATTCCAAACAGGAAGCCAATCAGGCAGCTGGGGGGAAAGAGGTGATCCCCCTCTCAGAGCTATACTGTATCTGCCTCTTGGTGCCTTCACCAGAGGGCTCAAGACTTATCAGAGGCAAGAGCTCCCCTTAAAAATACTTTCATTTTTTGGAGAGCAATTGGGCAATATCTATCAATTTTTTTAACGCACACTTTCTTTGAGCTACTTTATGCACTTAGATGATACTCTATAGGGACAACCTCACTATTGCTTACACACTAACAGTTGTACTCCAAAATAGCAGGTATAAGAATCCTCACTCAAGCATTGTATATGAAAGAAAAAACAGGTAACATTAATATCCACCAGTTGAGGATTGGTTAAATAAGTTGTAGTCCATCCATATGATGCAGCAGAGAAAAGCAACAAGATGTAGCCATGCACAAGGGTCCAGAAAGAACTCCAAGATTTTGTATAAGTCAAGAAAAAGTACAATGAGTACAGAACACATCTATTTAGGTATGTTAGAAAGCAATATATATATATTTCATACAATTACCCAAGATCGTTCCCTTCAGAGTCAGAGATCAGTGCCCTTCACAGACAGGGCATGAGATAAATGGACTTTGTGTTTTGTAACTTTGTGTACTGATTGAATTTTTTTATGAATATAAATTGAATTTTATTGAATAAATTCATTTCAATAATAATGGTATAGCAATGTTCCTGCTAACATGAAAGGGTGTTTGGAATATACTACAAAGGGGTTTTTTAAACTGGAAAACATACATATGCAATGAAAAAGATGGAGAAAGCTCTATGTCAAGGTGCTGACTGTGGTCCTCTCTGGGTAGAATTGTGGTGCTTTGCCTGCTCTTACTGCCTATCTGATTTTCCTTTAATGATCAGGGGTGGTTTTCTACTAAGACAGCAGTAACAAGAGCAATAACAACAGCAAAAGAAAGTTTGTGTTGGAGAAAAGAAAAGAATAGAATTCAGAGGTAAAACTGGGGGTCATGAACAAGTGCAGGCAGAGGCCAGCTAGCCAGAGACTAGGGAGGGCATGGGAAGCAGGACATACCTGCCTGTGTATCTGGATAAAGAGAAACCAAAATCAGAAGCTCTGGAAGTGGTCCTCTCTCCCAAGTAGCAGCCATGGTGCTGATCTGAGGAGACTCATCTCTCCACCAGGACCCAGATGAGAGGCCCTGTTACTATAGATCACGAGATGGGTGGGGAGGCTCTGAAGTACAGCCCCTGTGGCGGTGCCTACTTCTGCAGGAGGCTCTCCTCCCTGTCCTCCCATGCCCAAAGCCATCCTGGAAAAGAGCAGGATGTACTACCCCCATCACGTAAAGGGAAAAAAGGCCTAGGGTCACTCAGCTCCAAGTGATGGCTGGTCTGATCCCTAGTTTTGAACTGGATGGTCTCCTTGTAGTTTCTTGGTTTAAAACACCTCCTAATGAAAGGCATGGGGTAGGCAAGCCTGTGACCACAAGGGCTGATACTGCCTGCCCCTTGTATGTGACCCTGGTTGGTGCCCACTTACAGTGGGATGGGGACAAGACATCAGCTTTGTCTCAAGAGGCATGAGAATGCCAGGTTCCATCTAAAATCAGGGGGTACAAGAACAAAGAAACAAAGCACACTCACATCAGTGGGTAGGTATGAGGGATTAAGTGTGGATCATCATTTCATACACGCTTCTCAAAACACTTCACAATCTTACCTTCATATTTCTTCTAAAATCTTTCTGTTGAGGTCTTATCAACCTCTGCATTACCATGGCTTCCCTGCTGTGCATGGCTGAGGCCTACAGAAAAACTACGAGCAAGAGATGGTCACAGGCTCCACACAAGGCTCCACAGGGAGGAAACTCTCAGCCTCAAGTGACACTAACAGTGACAGGAAAAGTAGGAGGACTCACATGTGCAATGAGGGGGCAGCCTAACAGCGAAGAGAAGATGTCCACATCTCACTTCTCCACCCAAAGATGACTAAACACCCTGAGTCTAGCAGAGAAGCTGGTCATCTGTCTACATGGTCTGGTTGTTGGGATGCTGTGACTACATGGCACAGTCTTCCAGGCTCACACTTCCAATGAAAAACATCAACTCTAGGTACCAACACTCATCAGTTACCAATCCACAGGCCCACCTATGTCCAAATGGAGCCTGGAGCCAAGGAATGTAGTAGTTATAAACACTGGCTCTTGAGTCAATGCTATGGGGTTTGAACCCTGCCTCTGTCTCTACCAGCTGTGTGACACCAACTAATTTCTTCACTTCTCTGTGCCTTAGTTTCCTTAGCTATTTCATGCATTAAATGAGATGATGTGCATAAAATACTTAGCATAGGGTGTGACCCAAAGTGGCAGCTCAATAAATGCCAACTAAAAATAATTCAACAGGACATCTATATACACATCTGTGTGCACAAACACCCACAACGCTGACAGAAGCCAATCACCATGACAGCATCAGGATGAAGGAGTATCAAGACAACACTGTGTTCCAACAGCATACTCCCCATACTCCCACAAGTATCTGTCACCATCAGAGAGTGAAAGGACCACTGGGGGAGACACAATTTGTGAATGTGGGGGAAAGAACCAAGGAACTTGTCAAAGTTGAGGGTTAAATACACAACCCAAACTTCAGAAAATTGTTGTCAGCCAACTACAAAACACAAAACTACACATACTTGCAAATGTTGTGCAGAAGGAGAAGGCTAGGGAGGGGAGACAAGGAAGAAAAAGAGAATTGCTGGCATGTAAGCACTCTCCCTTTGCCCCTATACCAGCAGATGTTCACAAGTTGACCTGGGCCTTGGCCAAGCTCTTGGCTCCTGGTGAAGCAAAGCCTGAGCACAACCCTCTTCGAAGGCCGGGCTGGGAACCCTCTCTAGGCAGAGAAAGGGCTCCTTGAGAAAAAAGAAGAAAGAAAGTGAAAGATAGAAAGCAAAAAGAGGGCACAGGAGTGGGAGCAAAGAAATAGGAGACTCAAGGTTCAGAGTCAGGAAGAATCAGCAGAATTCAGAACTGGGACCACTGGGGAATGTCCTTCATAAGAATCATCATCTTACCAACTGTGTCTGAAACAGACTTCAGAGAGAAATGAGAATCGATGTAGGCTCCTAGAGTCTGAGAGGTTGATAAAAGAACACAAGGATTCCAAGAAATAGAGCACATGCATACTGCCTTGTGGACTGAATGACTAACACAGCACAGGGAGCTGTCAGGTGGACAGGCAACAGGCCTTTGGCTCATTTCCAGACACGGGATGAATAGGAGACACAAAGACAGATGGTATTTGTTTGGGCAGGGGGAAGAATGAGACACTTTAGTGCAAGGGAAAGAGGGAGCCATGAGTGAATCTATTGATTAAAATGACTAGACCCATTGCTTGGGCCACCCATGATCCTTCTTTGTCCTCGAGTCAAAATAAATATCCGTGAAGATTTCTTTCCAGCTAAACATGGTGGACTGAACATTCATGTCGATCTCTGTTCCCTCCCAAAACCCCACTAAAATAAGAGCTTGACAAGCTCTGGCAGAGAAACGGAATGCAATCAGCCCATTATCTGATGTGGAATCAGCCCATTATCTGATGTTCAATTCATTCATTCATTCATTCATTCATTCATTTAAATGTTTATTTATTTTTGAGAGAGACAGAGCACGAGAGGGGGAGGGGCAGAGAGAGAAGGAGACACAGAGTCTGAAGCAGGTTCCAAGCTCTGAGCTGTCAATTCAAAGCCCGATGCAGGGCTCAAACTCACGAACCCCGAGATCATGACCCGAGACGAAGTTGGACGCTCAACCGACTGAGCCACCCAGGTGCCCCTGATGTTCAATTCTTACAAAAATCTGTCTTACAAGGATTGGTGGTAGGAATTTTTTTTTCATGAGAGCAGAGACTTGTTTAGTTTTCTACTACTTCTCCAGCACGTAAAATATGTCCAACATAGGCATTCAAGCATCGGTGAACAAATATACTCCCCAACAAAGTAATGCAACATAATGTCACAGTCTATGCCTAGTACCGACTTTACTACACTTAATTCCATATTAACTAGCACTTCTTAGATATTTTCTAACATCTGTGAGATTACAAGGTGAATAAAATTCAGGCCTGGGGCGCCTGGGTGGCTCAGTCAGTTGAGTGTCTACCTTAGGCTCAGGTCATGATCTCACGGTTTGTGGGTTTGAGTCCCACATCAGGCTCTATGACAGCTCACAGCCTGGAACCTGCTTTGGATTCTCTATCTCCCTCTCTCTCTGCCCTTCCCCTGCTCACTCTCTCTTTCTCTCTTTCTTTCAAAAATAAACATTAAAAAAAATTTTTAATAAAAAAATAATTCAGGCCTGAAAAAAGCAATTATTAACTGCCTTTCTGATTATAAAAACCTAATTATAATTGGTAACTCAACTTGGTTGTAGAAATGGTACTGGGAGAGCAAGAAAGAGCGTGTATACATGAGGGAAAGTCCATGAAACCTCAGTCTTGTACTTCTGGGAAAAGTCAACAGATAATATCTCAAAGTAATAAATCCAAAATAGTGACACATTTTATTTAGATAAATGGAAGTAATGAGTAGATGTTGTACCTTTTAGCAGAATCAGAACCTGCCCTTTAATTCTGTCAGAATTGAAGGTTGAGTGGACATAGAGAATGGACCTGGTGTGGGAAAGCAGAGCAGGGGACTCTGGCTTATCATTACAGGCTCTGCAGTAGTATTTGGCTTCTAGAACCATACTCATAGAACACTTTGATCAAGACAGAAATTTTCAGGGCGCCTGGGTAGCTCAGCTGGTTAAGCGTCTGACTCTTGACTTTGGCTCAGGTCATGATCTCAAGATTTGTGAGTCTGAGCCCCACATCGGGCTCCGTGCTGACAGTGCAAAACTTGCTTGAGATTCTCCTTCTCTCCCTCTCTCTCTGCCCTCCCCTGCTCATGCTCTCTCTCTCAAAATGAATAAAACCTAAAAAAAAAAAAAAGGGAAATTTTCTTAAACAACAACAAAAAAGACTGATTTCAAGACCTAACTCAAATGATTCCTCCTTCCACAAAGTCTCAGATCTCCTTCCTATTCTCTTGTGAAAATAACTGTCTGGCAATTAATCCTATTCCACTTGGTGATTGGTGGAACTCTCACTGTTAAGGATCCCTCCACCTGTCTTGTCTCCCCGACTACATCACAACTGCTTCCCAGCACAGCGCTCTTCTCACCGTCTCTGAGGAGCAGGTTATTAAACCCACAAGCTCGGGACAGGTGCAGCACCCCAGCTCCCCGTTACCTGCATATGCGTTGGCCTGCTGCAAAAGGTCAGTGCAGGTGTGCACATCGGCAAATGCGCGGATGCCCAAGCAATTGGTGGGATGCAACTGAGACTGCAGGAAGTCACAGCAGTTCTGCCGAACATCCATGAGCTGCAGCAAGCTGGCTGCTGGGAGCAGCACCTGGAGGAGAAGGTGACATTCTGAGACACTAGACACTTCTGGCAGGGCATCATCTCACTAAAGCACCATCCCAATCATACCACTCCCATGCTCGCGAGGTCTTGCATGGCTCTCCCCTGCCTGTCCAACTAAGTCCAAACTTCCTTCAGGGCAGCCTCAGCCCCATTTCCCACTACTCTCCGCTTGGTAGATCCTCAGCATCAGCAGATGCTCTGTATCCCTACATTCCACACCAGTGCCTCCCAATCACGAATATATGAAATCTCTGGGGATCTTATTAAAGCTCCAATTCAATAGGTCTAGGGTGGGGCCTGAGAGCCTGCATTTCTAATGAACATCCAGGTGATGCGTGCAGCTGCTGGAACCACCATATGGACTGAATGTTTGTGCCCTCCTCCCCCAGATTTGTAATGTGAAAGCCTAACCCCAACAGGGCTGTATTTGGAGACCGGGGCCCATGAATAAGTGATAATGGTTAAATGAAACCATAAAGATGGGGCCCTTACAAGAAGACAGAGAGACACCACAGCTCTCACTCTCTCTATAGTGTGAGGACACAGGAAGAAAGCGACCTTATGAAAAGCCAAGAAGAGTCTCATCAGCAACCCAATCAGCTGGAAATCTGACCCTGGACTTGTAATTTCCAAAACTAGGAGAAAGCAAATTTCTGTTGTTTAAGCCACCCATTGTGTGCTATTCTGTTATGGCAGCCCAAGCAGACCAAGATAGATTGGTTCTCCTACTTGGCTACATACTGAATCACTTGGAGAATTTTTTAAATACTGATGCCTATGTCTCACCCCCAAAGATTTTAACTTAATAGGTATGAGATGTGACCTGGCCAGTGAGATGTTTCTAAAGCTCCCCAAGCATTTTAACATACAACCAAGTTTCAGAAAGCACTTCTCTACAGCTTTAAACATATCATTTTCACTCAGAAAGGCACTGACTAAATTGTTAACTAGTGCGTTCGCTACTTAAGCATCTGTATGCCAGGTACTGGTCTAGGTTCTGGGGTTTAGTGGTAAGCACAGTAAACCAGATCCCTGTTCTTAAGGAGCTTGCAATATACTGGAACAAAAGAGTGACCCTCAAACCCCTTGAGATTCAGGCAATCACACCATATTCTGCCATCCAAAAGAAAAATGGCAAAGAACATCTTTAGGTACATTCTCAGAGAAAGAAGAGAGGCATTTCCTTTTAAAAGGTCACAGAACACATGAGTATTTATGCTGTATCCTGGAAGACAGAAATAGTTCCTGCTCAGGTGTGTGTGCATGTGTTTTTCCTAAAAGCCAGAGAAGACTGGCTTCAGCAGGCCAGAGGGGTGCCAATCCCAGTCTAGTTTCCCTAGGACTTGCCCACAGCTGCCAAAGCCTGCCCTGTGGATCAAATACCCAGAAGAGATGGCACAGTCCTATTAGACCCCAGCTCTGCTCCCCTCCACCCCCACTCTCGGGGAAAAGGTACCCAGTCTGAGAATGACTTTCCAGAAAAGAAACTTGAAAAAAACAATCACACAGCATTATAGTTTCATTGAGGCTGCTTAGCTCGGGGTCCCCAGCATCCATTTCACCCCCAAACAACACCCATGCGTCCCAAGCCTTTGCTCTTAGCTGCTCCCCTGACTCTTAGGGAGAGTGTCTGGGCCAGACTCCAGCTGTTCTCATCCACAAGAGCTTGCCCAGGAAGACTTAGGCTACAGATGTATTTGTTTTGTTTTTCTGATTTAGGGCACTACAAAAGTCTTTTTTTTTTTTTTTTTTTTTTTACAAGATTTAAATTCTAGACCCTGACCTTCTCCCCAAACATGTCTGAACACTCCATGCAATAAGGCCAAAAATCCTGTCCCCCTGCCCATTCTTGGGCCTTGTCCCACTACGAGGGTAAACAGCTAAGTTTGCTTAGAAATGAAGCGTTTCCCAGGACACAGGACTTTCATTGCTAAAACTGAGGCAGCCTTTCCTCATCCCTGCTATAGGCAGAAACCACCAATGTCATCCTCCACCACCAATGCTCCTACTAGTGAGCTAAGAGCCTACTCTCCACAAGGCAAGCTCTTCCTCTTTATGAGCTTAACTTCTTCCCTCACACAGCTGAGTTCCAGAAAGTTCTAGAAAGCATGCTCCTCTCCCTTCTTTCTTCCACTATGCTATGTCCCCAACGGTAAATTAACATCATGTCCTTAGTAATTTTTGAACCACTGATTCATTCCAGAGAAGGAAAAAGGTAAATTCACCCACTCTTGGGAGTTGTAGACTATAATGTAGCTCCAAATGTGACCATCTGAGCTCCATCCCCACTAAGCAGCCACCTAGTGGGTAGCCCCACTAAGCACCCATAAACTGGGAACCTCAATTAACCTGTGAGCTTGCTCAGTCCAGCCAAACAGATTCTAGGACCAGATTAGTCTTTGCCTGCTAGTTAAGTAGAAAACCATTAACCATTCTTGCTGAATACATAGCAGGAAAGGCAAGCTGTGTTTCAAATCCCCAAATGACCTCTGTGATACCCCCTTGACCCAGCACTAGCTACAATCTACAGTTAGGGCCATAGATCGACAGGTCATTCTGGTTTGCTGAGACTTTGCCTATTTTAGCACTGGAAGTCCTATGTCCCAGGAGACCCCTCAGTCCTTAGCATGCTGGGACAGCTGATCATACTAGGAACCAGGAACTTCTAATCAGTTATCCTAAGAACCCCTGCTGGAGAGGAATAATCAAACACTGTCCAGAACATACTGTACTCAGTGGTGGGGCAGGCCCCAAAAGGGTCAGGCTAAGAAGAGGCAAGAAAGGGACAGCAGCCTTTTAAGCCCCACAGAGGAGGATTTCTGAGAGTCTGGTCCACCCCCAAATTGCACTGCCAGTCAAACCAAGATGACAGCATGAGAGAGACACACACCTCCTTCCCCCTTGCCCTCTTTTTTTACCATAAAGGCAGTGGCACGGTGTGCTGCTTAAATTCTCAAGCTTATGACAACCAGCCAAAGAAATTAAAATAATAAATACTCCCTGAACATAATCCTTAGGTTATACTTTCAGTTTTTAAAACCTCCCTGGATACAGCTAGCTCCCTACATAGCTTTTCCCTACTGTTCACAAAACACACTTAGCAGGCAAAAATTCTAAGGCTTTCCACCTCTCTATACACCACCCCCCCCATCCTGTTTGGATCCACTCCTGCCCAAAAGCATTCCCAAGATGACTTCCCAAAGTGAACGGGGGCTTGTGGTTTCTCTAATTGCTCCTTCCCTCTCTTTGATCTTACACTGTGATTAGCTATGAGTCAAAAGGCCTTTTCTTCCACCACTTGCTTCATACAGGAAGGCGTGAAGAAAAGTAAAGGAAGTCAGAACACTGAGGGCAAGGTTTGGAGACCAGAAGATAAATCACTGCTCAAACTCTGAGTCTCAAGGATAAACTGGGGCACCATCCATGGGGATTCTGGGGGCTGCACATGATGGGAACAGACAAAAATCCCCAAAGGCTGTGAAAGAAAAGAGAGCAAAACATCCCTAAGGTGGCTATCCTCATTTCCCTCTCCCACATCAACAAGGGCTTTCTGAGGATTTCCTCTTCTCTTATCTTGTGTGCAACGCAATTCCCTGACTCCCTTGAGGGGCAGCAGTAACAGGTTGTGAACAAGAGACCAAGCTTGGATTCTTGGCTTGGTGGAATCACAAGGGCAGCACTGCTTGGCTCCTGGAAGGAGGAGGCTGAGCATGTAGAAGCTGCTGGCTGGAACCACCACAGGGATGTAAGATGACTCCAGGTCAAAAAGCTTTTGGTTTGCTTCTTGTCACCCCAGTGTTAAAGGTTCTGGGAAAACGGGCCCTCGGATGACCCTCAGTAGAGTTTACAGGTTTCCTCCTAGCTTGCAAATGGCCTCCCCTCCATTTTTCACGAGCAGGCCCCGTTTTGTTTTTTCTCTCCCTTGGATAACATGAAAACACAGCAGAGGATATCCCGTCACTGAGTTTGTTTCCTCTAACAAAAACAAAAGGAAATGCCCTGCCTCAGAAAGCACCTACTCCTGGAATTTCAGGGCGGCAGGGCCATGCACAGAGGGAGGGGGAGCAGAAACCAGAGGGGCCAGGTGACAGGCCTAGGCCCCAGCCACACAGTGGGTCTGTCTCTGCCAACACCAAACAAGAGGACTGGCATAGAAACGTGGTTAGGAGTGCCTGGGTGGCTCAGTTGGTTAAGCGTCCAACTTCGGCTCAGGTCACGGTCTCATAGTTCATGAGTTCAAGCTCCATCCACATCAGGCTCTCTGCTGTGAGACAGAGCTGGCTTTGGATCCTCTGTCCCTGCCCTCTTTCAGCCCCTTACCCACTCATACTCTCTCTCAAGAATAAATTTAGAAACACTGTTAAATAAAAATGTGTTGAAAAAAAAGAAAGTGGGGGAGGGAAAGAGAGAGAGAATGAGAGAAGGAGGGAGGGAGGACGGGAAGGAGAGGGAAAGCGGTATGTAGATGAGCAGAAGCACTAGCAAAATGGCACTGTGATTAAAAGTGTCACTTGGAATTTTGACTTCTCAACTTACCAGCCATATGACTAAGGCAAATTACTGAACCTATCTGTGCTCTGCCTCCTCAACAGTAAAGTAAAGATGATAATGGCACTGCCTTCGAGGCTTGTTGTGAGAATCCAATGCAGTAATACACTTAAAGCAGTCAACAGAGAGCCTGGTGCATAGGGAGTGCTCAGTTAAACTGCTTTTTATTACTATTAAAATTAGGAGCGGAAGTCAAGATTCTGATCATTCATTTAACAAGCAACTCAAATTCCCCATGTCAACAGAGCACAGTGAGATGGAGAGAGCTGGGTTCAAATCTTAACGCTACCGCTTATTCAACCACTTGGATCATTAGCTTCTTCCACTGTGAAAAAGGGATCATACTAGAATACTTGCATTTGGTGGTGATGTAATTAAGTGAAATAATGCATGTGAAGTGACTGCCACATGCTTGGCTTTCAATGAGTATTAGTAAGTGTCAGCTATGATGGCTGTTACCTCCACCAGGGAAAGGCAATTCAGTCTCTCCAGTGTCTGTGTGCCTGGGAAGTGGTTAAGAGTGGAGTGCTGGGAGCCATTTAACCAAGCCCCAGACTCTGATCCTTGTTTCCCAGGCTTTCAGGGGAGCCCCAGGGCCTCCAGGCTCACCTCCTCAGTGCACCAAATCCTCAACAAAGGTTGTCTTCACAGCTTGTGAGCAACTGCCTCAGCAGATATGTCACAGCATGAAGAAGCAGCCATGTTTTGATCTAAACTTTCTCTTCTCAACCTTTTTTGTTTTGTTTTCCTGGAGGTCACCCCAATCAAACCACATTGTAAAGTGAGGAGGAAAAACGTAAACAGAGTTAGTATATCCCATGGATTCCAAGCAACACGCAGTTCCCTAAAGGTTCCACACTGTGCCTTCCACTGGAGCCCCTGCACGTGCCCCACTCCTCACCACACACACACAAATGAACACAGCAGGCCCCTTTAGGGGCTCATGTACCAATGGGGACACAGGCATGCAGGCAGAGGAGGAAGGCATGACCACCCAGTACTCCTTCAAGATGGGGCCCACACAATACTTCCTCAGTGATGCTGCCCCCATGACCATCCCCATCCTCCACACTGCTGAGTACCTATTTGCCTAGCCATGCATCTCTACTCTCAGACCATGTGCTCCTCAGTGACAGGGTCTCTGTGCTCATAGCGCTCACAGAGCCCATACTATCTGCCTGGCACAGGGTAGCAATGTTCTAAGACTTTATCTATATTAATTCATTTAATCCTCACACTAACTCTATGAAATTAAGTACTGCTATTACACCCATATTACAGATGAAGACACTGAGGTACAGAAAGATTAAGTAAGCTGCCTCGTATCTCACATCTAGAAAATGGTGGAGCCAGGATTTGAAGGCTGACAGTCTGACCACTCAATAAAACGGCTACTATATGAAAACGGATCCTTAATGCAGGGTGTCAGTGAGGGCGTCAGAGAGGCTCTAGTAGAAGGGAGGGAACACAAATCATGGGTTGACAGAGTAAGTGTCTTCTCTGGCCCGAGCTCACTGAATCCCATGCCCTCACTTTACAGATGGGAAAACAGACACCATGCCGGGGACAGAGCCAGAACAAGCGCACTCACTCTTGATCAGGGGTGAAGCTACGGCTCAGACACAGGCCTCCCTTCAGACTTGACTCCTGCCTCATCTCTACTTCTTTCTCTGAACCTGCACATCTTCGATCTGGCCCCTGCCCTACCCCTATAACGTAGTTTTACAACAAACAGTGGTGAAGCCACTTTCTATAGAGGACTCTGATGAGTTTATCTGCTGCTACCTGCCTTCATATAATGGTGTTTACACACTACCACTGGGTTAGACCAAAGCAACAAAGACAAATACCCAGCCAGGCGATAAGGATCCAGAGTGGAACATCTTCTACTTATCCAAGTTTGTAAATACTTTGGACTTGATGGGGGAGAAAGAAAGTTATTCAACAAATACATGGTAAAAAGGTTAGAAAAAGCTGGTTCCATTCATACAGTCTACAACCTCACCTACAGTGTTGTATTTGTTGGTTTGGTTTTTTTGTTGTTGGGTGTGGTTTTTTGGGGGGGGGAGAGGGTGGTGGGGAAGTGTTTGGTTTTGTCTTAGTAGCTTAAGACAACACAAATTTATTTTCTTACACTTCTGGAAGTCAGAAATCCCAAAAGCATCTCTCTGGATTAAAATAAAGGTGTCAACAGGGCTGCATTCCTTCTGAAGGCTCTAAGGGAAAATATGTTTCTTTGCCTTTCCTGCTTCTAGAGGCTAATTGCATTCCTTGGTTCATGGCCCCCATCTTTAAAGATGGAAACATCAAGTTGAGTTTGTGTTGGGTCATACCTCTCTGATTCTCTGTATTCTACCTCCATATTCCACTTCAAAGAGCCCCTCTGACTCTACTGGACCCACCGGGATAATGCATGGTCATCTCCCCATTGCTTGTCCACTGATCTACAACATTAATTCCATCTGTACAGTGAACTGCTCTTTGACAGTTAGAACCTAACATATTCATAGGCTCCAGGAATCAGGACATGGACATCTTGGGAGAGGGTCATTACTCTGTCTGCTACACTATATGATTAATAGTTACTGATATACCCTAATGCAAGGTTTTTCAAAAAATTATTAACCCACTGTACATTTTTCAGTCGACATCTAGCATTGGTCATTAGAGTTGCAAAAGATATAATTCCTTTCATTTTGTAAATATCAATATTTACATCACTTTTCAAAGTATCCAAGTGAATATAAATGTGATGGTGGTTTGATATCAACCTTTTCATATGTTTTTTCAACACATACACTGTACTCACTTTATATCGAATTATTCTGCACTTACTGTTACTGCCCAAAAGTCATTCAGCTATTTAGTTTCTGTTGCTAGACCTAAGATGTGAGCACTCCCTTGCCGATTTCATTCTGGATGAAAAAGACCAGAAATGAATTGCAAAGGCTGTGTGTTTTATGGGGTATATACCTCAGTTTAAAAGGGGAAGGGGATTAGACTAGATCACTGTACAACCTGAAAGTCTATCCAGAGGCCAGAGACAAAGGCAGGCTCTACTGAGAGGCAGGCTCCGGAGGCCTGAACGCAGGGTGCCTCAGACCCTCAGCTTGCCTTTACCCTTTACCCTCACAAGTACCCTTCACCATAGCAAGCCTCAGCTTAAATTTTATCTCCCAAAAGAGCCCTTCCCAGATCCCCTCACCCATCTAAACTGCGTCTCCTTGATACTCTCTAATTATATACCACGTTCCGTACCTCAAAGGACTTATCACAATCTGTGCACAGACATTACTTGTGTGCTGATTTGATGAGCATCTGTCTTCACCCCCAGACCACAAACTGCGTGACAGCAGGCAATGGAATCACCCCTGTTATCATCACAACCACGTAGCCCAACGAAGTGCCCAGCATATAAGAGGCACTCAAACATCTGGGTTGAATTGAATGAAAAAATGATTACCAACTCAGCCTTCCAAATACTGTGATCCTGATAAAGGAGGTGGTGTTCTGGAAAAGGGAAATAGGTATTTTGGTCACTGGAGAGGTATCTGCCTCACAATAAAGAAGGTGGAACTGTGCTTTAAGGAAAAGAAAAAAGGAAAATCCTTCATATCACATGTACTTTCCAGCATTTTACTGAAATAGTAAGGCCCTTAATGACAAGAAATAGTATGTCCTGTGTCTGTGTTTGGCCCAGGGGTTTGTAGGTTCCAGAATGGGCCACACACCCTCAACCATCTCTCCTAGTGAAGCATGCCGGTGCTGCCTCATGTCCCCAACCATTAAGACGCACACCTTTGGGTGAAGCAGTGTCTTCGCTGGCTCCTCTTTTCAAGGATCCAGATGGCTGAGGATGAGGGCGGGGCAGCAAAAGGAGGAAAAGGCACACATTTCGCGGCCGCACACCCCTGCTGAGACTCAGGCCTGGTGCTTGGCATCTCCATCTCTGAGCATGAGTGCTCAAAGAAACTCAGGTGACTAATGTTGAAACAGGAAAAATTTTTAACAGCCTCACAATCCACAGTGAAAATCCCTGAGATGAGATGATGACTGGGGAGAAGTGGGGTCACCCTTCACCCAGAGTTTGAACCAACATGAGTTACAGACTTTGCTCTGGTGCCCAAGCTCATTTAGAGGCATGATGGCTTAGTGGTTAAGAGTATGGGTGCCATGATCAGACAGGCATGGGTGTGAGGGTCTTTCACCCAACTAAAGGCCATGTGATGCAGGGCAAGTCACCTAACCTCTTTGGAGCTTTAGCTTCCTCTCCAGCTACCAAATGAGTTGTCGCGAGGGTTCAATGAAATGATGCAATAATAGTGCGTGGTGAGCGATTAGCTGGGGTTGAGTTTACCTGGACGTTCTCTTCGGTCACCTCGATTTCTGCGGTATAGATGTAGTCAATCAGCTTATTCAGCGTCCTCCCATCCACATCCTTGATTTCTATCTTCTTGGCTTTACTCTCAGACATGTCACCTACAATTCAAAACAAAACCAAAACGGACATGAACTTGGTGCTTAACTTTCACATAGCCTCCTGCCCTGTGTTGGCAGCATAAAAGCACTGGGAGGTGGCAGAAGGGATTCAGGCATGGAGGAGGATAAAACAGCTGACCTCAAGGGCACATCAACTTTGGGTCTGTGATCATCTGCAAACCCAACTCTATGCATTCCTCACTCTGTTGCCCATTCCCATTTTGAAGGCAAATC
This sequence comes from Panthera pardus, assembly GCF_024362965.1. Classification (NCBI taxonomy): domain Eukaryota; kingdom Metazoa; phylum Chordata; class Mammalia; order Carnivora; family Felidae; genus Panthera; species Panthera pardus. Next base: position 124,739,866 of record NW_026526765.1, on the reverse strand, counting down.
TGTATGCAGTAGTAACTTATTCAACCAACACTTACTATAAACCTGTACACACAGGGCCCAGAAAAGTGAACAAGATATGCACCTGCCCTCAAGGAACACACGGTTTAGCAGGGCAGATCTATAAAAATATATGAGGCGATAGAAGCTTAATGGAGATATAAATAACATGCCAGTATAACAACAACAATACAAAGTAACATTGATTAAGTGCTAACTACGGCTAAGCGATGGGCTAAGCACTTTAAAGTGGCACCTCTTTCAATCTTCACAATAACCTAGGAGTTTCATTAATACTATCCCCAGTTCACAGATGAAGAAACTGAGGCACAGGAGGGTGGGTATTCATTTTGCCCACAGTTACACATCTAGGAAGGGGCCAGGCTGGGACTGAAACCAGTGAGTGTGACTCCAGAGCCCACACTCTACTCACGATCCTCTACTAAATCCCAAGAATGCAAAAGATGGAGCAAACAAGCCCTGGGAAGCCATCCTAGTAGGAGGTCACACTTAAGCTGGGTATTTCCACAGGCAGCAAAGGTGAGGAAGGATGAGCCGGATGCAGGAGCCATAAGTTGTAAAGGCAGGAAAGTGCCAAAAGGATAAATCTGGAGAAGAGTGAGAGGCTGGTATGGGGTGCCAGTGAGAAGAAGCTGGAGAGGGAGGCAGCAGCCGGGGCTTGCAGAGCCCTGTAAGCCACGCAAATGAGTTTGGACTTGATCCTAGGAGTAGCACCACTGGAAGGTTTTAAACAGGGGAATGACATCAACAGATGGGTATTTCTGAATGAAAGTTTGGATGCACGGTGGAAGCTGGATCAGAGGCAGGGAAAACAGTTGGGAGGCCCTGATAATAATCCAACAAAGAAAAGGACAGAGCCTGTGAACTAGGGCAGCAGCAGTACCACATGTGCACAGAAATGAGGCCCCTTTCCCCAGCCTGCCCTCTTACACAGCACATGGGTTTGTCTACAGCCAAACTCATCCAACAAGGGCTGCTGATTCCAGTAGGAAAAGACAGGCTAGACATGTGTCTTTGTAGACTGAAATAAAGGGCAACTTGACTGCAAGAAACAGGGATTCAGAAGCCCTTAAGTGAGTATGAAAACAGAGCCCGGGTAGTTGTTTTCTCTCTGTGGAATTTGTGTGCTGGAGCCAAGAAAATAAAGTACAGTACAGCGTGTGGGCTGCAGACGCCCACCTCCAAGCTGCATGGGCAGCACATGATTCCTCCACCAATCTACAGTTCCCAGCCCAACACAGTTAGAGATTTGAATGAGTCTGGAAGAGGGAACAAAATCATTCCAAATTCTGCCCACTCCTTCCACCATCAGACCAGGTAGACCAGAGACCCTCCACCCTGTTCTGTCTTCTCTCTGATTACCGGTAGAAGTCAGTGAAAAGGCCTCAGCACAAAGAGCCTTGAGGCAGGGCAAACTGGCAAAGGGGAAAGAGGAAAAGATAGGGGATTTCTACTGCACCCATTAGACAGGCTCTCACAATCTCTCTTGAGTTTACTCCAAGACACATAAAATAAAATCCACACCCAAGAAAACCAAAAGTTCAACTTATCTTTCTAAACAGCTATTAAGAAATTCATCAGTAAGAGTCCAGCTGATAATTATAATGCAAACGATAATTACAGACAGCCAATTCTTAGTTTAAGAACTTGGGCCTTAGAAAAAAGACTAAAAAAAAAGAAACACCTGACTGCAAGAACCAAGGGATTCAGAAGCCCTTATGTGAGTGTGAAATCAGAGCCTGGCTTGATTCTTTTCTCTCTGTGGAAGTTGTACTTGAGAATAAGATCAATCAGTTTTGTAACTTCGGGGTAAACAAGTAGAAACTCCTGAAATTACATGAAGTTACCAGTATATATGGGCAAAAGTTTTATTTTTCTGGGGGATGCAAGATCATTCTTAGTCAAATGTATAGCAAACATTCAGACACAGATGGTGGAACTTTGGGAGATTTTTTTCCTGCTTCTTTACATGGCTCCAAAATTTCTAATTTTCTATATTAAATACTTAAACTTCAATAAGCAAACGGGGAAAACCACGTGAAGGAAAAACTATGGCCTCAAAAACCAAAATCTATTTTAAGAAAGTTCCTTTATAGGATATTAGAAACCTGTATAAATCACACAGACTTGTAAAATCCAACATTATTTCTTATAAACCAACAGAAATTACTGCACCAAACTAAGCCTTCAGCTTAAACAGACTCTGAAAGTGGTAGCAGTAATAGCTGCTACTGTGTGCCAGAACCTCTGCCGAGGGTTTATACACGTTATTTCACTCAATCCTTGTAACAACCACAGGAGGTAGATATTATTTCCATTTTACAAACTATAGAACTGGCATTTCAAAAGGTATTTGCATATGGCTGTGAGAGGCAGGGCTGGGATTTGAATCTTGGCCTAACTCTAGACCGCATGTCATTTCTCACAAATCCCTGTATAATTTAAACCTAACCCTAACTAATGACCTTGATAAAAGTATTCCCAAACAAGGCCTTGGTGCAAATTCTAAGGACAACTTAGTATGTAAGACCTAGCAAACAAGAACCAAGAGGGAGAAGATCTTGTCAAGCTCATTTGCCAAGATATCCTCAACACCTAACAAAGTGCTTGGCATATAACAAGCACTTAAAAAATACTTGTTGGAGGAAAAAGAAAAAAATGAAAAAAAGGGGCTTTCCTTTGATATCTCATAATTCCATGGATTCCAGTAATTCCTGAGGAGCAGAAACCAACAAAGGCTTGGTCATTCTTGCTCCTTTCCTTACCTCGACTACTCTGACAAAATAAAACAAAACATGAGCTCTATATGTCCTTCCATCTTCAAGGTCAGCCCAAGAGCCCTCCTCCTCTGCTTTTGCCAAGAGGCCCAGCCCAACCACCTCAGATTTGAATTTTCTTTTTTTTTAATATGAAATTTATCGTCAAATTGGTTTCCATACAACACCCAATACTCATCCCAACAGGTGTCCTCCTCAATGCCCATCACCCATTTTCCCCTCCCTCCCACCCCCCATCAACCCTCAGTTTATTCTCAGTTTTTAAGAGTCTCTTAATGGTTTGCTTCCCTCCCTAACTCTTTTTTCCTTCCCCTCCCCCATGGTCTTAAGTTTCTCAGGATCCACGTAAGAGTGAAAACATATGGTATCTGTCTTTCTCTGTATGGCTTATTTCACTTAGCATAACACTCTCCAGTTCCATCCATGTTGCTACAAAAGCCCATATTTCATTCTTTCTCATTGCCAAGTAGTTTTCCACTGTGTATGTAAACCACAATTTCTTTATCTACTCATCAGTTGATGGACATGTAGGCTCTTTCCATAATTTGGTTATTGTTGAAAGCACTGCTGTAAACATTGGGGTACAAGTGCTCCTATGCATCAGCACTCCTGTATCCCTTGGGTAAATTCCTAGCAGTGCTATTGCTGGGTCATAGGGTAGATGTATTTTTAATTTTTTGAGGAACTCCACACTGTTTTCCAGAGTGGCTGCACCAGTTTGCATTCCCACCAACAGTGCAAGAGGGTTCCCATTTCTCCACATCCTCTCCAGCATCTATAGTCTCCTGATTTATTCATTTTCAGAAAATGTGTTAGTCGCACATCTTTCTAGCCTCTTCCACTTCTGCCTGTCATCTGTTACCATGCATGTCCTATTCCTCCAAAAAGAACATGATCCATTCAAGGGCAGATATTTGTTCATTCATTCATTCATTCATTCAACAAACACATATCAAGCAGTCCCTATGTGCCAAGCACTGTGCTGGACCAGAGGACACAACCATGAATAAGTTATGGCCCTTCCCTCATGGAGCTCAGTCCAGTGGGGAGAGACACAAGTAAACCAACAATTACGAAATGTGTTAAATACTAGAAAAGAGGGCTTAGCTTAAAGAGTTGTTAAACAGGGATTCCTGCACCCTGACCTGTATGCAAAATGAATAGTACACAGGAACCCGTATTTGCCACTGGGGAGAAGAGAATCCATTGTTTTCATCAGATTGATTCATCACGGTTAAGAACCACAGATCTAAAGTGAGATCTGGAGAAGGAGTCATGGTTAGTTAGGAGAGAAGGGAGTATGAGGGAAGAATCAATATTCCAGGCAAAGACAGTAGTAGTGTATGTAAAGGTCTGGAGGCAAGAAAGAACAGGACCTGTTCTGGGCCCACAAGAAGCTGAATGTGGCAGAAGCAAAGCAAAGAGAGGAATGGCGGTTGGGGGGGGGGGGGGAGAGAGAGAGAGAGAGAGTAATGGGGAGTCAAGGCTGGAGACAGAAGCAGAATCTAGGCAAATGGAAGGCCTTGTGGGCCATGCCAAGGAGTTCAGACTGCATCCTGAAAGCAATGGAAAGCCTCTGACAGATTTTTTTTTTCTTTCAGCTATCAGGTTATGTTAACAAGGGATCAGACCAGGATCAAAATATTGATTCAAAGGACACTCTATGCTAGTTCAAATGGCGGAATGATTAAGCCAATTACTTTCTTTTAGTTTTTAGTATTACATAAATCTTAATTTAACTACGATCATTTCTGAAAATGATGTGCATTTAAACATGGCTTTCATGACACATGTCTTTTTTTAGTTTTACTTAAATCCAAGTTAGTTAACATATAGTGTAATAATGGTTTCAGTGCTCATCCCCACAAGTGTCCTCCTTAGTGCCCATCACCCATTTAGCCCATCCCCCAACCCAACACCCCTCCAGCAACCCTCAGTTTGTTCTCTGTATTTAAGAGTCTCTTATGGTTTGCCTCCCTCTCTATTTTTATCTTACTTTTCCTTCCCTTCCCCTATGTTCACCTGTTTTGTTTCTTAAACTCCACATATGAGTGAAATCATGTGTTATTTACCTTTCTCTGACTTATTTCACTTAGCATCATATACTTTAGTTCCATCCATGTTATTGTAAATGGCAAGATTTCATTCTTTTTGATGGCTGATCAATATCCCACCGTGCATATTACCATATCTTTGTTATCCATTCATCAGTTGATGGGCATTTGGGCTCTTTCCATAATTTGGCTATTGTTGATAGTGCTGCTATAAACATTGTGGTGCATGTGCCCCTTCAAAAGGCCCTGACAGATTTTAAGCAGGTGAGGGATGCATCAGACTGATTTTTTGGAAAGTCACTATAGCTACAGTGTAGAGAACAGGCTGGGGTTGAAGGAACAAAATAGGAGGCAGGTTGACTAGTATCAAAGCTGCTGCAGGAAATTAGGTGAAAGATGAGAGTGACCTGGACTAAAAGAATAGAGCTTAAATTTCTTTAAATCCTCAGGCCATACCTTAAGACCTTGTACCCAGACATCCCCAAGAACCACAGAGAACCCAGGAAAGCAAGCAACCCCACATCTCTATCAAGTGATGATGGGGCATTAATACCCTGAGCCCACATATTCTTTAAAACCCAGTTCCTTTAACACCATAAGATGGGGCTGTTTTTAATGTACTCAGATGACTCGTAGGGACCCATATGGAGTGGAAATACTCTAGTACACAGAACCCATAGTAAAGGACAAAAAAAAAGAGAGAGAGAAAAACTGACTAGGCTATTTTCGTAAAATGTGCTTCCCTAGGGATGGAGGAGCTAGATGGGGAGGAAGCAGGGCAATCTAAAGTATTCCCTATTCACAGGACGAAGATGGGCAGAACATAGCACTGCTGGCCTCTCTAATCCCTGTGCTAAAGGAGTGCTGAGCAGTTTGAGTGACAGCCCATCCTGGATCTTCTTGCAAGCTGGCTGCCTCTCAACACTCTCCTCTGGGCACTCAGACCTCACTGTCACATTTATCCCAAGTTATTCTGTGCAGAACATGGTCAAGGAGCAAGGTTGATATCTGGGACATTTGGGCAATATGAACTCAGAGGACAAAAAAGTAAAAACACTTTAAGCCCGAATAAAAAGATCGTAATCACACCCCTCAAGTCAGAAGAACGTCATGAGTATTTCTTTTTCATTTTGGCCTTAAACATGCTGATAGAAATGGACTTAACAAGAGTCAGCTGATAAAATGAACAACTCAGACAACAAAAGATGTTGGTGAGGATGTGGAGAAAGGGGAACACTTTTGCACTGCTGGTAGGAATGCAAACTGGTGCAGCCACTCTGGAAAACAGTATGGAGGTCCCTCAAAAAATTAAACATAGAACTACCTTATGACCCAGCAATTGCACTACTAGGTATTTATTCAAAGGATACATGGGGCACATGCACACATAGTGTGCTGATTCATAGGGGCACATGCGCCCCAATGTTTATAGCAGCACTATCGACAATAGCCAAAGTATGGGAAGAACCCAAATGTTCATCGATAGATGAATGGATAAAGAAGATGTGGCATACATATATGATGGAATATTACTTGGTAATAAGAAAGAATGAAAGCTTGCCATTTACAATAACATGGATGGAACTAGAATGTATTATGCTAAGCAAAATAAGTCAGAAAAAGACAAATATTATATGATTTCACTCATATGCAGAATTTAAGAAACAAAACAGATGAACATATGGGAAAGGAAGGCAAAATAAGATAACAGGGAGGCAAACCATATGAGACTCTTAAATACAGAGAACAAACAGAGTTGATGGAGGGAGGAGGGTCGGGAGAAGGGCTAAAGGGGTGATGAGTATTAAGGAGGACACCAGTTGGGATGAGCACTGGGTGATATATGTAAGTGATGAATCACTAAATTCTACTTCTGAAATCATTACTACACTATACATGAACTAACTTGGATTTAAAATTAAAAACAAAATAAAATAAATTATCTAAATTTTTGAAAGAAGAAAGAGTCAGCTGGGCCTTTTCATGATTAAGTTTATGAATTCTGAAGCTGAATCTGATAATTAGAACAAAATTTTACAATGTTACTCTTTAAACCTGCTTACCAAGGTTTAAGCCAAATCAAGGGGCCTCAAAAAACACACAAATCTCACAAAATGCCGATGGAAGCATAAGCTGGTCCAACTGTTCTAGGAAATGTGAATTTGTGGCATGTGTCTCAAATCTTCAACATGTGCATACCCCTATTCTAGGGGTCTATTCTAAGGAAATAATTATAACATAAATAAATATTAAGAAGCAAAGATACCCATGACAGTATTACTTATAATAGCACAATATTAGAAAGAATTAGAATTTCTAACCAAAATGGAAATCAATTTTTGACTTGGACATATATGATGGAATCTTACGAAGCCATTGAAATTATGACGTAGATGTGATTTCACTGATGTGAAAATATACTGACCATAGACCAATGGTTTGATTAAGCAAATTTTCACTGAGCACCTACTACATGGAAGATCCAGGTAGGAAGTGGGGAGATAGCAGTGAATTAAGGTAGAGTTCTTAACTGACTGACCAGAGCAATCAGATATTGAGGAAGTAATGAAATAAGCAGTGATACTAAAGACAAGCATAACGTATGGTATCACAAGAGTAAAAACAAAAGAATTTAACCTAATCCAAGGGGATCATGGGAAAGTCTACCTGAGGAAGTGTTGCTTAAGCAGTAATGAGAGGTGAATAGGAGTTAGACAGGCAAAGATGCAGGGGGAAGAACATCCCAGGAAGATGAACAGTAATTTTTTTTAAGTATACACATTACATCAACTATGTATATACAAAATGGCTCATTTATATTAAAATTTTATTTTGGTGGGTTTTTAAATTTTTTATTTTTTTAGGTATTTTTTATTTTTTTATTTTTTTAGAGAGAGCGAGCGAGCACAAACAAGGGAGTGGGGCAGAGGGAGAGAGAGAGAATCTCAAGCTACCAAGCTTCCATGTTCAGCACAGAGCCAGATATGGGGCTCGGTCCCACAACCCCAGGATCATGACCTGAGCCAAAAATCAAGAGTCAGATGCTCAACTGACGGAGCCACCCAGGTGCCCCTATATTAAAATTTTATGTCGTATGTGTATATATTTATAAATATAAAATCTGAAAGGATATGAACTATAATCTTATCTAGATGATGTATTACATATATTTTTTTTTGTTTGTCCACATTCTCTAATTTCTTTTCTGCAATCAACATATGTGAGTAGTGTTTGAAAAGGTACATGGGTGAGTAGAAAGACAGACAGATATGGCTGGCTGGATGGCTGGATGGAAGGATGAAAGGATGGACAGTAACCAGATTCAACAGATGACTTGAGCTGGGCATCACATTAGACTGTTTCTTCTTGATTTTTTCCTCCCTTTAACGACTAGAATCCAACATCTGCTCCAGAAGTGTTCAGATTCTTTATGTTTCTAAAATCATCTTGTTCTTGCTTGGCCACTTGCACTACTCCAGAGGCAAGTTCATTAGCAACAAGTGGAGGCAACACTACAATTCATCACAATTCCAAACAGATTTCTTCTCTCAATACTGGACTTTCCAAACCACATACACAAGAAAACAATGAATGGCAGAGCTATTTAGTGAAGTGGCAACCAAATAACTATTGCAAACAAAATGAATTATTTTTTTTAAATAGACAGATGAACGAGAGAGGTAAATAAAGACATAAAAACCTTGCTACTAGAGTTTGAAACTACTTCAAAGAGCATGCAGCTCAAAATTTCCAGGTAGTGAAATTCACTGGTGTTCACAACTACATTTTCCAGGCTGCTAATTCCTGACCCAAGGTTCAGGGTGATGGAAGAGAGGCTTGATCCACTTACCTGAGTTACAGCTCCTTCATACAATGAGCCAAGGGGGGGGGTCCACATTGTGAGGAACTCTCAAAACACAATCACTAAGTCACCCCCAACTAGAACCACTCTTTCCCATGAGAGGCCACATACTATATTAGGAGAAGGGAAAGAGCCTACTCAGCAAAAACAGGGTGCCTGCACTCACCCATTCTTAGCAAGCCCACCTTCATTCTTTTTAAGCTTCATTTATTTACTGTCTCCTACTAAATACCATGCCCTGTGGTTGGCTCTGAGGATGCAGCAGTGACAAGACATGGCCCTCAAGTGCCCAAAGCTCATAATCAACTATGGAGACATTTCATTCATTCATTTAAAATACATTTGACTCTGGTCGTGTACCAGATGCTTAGGATATGGTAGCAAACAGGTCCAACAAGACTCCTGTCCTTAAGGAGCTTACAGTCTAGTGAGGAGAGACAGATTAAAAAAAAAAAATCAACAACCAACAACAGGATTTTCAGGTAGGGATAAACGTTAGGAAAAACTATGTATTCAAGTTATGGGACAGAAGGGAACTTAGTGAGGAACCAAGGCACAGGTGGTCAGAGGAGGCCCCTCTGGGGAGACACATGACATGTAATCTGCAGGATGAGAAGCCGCCGATACACAAGACATCACAGCACAGGCACTGAGGATGCCAGAAAACAGACAGCAACACAAGAGTGATAGTGACCACACTAACAAGCAGCAATGGGTACTTGGGGAACGTGGGGAAGGGACACCTGACCCAGCCTGAGGGTCTCAGCAGGCACTACAGTGAGGTCTTCAGTGAGCAGGGGAGGTGCTGTGAGGCACTACAGACAGGAAGCTCCGTGGGTTTCAAGGCATTCAGTCTCACATGTGAAATAGCTGGACAGGACTATTGGGCATATACAGGAAACAGGGACCCTCTAGAAAGTTTGCAAAGGTGCCAGATGGTGAAAATTCCTATCTTACTCTCCTCTCCCCTCCAAGCCCCGACATCACTTCTCCCAAATCTCTTCCACACTCCTGTAAAGTCTCAAGAGGGTTTGCAGACCTTGCCTGGTAGGAATGGCCAGGGAAGGACAAGCTGGTCCAGCAATGGGCCAGGCATCAAGAAGCCAAGCTCCACTCATTTCCTATGTGATCTTGGGCAAGTCCCTCCCTTTTTGTCAGCCTCAGTGTTTCTCATCTGCAAAATGAAAGAACAGAGGTGTGGGGATAAGCCCAAGAGCCTACACTTCTAAAAGCTCCCCTACATGATTATGATGCATGCTGAAGTGTGAGAACTAATCAACTCTATGGTTCTACCTCTTTTTTCCTCAAAGTAGACAAGGGGCTGCAAGCCTGGCTGGTTCTACCAAGTCCCCCATGGTGCAAAACATAGCATCTGACACACCGAAGCTCCTTACAGTGAGTGTCATAGCATTCTGTCTCCTGCCTCCCCTCAGGCCACCACCCAAAATATTCTCTCACTGGGGCTGCAGCCCCATAATCGTAGGTTATCATTAGCCCCTCGCCATACCTGTGAACATCGCACAGAAGTAGGGGCTGCAGGCTGCCAGGACCACACGGTGGGCTTCTATCTCGACATCTTCTGCCACAATCATCACGTCACACAACAGCTGTTTACTGTAAAACACCAGTGAGGGGACAGCATGGGTCACAGCACCAATGCCCACCCCCAGCCACACAAGGATATTTTTTCTCCCACCCAGATTCCACACCGCCACCATACAAGACTGTTGCAGACATTTGCCCTATCCCGAGTTAGGCAGGGGCATGAACTCATCGACTCTCCCAAATCTCTGATAAGCTGGGCTATTCATGCTTTCCTAAGGCGCACAGAGAGACCTAGCTACTCTGGCGCTGCAAATTCAGGGTTCTTTCATTTGTCTTCACATCTCTGCTCCTCAGCTCCTTCAGCTCTGACTGAGACAGAGGGACAGCAGCTCAGAGAGCAATGGGAAAATCCTGGGGCAGTCAGTCGAGGGACTGAGTGAATGCCAAGGAGCATGAGCATGCCACTGAGATGTGCTGCCCACGAAAACAAGCATTAACAATTCCCCAAGGGACCTAACACCTATGAAACACTGGCAAGAGGCCAGCCAGATCGGGACAACTCAAGTATTAATCTTCCCACCCAGATTTAACATTATCACCAAGAAGGCTGCTCCCTAAAGACCCTGTGCAAGCTCCAATCACTGCAATTATTAAGGATACTGTAACTACCTTCAAAACAAACTACTTGTCATCCCCACTACACTGCAAGCTCTGAGAGGAACTTGTTTATTATATCTTAAACACCTGGCTGCAAGACTAGCCTAAAGAAAGCCCTAAATTTTTACTGACTAAATAAACTTTGAAATGGGATCAATCCACACTCATAGAATGAACATCAGACCACTTTGAAGGATAGAAAGGGCACCACAAAGTGTCAGTCTAAGGATTTTTCCTCCACCAGCCTTCCAATAGTAAGCATTTATTGAGTTACATATGCTAGGCACTGTTCTAAGCACTGTTTTATACATATTATTGCATTTAATCCTGTCTAAAACTCCATGAGGTATGGTTGTTATGTTGCATATTACAAAAAAGGAAAGTGAGGTCCAGAGAAATTAAGTAACTTTCTCAAAGTCACACAAAAAGGGAGCACTGGAAAAAGGATGTGAATGCAGGCAGCCGAACCGCAGAACCCATCTTCCTAAAGTCTGTGGTATCCTGGTCACCACTAATCCCTCCTTCAGAGTGAAGCACTAGATGCGGAGGGAAGTCAGGACAAACTCATGTCAACTGTGATCCACTGGCAGTGGCTACTTAGCACACAATACTGGATTGAGAAGTTTGAATCATGATGGGATCCATTTAACAGGGTTGAGATGAAGAGAATGAGTCTGCCATTGGGGCACCCGGTGGCTCAGTCAGTTGAGTGGCTCAGGTCATGATCTCACCGCTCATGGGTTCGAGCCCCCCATCGGGCTCTGTGCCGACAGCTCAGAGCCTGGAGCCTGCTTCAGATTCTGGGTCTCCCTCTATCTCTGTTCCTCCCCTGCTCACACTCTGCCCACCCCCCCTAAAATAAATAAAGATTTAAAAAAAATTTTTTTAATGAGTCTTCCATGATTGATCAATAGGAGATAAGCTACCTATTTGCCATCCCTGGAGTGACATATTAAACCTTTGCTAACTATTCAGACGTTAGTGCGGGATTGCTTATCAGAGAAAATAGAATCATAAAGCATGACAAGACTGGAGCTGTAAATGCCTTTAGAGTTCATCTGGTCTATGAAGCTCAGAGAGGTGCCACAGAAGGCAGAGTCTTGAATCTAGTTCTCACTCTGGATTGGTGCCATAATGCCCCACGATTGGCTCATACTTAGGAACACAAAATCGGAAGATAAGTTAGCCCCAATACTGAAAGGTGATCAGGAAAGTTTCAGCCTATGGAATAAAGTCCCTGTGAGGGGGCATCAGGGAAGGGTGACACCTCTGAGTGCCAAGAGGCAAAACCTGGGAATGGGACCTCACACTACAGTGGACAGCAGACTCTAAAGACAAATTTTATCAGAACAAACCAGCTCAGCTGGGAAGAGAACTGGCTCTGCCCCTAACTGGCTATGAGAACATGGACAAAGGATCTCACCAGTTTTCTCATCTTTTTTAGCTGCCTCGGGACATCCATCGTGGGGACCAAATGAGATTGCAGATGCCACCTGAGAACAGGCTAGTTTTTAGTCTGGACAAAATGGATTGTAAAAATGTAGTCACAACATGAACAGACTTATCTTGGACATTTTCATTTCACTTTCATTAACTATTTTAAAGAGAAAATGGAGTTATCACTACTCTTTAAAAGTACAAGTCATTTGTCAAATATACTTCAATTAAAAAGAACTGACCAAAAAAGTGTAATTTTGTTGTTGTTCTTGTAACCAGTATTTTAACAAGGAAAGCAAAATAGATGAGTCAGAAATGCTGAGCAAATGCTGAGCCAGGTGCTGAAAAGGCAAATGTCAGAATGGGATATCTTGCACAAACCCAGAGGAGCTGATAGTTCATGAACAAAGGAAAAGACACAAGAGGGAATGAGGTTTAAAGGTGGAGAATCCAGTTAAGCAAATACAGGAGAATAGTTCTGATGAGAAGTGTATCTCAAGGCTAGAGAAATCTAGGAAAGTGGCCCAGAAACTCACCCAAAACTCAATGTAGGCTTTCCCTGGGAATGGTAAAGCCTGTCTGCACACTGAGACATCTCTGTGTATCCACTCTATATAGAAGAGAGAAGCAGCAGCTCTAAAGCACTGCATGGCTGACAAGCATTTCTAATTTCATTTACTAGAAATCCTATAGGATTCTTTATTCCTGAGCTGTCACACACTACTCCAAAAAACAATCTCAACAAGAGAAAAACAGGGCTATCCACTTTGTGATAGCTATTCGGAAGGAGCTCAGGCTCTGGAATCAAACTGACCAGGGTTCATGTCCCCTGAGTATCAGAATTCAGGTATGTTGTGAACAAGATAAAGAATAGTGCTAATAGTAAACATTCCGTGAACATTAATATTTCTTTCTCTTTTTTTCCCATAAAACATTTCATTTAGGATTAGCAGTTAAGTTAACCTTCCTAAGGCTAAATTTGAGCTGCATATCAGACATCTACGTGGGGTTTATCAAGTAGGCAAATGGATTCATAAGTCTTAATTTCAAAGGTGGGAGATGGTTAAGAGGTTGGAGGGAAGAGAAAGAGCCAGCTAAAGAAACAATAAAGTAACTAGTGAAATAGGAGGAAAACCCAAAACGTATGGTGTCTGAGAAGACAAGCGAAGAGAGGGCTACAAAAAGTAAGGAATGAGTAACTATACCAAATAAGGAAGATAAGATTAGGGAGGCTAGGTAGGGCAAGTAGGCAAGAAAGTGAAATAGAAAATGAAAATGAAATAGAACATGAAAATGGAAGACATGCAAATTGGAAAAGAAGAAATAAAACAATATTCACAGATGACATGATCTTATATATAGAAAATCCTATAAGAAATCCACTAAAAAAATATTAAAACAAATAAATGAGTTTAAGAAGGTTGCAAGGGTGCCTGGGTGGCTCAGTTGATTGAGCGTCCGACTCTTGATTTCAACTCAGGTCATGATCCCAGAATCATGGGATCAAGCCTTGCATCAGGCTCTGACTCTGTCTATGCTCTGAGCATAGAGCCTGCTTAAGATTCTCTCCCTCTGCCCTTCTCCCCTGCTTGTGCTCTCTCTCTCTCTAATAAAAAAATAATGTTGCAGAATACAAGATCAATATACAAAATTTACTGTGTTTCTATACACATGCAATGAACCAAAAAATGATATTAAGAAAAATTCCACTTAAAATAGCATCAAAAATAAACACTAAAGAATAAATTTAACAAAACAAGCATGAAACCTGTCCTCTAAAACTGTAAAACTCAGTTGAAAAAAAATCAAGAAAGACCTGAATAGACGGAAAGACTTCCAGTGTTCATGAATTGAAAAACTTAATTTTTTTTTTTAATTTTTTTTTCAACGTTTTTTATTTATTTTTGGGACAGAGAGAGACAGAGCATGAACGGGGGAGGGGCAGAGAGAGAGGGAGACACAGAATCGGAAACAGGCTCCAGGCTCCGAGCCATCAGCCCAGAGCCTGACGCGGGGCTCGAACTCACGGATCGCGAGATCGTGACCTGGCTGAAGTCGGACGCTTAACCGACTGCGCCACCCAGGCGCCCCGAAAAACTTAATATTTTTAAGATGGCAATACTCCCCCAGGGGCGTCTCGGTGGCTCAGTGAGTTGAGCATGCAACTTCAGCTCAGGTCATGATTTCACAATTTCACAGTTCGTTAGTTTGAGCTCCGCATGAGGCTCGCTGCTGTCAGTGCAGGGCCTGCCTCAGATCCCCTGTCCCGTCCTCTCTCTTCCCCTCCCCTCCTCTCAAAAATAAATAAACATTAAAAAAAAAAAAAAAAAAAAAGATGGCAATACCTTCCCAAATTGTTCTACAGTTTCAACCCAATTTCTATCAAACTCTCAGCTGGCTTCTTTGCAGAAACTGACAAGCGAAACCTAAAATTCATACAGAAATGCAAGGGACCTAGAATGGCCAAAACAATCTTGAAAAAGAAGAATAAGGTGAAGGATTCATGCTTCCCAATTTCAGAACTTACTACAAAGCTAAAGACAGCAGAGTAATAATATAACCCTAGATATATAGATCAATAGAATAGAATTGAGAATCCAGAAATATACCCTCCCAGTCAATTCATTTTTAAAAATTTTTTATCATTTATTTTTAAAATGTTTTTTATTGATGCATAGTTGACATATAATGTTATATTACCTTCAGGAGTACAACATAGTGGTTTGACAATTCTACACATTACACAATGCTCACCATGATAAGTGTAGCTACCATCTGGCACCATACCACACTATTACATTATTGACTTTATTCTCTATGCTATACCTTCCATCTCCATGACTTATTTATTTTATAAATGGAAGTTTGTACCTCTTAATTCCCTTTCTCTATTTTGCCCATTTCTATTGCCCATTTTCTATTTTGCCCTTTTCTATTTTGCCACCACTCCTCTCCACTCTGGCAACCACCAGTTTGTTCTCTGAATTTACGAGTTTGTGTCTGTTTTTTTGTTTGTTCATTCTTTTTTTTTTTTTTTTTTTAGATTCCACATATAAGAGAAATTATATGGTATTTCTCTTTCTCTGTCGGATTTATTTCATTTAGCATAATACCCTCTAGGTCCATCCATGTTGTCACAAATGGCAAGATCTCTTTTTTTATGACTAATATTCCATATTTTATACACACACACACACACACACACACACACACACACACCTTCTTCTTCATCCATTTATCTATCAAAGGACACTTAAGTTGTTTCTGTATCTTGACTATTGTAAATAATGCTAGAATAAACATAGGGGTGCATATATATTTTCCAATTAGTGTTTCCATTTTCTTTGGGTAAATATCAGTAGTGGAATTACTGGGTTTCACGGTATTTCTATTTTTTTTTTTTTTAGTTTATTTATTTATTTTGAGAGAGACAGAGACCGGCACAAGTCAGGGAGGGGCAGAGAGAGATGGAGAGAGAGAGAATCCCAAGCATGCTCTGCAATGCAAACACAGAGCCCAATGTGGGACTCAAGCCTGCAAAGCCATGAGATCATGACCTGAGCTGAAACCAAGAGTCCAATACTTAACTGACTCAGCCACCCAGGTGTCCCCATGGGATTTCTATTTTTAATGTTTTGAGAAACCTCCATACTCTTTTCCACAGTGGTCACACCAATTTCTGTTCCCACTAACAGTGCATGAGGATTCCTTTTCTCCACATCCTCGCCAATACTTATTTCTTGTCTTTTTGATACTAGTCATTCTGACTAGTATAAGGTGATATCTCATTGTGGTTGTGAATTGCATTTCCCTGAAGATTAGTGAGGTTGAGCATCTTTTCATGTACCTGCTGGCCATGTGTATGTCTTCTTTGGAAAAATATATTCAGATTATGTGCCTCTTTTTAATCAGATTGTTTCCTGGTGTTAAGTTGTAGAAGTTCTTTATATCTTTTGGATACAACCCCCTTATCAGATATATCTTTTGCATATATCTTCTCTCACTCAGTAGAGTGCCTTTTTGTTTTGTTGATGATTTCTTTTGTGACACAAAACAGTCAACTGAGTTTTGACCAGGGTGCCAATATATTCAAATAGGGGAAAAATTGTCTTGCCACAAATGGTGCTCAGACAACTGGATATCCACGTACGAAAAAAACAAAGGACCCCCTACTTCACATAATATACAAAAATTAACTTGGAATAGATCAAAAAAATAAATATAAGAGCTAAAACTATAAAACTCTAAGAAGAAAACATAGGGGTATATCTTCATGACTTCAGATTAGGCAATGGTTTGTTATACAGGACACCAAAACACAAACAACAAAAGAAAAAAACAAATCAGACATCAAAATTTACAACTTTTGCACTTCCAAAGACACCATCAGGATATCAAAAAAGTGAAAAAAAAACCCGAACAAGGAAAGAAAAACTTTGCAAATCATGTATCTGATATGAAACTTGTATCTGGAATATATAAACAACTTGAACACTTTTAACTCAATAATAGACATATAACCCAATTTTAAAATGGACAAAGGATCTAAATAGACATTTCTCCAAGTAAGATATAGAAACGGTCAATGATCACATAAAAAGATGCTCAACATCATTAATGATCGGAGAAATACAAATCACAACCACAATGAGATATCACCTCAGACACCAGGATGGCTGTAATCAAAAACACAGATAATAACAAACACTGGCAAGGATATAAAGAAACTGGAACCTTCATACACTGCTGGTAGAAATGTCAAATGGTGCAGTGCTTTGGAAAACAGTCTGGCAGTTCCTCCAAAAGTTAAACATGTAGTTATCATGTGACCTAGCAACCCACTCTTAGGTATATATCCAAAAGAAATGAAAACATGTATCCACACAAAAATGTATACGTGAATGTTTATAGCAGCATTATTTATAACAGCCAAAGGGTATCAAATGTGGTACGTATACACGATGCAATATTATTCAGCAATAAAAAGGAATGAAATCCTGAGACATGCTACAACATGGATGAACCTTGAAAACATTATGCTGACAAAGAAGTCACAAAAGGCTTATTACATAATTCCAAAATAAGTAAATCTATAGAGACAGAAAGTACATTACTGAAGGGTGAGGGGTAGGGAAAACAATGGGATTATTGCTAACATACACAGGAATTTTTTGGAGGGGATGACGAAAATGTTTTAAAATCAGCTGTTAGTTGCACAACTCTGTGACTATACTATAAGCCATTGACACTTTAAATATGGCATATGAATTATATCTTTAAGGTTTTAAAATTTATTTATTTTGAGAGAGAATGTGCACGAGGCAGGGGCAGAAAGAGTGAGAGTGAGAGAGAGAGAGAGAGAGAGAGAGGGAATCTGAAGCAGGCTCCACACCGTCAGCACGGAGCCTGACATGGGGCTTCAGCTCATGAACTGCGAAATTATGACCTGAGCCAAAATCAAGAGCCGGACACTCAACCAAATGAGCTATCCAGGTACCCCATCACATGAATTATATCTTAATAAAGCTGTTACCAAAAAAAGAAAAACAGCAATGTACTAAGATGATTCATTACTATTAACAAAAGGCATAGTGGCAGATCATCTTTTAAAAAAAAAAAAGGGGATGAGGGTAGAGAAATTTTAGGGATGGTGAAAGGGGAGGTTAAAACTGTCAAAACAGGATAGAAGAGACTATCTCTCCTTTTCAGGAATGATCTGGGGTACTATTTCAAAAGGGACCATATCCCCATTTGGTGGCCGGATGGTAAATCAGGAACCAAAGAGCCATTAGGAGTCTGCTGCCCAGAAGCAGCTGCTGGTAGGCTCAGAGCAGAGCGATAAAAGGCAAAAGGAAGAGGAAGGCTAGTTAGTTACCATGCCAACAGCCCATTCTCTACCATGAAGTAAAAAGAATAGGAAACTCGTGAATTGTGTGATTCATAAATTGCATAGAACATGTGTATGTGAACTAAAATAGCTTAAAATTGAAGGAGGAAAAATGTGAAAACAGTGCAAGAAATAACCCCAGGTCCCTGGAATATTATATAACATTTCATTAGCTTAGACCCTGGATGGCAAGCAAGATGCTTTACCAGGCCTTCATCAAAACAAAGTACGCCTCCCTCCAGTTCCTATTAAACTCACCCAGATCAGTAAAGCATCTCTTCAGGCTCCCTTTCTCTCCCTCACTCACCCATTCCACTCCAGTTTTAAAAATTAGCCATGCCAGGGCGCCTGGGTGGCGCAGTCGGTTAAGCCTCCGACTTCAGCCAGGTCACGATCTCGCGATCCGTGAGTTCGAGCCCCGCGTCAGGCTCTGGGCTGATGGCTCGGAGCCTGGAGCCTGTTTCCGATTCTGTGTCTCCCTCTCTCTCTGCCCCTCCCCCGTTCATGCTCTGTCTCTCTCTGTCCCAAAAATAAATAAAAAACGTTGAAAAAAAAAATTTAAAAATTAGCCATGTCTTTAATACCTTAGAAATTAAAAAAAAATTTTTTTTTAATGTTTACTTATTTATTTTGAGAGGGGACTGGGGAGGAGCAGAGACAGAAGGAGAGAGAGAATCCCAAGCAGACTCCATGTTCAGCACGGATCCCGATGTGGGGTTCAATCCCAGGACTGTGAGACTACAACCTAAACCGATGATAAGAGTCGGACACTCAACCGAGCCACTCAGGTGCCCCAGAAATTAAAAAAAAATTCAAAGCCATTAAATACCTTAGAATTTGATATGATCTTTAAACACCACTAGAATGCAAGCTTCATTGAGAACAAAAGTTTGACTCTCTTACCTAATGCCACATCCCTGTAACTGAGCTCCTCAATCACCACCACTACCATCATCATAATCATAGCTAGGAGTTGCAGAATGTTCATTATGTGCCAGGGCCTCAAAACAATATCTAAGGAAGAGGTACTATTATTATTATTATTATTATTATTATGCTACATGCTGTTGAAATCAGTAATTCTACTTCTAAGGAATTAATTCTATAGAAATAATTGTGAATGTGCACAAGTGTTTAACAACAGTAATACATGTGCTATCACTGTTCTAAGGACTTTACTTAGTATCTCCTTAACAAGCCAGCAACCCTGGAACTATTATTAGCCTCATTTTATGTTTGAGAAAAGTGAGGGCAGGAACATTAATTAACTTGTACAGGGTCACAGAACTGTACTACTGGAGCCAAGATTTGAAACCAGGTTGCCTGCCTCCATGGTCTATGCTTGTGCCCAGTATGCCATATTGCTCCAAACATTACCACTGCAGGTGCTGTTTACATAAGAGATTTGAATACTTAAAACATCTAACAACAGGAACTGGGTTTTTCAAAAATTAACCAAAAATACAGAAAATCATTCATCCACTTAAAATAATGTTGTAGAACAGTTCTAACACAGAAAAACTGGTTCAATACAGGGGCACCTGGCTGGCTCAGTCCATAGAGCATGTGACTCTTGATCACCAGGTCATAAGTTCGAGCTTCATGTGTGACAGAGAGTTTAATTAAAATCAAAAAACAAATTAAAAAAAAAAAGAAAAAGAAAACTTGTTCAATATAGTGGTAAGAGAAAAAAAATCTGGTTAAGATATATTTTTAAGAAAAATATTCTCCCAAGTGTTAACAATGGTAACCACTGGGTATTAAAATTATAGATGATTTTTTGCTCATATTTATTTTCTAAATGATCTATAATTATGTTCCTTTTCAAAAAAAAAGAAAGAAAAAGAAAAATGGAAATTTTTTAAATTAAAAGAAAAATAAAAGGGAAATCTATGCCTAAACCTGCACTAAAAATTTCCTGACAAAACATATACAGATTGTGCTCTATTTGAAAAAAAAAGAAAAGAAAAGAAAAATGGAAGAACAAGATTGTAATGGTTAATCTTATGTGTCAAATTAACTGAGCTAAGGGATGCCCAAAGATCTGGGAAAATATTATTTCTGTGGATTCTGTGACCTTTAAAAATGGTATCCTCTCAATAATGTCTTTATGTGTAAAATGGGATTTTCCTGTTTTCTCCTAGAAGTGGTATGGTTTTAGGTCTTACTTTCAAGTCTTTCAATCCACTTCAAGTTAACTTCCGTGAGGAGGATTAAGATTCAGGTCCAATTATATTATTTTTCATGTGGCTGTCCGGTTTTCTTAACACCATTTACTGAGGAGGCTACTTCTCCACTAAGTATTCTTGCTTCTTTGTCAAATATTAGTTGACATATATGTGGGTTTATTTCTGGGCTCTCAATTCTGTTCATGGTCTGTGTTTGTGATATCGTTTGAAATCAGAAACTGTGTATCTCCAGCTTTGTTCTTCTTTTACAAGACTGCTTTGGCTATTCAGGGTTGTTTTTGGCTCCTTACAAATTGTAGAATTTTTTTCTGTTTCTGCAAAAAAAAGGCATTGGAATTTTGATACAGGTTGCACTGAATGTATAGATGGCTTTGGGTATTATGGACACCAGCAATATTAATTCCTCCAATACATAAAACAGATATCTATCCATTTATTTTTGTCTTCTTCAATCTCTTTCAATAACATATAATAGTTTTCAGCATACAGATTCCTCACTTCCTTGGATAAATTTTTAAATATTTTACTGTTTTTGACACTATTGGAAATGGAACTGTTTTCTTTCTTTTTCAGATAGTTCACTGTTAGCATATAGAAATGCAACTGATTTTAATAAGTTGATTTTGTATCCTGTGACTTTACCAAATTTGTTTATCAGTTCTAAAGTTTTTTGGGGGCATCTTTAGGTTTTTCTATAAAAAGGATCTTGTTATCTGCAGAGACTATTTTACTTCTTCCTTTCTTATATGGATGCCCACCACTTTGACTAACTGCTCTGTCTAGGACTTCCAGTTTTTGTTCAATAGGAATGGTGAGAGTAAGTACCCTTGTCTTGTTTCTGACCTCAGAAGAAAAGCTTTCAACCTTTTATCATGGAATGTGATAGCAGCTGTAGATGTGTCATATACGGCCTTTATTATGATGAGGTATGTTCCTTCTATATCCAATTTGTTGGGAGTTTTTATCATAAAAGGATGTTGGATTTTGTCAAACACTTTCTGCATCTATTAAGAGGATCATATGATTTTTATCCTTCAGTCTATTAATGTGTATGATCTTTTTAATGTACCGTTGAATTCAGTTTGCTAGTATTTTGTTGAGAATTTTTACATCAATATTCACGAGGAATACTGGCCTGCAGTTTTCTTATCTTATAGTGCCCTTATCTGGCTTTGATATCAAGGTAATTGCTGGCCTTGTTAAAATGAGTTTGTGAGTGATCCCTTCTCATCAATGTTTTGGAAGAATTGAGAAGGACTGGCATTAATTCTTCTTTGAATATTTGGTAGAATTCACCAGTGAAGCCATCTGGTCATAGGCCTTTTTTTATTGGGAGATTTCTGATTACTGATTCAATCTCCTTAATCATTACTGGTCTGTTCAGATTTTCTATTTCTTAATGATTCAGTTTTGGTAAGTTGTACTTTTCAAGGATTTTGTCCATTTCTTCTAGATTATCCAATTTGTTGGCATACAATTGTTCATAGTAGCCTCTTAAAATCTTTTGTATTTCCATGGTATCAAGTTGTAATGCCTCCTCTTTCACTTATAATTTTGAGTCTTCTCTCTTTTTTTTCCTTGGTTAGTCTAGCTAAAGTTATGTTTACCTTTCCAAAAAGCCAATTATCACTTTCAATGATTTTCTTCTGTTGTCTTTTTAGTCTCATTTCATTTATCTCTGCTCTAATCTTTAATATTTATTTTGTTCCTTCTGATAACTTCACTTAGTTTGTTTTTCTTTTTCTAATTCCTTGAAATGTAAAGTTAGGTTGTTTACTTGGAGGCCTGGAGTCTTAAATCAGACAGAAGACACAAGCCATACTGAAGAGAACTAAATGAGGAATGTCACTACTATCTACCTAGTATCTATGGAAAACAACACAAATTCCTCAGGAACAAGAAAACTGGACCCATAGGCATGAACACTGACCACTGCCTAAAACAACTATGGGTAGAGCTTCCAGGAAATCTGGCAGGAGGCATAATAAATATTGAGCAATAGTGCATAAGACAAATTTAATTTAACTTGGTTTTTACGCCAAAGACTGGGCCCTACAGAAAAAGGAAATGAGGAAACAAACACAGAACCAGATAGAATTTTTTTTTAAAGTAGTTCAACCCCTGGAGAAATACAAATCAAAGCCACACTGAGATACTACCTCATGCCAGTCAGAGTGGCTAAAATGAATAAATCAAGAGACTATAGATGCTGGCAAGGATGTGGAGAAATGGGAACCCTCTTGCACTGTTGGTGGGAATGCAAACTGATGCAGCTGCTCTGGTTCCTCAAAAAATTAAAAATAGAACTACCCTATGACCCAGCAATAGCACTGCTAGGAATTTACTCATGGGATACAGGAGTGCTGATGCATAGGGGCACATGTACCCCAATGTTTATAGCAGCACTTTCAACAATAGCAAAATTATGGAAAGAGCCTAAATGTCCATCAACTGATGAGGATAAAGATATGGTTTATATATACAATGGAATACTACTTGGCAATGAGAAAGAATGAAATCTGGCCATTAGCAGCAACGTGGATGGAACTGGAGGGTATTATGCTAAGTGCAATAAGTCACAGAAAGAAAGATACCATATGTTTTCACTCCTATGTGGATCTTGAGAAACTTAACAGAAGACTATGGAGAAGGGGGAGGGAAAAAAAAAGTTACAAACAGGGAGGGAGAGAGGCAAACCATAAGACACTCTTAAATACAGAAAACAAACCTAGGGTTAAGGGGGGGGTGGGGAAGAGGGGAAAGTGGGTGATGGGCACTGAGGAAGGCACTTGTTGGGATGAGCACTGGGTGTTGTATGGAAGCCAATTTGACAATAAAGTATATTTTAAAAAAAAGAAAGAAAGAAAAAGGTAGTTCAACCCCTGGAGTGTCTGGGTGGCTCAGTCAGTTAGGTGTCTGACTCTTGATTTTGGTTCAGGTCATGATCTCACTGTTCATGGGAACGGGCGTCATGTCGGGCTGTGCACTGACAGCACAGTGCCTGCTTGGGATTCTCTCTCTCCCTCCCTCTCTGCCCCTCCCATGCTCTTGTGCTCTCTCTCTCTCTCACAAAATAAATAAATAAACTTTTTTTGGGGCGCCTGGGTGGCGCAGTCGGTTAAGCGTCCGACTTCAGCCAGGTTACGATCTCGCGGTCCGTGAGTTCGAGCCCCGCGTCAGGCTCTGGGCTGATGGCTCGGAGCCTGGAGCCTGTTTCCGATTCTGTGTCTCCCTCTCGCTCTGCCCCTCCCCCGTTCATGCTCTGTCTCTCTCTGTCCCAAAAATAAAATAAAATAAATAAATAAATAAATAAATAAATAAATAAACTTTTTAAAAAATAAATTAATAAAAGTAGTTCAAGCCCCTACTCAACAAACACATCGTTAGCTATATGTGCTTTTTACTTATGCCATTGTCTCTACCTGGAAGACTTCCCCCTAATCCCGCCACTTTTCATTTCTTTAACTCTTACTTGTCTTTCAAAATTTAGCTCAAGCATCATCCCTTTATAAAGTGTTCTCCAAAAACAAGTGTTCTCCAAAGGTGGCGTATGACATATTTGCTTTCATAGTACCCTTTCAGAAACAAATAATTATTGCACTTCTATCAACTGACAGGCGCCTGATGCATTCCTCATTCATAACACCTATTTTGTATTATGGGAAGGTCATTTTCATTTAACTATTTACATTTTTTAAGCTACCCATCGCAGAGCCTAGTCAGTGCCTCTGGGCATCTTTGGTAAATGCCTTGAAGAGCCCATGAAGTACCAGGTGCTAGAGATCAAAACGATTCAGAAGTTGTCCCTGCCCTCAGGGAGCTCACAAACAACAGAGAAAAGAGGAGACTAGCGATTATAGCTCACAATAGGGCTAACTATGCTGTAAATAATGCTGTGGGCAAAGGAACCTTCTGAGTTCTCTAGTAGGGAGGAGACTGGGTGTAAAGCCTTTATAGAGAAAAACATGTTCAGCGTCCCAAATCTGTTTTGCAGCAAACTCACCAAATGCACATATCAGCTTTATAAATAGCCTGCACACACTCACTATTAGCCAGCCTACAAAGGATGAGCACATTTGCATTTCATTCCTTCCTTTACACAGTTAAACTACATTGAAGAAGCTAGATATTTTTCCACTTACATAGCTGTCTTAACAAGCTAAGTTCAGACCAAGGAATGAGGGAGGGAGGCCAACAGAAAATGTGTAGCACCCACAATCTTTAATCTGCAACTATGTGTAGGTATTGCAATCAGTCTATTATTAGTCATTAGGCAGCTGGTTTGGTTGGAAACCAAGTTTATGAACAGAACTGCTATAGCCATAAAAAATTATTCCTCTGTGATTAAGGAGTACAATGAAAAGTGTTAAATAAATGCAAAGGAGATAGAGTACTTTCTGAAAGCCAATCTGTCTCAACTGGAGTTTAAAGGGGAAGCCAAGTGACTGAGAGTAGGTGGGGAAGAGTCAGAATTCACTAGGTGGTGGTGTTCCGACTTCTGTTCTCAGTCTCTGATGACACTCACTCAACAAGCTCTTCCCAAAAGGGCACAGGCAAAATAGGAAAAGTACCTCCGCAGTTCATTCATCACCTTGAACGCCTTCCCCATGTGGGCAGAGTTGACAGTGATGATCCTCTGGTTCTTCTCATCATCCCCAGCCTGAACCGGGGGCTGAGAGTTCGGCTTGATGCTGTGAACAGGAAGAGAGTGGGAGGGGAAAGAGAGGATCACATGTTGGTAAACCCAGTCACCCAGCTGCTACAACTCCGTGCATTTGCCCACCCACCAGAAGCATCTTTGTCAGCTTGTTCTCTTTGTCACAGACCCAGCAGGAAAAGAAAATGCATTGGGTCAGCCATTTCTGCAGGATCTTCCAGTGCAAACTACATTCCTCTGGTGGAAGCTGGGTCCTAGCTCAGCTACTACCATCACGTGTGCGACTTTGTGGGATATCCTTATCCTCCATCCCCCATGCCCTAAAGGGGTGGAGGAGAAGGAGGGAGACAAAGTGACCACTCACTTCATAGGGAAATTTGTTCACTCAACAAAAATTTAATGGAGGCTACCATGTACCAGGCACTGTATTTAAATTTAAGGGAGGGGCACCTGGGTGGCTCAGACGGTTAAACGTCCGACTTCGCCTCAGGTCATGATCTCACGGTTTGTGAATTCGAGCCCCGCATCAGACTCTGTACTGACAGCTCAGAGTCTGGAGCCTGCTTCCGTTTCTGTGTCTCCCTCTCTCTCTGCCTCTTCCCCACTTGCACTCTGCCTCTCTCTCTCTCTCTCTCTCTCTCTCTCTCTCAAATGTTAAAAAAAAATTAAGGGAAACACAACAAACAAGGCACAGACACTGCTCTCACAAAGCTTACAGTTCGGTGTAGGAGAAAACGAAGTAAAAACCTAAACATCATATCCTATGTATCACGACTGGACATAAGTGCAGAGGATGGGCAACTACTCCGGGGCTGGCAGTATGAGGGGAAACTTTCCAGAAGCTGAGGGAGAGCAGAAATCCCAAGAAAGAGCAAAAGCAAGCAAAGTAAAAAGGAAAATGGAGAATATCCCAGCAGAGGAAAGAGTACATACACAAAGACCTGGAGTACAAGAGTCAAGTGAGTTCAGTAAAACTAGAAGAGAGTCTCAAGAGCAAAGCCTAGAAGACCGAGCAGTCCTGTAAGTGTCATATTAGCAAAGCCATGGAGCTTGGATTTTACTCTGAGACAATGAGAAGCCATTAAAGGGAGAGAGAAGTAGACAGGGACAGGTGAACACATCTGTCCTTAACAAAGATCACATTGCCTGCGGTATGGAAAACAATATAACAGGAATGAAAGCTTTTGGGAAAACAATCCCAGGGTAAGACAAGGGACTGTCATTATTATGAAAAGAAGAGCTATCCATGTGGGCTAAGTACGCAAGTGGTGACTTCCAAGTCATTCACAACCTCGAAGTCCTCTATACAGAAGACAAACACTCATATCCCTATGGATGCCAAGTAGGTGCCCAACAACTCCTAAGCAATATGTCTCAGCTTTATGTGGGGAGGAAAAAAAATTATCGAAAGAATGGTCAATGGTCAGTCAGTTAAACATCTGACTTCGGCCCAGGTCACGATCTCCCAGCTCCTGGGTTCAAGCTCTGCTTGGGGCTCTGTGCTGACAGTTCACAGCCTAGAGCCTGCTCCAGATTCTGCGTCTCCATCTCTCTCTGCCCCTCCCCCACTTACAATATCTCTCTCTCTCTCAAAATAAATAAACACTAAAAAAAATTTTTTTTAAAGAATACACAAAAATGGACTTCTTTTCCCAACCTAATGAAACTTTTCAGCTCCAAGGTCAAGTCCAGGACCTTGGAGTTACCTCTGTTCTGATAAGAAAACAGGACCTTCTCCATTTGTGTAGATTTAGAGACTCACAGTTCACTCCAACTCTCCAACTCTAGTTTAAAGACAGTTTGCTTTGCCTTTGCCTGGCGTGCCTCCTTCCACGCCACCACCTAGACTTGCAAACTGGCTTGAGAAAGGGACTTCTGTGGTTAAGAGAATGTTCCAGAGACCTGACAGTCTCTACAGATCTTACAGTGAGATTTGTAACTACTGGAACAATCAAATCACAACCACCATGCAAGACCTACAGTTTGTCTGACCATCACAGACTCCTCTTTTGGCCTTCCTTCCCCACCTTCAGTTCAGCATGCAAATATAAGCCACAGTCATCTGAACTTTGGGACTATTTGGATTCTGGGGGCAAAGAAGTTAATTGATCAGGCACAGGAATATAAATATCAAGAGATACACAAAGGCAGATGATTAGAATTATATGTTGTTGTTTTTTTAACGTTTATTTATTTTTGAGACAGAGAGAGACAGAGCATGAATGGGGGAGGGTCAGAGAGAGAGGGAGACACAGAATATGAAACAGGCTCCAGGCTCTGAGCTGTCAGCAGAGAGTCCAACGCGGAGCTGGAACTCACGGACCGCGAGATCATGACCTGAGCTGAAGTCGGACGCTCAACCGAGCCACCCAGGCGTCCTATAGAATTATGTGTTTAAGGAGGAAAAGAAAATCTCAAAACTGAAGATAAGATCAACATGAAAGAGCATCCCGGAAAGTTGAAAAACTTCATGTGAGAAATCCCACAAGTGTTATTTCTTTTAAAGTCAATGTTTTTCCTACTCCAAGCCAGAAGATCTTATTTTCTATTTTCTACTAGAAGTTTAACATTTTTGCTTTTGTTTTCTAAGTTTATTTATTTGACAGACAGAGTGTGTGAGCAGGGGAGGGGCAGAGAGAGAGAGGGAGACAGAGGATCCCAAGCAGGCTCTTCACTGTCAGCACGGAGCCCAACATGGGGCTCGATCTCATGAACAATGAGATCATGACGTGAGCAGAAATCAAGAGTCTGACCCTTAACCCGCCCAGGTGCCCTACATTTTTGCTTTTGATTAATGGCCCTTATTTAATCTGATGTTGATTTTTATGTCCTGGTGTGAAATAGGGATTTAATTTTTTCCATATGTTCCATTTACTGAATACTTATTTTTCCCACTTACCTGTCATGCCACCTTAAGTCATGTCAAAGTTCCAAATATAGGGATCTATTCCTGGACTCTCTAAGCTATTCCATTGGTTGGTTTACCTGTCCCTATGCCAGTACCACATTATTTTTGTAACTTCATTATAAAGCTTGATATCTGACAGGGCAAGTCTTCAATCCAACTATTATGCTTCAAATGTGTCTTGACTATTCTTTCTTTATTCTTTCACACAAATTTTAGTATCAGCTTATTAAGTTCCATGACATATTATGAGATTTTGATAGCAACTGTAATGATTTATAGATCAATTAGTATAGAACTGATATCTTTTTGATATTATGTTTTCTGATCCATGAACATGGAATATCTCTCTCCACTTATTTAATCGTCTTTAATGTCAAACTTTTATATTTTTCTTAATGAAGACTTTATACATTTGATTAAATTTATTAAGTACTCTAGGGCTTTTGTTGCTGTTTTACATAGCAATGGTGTCTTTTATGAATTTTATTTTCTGATTGCTATGGTTTATAAAATGCAATTGATTTTTGCAAATTACTAAACAGCCACCTTACCAAATGTTCCTATTATTTCTATATTTGAAGAGTCGATAAAGTGTTCTATGTAAACAGTCAAATTAACCTGCATATAATGCCAGAGGGTTTTTTCTCCCCCTCCTTTCCAATTCTTAGGTGTCTAATTTTTTTTTTGAAAGAAATTTTGCACTGGCTAGGATAGCCACACAATGTTGAATAGAAAATGTGCTAACAAATATTCTCGTTGTCTTTCTGATTTTAAAGATGATGTTTTTAATGTTTCTCTATTGTGTATGTTTGTTGTAAAATTTTTATAGATAACCTTAATCAAATTGAGAAAATTCCCTTGCATTTTATTGCTTTTTAATCATAAAACTATACTGAATTTATCAAATATTTTTGTGAATCTAATGAAGTGATCACATGGATTTTTCCCTTTAACCTTTTAATGTGGTAAATGATACTAATATATTTTCTAAAATTAAACCATATCTGCATTTCTGGGATAAATCTAGAAACTGTAAAAAAGACTGCATAAATATTCACCATAAATGCTATCTTCAAACTATAAAGAGCCTTAAAAGCCAAGGGAAAAAATATATAATATGATATTGACCAGAGAACCACTGAAGGGTTCTGACAGGGAACTAATAAGATTAGAGCTCCTAAAAGCCCAGTGGACAGACAGATTCAGTTCCATTTCACATATATGGAGATGTAGAATAAACACAGCCATTTTGGAAGCAGTGACAATAATCTCCAGTGTGACTAATGGGCAGGAAGGCTTGCTCTTCCTTGTTGTGTTGCTTTTGCACTTTCCAGTGTGTCAAAATGGTCCAATGAATCAGTCCTGTTAATACAATGTTGTGTTTACCAAAAGGTCTCAAACATAGATTACCTATTCAAAGGATTAAAGCTCAACAAAATGCAATTCATACCAAAGCCTCCCTGAAAGAAGTGACTTGGTGATGCCCACCGGGCTGGTTAGGGAAAGGACATCTGGTCTTCCCACTATATCTGGAGCCCTTCCCACCCTTGATACAGGGGCAAGGCTTGACATCAGACAGATCCTAAGGTCTCTTTCTTCCCCTGCTCTGCAGCTCTGTGATGACATGGGAACTCTGAAGTAGAGTCTAGATCTCTGCTTTCTGGAAGGTACAAGCTTCGTGGCAACTCAATGACCTTCCAAGGAACAGGAAAGTGAGGAAAGAGAGAAGGTGAGTGCTCAGCGAAGTTAAGAATCTTGTACAAGATCACAGAGATAATAAGTTATAAAGATGGAAGCTGAGTTCAGGTGTCCCTGACTTGAATCAACCCAAGCTATTTTCACCAGAGTCTACACCCTCCAGCAGGATAGAATATACATATATACAAGCGTGCAAACACACATCTCAACCTAGGGTCACATGGCTCAGGCAGAGATACTAAATATCCCCATTCCCTCCCCCAAATCTTTCTCCCTCCATACATACCAAGTCTTAATTAGTCCCTATACACAGCCCACTCCCACTCTCTAAAGGCCCCAATGTGCTCAGTTCTTTATGCTAGACACGGCTGGTGGATCCCCCTCCCCACCTGTGAAACACAGACCACACAGAGGTATATTCCCACTCTCATGTCCATGTTCAGTGTCTATAAAATCATACTTTTCACTCTACCCAGACCCAGCCAAAATTAGACACACACACACACACACACACACACGCACGCACGCACGTTTCTCTAGGCAGATTCAATCACAAAATGTTTTCTCCTGAAGTTTTTATTAGCAAATGCCCTTACTCTAAGCACAAACTGTTTGATTTCTCCAAGAGCAAAGAATGGCTCCAAACTTGACCATCCCTTAAGTTTCAGCCTCTATTGACTCTTTTTTTTTCAATATATGAAGTTTATTGTCAAATTGGTTTCCATACAACACCCAGTGCTCATTCCAAAAGGTGCCCTCCTCAATACCCATCACCCACCCTCCCCACCCTCCCACCCCCCATCAACCCTCAGTTTGTTCTCAGTTTTTAAGAGTCTCTTATGCTTTGGCTCTCTCCCACTCTAACCTCTTTTTTTTTTCCTTCCCCTCCCCCATGGGTTTCTGTTAAGTTTCCCAGGATCCACATAAGAGTGAAAACATATGGTATCTGTCTTTCTCTGTATAAGCCTCTATTGACTCTTAAATACTGAGAACAAACTGAGGGTTGAAGGGGGGTGGGGGAGAGGGGGAAGTGGGTGATGGGCATTGAGGAGTGCACTTGTTGGGATGAGCACTGGGTGCTGTATGGAAACCAATTTGACAATAAATTATATTTTAAAAAAGTTTCAGTCTCTATTAAAACCATACCAGGTTTCAAGAACTTCCAGCCAGTCCAAATGAGGTAAGTGAGACTTCCAGGTTTCACGATATGGCAAGAGGCATAAAGCCTACCAAATTCCCTCCATAGTTGATATTAATTTATATATGCCCCTTCCACCAGACCTCAACCTCTGGCTACTTAACAAAGGAGCATTCATTTGTGCTGAGATGCTCAGAGTTTCAATAACATTCAAGTTGAGCCATATCTAAGATTTAAATATATCAACAACAGTAGACATGGTGAGAAAGTACTGGCCAGGCAGAATCCTTGCTGTTTCCTATAGAATTAGACAGAAATAGTCATCAAAGCCATTTTCCACTTAAGCTGCAGCAGAATAAGACAAGTCAACTTTGTCAAATAAGACAAGTCACTACAAATCTGGCTTAAAATTAAATAAATCTTACACACTGTCCTGTTAGTAGTAAACATACCTCCATGAACCACCACTGCTGCCATGGTGAACACAGGGAAGTGAGTAATTCCATGTTGCTGCTGTTGAAAGGCCAACAACCCCTTCAATAAATAGCCCAGAGAAAGAGAGTATTGCAAGATGGCTCAGACTTAATTCACATTCTCACTGATGCCATTTAAGAAGTCATACATATGAGGGGTGCCTGAGTGGTTCAGTTGGTTAAATCTCTGACTCTTGATCTTAGTTCAGGTCATGATCTCATGGTTTGTGAATTCGAACCCCACTTCCGGCTCCTTCCCAACAGCATGGAGCCTGCTTAAGATTCTGTCTCTCCCTTTCTCTACCCCTCTCCCCACCTCTCCCTCACTCTCAAAAGAAACAAACTTGAAAAAAAAAAGTCATACATATGAGACAGTCAAGACTCATAACCCTAAGAAGGATGAACATAGCTGTCCCTTCCTTCCTGGGTTCTCCCATTCTCTTTTCCCTTGGGCTAGCCTGTGACAGTGGCCTCTCCCATGTCTCCTACTACAGTGGCTATCCCCCATTCTGGATGCCCTCCCTCCAAGTACTTCCTGCACACTATTGCAGCATTAATCCCTAAAAGGTCATTCTGATCACATCTTTCAGATTCTCACTGCCCACAGATTTCTTCAGGGGTCATGAGGACTGTAGGCTAGAGGCTCAGTCAGAGCCACCTGCTTCCATTTATTCTGTGTATTGTGTGTCCATGTAGAATTTTCTTTCAAAGAACTATAGAGCTAAAAACCTGAAACATTACCAGACTATAGGATAAAGTCATGGTACCTTGCTTAGTATTCAAGGTCCTCCTTGACCTGGACTGAATCTAAATCCCAGCCCTATCTCTTCCTCAAATATTTACTGAGAACCTGTTTTCTACTGAGCAGATGAAATTATTCACTATAGACAGATTCTGCCTTCCTTTTCTTCTATCATAATCTAAATACCTGTTCTTTCAGGACCAATTAAGGTTGCCTCTTCTATGAAGTCCTCTGTATACTTCAGTCCTAAGTAATCTCTGTCTTCCTAAATTCCTCAAGTATTTCTGTCCTATAACTGAACTGGCATATAGATTTGATTATGTTTTCATGGTACCTATCTAACAACCCACTCCTCTCCTACTAGATGCAACATACCTGGTGGACAAGGAACATGGGTCTTTACATGGCTTAGCCTGCCCAGCATAGGGCCACACCCACAGCAGGCCCCCATCCCATGTTTGTCATCAATGAACTCTGACCTGAAAACCCTTCACTTGTCCCTACAAACTGATAAACAGTAGAGCAGAGTGGAAGAGTCTGCCTCAACCAATGACTCAAAGCCTAACCATTTATTTTTTTAAGTTTTTTTATTTATTTATTAGAATCCCAAGCAGGCTCCACACTGTCAGTGCAGAGCCTGATGTGGGGCTTGAACTCAAGAACCATAAGATCATGATCTGAGCTAAAACCAAGAGTCAGATGCTTAACCAACTGAGCCACGCAAGAGCTCTCTCCCCACCCCTTTTTTTCCCCCAGCCTAATAACTTAAAAAAGTGAATGTGGGATAGGTTTTCAGAGTTAAAATATAAATCAATACACACAAAATGTTACAGAAGTTCTAAATAAAAATAGAGAAGTTTTAAATAACAAGCCCTCTCAGCACACCACCTCCCACAGCCATTTCTCCTGCCCTCCCTTGTCCTCTAAATTCTACATACCCAAAGTCTATTTTGACTCCCTCACATTTTGCACAGTAACTCATACTCAGCCTATGCAATACTGATGCCCTCCACCCTCCCTACTCTTCCTCAAGCCTACTGTTCTTTCTGTATCCTCTATCTCAGAGGCAAAACCAACCGCCCACTCACCTATCCAAAGCAGAAAGTGGGATGTCATCCTTGATATGCTCTTCCCATTTTCACCCCCCTCCCATACAACCCCAAGTGCTCCTTTAATCTCTCTCCACTCCATTCCCTTCTCACAGTCATAATCCCCTTCCTGCCTTGTATACAACCATATCCTCCTCCCTGACTCCAGAGTGACATTTAGAGAATATTAGTAAGAGCAAAGGATGTTCTATGTGAAACCTCTCACTGGTTCCTCACTGCGTCCAGAATAAATCTCAGAGACCTCTCCTGGCCCTTTATAACCCCATCATTGCCCTGAAGACTTCTTGCTACTACAGTACTGAAATACTTGCACCTAAATACACCAGGCTCTTTTGCCCCACCCCACTCATTTCTACCAGCCCTTCAAGCCTTCATGCTGGAAGTCTTCCCTAGCATCTTCCACTACCCACGAGATTAACTTCCCTTCTTCTGTGTTCCCACAGTACTCTGTGCTTCCTTCCATATAAATTGTAATTACCTCTTACTTTTCTGTCTCCCCCACAGTGGGGGGGAGTGCTGTTAAATGTTTAACAGTTGGTTGCGAGGGAGAGAGCCCTGATTTGTAACATTTGCCAATTTCCATGGTGTAAATACTCCCACCATGTCAGATTTCAAGCTACCAACATGTTGTCACTGAGCATGTGGAATTGGAAAAAGATGTGCAGCAGCACACCATTATACCCCTACACAGTATTTCCATTATAAAGACACAAGAGTCATAATCTAAAAGGCATAGACCACAGTAAAATCATTGATTTGGGGGTATTCATTATTCTTGTCTATAATTTATTATTAAGTTATATAATTTATTTTTAGCAAAGAGCATATTTAATAGAATGACTCACAATATTCCTGACAATTTAACAAGCAGCTCTTTCAAATGGGTAAGTGCTGGCTCCAGCACATTGCTGCCAACCTTAGACTTTAAGCTCCCTGAGAACCAGGATGCTATCTAATTTCCCTCTGCATTCTGGACTTCTGGTACATGGCAGGTGCTCAATAAATAATCAGTGAGTAAATGATTAGATAGGTAAGTAAATAAGGTGTAACTAGCAACTATTCCATCTTTCCTCACTTCTCCTCATTAAAATAATTATGGCTTTGTGTGTCTCAACTCCCCCTCCTTGTACTCCCTAAGAAGGGAGGGTTCTTTCTTAGCCAGTCTAGTCCTCTGTGTTGGTCATACAGAATAAAGAGGATGCAGGGAGAGAGAAAGGCATCATCAACTAGAGAAGAGGGAAGGAAGCAAGAGGGGATGTTACTTAGTGTGTCAGTTCTTAGGCTCTTTCCATTGCTGAGGAAACTTCATGCAAGGAATGGAAAGGAGAACACTTCTAGAGAAAGCACGTGGGCAGGGTAGGAGACGGAAAAGCCTCAGAGCAGGCTGACTATGCAGAAGTGTTTGGGGGATCTGCCAAGTTAGGAGCTCCAGGGCACCCAGGGTATGAGAGAGTGTGGAGGAGAAGAAAGGAAAACCAAGAAATGCTGCTGAGGCTTAGGAACTGCCATCCCCTCTAAAAGCCTTCAAGAGATGCAAATAAAGTTCAGGGAGAGTGGGCTAATGGTGGGCCACATACAAAGAGCCC
This sequence comes from Panthera pardus, assembly GCF_024362965.1. Taxonomy (NCBI): domain Eukaryota; kingdom Metazoa; phylum Chordata; class Mammalia; order Carnivora; family Felidae; genus Panthera; species Panthera pardus. Next base: position 124,705,129 of record NW_026526765.1, on the reverse strand, counting down.
AAGCACATCATGTTCAAGCTACAGATGACAGAGAATAAAGAGAAGCAAAGTCACCTCAAGAAGGCAAAACAACTCTGAGACAGAGTAAGACTACGATGAATATGCTAAAATCCCTCAACAAAGCAAGTGTCGTTTAGAAAGGGAAACTGGAAAACAAGAATCAGACAGAGACAGCCCCTTGTCCAGCTCAGGGCACACTATCTAGGAAAGAGATAACTTAATCATCATGGTCTGACCTGGTTCAGCTTCAGGCCAGCCAGATCCTTGTGGTAAAGCTTGAAACCTATAAATATTTGAATGCCATAACTCAGTCCCTAGCTCACCATGCAGACTTTGGTAATTGTGGCCTCCCCCATGATCCTCCTTCAGGAATCAAGAATGTGGTAACAGGTCTTCAGGAACATCCAGAGCACTCTTCACTGAAAATTAATAAAGTGCCTTTCTGATTGTTGTACTTTGGGTTCTCATGAGTTCATCAGCATGACTGTGCTTCTCCAAGTGTGGGCAGCAGTGGGACAGTGACAGAATAGGGTTTCTCTACCTACAGGACTCTGAGCAAACTACAGAGATAGCGTGTATCCCAATCCTGAAGTTCAAGGTCAAAATGACCAAATTCAAGTTTCTACTTTTGGGTTAACAGAGGACCTGTCACTTGAAGATGGCTGGGCAGCAGGATTCAGGACTAGATGGTACAGTCCTGTCATCAAGAAACACCACCCACACACAGGCTACCACAAAGCCCCATATTCTTCATACCTTTTCAGTGGTGCCACCTGAGTTCACGGCATTAGGCTGAGCCCTTGCAACGGCCCACATGCACACATGGAAGATGTTCATCAGTAAGCTATAGCTCCTGGCTAAGAGTTAATAACAGCATTTACCGAAAGCTGATAGTACGTTAAAGCACTTTGCCTCCATGATCTCATTTTATCTTCAGAACCTCCCTATTATCCCCAGAAGCACTGAGATAAAACTCGTCTGGAAGTCCCAGGTAACTACTGAATGGAGAATTGACACTCAAACCCAGGTCTATCTGATCTGATCTGGCCTATGTTCTTAATAGCAATGTTCAATGACTTGGGACAATGTCCACAGCCTACTGGGCCAAGGGAGCTCAATCCTTCTGTCTCACTCCTTGAGGCTCTTCACTGTACAGCCAAACCAGGCCAAATGAAAAAGACTGAACCCTCTAGGACCTGTGACATTGCACTACCTTACTCCGCTGACTGTGGGGAAACTTCAGCGTATATTACAGTTGATATTATTATTAACTGTAGTGACTTCACATAAGTCCATTGTGATTGGTCAAAGCTGGGGAGCAGCTCTGCCATTCCTATGATGTGCTCCTTGGTCGACAAGCTCAAGAACAAGTATGTTGCTAATCACAGTCCTAAGAGCCCAGCTCACAGTTTTCTTCATAACCTGGAGTGGGGGAGGGGCAGGGGAATCTTTTAAGTGGGCTGTGAAAAAATGTAAAACACAAGAGAAGCACTTGTGTTCAGATAGACAGAATGACACAAGGAGAGAGGGAGGCTAAAAGAAAACACAACCCTTATTATGTGGCATTTCGAGAGCCAAGCTTCTATTTGGGTTGAACAGAAGAGCAGAGCTCTTCCAAGTGTATAGTCTTGATAAAAGCTTCAACAGACTTTGCTAAGTTAAAAAGAAAGTCCAGGAAAGTTGTGCTGGAAGTTTGAAAATCCTTATAAATGATTTTAAAAAGTTACAGAATTTCCAGCTTAAGAACAACTGAACTTATTTAATAGGAAAAAAACTAAGAATAAAGCATGTTCAAGTTATTTTTTATTATGGTTTATTAATATTCTTTTCAGGCTAACCTAGTTTTAGGGTTCATCCAGCAATTGAAGAGAATTAGGTCACTTCTACAATGGCAAATTTCATCAAATAAAGCACTTGCTTTAGAAAACTAACCCCAAAAATGTTCCTGTCTACATGTGTCTGAACATTCTAAAACCTAACAAGCAAAGTCCTGAAAACCCAAATCTGGGTATGGGGAAATCAAGTGGCTTCAGTGACTTTGTTTTTTACAGTTAAAAACCTTACTTCACCAACAAATATTTCCAAAATGGAAAATTTGGTTTCAATTATCATGGTTGAAATGCACATCTGCTTCAGGCAGCAGTGATGCCCAAAATTTTCTACAAGTTTCTATCCATGACTACTAGTAGTGGGAGAGGACTCAAGGAATGCTGTGGGAAGAGAGAAAAGACAAGGGTATTCAATACTTGCCTCTTCTCTGGGGGGGGGGGGGGGGGGGGTCTTGCTAGTATCTTACCTGGCAATGCCAGTCTCAGCATTTAAAGAATTATCAGCTAAGTCATGTCTTCTCAAAAAATATGATCTGTTCGTGGATCAAGGGTGAAAAAAATCTCTTCTGGTTCTGAAGTTCCCTGAGAAGGAGCAGGCTCTCTTTCATAAGGATGAGCCGTTCTCCTGTGAACTGCTCCCACAAATTCATGGCAGAGTGCTGGGTGCATGGTGCCCCTCTCAAGCAGGTACACACCAGTGCTTCTGATGAAGAAAACCACAATTTTAGGAAAAATGGACAACTAGTTTCCCCTTTGTATTATGCCTCTTCCGAAAGTTGTTCTCTGAAAATCTTGCAGATATATCAGACACTGAGCCTGGAAAAAAAATTTTTTTGAAGATTTTATTTTTAAGTAATCTCTACATCCAACGTAGGGCTCGAACTCACAACCCTGAGATCAAGAATTACATGCTTTATCAACTGAGCCAGCCAGACATCCCTGGAAAAAATTTTTTTAAACTGTAGCAATATACATAACATGAAATTGTCCATTTTAACCACTTTTAAGGATACAGTCAGTGACATTAAATACATTCATGTTGTTGTGCAACCATCACCAACACATACGTTTCCAGAGTATAATAAGGCTGATCGGCCCACAAGACTGATTTCCAGAACTGAAATAAAATCCTAAGAGCAAGAGCAACTGCCATTTTCAATGTCTATCTGCTCTACAAGCACACATACCCATACATACACACAATTTATCACTGTAGTAGTTGAAAGCCAGAGACCCTTTCCCTTCATAAAACAGAATGCAGAGTCATCTTCCTGTGACTGATCAAGAAACAGTGGTTCTTCACAAAGGGAGATGGGAATCTCAGCATCAGCAGGTCCCTTAGGGAGCTGGAGAGCTTGGGGGATACAGCAAAGGTGTGTGCAAACTCATATGTTCTTCTTGAGATTTTGACTGAACACAAGTGTATCTGGTTCATAGTTCCAAACCACTAAAGGCATCCAGATGCCACAGGAAGTCTATAAAAAGGAGGATTAAGGTAGGTGTTGGTGAAAACTAGCAGAGGAAATGCCAAGCCCCGTGTGGTATCTCACTATGAGGAGATGGATGGTTCAGGTAGAAGCAAGAGAAGGATCCTGATAAGCTCTCCCCAGTTTTCTCATGGCAAAAGTCCCACATAGGCTGCTTTAGATGATAAACATAGAAAGTCCTTAAAACAAGCTTTGGTTAGTATCCCAGCACGAGTCATGGGGTACACCAGGGCAATAGATGAACACCAAAGATAAAACAACGACTATTTACCTAGTACCTAGTCTGTGCCACACACATTTTACTAGATGCTTTATATATATATTACCTCATTTGATCCTCACAAAAACTCTATGAGGTACAGATACTGTTATTACTCCCTTTATACCAAAAAGAAAAATTATCTATGACTAAATGTGACACACTCAAGGTCACACAGTTCATAAAGGAGATTCACTGCAAGGCCTGTGTTACTCTAAATCCCAGGCTTTCAATTAATAGCCTTTTAAGGGAGAAGTTATTTTCATACCCTCATGGCAAAGAAAGAAAATTGTTCAGTAGAAATCTCTTGGCTGAAAAAATCTTAATGCTTAAAAACAGCCAATTAAGCTTCAGCAGGTTAAGTGCGGAACAAGCACACATTCAGGATTCCTCCAGTTGCTGGAGGTTTGACATGTGATCCTAGGCTAGTCACTCAGCTTCTCCAACCCTGGTTTTCCCAGGGAACTTGTAAAACCAGGCTACTTCCCCTGTTCTCGGCCTACAAAAGCATTCCATAGGGTCAATGACCCGTGCTGAGATAATAAGGCTGATAGCCAAAGATGAACCTATTGGCCAAAGGTTTCAATCTCTTCTCTCACCAAGTTTCCTCTTAGTTATCACTGCTTCCCACAAAAGTTATCAGTTCATCACCAAACAATTAGGCAGCACCTACTATGCATGCAGCCACACAGCGATGAGTGAGGAGTGTTCAGAGTGGCACCATCCTTACCCCCTGAAGACATGTCTCTGAGTCTGGGGGCTTGTAAGACACATGAAACAAAAGCACAAAAAGATCTGGTGGGTGGGCCTATTATTCTGTATCCAACTATGGACACAAACCTGAGGTACTGGAATTCAGAAGAACATCACCCGGGACTAGAAAAGCTGAGGTTTCCAACACAAAATAGGAATTTAAAACAGCCTTGTTAGAGGGATAACTTTAGGAAAAGAAGATGGGAAAAGGCATTCCAGGCAAAAGGAACACCAGGAGCTAAGGATGTGGGGCTGGATGGAGCAGTATACAGGATGTATGGTCACAAAACAGACCAAAAGATTGCTTGGTGGGGGTATGGGTAAGCAGAGCAAATGCAGACTGAGCCAGATTTCAGGGGACTTGAATGCCTGACATGGTGAGCTGGACGTGAAGTGGAAACAAACAGTAGTGAGCTGGGTGACATGGTGAACCTTGGAAGCTGCTCAATTTGTATTTCTTGACTACTCTCTGCCTCCAGTAGGGGAAAGACAAAAGAACATGTGCAAAAAGCAGGTGTTATAAAGCCCAGGACATCAGCCTTCCCAGCAGAGAGGCACCAGAGCATCAAAGAACAACAGATCTCCTAGAGGGCAAAGACTCATTACATTTCTGAAAACAGAAGATGCCCAAAAATGCTCAGGAAGCAGTACCCTGATCAGCTACTGCTAGTCTCACAAGGACCCTTCAGCCCCCACACACCACCAGTCAAGCAAATGAGCCTGATCCAGAACCTCTAAACCACGATTCACCTCGCCCCTGCCCTTCTACTAACTATCACACCAACAGAAGGTGAGGACACTACCCACCTCTGCTCCCAGCCTAGGAAACAGGCCTCCGGATGCTCTGTTGCCCAGCAGGCCACACAGAGTCCAACACTAAGCCCCTGTTGCAAAAACCACTGAGGGAGAAGCTGCATCAGCAGCACACTCAGACTAAAAAGTCCCAGACTCTTCCTGCGGGAGTCACATGGAGAAATGCAGTCCCTGGGGCCTCTTCAGACAGGAAGACACCCAACAATCATGCCAATTTTAACAGGGTCTAGAGATGTTTAATGGCATCATTCTGCCCCATGAGATGCACCAGTGGAGACAATACGTGCAAAAGAAAGTGTTTATTGAGGTACAAACCAGTGCTGAGTTAGATGAACCTGTTACCATTCAACCAGCCAGTTATCATCTGCATCAAACCTGCAACTCAAAGCAGCACTCCCCCCACCCCCGCAATGGTGCACTGCCACACCTCACCCCTCCCTGCCTAATGCTCCATGCTGTCTCCTCATCTCAGGAAAAATGGCAAGCCTTGTTCTCTACCAGCCGCAGACCCACAGAACCAAAAAGCTGACACAACAGGAGACGTTTTAGCACAGAAGAATGACCCACCCCCGCACTGCATAGAGTACCTCTGAAATAAAAGAATCAGATCCTCAGATAATAGTTTAAAATGCATATATGCACGTGCCTGCCAGAAAATAAACTCTCACTAGTTACATCCAGCTCAACAGAGGTACTTAAATTCCCTTCTGTTTATTCCTATTTCATAAGGAACCCCTGATGGACAGAGCAAGAGTTCCTCTAAAGCACATACCTTCCAGTATCATTCAAAAACTTTTCAATGAAAATGAACATCAGTTCAGACCAAGTATCATCTGAAGGGTTTCTCTCCTTCTTATTTGAACTTGTGTGTGCATATAGGCACACACGCGCACACATACACACACACACACACACACACCTTTTTAGAATAGACAGGAGCGTGGTATGCTAGCTAAAGATTTGAGCACTTCAGTGTGAAAATGTAAGCACCCCATGCCAGGCCAGCCCGCTGTGACATCAGAAACCCCCCACCAAAGAAAAACCACCCCTGGAAAGTAGTCAAGAAAGGGAAACGCCTCCTTGAAAGAGCCTGAGAAAGACAATCCTGATTCAGCCCATGCTGAAACTATACCCGAACACCACCAGGAAGTCCCTTCTTTCAGGGTGCTCCACTGCCCAGCAAACCCAGACCTGCCTTTGCGGAAGCCAGATCTCTGGAAAAGGGGGCTTCCCTGCCCTGACTCTGCTGTCTGCCCGGATCCATCGGCAGGGAGGTCTTCCGACCCAGCCTAGCCAATGCAGATACAAAAGCTAGTAGCTGCACCACAAGCATACGTGTATACACACACACACACACACACACACACACACACACACACACACATTTAATACATACGTACCTTTCACCCTCCATTGTGCGAGGCCCAGCGGGGGTGGTAGCCGCTGAACTGTGCATGCACCCGGAGATCGTAGCTCTGTTCTCGGTTCTCCCAGCCAACCAACAGGAGATCTGATCAGCAACAGTGATTCAGCATGGCTGCAAATGAAGCCTCCTCCCTCTCGATCCTCCTTCCTCTGACTTACTCCCAGCAGCTTCTACCGCAGAAGCGGCAGCAGCAGAAAATGTCTTACCCAGAGCTCCCTGCAGCCCTTTCAGCTGCTAAACGCAGCAACCCATTTGCTCCCCCTCCCCCGCAGGCTCGCTGCTGCTCCTCCGTCTCCTAGGAACAGCGCAGCTTCAGCGGCCCAAGTGCGGTGCCACCTTTCCAGCTGCCTCCACATCTGCCTAGGCATCCCCAGCTCTGGAGACTAGCTCACCCCGGGGGCTCCCATCTCCTGTGCCTACGCTGCAAAGGTTCAGGCAGTTCCTCACCAGCCCAAGAAACACTGGCCCCCGCCCTCCAACCCCACCCCTGCCCCCATAGGCTACAAGTCCGTCAGCCCGGCCGGATTGCTGGAATGAGGAGGCCCCTCTGTGGCTTGCAGTGGAGTATATCCACCTGGGGAAATCAGCTTATAGGTCACAGCTCACGTTCTGATTCCTCCTCACAAAATCTACAGTAGTTCTGACAGTCGGACAGATGGAGAGAAATTAGGGGGGAAAGAGTCTGATAGCTCTGAGAATGTGGAGAGAAATTTTATAAAGGGAACAGTAGACATAGGTGAAATGGAAACCAACCCTATTTTGCCTCCAGGGGCCAAAGATGACTGCAGTGAAGCCATCAAAATGAACACTGCACATGTTGATTTCCCTACAGGGTACTGAATGACCACAAATTTCATTGCACAACACTGAAGTATCTGCCCAAAGCACTGAAATTTAAATGAAACTGTGGCTCCAACTAGTCAGTCTCACTGAACCCCCATCTCCAGCCAAAGATCGCCTGTACCCTGTAATCTCCAGCTGCTGAGCTTCAATTTAGACTTTCTTAACTCTAAAACATCATCTTGGGAAGGCAGAAGGGCAGTCTGTGTCTCCTAGCCACAGCCAAGAGGCTTAATGGAAATTGAGGCAAACTGCCACTACTGATTGGTTAGCCACAGAAATGGGTTCAGAAGCTTCCTTAATGCCTCAGAAAAATCATACTTGAGCATCTCTATTCTAAAGCATACATGAGCATCTCTATTGGCAAACCATCCAGGTCAAACCTAGGCTTTTCAGGATCTATGCTACCACTAGCTAGCTGAGCGACTTTCAGCCAAGTCTTCTTCCCACTTTGAACCTCAGATCCTCCTCCTCTATAACACAGGATCAGTCCAGGGTCCCTTTCAGCTCTAAAATCACACGATTCAAAAAATGCCTTAAATGTTCCATTTTGTTTGTTCATCTGTAAGACTGTTTAAGAAGAAATTTTTATTAGACTCTTAATATTTTGTAGAGGTCTTCAGGGAGGTAACATAATGTATGTGAAAGCAGGAGAGATGACTGTTTATTCTATGACTGTTAAAATTTCGACCTGTTGAATTTCTTCATTGCTACAAAGCCTTGAAACAGTGGAACAGGGGAAGGGGAAGCACATTGAGGTAACAGAAACTAGAAGTAACTTTTACAGACCCTGAATGGAAACTGGTAAGGTGTTATTCTCAAAGATTATCTCCCACTGACACCTCAGTGTCCTCTTAGATGAGGCCACTACCCCAACTCACTCTTTCTCAAACGAGATGCAGTCTGGGTTATTTTATTTACATCCTACAGCCCTAGATCACCACTTTTTCCTTTCACAATAACACCCCTCATATCTTTCTCCCTCTGTCCCTTCCTCCTCTAATCAGCCTTGTGGCTCGGCTCCAGATATTTCCTCTCGAGGTGAATCACAGGGACCAGGAGAAGCTGAACACCACAAACAAGGAAACTGAATCCCAGAATCCGTGCCAGAGTGCAGACATCCACCAGGAAGACAACTGGGTGATTCATAAAAGGAGCATAAGAATAAGATAAGTCTTTCTTTTACACCTTTACACCCTTATTGACCATTTTCCCATACAGGAAAGGGGGGAAACGTCACATCTAATAAACCAGAGAGAAAAGAAAAAGGTCAGAAAAGGAAATACTTACAGCTGAGTATATACAGATTTCATTCCACAGTCAATATAAAAATTTTACAGCACTTCCTTCACAACCTACTTTTGCTGTGCTAACCAATGTCACTACAATGTATGTGCTGAAACCATATTATTGCTACCTGCACACTTTATTAACCATTCACTGTATCCACAGAGGTACAGAGAACATTCAGAGAAGGTCATCTAACAAAATCAGGAACAGAGCTGAGTCAAGAATCAAGGTCTCCAGATTCCTGGCACAAAGTTCCCACCCTAACCTTCTCTAATTTCAGAGCTACATTTTACATTTTCTACTTTATTATCCAAATGTTCTTTGGGCCACAGTCTGAAACTATTTGCTTTAGGCTAATTTTCCTGACTGAACTTCAGATTAAGAAGAGATGCTATTGGATTCTTGCAGCAGAGGAAAATCAAATGGAACCAAATTGGTGTCTGCCTGGTGGGGAAGAGGTCCCATCCTTGAACTGCACAGCAACAGTATCTTAGGCCCACCTTCCCACACCCAAGGCTTCTCCACAGCTCGCCAATTGTAGCTAGTGGCCCCAACTCTCCATCCAAAGCAATCTGCCCAGCCATCCACACCAAATTTGTACAGAATTCTTCAGCTTTATGTGGCTCAGGAAGAAACCATGTTAGGAAAAGAAACTGTTTTTATTTAACTGCTTTTGGTCTAGAAAGTTCTTTTCTCCACACTCCATCTCTCCACAGGGAGCCAGTACAGCATAGCTTATCTGGAAACAGTAAAATCAACCATTCTTTCCAAGTATCTTTTTTCTTTTTTTCACTTTTATCTTCCTTCTCTAGGCATTCAGTTCCTCACATCTGCAGACACCGTAACACAGTACAGGTCCACAGTACAGGTCCGCCACCTGTGTGTCAGAACCATTGGCCTAGCTGGTTAAAACTGTACGAATCAGGTGGTCAAAAGGCACAATGAAACTTTTTAGGGTTATGGAAATGTTCTGTATCTTGACTGTGGTAATACTGAGATGATTGTATACAACTACTACATTACATCAAACTAAACACTTAAAATGGGTGCATTTTATTTTATGTAAGTTATACCTAAATAAATCTGGGAAAAAAACAAAAACACTACAGTGCCAGACTCGACCCCCACACCTACAGAATTGGGGTCCAAGAAGCAGGAATTTCAATGAACTTCACAGGAGATTCTAATGCATAGCTAAATGTAAAGACCACTAAGAACAAAAGAAAAGAGCTCAAACCATCAGAATGAGAAAGACCAGGATCCAAGCGTACTTAGCAGAAACATGACCCTTGGCAAATTACTTTATGTCTCAATTTTCTCATCTGCAAAAAGGAGATAATAATAGTACCTACTTCCTAGGACTGTGAGATTTCAATATAAAAGTCTATAAAGCACTTAGCATACAACCCTGCCTGCAATAAGCACCAGTAAACATTAGATATTTTCATTGCCTATGCCAATGTTATCAAACTACAGTCTTCGGTTCTGAGGTCAAGAAGAAAGTCTGCCAAACTACCTTGTGCCAGAAGCACAGACCCAGGCCTCCCCTGGAGCCACTTCCACATCTCCCATGATCCCTGCTACCAACTGGCCACCAAGGACTAAGCAAAATCAGAGCTAAATTAAGGCCCACCCACACCTGTATCACCAGAATTTCCCCTTAGATTCTGGACCACCTGAGGGGTAGATTTCCCCTAGAGGTGCTCTGACTGCCCCCGGAAATCAGGTAGAAACTGAAAAGGAACTTGAAGCCCACAAAATCAGGTAGAAACTGAAAAGGAACTTGAAGCCCACCTTATCCCAAGTAATACCTGGCCTCCCTCAGGATTCTTCCCCTGAGGGTGAAAGAACCCACCCATGTGCTGGGTGGTTTCAAGAATTTCATAACACATGGCACTTGTGTCACACTTTAAAGCTTACAATGCGCTTCATGTCCCTCATCTCCTTTAACTTAAGGTAACATTCCCTGGAAATTAACAGGTACTTCCATCCCTGGCCATTTACTCTGGACGAGACTCTGTACTCAAGGCTTTACAGGTAACTTTCTCATATAATCATCATAACAAACCTGTGAGAATGGACTATTATCCCTGTATTAAATGTGAGATGTACACAAACACAACAGATTTTTGTAGACTGACTTCGTACCCTACAACTTTACTGAATGTATTTATTAATTCAAACAGGTTCTTGATGGAGATCTTTGTAGAGTTTTCTACATATAATACCATGTCATACCATGCAAATTGTGACAAGTTTTACCTTTTCCTTTCCAATTTAGATCCTTTTTATTTCTTTTCCTTGCCTAATTGCTCTGGCTAGGAGTTCCAATACTATGTTGAATATAACTGGTGAAAGTGGACATCCTTGTCTTGTTCCTGACCTTAAAGTAAAAGATTTCAGCTGTTCACCATTGAGTATGATGTTGACTGTGGTTTTGTCATATATGGCCTTTATCATGTTGAGGTACATTTCTTCTATATATAATTTGTGGAGAGTTTTTGTTATAAATGGATGATGAATTCTGGCAAATTTTTTTTTGCTTCTACTGAGATAATCATATAATTTTTATCCTTCATTTTGTTGATGTGGTATATCACAGTGACTGATTTGCAGATGCTGAACGATTCTTGCAACCCTGGAATAAATCCCACTTGATCACAATGTATGATCCTTTTAATCTACTGTTGACTAATTCAGTTTGCTAATATTTTGTTAAGAATTTTTGTATCTATGTTAATCAGGGATATTGGCCTGTAATATTCTTGTGGCATCCTTGTCTGGTTTTAGTATTAGGATAATTGTGCCCTCATAAAGTGAGTTTGGAAGAGTTCCTTCCTCTGTTATAACTAATAAACAAATTTAGTAAAGTTGCAAAATAGAAAATCAATACACAAAAATCTACTGCATTCTATATACTAATAATGAACTATCAGAAAGAGAAATAAAAACACTATCCCATTTACAACTGCATCCAAAAAGAAATACTTAGGGAGAAATTAAACCAAGGAGGTGAAAGGTCTGTGTACTGAAAACTGTAAGACATGAACAAAAGCAATTTAAAAAGATACAACCAAAAGGAAAGATATGTCATGCTCAGTTAGAATATCATTAAAATGTCCATACTACCTGAAGCAACCTACAGATTCAGTGTAACCCCTATGAAAATTCCAATGGCATTTTTCAAAGATATAGAACAAATACTCCTAAATCTTGCATGGAAGTACAAAATACCCCCAAATAGGCCAAGTAATCTTGAGAAAGAAGAACAAAACTGGACGCATCATGCTCCTTGATTTCAAGCTACATTACAAAGCTATAGTAATCGAAATAATATGGTATTACCACAAAAGCAGACACATAGACCAACAGAACAGAGAACCTAGAAATAAACCCATATATAAATGATCGATTAATTTCTGACAAAGAGTCAAGAATACAAAGTGGGGAAGGGCACCTGGGTGGCTCACTTGGTTAAGCATCCGACTTCAGCTCAGGTCATGATCTTGTGGTTTGTGAGTTCGAGCCCTGCATTGGGCTCTGTGCCGACAGCTCAAAGCTTAAAGCCTGCTTCAGAATTTGTTGACTCCCTCTTTCTCTGCCCCTCCCCTGCTCACGCTCTATCTCTGTCTCTCAAAAAAATAAATGTTAAAAAGAAAAAATACACAGTGGGGAAAGGACAGTCCCTTTAGTAAATGAGGTTGGGAAAATTGGAAAGCCACACACGAAAGAGTAAAACTAAACCAGTACCTGACACCATACACAAAAAATCAACGCAAAACTGATTAAAAACTTGAATGTAAGACCTGAAACCATAAAATTCCTAGAAGAAAACATCAGCAGTAAGCTCTTTGACAAAGGTCTTGGCAATGACTTTTTTAAATCTGACACCAAAAGCAAAAATAAATGAGATCACATCGTACTAAAACTCTTGTTCACAGCAAACAGTCAACAAAATAAAAAGGCAACCTACTGAATGGGAGAAAATATTTTCAAGTCATATCTCTGATAAGGGGCTAATATCCAAAATATATGAAGAACTCATATAACTCAACTGCATAAAAACAATCCAATTTAAAAATGGGCAGAGGATCTGAATAGACATCTTTCTAAGGAAGGCATACAGATGGCCAACAGGTACATGAAAAGATGCTCAACATCACTCATCATCAGGGAAATGCAAAGCAAAACCTCATACCTGTTAGAATGGCTAGTATCAAAAAGACAAAAAATAACAAGTGTGGAGAAAAGGGAGCCAGAGTCCACTGTTGGTGGGAATGTAAATTGTACAGCCACAATGGAAAACAGTATGGATGTTCCTCAAAAAATCGACAATGAAACTACATTTGATCCAGCAAATTCCACTTCTGAAGAAAATGAAAACACTAACTCAAAAAGATATCTATATATCTGCACACCCACGTTCACTATAACATTTTTCACAATAGACAAGGCATGGAAACAACCGTAAGGTTGTATGTATGTATGTGTATACACACACACGTACAGTGGAGTATTATTCAACCATAAAAAAGAAATCTTACCATTTGTGACAACATGGGTGGACCCCATTGGCATTACAAGTGAAATGAGTTGGAAAGAGAAAGAAAGATACCGCATGATCTCTCTCAGAATCTAAAAAAACAAAACAAAACAAGCAAGCTCATAGAGAAGAGACTAGTCATCATCAGAGGCAGGGGTGAGGGGAGAGAGAAATGGGTGAAGGGGGTCTATAGGCAAAAAGAAGTTATTTTCAAAAGTAATCAAATAAACATGAGTTCCACCAGAACATACATCATACATGTGAGGAAACTAAGGTTCTGAGAGTTAAATGGCTTGACCACAGCCTCAAAGGTTTGAACCCAGGTGTGCCTGACTCCAAAGATCAGTATTAACTACTGTGCATGGCAGGCATTTTCTCCCTCTTACTACTTCCATTTCAGAGATAAGCCAACTGAGGCTGAGAGAAAGAAAGCAACTGGCTCAAGATCACCCAGTTGACTAGGGGACCAAGTGGGACATGGAACCAGGTCCTCATAAGCCTGGCTTAACACCTCTTCCACCTCACCTATCAACGGGAGAACAACAGCAAATGAACTCCTTAAAGATATTAACACAGGCTGGTATCTAATGCTTCCAAACACTTACTACTATAAAATCCTTTACTATAGACTCCTCTGGTCCCTTGGCTTACCAATCAGACCTAGCCAAAGACTGCTCTTGGGGACAGCTGGGAGCACACCGCTGGACCCCATCTGAGTCAAAGAAAAACCAGACCAACTATACCAGCAAGCAGGGGGCTTCACACCACTGTTAGTACTTTGTGAACACTCAAATTCAGGACCTTTGTAAAAATTCCTTCCTCTCTGGAATCAGCAGCTGGTGCCCTCTGCTGGCAAATATGTACATCTCTTCTTAATAAAAGCTAGACCTAATCACTTACACCAATGACCTAAATAGAGGGAGGCAATCTGCTTCCTTCACAGAATATTCTGTTCAAAAATGAGTATTAATTCCTACTTACAACTTTTTCATAGGTAGTTTTAATTTTAAATTGACTGCACTGGTTCTCTACCTGCAGAACTCTATCTCCTGTCTCACCTCCTTGGTTCTTTCCTTTCTGGGTACAATGAAAACTGTTTTTGTTTTGTTTTGTTTGTTTTACATGAAAATGTAAAATACAGATAAGGCATAGCACCAAAATCAAGAATACGTGATGTGTACGTGAATGAGGTCAGGTCTGCACATCTAGCAGGTACAGAGAACTGAGAGAGACACAATGCTTGAACATAATGTAAAACCCATGAGCAAGAATGTTCAAACATTCTGGTCACTCACCACAGCTGCATTCTTACAACGCAGTCTCACGGACTATTTCAGTCTGTCTATGCCATGGGCTGTACCAGGGAGCTACAACATAAATCCTACATGAATAAAATGCCAAAGAGCTTACAAGCAGGTTGGGGAAATTACACATGGAAACATATAAACAATGGTAAAACAACAACAACAACAACATACAACAACAACAAGAGATTCAAGAGAAGTGCAGAAAGAGACTGGGAACTCAGTGTAGGAGGACACAACTTTCAATTTGGGGGAGGAGGGAGCAGGGCCAAAGGAAGAGAAATAAAGGTGCACACTGGGTAAGTAATTTTGTGGAGGTTTAAAAAGGATATTTGTAATTGTAAATAGTTGCAACTAGGTAATTACAATTTCTCGTGACTTCACTTAAAATTAAACAACAACAATTTAAAAGGTTCATTTAATCCTGCTACTTTAATATACTTACATATTATATACTACATTAAATAATACATGTTACTACATATTTTTGTAATTTTTTATTGTGGTGGAATATACATATAACTTACCATTTTAACTGTTTTTAAGTGTACAATTCAGTGGCATTAAGTACATTCACAATGTTCTGCAACCATCACCTCTATTCATCTCCAGAACTTTTTCATCATTCCCACAGAAACTCCACTAAACAGTTAACTCTCTATTCTCTCTCCTCTCCCAAGGCCCTGGTAATCTCTATTCTTACTTTCTGTTTCTATGAACTAGTCTATTCTAAACACCTCATATAAGTGCAATCATACAGTTGTCCTTTTGTATCTGGCTTATTTCATTTAGCATAATGCTTTCAAGGTTCACCCATGTTGTAGCATGTGTCAGAATTTCAGTTTTTTATGACTGAATAATATTCCATTGTATGTATACACCACATTTTGTTCATCCATTCACCTACTGATGGACAACAGGTTTCTAACACTTCACCCTTTCACAGAGCACAATCCAGTAAACATTTCCCTGGTCACTCTCCACAACCACATTCTTACAATGCAGTCTCATGGACTATTTCAGTCTGTCTATGCAATGGGCTGTACCAGGGAGCTACAACATAAATCCTACATGAATAGAATGCCAAAAAGCTTACAAGCTGGTTGGAGAAATTATACACATGAAAACATATAACTAACGGCAAACAACAACAACAACACAGAGCACAATTTAGTAAACATTTCCCCAATGTTTAACATTTATAGTTTTAATCTCTTTTTATAGACAATGTTATAATAACTGCACAAAGCCTGTTTCTCCTTTCACTGAATTGTTTTCTTAGGTTAAACTCCTAGTATTGGAGTCCTAGAGCCAAAGGATATGATTAATTTCATAGTTCTTACTAAGTACATCCATATTTGCCCTCCTTATTCATCAACTTTCCCAGCCTATGGAGAAGTTACTGTCTGCAATTTCAGTTGTAAAAGTACAAAACTGTGATTAAAATCATTTGGAAGGTAACAAACAAATAGTTCTACCAATTGAAAATAAAAGATTTCAAGCTCACAGCTTTATGGATCCAGAGATTTGAGGGCAACTGGCTGTGACTCTGAAGTCAGAAAGCAGAAATTGAGAAGACAGAGATCTGTCAAATGGGCATTTTTGCCATAATCTCCCTTCTGTGACCCAAGTCTCATCTTCTCTTTATCAAATTCTTCTCATTAAAAGATCAGGACAGGATAACTTCCTTCCCAAGGGAGTAATACAAAGTCATAAAATCAGACCAGCTTGCTATACATTTCATTGCAGAGACTTTACAAGCAAACAAAATGTGATCCTTCTAACATACTGACATAACTACATCTGTTAGGGGATGCTGCTGCTTCTAATAGTTATATTTCTTTTCTCCCTAAGGAATCATTTATGGTGCCTATGTCAACAATTTCCTTCACTTAGATCATTTTAAAGACCGATATAAGTCGGTCCTTTTTATAAACTTGCTTACAAAGGATGTACATGATGGCAGTGAGTCTTCCCATGCTCAAAACTGCCAGAAGCCTCTCAAAACTGCTCAAAGATGCAATAAATGAAAAGACCTAGAGCTTTTAAAGAAATTAACAAAGTAAAAACTTCCCAGAAGAGCTCTCCATTCAACATAGGGCTGGCTGACCTATGCGACAGGTTTTTTGAAAACTCCACCTTCTACACACAACATGATGTTTTCCACTTAAATTGATAACACACACACACACACACACACACACACACACACACACACACACACACACACACATCACCTGTGTCTGGTGTTCCCAAGACCAACACAACACTGAGAGACTAGCTACAAGAAATCACAGAACTCAGCACTAAGTGTACTCACAGCTAAAGTTTAATAGTCACATAGTTAAGGATACACAGTCCAATCATAAGGAAAAAAGACACAGGTAGTCTAGAGGAATCCATGTACAAAACCTCTCTTTGCTCTCTCCCTACCATGAGGGGTCACAGAGAATACGCTTCTGTGTAATGTTGCTGCCAAGGACTCAAGGTTTTATAGGCACTCACTATCTAGCACTTATCAAAATTCCAGACTCCCAGAAGGAAAGGTGTTTAGCATAGATCAGATTGCAAGTGAACCTAGACAGTCTAGACACAGTGGACCACCCTTCCCAGTTAGGAACATTCCCTCAATCGAAGTGCCCTGACAAGGGTCAATCTTGCAAGGAGGCCCTCTACAGAGAGCACAGCACCAATTAAAGATTCATTTCAGCCAAGTATAATCAATCTCTCTCATATATACACACATATATATGTATATACACACACACACATATATATTACACATACACATGTAGAATTAAAGAGATTGTGGGTTTTTTCACCTTAGGCCAAGTTGCTCTCGTTGCTTTGCTCATTAACCCTCATTGAAAGCAACTATACCAAAGGAATAGGAATTCTGTTCTAACAGATGGAAAGCCAGAGAGACTACTAAAAATCAAGGCAGATAATTACACTCCTTTGTTCAAACTCTGAAATGGTGCACCATTCATGTGGCAAAAGCCAAAATCCTTACAACAGCTTCCAAGTCCCAACATGGTCTGGCCACTCTCTGACCTGATCAGTCACTCCTTTGCTCCTCTTCCCCCACCATCACCAACTTGCTCGTCCTCAAAAAGGTCAGGCACAATACTACCCCAGAGCTTCTGCTTTCCTAATCCTCTACCTGTAATGCTCTTCCCCTATATATCTGCACTACTCACTTCCCCATTTCCTTGAAGTGTTTCCTCAATTGTCACTTTCTCTGAGAGACCTACCTATACCACCCTATTTTTTTTCAATATAAGAAATTTATTGTCAAATTGGTTTCCATACAACACCCAGTGCTCATCCCAAAAGGTGCCCTCCTCAATACCCATCACCCACCCTTCCCTCCCTCCCACCCCCCATCAACCCTCAGTTTGTTCTCAGTTTTTAACAGTCTCCTATGCTTTGGCTCTCTCCCACTCTAACCTCTTTTTTTTTTTTTTTCCTTCCCCTCCCCCATGGGTTTCTGTTAAGTTTCTCAGGATTCACATAAGAGTGAAACCATATGGTATCTGTCTTTCTCTGTATGGCTTATTTCACTTAGCATCACACTCTCCAGTTCCATCCACGTTGCTACAAAAGGCCATATTTCATTCTTTCTCATTGCCATGTAGTACTCCATTGTGTATATAAACCACAATTTCTTTATCCATTCATCAGTTGATGGACATTTAGGCTCTTTCCATAATTTGGCTATTGTTGAGAGGGCTGCTATAAACATTGGGGTACAAGTGCCCCTATGCATCAGTACTCCTGTATCCCTTGGGTAAATTCCTAGCAGTGCTATTGCTGGGTCATAGGGTAGGTCTATTTTTAATTTTCTGAGGAACCTCCACACTGCTTTCCAGAGCGGCTGCACCAATTTGCATTCCCACCAACAGTGCAAGAGGGTTCCCGTTTCTCCACGTCCTCTCCAGCATCTATAGTCTCTTGATTTGTTCATTTTGGCCACTCTGACTGGCGTGAGGTGATATCTGAGTGTGGTTTTGATTTGTATTTCCCTGATGAGGAGCGATGTTGAGCATCTTTTCATGTGCCTGTTGGCCATCCGGATGTCTTCTTTAGAGAAGTGTCTATACCACCCTATTTTAAAATGCACCATTTTCACAAACATCCTGCCTTACAGCACTCCCTATTCCTTAAGTTAATTTTTCTATAGCATTCACTCATCATCTTCTAACATACCATGCAATTTATTGTATTTCATTGTCTGTCTCTCTCCACTAAAATATAAACCCTACTGAGGGCAGGGATTTTTGTCTCTTGTTCACTGCTGTATTTTCAGCTAAATCATAGGCAGAAGAGTCATAACTTTAACCTAACACAGTAGGAAATAAGGACACTAAATTTCAAACAATGTGAGAAAACTCATGACAGGAAAGGAAAGTAACTTAGTGCAAATAGCTAGGTCTTCTCCAAGTTTGATGGTGCCTGGAAGATCAAGTCATTAGAAAAGGTGGAAGGGATTTAAAATTTTTCACTAACAAAAGAAAACACAGGTGTTAATAAAAGGAATTATTTACAAGGCTGTGGACACAGGAATATCAACAATGTCTGGGAACCATCTTGGGGTTAGCAACAGCAAGTCTGAAGTGACTACAGGAGGGAGGGGTTACCAAGAGCCAGAACCTAGAGCTGTGAGAGAGCTATTGGAATAGAGCTGTGGCCAATAAAAATCTGTCTGCTGAATACAAATGTGTATTTGGGGAGCAGGAGGAACATATATGTGGACCTCACCTCTCTCTCACTCTTAAGTTCTCCTGCTGGTTTCTCCCAGTGCCCAAACTCAAGAAGCCAAAGAAGAGAGTATGCATCAACAGTGCAAGAGGGTTACCGTTTCTCCACATCCTCTCCAGCATCTATAGTCTCCTGATTTGTTCATTTTAGCCACTCCGACTGGTGTGAGGTAATATCTCAGTGTGGTTTTGATTTGTAGTTCCCTGATGAGGAGTAACATTGAGTATCTTTTCATGGCCTGCTGGCCATCTGGAGGTCTTCTTTAGAGAAGTGTCTATTCATGTTTTCTGCCCATTTCTTCACTGGATTGTTTTTTGGGTGTGGAGTTTGGTTCTTTATAGATTTTGGATACTAGCCCTTTGATACGTCATTTGCAAATATCTTTTCCCATTCCGTCGGTTGCCTTTTAGTTTTGTTGATTGTTTCCTTTGCAGTGCAGAAGAAGCACTTTAACTTCATGAGGTCCCAATAGTTCATTTTTGCTTTTAATTCCCTTGCCTTTGGAGATGATGTGTCAAGTATAGGGGCACTTGTACGCCAATGTTTATAGCAGCACTTTCAACAACAGCCGAAGTATGGAAAGAGCCTAAATGTCCATCAACTGATGAATGGATAAAGAAACTGAGGTTTATATATACGATGGAATACTGCTTGGCAATGAGAAAGAATGAAATATGGCCTTTTGTAGCAACATGGATGGAAGTGGAGAGTGTTATGCTAAGTGAAATAAGTCATACAGAGAAAGACAGATACCATATGTTTTCACTCTTATGTGGATCCTGAGAAACTTAACAGAAGACCACGGGGGAGGGGAAGGAAAAAAAAAAGTTAGGGAGGGAGGGAGCCAAACCATAAGAGACCCTTAAAAACTGAGAAGAAACTGAGGGTTGATGGAGGGTGGGAGGGAGGGGAAAGTGTGTGATGGGCATTGAGGAGGGCACCCGTTGGGATGAGCACTGGGTGTTGTATGGAAACCAATTTGACAATAAGTTTCAAATTAAAAAAAAAAAAAAAAAAAAAAGCATATGCAGTTCTTTAAGAATCAAGTTCCCAAGAACACCTTAAGAGAAAGATGGAGAGTGGGCCTGGAGAGGCAAAGAGTAATGGTTAGCATAGTAACCATTTTGTAAAGCTATAAGCTATGTGCAAAAGACACAATACATTAAAGTGCTTACCAGCATCTTCACCTATGTTCCAAACCTTCCTTCTAAATCTCTTCTTCCCATTCCCAGGGGCATCACCATCCTCCGAGTTACACAGTAATTCTCATTAAACTACTCCTTCCTTCCTTGTTCCCTACATATCCAGTCATATGACAATTATACTTTCACAGCTTCCTACAAATCCCCTCAGTTAATTTCCAGCACTACCCCCCTTGTTCATGATCTCTTACCTGATTAACATCAGTTGTCTTAACAACCTTGTCACCCAAAATATCATTGAAATGCCAACTATTTTACTCAGTGCTAGGGAGTTAATCTAAATTGCACTCGCTACCACTATTATTGCTCAGTAACCTCTAGTGACTTCCACTGCCTGCCAGATAAGGTCCAAACTCCCTAGCACTGAGTAAAAGACCTGAGTAATGTGGTTTCAACTTCTTCCAATTTATTTTCCACAAATCTCCTTTACCCTTAGTACAAATTAGCCACGTGTATCTGAAGTTTAGTGGGAATAGCATGAACATCGAAATCAGACTTGGACTCAACCCCAACTCAACCTTTTTGCCAGGTGAGTGGCCTTGGAAAAGTTACTGAATCTTTCTGAGGTGAACTTCAGCCACCAATCTGTGAAGGAGAGGATTAGTGAATGGATCCAGTCAGAACATTTGTAAATGTAATTAGTACAGTGCTTAGCACACAGGCTCCAGGTCACTGCCTATTTGTCCCTTTACCTGCAGTTACCTCTTTCTTCCCAATCGTCTCCATTTGGCCAATTTTTAATTGGCCAGTGCTCTATCCTCCACAATGCTGTTCTTGATCTTTCTTCCTAACTGGAAGTCACTTCTCCTCAACATTAACATAATTTATACCTTCCTTATAATAACAAATACTTAAACACTTACAGGTAGCTATCATGGTTCATCTCTCTCCTACTGGAGTTAAAACAGCAGAGGTTTAGGGGGCTCCCATATTCAAGCTCACCCAACAAGTGAAGGGCAAAGCCTGGGTTAAAAACAGTATTTTTAATCACAGTATTAAGAATGATCTACAGACTATATATGCCTATGTCACTACTCTTTTTGAGACAGTTAGTTACTCATTCACCTCATTAACCGTGCAAATATCGTGTGGTTGGGGGTTAAATAAAGGTACACCTTTTGCTAGGCAGTCGTAACTGTTATCAGAGATCATAATGTTAACATTACTATGTGCCAGACAAGATAGTTTAAGTCCTTGAAATGGATTTTTTCACTCAATCTGTTCAACAACCCTGTGAGACAGGTATCAGGTAAAAGTCTCTCCTTTTTGAAGACAAGGAAACTGAGGTTCAGGCCAAATTGTTCAAGGTCACAAAACTAGAAAGTGACATCTTCAGACATCTTGTCTATTTGATGCAAAAAAAAAAAAAAAAAAAAGTCCTTAAGGACTATGAAATATTAAATCAGATGCTTACTCTGAGGCCAATTATATTTGCAACATAAGCATCAGAAAACAAAAAATGCACCTTTCATATGGTATCCAAATAAGTAATCAGGGAAAGAGTGAAGCTTTAATAAAATCCAAGAATGTATACTAAATAACAATGGAACTAACTCCTATTTGTATGGTGTAAACAACCTAAACAGTGCATGATGCTGAAAAGGAAAGGATCCACCATTTCAAAAGAAATTGAATTCCAATCAGAATGGAAGTTATTTGAAGACAGAAATCATGTGTGTCTCACTGCTGTGTATCTCCAGAGCCTAGATGTCTTTTGCACAAAGGTAATCAATACCTGATAAAACTGATGGTAAACACTGGAAAATACACATGTCATTTAAATGGTAAAAGTTCACATCAGAGAATTTTAGAGCAGATGGATGTCACAAAACTCTTTCGGGTGGTTTTCGGAGGGGTGGGTGGTGTTTGTTTCAAGCAAACCGAAATGATAAAAGAATCAAAGGAGACTAAGAAAATCTGCCTAGGTAGAAAAGGAAGCACAGATAAGAATGCCTAGCAAGGTATCTTCTTGAATCTTTTTGTTCTTTGAATATTCAACTCATCCAGCTCCAAGTGCAAGTAAAAAAAGAGCTATAAAAGTAAATACATGAGACTCAAGCGCCCCTTCTACCCTTCCTACTTTGGGATTTCTATTTTAAGAGCAGTTTTCAAATATCTCCTTTTTATGATAAACATTTTATCTAGTAGCATTTAAATTCTCATTTAGGGAAAATGTGAAGTTCACCCAAAAGCAAGTTCCAAAGTCAAAGGCTAATTTTCTGAAACCAGTTAGTTGTAGGTCTTTGAAATGAGCAATAAATTCTATTTCCCAACAAATTCCACACGTTATATTTAGTAAAAGACTAAATTTAAGCATCAAGAACATTCACAATGTGCTAAAGTCAAATTCAATTTGAGGCTAATAATTCATGCCCATTTATTTCTCAAATACTGCCTCCCCCCAAATTATACAAATATTAACTCCATTTTAAAAATCAAATTTAGAGAACATATAACTTTTCAATTATGGCAAATTCAGTTTCTTTTCTATAAGAAACTTTTCTTATAGAAAAGAAACTGAATTAAAAAGAAACTGAATTACTGTAGAAGTTATTTCTAACAAAATTCTATTTTAAAATCAACTAATAAGTCAAAATATTGGAAAGATATTTACAAGATGAAAATGCAAGAATGGTAAGGATGCTGCTAACTTTAGCTTAATAAAAGGGGTCTTCAAAATATGAATTATACTCCTTATGGAAAGATTCATTAATATGCACTATCATTTCCCACTTAATATTTCAACCGTTTTGGTTTTCTAACATTGAATACTTTTAAGTTCTGCCTCCCTTAAGCTGATTTTGCTACCAATACTTCACAAAAACCATCAATCATAAAATAATGCAAAATAATTTCAAAAAATAGATGATGTGCTTTTAAGGCCTTTGTGGTCTAGTAATGGCAAGAAAAAAATGTAAACAGCCCAATACATCATGATCTGCATTTTGGTCTAAGCTGTGGAATGTCCTTGACCAACTCAACCTAAATGACAAAACTAGTGCAAATGTCTCATGTTTAACATTGTGGGTCAGTGAAATGACCCACAAAAAGAAGTCCCCACTACTGCTTGTATGTCTGACTAAAATGCTCACACTCTATCATAATTGTTTAAATTCCCACCACCCAAACTAAACCGTGGGTATCATGTTGTGAGCAAGGGCTCATCCTTACTTTTTAGCTAAGTCATGTCCAATAAATTGTTTAATGAATTATAGGAACTCATCCAAAGATTCCTCTTCAAAGCTGTTACTGAATAATTACCAAACAAGACTAAAAACTAAGAGTATGAAGTTGGAAAGGATCTAAGCAATTAGTCTCCACATCACAGGAAAAAGAAGTCCAAAGAAAATAAATTGACTTACCAAGGTTAAATAGTAAAAGAAAATAAGTGGACTTACCAAGGTTAAATAGTAAGATCTGAATTCACATTTCAACTGGAAATTGAGATTTTGGGCATTGCCCACCACTGATCCAGAGTAAATCTCTCCCAGTATACCACTTCCCATCTGTTCTTTTCTATTCTTTCTCAGTTTCTTGAGGAAGTACTTAGCAAATCACTTAAAATTCAACTTTTATAAAAGCGATTTCTGCAGTGAAAAATCTCTATTCACACCCAACTAAAATATGATGCTACACATTTTAGGTAGAATGAACTAGTAAAGAACAATAAACTGCCTATTTATTGCTATAAAATCCCAGACCTTAACGTACAGTCCCTTCAGAATATAAGGACACTAAGGCTTTTTTTTTTTTTTAATGGAGATAAATTATGTATTTTTTAATCAACTTTCTCACAAAAAAACTTAAACACAAAGTTGGGCGGAAAGTTGACAGAAGTAAAATTGAAAATGTTAGGACTGTAAATATCCAAAAAATCCTTTTATGGCTCTAGCAGATTTCTTAGAGAACTATCTGGATACCAGTATAACCAACAGCTTCAACCAGGCTCCCAAACTTGTTTTTTCTGCTTTTAAACGTTTAAATGGCAACACAAGGCTTGCAAAAAGTTTTAAATTATGAGAAGAAAAACTGGAAACATGCCAATCAATAAATTATGGTGTGTTTTTTTTACTACAGCACACCATAGAGTCATATAAGATACGTGTAGAAATATGGAAGACCATCTTTGATGTTAAAATTCAGATATATGCATATGTAACTATTCATCTTGCTATGCAAGCTATGCAAAGAAAAGATCTAGAAGTAGACTGTTAACACAGGTTATCTCGGCGTTAGGAGAAAATGGGAGGAGCAATTTTTCTCCCTTTACCATATGCTTTTTAAAAATAAGGGAAAAGATGCCTATTTCTTGTTCCCAATAGCTACATGATCTTAAGCAAATTACTTAAATTAGGTAAGCCCATAGCTAATACATAACACAGAGATATAACAGGATATCATCAAAGAATTATTCTAAGGACTGAAATAAATCATGCACATAAAATACTTAACACAAGACACATAGCAAACATAATCAGTGGTACCTTTCTTATTTTTTCAGACAGTAATGAAATGTCCTAAGTAATATATATAGCCATCATATGGAAAAACTGGTAAACATTTCTGCAGTAAAAACTAATGGAGAAAACAAAAAGGGAAGACAGCAATATAATGGTCCTCATAGGTCATTAGCTATTATATCACGTATAATCTAGCTTTGAAAATTTTCAAATGTTTTCACTAAATTACCCTAACGCTTTAAAAAAGCCACAAGGGAAGATGTACCTTTCTGTATGTATACTAAGAATTAACAAATACTTAAGACACCACAAAACTGGTACATTCTCAGTCTAGCACGTTTAACTGTGAGGTAACCATCTCATCAATTAAGTACACATTTGATCAGCAAGAACATATCTGCAAGGATAAAAATCACTGCACTGTTCATAACAGCAAGAGAAGAATCATTTAAGTTCCACCTCCCTTAAGCTGATTTTGCTGCTCTTGCTAACAGCAAGAGAAGAAACCTCATTCCATCAAAAGAAGGAATATTTTAAGTTGTAAAAAGCCATACTATGGAACATTTACAGTTGACCCTATACAGTTGACCTGAGGAGCATACAAAAAAGAGCTAGCTGAATATACATCTATGAGTGATTATCCTTGAGGACTGGCTCATATTAGTAAAATACTCTTCATTTAGTTTGATTTATAACCAGTTATTTGTTTAACCCTAATAAATTTATTTTTAAAATACACCAGCCCCAAGAGTCAATAAAACCTCATATTTTCTATTTCCTACTAATATTGCTATTTTCTGTAACTTGAATTACAATCCAAGTGTTATGCAACATAACAATTTTTTAAGTAACAAATTGTAGAAAGCAGGTTTCTTAGGTTTCACCTTTTAAGGGACTTTCTATTGAAAAAAACCTTAATGTATTTTCACTTTTAAGAGAAAGCATAAAACAAAGGCACATCAAAGTAATCTGCAATGAGACATTAAGAAAAAAGCATTGCCCTACTCTGGTTTAGGGGCAATCTTTGTTGCCCTATTTCAGATGCAAACAAAATCAGGCCTTCTTAAACAGAACAGAGTATTTCC
The DNA here is from genome assembly GCF_024362965.1 of Panthera pardus. Taxonomy (NCBI): domain Eukaryota; kingdom Metazoa; phylum Chordata; class Mammalia; order Carnivora; family Felidae; genus Panthera; species Panthera pardus. The sequence goes on along the minus strand of NW_026526765.1, from coordinate 124,679,077 downwards.
CAGTGAACAAAACCTTACACTCAGTAAGTTGATCAAAATGGGAGAGACTAACCCAAATGTTATCTTTCTGGGTAAAATCCATATACCGACTAGATGCAATTCTGATCAAATCAATCCAACATCCAAAAGCCCACTTTCAGTCAGCAAAGACACAGGCACACAAAATTTAACATAAAATGCAAATTCTCAGATTGGAGAAAAGCAAACACTTAAAAAGTAAAGAAGCCTATCAAATAACTGACACTGTCACTTCTGGTTGAGGAAAATAATGATAAATACTAAATTTTCAAGTATCCTCAATCCTTTAGCCTTGCTTAAAAACAAAAATTTATCGTGAAGCAGATTTAAATAAGAAATCTATGTTCAAAATCGCTAAATTATAGGAGGAAACAATCAGTTTATCATTCTACAATTATCCCTATGAACATTAACCAGCTGCAAGCTTAAAATTTAAAGTTACTAACAATCTTTAAATACCTTTGAAAACATTCAATTAATGATTACAACTGAATTTATACTAAAAATACTGTAAATGCAAAAGTTCTTCACAAGAGGGAGAGAAAAAGTAAGTTCATTTTGTATAATCTTTCAAATTAGACTCAAGCATGGCGCAAAAAAAAACTATTCAGTACGGACTAGATTCTGTACCACCTTTTCCCATGAATTTTTTCTTAAATTTTAATGTTCAGATAGCTCTCATAGGTGAAAGGACTTAATACAACTCATTACCCCCAAAAAAGAAAAAAAAAAAAAAAAATCAAAAACGCTTGCATAAAAGTTGACAAGAGGAATTCCATAAAAACTAAATACCACTATGCTTTTGCCTTCACTAAATAACCAGTCCATATTACAGGAATCTGTAAATACATGACAAGGGATCTGTAAAGGTAAAGACATGACAAAGAATTACTAATATACCAAAACAGCACCTTGAAGTAAGTGTCTAATTAACAGGTAATCCTTTTATGTAATTCATTTTACTTTTTAGAAATCACTATGTAGGGAAGGCAAAATGATAACCTTATTAGACTTTGGAAACCCTCCAAAAGTTGGAGTGTTCCAAATGACCCAGAAGAAATATATCTTTCCACTAAAGCTGAATAAAAGGCAGAGTAATAATTATAATGAAAACTTTAAGCGTATCATTTTCTGTATCTTAGACGCACCCAAAAATCAAGACTCAACTACCAAATGAAAAAGCCCATGTGTAGTGTTTCACTAAGAGTGAAAAATGAATTTAAGGAAACCATAGAACCATTGAAGAGCAAAAGATCTGACGATATTTATTCAATATGCAAAAACATCTATCCCATTTGTCACAGAGGTATACTTAAATATTTGTAGCAAGCATCAGCAACTGCTGAGCAGCCATAATCTAGCCTAGCAATCTTGACCTTTCTTCCTAGCTCTCAAAAGGAAAACCCTAGCTAGCAATTAAGATTTAAAAATTGGCAAGAATTAGAGATTAAGAAATATACAGTTAACAAGAACTAAAAAAATGCCAATGCTAAAATAGTCTTTTTTACTTTAAAGCCCATTAATATCCCCTCAGAAAGCTTACTATATACATTTGGGCTTTGGAATTGCAATGTTCAAGTTAAAAATTTTACCAAAACATCAAATCAAGTGTACTATATTATAGGTACTCTGAAGCCACCCACCAGGTTATACATACTCTCACTCAATCATGTAAAGAATTGAATTCTTTATTTGTGATATCCATAAACGTTGCTATTCTATATTTCTATCCAGGAAAGCAATTTTCTCCTATATCATTGTTTTGTTTTGTTTTGTTTTTTTATAAACAACAACTTGAATTCTATTGCATGAAAGGGCTACAAATATACATTTGTTAACCAAGCAGAATACACAAATATTTTGCTTTACAACTTGCACCTAAGACACCAGTACATGTAGCTGGTTCATTAGTTGTCATAGCAATTTGGGGCCACTGCCCAAGCTATGCATAGCAGTTTACATTTTCAAATCTCATGTAGAAAGGGCAATTGTGATATGGATTGTTAACTACATTCCCGTAAAGCCCATCTTAGTTACAAGAAAATGTGTAACCAAAGTCTGAACAGATTTTTGATGGCAAAACTTGTAAAACTGATGCAATTATCCTAAACAAGATTTTTTAACAAATTGTTTTGCAGATACACTGCCATTCTGCCAGTAGATGGTGCTACAAAGGTGGGGGGAAGGATTTCCAAGAGGACAACAGTTCAGCTATAGGAAAAAACGTTTAAATCTGCTCTGAAAATACAAAAATGCATTTAGTTTAAGGGTAAAATATAACCCTTATTTGTAACCATTCATTACAGACAAACCAGTAAGAGGGATGAAACTAGGCCATCTGAAAATTTTTAAACAGTTTATATGAATGAAAACACATGCTTAACACAAACTATTTCTTTCGAGCTACACAGTACATACTTTGAAGTAAATTCTCATAGAAAGAAGTGACCAACCATGTCAAGATGATAAGGAAATCGTTTAGTACAAGAGATGGATGCACAGAAACTTTAAAGATTTTAAAAAGCTACATCCACCACTTCAAAAGTTTTGCCTGTAAGGTTTAAAATTCAACATGTCACTAGAAGGGCAACAGAGAAAACAAAAACAAAAACAAACAAAAAAACAACCCACCAAAGGACCTTTTAAAAGTTTCTCTAAGTACACATCAAGAATTAAGAGTTAACACGAAAAATTTTTAATATCCCTTAAAACGGTACGGAATGGATCCTAGAAAAAAAATGTTAGACATATACGGTCAAACACAATGATTTATTAAAAATAAAACGTAAAAATGATTTTTGTACATATGCTTCCAAATTTCAGGCATGGGATCCAAGTAGATTTCATAGAAAACGCTGTAGCCAGGTATCAAGTCCTTACAACAAAGTAAACTACCCCCCCACCCCAACCCCCGCCCCGGTTTTGCTACAGAATCAGCAAGTTCACTCCCTCCCCCCCAAAAAACACAAATTAAAACAAGACATTTTGCTAGTATAAAAACGACCAAGGTCCAAGTAATAATAAAAAAATAGAGTCCATCAATGACTGTAACACAAAAATGTGTATGTGGGGCCGAGTCCATCTTCAGAGGGAGAGACAAGAGAGGTGGCAGGCAAATAGGGCAACACCCCCAAGGATAAGCAGCCATAGAAGCGGCTCCCCCAAGGGCAAAATGGGGAAGGCGGTGGGAGAGGAACGAACTCAGGAGTTGACCCTAGTTGGGTTGTTGAAAAGAGCTACCCCTATAGCCACTCCCAGGCATTTTTAGATTTTTTTTAGAAGGAGCTGCCTCCATAACCACCCCCACCGCCATAGCCGCCTCTGTAAGGTCCACTGTTACTGCGACCTCCCCAGCTGCTGCCACCGCCACCGCCGCCGCCGCCCTTCATGGGCCCGTACGAGGACTGGTGCTGGCTGTAGCTGCCGAAGCCGCCGAAGCCGTTACCGTAGTCGCTTCCACCGTAGGACGAACCGCCTCCTCCGCCTCCGTACGCGTTGTAGCCGCCGCCACCGCCACCGCCGCCGTAACCACCGTAGCTGTTGTAACCGCCGCCGCCGCCCTTAGACAGGCCGTTCTGGTCTCGACCACCGCCGCGACCCCGGCCGCCTCGGCCTCCCCGGGAGGACCGGGAGCCGCCTCCGCCCCCACCGGAATGGATATCCTCCTTGGGGACGGCCTTCTTCACCTCCACGCGATGGCCCTGGATCGGATGGAACTTGACAACCGCGGCCTTGTCTGCCGCGTCGTGATTCTGAAAATACACGAAGCCGAAGCCACGCTTCTTGCCGGACTGTTTGTCGGCAATAATCTCGGCCTTTTCCACGGTGCCAAACTGCGAGAAATGCTCGATCAGGTCGCCCTCGGCCACGTCTCCCTTAAGGCCCCCGACAAAGAGCTTCTTAACCTTGGCGTGGGCACCGGGCCGCGCCGAATCCTCCCGGGACACCGCCCGCTTCAGCTCCACCGTGTTGCCGTCCACGGCATGGGGCGAGGCGGCCATGGCGGCATCGGCCTCCTCCACATTGGAGTAGGTCACGAAGCCGAAGCAACGGGAGCGCTTGGTCTGGGGGTTCACCACCACCACGCAGTCCGTCAGAGTCCCAAAGGCCTCAAAGTGGCCGCGCAGGCCCGACTCACTCGTCTGCACATTGAGGCCGCCGATGAACAGCTTACACAACTGGGAATTCTCCATCTCCACGGCCCGGGCCTTCCCCCCGCCCTGCGAGCTCCGAGGTTTCGCCGTCGCCGTTATCGTTGGCTAAGGCCTCCTCACAGCTTGGGCCCAGCTGTTGCTGGAGCCGCCACCGCCGGTCACCGACGGGGAAGGGAAAAAGGGAAGGGGAGGGAAGGAGGAAAAGAGGAAGGGGGAGGGAGGGGAGAGATGCCGGCTAGACGGCGAGCCGAGGAGACTGGAAGACAACCAGGGCTGCCGCTGCCGCTGCCGCTGCCGCTACCGCTACCGCCACCTCCGCTCCCCTATCTGGGCACCACACAAAGAGGCCGCTGAACGCGCGCGCACCCTCCCCGAGGCGTGCGTCACCGCCGACGTACGGTAGCCTAGCACTGCCCGCCAATCCCGGCGTGGCTCCCTCTAGTCCCGCCTACCGCGCCGCAGCGCCGCTCTCGGTCACGGACTCCCCGCCCTCCGCGGTCGATTCAAGCCCTCGGCCTGCGCTGCTCCCGCCACCGCCTCTACAGCCTCGCTCTCACTTCCTGGCTCCCCCGTGTGCCCTGACCGGGGACTCTCCCGGCTCCCCGCGCACCTCCTCAATTCATTTCCTCCCAGCCCCGCGGCTGTTCCCACTGTTTTCCCCCCTCCCCTAGCCTTATCCCCTCGCCCAACTCCGCAGTGGCGTTCGCGCCAGCCCCTTGAGAGACATGTCAGTTCAGCCAATGATCGCGATCCGCTCGCGCCCACTTCCGTTTTCGGCCGCGGCTGGACGGGCGCGCTCCCCAGTGCGCGCTGGCCCCGGCGCCCCCTGTGTGGGGGACCTGTCTGCCACCCCGACGCCTTGCCCCCGCCCTGGGCGTGGGAGTGGGGGTGAGCAGGGGCGCGCTGCGGGTCGTTCCCAACGGGTGCGTCCTGGGGCGCCACGCGCGGGCCTTTTGAAAACTTGACTGTTGGGGTTGGGGGCTTGGATTTACCCGCCGCGTTTCGACCGGGCCGCTACACCTGGCATCCTCTCCGCCCCGCCCCCCTGTCCGCACAAAGATGGAGGGTAGAGGCCTGGGAGGGAAAGGCGGTTATTAACTGTTCACTGACGCACCGACGTGCAGTTAAACACTGGCACGTGGCCCGTCGCAAAAGTGAGCCCGGGGCCAGGTGAAGGACAGCGACGTGCTAGAAGCGCTTGCGATTCCTGACCGAGGCGTGGCGCGAGACCCCCCGCCACCCTGCGGCCGGCCTTGAAGCCCTTCCCGACGCCCTGCTCAGCCTCCCTTAGCGTACTCCCACAGTTGACATTTTCATTTTACTTCAGGAACACATCGTTTTATGCTTCTGTGACCTATGCGATGCTTCCTTCCCAACAAAAACGTTAGCTTTTTGAAGGTATTTTACAACCGGGTGTCGGAGGATATCATACATAAATATCGCGCACCCTGGGAACTACCTTACCTACCCTCAGGTGAAAATGCAAGCAAATTACCAAGGCTTACATATATCAAACCTTTGTGTCAAGCAAGATACAAGGAATGGGACATAGTATGAGACATTACATGACCAAGAGCCCCCCAAACCATGTGGTACTTCCTGAAGAAAATGAATTCCTCACTGCATCCTGGAGTATTCAGGATTGAATGGTGTGAAAAGCGGAACTTGCGCTCAATCTCTGATTCAAAGGCTAGATAAAATTTCTACAGGGACTTTACATGAGCAAAATAAAGAGGAAAGGAAAACTATATAAGGTTCAAGGTACAATAGGTAGTTTGAAGCAAGAGGTTTTTGATAGAAAACCGTCTTTGGTAAGATAGGTTTAGAGTCCTTGATATTATGGAATGCCTTGAAATTTAGATTAAGTAGCTTAAATATTATTGCAAAGGCATACAGATAAGCTTGAAGGCTTGAGAAGAAAACGAGTCTGGCACTAGATAATGGGCAAGTCACTTAACCTTTTTTAAAAATGTAACCCGTTTTATTATCTGAAAATCAAAACAATAAAACACTCCCCTGTGTGGTAAAAATTAAATGAGATTCCATATGCAAACTCACAGTGCCTGGTACATAGTAAATGCTCAATTTATCTAACAAATATACCAGATGCTGGAAATATGGATGGCAGTCAACAGAGCCCTCACAGAGCTTACATTCTACTGGGGAAAAGCAGACAATAAAAATGGTAGTCGGTAAAGCCTCAGACTCTTGATTTCAGGTCAGCATCTCATGATTCACTAGTTGGAGCCCCGCAGAGCATGCTTGGGATTCATTCTCTCTCTCCCTCTCTTTCTCTCTCTCCCCCTCCCCCAATCGCACATGCTCATTCCCTCTCTCTCAAAATAAGTAAATTAAAGGAAAAAAGAATGATATATAGCCTATTAGGTGATCAGTGTGCTCCTGATTAAGAGGAGGACCGTAGTAAGCTATTACATATTTGTTACAAAAAAAAAAAAAAAAAAAAAAAAAAACCACAAAAACAATTCAGATATGTCAGGATTTGCTAACTGACTGATGATAAAGAATGAGGAAAACAAAAGCATTCCTGTGTTTGAAATCTGGAACAACTAAAATTGCAGCCTGACAAACTAAGAAAGGAAAGTGTTTTAGAGGGAGTAGGGGAGATGATGAACTGAGTTGTTAATGTTTAAGGTGATATGGGATATTTATAGGGCACTGTTTTCTGGGCTGCCCAAGACTACAGCTCATATAAAAGATTAGACCTTTAGAAATAAATTTTAGAGTCACACACACACACACACACAAAGTTACAACAGTAAAAGATGAATTTCTGAAGGAAAGAGAATAAGATCATAACTTATTTTCCCATCTAAACTGTAAATTCCAAAGTAACAGGTCTGTCCTACATTGTTTTAAAAAATAATCCTCCAAACCACCTAATTAAGAATCCATTATGGGGTTAATTTCTCTTGATGAGGAAAGCTTCAGAGACACATTTGTCTGGTTAAAAATCTTACTCACAGAAGGGACTTACAGGATGATGGGAGGCAACACAATCCTGTTTGAGAGACATTATGAAGCCAGGATAAGTGCAAGGTAATTGGGATGTTACACTCTTTTTGGAGAGTAGATTGGTAAAGTTGGGGATGAATAAGCAGTGTTATACAAACACTTAAATGATGTAGTCAATCTCCTACCCCTCAGATCATTCAAGAAGAAAAAATTTTTTTTTATTTTACCTTTCAGGTAATTGCCTGAGTTTGTTTCTTGGCTTTACCTTGCTTACCAGTGCCTTAGCCTTCAAAAACAAAACAAAAATTAAAAATATAACTGAAGTTTAGGGGCACCTGAGTGGCTCAGTCAATTAAGCATCCAACTTCTTGATTTAGACTCAAGTCATAATCTCACAGTTAGTGAGTTTGAGCCCCTTGTCGAGCTCTGCATTGACAGCGTGGGATTCTGTCTCTCCCTCTATCTCTGTGCCCCTCTTCCTGCTCTCTCACTCTCAAATAAATAAACATTAAATAAATAAATTATATATATATATATATATATATATATATATATATATATATATATAGCTGAAATTTAGACATTTCCATCACTCTTGTAAGCTTGATTACAGTAACATAATTGAACATGGTGGTTACACAACTCCTAGAACTACACACTAAAAAAGGTATATTTTACTGTACCTAAATTATACCTAGAAAAAAAAAGGATGGGGGGGGAGGGTGGGAGGGGGAATGCAGAGAGAGAATCCCAAGCCGGCTCCACGCTGTCAGCATGGAGCCTGACACAGGGCTCCAACTCACTAACCATGAGATCATGACCCGGAACAGAAATCAAGAGTCTGACGCTTAACCCACTGGGCCACCCAGGCGCCCCACCTGTTTTGTTTTTAAGTTACAATTAAATTTGAAATTTTAATTGTTTAAGGTACCACCATTCTGTGGTATTTTGTTATGGAAACCCTAGCAAAATAAGACATGTTCCATTTTTATTTACTCGAGGTACCTTCCAAGAGGGTGCTTTCCGTCATTTACGATGAGCTTCAGTCCTTCTAATGGACTCTTTCACAACTCATATCAAAAGCCTTAAAATTTGACCCATTCTTTCAAACCAGTAAGTATGCCTCTGGAAATTTATGCTAAGGAAATAATTGAGGATCTGTGTGAAGATTTAGCTACAAGGATTTCAATATTGCTCAAAGTAGGAAAAAAATTGCAAACTGCCTACTTTCTCTCAAATAGCTAATAAAATAAGGAAATAATTATTCCCTAGCTAAAAATATTATGAAGCAGTTAAATTGATATTATAGAGGAAAAATAATGACTTGTGTTTGGATATGAATCTAATACCACCATGGTGATGTGTGAAACATCACATCACTTATTTTACCAAATTAAGTCTGATTCTGAACCCCATACTTCACAGAATGGCATAAATGTCAACAAGTCAAGGGCACCTGGGTGGCTCAGTTGGTTGAGTGTCTGACTTCAGGTCATGATCTCACAGTTCATGAGTTCAAGCCCCGCATCTGGCTCACTGCTGTCAACACAAAGCCGGCTTAGGATCCTCTGTCCCCCTCTTTCTCTGCCCCTCCTCAGCTCACATTCTCTCTCAAAAATGAATAAACATTTTTAAAATGTCAAAATGTCAGGGCGCCTGGGTGGCTTAGTCAGTTAACCATGCAACATCAGCTTAGGTCATGATCTCACAGCTCATGAGTTTGAGCCCTACATCGGGTTCTGTGCTGACAGCTTGAAGCCTGGAGGCTGCTTCTCATTCTGTATCTCCCTCTCTCTGCCTCTCCCATGCTCACACTCTGTCTCTCTCTCTCTGACTCTCAAAAATAACTAAACATTAAAAAAAATGTCAAAATGTCATCATTGGGGCTCCTCTCACATTTTTCACTCAAAGGCATCTGCCTCTCTCTGCTTCCCCTCTTGGGCAGTGTAAGACTAGTACTCTGAATAAATGCTTTTTGTTTAAAAAGTATATCAAAAAGCCACCACAAGAATTGGCGTTAAAAGGGACTGTCCTGTGGTGCCTGGCTGGATCAGTTGGTAGAGCATATGACTCTTGATCTCAGGATTGTGAGTTCTAGCCCCATGCTGGGTGTAGAGATTACTTAAAAAAAAAAAAGTTAAAAGGGACTGTCCTGAAGCAAGAGAAAACACAGACCTATTTAATCTGTGGAGATATTAATTGTATCTTGTTTCACTGCTTGTGTATTCCTTTTCCTTGGATGCAAAATGTAGGCTTTTAGAAGGGAATTATATTAATTTCCTTCACATGGGAGGAGATGTCAAAGACCAAAGGCATGGTATAAAAAATAATAGCTTCCCAAGTTTAGGAGAAGTGACCAGACAAAAGGTATAAGCTTCCAGTTACAAGGTAAGTAAGTCCTGGGGATGTAATGTACTGCATGGTGGCTGTAGTTAGCAATCATGTTTTCCATATTTCAAAGTTGGTAGGATAGTAGATCTTAAAAGTCCTCATCACAAGAAAAAAAATGTAATTATGTATGGTGATGAATGCTAACTCAACTGTAAGCATTTTATAATATATACATATATCAGGTCATTATGTTGTATATCTAAAAATAATACAATATTATAGGTCCATGATATCTCTATTTTTAAAATTAAAAGTTTTTTTAAAAGAAGTAACCAGAAGCTTCTGGCTTTTTATCCACTGGAGGAAATGGTGGCCCAGCAAGTATATAGCCCCACCAATCCACCCCACCCTGCGCGGGCGCGTGCGCGCGCGCACGCACACACACACACACACACACACACACACACACACCAATGCAGGCTGGTCATGAATTATTTTGAAAGCAAGGTAAACTGCCTTGGTTGTGGGACCAAATCCATGTTCCTGACCCCAAATAAACCTGGAATTCTTATATGTAAAACTCCAGTAACAATAGATACTAAATTTCCAGCCAGATGTGTAGGAGGTTGTGGTGGATTATCAGAGGCAGAAGATGTTACAAACTTAATGTTTTGTGTCCCCCAAAATTCATATGTTGAAGCCTAATCCTCACTGTGCTGGTATTTTGAGGGGGCGGTACTTTGGAAGGTAATTAGGACATGAGAGTGGATCTCTCATGAATGGGATTTGTACCCTTATAAAAGAGACCCCAGAGAGCTTTCTAGTCTTCTATCCTATGAAGACACAATGAGGAGATGGCCAACTACAAAGGAGGAACCAGGCATTTATCAGATACCAAATCTGCAAACACCTTCATCTTACACTTCCCAGCCTCTAGAACTGTGAGAAAGAAATTTCTGTTGTTTAAAAGCCACCCAGTCTCTGCATTGTTGTTATAACAGCCTAAATGGACTAGTTCAGAAGACTTAACAATTTCACATTTCTCAGAATATCTCTGCCCTAAAATACACATACCCAAATACAAACACATGCACAGACTCACACCAGAATATGAGCCTTCTAAAATAAAAACATTTAGAACATTCCATTTTTATTTACTCACCCTTTCACTTAATTCATTCAAGGGCTGGGTACTGGGGATAAAAGTCCCTGGCCTCCATGAGCTCAACAGTCTTGGGAGAAGAAGTAGTACAAGAGAGGTTGCAAATACAGTGTGCTAGAACAGAAACGGGCAGAAATCCAGTCTGTAAATTCTTCTGAAAGAAGCTAAGTTCAGAAGTAGGTGTAAAAGACAGGCCTCCAAAAAGGTAATGGCATGCCAAGTACAGGAAATAGTATGTATATATACTGTGTTTGGAGTTGCACAAGTAAATCATCAAAATTGTGATGATGTATTAGCTTCCTATTGTTGCTGCAACCAATTACCACAAATTTAGTGGCTTAAAAACACAAATTCAGGGGTACCTGGGTGACTCAGTCAGTTAAGCATCAACTCTTGATTTCAGCTCAGGTCATGGTCTCAGTTTGTGAGATGAGCCTTGCATCAAGCTCTGTGCTGAGAGCATGGAGCCTGCTTGGGGTTCTCTCTCTCCCTCTCTTTCTGCCTCTCTCTCTCTGTTTCAAAAATAAATAAATAAACCTTTTTTAAAAAATAAAAATAAATTAAAAAATTGAAAAACAAATTCATTATCTTATAGTATGCAGGTCACAAATCAAACACAGCTCTCAGTAGGCCAAAATCAAGGTGTTGGCAGGACTGTGTACCTTTCCACAAGTTACAGGGTAGAATATGATTACTTGTTTTTTCCAGCCTCTATAGGCAACCCATATTTCTTAGCTTTTGACCCCCTTCCATCTTCAAAGCCATCAACAGCCAGTTGAGTCTCACACTGAATCATTCTGACATGGACTCTTCTCTCTCTCAGATAATTCACGAAAATTATTTTATTTTATTTTATTTTATTTTATTTTATTTTATTTTACTTTACTTTATTTTATTTTATTTTATTTTATTTTATTTTATAGACAGCGTGTGAACAGGGGAGAGGAGCAGAGAGAAAGGGAGAGAATGGGAGAGGGAGAGGGAGAGAGGGAGAGAGGGAGAGAGGGGGGAGAGAGAGAGAGAGAGAGAGAGAGAGAGAGAGAGAGAGAGAGAACCTTAAGCAGGCTCCATGCTCAGCATGGAGCCCAACGCAGGGCTCAATCCAACAACCTTGGGATCATGACCTAAGCTGATATCAAGAATCAGACATTCATCTAATGAGCCACCCAGGTGCCTCAAAAATCCTTTTATTTTAAAGTCAACTGATTAGCAACCTTAATTCTATCTGCAACCTTAATTTCCCCTTGTCATGCAACATAATATAGACATACATTGCAGGGATTAAGATGTGGACATCTTTGAGGTAACCATTATTCTGCCTACCACAGATGGGAATAAAAAAGAAGTCTAGAAAGGTAAGCAGGGTCTGGACCAGAAGTACTATGTATGTCTTTTGAAAAATCTCCTGTCTTTAATTCTATAAATAACATGATGCCACTGATGAGTTTTAAGGAAAAGGAATACAGAGATTTGCATTTAGAAAGAGACTATGTGTGGAAGAAAGATTAGAGTAGGGTATGACTTGAGAAATGAGCCCATTTAGAATACCCTGCAGTGCATAATATTGGTTAGCATCTCCAGGGCCAGAAGTAAGGCAGAGGTGGGAATGATGAATTATTTGAGAGATATTTAAGAGTTGGAATTGATTTGATGTGGTTATCAACTGATTTTAGTGGGTTAAGTTTCTTATTTTGTGATAAGATAGATCATGGTTTCATTCACCAAACTAGTGAATTTTAAAAATGAGACAGGTCAGAGAATTGTTTTAGAGTTGTTGAGGCTGCTGCTGCTGCTGCTTTATCAGCCACAGATTGCCTGTCATTAGGCTTTTAGGTCACAGAGAAATATCTTCTTTTTTTTTTAATGTTTATTTATTTTTGAGAGAGAGAGAGAGACAGAGCGTGAGTGGGGGAGGGGCAGAGAAAGAAAGGGAGACACAGAATCTGAAACAGGCTCCAGGCTCTGAGCTGTCAGCACAGAGTCAGATGTAGGGCTCGAACTAGGGAATGGTGAGATCATGACCTAGGCCAATGTTGTATGCTTAACCAAACGAGCCACTCAGGTGCCCCTAAATATCTATCTTTTTAAGCCTCTCTTACATAAACTAATTCTAACTCATAAAAGGATTCCATGATCTCTACTTTTGTCTTATAATTACCACTGGACCATCAATGTTATTCAATGCCGGATGCTATTTGTTTACATTACCTTACTGAGTCCTCACACGGATCTTGAGAGGTGTATTTTATTATTATGCCAATCTTTCAGTTGAAAAAACTGAGACTTTATGATATCACAGTGTCCACTGTCTGCCTACTATATACTATCCCACACAAAAAGTTTGTGCCCAAAATGTCAGGTAATATAAATGCAATGGACTGGAAACAGAAATAATAAGGTATAAGAATAAGGAGAAGGAGGGGTGCCTGGGTGGCTCAGTTGGTTAAGCTTCCAATTCTTGGTTTCAGCTCATATCTCTCACAGTTCATAATTTCAAGCCCCACATCAGGCTCTGCACTGACAATGTGAAGCCAGCTTGGGATTCTCTCTCTCCCTTTCTCTCTGCCACTCCCCCACTCACGTTCACACTCTCTTTATCAAAACAATAAACAAATAAAAATTTTTTAAAAGAATAAGGAGGAGAAGAAATATTCATATCCTTCTGAACTTCTTTATCTTTCTCAACTTCAAAATTAAAAATTCTTTAGAATTTCAAGGAAGATATTACCAGTTTTACATCAGTAATGTGCTTACTTAACTTCACCTGGGCATGTATTGTCATAGTTGCAAATGACAATTTAAGCAGAGAACACTGTTGAACCAAAATTTGAATCTTTCAGTGTGAAGAGCCACAAAGAAAAAACCAAAAAATGGAAGGCCAAAAGGCAAAGTCAGAAGGAAAAAGGATAAGATAAGCCCCACCCTGAAGAAGATAAAATCTAATGAAGAGAGCCTTAGAACTTTTTATTCTAGAACTTTTTTCTTCTTCTTCTTCTTCTTCTTCTTCTTCTTCTTCTTCTTCTTCTTCTTCTTCTTCTTCTTCTTCTTCTTTAGACCTTTTATTCTTTATCTCCAAGTGATTCAGGAACTACAGTTAGAAGGATTTCATGAATATGCAAACTAAAACATGACAAACTAAACACATTTTCCATAGCTTCCTCCTAAAAATCCATTAAATGAAAGTTAAAAAAAAAAATTAAAGGACATAAACCTTTGTTAGGGATTTAGTACCTCCCCACAATCATATCTTGAATCCTTAAACCCCTAATGTGACTGTATTTGGAAAGAGGGCCTTTAGGGAGGTAATTAAAGTTAAATGAGGTCATAAGAGTTGGGCCCTAATCCAATACAAGTGGTGTCCTTATAAACAGAGAGACACAAGAGCCCTCCCTTTCTCCATGGGTACACAGCAGAGATCATGTTTGAACAGAGGATGCAAGTGCTGTCTGCAAACCAAAAGAAGAGGTCTCACCAGAAACCAACCCTCACGTAGTACATTGATCTCTGACTTCTAGCCTCCAGAGTTACAAGAAAATAAAATTTTGTCATTTAAGCCAGCTAGTCTATGGTAGTGTGTTATACAGCTACCTAGAAGATAAGTGTTTGGGTGCAGGTGTATCAGACCTCACTCATTTGTATCTTCAAAGCTGCCTGTACATATCTTGCCTGCATTTCTCTAGGCAAAATAATACCAGATTTAGTAATTTACCTATGAATTCCATAAGAGGGTCACAGAATTATATATCTTTAACATTACATAAATTACTTAACTTTTGGCTTTGAATTTTTTTTTAATGTTTATTTGACAGAGAGACACAGAGACAGAGAGAGACAGAGGATAAGCAGGAAAGGGGCAGAGAGAGATGGAGACACAGAATCTGAAGCAGGCTCCAGGCTCTGAGCTGTCAGCACAAAGCCCAACGTGGGGCCCAAACTCATAAGCCATGAGATCATGACCTGAGCTGAAGTCAGATGCTTAATTGACTGAGCCACCCAGGCGCCCCTGAATTTTGACTTCTATTTATATTACCCTAAAACCTTACATTTTTTTCTTTTTTCTTTTTTTAAAGTAGGCTTCACACCCAGTGTGGAGCCTAACATGGGGCTTGAACTCCCAACCCTGAGATCAAGTCCTGAGCTGAGATCAAGAGTCAGATACTTAATGAACTGAGCCATCCAGGCACTCTAAAGCTCACATTTTTTAATGTACTATTTTTACTTAGTCCAGTAAGAATTTCAATTTTTTTGAATATTTCCTTCAGCAAATTTATACTGGATATTTTACTCTCCATGAGGCATGTATCAGATCAATATGGAAATCAAGTTTCTAATTTTACCTGTTAAATCCATCTTCCCCTTCTAGTTTCAGCCTGTAGTAGAGTCGGGTATGTGGGCAACTTATAAATCTTCTCTTCCTCACTTATACAGAAAACTTGTGCAATGAGATCAAATTTCCATCAACCTAAAGAGTGACAATACTGAGTGAGATTTCATTTGTAAAGTGTTCTATACTAAGACCTATGAAAGAAGTAACATTCATACACGATATACATTTTGAGTCTTCAGGTATCTGGTCCCTCCTCACTTCTAAATTCATACTGAACAGAGCAAAGAATAGGTTAGTCTACTCAGTAAACTACAAGAGTGGTATTTAATTGCAATTGTTTAGTGAATTCAGATTACATATAAAGCTTCTAAAGCTTCTGTGAATAATTAAGGATCTAAACAACATTTTTAGTTAAATGTTATTTATTATCATAATACCAGCACATTAACAGAGAAAATATTTTTTCAAATAAAACTAGAAGAACAGTGGAAAAAATAAAAATAGCCAACACTTATATGAGCAACAGTGTAATGATGATTAGAGCTATAAAATCAAGAATTGCATGCTCCTTGAGGAACTTAATTCATATGATACTCACTGGTTGAAACCTCTCAGTATATACAGTAGTGATTTGTTTGTTTGGGACTGCCCATGTACATGACCTAACTTATGTGAAATCTATTTTACTTTGTTGCCCAGGCTTCTGAATATGGTCTATTTTCCAGCTCTGAAATAAATATATAAAGCACAAAAGCACTTTTCATTCATCAGTATCAATTAAAGGAGTTTCTTTCAAGGATTAAAACTGCACATAATCTGTTAAAATTCTAATAATTTTCTAATTCCCATGTAATTTTCATTGGGTTTAGGAGATTTATTTTTAACCTGGCTCTCATATGATTATCTATAGCATCCAAGCAAAATCAGCAATACATTTTCTAAGTTTCATCACAAGTTTGAGTATGGTTTTATACAAACACTGCATTGCTCTTATTGGCACATTCAAAAATTCTACTAGAAATCCTAAGTCACATTATATCTAAGCATTTACTGTTGTTTGTTTTTTTAGTATATGTGCTGCCAAAGTGAGCACATGTTGTTTGTTTTTTCTTGGATGATCTAGATCTTTATTTTCATTTTTTTTATTTATTAATTTTTTAAAATTTATATCCAAGTTAGTTAACATTATAGTGCAATAACGATTTCAGGAGTAGAATCTAGTGATTCATCACCTACATACAATACCCAGTGCTCATCCCAACAAGTGACCTTCTTAATGCCCCTCGCCCATTTAGCCCTTTCCCCTACCCACAACCCCTCCAGCAACCCTCACTTTGTTCTCTGCATTTAATAGTCTCTTATGATTTGTCCCCCTCCCCGTTTTTATATTATTTTTGCTTCTCTTCCCTTATGTTCATCTGTTTTGTATCTTAAATTCTACATATGAGTGAAGTCATATGATATTTGTCTTTCTCTGCTTTCGCTTAGCATAATACACTCTAGTTCCATCCATGTTGTTGCAAATGGCAAGATTTCACTCTTCTTGATTGCTGAGTAATACTCCATTGTATACACATATATCCCACACCTTCTTTACCCATTCATCAGTTGATGGACATTTGGGCTCTTTACATACTTTGGATACTGTCAATAGCGCCATCTAAGCATTTACTGTTGATAAGTCTCCTCATCAACCTGAATTTCAATTTTCAAAGCAACTTCTTATTCTACACCCTAGAATCTTAAGAATAATAAAGCATGGATTACTTGCATTAATGGTCAAAACTTTCATCTCACACATGTGGCCCAGAAAGCTGAAATGGTATGTCTAGAGCCACACAAATAGGTAGTGGCAGAGTTACAACTTCTAATCTGCAGTCAACAACTTTTTCACACATGCTAATCCCATAACACTCTTGCTGGTACAGTTTCTGTGTCGCTTTCCTTATTTAGAAAATAAAAACATTGTTAAAGCAGAAGATGGATCGTCATTCTGTACTTTCGGTTATCATTTATCTGAAATCTACTGACAGCTTGTCACAGGTAAGTCTCAGGGCTCAATTTCTCCTGACTCAAATTAAAAGAAATATGAGGTTTGGGTATTTGAATGAGATTTTGCATCTAGAAGATAAAGCTGCAAGAAAACTGAAACTAAACTGGTATTTACTCTAGACCTGCTCCTGCCCTCACTCAGCTTAGGAAGCAGTAGGAAAGGGGAGCAAGCAGAAAGGCACCTTCATCTACCAAATGTCAGACTAACTTGTTCCTTCCTCTCCACTATATTTTAGCTTTTGGGTTAGAAAGAGTAACGGAAAACCAAGTTTGTTGAGACATCCTGAGTTCATCCGGCATTAATTTCTAGAGGCATGTATCACACAACAATATCCCACTTCTTTTACAGAAAGGGTACAATTAAAGACTTAGGCTGAATTTTTCTCAGAAAAAAAAATGTCTTTTCATGTGTAAGTAATTTTTCCAAGATCTTAAGAGCTATAAACATGTATGGGTAAGAATGAAAGTCACTTCATACTTCTAGGTGAAAGAAAAACCATATTCTTTTTCTATTATCAAATTAAATCTCATCCCAAGCCATCACTCCTTAGGTTGATGGAAATTTAACTTCAGTCAATACTGGGGCCACGTCCTGTCCCCAAAACAAAAACGTCAGATTTTACACAGTCCAGAATACTCACAGATAATCCTCTGACCTTTGGTCACTGCTGACAGGTTCTTTGTCTAAGACCACAGGATCACTGACGGGAAGGTGGTTCTGCTGCTTCCTGAAACTTACCTCTCAACTGCAGCTGGAACTCCTTACCAAGGGCAGGAGCCCCAACACAAATGTTGAGGTACCCACTTTACCACAAAGTCATTCCACAGTAAAGACAAGTCACATTCCCAAGAGGTTACAATGGAGCAGCACAGAGGGACTGGATGCTGGTTGCCACTACTCTGTGGAGTTCTCCCTCCCCAAATAAATCTCTCTTTGAGTTTCCAAAGTAGATTCTCCTCTTGGATTCCTGCTTCTCTCCCATCTTGAGACTACGTAGCATAAGCCCTTCAAAGACTCTACCTTTAAAAAACAGAAGGCAACTGTACTGCTTTGGTCCTACTGAACAAAAGCTCAAAGAAAGAAAGCAGAAAAGCATTCTTGGAATAGGGCAGGAAAACAGAACAAAAGGCAAATTAATATCTCAATAAATTATCCTATCACATGTGTCCTTTTTGCTAAATTATTTGAGAGCAGATACAAAAGAGGCCACCTTCTCCAACCCTCTTCACATTTCTGAGGTGTGCCTTCTGCAGGCGTAAGTTTACTTACTCTGTGACTAAACTCTGAGGTCAAGAAGCATCCCGGGGCAGTTTCTAGACATCCTCATTAATGTTGTGCTCTTGATTATCAGTTTTAGGGACATAAAAGTGAACTATCACATGTCCCCCATGTCAGTGAATGACACCACCATCCAGCTGAGGTTACTAGACGTCTTTTCTCTTGACAGCTAGACCACCACCAATTCCACACTTTCCAGATACAGTGAATTGCTCTCAATTCTCCTAAAAGTCATACTCTCTGAGCTCCAGGCCTTTGCATATGTGACACCCTCTGTCTAAATAATGCTGAACAGGCTTTTTCACAGTATAGTGCAAATATACAGAAGGATAATATTTGTACAACCTCAGTGATAAACTGGGAAGAATTTGGATTATCTATATAGGCCTTGTTGAAAAAAGTTCAGTAGGGAAGATATTCAAAAAGATATCAAAGCTTTTTCATGAGAAGCTTTAGCTTGCTCATTTATACATAACAGTTCTTTGTATTTTAAAATAATTCCAAATGTTTTCAAAAGTTGCAACAATAATAGTACAAATAATTTTTATCCTGAAATAATAAATTGCCAATATGATGCCCCAGTGCCCATGCTAAAACTTTATAATTGCTATGAATAACATTCTCAAGCACCTGAGAGGCTCAGTCGGGTAAGCGTCTGACTCTTGGTTTCGGCTCAGGTCATGATCACACAGTTCGTGGGATCAAGCCCCGTGTGGGCTCTGCGCTGACAGCACGGAGACTGCCTGGGATTCTCGCTTTCCTTTCTTTCTCAAAATAAATAAATAAACTTAAAAAAAAAAAAAAAAGAACATTCTCCTCCATAACCACAAGACAACAAATACAATCAGGACTAATGCTGACCTATCATTATCAACTAATCCACAAGCCCTGTTTCAATAATCATCCCAATACTGTGAAGGTTCTAGTCCAGGAACACGTGTTGTATTTAGTTTTCATGTCTATTTAAGTCCCTTTCAATCTATAACAGTATACAATCTTTCCTTGACTTTGATTAGGAGCCCAGTTATTTTGTATAATGTCCCTCAATTTGGATTTGTCGGATATTCCCTCATCATTAGATTATTTATTTGGGGCAGGAGTATCACTGAGGTGACATGTGCACCTATCAGGTGGCATATGATTTCTATTTGTGTCATTACGGGTGATATTAACTTTGATCACTCAATTAAGGTAGTATCTGCCAGATTTAACCACCGTAAAGTTGCTTTTTAGTCTTTTGTAACTACTAAGTATTTTTCAGGAAGGTATTTTGAGAATACATAATATCCCCTTCTTTCACCCAACTTTCATCCACTAGTTTTTAATATTCATTGATGCTTCTTGGCTCAATTATTACAATGATGATTTTAAAATGGTAGCTTTCCAACTCAATCATTCACTCCACACTTGTTAATTCTCTCACCTCAATTTTGTATTCATTTGTTTATATCAGTATGGACTCATGGGTTCCTATTTATTCAATGGATTATGAACTGATGTTATTATTTATTTTGATGCTCAAAGTATCCAGATTTTGCGACTAGAAACTCATTCAAACTGACATCTGCATCCCTCTGACTTGTTCCCATAATTCTTTAAGCACTTTTTACTTTCTTAACAAGATATTTCTGGCTCATCTTGGACTTTCCCTGCCTGACGCTAAAATCAGCTATTTCTCCAGGTAGTCTTGGTTCCCTTTAGTGGAGAATGGTGCTTAGAAATCAAAATATGGCACTAGATGGGTTCACTGCTATTAGGGGTACTGCTGGTCCCAGAGATGGGAAATATATGGATGTATGTATACACAGAGCATATTATTTATACACATATATCACATGTACATAATTCATGCATTTACATCAACATCTCTACATTTATCTATGTATCTATCAAACCCTGAGTTCACATCACTACCTCCAATTCCAATCCAGTAACACAGAATTATTGAAGTTTTTTTTTCCTATTTCATATTTAGAACTCTCTCCTCTAACAGTGAAAAACTTGGCTGCTGTTATCCTCAATATATTTAGTTATTGACTCAATCCTGCCTTTGTGTAATCAACTTCCCACCCTGTCACCATCATCTCACAAAGAAGTCCTCCTTACCCTGTTCAGATTCTGATACATTATTGGCCCATCACTGCTGCCACATGCCCCTCTCATATGGATGCCCCCCTAATCCTAGTGGGCTTCAATACCCTGTGCCAGGCGACTCCAGCCTTCTGCACACATTCTCTCCCCCACCCCAATCAAGCTCTGACAGATGGTGCCAGGCCAGCAATCACTCTTCTCACCCCACTTAGGTAGCCAATGTTTATTAGTGAGCTACCACCTCCCAAACTAAATACCTTATTTTTCTCACTCAAGCTCCAAATTCTTATGCAAGATCACTGCTGTCACCATCATCCTGTGCCAGTAACCTCTTCACCTCTCTCGAGCTTCCAACAACCAAATAGGCTGCTCTCTTCTTCCCCCTCATAGACTCCCTCCTCACTCCACTCATGTTCTGATACCCCATGTCAGATAGCCCCTTCCCCCTCCCACCCAACTCTGATGCAAATGCCTAGTTTGCTTAGCCCTACTTAATTTTTTAAATTAAATTATTTAAAAATGAAGAAAGGAAGGAGGAATGTAAACAGGTTATAATTGAAATGGCCACGTGCAATTATTGCTAAAGAATTTTTAATGATAATCTCTTCAATTTTTGACATTCGCCATCCACAAGAGACTTTATTTGTGGGTAGGTACATGAAAATTTTTAAATTTGTTATAAACATTCTAAAGTGAACAGTCCTATTTATAATTGCATCAAAAAGAATAAAATACCTAGGACTAAACTTAACCAAAGAAGTAAAAGACCTGTACATTGAAAATCATAAGCTACTGATGACAAAAACTGAAGATCACACAAATAAAATGCAAAGATATTCCATGACCATGGATTGTTAAATGTCCATACTACCCAAAGAAATCTACAGATTCAACATAATCCCAAACAAAATTGCAAAGATACTTTTCACAGAAATAGAATAAACAATCCCCAAATTTGTACGAAACCACAGAAAACTGTGAATTGCCAAAGCAGTCTTGGGAAAGAACAAGCTAGAAGCAGCATAATTCCTGGTTTCAAACTCTATTCCAAAGCTACAGTAATTAAAACAGTATGCTACTGGTATGAAAACAGACACAAAGATCAATGGAATAAAACAGAGAGCCCAAAAATAAACCCATGCATATATGATCAATTAATTTATGACAAAAGAGCCAAGATTATACAATGGGGAAATGATAATCTCTTTAATAAATGGTGTTGAGAAAACTGGACAGCCACAGGCAAAAGAATGAAACTGGACCAGTGCCCTAAACCATACATAAAGATAATCTCAAAATGGATTAAAGATTGAATGTAAGACCTGAAACCATAAAACTCCTAGAAAAAAACACAGAAGGCAAGCTCCGTAACATCCGTGTTGACAATAATTTTTGGGATTTGACACCAAAAGCAAAAATGAACAAGTGGGAGTACATCAAACAAAAAAGTTTCTGTTGATTTCATCAAAAAATGAAAAGGCAACCTATGGAATGGGAGAAAATATTCACAAATCATATATCTGATAAGGGTTATACAAAATACATAAAGAACTCATACAACTCAATAGAAAAAACCCAATTTAAAAATGGGCAAAGAAGGGAGTCTGGGTGGCTCAGTCGGTTAAACACCCAACTCTTGATTTTGACTCAGGTCATGATCTCAGGGTTGTGGGATTGAGCCCTGTGTCAGCCCTCACTGGGTGTGGAGCCTGCTTAAGATTCCCTCTCTCCCTCTCCCTCTGGCCCTCCCCCCACTCATGCCACATGTGCATGTACACTCTCTCTCAAAAATAAATTTTACTTTTAATTTTAAAAAAATTTTTTAAAAATAATAAAAATGGGCAAAGAATCTAAATAAAAATTTTGTTAAAGATGACATACAAATAGCCAACAGGTGTTTGTTCAACACATGAACAGCAAATGAAAAAGTGCTCAACATTACTAATGATCATGAAAATGCAAATCAAAACCAAAGGGAGCTATCACCCCTCTCCTGTTAGAATGGCTAATATCAAAAAGACAAGAAATAACAAGTGTTGCCAACAATGTGAAGAAAAAGGAACTCTTGAGCACTGTTTTGGTACAGCCACAATAGAAAACAGCATAGAGGTTCCTTAAAAAATTAACAAAAGAACTACCCATATGATCTAGCAATTCTACTTCTGGGTATTTATCTGAAGGCAATGAAATCACTCTCTAAAAGGTATCTGTACCCTAACATTCCTTGTAGCATTATTTATAATAACCAAGACATAGAAATAAACTAAATGTCCACTGATTTTTGAATGGATTTTTTTTAATGTGGTATATATATACGGTGGAATATTTTTCAGCCATAAAAAGAAGGATATTATGTTGAAATAACATGAATGGACTTGAGGGCAATATGCTAACTGAACTAAGTCAGACCAAAAACAAAACAAAACAAAAACACAAAACAACAATACTGTATAATCTCATATGTGGAATCTTAGGAAAATAACCTCAAAGATACAGAGAACAGACTGGTTGTTGCTAGACAAAGGAAGTGGGGGGAGGAGGGATAAAACAGATTAAGGTGGGTGAAAGGTACAAATTTCTAGTTATAAGATAAATAAGTGCTGTGGATGTAAAGTACAACATGATGACTATAGTTAACAATACTGTACTGTATACTTTAGCTCTTTGGTTAGGTGTATCCTAGGTATTTTATGGGTTTTGGTGCAATTATAAATGGGATCAATTCCTTCATTTCCCTTTCTGCTGCTTCGCTATTGGTGTATAGAAATGCAACTGATTTCTGTGCATTGATTTTATATCCTGTGACTTTGCTGAATTCATGAATCAGTTCTAGCAGTTTGCTGGTGGAATCTTTGAGTTTTCCATATAGAATACCATGTTGTCTGCAAAGAGTGAAAGTTTGACTTCCACCTTGCCGATTTGGATGCCTTTTATTTCTTTGCGTTGTCTGACTGCTGAGGCTAAGACTTCCAGTACTATGTTGACTAACAGTGATGAAAGTGGACATTCCTGACATGTTCCTGACCTTAAGGAGAAAGCTCTCAGTTTTTTGCCACTGAGGATGATATTAGCAATGGATGTATGTATAAATGGCTTTTATAACCTTGACGTATGATCCTTCTATCCCTACTTTCTTGAGGGTTTTATCAAGAAAGGATGCTGTATTTTATCAAATGCTTTCTCTGCATCTATTGAGAGGATCATGTAGTTCCTGTCCTTTCTTTTAGTAATGTGAACTATCACATTGATTGGTTTGTGGATATTGAACCAGCCTTGCATCCCAGGTATAAATCCCACTCGATCATGGTAAATAATTCTTTTAATGCATTGTTGGATCCAGTTGGCTACTATCTTGTTAATAATTTTTGCATCTATGTTCATCAGGTAAATTGGTCTGTATGTCTCCTTTTTAGTAAATTGATCTATATGTCTCCTTTTTAGTGGGGTTTTTGGTTTTGGGATCAAGGTAAGGCTGGCCTTAAAGAATGAGTCTGGAAGTTTTCCTTCCATTTCTATTTTTTGGAACAGCTTCAAAGAAGCGCAGTTAACTCTTCTTTAAATGTTTGGTAGGATTCCCCTGGAAAGCCATCCAGCCCTGGACTCTTGTTTTTTGCGAGGTTTTTGATTACTAATTCAACTACTTTACTGGTTATCAGTCTGTTCAAATTCTCTATTTCTTTCTGTTTCAGTTTTGGTAGTTTATATGTTTCTAGGAATTTGTCCATTTCTTCCAGATTGCCCAATATTGGCATATAATTGCTCCTAATATCATCTTATTATTGTTTGTATTTCTGCAGTGTTGGCTATGATCTCTTCTCTTTCATTCACAATTTTATTTATTTGGGCCCTTTCCTTTTTCTTTTTGATCATACTGTCTAGGGGTTTATCAATCTTGTTAGTTCTTTCAAACAGCCATTTCCTGGTTTCATCAATCTGTTCTGTTGTTGTCTTTTTTAATTATTATTTCAATAGCATTAATTTCTGCTCTAATCTTTATTTCCTGTCTTCTGTTTGTTTTGGGTTTTATTTGCTGTTCTTTTTCCAGCTCTTTAAGGTGTAGGGTTAGGTTGTATATCTGAGAACTTTCTTCCTTCTTAAGGAAGGCTTGTATTGCTATATACTTCCCTCTTATGGCCACCTTTGCTGCATCCCAGAGGTTGTGGACTGTTGTGTTACCCTTTTCATTGGCTTCTATGTACTTTTTAATTTCCTCTTTAATTTCTTGGTTAAACCATTCATTCTTTAGTAAGATGTTCTTTAATCTCCAAGTATTTCTTGTCTTTCCAAATTTTTCTCATGGTTGATTTCAAGTTTCATAGCGTTGTGGTCCGAAAATATGCACGGTATGATCTTGATCTTTTGGAAGTTGTTAAGAGCTGATTTGGAACCCAGTTTGTGATATATTCTGGAGAATGTCCCATGTGCACTCGAGAAGAATGTGTATTATTCTGTTTAGGATGAAATGTTCTGAATATATCTGTTAAGTCCATCTGGTCCAGTGTGTCATTTGAAGGCATTGTTTCCTTGTTGATTTTCTATTTAGATGATCTGTCCATTGCTGTAAGTGGGGTGTTGAAGTCCCCTACTATTATGGTATTATCAATGAGTTTCTGTATGTTTTGATCAATTGATTTATATATTTGGGTGCTTTCATGATGGGGCATAAATGTTTACAGTTGTTAGATCTTCTTGGTGGAGAGACCCCTCAATTATGATATAATGCCCTTCTCCATCTCTTGTTACAGTCCTTATTTTAAAACCAGGTTGTCCGATATAAGTGTGGCTACTGCAGCTTTCTTTTGGCAACCACTAGCATGATAGATGTTCTCCATCCCCTTACTTTCAATCTGAACGTGTCTTTAGGTCTAAAATGGGTCTCTTGTAAACAGCATATTGATGGGTCTTGTTTTCTTATCCATTCTGTTACCCTATGTCTTTTGATTTGAGCATTTAATCCATTGACATTTAGAATGAGTATTGAAAGATACAAATTTATTGCCATTGTGTTGCCTGCAGAGTTTCTGGTGGTCTTCTCCGGTCCTTTCTAGTGTTTGTTCCTTTTGGTCTTTTTGTTTTGTTTTGTCCTTTCTCCTCTCAGAGAGTCCTCCTTAGAATTCCTTTCAGGGCTGGTTTAGTGGTCACAGATTCCTTTAGTTTTTGTTTGCCTGGGAAATTTTTTGTTTCTCCTTCTATTTTGAATGACAGTCTTGCTGGATAAAGAATTCTTGGCTGTCTATCTTTCCAATTCAGCACGTTGAATACATCCTGCCACCCTTTCTGGCCTACCAAGTTTGTGTGGATAGGTCTGCTGCAAACCTGATCTACACGTATAGGTTACGGACTTTTTTACCCTTGCTTTCATAATTCTTTCCTTGTCTGTGTATTTTGGTCAGTTTTTGTTGAGTCTAATGGGAGTTCTCTGTGCTTCTTGGATTTTGATGTCCATGTCTTTCCCCAGGTTAGGAAAGTTTTCTGCTATAATTTGCTCACATAAACCTTCTACCCCTTTTTCTCTCTTTGTCTTCTGAGACTCCTATGATTCAGCTATTATTCCTTTTTAGTGAAACACTGATTTCTCTAATTCTTATATCATACTCTTTTGCCTTAGTTTCCCTTTTTTTCTGCTTCATTATTCTCCATGATTTTGTCTTCTACATCGCTGATTCACTGCTCTGCTTCATCCATCCTTGTTGCTGTCGCATTGATCCAAGATTGCATCTCATTCATAGAGTTTCTAATTTCATCCTGACTAGATTTTGCTTCTTTTATCTCTGCAGAATGAGATTCTAATCTATTTTCAACTCCAGCTAGTATTCTTATTATCATGATTCTAAATTGTGGTTCAGACATCTTGCTTGTATCTGTGTTGGTTAAGTCCCTAGCTGTCGTTTCTTCCTGCTCTTTCTTTTGGGGTGAATTCCTTCATTTTGTCATTTTAGAGGAAGAAAAAGAATAAAATAAAAAATTAAAATTAAAAAGATTAAAAACAACACAAAAAATCAAATAAAGGAAGCTAGATCCTAGGTATGTTTTGGTCTGGTTGTTGAAAGAAGTTTGAATGAAAAGAAGGGAAAGGAAAGAAAAGAAAAAGAAAATGTTTAAAAAGTAAGAAAATGTATACAATAAAACAGAATAAAATGAATTGGAGAAGATAAAATAGAATAAAAAAATAAATTTCCAAAAAGAATAGTAAAAAATTTTTTAACTTTATATAAAAATGGAAAATAATGGTTTTTTTTCTTTCTGGATCCAGGAATAAGAAAAAGAAAAAAAAAGAAAACACAAAACAAAAAATGAATAGATGGACCAGCAAACAGAACGAAATTATATCTAGCTTCCCCTAAAAGTCAATCTATGAAGTACTTTAGAGTCCGTACACTAAGCAGGAGGAGAGACTTGTGGTGGTCCTCCAGGGCTTGGTTGGTGCAGTTTGACGGTGCTTGGTATAGGCTCCGTTCTCCACTAGGTGGCACTGCTGAGTGTAAAGGGGTGGATTTGTGTGGTACATGTGCACGTGTGTGTACATGCACGGGAGAGGTGAAAATGGCATTACCCCGCTTCCCAGTCTCTAGCAACAGAACTCTGTGCTCTACCCACCAGCAATAAAGCGCCCATCCTCTGTCTCCAGCTTCCTTCCACTCCTCGCTTCTATACTGTCTGCATCCAAACCATCAGTCTGCCAGGTGGCACCTCAGATGGGGTTGTGTTCCAAACCCCTTACTTCTGAGGGCCCTGCAGATTGAACCCACTCTGACCCTCTGGGGGAGGTTCTCTCTGAGCAATGGTCGGATGCCAGCTTGCCCCCGGGAATGTTCCTGTGATCACGCTGCTGTAGAGGTTCAGAGGTTGTGACTGGATGCCAGCTTACCCCAGAATAAGTTCGCGGTATCTCCTAGTGGCAGCATTTCAGGGATTATTGTAAATCACAACACAAAACCTGCATCAGGTTTCACCACACCCTGGTGTTTTCCAATACAAGCAATCGTGTTCTTTGGGGTCTGCTGGGATCTTTGCCTGTGGGGAGGCCATACAGCCTCTACTAAATGCCCTCCTAGCAGGGTAGCAGGGGAACCATTTCTCCCTGTGAGGCCTGAGGACCGCTCGGACCTCACCGCCAGCTCCTGGGATTCACCCTTCACAACACAGCACTGCTGGGTATTGGGCTGAGGAATTTCCAATGCTGCTCTGCCCTGTTTATAGAGTCCTAATGATATTGAAAATCCTCTCCTTTCTCCTTTTCTTGTTCAGGTGAATATGGGTGCTTCCGCCCTTTCTCTTTCTCTCCAGCTACCTTCAGGGGGACTGCTTTTCCTGTACTCTCCCCCCTTTCTCTGTCCTCTCTCTGCAAATACTGCTCCCTACACTCTGCAGCTTCTTTCTTTCCCAGTTCACCTCTCTGTGCCACATAACTGCTGAGTTCTGTGGCTCAAGTTATGCAGATTATTGTGTTAATCCTCGGATCAATTTTCTGGGTGTGAAAATGGTTTGATGTTGATCTATTGCATTTCATGGATAAGAGAGGCAGAGAACTTCCATGCTGCTCTGCCATCTTCGCCCCTCAGAAATAGACTCTGTACTGTATATTTTAAAGCTGCTAAGAGAGTTATCTTAAAAGTTCTAATCACAGGAAAAAAAATACTATGTATAGTGATGTATGTTAACTAATCTTATTGTAATCATTTCATAATATAAACCTAGTCAAATTACTACGTTGTACACCTAAAACTAATATAATGTTATATGGCAATCAAATCTCAAAAAATAATAATATATTTTTAAATAGATATTTAAAGAGAGTCTACCAGACATCCTGTTAAGTTCTGGGAATGCATCCCTGAATGAGTCAGACAAAGCCCAAGGGTTTTACAATTAGTGGAGGGGGTGTTGGAAGAGCAGCCAAAAAACAAACACAACCAAACATTAGGAATGACAGGTACTGAAACATAAATGACAACAAGTCAGCCATGTGAAGATCTAGGGGAAGAAATTTCCAAGCAGAGGAAATAACTAGTGTAAAAGCCCCATGGAAGAAAGAAAGCCACTGGGATGGATACTACTGACAGAGAAGAGTGGTAGGTAATGAGGGCAGAGATCTGGCAAGGGCCAAATCACAGAGGGCCTCATAGGTCAGGCAAACAAATTTAGATTTTAAGATCAATAGAAACCAATGGAGGATTTTAAACAAGGAAGTAACATGATGTGCTATCTTAAATATTTAGAAGATGACTGGTTGCTATATGAATCACAGAATGTAGAACAGAGGCAAGGAAACAAGTAGAGATCTACTGTAGCCATCCAGGGAACAGGTACTAATGTTTACAACCAAGCTGGTATATACAAAAGAAAGGATAAATTCAAATACACTAGGGTGGTAGTGTAACTTGCTAATACACTTGATATAGGGTATAGGAGAACAAGAGTAATCAAGAATGGCCCTTAGGCTTCTGACTTGTGCAACAAGGTGGACAACAATTCCATTTAATAAAATTTGTAAGACTAGGAGAGGAGGCAGGTCTTTGGGTGAAAACCATGAGTTTTGTTTTAGACATATTAAAGTTGAAATCCCTATTATATATCTAGGAAGAGTCATTAAGTAAACAATTGGATATAGGGGTATGGAGATAAGGGAAGTGTCAGAGCTAAAGATAAAAATTTGGAATCAATTTACACATAGTATTTAAAAACATAAGATGACATAGTAAGAGTGTATAGAAAAGATATCTCAAGAAAGAGCCCTGTGACATCCCAACATTTAATGAAGAGGAGGAAGATAAAGTAAACACACAAGAGAGATTGAGAAAGAGCAGCAACTGAGATAGGAGAAAAAAATAGGAAGGTGTGATGCCTTCAAAGCTAAAACAGGGAAGTGTTTCAAGAATGAGGGCTTCTTACTATCAACAACAGCCAAATTATGGAAAAAGCCCAAATGTCCATTGACTGATGAATGGATAAAGAGGATGTGGTATATATACACAATGGAATACTACTTGGCAATAAAAAGTACTGACATCTTGCCATTTGCAACAATGTGGATGGAACTAGAGCGTATTATGCTAAGCAAAGTAAATCAGAGAAAGACAGGTATCATATAATTTCATTCAGATGTGGAATTTTAGAAACACAACAGATGAACATAGGGCAAGGGAAGTAAAAAAAGATAAAAGCAGAGAGGGAGGCAAAGCACAAGAGACTTGTAAATACAGAGAACAAAATGAGGGTTGCTGGAGGGGAGGTGGATGGGGGGTTGGGCTAGATGGGTCATGGGCATTAAGGAGGGCACTTTTGGGGATGAGCACTGGGTATCATATATAAGAGATGAATCACTGGTTTATACTCCTGAAGCCAAGACTACACTGGATGTTAACTAACTTGAATTTAAATATAAAAAAAAAAAAATGAATGAAGATTGCTGTAACAGAATACCATAGACTGGGTGGCTTGGTGAGGGCCCTCTTCCTGGTGCACAGCCTTTTGCCGGTATCCTCATATGGCTGAGACAGAGAGAGTCCTGATCTCTTCATTCTCTTACAAGGGAATCAGTATCATGATGGGGCTCCACCCTCATGACCTATATGAATCCTAACTACCTACAAGGGCCCCATCTCCAAATACCATCACACTGGAAATGAGGGATATATGAATTTGAGGGAGGATACAGACATTCAGTCTATAGGAGATTGTTATAATATAAAAGATAACCAAATGTTGGTAAAGGTGTGGAAAAATTGCAACTTGCATACATTGCTGGTGGGAATGTAGAATGGTACACCACTTTAGAAAATTTTAGTGTGGTGTTTCTTTAAAAGGCTAAACATAGTTACCATATGACCCAGCAATCCCACTCCTAGGTATTTTTCCAAGAGAAATGAAAACTTATGTCCATGCAAAAAGCTAAACACAAATGTTTAGAACAGCATTATTAACAAAAGAATCCCAAAGGGGAAACAACCTAAATGTCTATTAACTGATGAATGGCTAAGTAAAATGTGGCATATCCACACAATGAGATATTATTTGGCAATAAAAAGGAATGAAGGACTGACAAACGTGGTATGACATGGATAAACTTGAAAACGCTTTTGTGAGTGAAATAAGTCAGACACAAAAGACCATATATTATAAGAATCCATTTATATGAAATGTCCAGAAAAGGCAAACCTACAGAAACAGAAAGTAGATTAGTAGTTGCTTAGCGCTGGGACAGAAGAGGGGGAAATGAGGAGTGATTGCTAATAAGTACAAGGTTTCTTCTGAGGGGACAAAAATGTTCTAGCATTAGATTGTGGTGATGGCTGCACAATCCTATGAATGTACTAAAAACACTGTATTGTATAATTTAAATTCATGAATCATATGGTATGTAAGTTATATTTCAATAAAGCTGTTTAAAAGAATAAGGGAGGGGCGCCTGGGTGGCTCAGTTATGCGTCCAACTCTTTATTTCGGTTCAGGTCATGATCTCACAGTTGTGAGATGGAGCCCCGCGTCGAGCTCCGTGCTGAACATGAAACCTGCTTGAGATTGTCTCTCTCCCCCTCTCTCTATGCCACTCCCCCACTTGCACAAACACTTTCTCTTTCTCTCAAAATAAAACATTTTTTTAAAAAGAGAGGTGTAACCTAAAGCAAATACTGCTGAGAGATTAACTGAGATTAGAATAGAACCCACTGGGTTGGGTAGGATGAAGGTGATTTGTGATGTGGACCAACGTTTAGAGGAATAATGGAGACAGAAGGCAAATGGGGTGGACTGAAAGGGAATGAGAAATGAAATAGCATCCAAGAAGTTTTACTGTAAACCACTGCAGAGATGGGGTAATTAATGGCTACTGAGAGATATGGATAAAAAGAGGGTTTGTTTTCATAAGATGACAGACAACAGAGCATGTTTGTTGATGAGAATGAATCAATACAGAGGGAGAAACTGATAATGAAAGAGAGAAAATGTCTGTTGTTGAATTAAAGTCCTTGAAATGGGAATGGATTAAAAAGCACTAATGGAGAGGCTGGTATGCATTCATTTCAATGAGGAGGAGGCAGAGAGCCTAGGCACATATGTCAGCAAACTGCACACGGTGTTAGGCAGATGAGAAAGGGCTGCGATCTTCTCCATGGAATCTGAGGCAAGGTGATCAACTTAGAGTAAGGACGATGAAGTAGAACGATTACACTGCTATAAAATAAAATTATCCCTGCCAAAACTCAGCAGCTCATTAGCTCATTTTCCTCACAGTTTCCTGGATTTTGATCTTTGCCCAGAAGCCAATTCTTAAATTTAGCATCATCTACTTTCTGAAGATGGTGAAACATTTTGAGACTACTAAGTCCTGCTTCCTTCATGTTTAACTATCTTTCCTTTACCATACTTCTCTTCTCTCAACATTTTACCACAAGCAGAAACTCTAAGAAGGAACCAGGCAGCATCTTCAACATTCAGCCTGGCAATTTCCTTAATTAAACCACAGCTCTTTGCGTACATTTGCTACTTTCCATATTAACACAGCTGACAGACAATGTTGCTAAACTTTCCACTTCTATATAAAAAGGATCCCCTTTCTTTCCATTTCCAGTAATATTTTTGTTACTTTTCTTCAAGCTTTTACCCACAGTCTCCTGAAAATCCATGAGGCTTCTTCAAAGAGACTCCTCAACATGCTTCAATTTTTCTTTAACATTTTCCCCCAAAGTCCCTCCAAGCGCATTTTTACGTCTTTGTTATGGAAGAAATCCACTTTCAGTGACTAAGATCTGTAGTAGTTTCCCATGGCAAATTAGTCCCAAACTCAGCAGCTTAAAACAACAAATATTAATTATCTCACAGTTTCTGTGAGTCAAGAATTTGCAGCTGGCTTACCTGGTGACTATGGTTCAGGGTTTGCTAAAGTTTGTCACCAAGATATCAGCCAGGGCTGGAGGATCTACTTCCAAGACCACTCATCCACAAGGCTTTAGGTCGTTGGCCTCATCCTTGCTACATGGCCCTCTCCAAAGAGATGCTTTTTACGTGGCAGTTGGCTTCCTCCAGGGTGAATGATCCAAAGTAGGGAGAGCAAGCATGAGAATCCACACTACTTTTTGTGACCTTGTCTCAGAAGCCCTTCATAATCACTTTTTTTTCCAACTGTTTTGAAGGTATAACTGACAAATAAAATGGTAATATGTTTAAAGTGTACAATGTGACAATTTTATACACACATGCACACACACACACACACACACATACATACACACACACACAGTGTCGCTTCTTCCATATTACTTTGTTTGAAATGAATCACTAGATCCAGCCCATATTCAAAGGGGAAGGGACTTTGTTTCCATCTCTTAAAAGGAAGATTATTAAAGAATTTGTGGACATATTTTAAACCACCATAAGGAAGAAATTAAGAAGGCTTATGAAAAGAAAAGATGAGAAACAGCCATTTCTGAGAGTGGTGGGATCAATATAAGATTTCTGGAAAATTTAGTAGGATTTCCAGGAAGTTTGGAGTTCCCAGTTATGATCTGTGATAATGAATTAAAGGGATCAGTCAGCCCCCTAAATTTGTTGGCTAGGTTACATGCATCTATCACATGCTCACTCCTATTACTGCTTTTATCAGACAGATTTGCAGTATTTATTTGCTGTTTCCCCCACTAAATTATGAGATTTGCAGTGTCAAGGAATGTGAACTGTCCCTCACATGACAGGAATTCAAAGAATATTTATAAAAGAACTAAATCTGCTTCAAACTACTGCCTTTAGTCAAAAAAAAGAGGAGGGAAGGGAGGCCCGAATGGCTCAGTCAGTTAAGCGTTCAACTCCAGCTCAGGTCATGATCTCGCAGTTCATGAGCCCTGCGTGGGGCTCTGTGCCCACAGCTCAGAGCCTGGTGTCTGCTTGGGATTCTGTGTATCCCTCTCTCTGCCCCTCCCCCGTTCATGGTCTGTCTGTCTGTCTGTCTCTCTCTCAAAAATAAATAAACATTTAAAAAAAGGAGGGAAAAGGTGGAAAAGAAAGCTGCAACAAAACCTAGAAAAACAGAAGCATGAAAATAATAGGGTAGATGGGTGCTTACAGGGTCACAGTATAACCTGGAAAGAGAGGAGCATCAATAAACTTGCCAAAGAAATTAGTTTATTATCAACTGGCCCCCAGGTCTCTAGGTTTGCCACTAGATCAGATTCAGGCTACCTCCACACTCCTCCAAATCCAGACTTCCAGCTCCAATTCTACCAAATTACATTCTTGTGTATAAGAAGTCTGATGCCAGTTTCACTAGGCTAAAATTAAGTTGTTAATAGGCCTGCACTCTTTTCTGGAGGCTAGAGAGGACAAACCATTTCTTTCTAGAGGCCACTCACATTCCTTGGCTCATGACCCCCTCCCTCAATCCACAAAGCCAGCAACAGTGAGTCTAGTTCCTTTCGCACTTTTTTCACTGTCCCATCTACCTTTCTCCCCACTCCTCTTTCTCTCACTGTCCAACTGCAACCAGGAGAGGGGCTCATATGATTAGACTGTGCGCACCCGGACAATCCAAAATAGTCTCCCTACCTCAAGGTCCTTGGCCTTAATCGTATCTAAAAGCACTTTCTGCCTCGGAATGTACCACATTCACAGGGCTGGGGATTAAGACACGGACATATTTGTGGAGGGTGCTACTCCATCTACCACAAGGCTACAGAGATAGAAGAGGAGAAGGATGCCTCCAGGTGGGCACTAAAGGAGACCATACATTCATACAGGTCACAAGGCCAACAATAATTTAATTAAGTGCAGAAGGAAATTTAACTTTGATTACTCAGTTTACTTAGCACTACATATGGGGTTGAAAATTCCAGATGTTGTGAAGCAAAGCAAGGGAGGTAAGAGAAGAGAGGGTAGCAAATCTAAAAAATACCACAGGCAAATTTCTGTGCCCTAAAACTATTGCTGTGATTTGGTGGTTTCAAAGTTAAACACACACAACCATATATTTCTTCTCTTTAGTAAGTTATATATCCCAAAATACCTCAAATTCCTTGTCTTCCTTCCAAATGCAATGTTCCATTCACAAGCCACCAGATGGCAGAGAAGAGTAGAGAATAGATTCCTACATACAACAACAGCAATAACAACAACAACAAAAACAACAAACCAAAAAACAATTTTGCTTATACTAGGAGAAATCCAGCGCTCTAGATGGGGGGTAAATTCAAACATCTTAAAGTAGAATAGCACCTTACTTTTTCAAAGGCTTCCAGAGACAACAATTTCACAACTTTCACCCAAGTGATACTGGAAAAGTCTGTTAAAAATGTGTATCAGGATAATATAGCCAAGATTAAGTCAAAATAGTTAGACACATTCTTAAGTTCAGGGAAAATAAAAAAACAAAGAATCACTTTAGCTTAAAAAGAAGCTCTCGAAACCAAACAAAACAAAACCCACTGCCTTAGCCCTGCGTCTCCTTGAGGAAACTCAAAGGCTGTCTCCAGGTCATCTCCACTCAGCTGTCCCTCGAACACCTCAAATTCAACTTGTCCCACACGGGGAACTCACCATCTTCCTTCCAAACTTTCTCTTCCTCCTGCCGCCTACTTCAGCTAAGAATATTATCATCGACCTGGTTGCCAAATTCAGAAACCCACAGGTCATCCCTGTTGCTTCAATAACCCTTCACTTGCAGAGAATGAGTATTTCATCATTCCTTTTTATGCATCTACTGAAGGATTTTGGAAACAACCCACAGGTTTTGCTCTTTTGGTAGTTATCCCAGAAATGACTTTATGCAAATTTAGTTTATCAAAACCAAAGTTAATGAGTATCTTTACCCTATCTTCAGGTGACGTGAGGATCATTTAAAAGGAGGCAAACCATAAGAGACTCTTAAATACTGAGAACAAACTGAGGGTTGATGGGAGGTGGGGTGGAGGGGAAAGTGGGTGATGGACATTGAGGAGGGCACCTGTTGGGATGAGCACTGGGTGTTGTATGGAAACCAATTTGACAATAAATTTCATATAAAATATTAAAAAATTAAAAAAGAACTTATAAAATTCAATACCCAGAAAACAAATAATCCACTAAAAAAAAAAAAAACAGGCAGAAGAAAAAAATGGGCAGAAGATATGAACATTTCTCCAAAGAAGACATACAGATAGCCAACAAACACACGAAAAGACATTTATCAACACTTACCATCAGAAAAATGCAAATCAAAACTACAACAAGATATCACTTCATACCTGTCAAAATGGCTAAAATCAACAATACAAGAAACAACGGTACTGACAAGAATGTGGAGAAAAAAAGAATACTCACGCACTATTGGTAGGAATGCAAACTGGTGAAGCCACTGTGGAAAACAGTATGGAAGTGCCTCAAAAAGTTAAAAAGAGAACTAACTACCCTACAATCCTGCAATCTACTGTGTATTTACCCAAAGAACACAAAAACACTAATTCAAGGAGATACATGCACCCCTCCATTGATTCCAGCATTATTTATAATAGTCAAATTATGGAACCACCCCAAATGTCCAATGACTGATGAATAGATGAAGAGGATGAGGTACATATATACAATGGGCTATTACTCAGCCCTAAAAAAGAATGAAATCTTGCCTTTTACAACAACATAGATGGAGCAAGAGAGTATAAGAACACTAAGTAAAATAAGTCCATCAGAGAGACAAATACCATATGATTTCAGTCATATGTGAAATTTAAGAAAACAAATGTGCAAAGGGGGTAAAAAGAGAGAGAGAGAGAGAAATCAAGAAACAGACTCTTAATTATAGAGAACAAATTGATGGTTGCTAAGGAGAGGGGAGTAAGGGAATGGGCAAAATAGGTGATAGGGATTAAGGAGTGCATTCATCATGATGAGCACCACATGATGTATGGAACTGTTGAATCACTATATTATACACCTGAAATTAATATAACACTATGTGAACTAACAAGAATTAAAAACTTAAAAATAAAAATAAATTAAATTAAATCTGGGGCTCCATCACTGAATGTCTGAGTTACAAAATAATTCAA
Source organism: Panthera pardus (assembly GCF_024362965.1). Classification (NCBI taxonomy): domain Eukaryota; kingdom Metazoa; phylum Chordata; class Mammalia; order Carnivora; family Felidae; genus Panthera; species Panthera pardus. Next base: position 124,642,680 of record NW_026526765.1, on the reverse strand, counting down.
AATGTCTCTAGTCTATCCATTATGGCATGCCAGAAATATCTTCAACCATGCTTAATATTCTAAAATCTATTTTCTCAGTGGCTCCTGGATGGCTCAGTCAGTTAAGCGTCAGACTTCAGCTCAGGTCATGATCTCATGGTCCATGAGTTCGAGCTCAGCGTCAGGTTCTGTGCTGACAGCTCAGAGCCTGGAGCCTGCTTCGGATTCTGTGTCTCCGTCTCTCTCTGCCCCTCCCCCGTTCATGTTCTGTCTCTCTCTGTCTCAAAAATAAATAAACATTTAAAAAAAATTTTTTAATCTATTTTCTCAAAGCCTTCAAACACTCTAAGGAAGTATTTTAATTTATTCTAAATCTCACTTTTCAGTCTTTTGTAACAATGAGGAATAGCCTTCTTCCATCAATAACTTTTCAAATAGAGAAGAGGGCTTTTTTTTCCACTTTAGATATAGATGATTTAATTCACTGGCTTTTTTTAAATATGAAATTTATTGTCAAATTGGTTTCCATACAACACCCAGTGCTCATGCCAAAAGGTGCCCTCCTCAATACCCATCACCCACCCTCCCCTCCCTCCCACCCCACCCCCCCCATCAACCCTCAGTTTGTTCTCAGTTTTTAAGAGTCTTTCATGCTTTGGCTCCCTAAGAGGGCTTTTTAAAAATTTTTATTTCAGCAGCTTATGTGCTGTCAGTTTCAAAGCGGTTTATGAAAATCCTACAGCCTGCATGGTTCAGTCTGTTCAGCTTCCGACTCGATTTCAGCTCAGGCCATGATCTCATGGTTCATGAGTTCAAACCTCACTTTGGGCTCTGCACTGACACAGCAGAACCTGCTTGGGATTCTCTCTTTCCCTCTCTCTCTGTTCTTCCCCTGTGCACACATACACACATGGCATGCTCTCTTTTTTTCTCTCAAAATAAACATTTTTTAAAAATATTTAAATCAAATTTCTGATTTTGGCAAAGCTAGTTTTTTTTAAGTATCAAAATATATATGCCAGAAAATGCCACAGCTTTTCAAGACACACTCTTGTTACCTCTACAAGAGGACTAAAAGTGATATTTTGAATACATCTTTTGAACAACTCCATCTAATATCACTGCTGCTGCTGAGATTTCTGACTCCTCCCTTCTGACTCTTTAGTGGCCTTCATATCCTACTGGATTCCAGGCTTGATCCTCTGTGCAAAGATTTTAACTCTAAGAGCAGCTTCTGAAATGAAGCTATTCATAGTTTGGTGGATAAATAAGCCAAGAAGGGAGAGGGGGGTGTCTGACTTGAAGAGGTGGGTCACATGGCATCTTTTGACAAAGAAGTAAACTTAGAAAAATAATCATGGAAATGAAGGAAAATGTGTACAATATGAAAAGAACAGCAAAAGAGCTAGAAATTTCTAACAGGTAAGAAACTGGGAAGCAAACCTCTAAAATGCTAAAGAAAAATCTTGCAAATGTGTTTTTGCAAATGTTCTTTTCGTGTTAAAATAATCCAATTTTAAAATGTGAAGATCATTAAAAATTAGAACTGTCATGCTTTCAGGCCTAATTATACCAGATGTCTTCTTGCTTATGTGATCTTAAAAACAACCCCATGGCTTTAGAATGCACCACTGTAAGAAAATTATCAAAAGAAATCACCAAATGCTAGTATTGGCACAATATGGTTTCGATTACTTTTGTTTCTGTTCGTAAATAAACTTTAAAACCTGATATATATACTTTTATTGGCAGAGTTTAGCTCTCTTCTCTCGATACATTTAATATATTGTTATTTTAAAGAATTAAAAATCTCAACACCCCTATAATGACAAACTCAGCCATTAACCTTCACAGAAAATTAAAACCAATTCAGACAATCTGTGTTGGCTTGATTTTAAAAGTAACTATTAGGCACTGGGAAATTAAATGTATACATTTTCCACTAACACTTCATATGATCTCAGGCAATTGTCAAACTCAAGGAAAAACAGCTAAACCATTTCCAGCAGAGAAAATAAAAATATATATAATGAAAGAATGGATAAGTCAAATGTTATCCCCAATCTTAAAAGACAACAAACATTTCTCCAACAGCCATGAAATTTTATTTTTTTGGGATGGGTGAATAGGTGAATAGAAGTCTGCATGATATAAAATAACCAGGCCAATTACACTTTTTAAAAAGTCTGGAAAGAGTTAGCATTTGTTTCTTGATGCTTCTTGTGGTTAATATACTACTTTGTTCTTTAGGGAGAGCTCTAAGATGCATCTTTACACAGCCTCTAGTTCTATTTGTTTTCATGGAACACATATGATTAATTTGATTGATTTTCTTTTAAATGAAATGACCAGTAAACCAAAAAATATTGCTTTGGGTATGGTTTAGAAAGTAAAAATCTTCCTCCGAGCTTTGCTACCTACTATGCAACCACGCACAAGTCACTGGGTCTCAGTTGCCATGATTTTTTTTTAATGTTTATTTTTGAGAGAGATAGTGCAAGCGGGGGAAGGGCAGAAAGAGAGAAAGAGAGAGAGAGAGAGAGAGAGAGAGAGAGAGAATGAATGAATGAATGAATGAATATGAAGCAGGTTCCAGGCCCGGAGCTGTGAGAACAGAACCCAATGAGGGGCTCGAACCCATGAACCGCCAGAGAGATCATGACCTGAGCCAGTCAGATGCTTAACTGACTGAGCCACTCAGGTGCCCCTCAACTGCGATGATTTTAAATCAGAATTAAAGTATCATTCCTATCTAGAGTACAGAACTCCTATAGAGATCAAGTAAGACAGCCCACTTTGTCAACACTTAAATTCTTGAATAAATTAATGAATGGGGTAGTACTTTAAAATCATCAAGCCCTAAACAAGTGTGAGACATTATTTACATCAATATAGCTGCAGAATCTGTATTCCTAAAGGTTTAAGGAAAAGGAGAAAGAGTTCTATTGGGGCGGGGTGGGGGGGGGGGGGGGGATGCTTGCAGTGTGGCCCTGACCTATCCCGGACCTTCACATAAACACTTTGACTAAGGCCACAGACTCCCTGAAGATACATTAAGGAAAATGTTTTAATGTAAAAGAAACAGAAAATGTTCTACTCATTTGCTTTTAAAATTAACAACAAGAAAAATAAAAATCTATTCAAGAAATAAAACAGGAGGCAGCAGAAAACAGTGGAAAGAGCATGGAAATCTGAGAGCCAGAAGACGGGTTCTGGTCCCTGTTTTACCAGTAATTAACTGCAAAGGTGCAACATGGGTCAAATGAGAGGGGTATATTAGAACGCCTGTAGAGTCTCTTTCAGGCCAAGACACCACAGCACCAAATGAAATATAACAGATAACCTAAACTATGCTTTAACTTTTCTGTGTTATCGACCAGTAAAGGAAAAGGGAAACAGAGAAGACAATGCAGTAGGGAGAAAGAGGAAAACAATGAAATGTAAGGAGAAAAGGGGTGCGCATGCACACGCGTGCACACACACACACAAATTCTACCCTCATACCCCCACCAAAAAAAGAGTTGTATGAACAGAGAAAGACACACTAATAAAACATAAAAATAAAAAAACCATTTAAATACAGAAATAAATGTGCAGAGACTGTGGAGAATAACCTTTAAACAAAAAACTATCCAAAATGTGTAACATTGTACTTTTGCATTAAAAGGCATACAGGGAGCCAGTTCAAGGCATATGCTTCATGAGTTAAGTACAGTTATGTTGGAGGTTGAAGATTACCTACCTCTGCTATATCTTACTCATATTTTTGGGCAACATGTGACTTGGTAATTTCAGATCTCACATCTCCAGGTCATTTCCAACTAAACAAGCCAAAGATGAACTTCCCTAAAATAGAAATGTATCTCAAGAATTTTTTTATGAATCAGAGCTTAGCATTATTTTGCTTCCAGATATGTAGGATTTAAATACTTCAACCTAAGAGTTACCAATTATGTAAAGTACAAACCCCACATGGCCATTTAACATGCACACTGAGGATTTTCCTGTTAATCTTCTCTGTCTATTGTAGAGAGCACTGGATAATGTAACTCCAGCACTCCCCTTTGAATTCCTCCCACATGAGGCCCATCTGACCTTCTGGCTTTTTTGAGCTTCAAGCCTCTATAGGAATTTATAGACTGGGGAGTTGATTTGTACTTTGCTACTAGTCAACACAGAGGAGAGTAGAGGGGTCTCTACAAAGCTTCAGACCAGCTGTTGCAAGGTGGTGAGTAATCCCCATTCACTCAGCCCAGACAACCCAGATCAACTAGAACATAGGAAACACAAGGGTTCCCTATGTAAATTCCCTTCTCTGTCACCAATATGCTAGAACTCTAAAAAATTGTGCACATTTTCACATCTGTAGAGGAAACTATTATTCAGACCTATCTCTGAAGGAGTCATAGGAAGCTGTTCTTTCTTGTAGACAGTAAGAACTGGGAAGAAAACAAGCACAAGATTTTGCTGGTTTTGTGTGGCTTTAGCTAAGCTCTTAGACCTTTCTATAGTTTGATTTCTGTCTCTGAAATGGAAATATAACAATCTGACCTCTTTCCAGCAAACGTGTTATTGGAGAAATAAATAGTGCAGCAGAAAGAAAAACACTTACAGCTTTCTGGAGGATGGGGGTTAGATCAATTCAGTGTGAAACATTCAACAAGTATAATAGTGATAACAATAACGAGCATATGAATTTGCACAGTGTTTAACAGTTTATAGGACATTTTAAATATATGATCTCATTGGCCCTTAAACCAAGGTGTGTGAAATAGGGAGGCCATTTTTTAAGTTTCATCTAGCAGATAAAGAAATTGAAGCCCAGAGGAGGAGAGTGACATGCTCAAGATCAAAGAGATGGTTAGCAGTAGAACGTGCCTCCTGATAGAAAGTCTGGTGCTCACTCTAGCATACCTACCTATATATGAAGTTATTGCCTACTTCTTTTTCATTCCTTTCTTCCTCCAAGTAAAGCTTGCTTAGTAGGAGGTCTCTTAATCAAAATGTTCTATTTCTCATTTATGGTTCTAATTCACTGTCACACAGAACTTAAATCTGCTTTGACATTCCTCGTTAGCCAATATCTGTGAATCTAGGTCTGCTGAATGCCTGAATCAGCTAACCCCTAAACCATTTTGAATACCACTATTTATAATTTTTGCTATCTCTACTCATTACCACATCACATCTGAGCCACAAATCATTAGTTCCTTGGGTCTTGCTTTACAAACTATATTATTTTTATCAACAGTTTGTATTCATCTGTGGTATTTTTATGGTGTTCCTTATTGTACTATCTACTGTTGAAACCATTACAGACATAACAAGTATTCTTAAGGTTGTTTCTTTCCAATAAGAATCCGTCAAGGCTTTGAACTCAGAGAGGATGTGAGAGCAGGCCAGGGTAATTTCAAACAGCAAAAAACATCTGTTCTCTTTTATTCCTATTGCTCAGCTTCCTTTATCAATGTTATTTATGTTTTTTCCTCAAATTCGTGAAGAATAAACCAAGATGAGGGGTATTTTTTTCCCTTTGCCCTCCTTTAATGTGTCCTCTTTGAGTTAGAAATCTCAGCACTTAAAAAGGTAGGGAGTACATCATGCCTGTTGTATATTCTGGTCTGAATAATTCCAAAGAATACAACCACCCTAAGCCATGCTGAACCACTGAATCAGGGCCCCGCTCTCCTCTCGAAGTCAGAAGAAGGGATCCAGAGGAAGGGATAACTGGACAAATGCTTTCTAAATAAAGTAACTCTATGGAGGAGCTCACTAGGCAATGGATACCTTGCCAGAATCTGAACATCATACCCAGGAACTGCCTGTGCAGAGCATGGCTTCAGCCCCAGAGAATGTAAGTAGTACAAAAAGGAGACAGCATATGCTATTCCATAGCAAGCATGATCTATGATTCTAGCCTCCAGACTAAAGGGCAGTGGACTAACTCTGGGCAGTGGAGCTGACAAATTTTATTCAGTACACACATACTGAACACTATTATATGTTGAGGCTGAGAGATAAATTCAGTTGATCTCATTCAATCCTCATAACAACTCACACTGTTTATTCCCATTTTACAGATAAGAAAACTCAGCATGAAGGGTAACTAATTGTGTCAAAGTCATAGGGACACCAAATGGTGATGTTACAATTGAAATTCAACCCAAACATGGTACTGTGACCTCCACAGCACATGCACAAACACACACACACACACACACACACACACACACACACACACACACACACAACACTGGAGTACCAGGAATGGAAACACATTTGGGCTCCCTTACCTAGTTAATAAAATGCTATCTATCTTACATAGCTAATAGAATGCTATCACATTTTCTTCCTTATTAGCTCTAAAGACTATATTGATGGGTGGAACAACTGGGTGGCTTAGTCAGTTAAGCATCCAACTCTTGATCTCAGCTCAGGTCACGATGGCACAGTTCGTGAGTTCATGCCCCATGTCTGCCTACATACTGTCACTATGGAGCCTGCTTGGGATTTTCTCTCTGTCGCTCTGTCCCTCCCCTGCTTGCATGTTCATATTCTCTCTCTCTCTCTCTCTCTCTCTCTCTCTCTCTCTCTCAGAATAAATAAACTTAAATTAAAAAAAAATACTAGGGGCACCTGGGCGGCTCAGTCGGTTGGGCGTCCGACTTCAGCTCAGGTCATGATCTTATGGTTTGTGGGTTCAAGCCCCACATTGGGCTCTGTGCTGACAGCTCAGAGCCTGGAGCCTGCTTCAGATTCTGTGTCTCTTTTTCTCTCTGCCCCTCCCCCACTTGTGCTCTGTCTCTCTCTGCCTCTCAAAAATAAATAAATGTAAAAAAAGAAATTAAAAAAACAATACTATACTGATGGAACAAATCAAGCACCCTGAGATGAGAAGAAGGGCAAGGACTGAGAGGTCAGACCCATCTCTCTATGTCCTCTCAGGTTGTTAAGAACTTGCACTAATATTCTGGGTTCTGTTTCATTTTTTAGATCTAAGGAGGATATTCAAGTCATTGGTGCATTTTCATGGAGCACATGTAAAGATCAAGGAATATTAAACCCTACTAATTACTCACTGGAAGACTCAGAGCCAAGTACTTCCCAAGAAATCATGGTCAAAATAAGCTAACAAAAGGTCTTCTTACAACCCTAACATAATGGAACTTTTTCTAAACTATCCAGCATCTAATAAAACCAATGCAGAAAGCAACAACTCTGCATTTTTTCTACTTTGAGGCCTCTCGGCTTCCTTCTCTAGCCTTGCTCCTATTCCTCATAGCCTATACTGTTGTCTTAATAGTGGGCCTTTTTGCAAACTTTTCTCTCATCACTATCATCGTTAAGAAGCAGAGAAAAGCTCAAAACGTCATCAGTATACTGACTGCCAATCTGTCCTTCTCTGGCATCTTGGTATGTGTCATGTGCATCCCTTTTACTGCCATGTACACTCTGATGGACTACTGGATATTTGGGGATGCCATGTGCAAGCTCAGCTCTTATGTGCAGGGTGTCTCCATCTCTGTGTCCATATTCTCACAGGTGTTAATTACTGTTGAAAGGTAGCAGCTGATTGTAAACCCCTATGACTAGAAACCCAGTGTATCTCATGTCTACTGGGATATCACAGTGATTTGGCTATTTTCTCTTCTTCCTGTACTATCACCTCCCAGATGAGCCTTTTAAGAGCCTCTCTCCCCACTGACCTCTACATCCATGGTGCAGCCTGTATAGAGAACTGGCCCTCCAAAATAAACCAGCTCCTCTTCACCACTTTAATGTTTATGGTCCAGTATCACATCCCTCTGAGCTTCATCCTCATCTACTACTTGAAGATTGTTACTTGCCTCCAGAGGAGAAATGAGAAGGAAGACAGAAAAGAGGGAAAGCGACAGTCAGCTCAATGAAAACAAAAGAATCAACACGATATTGATCTCCACTGAGGTGACCTTTGGGGCCTGCTGGTTGCCCTTGAACATCTTCAATGTTATTTTTGACTGGTATCACAAGGTGCTGATGAGCTGTCACCAGGACCTAGTATTTGCAGTCTGTCTGCCACTTGATTGCTATGGTTTCCACATGCATAAAACCTCTATTTTCTGGATTTCTCAACAAAGCTTTCCAGAAGGATCTGGGAGTGCTTATTCACCATTGCTGGTGCTTTGCACCTCGGGAAAGATATGAAAATACTGCCATCTCCACTATGCACATCAATGAATCCAAGGCATCATTAAGATTGGCTCTTGCATCAACAGGTATATAAAAATTATTAACAAATGCTAAAGATGTTCTTGAATGAAAGATGGAGAGATAATGGCATAAAGATGCATAGAAAGAAGCTAGAACCAAAAGAGAGACAGAGAGAGAGAGAGAGCGAGAGAGAGCAACTTGACACTACCGAGTTTTGCTTTAGGCCAGACCTGTGCGTGCCATATATCTGCCCAAAACACACACACACGCCATCCCTTTTTTCTGAGGAGAACAATGCTAAGTAACTCAAACTAGCTGTTATCATTTAGGGCAAAGAATTACAATGAGAAAGCAACTGAGGCAAGCAGCACTGCTGGCCAGGGAACAAGTTTCCAGAAGCTGTTACTCAATGGCATGCCCACAAAAGGTATTACTAATTATAAGCCTAGTAAAAGCACTGCTATACCTCTCAGTGTTCAAGACATTTCACTTTCATATTTGGGAACTCTAACTTTCAACCATGTAACCATTCAATTAATTAGCCAAGTCAGAAAGCCCCCATCATAACCTATTAATTCGTCAACAAAGTAAGTTTGATTGCAAGTTGAATGACACTGAAACTAAGTATTGTAATTATTTCCCATGCCTGAATCAGATTCTCTAGTTTATGCTAACAGTACATTTTCTTCACTAACAACGCTATTAAGCACCATTAGAACAGACCACAAACTCGTCAGCACTCCAGTTATGCTAGAGATCACCCTAACTAACTTATCAATGGCTAATGTATATAGAATTTTAATTATCAAATAGCTTTTTATCCCTAATTCTTTATGTATGTTAAATAGGAGTTATGATGCATCTATTACTGGGTTTAAGGGACTTCATCAGTAGCACTTTTACAATTAGCTCCAGATTTTTTTAAACTTCTCATAAATCTCATGAATTAAACTTTAGAGGCACCTGGGTGGCTCAGTTGGTTAAACTTCTGACTTCAGGTCAGGTCATGATCTCCTGGTTTGAGAGTTTAGCCCCACATCGAACTCTGTGCTGACAGCTCAGAGCCTGGAGCCTGCTTCAGATTCTGTGTCTCCCTCTCTCTGTGCCTCCCCGCCCCCTCTCAAAAGTAAATAAACATTAAAAAAAATTTTTTTTTTTAATATCCCTTATCCCCACAGTATCACATAGGAGAATCAGCTAGACTGTTTTCTTTTCTTTCTTTCTTTTTAATGTTTATTTTTAAAAATAAATTTTTTTTAATGTTTATTTATTTTTGAGAGAGAGAGGGCATGAGAAGTGGAAGGGCAGAAAGAGAGGGAGACAGAATCCGAAGCAGGCTCCAGTCTCTGAGGTGTCAGCACAGAGCCCGACGTGAGGCGCGAACCCACAAACCACGAGGTCATGACCTGAGCCGAAGTGGGACACTTAACCAACAGAGCCACCCAGGCGCCCCATTTTAATGTTTATTTTTGAGAAAGAGAACGCAAGCAGGGGAGGGGCAGAGAGAGAGGAAGACAAAAGAGCCAGAGCACTCTGGTGCTCTGACACCAGAGAGCCGGACATACGGCTTGAACCTGTGAACCATGAGACCATGACCTGGGCTGAGGTTTGACACTTAACCGACTGAGCCACCCAGCTGCCCCTAGACTGTTTTCAAAATAATAATAATAATAATAATAATAATAATAATAAGCTACTATCATTCAATAGCCATTAGCTCAGGGATTTCTACTGAATCATGGCCAGCTTTATCTCTTCCTTGGATAAATCACCCTTATACTATTACATTTGAGCTGCAGCTTATTGGTCTGTCAAAAATGTAACTATGCCTTCTTTCTTTTGAATAAGAGGTAATGTATCTTTGATTATCTGTGGTTTTTCCACTGTGTTTTTTTTTTTCTTTCACATCAGCCTTCATGATTTCCCTCCTGAAACATTTCTTCCTTCTCTCTACCTCTCCTTCCACCTCCTTCCTTCTCCCTATCTCTTCCCTTCAGCATTTCTACTCTATCACTGGAAAAAATGAACAACAAAAGCACTGCAGGGCACCCAAATGAAATAAAATGTAAGTCTCACAGTATTAGTTGCAAATAAAAACTATTATCTAAACACCAATTTCAAATGGTGCAGCTTAGAATTTTAAAGGTACAAGACGGTAGCCCCTCAGCCCAGGAAACAGTCAATTCTCCCTAGATAACCTTTTTCTGTCTCTTCTGACAGACAGTGGTCAGTCTTATAATTAAAATGTAATATGATGTTTTACCTGCTGGGTAAAGACAGTTTCCATTACTAAAATGATTCTAACCAAGACACTAAAAGAAAAGGTTTTTATCAACTTCGTACATGACCCCCACCCCTCATCCACACACATGCACCTCTAACCTTGACCTCCACCCTGATCATTCAAAAGATATTTCCAATCTATGATTAAATATTATGGTGTTATTTCTGGCTCCAGGCTAAGAGCTAGTTCCTCCTATAAACTGTTATGTCTTTCTTCTAAACCTGTCTTAAGCTTTAATGAAATGAAAGTCACTAATGTGTAACTATCAACAGTAGTCTTTCTTCTGGTTATTTTTACCTCAAAAAAGTAGTGAAATAAATTTTTTGATGCATGCTTTCACCCTTAAGGGGCTTATATTCTGACAGGTAGGAGAGCAAAGGTCTAGAAGCAGCTACTTAAAAAGTATGATGGACAGGGAAATGCAAATCAAAAACCACATTAAGATATCACTACATACCTAACAAAATGGCTAGGATCAAAAAGACAAGAAATATCAAGTGTTGTCAAGGATCTAGAGAAATAGGAAGCCTCATGCAGTGTCGGTGGAAATGCAACTTGGCGTAGATACTGTGTAAAACAGTACAGAAATTCCTACAAAAATTAAAAAGAGAATTACCATATGACCCAGTGATTCCACTACTGGGTATTTACCCAAAGAAAACAAAAACACTAATTCAAAAAGATATGTGCACCCCTATGTTACTGTCATTAACCAAGCATTATTGGCAATAGCCAAGATATGGGAGTAACCCAAGTGTCTGTCTATAGATGAATGAATAAAGATGTAATATCAATAGGGGGTGCCTGGCTGACTCAGTCAGTAGAGCACATGACTCTTGATCCCAGGGTCATGAGTTCGAGCCCCACATTGGGCGTGGAGCCTACTTAAAATAAAAATTTTTTTTAAAAGATGGGGTATAAATGTACAATGGAATATTTTTAATTGTAATTTTTTTATTTGAGAGAGAGAGAGAGAGAGAGCATGTGTGAGTTATAGAGAGGGGCAGAGGGAGAGAGATAGAATCTTAAGCAGGCTCAGCATGGAGCCAGATGCAGGGCTCAATCCCACGACCCTGTGATTATGATCTAAGCTGAAATCAAGAGTAGAATGCTCAGTCAACTGCACCATCCAGACACCCCTGTACAATGGATTATTATTCAGCCATAAAAAAGAATGACATCTTGCCATTTGCAATATGAACAGACCTAGAAATTCTGTATAATGCTAAGTGACGTAAGTCAGACAGAGAAAAGACAAATACCATATGATTTCATTCACATGTGGAATTTAAGAAACAAAACAAATAATAAAAGAGACAAACAAAAAACACAAACTCTTAGATACAGAGAACAAACAATTGGTTGCCAGAGGGGAGGTGGGGAATGGGGATGTAGGTGAAATAAATAAAGGGTATTAAAAGTATACTTATCATAATGAGCACCAAGTAATGTACAGAATTGTTGAATCATTATACTGTATATCTGAAACTAATGTAACGCTATATGTTAATTATAGTGGAATTTTAAAAAAATAAAATTTTAGAAATACATATATATGTAAATGATTTAGACAATTCCAACAATTACATAAAAGCAAATATTTCACCCTCCAATAAATTTATTTCTGATTTCTATATACTATTTAAAAATATATATGCTTATCATGATAAGCACTAGGTAAGTAATCTATAGAATGGTTGAATTGTTATACACCTGAAACTAATAGAACACTGTATATTAATTATATTTCAATAAAAAATACATTTAAGAAAGTAAAATGTCCAAATTATGTTAATGAAAAAATAGTAAATAAACAAGAAAAACTGAAAAGAAAAGAAAGTATGATAGAAATATAAACCAAGTGTTGTGGGGCCCAGTAGCAGAGGTAAAAATCGTTTCTTAGAGGAAACAAGTGAAAATTTCAGGAAAGTCAACTTTCCGTTTTGTAGTATTTGTGGGTCTGTTTGGTCCACCCAAATGTGGTCTACTGTTGAGCCACTTGGTGAATGAAATAAGGCCTTATTTTCTCACCTGCCTAATGGGCCTGTATTCTCCTCTCTAACAGACTAGAGTCTCTTTTGAGACTAGAAACTAGTTATCAATCTAGAACTTCATGATGTTTGCCAGATAGCCTTGGAAACACCATGTCCTGTGGCCAATGCTCCAAAAATTCTACTCCACTATCTCCTGACCTCAAATCAATTTGGACTGAAGAGTAGTAGTTCATATCCTTAATAGTTTCCAGAAAAGGTGACTATTAGTGAGATGAGTAAATATTTATGCTCTCAAAAAATTACTAAATTAACTGTTCTGAATGTATCTGTCCAATGCACCAGAGCTAAATTTAAAAATGCTAACACATTGACAACAAGTCCTCTACGTGTTCTCTCTGCCTATTTCTAAAGATTCCCTTAGGAATAATACCCAAACAATTTCTAACAGAGAAAAATTAACAATATAAATGATTCAAAATAAAGAATACCCAAATGTGGTTTAAATGCATATAGTGTATACTTCTCTGCAATGGAAAATAAAACATTCTGAAAAAGGCATAAATAACTTGACAGAGTAACATGCATGAGGCTTCAACTCAAAGAAGCAGTCTCCCACTTGATACTGAGGAGGAACAGCATAGTTTGTCAGCCCAGGGAAAAGAGTCGATCTTTAATCCCATAAACTTTGTATTCTGTAGAATAATAAATATTTATATATGTAAACATATAGACATATATACATATACGTATATGTATATATAAAGTTATGTATCTATAAAGTCCTTAGTATATACTTTCACTGTCTTGGTTCTGAAGGCTTTCCTTCTGGCTAAATTGAAAGCTGGCTAAAGGAAAGCTAAGAGTAATTGAAGGCTGGGGCGCCTGAGTGGCTCAGTCAGTTAAGCATCTGAATTGGGCTCAAGCCATGATCTCATAGTTCATGAGTTTGAGCCCTGCGTCAGGCTCTGTGTTGACAGCTCAGAACCTGGGTCCTGCTTCAGATTCTGTGTCTCCCTCTCTCTCTGTCCCTCCCCTGTTCATGCTCGCTTGCTCTCTCTCTCTCTCTCTCTCTCTCTCTCAAAAATAAATCTTTAAAAAAAATTTAAAACTAAGTGAAGGCAGGGGTGCCTCGGTGGCTCAGTCAGCTGAGCGACCAACTTCGGTTCAGGTCATGATCTCACGGTTTGTGAGTTCAACCCCCGCATCGGGCTCTGTGCTGACAACTCAAAGCCCGGAGCCTGCTTCAGATTCTGTGTCTCCCTCTCTCTCTCTCTCTCTCTGCTCCTCCCCCACACATGCTCTGTCACTCTCTGTCTCAGAAATAAATAAACATTAAAAAATTTTTAAATAAAAGTAAGTGAAGGCAGACTCAGTGACAATGGAATTCTCAATTTACTTCTATACCCAAAGTAAGAATATACTGGGCAAGAGAAGAATAAGTATCCCCAGTAAGGGGAAGGGGCAAGATTTCAAAACTGAAGTGCTCAGGAATTCTTACAATTCTCCCTGAAGTCATCTATGCCATAAATGTGCTCATGCAATAAATTGGAGAATGAAAACTGACATATATTCCTAGGGGGACCAGGGAAGGCAAGGCAGGTCTCTTTCCCCTATTTCTATTACCAAACTCCTGGAAGCTGGGCTGGTGCCTCCCCTGCTGGAGAAGCAACAAGATGTGTGGTGCTGGCGACAGGAACGCATCCATCTTATATCTGGTTGTCGACTGTTGCCTATGATTCTCTATTTTAAATCTGTTCTTCTAACTGGACTGAGAACTTTCAGAGACCTTGACCTACATCCATTATTCCTTCTATACCAGCAGTCCAGTACCGTCCTCAGTATTTAGGACAGGACAAGGCAAGGGAAAAGCATTTAATACATATAGATTCTAAAAGTTATTATTTCCTTAAAAAACCGGCTAGACAGTAATTACTTACTTAATGAATACCTGAATGTTTTTCAAGCCTATGTTTTATTAATTGTCCAATGAGAGTAGAAAGATATAATCCTAATTACACAGAGATTATGGGACCATCAATAAACCAGAAAATCCTGAGTCCTTTGGGACTCCATTTAAATGTTTCTTAACAACCTCCTCTGATCCCCCAGGGCTGTTAGGATCCCCTAGTCACTGCTCTTATAGCACCCCATGTATACCTACCATGTAGAACCCTGAAGGTCTGTTTACGTGTGTGCCTGCTCTACAAGACATGAGCTCCCTGAAGGCAAGGAGGACTGGGTGTTATTCACCCAAGTAGCTCCAGTGTCAACTACAGCAACTGGCTACAGCATCTCCAACTACAATATCTCCACAAAGTAGAGAATAAATTAATATTTGCAAGCTGGAGATGCAGAATAAATCTGAGGATAACAAATCTTTGCTTGGAAGTGGGCTGTGGATCTGAATAGCATATGGGACCTGTACTTCCTGGACTCAGTAATTGAAGAAGCAGAAAGCCAAAATTCCATCTGAAATATAAAAGCCAGTGCTCAGGAAACCTGCAATGGCAAGAGGACAAAAGCAAACGCACCTTGGTTGTAGGCGAGGCTCAAGGGCAAAGTGTACTTATTTGTGGCTCAAACATTATTTGCCAGTAACAGTTATGCCAGTAAGAGTCAGCTAACTGGGCAGATCCTAGGATTGAAAGAAATTCTCTATTAATTTCCAATTAACTAAGTTGACAGGTTCTTGGAGCAAAAAGCTTTAAGAAATCCAAAGCCAGGCTTCCAGAGCAACCAGTTGCAGAAGAGCGGGGCCCATTATGACCCTATCAGAAGAAAAATCAGACTCTCTATAAAAGGCAGGACAGAACTTCGTCTTTTTCAGGGAGCCAAATTCTTCCTCTCCATTAAGAGAACATAAAACCAGAAACAAGAGTTATTGAGTTATTGATTTGGCAGCGATCTTCCTCATCTTGGGATCCCAGAAGATGCCTTTTGGTTTTCTACAGCAGGAGTCCTTGACTCCTGGACACTGTTACAAGACAGCTGTCTCCTGGTAATTCAAGCTTTACACCTTTCTACTTCCTGTGAAGTTTCTCAATTCAAAAACAAATACAAAGGTGTGTGCGCGCACACATGTGCACACGTTTGTGTGTAGCACCTAAAAAAATGTCTGAAAGGAAATATTCCAAAATGTTAATAGTGTTTATGCCCAGGTGACAGGATTTTTTTGGTGACCTATCTCTACTTCTTTTTCCCTTATTTCATCTTGCATTCTAATCTCCCTTCCTCTCTCCTATTTGATATCTATGTTTTCTAAATATTCTACTAGAAACATGTGTTATTTGTATAATTTTTAAAATGGGAGAGAAAAAGATTAAAACTGAAAAAAATCAATAAACACAAAACAAAAAAACCTAAGAATCCAAAGTGCCTGGCCATGAGGCAGCTGTGGTACAAGAAATCAAGAGACAAGGGTCTAGCTTAATGTTTGGGTAAATCAGGGGCACCTGGCTGCCTCAGTTGGTTGAGTGACTTTGGCTCAGGTCATGATCTCATTGTTCATTGATTCAAGCCTCATGTCGGGGTTTGCGCTGATAGCACAAAGCCTGCTTCATATTCTCTCTCTCTCTCTCTCTCTCTCTCTCTCTCTCTCTGCCCCTCCCCCATTCATGTGTGCTCTCTCTTTCTCTCTCTCTCTCAAAAGTAAACATTAAAAAATTTTTTTAATGTTTGGAAAAATCACTTACCCTTCCTAAGCTTCAGATTCTTCATCTGCAAAACACATCATTCATTCAATAAATATTTAATAAGCATCTACTATGTGAATAAATATAATCGTGAGCAAGATTGACCTAATTCCCTGCCTTCACGGCAGTCTCTCAGAGATGATACTTCTTTTAAAAAAGTCAATTTTGAGGGTGCCTGGGTGGCTCAGTCGGTTGGGCATCCGACTTCAGCTCAGGTCATGATCTCGTGGTTTGTGGGTTCGAGCCCCATGTCGGGCTCTGCGCTGACAGCTCAGAGCCTGAAGCCTGCTTCGGATTCTGGGTCTCCCTCTCTCCCTGCCTCTCCCCCACTCACGGTTTCTATCAAAAATAAATAAAAATGTAAAAAAAAAATTTTTAAGTAAATTTTGACAAGTACTATAACAGAAGAAGATACAATATTATGAAAGCAACGAGTAGAAGAAACTGAGGAGAATGGGGACAGAAGGAAGATAAAAGAATCTTCCTGAAAGAAATAAACTGAGAGCCAAAGGATGACTGGGATTTAGCCAGGCAAAGATGAGGCTGGTTATGCCTGTAACTGCTTTGTAATTCTGTGATTCTGTGTTCTAAGCTGTGTTACTGAATCACAGAGTCCAAAGGGTCATCTGTCACTCATTTTGTCCCTCTACTCATTAACTCACTTAATCCTAAAAACATTCTGTAGGTAGATAATTTTACTTCAGTTTACAAATGAAGTATTAGTTGAGCACGTTGCCTGAAGTTAGGGGTAAATCCTCATCTATCTAAAATCCCATCCTCCTTCATTCATCATTCAATTATCACTTACTAAGTACCTGTCGAGCTCTCTGCTAGACACTGGAGATGAAGAGATCAGTAAAACTATATCCTTGCTCTTGAGGAATGCACTGTCTGAGGGGGAACTTTAAGTAGCCAGACAATTACAACATCGTGGAGTGTTTAGAAAGAAGCAGAGTGTGACTATGTCTTTTCATCACAATCTAGTTCCCTAGGTCTCCTAGGAAATCTGGAGGTACATGATCAATGACAAAGACTATACAAATGGGGAAATTTTCAAAGCTGTAGCTGAAGCCTAGCATCCCTGACTGGCACCGACCAACAGCTCTGTCTGCTATACCATTAGGCCATCACACTCTATTCAGGTGAAAATCTTCCAGGGGAAATGAGTGTCCAAATGGTATCCATTCATCTTACTATGCAGAATAAGCATGCTCCCAGGCACCCCAAAATGATGAAGAACGCTGGCAGTGGCATCACTGGCTCCTAAAGAAAGGCAGGTATAAGCTAAAGAATGCCTGCTATGATGGTGGAACACTTCATGACAATTTTCAGACAAAGCTTCCTTACCCATAAGTCTTCTGAAGAAAACCCCTCCTCTCTGATTTCAGGGAACTGAGAAAAGAGGTACAAATCCAAGATTTCAGAGTTGCTCCTGGAAGAGCTTCAACCAGGAGCTCTCAGAAACAGATACTATTTCTAATTTGGGAGCCTCACAAAAACACTAGGCATCTAGCTTGCTAGAATGAGTGTGAGATGTATCTTCCAAGTCAATAGTTCAGTGGACACTAGGCCTACAGTATTGTGTAGAGGAACTCAATTCCTTCACAGAGTAACTGAGGGGAAAGAGCTCACAGATCTCAGATGTTTACTCACCCCTCTAAGAGGCCCCAAGTAGCATCCATTTGCTCATACATTGAGATCAACAATAAAATTGCCTTTGGTGTTGGTGGGACAGGATTGCAAAACAATGTACCTGGGAGCCAGGAGTCCTGAGACTTTGATCTCAATTCTTCCACAGACTTATTTTGTAGCCCTAAACATGTCGCTTAAGCCCTCTGTGCCTCAGTTCTGCCATCTACAGAAAGGGATTGCTGCTGTCCTCCTTCCTGGAAGAACTGTGGAGAGGACACTGGAGTAGCCTTCCTTATTCACCCCCATGTTCGAGTAGTTACTTGATGATATTGCTTGTACATGGGGAGAAAAGGACAGGAAAGGGAAACACATTAACCAAGCATAGCGGGAAAAGCTCAGGTTTTGAGCTACCCAGGCTTGAGCTTGAATCTTGGCCCTACCAGATACTAGCTGTGTGAATTGAGGCAAGCTTCGTTAACATCTCTGGCCCTAAAAAGTTACATACATAAGACAGGGAGTAATCCCTGCCTTGCAGGACTGTTGTAAGAACTGAAGATAATGTATGTACAGTGCCTGGCCAAAGAAGGGACTACAGAAATAGTGGCAATATTAAAATCTCTGACACCAGTATAAGCCCTGAGGAGATTGCTCTTTTATAAATTTACATGTGTCAGATCCAGCCCACAGATCTCAGAGTTAGGCTAAAAATCTATGGAAAACTCTAAGTTCTTAAAGATGATAGCTGAAAAACAAAAAATCAGATGATTTCAAACTGCTTTCAGCATCCTTCCTCAATCCTCATCAGGTAGAAAAATACTCTCCACCTTCACTCAGCCACAGCCTTGGTGTCATTCTGACAAGAAATCTCCTGTCACCCCTGACTTCACAACCTGACTTCACAACGTGACTTCACAACCTGACTAGACAATACTGTGGGGAAAAGGGATGTGGGTGCTTGGGGGAGGCTGCAATTTTATTTAATGCTTATTTATTTTTTGAGAGAGTGCAAGCAGGGCAGGGGCAGAGGATCTGAAGTGGGCTCTGCACCGACAGCAGCAAGCCCAATGTGGGGCTCCAACATGTGAACCATGAGATCATGACCTGAGCTGAAATTGGACACTCAAATGACTGAGCCACCCAGGCACCCCAAGGGCTTGCAATTTTAAATGTGTGGTTCAGGTAGGTTTTCCTGAGGTGACATTTGAGCCAAGACTTGAAGGAGATAAGGAAACAAGACATGAGGATAGCTAAGAGAAGAGAGTCTAGGGAGAGGGTACAGCAAGTTCAAGGGCCCTGAGGCAGGAGTGCTCCTGGTGGATTCAAGGAAGAGTGGGGAGACTGAAGCAGCAGGAGTAAGGGGAGAATAATAGAGGATGAGGTTCAAGAGGTAAGAACCTTCACAATATGGTCTCTAAAGTGATGGTCCTGTTTTAGGCCTCAGTTCTCCCTTCTAAAAACTAGGCAGGAGCAGCTACGTGGCTAAGTCAGTTAAGCGGCTCCACTCAGCATGAAGACTGCTTGGGATTCTCTCTCTCCCTCTCCCTCTGTGTTCCTTCTCCGCTTTCACACACTCTCTCTCTCAAAATAAATAAATAAATAAAATATTTAAAAGATTAGGCAGAATGATAATACTCAAGAACAAGGTACTTGAAAGGGTAAAACAAAAAGAAAACTTAGTGAACAAACGAATGCAATGGTAATTGGAAGACATGAGTTTGAGGCCTGGATCTACACAAATGAGCTATGTGGCCCTTGAGCAAGTCACTTCACTTCTCCAAGCCAGTTTTCTTATTGGCGAAATGGAATGATCTGAGCTAATAGAGATGTTTTTCATCTGAAAATTATATACAAAGTATTCTTCAACAAATGGCTAGAACTACTGAATATTCATATGCCAAAAAAGGTGATTTTTTTTCATATCTCATACAATATAAAAACTCAAATGAATCACAAACCTATATGTAAAATTTAAACTTATAAAGTTACAGAAGGAAACATAGGGTAAAAAACATTGCAACCTTGAGCTACCCAAAGATTTCTCAAATACAACACCAAAGGTACTGTCCTTTAAAGAACAAACTGAGGGGCGCCTGGGTGGCTCAGTCGGTTGAGCGTCCGACTTCAGCTCAGGTCACGATCTCACGGTTCGTGAGTTCGAGCCCCGCATCCGGCTCTGGGCTGATGGCTCAGAGCCTGGAGCCTGCTTCCAATTCTGTGTCTCCCTCTCTCTCTGCCCCTCCCCCATTCATGCTCTGTCTCTCTCTGTCTCAAAAATAAATGAACATTAAAGAACAAACTGATAAAATTGTCTTTGTCAAAATAAAAGACTGACATATACCAAGAGTTGGTGAGGATGAGGATGTAGAGGAAGTGAAACTTCATAAGCGCTGGTGGGATCTGAAATGATAACAACTACTTTACAAAACAATTTGACATGTTCTTAGAAGTTAAAAAGACACCTACCATTTGATCCAATATTGTACTCCTAGGTGTTCACCTACTAGAAATAAAAGCATATTACCCATATGAATACTTATACATGAATGTTCATAATAGCTTTATGTGTAATAGCCAAAAACCAGAGCAATCTAAGGTCCAACAACAGATGAACCAATAAACCATGGTATATTTTTATAATGGAATACTACTCAGGAATGAAAAGGAATCAGCTATTGATACAGACTACAATATGGATGAATCTCAAGATAATTATGCTGAGTGGGTGCCAGGGTGACTCAGTCAGTTAAGCATCCAACTTCAGCTCAGGTCATGATCTTGTGGTTCATGCGTTCGAGCCCCACATCAGGCTCTCTGCTGTCAGCATGGAGCCAACTTTGGATCCTATGTCCCCCTCTTTTTCCCCTCCCCCATTCTCTCTCTCTCTCTCTCTCTCTCTCTCTCTCTCTGCCTCAAAAAAAAAACTTTAACAATAAATAAAATACAAAAATAATGACAATTATTATTACACTGAGTGAAAAAAGGCAGATACCTCCCCACCAAGAAAATAAAATACATACTGCATATATCATTTATACAGAATTCTAGAGAATACAAATTAATCTACAGTGACAACAAATCAGTGGTTGTCTGAAGACAGGGGCAGGAAGGTATAAGAGAGTTATTACAATGGAGACATGAGAAAACTTTTGGGAGTAACAGATATGTTAATTATCTTGATTGTGGTAATGGCTTCACAAGTGTACACAAATGTCAAAACTTATCAAATTATACACTTTAAAATGTGCAGTTTATCATATATTGATCTATTGCAATAAAGCTGTAAAAAAAAAAATGTTTGTAAGGAACACAGAGTATTTACTCCAATTCAAGTCAGCAAACTTTACTAAGCACCTACCCTGTACCAAGAGCTATGTCATATACAAGAGAAACAGAAGCAAATGAAACCAGGTTAATGACCTCAAGCTACTTACAGCCTCCAGGCAGGAAGCTTTAAAGCAATTTCACATTTCTTCCAGGTTGTCCAGTTTGTTGGCAGATAATTTTTCATGGTATTCCCTGATAATTGCTTTTGTTTCTGAGGGATTGGTTGTAATAATTCCATTTTCATTCATGATTTTATCTCTTTGGGTCCTCTCCCTTTTCTTTTTGAGAAGCCCGGCTAGAGGTTTATCAATTTTGTTTATTTTTTCAAAAAACCAACTCTTGGGTTTCATCGATCTGTTCTACTGTTTTTTTAGTTTCTACATTGTTTATTTCTTCTCTGATCTTTATTGTTTCTCTTCTTCTGCTGGGTTTGGGGTGTCTTTACTGTTTTGCTTCTATTTCCTTTAGGTGTGCTGTTAGATTTTGTATTGGGGATTTTTGTTTCTTGAGATACGCCTGGATTGCAATGTATTTTCCTCTCAGGACTGCCTTTGCTGCATCCCAAAGCATTTGGATTGTTGTATTTTCATTTTTGCTTGTTTCCATATATTTTTTAATTTCTTCTCTAATTGCCTGGTTGACCCATTCATTCTTTAGTAGGGCGTTCTTCAATCTCCATGCTTTTGGAGGTTTTCCAGACTTTTTCCTGTGGTTGATTTCAAGTTTCATAGCATTGTGATCTGAAAGCATGCATGGTATGATCTCAGTTCTTTTATACGTATGAAGGGCTGTTTTGTGACCCAGTATGTGATCTATCTTGGAGAATGTTCCACGTGCACTCGAGAAGAAAGTATATTCTGTTGCTTTGGGATGCAGAGTTCTAAATATATCTGTCTGGTCCATCTGATCCAATGTATCATTCAGAGCCCTTGTTTCTTTTTTGATCCTGTGTCTAGATGATCTATCCATTGCTGTAAGTGACATATCAGATAAAGGGCTAGTATCCAAAATCTATAAAGAACTCACCAAACTCCACACATGAAGAACAAATAACCCAGTGAAGAAATGGGCAGAAAACATGAATAGACACTTCTCTAAAGAAGACATCCAGATGGCCAACAGGGACATGAAAAGGTGCTCAACATCACTCCTCATCAGGGAAATACAAATCAAAACCACACTGAGATATCACCTCACGCCAGTCAGAGTGGCTAAAATGAACAAATCAGGATTCTATAGATGCTGGAGAGGATGTGGAGAAATGGGAACCCTCTTGCACTGGTGGTGGGAATGCAAACTGATGCAGCCACTCTGGAAAAGTGTGGAGGTTCCTCAAAAAATTAAAAATACATCTACCCTATGACCCAGGAATAGCACAACTAAGAATTTACCCAAGGGATACAGGAGTGCTGATACATAGGGGCACTTGTACCCCAATGTTTATAGCAGCACTTTCAATAATAGCCAAATTATGGAAAGAGCCCAAATGTCCATCAACTGATGAATGGATAAAGAAATTGTGGTTTACATACACAGTGGAAAACTACTTGGCAATGAGAAAGAATGAAATATGGCCTTTTTGTAGCAACGTGAATGGAATTGAAGAGTGTTATGCTAAGTGAAATAAGTCATACAGAGAAAGACAGATACCATATGTTTTCACTTTCCATCCATATGTGGATCCTGAGAAACTTAACAGAAGACCATGGGGGGATGGGAAAGAAAAAAAAAAAGTTAGAGACAGAGGGAGCCAAACCATAAGAGACTCTTAAAAACTGAAAATAAACTGAGGGTTGATGGGGGGGTGGGAGGGAGAGGAGGGTGGGTGTTAGGTATTGAGGAGGGCACCTGTTGGGATGAGCACTGGGTGTTGTATGGAAACCAATTTGTCAAATTTCATATTAAAAAATTTTTTTTAAATAAATAAATAAATAAATAAAGCAATTTCACATACACACTGCATTATCACCCTCCT
The DNA here is from genome assembly GCF_024362965.1 of Panthera pardus. Classification (NCBI taxonomy): domain Eukaryota; kingdom Metazoa; phylum Chordata; class Mammalia; order Carnivora; family Felidae; genus Panthera; species Panthera pardus. The sequence goes on along the minus strand of NW_026526765.1, from coordinate 124,619,610 downwards.
ATGGGTGAGGGAACAAGAATAGCCTCTGAAAGTGTTAAACATGGATCAGAGTTAACTCTTCCCTCTCTTGTTCTAGAATCTTCAACCCACAAATTGGGAACATTCTTATTCTCCCCTCTCATAACTTTAGAATGTCAGGGCTAGAACAGTTTACAGAGAGAACTGAAGCCCAGAGGGGAAAGTGACTTGCTATCAGCCACAGAGCAGATCAGTGGGAGAATTAAAAGAGAAGGCTGGTGAGAAGCATTCTTGGAGTAAGTTACATTAAAACAATATGTATTCTTTAACTGAACTGACAGTGATTAATAGTTGAGGATTCTCAAATTCACACAGAGACTTCATACGAAAAGAAGCTGGAAGAGCTGACTTCTTCCTACATAGTGAGTCTTCAAAGAAACTGTATGAACAATTCAAGTCAGAGTCCCTGAAACTTCAGCCTTGAAAGCTGATCATGGATTTAACTGTCAAGCTTTCCAGAACAGTTTTCTTTCTGCTTGGTCACCACTCAAAGCCTTCTCAGGAGGAAGGCTTCTACAGGTAGGCTAAGGGGTAAACATGGGCAAATCTGTGCAGACAGCAGCATTTACGGCTCACAATCCCCCCAAAACAGACCATAATACCCACAGAGATGGTGAACAAATTACAGATCTCTCAGTTTATCCCTCCTTCTTCCTCCTGCCTTTATGACACATACCAGAAGCAATTCTATAATCACTATTACCAGCTAAATCCACCGTCTTCTTCTCCCCTCTCTCCCAAATATACCTCTCTAACATTCAACCCATTCCCTAGGAGCAAATAAATGTTTCTCTTAAGTCCCAAGAAAGGAGAGAAGAATAAGGAGAGAAATGAGCAGGAATGGTTATACTGTCAGGATAGGTTAGTATATGCTACGGTCATAACACCCAATCTCTCAGGGCCAGGCCTCAGATTGAAGGGGGTGGGCAGGGTTATGCTATATGTAATGATCAGGGACCCAAGACAGTGAGGTACCACCATCTTGTAGGAATTCCATCTGGAATACACAACCTTCTCAGTAACTAAGGCAAGGATTTGAGGAGCTGAAGAGTCTCATACCAGCGATTAAATACTTTGGCCTAAAAACAACATAAGCACCACTTCCACTCACAACTCATTGGCCAGAAATATTCATATGTTGCTACCTAAATGCAAGGGATGGGAAACTATAACCCTGCAGTGCGCCTAGAAGAAAAGAACCAGGGGCACCTGAGTGGCTCAGTTGATTAAGGGTCCAACTCTTGGCTTCAGCTCAAGTCATGATCTCATGGTTAGTGAGTTCTAGCCCTGCATCCAACTCTGTGCTGACAGTACAGATGCCCCTCCCCTGCTCATTCACTCACTCACTCACTCTCTCTCTTTCTATCAAAATAAATAATCTTAAAAAAAATTTTTTAGGGGCACCTAGGTGGCTCAGTTGGTTAAGCATCCGACTTCGGCTCAGATCATGATCTCACAGTTCGTGAGTTCGAGCCCCATGTCAGGCTCAAACTGAGCTGTCAGCACAGAGCCTGAAGGCTATTTTGGATTCTATGTCTCCCTCTCTCTCTGCTCTTCCCCTGCTCACATGCTGTCTCTCTCTCAAAAATAAATAAAGAATTAAAAAATTTTTTTTAATTTGTTAATGATTAAAAAAAAAGAAGAAGAGAACCAGATGTGGGTGAACGCCAGAAGTCTTTACCACAAAGGATCTGAAGTTATTGCTATCTTTATTCACACAGGTCAGGCCAGAGCCTTTACAAGGGAACTCAAAGGGTTCTACAACATCTCCTGATTATCATCCTTCATTTTCTAAGTGAAAATGATTATCACTCTACCGTGATCTATCATTCTATCATTTTTCACTTTCTAAAATTCTAGGGATGACAGGTTTGCTAGTTGGTCCTTAAGCCTTGACTCTTCTAATGAATATGTTTGTTCCAGGTGACTCCCACTTCAGTGCTCAAAGAAGCACTAATTGACAGAAAAGCATTCCCCTTTATAAAGCTTCTTCCTAACATAATGAAAAGGCTTCTTTCTATCCTAAGTTACTTTTTTTATCCTGACTCTTACCTTCTTGGCACAGCACCATCTCAATCACAGACTCCTAAAAATGGTCAAAAAAAAAAAAGGTATCTAAAAATAAAATTCACTATCTGAGTCTGGGACTGAAAGCCAGAACAAGATGATCAGCCACTATGTGTTTTATTTTGTTTTGTTTTTGAGAGAGAATCTTTTTTTTAATTTTATTTATTTTGGGGGGTAGGGGTAGGGACAGATAGAGAGGGAAAGAGAGAATCCCAAGCAGGCTCCTCGCCATCAGCACAGAGTATAACGCGGGACTCAGTCCCATGAACTGTGAGATCATGACGTAAGTGAAAATCAAGAGTCAGGTGCTTAACCAACTGACCCACCCAGGCGCCCCAGTCACTATGTGTTTTTATTTTTTATTTTATTTTTTTTTTCAATATATGAAGTTTATTGTCAAATTGGTTTCCATACAACACCCAGTGCTCATCCCAAAAGGTGCCCTCCTCAATACCCGTCACCAACCCTCCCCACCCTCCCACCCCCCATCAACCCTCAGTTTGTTCTCAGTTTTTAAGAGTCTCTTATGCTTTGGCTCTCTCCCACTCTAACCTCTTTTTTTTTTTCCTTCCCCTCCCCCATGGATTTCTGTTAAGTTTCTCAGGATCCACATAAGAGTGAAACCATATGGTATCTGTCTTTCTCTGTATGGCTTATTTCACTTCGCATCACACTCTCCAATTCCATCCATGTTGCTACAAAGGGCCATATTTCATTCTTTCTCATTGCCACATAGTACTCCATTGAGTATATAAACCACAATTTCTTTATCCATTCATCAGTGGATGGACATTTAGGCTCTTTCCATAATTTGGCTATTGTTGAGAGGGCTGCTATAAACATTGGGGTACAAGTGCCCCTATGCATCAGTACTCCTGTATCCCTTGGGTAAATTCCTAGCAGTGCTATTGCTGGGTCATAAGGTAGATGTATTTTTAATTTTTTGAGGAACCTCCACACTGTTTTCCAGAGCAGCTGCACCAATTTGCATTCCCACCAACAGTGCAAGAGGGTTCCCGTTTCTCCACATCCTCTCCAGCATCTATAGTCTCCTGATTTGTTCATTTTGGCCACTCTGACTGGCGTGAGGTAATATCTCAGTGTGGTTTTGATTTGTATTTCCCTGATGAGGAGCAACGTTGAGCATCTTTTCCTGTGCCTGTTGGCCATATGGATGTCTTCTTTAGAGAAGTGTCTGTTCATGTTTTCTGCCCATTTCTTCACTGGGTTATTTGTTCTTCATGTGTGGAGTTTGGTGAGCTCTTTATAGATTTTGGATACTAGCCCTTTGTCCAATATGTCATTTGCAAATATCTGTTCCCATTCCGTTGGTTGCCTTTTAGTTTTGTTGATTGTTTCCTTTGCTGTGCAGAAGCTTTTTATCTTCATAAGGTCCCAGTAGTTCATTTTTGCTTTTAATTCCCTTGCCTTTGGGGATGTGTCAAGTAAGAAATTGCTATGGCTGAGGTCAGAGAGGTCTTTTCCTGCTTTCTCCTCTAGGGTTTTGATGGTTTCCTGTCTCACACTCAGGTCCTTTATCCATTTTGAGCTGATTTTTGTGAATGGTGTGAGAAAGTGGTTTAGTTTCAATCTTCTGCATGTTGCTGTCCAGTTCTCCAAGCACCATTTGTTAAAGAGACTATCTTTTTTCCATTGGATATTCTTTCCTGCTTTGCCAAAGATTAGTTGGCCATACGTTTGTGGGTCTAGTTCTGGGGTTTCTATTCCATTCCATTGGTCTATGTGTCTGTTTTTGTGCCAATACCATGCTGTCTTGATGATTACAGCTTTGTAGTAGAGGCTAAAGTCTGGGATTGTGATGCCTCCTGCTTTGGTCTTCATCTTCAAAATTACTTTGGCTATTCAGGGCCTTTTGTGGTTCCATATGAATTTTAGGACTGCTTGTTCTAGCTTCGAGAAGAATGCTGGTGCAATTTTGATTGGGATTGCACTGAATGTGTAGATAGCTTTGGGTAGTATTGACATTTTGACAATATTTATTCTTCCAATCCATGAGCAGGGAATGTTTTTCCATTTCTTTATATCTTCTTAAATTTCCTTCATAAGCTTTCTATAGTTTTCAGCATACAGATCTTTTACATCTTTGGTTAGATTTATTCCTAGGTATTTTATGCTTCTTGGTGCAATTGTGAATGGGATCAGTTTCTTTATTTGTCTTTCTGTTGCTTCATTATTAGTGTATAAGAATGCAACTGATTTCTGTACATTGATTTTGTATCCTGCAACTTTGCTAAATTCATGTATCAGTTCTAGCAGACTTCTGGTGGAGTCTATCGGATTTTCCATGTATAATATATGTCATCTGCAAAAAGTGAAAGCTTAACTTCATCTTTGCCAATTTTGATGCCTTTGATTTCCTTTTGTTGTCTGATTGCTGATGCTAGAACTTCCAACACTATGTTAAACAACAGCGGTGAGAGTGGGCATCCCTGTCGTGTTCCTGATCTCAGGGAAAAAGCTCTCAGTTTTTCCCCATTGAGGATGATGTTAGCCGTGGGCTTTTCATAAATGGCTTTTATGATCTTTAAGTATGTTCCTTCTATCCCGACTTTCTCGAGGGTTTTTATTAAGAAAGGGTGCTGAATTTTGTCAAAGGCCTTTTCTGCATCGATTGACAGGATCATATGGTTCTTATCTTTGCTTTTATTAATGTGATGTATCACGTTGATTGATTTGTGAATGTTGAACCAGTCCTGCAGCCCAGGAATGAATCCCACTTGATCATGGTGAATAATTCTTTTTATATGCTGTTGAATTCGATTTGCTAGTATCTTATTGAGAATTTTTGCATCCATATTCATCAGGGATATTGGCCTATAGTTCTCTTTTTTTACTGGGTCTCTGTCTGGTTTAGGAATCAAAGTAATACTGGCTTCATAGAATGAGTCTGGAAGTTTTCCTTCCCTTTCTATTTTTTGGAATAGCTTGAGAAGGATAGGTATTATCTCTGCTTTAAATTTCTGGTAGAACTCCCCTGGGAAGCCATCTAGTCCTGGACTTTTATTTTTTGGGAGACTTTTGATGACTGATTCAATTTCTTCGCTGGTTATGCGTCTGTTCAAGCTATTTCCTCCTGATTGAGTTTTGGAAGCGTGTGGGTGTTTAGGAATTTGTCCATTTCATCCAGGTTGTCCAGTTTGTTGGCAGATAATTTTTCATGGTATTCCCTGATAATTGCTTGTACTTCTGAGGGATTGGTTGTAATAATTCCATTTTCATTCATGATTTTATCGATTTGGGTCATCTCCCTTTTCTTTTTGAGAAGCCTGGCTAGAGGTTTATCAATTTTGTTTATTTTTTCAAAAAAAAAAAAACTCTTGGTTTCGCTGATCTGCTCTACAATTTTTTTAGATTCTATATTGTTTATTTCTGCTCTGATCTTTATTATTTCTCTTCTTCTGCTGGATTTAGGCTGTCTTTGCTGTTCTGCTTCTAGTTCCTTTAGATGTGCTGTTAGATTTTGTATTGGGGATTTTTCTTTTTAAAAAAAAAAATTTTTTTTAACGTTTATTTATTTTTGAGACAGAGAGAGACAGAGCATGAACGGGGGAGGGTCAGAGAGAGAGGGAGACACAGAATCTGAAACAGGCTCCAGGCTCTGAGCTGTCAGCACAGAGCCCGATGCGGGGCTCGAACTCACGGACCGCGAGATCATGACCTGAACCGAAGTCGGCCGCTTAACCGACTGAGCCACCCAGGCGCCCCTGTATTGGGGATTTTTCTTGTTTCTTGAGATACGCCTGGATTGCATTGTATTTTCCTCTCAGGACTGCCTTCGCTGCATCCCAAAGCGTTTGGATTGTTGTATTTTCATTTTCTCTTGTTTCCATATATTTTTTAATTTCTTCTCTAATTGCCTGGTTGACCCACTCATTCTTTAGTAGGGTGTTCTTTAACCTCCATGCTTTTGGAGGTTTTCCAGACTTTTTCCTGTGGTTGATTTCAAGCTTCACAGCATTGTGGTCTGAAAGCATGCATGGTATCATCTCAATTCTTGTATACTTACGAAGGGCTGTTTTGTGACCCAGTATGTGATCTATCTTGGAGAATGTTCCATGTGCACTCGAGAAGAAAGTATACTCTGTTGCTTTGGGATGCAGAGTTCTAAATATATCTGTCAAGTCCATCTGATCCAATGTATCATCCAGGGTCCTTGTTTCTTTATTGACCGTGTGTCTAGATGATCTATCCATTTCTGTAAGTGGAGTGTTAAAGTCCCCTGCAATGACCACATTCTTATCAATAAGGTTGCTTATGTTTGTGAGTAATTGTTTTATATATTTGGGGGCTCCTGTATTCGGTGCATAGACATTTATAATTGTTAGCTCTTCCTGATGGATAGACCCTGTGATTATTATGTAATGCCCTTCTTCATCTCTTGTTACAGCCTTTAAAGTCTAGTTTGTCTGATATAAGTATGGCTACTCCAGCTTTCTTTTGACTTCCAGTGGCATGATAGTTTTCCATCCCCTCTCTCAATCTGAAGGTGTCTCAGGTCCAAAATGAGTCTCTTGTAGACAGCAAATAGATGGGTCTTGTTTTTTATCCATTCTGATACCTATGTCTTTTGGTTGGCGAATTTGGTCCATTTACATTCAGTGTTATTATAGAAATATATGGGTTTAGAGTCATTGTGATGTCCGTACGTTTCATGCTTATAGCGATGTCTCTGGCATTTTGTCTCACAGGATCCCCCTTAGGATCTCTTGTAGGGCTAGCTTAGTGGTGACAAATTCCTTCAGTTTTTGTTTGTTTGGGAAGACCTTTATCTCTCCTTCTATTCTAAATGACAGACTTGCTGGATAAAGGATTCTTGGCTGCATATTTTTTTCTGTTCATCACATTGAAGATCTCCTGCCATTCCTTTCTGGCCTGCCAAGTTTCAGTAGAGAGATCAGTCACGAGTCTTATAGGTCTCCCTTTATATGTTAGAGCACGTTTATCTCTAGCTGCTTTCAGAATTTTCTCTTTATCCTTGTATTTTGCCAGTTTCACTATGATACGTCATGCAGAAGATCGATTCAAGTTACGTCTGAAGGGAGTTCTCTGTGCCTCTTGGATTTCAATGCCTTTTTCCTTCCCCAGATCCGGGAAGTTCTCAGCTATTATTTCTTCAAGTACACCTTCAGCACCTTTCCCTCTCTCTTCCTCCCCTGGAATACCAATTATGCGTATATTATTTCTCTTTAGTGCATCACTTAGTTCTCTAATTTTCCCCTCATACTCCTGGATTTTTTTATCTTTTTCTCAGCTTCTTCTTTTTCCATAATTTTGTCTTCTAGTTCACCTATTCTCTCCTCTGCCTCTTCAATCCGAGCCGTAGTTGTCTCCATTTTATTTTGCAGTTCATTGATAGCATTTTTTAGCTCCTCCTGGCTATTCCTTAGTCCCTTGATCTCTGTAGCAAGAGATTCTCGGCTGTCCTTTATACTGTTTTCAAGCCCAGTGATTAATTTTATGACTATTATTCTAAATTCACTTTCTGTTATATTGTTTAAATCATTTTTGATCAGTTAGCTGCTGTTATTTCCTGGACGTTTTTCTGAGGGGAATTCTTCCATTTCGTCATTTTGGATAGTCCCTGGAGTGGTGCGGGACTGCAGGCACTTCCCCTGTGCTGTCTTGAATAACTTGCGTTGGTGGGCGGGCCGCAGTCAGACCTGATGTCTGCCCCCAGCGCACCGCTGGGGCCACAGTCGGACTGGTGAGTGCCTTCTCTTCCCCTCTCCTAGGGGCGGGATTCACTGCGGGGTGGCGTGGCCCGTCTGGGCTACTTGCACACTGCCAGGCTTGTGGTGCTGGTGATCTGGCGTATTAGCTGGGGTGGATCGGCAAGGTGCACAGGGGCGGGAGGGGCAGGCTCAGCTCGCTTTTGCTTTTCCTTTGGAGATCTGCTTCGGGAGGGGCCCTGAGGCACCGGGAGGGAGTCAGAGCCGTCGGAGGGATGGATCTGAAGAAGCACAGCGTTGGGTATTTGCCCGGTGCAAGCAAGTTCCCTGGCAGGAACCAGTTCCCTTTGGGATTTTGGCTGGGGGATGGGCGAGGGAGATGGCGCTGGCGAGAGCCTTTGTTCCCCGCCAAGCTGAGCTCTGTCGTCCGGGGCTCAACAACTGTCCCTCCTATTGTCCTGCAGCTCTCCCATTCTCTGAGCAGAGCTGTTAGCTTATAACCTTCCAGATGTCAAGTCCCACTTGCTGTCGGAACACACTCCGTCCGGTCCCTCCGCTTTTGCAAGCCAGACTCAGGGGCTCTGCTCGGCCGGCGGCCCGCCCCTCCGCCCCGGCTCCCTCCCGCCAGTCTGTGTAGTGTGCACCACCTTGCTGCCCTTCCTACCCTTTTCCGTGGGCCTCTCGTCTGCGCTTGGCTCCGGAGACTCCGTTCTGCTAGTCTTATGGCGGTTTTCTGGGTTATTTAGGCAGGTGTAGGTGGAATCTAAGTGATCAACAGGACGCGCGGTGAGCCCAGCATCCTCCTACGCCGCCATCTTCCCAGGATCCCACTATGTGTTTTTAAAGATCTATACTATGTGTGTTTTAATGATCTTGTATTAAAACAGATTTTAAAAAAATTGGGTGCCTGGGTGGCTCAATTGGTTAAGTGTCTGACTTACGCTCAGGTCATGATCTCATGGCTCATGGGTTCAAGCCCAGCATCAGGCTCTGGGCTGACAGCTCAGGGCCTGGAGCCTGCTTCAGATTCTATGTCTCCCTCTCTCTGCCCCTTCCCCAGCTCACACTCTGTCTCTCTCTCTCTCAAAAACAAACATTTAAAAAATTAATTAAAAAAAAACACAGCTCGCCCCTTGACTTTCCCAAAGTGGCCCTTGCACTCTAATTAAGACACTCATTTATTTTATCCACACCATATGGTCAGTGCAGTCTCTGGGCCTCTGTCCACTGTCTCTTCCTCTGGTCTGGAAAGCAATCAGTTTTGATCCATAATTTCCTTTAAGGTCTAGTCCAAGACTCACCTTCCCTAGGGAGCCTTTCCTCAGCAACCCTGACTCACACTGTGTCTCCAATCCTTGGGCCTACTCAGCACACATACCCAAAGTCATCTCTTCCTACTGCCCACCCCTTCCCCATTTCTACACATAGTACTGTGCTTCCAGCCTGCCAGCCTGTCCCTAACAAAACTGTGAGCATCTCACCCACAGATTCAGGCCTTTATATATCTTGACTCTCATTGAATGATTAGCATGGAGTCAGATCTATTTGATGAGTGAAAAAAAGACTACTTAGAAACTTTCTATTAGCTAGAGAAAATCAACCTTCAGAAATTACCCAAATTCTTCAAATCATAACATATAGCAGGACTAAAAATCCATTTGTCCAATTAATCTTGCCAGACTGAAGAAATTAAAGATTAGTATACAAAAAGAAAAGAAGAAAATATTCATTATTTATCTTCTCATGAGTTCAGATACAACATCTGTTTTCTTACAAATTTCCAAAAGAGGATCACACAGGCATCTTATGGTCTCACATCAACACAAGAAGGCCTACGTACCTACTGAAACTGACATTGTTAACCACCGCACCAAGCCAGACATTGTGTGAATTGTTTTAAGTGCATTATCTCAAATAACCAACATAACAATGCTGTGAAGAACCTCTCTGCTCCATACCCAGGAGTAGAGCGCATGATTGGACCATCATGGAATATATGATAGGGCCCTTCTGACTCAGTTTCCCAATGAACAAAATGAGAGCTATACTCTCACATGCTGCAGATCTTCTCTGATGAAATGAAACAGGGCCCTGATATAAGACCATCTCCTGGATATAAGGACAGCTAAGAGCAGCAGCATCCTATGCAGTCCACACTTGGGAAAAGACTTCCAGAAAATCTTGCATAGCAGAGAAAGGAGGAGACAGATTATTTTCAGCCTGAATAGAAGGCCTTCCCAAAGCCTTCCAGATATATCCTGAGGGACTTCAGGTGAGCTAGCCAGATGCCTTTGGAATGGCACCACGTAGGGAGTCCCCGCTCCTTGAAGAGTATAGGACATTTGTCCTTGAAATCCATCCACTCAGTTGTGAGGAAGCTTAAGCCACATGGAGAAGCCACATGGAGAAGCCACATGGAAGCCTTCTAGCCTTAGCTAAATCCCAGCTGACAGTCAATGTTAACATGACAGGAGCAGAAGAGGAGTGTCCTCCTGTCCCACCCAGGCTTGCCAGTAGTCTGAGGAGGAGGTGAGGATTTATGGTCTGAGGCTGCCCACCAAGGTGGACACCAGCTCTCTACTTTCTTATCAGCTGGGACGAGACATCCCACCCTGCGTGTCACACCCCCCAACCTCTGTATACCAAGAGGAAGGGATTGACCATGGTCAATGGCCTTCAACAAGTCTAGCTCCATGACAATGGAACCCAAGTGTGACCAGAACCCACACTGATCTCACAGAAAGTGGTGGTCCACCTACTTCAGAATCGAGAACAAAATAGAGTGTGGGCCTTTGAGTGTTGGAAAACTTCCTTGAAAGTTCATCTAGAAGATGCACACAAGAAAGTCACATATTTTATTGGACCAAGGAAAACCATGCCAGGTAGAAAGGAAGGCCCTGGTGGTACCTGGCTGGCTCAGTCAGTAAAGCATGTGACTCTTGATCTCAGGGTTGTGAGGTTGAGCCCCAAATTGGGTGTAGAGATTACTTAAAAATAAAATCTTAAAAAGAGAGAGAAAGAACAAGAGGAGTTAAGATGGCAGAGTAGTCAGGGGACCCTGGGCTTGCCTCGTTCCTTGAACATAGCTAAGTCGACATGAAATAATTTTGAACATCTTGGAAATTAAGGATTAATCCTGAGGATCAAGAGAACAATCTGCATAATTAGAGAGACAGAACCTGTCAGGTGAACTGGAAGAGAGAAAAGCCTTGCTGCCACAGAAGGTAGGGAGCCCTTCTCACAGAAAGGAGGAGAGAGTAGGAGACAGAGCACTGCATCTGGTTTTTGCAAGAAAAGCACTCCCCCAAAACCAATGACTGGGGAATCGGGAGGAACATACTACTGCAAGTTTTTGCAAACACTGGAGTTCAAATTCTGAAGGTTTTGAAGTCTGTGCCATTCATTGGAGTTGATCCGGGCAGGTGGTGATGCTCCTGGGGAAGAGGGCAGAGGCCCAGGAGTGGATAGCAGACAGCATAGTGTGGGAATTCCCTGGGTCACCCCAGGAGAGAACATTCCGCTTCCTGGAACGCAGTTGGAAGAAGTTAGATTACCTCTCCAAGGACAAAAGACCCAGCTGGCCTCTTTGAGCAGCCGTTCAACAGCAGGGGACAGAGGCATGTGCAGAGTGCGGATAACCTGATCTGCAACTTTTTACTGGGCTTCACCATAAACTCCAGGCAACTGTGCAGCCAAGGGACTGCTTTTCTGGGACAGAATGGCACCAGGTGCAGCATTGTAAGGTTCTCCTCGAGAGCGGGGAGTGGGTCTGAGCCTTGACAGGTCCTTTAAGATTTGGAGTTTTGGGGGTGCCTCCCAAAACTTTTTGGTGGTTCAGTCAGCTAAACATCCAACTCTTGATTTCAGCTCAGGTCATGATGATTCGTGGGATCAAGCCCTGCCTGCTTCAGGCTCCACGCTGACAGTGTAGAGCCTGTTTGGGATATTCCCTCTCTCTCTCTCTCTCCCTCTTTCTCTCTCTTTCTCAGATAAATTAATTAATTTTAAAAAAAGATTTGCAGTTTTGAATCCCAGCTGCACATCAAAGACAAAACACACGAGAGCTGTGGCTCCGGGAATGTTGATGGCGCGGGCACAGACGGGTTGAGGGCAGGGATCTGACAAAAGCCTGGGACACAGGAGAAGAGACTGTTTACTTATCTGTGAGGGTTTCCTTAACAGCGGAGAGTGCAAGCTCCCCACCCCAGGACAAGAGAGCAGGGTGATGCCATCTTCCCCTGCCCACCAGCATGGTTGGACTTCAGTGAGCAACATGGCACCCCCCCCCCCTTGGAGGCTGGGGTCCTTACACCATACCTCACCCCCACATGTGTCCTGCAGGGGCATCTTTACTAGGGCAGGTCTGTGAGCCAGTGCAGCAGGCCTTGCCTCCAGAGGACCAACACAGGCACCCCACATTAACCAAGTCTACTGACCACAGAGTGCTCCAAAGCATCAGCTTCAGCTCTAGTAGAAATAGGACTAGGATTTTTTAAATTTTAATGCTTTTCTTTTCTTTGGAATCAGGCTTATAGTTTTTTTTATTGTTTGTTTCCTTTTTTCATTTTTTGATCAGGCTTTTCTTTCTTTCTTTCTTTCTTTTTCTTTGTAAACAGGCTTATAATTTTTTGTTTGTCTATTTGGTTTTTTGTACCTTTTCCTTTTCTCCTTTTTGCATCAGGCTTTTTTTTATTTATTTATTTTGATAGAGAGAATGAGCAGGGGAGGGGGACAGAGAATCCAAAGCAGGCTCTGCACTGACAGCAGAGAGCCTGATGTGGGGCTTGAACTCATGAGTGGTGAGATCATGACTTGAGCTGAAGTTGGGCGCTTAATCAACCAAGCCACCCAGGTGCTCCAGGCTTTTTTTTTCTTAATCAGGCTTATTTAAACAAATAAAAGCATACCTAGTTAAAGGTTCAAATATTCCACACTGCAAACAAGGAAGAACTCTGCAGAGAACTGAGCTGGGGGAAACAACAGTCAAATAACAATAGGATAATGTACACAGCATATACCAAAAACACTTTCTGAAGCACCAAGCCCTGGATAGTGTGTGACTCCTTCTTAATATAGCAGTACTCTTAGGAGCAGGAAACATAACAAGCTTTCATAACATGCAAAAGACGGAAGCCAAGACAAAACGATAAGAGGAGGAATTCTCCCCCAAAGAAAGATTAAGAAGAAAACATAGCCAGGGATTTGCTCAAAACAGATATAAGCAATATATCTGAACAAGAATTTAGAACAATAATCATAAGAATAATAGCTGGGATTAAGAAAAGCACAGAAGACAACAGAGAAATCCTTGCTGCAGAGATAAAAGACCTAGAAACTAGTGAGGCTGAAATTTAAAAATGCTATAACAAAGACGCAAAACTGAATGGATGACATCACACCAACGATGCAAGTACCAGAGGAGCTAATTAGGTGATAGAGAAGATAAAATTATGGAAAATAATGAAGGTGAAAAGAAGAGGGAAAGAAAACTATTAAATCATGAATACAGACATAGGGAACTAAGCAATTCTATAAAGTGAAATAATATCCCTATCATAGGAGTCCCAGAAGAAGAAAAGCATTAAAAAGGGGCAGGTTTAGCCACTCTGGAAAACAATGTGGAGGTTCCTCAAAAAATTAAAAATAGACCTACCCTATGACCCAGCAATAGCACTGCTAGGAATTTACCCAAGGGATATAGGAGTACTGATGCATAGGGGCACTTGTACCCCAATGTTTATAGCAGCCCTCTCAACAATAGTCAAATTATGGAAAGAGCCTAAATGTCCAACAACTGATGAATGGATAAAGAAACTGTGGTTTATATACACAATGGAGTACTACGTGGCAATGAGAAAGAACGAAATATGGCCCTTTGTAGCAACATGGATGGAACTGGAGAGTGTGATGCTAAGTGAAATAAGCCATACAGAGAAAGACAGATACCATATGTTTTCACTCTTATGTGGATCCTGAGAAACTTAACAGAAACCCATGGGGGAGGGGAAGGAAAAAAAAAAGAGGTTAGAGTGGAAGAGAGCCAAAGCATAAGAGACTCTTAAAAACTGAGAACAAACTGAGGGTTGATGGGGGGTGGGAGGGAGGGGAGGGTGGATGATGGGTATTGAGGAAGGCACCTTTTGGGATGAGCACTGGGTGTTGTATGGAAACCAATCTGACAATAAACTTCATATATTGAAAAAAAATAAAATTAAATAAATAAATAAATAAATAAAAATAAAAAGGGGCAGGTTTATTTGAACCAATTATAGTTGAGAACTTTTTAAAAAAAATTTTTAACATTTATTTATTTTTGAGAGACAGAGCACAAGTAAGGGAGGGAAAGAGAGAGAGGGAGACACAGAATCCAAAGCAGGTTCCAGACTGTGAGCTGTCAACATTGAGCCCAACATGGGGCTCAAACTCACAAACCATGAGAACATGACCTGAGCTGAAGGTAGATGCTTACCTGACTGAGCCACCCAGGTGTCCCATGGCTGAGAACTTCTAATCTGAGGAAGGAACAGGCATTCAAGTCCAAGAGGCACAGAGAACTCTCCTCAAAATCAACAAGAACAGGTCAACACTAAAACGTATCATAGTAAAACTTGCAAAGTACAAAGACAAAGAAAGAATTGTGAAAGCAGTTAGGGGTGAAAGGTCCTTAACCTACACAGGAAAACACATAAGGTTAGCAGCAGAAATGTCTACAGAAACATGGCAGGCCAGAAGGGAGTGGCATGATATATTCAATGTGCTAACTGGGAAAAATATGCAGTCAAGAATACTTTATCCTGCAAGGCTGTCATTCAGAACAGGAGAGATAAAGTTTCCAAGACAAAGCAAAAACTAAAGGATTTCATGAACACTAAAGCAGCTCTGCAAGAATTATTAAAGAGGACTCTTTGAGTGGGAAAGAAAGACCAAAAGTAACAAAGACTAGAAAGGAACAGAGACAGAAAGAGTGACTTTACAGGTAATACAATGCCACTAAATACATATCTATCAATAATTACTCTGAGTGTTAATGGACTAAATGCTCTAAACAAAAGACATAGGGCATCAGAATGGATAAAAAAGACCCATCAATATACTGCTTACAATAGACTCATTTAGACCCAAAAACACCTCCAGATTGAAAGTGATGGGGTGGAAAACAATTAATTATGCTAATGGACATCAAAAGAAAGCTGGAATAGCCATACTTGTATCAGAAAAACTAGATTTTAAACCAAAGACTGTAATAAGAGATGAAAAAGGGCACTATATCATAATAAAGGGGTCTATCCAACAAGATATAACAACTGTAAATATTTATGCCCCAAACCTGAAACAGCCAAATATGTAAATCAATTAACAAACTTAAAGAAACAGTAATAATACAGTAATAAAAATGATAATAATACAGTAATAGCAGGAGACTTTAACACCCCACTTATAGAAATGAACAGATCATCTGAGCAAAAGATCAACAAGGAAACAATGGCTTTGAATGACACACTGGACCAGATGGACTTAATACATATATTCAGAGCATTTCATCCTAAAGCAGCAGGATACACATTCTTTTCTAATGCACATGGAACTTTATCCTGATCAAAACACATACTGGATCACAAATCAGGCTCCAACCAGTACAAGAAGACTGAGATCATACCATGCATATTTTCAAACCACAATAATATGAAACTTGAAGTCAATCACAAAAACAAACAAACAAAAAAATTGGGAAGACCAAAAATACATGGAGGTTAAAGAACATCCTACCAAAGAACAAATGGGCTAACCGGGATATTAAAGAAGAAATTTAAAAATACATGGAAGCAAATGAAAATGAAAACACCATAATCCAAAACCTTTGGAATGCAGCAAAGGTGGTCCTAAGGGGGAAGTATAGAGCAAAACAGGTTCTCTTCAAGAAGCAAGAAAAGTCTCAAATATACAATCCAACCTTACAGCTAAAGGAGCTGGAAAAAGAACAGCAAATGAAACCCAAAACCACCAAAAGAAGGGAAATAATAAAGATTAAAGCAGAAATCAATGATATAGAAGCCTCCCCCCCCCCCCAACAAATAGAACAGATCAATGAAGCTAGGAGCTGGTTCATTGAAAGAATTAACAAAATTCATAAACCTCTAGCCTTATCAAAAAGAAAAGAGTGTTCAAAAAGAAAAGAGAAAGAACCCAAATAAATAAAATCATAAATGAAAGAGGGAAGATCACAACCAACACAGAAATACAAACAATTATAAAAGAATATTATGAGCAATTATATGCCAACAAATTGGGCAATCTGGAAGAAATGGACAAACTGCTAGAAACATATAAACTACCAAAACTGAAACAGAAAGGAACAGAAAATTTGAACAGATGCATAACCAGCAAAGAAATTGAATCAATAATCAAAAATATCCCAACAAACAAGAGTCCAGGGCTAGATGGCTTCCCAAGAAATTTCGACCAAACATTTAAAAAGGAATTAATACCTATTCTTCTAAATATATTCTAAAAAACAGGGGTGCCTCAGTGTCTCAGTCAGTTAAGTGTCAAAATCTTTATTTCAGCTTGGGTAATGATCTCACGGTTTGTGGTTCAAGACCTGCACTGGGCTCTATGCTGACAGTATGGAGCCTGGTTGGGATTCTCTCTCTCTTCTGCTCTCTACCCCTCCCCCACTCACGCTGTCTCTGTCTCCTAAAATAAACTTAAATTTAAAAATTAAGACTATTAAAAAAAAACAGATATGGCAGTAAAACTTCCAAATTCATTCTATAAAGCCAGAATTACCGTGATTGCAAAACCAGACAAAGATTTCACTAAAAAAGAGAATTACAGACCAACATCCCTGATTAACATGGATGCAAAAATTCTCAACAAGACACTAGCAAATTGAATCCAACAGTTTAAAAGAATTATTCACCAGAATCAAGTAGGATTTGATTTGCTCCTTGGGCTGCAGGGGTGGTTCACTACCTACAAATCAATCAACATGCTACACCACATTAATAAAAAGGATAAGAACCATATGATTCTCTCAGTAGATGCAGAAAAAAAATTTGACAAAATACAGCAACTTTCTTTTTAAAAAACCCTAAGCAGCGTGCCTGGGTGGCTCAGTCAGTTGAGTGACTGACTTCGCCTCAGGTCATGATCTCACGGTTTATGAGTTCAAGCCCTGTGTCAGGCTCTGTGCTGACAGCTCAGAGCCTGGAGCCTGCCTCTGATTCTGTGTCTCCCTCTCTCTCTGCCCCTCCCCGACTCATGCTCTGTCTCTCTTTGTCTCAGAAATAAGTAAACATTAAAAAGAAATTTTTTTTAAACCCTCAAGAATGTAGAGATAGAAGGAACTTACCTAAACTTCATAAAGGTCATATACGAAAGACCCACAGCTAGTATTATCCTCAATGGGGAAAAACTCTCAGTTTTCCAAAACAGGGATGTCTACTCTCACCACTATTGTTCAACATAGTAGCGGAAGCCCTAGCCTCAGCAATCAGACAACAAAAAGATATCAAGGGCATCCAAACTGGCAAAGAAGAAGTCAAACTTTTCACTCTTCACAGATGACATGATACTCTATGTGGAAAACCCAAAAGACTCCACCAAAAAACTGCTAGAAGTGATATATGAATTCAGCAAAGTCACAGGATATAAAAGCAACTACAGAAATCTGTGGCATTTCTATACACCAATAATGAAGCAGCAAAAAAAGAAATCAAGGAATTTATGCCATTTACTACTGCACCAAAACCAGTAAGACATGTAGGAATAAACCTAACCAAAGAGGTAAAAGATCTGTACTCTAAAACTTATAGAACACTTATGAAAGAAATTGAAGAAGACAGAATGAAACGGAAAAACATGCAATGCTCATGGATTGGAAAAACAAATACTGTTGAAATGTCTATACTATCCAAAGCATCTACACATTCAATGTAATCCATATCAAAATAACACCAGAATTCACCACAAAGCTAGAACAAACAAATCTAAAATGTGTACGGAATCAGAAAAGACCCTGAATAGCCAAAGTAAGTTTAAAAACAAAAGGAAAGTGGGAGTCATCACAATTTCAGACTTCAAGCTGTATTACAAAGCTATAATCATCAAGATAGTATGGTACTGGCACAAAAACAGACTCAAAGATCAAGAGAACAGAATAGAGAACCCAGAAACAGACCCACAAATATATGGCTAACTAATCTTTGATAAAGAAGGAAAGAGTATCCAATGGAAAAAATACAGTGTCTTCAGCAAATTGTCCTGGGAAAACTGCAGAAGAATGAAACTTGACCACTTTCTTACACTGTACACAAAAATAAACTAAAAATGGATGAAATACCTAAAGGTGAGACAGGAAACCATCAAAATCCTAGAATAGAACACAGGCAGCAACCTCTATAACTTTGGCCATAGCAACTTCTTACTAGACACATCTCTGGGGACAAGAGAAATAAAAGCAAAAATGAACTACTAAAAGGCAGCCTATGGAATGGGAGAAGATATTTGCAAAGATAATGGGTTAGGACACAAAATTTATAAAGAACTTGTCAAATTTAACACCCAAAAAATAAATAATCCAGTTAAGAAATGAGCAGAAGACATGAAAAGACATTTCTCCAAAGAAGATATACAAATGGCGTAACAGACATAAGAAGAAAAAAAAAAAAAACTCAACATCACTCATCATCAGGGAAACACAAATTAAAACCATGACATACCACCTCAAACCTGTCAGAATGGCTAAAATCAACAACTCAGGAAACAACAGATGTTGGCAAGGATGCGGAGAAAGGGAACCCTCTTGTGCTATTGCTGGGAATGCAAACTGGTGCAGCCATTCTGGAAACAGTATGGAGGTTCATCACAAAATTAAAAATAGAATTATCCTACAACCTAGCAACTGCAGTACTAGGTATTTATCCAATGGATACAAAAATACAGATTGGAAGGGGTACATGCACCACAATGTTTACAGCAGCATTATCACAATAATAGCCAAACTATGGAAAGAGCCCAAGTGTACATCAACTGATGAATGGATAAAGAAGCTGTAGTGTGTGTATGTCTATGTGTGTGTGTGTGTGTGTGTATGTATGTATATATATGTATATATATATATACACACACACACATATATGTGTGTATATATGTATATGATGATATTACTCAGCCATCAAAAAGAATGAAATCTTGCCATTTACAATGACATGGATGGAACTACAGTGTATTAGTCTAAGTGAAATAAGTCAGTCAGAAAAAGACAAATACCCTATGATTTCACTCATATGTGGAATCTAAAACAAAACAGTTGAACATAATAGAAGGGAAGGAAAAATAAAGTAAGATTAAAATAGGAGGCAAACCATAAAAGACTCTGAATTACAGAGAACAAACTGAGAGCTGCTGCAGGGGAGGTGGGTGGGGGATGCGCTAAAAAGGTGATGAGCATTAAGGAGGGTACTTATTGGAATAGGCACTGGGTGTTATATGTAAGCAATGAATCACTAAATTCTACTCCTGAAATCAATACTACAATATATGTTAACTAACTAGAACTTAAATAAAATCTTGGAAGGAAAAAACAAAAGAAAAGAAAAGAAGACCCTTTTATTTTTCTTTATTCAGAAAAATAATCTGAATGTCTTCTCACCAAAAATAAAAATAAAAATAAATTTTAAAAAATCCAGCAATCCCTATCAAAATAACACCAGTGTTCTTCACAGAGCTAGAACAAACAATCCTAAAATTTGTATGGAACCAGAAAAGATCCCAAATAGCCAAAGCAATCTTGAAAAAGAAAACCAAGGCCAGAGGCATCACAATCCTAGACTTCAAGATGTATTGCAAAGCTGTCACCATCAAGACAGTATGGTACTGGCACAAAAACAGACACTCAGATCAAAGGAAAAGAAAAGAGAACCCAGAAACGGACCCACAAACATATGGCCAACTAATCTTTGACAAAGCAGGAAAGAATATGCAACAGAATAAAGACAATCTCTTCAGCAAATGGTGATGGTAAAACTGGACAGCGACATGTAGAAAAATGAACCTGGACCACTTTCTTACACCATACACAAAAATAAACTCAAAATGGATGAAAGACCTAAACGTAAGACAGGAAGCCATCAAAATCCTCAAGGAGAAAGCAGGCAAAAACCTCTTTGACCTTGGCTGCAGCAACTTCTTACTCAACACGTCTCCGGAGACAAGGGAAACAAAAACAAAAATGAACTATTGGGACCTCAGCAAAATAAAAAGCTTCTGGGGCACCTGGGTGGCTCAGTTGGTTAAGCGTCCAACTTCGGCTCAGGTCATAATCTCACAGTATGTGGGTTCAAGTCCCGCATAGGGCTCTGTACTGACAGCTCATAGCCTGGAGCCTGCTTCGGATTCTGTGTCTCCCTCTCTCTCTGCCCCTCCTCTGCTCATGTTCTGTCTCTCGCTCTCAATAATAAATAAACGTTAAATAAATAAATAAATAAATAAATAAATAAATAAATAAATAAATAAATAAATAAAAACGCTTCTGCACAGTGAAGGAAACTATCAGCAAAACTAAAAGGCAACCGACGGAATGGGAGAAGATATTTGCAAACAGATAAAGGATTAGTATCCAAAATCTATAAACAACTTCTCAAACTCAACACCTAAAACACAAACAGTCCAGTAAAGAAATGGGCAGAAGACATGACTGGACACTTCTCCAATGAAGACCTCCAGATGGCTAACAGACACATGAAAAAAAACTCAACATCACTCATCATCAGGGAAATACAAATCAAAACCATGAGATACCACCTTGCACCTGTCAGAACGGCTAATATTAACAACTCAAGAAACAACAGGTGTTGGTGAGGGTGAGGAGAAAGAGGATCTCTTTTGCACTGCTGGTGGGAATGCAAACTGGTGCAGCCACTCTAGAAAACAGTAAGGAGTTTCCTCAAAAAATTAAAAATAGAACTACCCTACAACCCAGCAATTGCACTAGCAGGAATTTATCCAAGGGAAATAGGTGTGCTGTTTCGAAGGGGTACATGCACCCCAATGTTTAAAGCAGCACTATTACTGATATATATGTATGTATATATACATACAATGGTAAACGAAATTAGTCAGAGAAAGACAAATATATGACTTCACTCATATGAGGAATTTAAGATACAAAACAGATGAACATAAGGAAAGGAAAGAAAAATAATATAAAGATGGGGAGGAGGACAAAACATAAGAGACTCTTAAATAAAATATAGAGAACAGAGGGTTGCTGGAAGGGTTGAGGGAGGGGGGATGGGCTAAATGAGTAACGGGCATTAAGGAATCTACTCCTGAAATCATTGTTGCATTATATGCTACCTAACTTGGATGTAAATTAAAAAATTAATTAATTAATTTAAAAAATCTTTTAAAATCTAAACAGCATCATTATTTACATTTACTAAAAACTGTAATAATTCATCAACTGCATATATAATATTTTTACTAGTCATTTCTGTAGTTAAGTGTTGAGATTACCTTAAAGTTTTCCATATTATAAACGACACTATGATGAACTTTTACTGTATTTTGGATTATTTCTTTATGACAGATTCCTAAAAGTGGATGTCAGGTCAAAAGTTATAAACATTTTTATTTACTATGCCTGATATATATTATAAATCCATGATGAATTCTTCAATGTCTTTTGGCTCTAGGATATTAGAATTCAACAGCTAAGAAGTGGAATCCTCTCATGGTAAACATTTTTTAAGGCAGACAGTAATAGTACAGAATAGTAAGAAATAGTCAAGAAAGCATATTCTGGAATAGAACTGCCTGAGTTCAAATTCCAGTTCTATCACTTGCTAGATATGTACACATAAACAAATTACCAAATCCTTCTGAGACAACATACATACAGCACTGGGTCTGGACGTAGTAAGGGCTCAAAAATGTTAATCATTGTTGCCATTAGATTACTAAAAAAGAGATGAATTTGTAATTGAAAAAGCCAAGAATTATCTTCAAACAACAGTAAGAATAAACAAAAAAACAAATGACAATATAATACTCTTGTACCTATATTATAAATAAGCAGGTTCATTTACTGTGAATACTGTTCATACTACTGTGGTTATTACACATGAATAAAAATAAATATAATTCTGGGGTTTCTGGATGGCTCAATCAGTTAAGTGTCCAACTCTTGATCTCAGCTCAGGTCTTGATCTCAGGGTTATGAGTTCAAGCCCCATGTTTGGCTCTGCAATGGGCATGAAACATACATATAAACATACATGCATACATACATACGTACATACATGCTACCTTAACAAGTGCTTATTCTCTTTAAAACCTTTACATACACAGTCTCATTTAAGACTCACAACAATGCTGTATGGTGGTACTAATAATAATAACAGCAGCTAATACTTTCCAACTGTTTATTATGTGTCATTCATGGTTCTAGGTAATAACTTATTAATCACTATATAACCTATGAAATAGGGCTTTTCATTTTCCTATTACCCTCATTTTACAGACAATTCAATCAAGTTACACAGAGGTTAAATAACCTGTCCAACAATACAGAGCTAATAAGGTAGATGTCATTATGCCCATCCTGTAGATAAGAAAACTAAGACTTGGGATAATTACTTGTAAAGGTAGGTAACTAGGACAGGCTTTGAACCATTATCTGTCAGACTATCAAGTCACAGTCTTTTATTCTACAACTCTGTCACCTTTGTTTTGTTTTTTTAATGTTTATTTTTGAGAGAGAGAGAGAGAGAAAGAGAGAGAGGGAGCAGAGAGAGAGGGAGACAGAGAATCTGAAGCAGGCTCAAGGCTCTGAGCTGTCAGCACAGAGCCCAACACAGGGCTTGAACTCATGAACCATAAGATCATAACCTGAGCTGAAGTCGGACAACCTTTGAATGGATGCACTTATACAGAGAATGCCCTGCACAAGACAGCAAATGTTCAAAGTTGGCTTCCCTCATTCCTGCCTTCTTTTGCCATAAGCAGTGGTAAACTAGTGGTGTCATTTCAACATGTGTCTCTAAGAAGAATATAATTGGGAAGGCAAGCCTAACACAAAAGCCCATATAATGAAGTGTGCCCCTTAAATGGATTCTCTCTCTCCTGAGGCATTCTCTGCTGCAGCCCTAGCATGCATCCCTGAGAGTTTCTAATGCCTACCTTTAGGATACTTGGCAATTCCTAATGAGGTGCTTTTGGCAAACTTCTTCAAAGGATTGTTTGAACATAGGCTAGAGAAGTCTCCCATTTCCCAGTGCCTCAGAATGCCCTCAAAATTCTTATCAGTGGGAGAAACAAATTTGCATGAAGCCTCCCAAAACACCTTGAAAAAACTCATTTTCAAAGGGACTGAACCCACAGGAAGAAACCTGGATTGAAGTCCTAAGCTTGAATACACTGATTGTTTAATCATGGACAAATTATTTCCCTTCTCTGTGCCTCAATTTCCTCTTCTGTAAAGAGAAGCTGGATTAGCTGGCTTTCCAGAGGTACTAGAGCTCTGATTCAAGGAATGAGAGGAAAGTGAGCTTGGAGTCTATAGCACTGAAATCCCAGGAGGGCAAGAGTTGTATGAAAGCCCAAAGCTCAGAAAAGATTTGCAACCATTAACCAAAACCTGCCAGGGCTGGATTAACTTCTACAGCAGGGGAAGTGCCCTGGGATTTTAATTTAAGAATGTGAGTCCTGTGAGAAATTATTTCATGTGGAGTTGAAGGATATTGTGGAGTGAGAGACGTAGGCAGTGGTAAAGGAATAAATCCTCTTCACCTTTGCAAGGCAGAGCAAAGCAGCATCCAAATCCCTTTCCTACTTGTTTTCCCTATGCTAAAGACAGGAGCAAAGATAGGATCCTGCTGCCACCTTGTGGCACACTGGGCAGTTTAGAAAGAAGGGTTTACTTAATCTGAGTTCCCCAGATTTCCCCAGGTTTCCCTCAGGAAACCTCCCTTATAATTACACAGAGCTTGAAGACTCACAGAAACACTTTCAACCCTATTATCTCATCTCATTCTCACAACAACTATGTAGAGTAGCAGAAGGGAAGTTAAACTCCATTTTACAATGGAAGAAACCGAAGCACAGACCAACTACGACACTTGCCTAAAGTCACAGTTAGTAACTGGCAATCAGGATGGGCACTCACACCTCCTGACTCTAAATCAGGCGATTCGTTGAGGATGAAACAGGTTTAGATATGCTCTAGGACTAGGAATTTGAGAGAGGGAGCCTTACAAAGAGGAAAGCTTAATTTCTTCTACAGATGAAACTGGCCAAAATCCCTAATTAGACTGCATGGCTACAGAAAAAAAGCATCCAAATAAGCCTGAATTCCTGACTTCCTTCCTAAGTTTGCAGATTCTTGGTTAACATCTCTAAGCCTCTCCAGCTGCTCTGCCTCCCTCAGCTCCCCAGCCCAGACTACCCATGGAGCTCACGACTTATTTACAGCTAAATGCTGAATACCAAATGGATCCTAGGCAAGGAAGCCACAACACCCAGAAATCAGCAAGAACTACTGGGAGTGCTGTTCTATCCCAGGGTTACAGTTCATTGTATTTGAGACTCCGCCCAAATTTTCTTACAAGTTTTAGAGGGAAGCCCAGTTGGCTTGCCCCATAATGATGTCATGCTCACTGAAACCTGAGGGGCAATGCTGTGGTTGTATGATTTTTCAACGGGCATATGAGTATGATCTGAAATTAATCTGACAGTTTCCAATTGCTCCAAGGCAACCATAACTTATTTGACACAGAATTGCAAAGTCCAGTGCCTATACTTTCCACCACCCATAAGTATCCCTTTAGTTTCACTCATTCATTCATTCCCTAAGTGAATAGTGCACATTTCACTAAATGAGAAGGGTACTGCGATAAGCCCTTCGATAAGGACTTTGTTGCCTAATGGTGAAGAGAGGGAAATAGGTAAAGAACATAATTATAATTATGTGAGATGCAAGTATTAAGTGTTTGAGGGTTAAGAGAAAAATAAGAGTTTTTCTCGCTTGGGGTTAGAAGACTAGGGATAAGAAGTGGATAAAGAACTAATTCATGGATATTTAACACATAAAACCCTTCACAGTCTGGCCTTTACAAACCCTCCCTGCCTTCTCTTCTGCTACTACTTTGCTCTCACCCTACCATATTCTGAACCCAAGTTTTCTTCAGTACTTTAAGGATTAAGAGTTAGGCTTAACTCTTAATCAGACAGATCTGGACTCTAATCCCAGCTCTGACACATTAAACAACGTTGGGCAAGTGATGCAATTTCTCGAAGCCTCAGTTTCCTGATCTGTAAATTGGAGAGTATAGTAAGACTCATTTTCAAAGGTTTTTGTGAGAGTCAAGTGATATACATGTATGCAAAGCACCTAGATTTGTGCCTGACATGTAGTAAAGACTTAATAAATAGTAAATGATATGGTTCATTATCTCTCTGCCTTTGATCATGTTTCCTTTGCCTGAGATTCCCTTTACCTTCTCAAATTGTTTTATCCGTATTTCTCCTTTAGAACCATCACAAAAGTCTTTTTTCTTGAGTGCCTTATGCTTTGCCAGCTGTTTCCCAATGAGTGCTCAGAACCTTGGTTCACATCACCTTTACTGTATTTATGGGATACCAATTTGTATTTGTTGTATGTCTTTCAGATATGTGAGGCTCCGGAGGGCAGAAGCTAGCTAGGTCTTCCCCATTCTGCCCTAGCACCTAGCACAGTATATGACTCATGGTACTACTAGAAAAATTATTGTTGAATAAAAATTATGTCTCAGCTGAACCTTAAATAAATAAATAAATAGGAATTAAAGCATATCTTTGGATGGTCTTTTGAATGTGAATACTAACTTATTAATGCTGTACATGAAATCATTGAAACCCACTAGAACTGATTACCAAGGATTAACCTTTAATACAAACTGACAGCACCAAAGTGGGTCAAAATTTCATTAGGAGAGGTTGGAGGTGGATGCATGGATAAATGGAAGGATTGGAAGGATCCTGGATCCCAGGTGGTGGCTCAGAAAATGGGTGCAGGCCCTCCTTGGGTAGGGGTATTCAATGAGGATGGGAAAGGAATCACTTTATGACTAAAGTAGGCTCTCTGTTCCTCCCTGTTAGACAGCTGCATCTTCTGGCACAGTGCCAGCTGCATCCCTGAGACACACTGGCGGAAGTCAGAGTAAACAGACTCGACGGTACTGGGCCTGAGGTCACCAGGGCTGCTTTGAACTCAGGCAAACTGAATACTGTCACCACAAATTACCCCTTCATTGACCTCAACTACATGGTTTGTATGTTCCAGAAAGAATCCACCTACAGAAAATTCAACAGAAGTCAAGGCTGAGAACAGGAAACTTGTCATCAATGGAAAGCCCATCTCCATCTTCCAGAAGAGAGATCCCGTCAACATCAAATAGGGTAATGCTGGTGCTGAGTATATTGTGGAGTCCATGGGGTCTTCACCACCATGTAGAAGGGTAAAGGGTGGGGCCAAGAAGGTCATCATCTCTGCCCCTTCTGCTAATGCCTCCAAGTCTGTGACAGGCATGAACCATGAGAAGAATGATAACTCCCTCAAGATTGTCAGCAATGCCTCCTGCACCATCAACTGCTTGGCCCGTCTGATCAAGATCATCCATGACAACTTTGGCCTCATGGAGGGACTCATGACCATAGTCCATGCTATCACTGCTACTCAGAAGACCATGGACGACAGCTCTGGGAAGCTGTGGTGTGATGTCCAAGGGGCTGCCCAGAACATCATTCCTGCTTCTACTGGTGTTGCCAGAACTTAATGGGAAGCTCATTGGCATGGCCTTCTGTGTATCCACCCTCACCATGTCAGTCTTGGATCTGACCTACCACCTGGACAAAGCTGCCAAAAACAAGGTGATGAAGCAGGCATTGGAGGTCCCCTGCAAGGGCATCCTGAGTTAAACTGAGGACCAGGTTGTTTCCTGCAACTTTAACAGTGACACCCACTCTTCCACTTTAATGCTGGGGGTGGCACTGCTCTCAGTGACGATTTTGTCAAGCTCATTTCCTGGTATGACAATGAATTTGGCTACAGCAACCAGACGGTGAACGTTATGGTCCACACGGCCTTCAAGGAGTAAGAGTTCCCTACACCACCAGTCCCAGAGAAAGCAAGAGGAAGAAAGAGGCCCTAAGCTGCTGGAGAGTCCTTGCTCCAATTCATTCCCCCAACAAACTAAGAATCTCCCAAATTCTACAGCTTCCATCCCAGACCCCCTGAAGAAGATGAGGGGCCTAGGAAGGCCTACCTTCTCACATACCATCAATAAAGTACCCAGAACATCCCCCCCCCCAACCAAAAAAAGAGTGGGTAAGAGAGATTCAAGGATGGAAAAAGAGGAAGATAAAAAACAAACATCACAATTTTTCCATTAAGGTCCTAAGAGGAAGGCAGTGCCTTGTACATGTACCTATCATGTATAAGGTCATCTAAAGGAAGGGATATGACATAATTTCTGAATACTTATGAAAAATTACAGGGGATGCAAATAAACAGGATCGTACATTCATAACATGGATAAAATTCAATTACAGAAATAGAATACAGAAATGACAGCATAGAGTAGACAAAGATATTCAAACAGCTATTATAAATATGCTTTACTTGTTAAAGTGATAGAAGAAAACATGAGTATAACAAGGAGAGAAAATAGAAGACCTCTAAAAGGGTCAGTCTGTAGATTAGAGCTTTCTGACTGTTCATAATGAAACCCTTCTTTACCTGCTGAGAAGCAACCTTATCTGTCATCACAACAGAGAAAGAGTTCTCCAGATCCTTTTTATGTGCCATTATTTCCTTAAATATTTTTCTGGTGTCACTGCCCTTCTCCAGCTCCAATTACATGATATTGTCCCACAGCATACTGATGCTCTATTCATTGTTTTGCTTTGCTTTGCTTCAGTCTTTTTTCTCTGTGCTTTATTTTGGATAGTTTCTATTGTTATGCCTTCAAGTGTCTAATCTTTTCTTCTACTATGTCTAATCTATTAATCCCATCCAAAGTACTTCTCATCACAAATATTTTTAATTTCTAGATTTGGATCTTTTGTTTTGTATCTTCCATTTTCTCTCCTTGTTATACTCATGTTTTCTTCTATCACTTTAACAAGTAAAGCATATTTATAATAGCTGTTTGAATATCTTTGTCTACTCTATGCTGTCATTTCTGTATTCTATTTCTGTAATTGAATTTTATCCATGTTATGACTGTATGATCCTGCTTCTTTGCATGTCCTGTAATTTTTCATAAGAATCCAATTATCTCATTTGCCTTCCTTTAAAGATTACAATCATGTGATACCTGCTGTCCAATGCCTAAAATACTGTTCTATGTATCTTGCTGGGTTTTTTACTTGTTGAAGGTCCTTATACTCTATCATGGCTGGAAATGGAAGGCCTTGCAATCCTACATAAATTAATTCACTAAGCATCAATGATTGCTTACATCACAATGAAAGATATAATCAGAAATTATGTGCCTCCTGGCGACACATCATCATTTACGATGTAGTCCTGCAAAAAAGTATACATCAAATTTGAATCTGATCAAAACTCTAGATATAACTACCAATTTATAGGAAATACATAAAACAGAGGAATATCTTAAACTATACCACAGAGATACAATCAATAAAATCAAAATTTCAGAAAACTCTGTAGGACAAACAACTAGCTTTTTTGACAATTTAAATTACAAGAAAATTTAAAAGGTGGAAAGCAAGCTGTAGATGAAAAGACTTCAGATATAAAAATGTATTAGGCACCTGGCTGGCTCAGTTGTTAAGCATCTGACATCAGCTCAGTTCATGATCTCATGGCTCCTGAATTCAAGTCCCACATCTGGTGAGCTCATGTCCTACTTCAGGCAAGCACGTTCCCCACTTTGGGTAAAACATGAGCCCCACTTTGGGCGAGCCCTGCTTCTCTCTCTCTCTCTCTCTCCCTCTGCCCCTCCTGGGAGTCTCTCTGCCCCTTGCTCACTTGTGCTCTCTCTCTCTCTCCAAAAAAATACATACATATATATATAAATATATGTATGTATATATATTTATATATATATGTATGTATATACATATGTATGTATATATGTATGTATATATATTTATATATATATACACACACATACACACACACACACATACATACATACATTTATCAATGTATTATCATGTGTGGACCCTACCTGGATCCTTACTCAAGCAAATAAACGGTGAGAAAAAATTAGGACACTTACAAAACAATTGGAAATTTACATTCAAACTAGACAAACTAGTTGATGGTATTAAGGAATCATTATTAATTTTAGGTGTAGTAATGGTATTAGGATTATTTTTAAGTCATCTTTTAGAGAAACATTCTGGCAAATTTACAAGTGAAATCATATGATGTTTAATATTTGCTTCATATGAATATAATAGGGAACAAGTGGGTACAGATAAAATAAGACTGGCCACAAATAGGTAATCATAGAAGCTAACTGATACATATGTTTGAAAGTTTCTACTACAAAATAACTTAAAAATTGTTCAAGAGTTATAAAATTGAGATATGGATTCTAAATTTGGCTTGACATCATTCTGCTTCATCTCTCTCTATAAAATATGAAATATAAAACTTATCCCAATATACTTTCCATTATGTCCACTTATGAGCTATGTGATGTAGGGAAGTTACTTCATCTTTTAAGCCTCAGTTTAAAAAGTGATGAATGTAATAGCAAATTTTTAGGACTACTATATGGGTTAAATTAGGTAATATATGTTAAGCCCTTATCATAGTGCCTAGCACAAAGTAATTATCATCTATCATTATTATTATTATATCTTGATGCATCTAAGAGACACTAATGGTTGAATTCTGTATATAATTTTAAATCAAAGTACTCGATAGTTTATTTTCTTATCCCTTTCCTTTCCATATCCTTTCTGAAACTTCCCCTCTGAAATTCTATGGAACAATGTGCCCAACAGCATAAGCCAGGAGAGAAAGAGCTTGGCTCTCCTTTCCAGGGACAGTCATTGCTGTGGCTCTGGAAAAACGGAGGTGCCACTTTCATCATTGTCAGAATATAGTATGCAGCTGTTCTTCTGGTATGCCACACATCCTGAGGTTGCTCCCAAGGGCTAAAAACAGAGCTCAAGCCATCAGCCCAGCTCAGCCAAGATCATTCTTTTTCAAGGTGGCCCCATTTCAGATAAAATGGGCACTTTATATGTATCCCTTTTCTAACTAAGAGTTGGTCTTCCCTCCCGGTCTGTGGCCTACTTGAGGACAAGGGCTGTGTCTAGTTTATCTTTAGAGCTTATGCTCCTAGCAAAGCATCTGGGATAGAGCAGGTACTTAATATTTGTTACATGAAGAAATTAACTGTCTATTATTTTGTTTTATTTGGAGTGGGGCAGGAATGGGAAAGAAACATTGATAGACATGCAGGAAACCAATGTTGGATGAATCTTTCTAACAGTTTTTTATCAGGGAGTACAAACTTATTTACAACTTCCAATTCACTTCTATTCCCATGAAATACTTACAGTTCCCCAAATGCATCCTAAATTTCCTTCTGAGCCTGTGTTCGAACTATTCTCTCTACCTATTAATATCCCTCCCCCAACTACCTCACCTTCACACTTAATATATACATCCTTCAACACTTGGTTTCAGTATCCCCTCTTCCATGAAGCTTTTTTTTTTCTTTTCTAATGTTTTATTTTTGAGAGAGAGAGAGACAGAATGTGAGCAGGGGAGAAGCAGAGAGAGAGACACAAAATCTGAAGCAGACTCCAGGCTCTGAGCTGTCAGCACAGAGCCCAACACAGGCTCAAACTCATAAACCGAGAGATCATGACCTGAGAAGTGAGACGCTTAACCAACTGAGCCACCCAGGCACCCCTCGTGAAGCTTTTTTCAACCACTGTAGCTGAATGGGGTATCTTTTTTTTTTTTTTAAGTTTACTTATTTTGAGAGAGAGAGGGAGAGAGAGAACATGCTCATAAGTGGGGGAGGGGCAGAGAGACAGGGAGAGAGAATCCCAAGCAGACTAAGCACTATCAGTGCAGAGTGTGATGTGGGGTTGATCTCATGAATCATGAGATCATAATCTGAGTCAAAATCAGAGTCGAATGCTCAACTGATTGAGCCATCCAGGTGCCCCTTTAAGGGGCATCTTCTTGACTTAACACTTTAGATTTCGCTCAAGGTATTCATAATATTCTATCACATGATGTGGTTGGTTGTAGAGGTTTCATAATGTTTATAAGATTGAGGACAAGGATCATATTTAAATTTCTTTGGCATCTAGGGTAGTGCTTTGTACACATCAGGCATCTAATGGTGTTTAGTGTACTTACTGGCTAAACTTTGCAGAATAAAAAGCATAATCATTCAACCAAATTTAAAATATAAAACAAGTGAGCCTTTAAAAGTGTGTTTTATCTGTAAGATTTTTTTCCTTAAAAAATTAACACATTGTTTTTCAAGTTCTGCTATCCTACTATTATCTGTTTTATTAGACAATATCCTCCACTCCTAGAAAGCCAAGGAAAAACTATAATGAGGCATATAGACTTTTTAATTAAGCAAATTAAAGAGAAAATTTTACAATATTAAAAAATAGTAATTGGACATTTCCTTCAAATTTCATGGTAAGACAGACTAGGGTATTTAAAAGTGATGAGGCACCTGGGTGGCTCACTCAGTTAAGCAACTAACTCTTGATTTCACCTCAGGTCAAAATCTCATGGTTTGTGAGTTTAAGCCTCGCTTTGGCCCCTATGTTGATAGCACAGAGCCTGCTTATAATCTTCTCTCTCCTTCTCTCTGCCCCTCCCCAGCTTGCACATATTCTCATTCTCTCTCTTTCTCTCTCACAATAAATACATTTTTAAAAATTTAATTTTTTATAAATAAATAATCAAGAATCACTAAACAACTGTATAATCTTGGCCAAGCCCTTGATTTTTCCAAATATCCCCAAACTACTTCTCAGCAGATTTACAGGGCACGAAGTGTCGAAAAGTATAAAATATTAAATAACTTCAGGCTACTATACTTCTCAAAGGTAAGGGCCAGGATAGAAGTAAATTTCATTTCTCAAAATTAAAGGTGAGCTGACACTTCCTTGTTACTTGGATAATTGTTTTTATTTTCTCTTCTACATGATACACTCTAGCACTGCCATCATATATTTACCATTTTGTTGCCTTTCCTCTTTTTCATTCCTTCTAGATTAAAGATTAAGATATATAAACCAATGACATCTCCCACCACCCACGATCCCATCCCCAGCAAGCAAGTTCAATGTAGCCTTGTCCATGCTATTTCTTAAAGTTATATTTTATTGCTTAGATCATCTAGTCCATCTTTTCCATTTTACACATGAGGAGCTGCAAGTCTAGACAGAGTATGTTATTTGTTCAAGGTCACGCAGCTAGTGTCAGATCCCATAAAAGAATCTCCTTTTCTTATCTCCCAGTTCTCAATATTACATTCAACAATGTCTAGGCACACAGATGGCCATTAACAAATATTTTCTTGAAATGAAATGAATTTAATTGCTGCTTCTTTGTTTGAGAAAAATACCTGGCCACCCTATAGAATGTGGAACAAAAGGGTGAAAGTGCTGTTCTGAATGCTGTGGTTTAAAAGGTAGTTAGTTTAGTCTAGACTCTAGAGTAGGCTGCTTGGGCTCTGATTTGGGCTCTGCCACTGGCCATCTGTATGATCTTAGGAAAAACTGCTTTACATTTCTTAGCCTCAGCTTTCTCATTTGAAAAAGGAAGATAATCACAGAAACTACCTCAAAGGGTGTTTATTCATTCAATAACATTTGTTGAACACTTACTCTTAAGCAGGTACTATGATAGATGCCTGGGATACAGCAATGGACAAGAAATAAAAGATCATACGCTGCAAAGCTAAAATTCTACTAGGATTAAAGGATATATCCAAATAAAATGCCTAGTACGGAGTATGGTCCCTAAGAAATGTTCAATAAATGCTACTTGTTGTAATCATTATTATTAAAAATACACTGTATATCCACGTTTAAAAAGCCTATCAGCAAATAAATCTTACAAACTAAAAGCTCCAAGCAAGATTTTAGAGTATAAAACAGCTCACACAGTAGTGTTTCACAAAGACAGACATTATCACCATGGCAATATTTTTCTGAGTTCCTTAATACCACTTGCTTGATGCTGTGGAAGGTTCAAGCATGATCTGTGAAAAAACCTTGTAAATAGCATCATATAAGGGGTGAAGAAAATCCTCTCCAATTTATGTTCAAAAAACGTAACGTTCTCTGTAGAATCATCTGATAAAATTTAATGTACACAATCTTAAATTAAGAAACATAAACTGGGGGATAATTACTTGTATTACAATGGGAGTTATCAAAAATTTCTTTTCAATAGCCAC
Organism: Panthera pardus; assembly: GCF_024362965.1. Lineage (NCBI taxonomy): Eukaryota > Metazoa > Chordata > Mammalia > Carnivora > Felidae > Panthera > Panthera pardus. Next base: position 124,586,363 of record NW_026526765.1, on the reverse strand, counting down.
ATTTCCTAGCATATTCAAAAAATGATGCACTGGGGCACCTGGGTGGTTAAGCATCTGACTTTGGCTCAGGTCATAATCTTGCGGTTCATGAGTGTGAGCCCAGCATTCTCTCTGCTGTCAGCATACAGCCCACTTCAGATCCTCTGCCTCCCTCTCTCTCTGCCCCTCCCTCCTCCCTCAAAAATAAATAAAAACATTTTAATGAAAAACAAATAATGATGTACTGTTTAAAAAAATTCCACACGAGGGGTGCCTGGGTGGCTGAGTCAGTTCAACAGCCAACTTCAGCTCGGGTCATGATCTTGTGGTTTACAGGTTCGAGCCCCACATTGGGCTCTGTGTTGACAGCTCAGAGCCTGGAGTCTGCTTCAGATTCTGTGTGCCTGTCTCTCTCTCTCCGTCCCTCCCCTGCTCACACTCTGTCTCTCTTTTTGTCAAAAATTAATTTTAAAAAAACTTAAAAAAAAAATTTTTTTAATTCCACATGACTGACAAGCATATTCAACATCCTTAGTTTTTAGTGAAATGCAAATCAAAACCAAAATGAGGTTCACTTCACACCTACTAGGGTGGCTATTCACTTTTTACATGGAAAAGAACAACAGCTGGAGAGGATGTGGACAAACTGGAACCCTCATACATTGCTGGTGGGCAGGTACAGTAGTCTCTGTGGAAAACAATTTGGTAGTTCTTCAAAAGTTAAATATATCTACTATATGATGCTGCAAAAGTTAACAATTACCTACCATATGATGCCATAATTCCACTTCTAGATATATACCAAAAAGAACTGAAAACAGGTACTTCCACAAGTGAGATGTACATGTATGTTGACAGCAACACTATTCACAACAGCCAAGAGGTAGAAACAACCCCAATATCCATTAATGGATGAATGGATAAACAAAGTGTAGTATATACATACAATCCAACATTATTCAATCCAGAAGTGGATTACTGATGTTTGCTACCACATGGATCCAGTATATTACACTAAGAAGACAGATACAAAAGGTCGAAAGAGTACATTTATATGAAATATCTAGAAGAGATAAATGCATAGACACAGAATGCGGATTAGAGGATGCCAAAGGCTATAAAGAAACAGGAATAGGGAGAAACTGCTTAATAGATAAAGTGTTTTACTTTGGAGTTTGCAACTAGAGAGAGATATAGTTGTGAATGTACTAAATGTCACTGATTTGTCCCCTTTAAAATAGTTTTATAACCAATGTTCTAAAAATATAAAAGATTCATTTTAGATTACATAAAACTGGTCTCAGTAACTTTTTTAAAAAAGATATTGTCCACATGTCCTATAAACATATATAAAAGCATAAGAAAAAAATTACAAGCAATTGTCTAGCTGTCTCAGATACCCCATGCAAACAAGGCCTCTATTCACAGTGAAGGAAAGAACAGAATGTTCTTTCTAAAATCCTAGTTTCTTCCTTCTAGAGGATAATTTTTTAAGGTAAAAGTATGACTGTCATACAAACAGAAAATGAACACATGACAAAGGTTTATTTAACCCATTAAAGATAACCAGTAAAACATTAAAAACTGGTTTAAGAGGTAGGCAGAAACAATGAAATGAATTTGTTAAGAGATACAAAACTAGCTTCTTGGGGAAAGCAGTGGCGGGGGCGGTGATCAACTGCATCCCCACAAGACAAAATTTGATTGTTTTTATATAGACAACAGTAGGCATTATCCTCCGTTTTCTGCAAATTTAGGGAGCTTCAACAGCTCAAAGACAATGAAAGATAAACTGGATAATTTGGAAGGATGCACTAGTCAATACCTAGCATTCTAAAAGATACTCAGTGATTTTTTTTTCCCCAGATTTCAAATTTTTTCCTGACATTCTTCTGGCATTCAAGGTAATTTACTACCTTATCAAATGGCTTCTCTTTCTTGGACTTCAGGTCCTTGTTTATTTAAAACAACAACAACAACAACTTTTTTTAAAGAGCAATTGGCTTAGAAGACTTAAAGCCTGTCTGGATTTTTTTTTTTAATGTTTATTTGTTTTTGAGAAAGAGAGAGAGAACAAGTGGAAGAGGGGGCAGAGGGAGAAGGGGACAAAGGATCCAAAGTGGGCTCTGCAAGCCCAATGTGAGGTTCAAACTCACAAACCGTGAGATCATGACCTGAGCCAGAGTTAGATGCTTAACCAACTGAGCCATCCAGGTGCCCCAAGCCTGTCTTGATCTTTGACAGCTTGACAACAACCAGTTTCCAACGGCCAGATGCTGAGTTAGAGATTCCTACAGGTAACAGAGCCCTTCAAGCCATCAGCACTCATGATCACATCACATAAATTACTTCTCTTCTGGGACACGCCTTTCTTGATGAAGAAGACCGTACTTCTAATTAACCACTCCAGGATAATTTGCCTTTTTGCACTATTACCAGAAATATGACTTCCCCTCCCATTCTGTCATGACCAACAAGCATCATTTCATTTTTAAACTGACTGGAACCAGAGGGAGAAGTAGTCTGCAACTATGAAACAAAACAAAATAGTTGCCCTCCATGAGATGTTCAAAAAACACTGGTTGAGTTGAATGGCTTTTAAAATTCTTGTATCATTGGCGGGGAAGAGGGTCTGTGACCAATTGCACTTAGTTTACTGTATTGCAGCAACCCTGTATTACTTATTTAAGGGTCACTTACTCAGTGTAACTGAGAATTACTAAGCATTGCATTCAGGATACACTTAGTTTACTGTAAATGCAGTATGAAATTCATGCTTCTTCCTCATGCTAGCTCTTCTACAGGATTCTCTAGCTCCCCAGTACTGAGCACACAGTAGGTCCTCAATCAAAGGTTGCTTTGATTAAATTATATTTAATCATATAATTTATTACAGACAATGAAGTCTATACTTGTCAGGAAGTATTCTGCTTACTCATGATAACATCAAGTTTCTCTACTTATTGGGCCTAAGTTATTTTTATTGTATTTAAGGGTATTGATCAATGCAACACACAAACAAAAGCACATCCACCACAAGTGTGTAAAACAGAAGTCTTCAGGGGTGCCTGGGTGGCTCAGTCAGTTAAGCGTCCAACTTCGGCTCAGGTCATGATCTCATCAGCCATGGGATCAAGCCCCATGTTGGACTCTTTGCTGACAGCTCTGAGCCTGGAGCCTGTTTCAAATTCTGTGTCTCCCCCCTCTATGCCCCTCCCCTGCTCACGCTCTGTCTCTGTCTCAAAAATAAGTAAACATTAAAAAAAAAAAAAAAAAAACACAGAAGTCTCGCTTCCAAGAAAAAAATGGTTTTTTTCAATAAAAAAATAATTTTCCATAAAGATCTACAATCCTGCACAGATCTTCCATCAAAGCCAATGCTAAGATTATTATTAGATTTCTCAAATCAGTAAAATTGTAATCCAGACCCAAGCAACTGTGAGCTACCTCCTGTCTTTTGGATTGAGGGAAAAGGCAGCTTGAATTTCCCTGAAATGCCAATACCAAAATTCTTTACATTCCAGCTAAAAATGCTTTACTTACCATGAGACTTTGGCTTCTGCCCTGCCTTTTTCTCATTTTCATTTAGATTCAATGTATAATTATTAGTGGTTAACTCAGGGTCACATATTTTTGGTCCCTTTGTTGGGAGGACACACACAAGCATGCACACTCCCCAAGTATGGTTAGTTGAAAGCCGGGGCTGCACCAAATAGAGCAGAATAGGGAGACCCTTCCCCATCCCTTCCAGTTGATCCCCTAGCCTCTTCGCACACAGCTGTCATTCCAGTTTATGCCCCTCCTTGCCAGAGAGCAGGGATCTACCTCAAACAAATCCAGCCTCAAGGGGTGTTTTTTATGGGGACACCAGGACCTGCAAAGCAGACAACGTGGAAGCTGTGAGTACCTCTGACACCAAGGCTGCTGGTTGGCTGGGTTTTCTCATATCATACTGATGCTACAGATGAGGAAAACTAAAGTTCTTTGGGTGTAGGACAGAGAATGCATTCCTGGTGCTTTCAATTTATAGGAAGTAAGCTCAGGGGCTTCCCACCTCTACTCTCAGGACCAAATACACTCATTCACTCGCTCACTCACTCACTCACACACTTGTCAGTAAACACTTACCTAGTGTCTATTATTAAAGTACTAAAAAAAATGCAGGAGGGGACTGAAAGCTACATTGCAATTTACTATTTCTTGGGTCCAAACATCTGGAGTTAACGTGCCTACAGGTCCCAGCACTCCTCTTTGGTCAGATGTACCTTCTGAGTGCCAAGCTGGGTACATGGGAGACCAGAGAAAGAACAACGCTCTCATTCTCTTCAATGCTACCTGGGCCCCTAACTCTGCCCAGGGGAAGCCAGGCAGAATTTGAAGAAAGATCTGCCCCCACTGCTACTGGTGATTTTAGGGCTGGAAATGATATACTGTAGGGAACAAGCAAGACAAACTATACTGATATAGCCAGAGGGAAAGGAAATAAGCTTAGTAGAAAAAAAGAGAAGAGTAACAAAAGGAGAACAGTGAATAGCTGATATCTACCAGGATGGCAGTGAGCTGTTGATTCAGCATTTAGAGCTCAGCCTGGAAGGTCTAGAGTCAATACCTACCTACCTGTGAGGTACCCCGGGAGGAGGCTAGACTAAAATGTCTATGACATACATTATGCTCCATGCAGGGAAACAGGTGGAAACAGAATAAGCATTACTGAATATCTATTTGATCTCTCTTTCCATCCCATAGATACAGTCAAAAACCTAAGTAAACCCAAGGAATGTGTTTCTGAGTACTAGGTATGTAGTTGATTTTTCTCTCGGACTTCTCTGCCATATTTTCAACTCTTCTTTAATGAGAATACCCTTTTATGGACATATTTAAATAAACTATTTTTTAAAAAATAGAACAAACCTCCAGACATGGAGAGAGGGTCCTGGGTCAGACTAGACCTTGCTGAGTGGACTAAGAAATCCCAGAGCTCCCAGGGCTTAATACCAACCTCTGCCAAGGTCTGAATCTGTTAGCTTTACTGAATCCAGCAGTTAACAAGGGTATAATAACATCTGCCTACCTTACAGACTTGTTCTGAAGGTCACAAGATAAAAGTGTGGAAGTGTTTTTTGAGTATCAGCTACTTAATCAGTGGGAGATAGTATTACTCCCATTAAAGGCAACTTTTTTTAATATATCTGATTTGATTCTTTTTTTTTCAATATATGAAATTTATTGTCAAATTGGTTTCCATACAACACACAGTGCTCATCCCAAAAGATGCCCTCCTCAATACCCGTCATCCACCCTCCCCTCCCTCCCACCCCCATCAACCCTCAGTTTGTTCTCAGTTTTTAAGAGTCTCTTATGCTTTGGCTCTCTCCCACTCTAACCTCTTTTTTTTTTCCTTCCCCTCCCCCATGGGTTTCTATTAAGTTTCTCAGGATCCACATAAGAGTGAAAACATATGGTATCTGTCTTTCTCTGTATGGCTTATTTCACTTAGCATCACACTCTCCAGTTCCATCCACGTTGCTACAAAGGGCCATATTTCGTTCTTTCTCATTGCCATGTAGTACTCCATTGTGTATATAAACCACAATTTCTTTATCCATTCATCAGTTGATGGACATTTAGGCTCTTTCCATAATTTGGCTATTGTTGAGAGTGCTGCTATAAACATTGGGGTACAAGTGCCCCTATGCATCAGCACTCCTGTATCCCTTGGGTAAATTCCTAGCAGTGCTATTGCTGGGTCATAGGGTAGGTCTATTTTTAATTTTCTGAGGAACCTCCACACTGTTTTCCAGAGTGGCTGCACCAATAACGCAACTTTCTATAAAACTAAAAAAGAGTAGGGATAGATATATTGGGGCGCCTGGGTGACTCAGTCAGTTAAACATCTGACTTTGACTCAGGGCATCATTTCACGGTTAGTGAGTTCTAGCCCCGTGTCAGGCTCTGTGCTGACAGCTCAGAGTCTAGAGCCTGCTTTGGATTCCATGTCTCCCTCTCTCTCTGCCCCTCCCCAACGCATACTGTGTCTGTCTGTCTGTCTGTCTGTCTCTCTCAAAAATAAATAAAACATTAAAAAAAATATTTTAAGGGTAGGGATAGATATAAAGAAGGTAGGGATTTAAATGGATTTCCCCTCCGTTTAAGTTCAAAGGAGATTCACAGATTAATTCTGACTAGCAAAGCTCTGCTCAGGACATCTGAAGCAACAAGAGAAACAGAAATTCAGCAGTAAGAATAATCTTTACTCCGTGTCAGGTAACTTGTATTGTTGTGAAATCTGCAGGTCCTAGAACTGAGTTCCTGAGAGATCATCCTACCTTTCCAATTCTGGTAGAATCTGACCTCCTGGGGGAAACCCTGAAACCCAACTGATGTGTAAGAGACCTAGCATAGATATATCTGAAACTAGAAGAGATCAAGTGACTTCCCGAGATTGGCCCCAAGTTTGGTTTCAAGTTCTCACCTTGATGTATTTAGCTATCTCCTAGAGGAGCTGGAAGAACTAATTAACTGAGCCGGACAAGAAGTAACAGAAAGTGTATAAGGACAAGGCTATAAACTTGTGCCGACACTAGTCCGTGGCCAAATCTGTTTCTCACTCTGGTTCTTATTTGCACAGTACATTAGAAGAAGAGATGATGTCAACACCAGTCAAGACCAGTTATCTCAATACTCAACCCCTGGCAGGAGAATTTGTGCCCTGATTTATTTTTAGTGCTTTTCTACCTTAGTAATCCAGTCAGCTGAAGAAAAGCCAGCAACCTGACTGTTTTCTGAGCTCACCACCCTTATTTATCCCTTAGCAATCAGCAAGACATTTAGTCATCTGGAGGAGAATCTACTAGGAGTTTGGGGTTCCCATCATTTGCAAACTTTCAGAGACCACAGAGAATTACTATCCCAACCCAAGTGGAAGTAGGGGACTGTTTCATTGGTAGCAATCTTTTACGCAAGGGAGAAAGACAAAGAGGTTGCTAACAAAAATAGGTATGTAGAGTCTATCATTTTTATCAGCAGGGTGGAGAATAGGGTAAAAAACAAGAATTAAGCTTTTCCTTTCATGAAATGTAGACCTTAATGCTCACATTCTGCTTATTTTAAGCTTCAAATAGGACTGTTGGTAGGAATTCACAACGAATAGAGAGTATCTTTCTTATTGATATGCAGAAAGTGAAATATCAAAATATTCATCAGTCATTTCCACATTTTTGCATTTGGATTTAACCCCAAATATTTAATTTTATTTCCATCTCATACAGCTTGTGAGGACAGATTTATCCAACACCAGCTGTCCTCATATTTAAAAGCTGCACCACAAAGATAAAATTAGCATCAAGTTAGGATCATATTTCTCAGCAAGAATTCTGCTCTATGTCCCACTGATGCCCTGAGCCACAAATGACAAACCAAATACCAGCATTATTGTTGTTTTTCTTGAACAATTCCTTAGCAGCCACAGTGTGGTAGAAACTGCAAGTATCACCAAAAAAAAGAAAAGAAAAAAAAGGCATATACCCTAAACATACAGAATTATACCCATGGGTACAAACTTATTTCCAAGATTATTTCTCACCAAAATGGGTGGAAAGTATGTACTGTTTTGACAGAGTAGGGAGTAAGCGAAGTCAACTATCACAACTCCAACGCTACCATCCTTTTATTCTGGAACTTCCCTCTATAGGAATTTTCCAAACTTGCATGAGGCTCAAATTAGGCTTAAGTCTGGATAAGGTGCAACTGTACATTAAATCAAACAGTAAAGACCAAATGTCATCATCTCAGTGTTAGATATTTACTATGACAATATATTTGATAAAAAAATAATAAGGGAGAATAATCTCAAGATTCTAAAAAATTATCTGTTAAACATTCACGTTGACTGAAATCTAATTGTAAAAGTCTAATTGTAAAAGCAATATAAAAATACATTGCTAATATTCTATGGTCAGATTGGAAGACTGTATTTCTCAACAGGCATTTTACAAGAGGAAAAAGCAAAAGTGATCAAAAAACACACAAAACATGTACCACTTCATTTATGATTAAAGAAATACAAGTCTAGGGACACCTGGGTTGCTCAGTTGGTTAAGCGTCTGACTTGAGCTCAGGTCGTGATCTCATAGCTCATGAGTTCGAGCCCCGCATCAGGCTCTGCACTGACAGTGTAAAGCCTGCTTAGGATTCTTTCTCCCTCTCTCTCTGCCCCTTCCCCGCTCTCTCTCTCTCTCTCTCTCTCAAAATAAATAAACAAAAATAAATAAATACAAGTCTATGAAAAAATGAGATACCACATATGAGGATTATAAGGAAGTTATTCTCAAGTAAATATTAAGGATATACTATTTCACACAGGACAATGAGGCATAACTATTAAAATGTGAAATGTATGTGCTTTACTCCCCCTTGTAACTCCACTACTACAGATATACCTAGAAAAGTATGCAAAGGTGTGTTTATAAAGATGCTCACTTAAGGGGTGCCTGATTGGCTTTTTTGGAAAAGCATGTGACTCCTGATCTCAAGGTCGTGAGTTCAAACCCCACAATGGGTGTGGAGTCTACTTAAAATAAAAATTAAAAAAAAAAAGATGCTCACTTAAATATGGTTTTAACAACTCCAATATTCTTCAACAGTGAATTGATAAATATTATAAATCACATAAAAAATTCTATGTAGGAATTTAAACAATAGATTTTTATGTGCTGCTATCAAATGATAACACAAATATATTAAGTAGAAAAGCAAGGTATAATATATATAGTATGACTGCATTTATGAAATAATAAAATTATACACAAAACTGTATATGTGTATAATTATATACCTGGAAGGATACTAAGAAACTTAGTAATAGAAATTGGAGACTGGAAAGGGTCAACTTCTACTTTTCACTTTATACTTTCTGTATGCTCTAAATTTTTAGAATTTTTGCCTTAAACATCTGCTACTTTTATTTTTAAAAATGTTCTGGCAAAAAAATCCTTTGGCATTCATAGGTCTGTTTCAATTTTCTGGAAAATTCATTTGCATGAAACATCCCAAGTCCTTAAAAATTATTTATGAATCAAAAGAATTAAATTATACTCAGAGTAGTTTGTAGTGTTGCCTATATTTTATTGTATTCTGGTTCTCTGAAAATTCCTGAAATTTGGTAGAATTGGCCAGAATTCCACTCATTTACTATGACAGATAACAAAAAGGATACCATTTTCATACATCACTGTTATTTTTATTTTTTTATTTTTTTATTTATTTTTTTAATGTTTATTTATTTTTGAGACAGAGAGAGACAGAGCATGAACGGGGGAGGGGCAGAGAGAGAGGGAGACACAGAATCCGAAACAGGCTCCAGGCTCTGAGCTGTCAGCACAGAGCCCGACGCGGGGCTTGAACTCACGGACCGCGAGATCGTGACCTGAGCCGAAGTCAGACGCTCAACCAACTGAGTCACCCAGGTGCCCCCATCACTGTTATTTTTAAAAGGGAATTGACCTTCCAGAATATATTTCTTCATATCATGTTGTCATTTCAATGATTTAAAAATATTTAATGTTATATGATCTAATGTCAGGAGAATATTAGGTCTGACAATACTCTAAGAATATTAAATTCCTTCAAGACATTCATAAAAAGGACCTCTGTGGCAACCATCAGTTTGTTCTCTGTATTTATAGGTCTGATTCCACTTTTTATTTATTTATTTATTTATTTTTGATTCATTCATGAGTGGAATCATTTGTCTTTCTCGGCCTGACTTCCTTCATTTAGCATAGTACCCTCTAGGTCCATCCATGTTTTCTCAAATTGCACAATCTCATCCTTTTTTATAGGTGTGGAATATTCATTCCACTGTGTGTGATACATATATACTGCATTTTCCTTACCTATTCATCTACTGATACATACTTAGGTTGCTTCCATGTCTTAGCTATTATAAATAATGCTGTAATAAACATTGGGGTACATATATCTCTTATAGTTAGTGTTTTCACTTTCTCTGGGTAAATATCCAGTAGCAGAATCATTGAATCATATGGTATTTCCATTTTTAATTTTTTGAGGAACCTCCACAATGTTTTCCATAGTGGCTATACTAATTTATATTCCCACCAAGAGTGCACAAGGCTTCCTTTTTCTCCACATCTTTGCCAACATTTGTTGTTTCTTGTCTTTTGGATTTGAGCCATTCTAAGAGGTATGAGGTTATGGTTGCCAAAGGTAAGGGAGGCGAGGGACTCGGCAAAATGGGTGAAGGAAGAAGGGAGATACAGGCCTCGAGTTACGGAATGAGTAAATCACAGGAATAAAAGGCAGAGTAAAAGGAATACAGTCAATGATACTGTTTTTTGTTTGTTTTTGTTTTGAGAGAGAGCAAGAGAGGGGGAGGCACAAAGGAAGTGGGAGAGACAGAATCTTAAGCAGGCTTCACGCCCAGTGTGGAGCACCACACAGGACTCGATCTCAGGACCATGAGATCGTGACCTGAGCCAAAAGTGACAGTTGGATGCTTAACCAACTGAGGCACCAGGCCCCTCTACAGTCAATGATACTGTAAAATGGATATAATGGGACAGATGGTAGCTACACTTGCAGTGAACATAACATAATGTATAAACTTGTCAAATCATTAAGTTGTACACCTGACACTTGTGTAACGTTGTATGTCAACTATACTTAAATAAGTGACCTCTGACCTCAGGTGCAATAATCCAAGGACATAACACTGAGCAAACGGCAAGCAAGTATGTTCTTCTGATGTGGGAAAGTACTCTGTAAATTACTAAGTAGAAGAGAAATTTAGATTAGCAGTATATTAGTGTATTTGTTGGGGCTATTACCTTACCTGATTTTACACATCTCAGGCTGGACATAGGAAAACTATTCAGTTTATCTGCATTTTGACATACTGCACAGAAAAGCCTTCCACAGATGTAGGCTGAGATGGCAACTTTAATTTCCTTCTCTTCCTTTCAGCAGACCCATTAGATATGATAGATTCTCCATGATGTTACTTTGCAGTATCATAAATGTGTGCATGTGGTTTTTTTTAAAGGGACCTAAGGTGCCTAACACATATAATAATTTATATTATAAATTATAGATTAACATGCCTGACCCTTCTTTATTTCCTTATTTATAGGAAATAATAAAATGAATCTTGTGAACCCCTTATTCAACCCAAGAACGGGAACAATACCAATAACCGACATTATCTATGTGCTTCTCCCCTAAAGCTAACCCCCACCCTCCTTCCCTCAAGTGTAACCAACAATCCTTTATTTTGTGTATACTATTTTAACTACCTTATGGCAAAATGTGAGAATTAAACAAGATGAATTCCTACCTTCATCTATGAATATTACAATGATTTTGATGAAGGGCATTAGACCCTTTGGGAAATACACAGATACCTGAGATACCAAAGCAAGCACCATACCTGACACTCAATACATTCTGGTTGAATTGGATCTATCAAAAAAAATTTACCAAGTACATAGTTTATGACTGCATCCTTAAATAAACAAGGGATTGGTGGTGATCTCTCAGAATTTGGGCAGACTAAAGAGATTTATGAACCAAACAACTCCCCAGCACCCCACCCAGGGCCACTCTGTCAAACAGGTAGCTTCCTGGTTGCCAGCCCTCTCCTATCTCTCCTTTCTGCAACTTTTTCTCAACTGGCATTAAGGGCCAGAAGTTGAGTCTCTGATACTTGATAGTTAATATGAAACTTCCATCCGCTCTGTCCTATACATGATGACAAATAAATCTCCCTTAAGTGCAGGCCCTGTCATGTTATTCTATACTAGTACAGAAACCCACAATGATTCCTTAAGAGACCTATCTCCTAAATCCCTACCCTGGTACTCAAAGCCCTTTGAGATCTGATCCTAACCAATCTTTCCAACCTTCTCTATCCTGTTAAACTGACCTACTTGTTATTCCCTATGCATGCCTCCCATTTTAACCAATGTTAAGATTCTGCTCATGCTATTGATCAAAGTGTAGTCTGTAGACCAGCAGCATCAGTTTTATCTGGGAGCTTGTGAGAAATGAAGGATCTCAGGCCCCAACCCAGACCTACTAAATCAGAATCTGCATTTTAATAAGATTCTCAGGTGATGCAAATGCATGTTAAATTTTGAGAACAACTGTAAAACTATCAAATGTTCTTCCATGGTGCTTGAAATTGTTATTATCTCCCTGCAGAACACATGAGCACCTAGAAAGCAAAGCGCTATCCAAATTATGTACCTAAGATATGCTGTTCAGCCCTCAGAAATTAAGGAATGCACTAAGTGAATACTCAACAAAGTTCTACAGATTGACTAATTTGGTTTCAGTAATGCAGCTAAAAAGATAACTAAAATCACCATCCTTCACTCTATGGTCTGACAAATCAGAATAAACACAGACATCATACTCACAATACACACACAGTCTTTTAGGGATAGAATTCTTAACAGGAAATAAAACTGTAAAAGAAAGTGATGCTAAAGCCTGACATAAACATCCAAACTGTTTTTGGGTCAACTAGACAATCACTCTAAGTTCCTTTAAACTAGAACTGAGGACCCACACTTACTTGATGGGCTCTAAGGTCATTTTGGACTCTAATATTTAAGGAGTCTATGATTCTAGGGAACATCACTTCTGCACTGTCCCAGAAGTGACTGGACAAATCAAGGAGAGCCCTGAGATTAAGTCTGAAGCTGCAAAGCCTGACTTCCTCTCTTAGTTCTCTCTAAACCCCAGCTTCTCTGTACCCTCCCTGAAAAGCTCCTGCTCTGCACATGTGTCTGCTATTATGACCCATGCCCCACCCCACCCCCATCTCCTGGCACTTCAAACTTCCCTTTGCCTCCATGAGCTGTCACTGTCACACTTCTCTCCCCTAGTCTGTACTTAGCTTCTCAGTCTTTCACACAGTTCAACACTGCCAAGGTGACAATGAGCTAAATTAATCTGTGCTAAAAGAAGAAAGTTAGGAGAGAAATATGTCCTGCTAACCTGTCCTAATCAGCAAGAGTCTCCTTCCTGTGTGTAAATCTTTAAGAACTTTCTGGAGAAAAGTGAGGTGAGGTATCATTAAATCATACTCTGTAGTGAAGGGACAGGACAAAGGGAGAATCTGCCCTTTGGACCTCTTAAATATTTTTATTCAATGAACATAGTTTCAATTTTATCTCTGCCAAGGGCCTCTGATATGGGTCTTTGGGGCTTTGACCCAAAGCTATTTCACATCTCAAAAATGGAATCATTACAGTTACCACACATCTCTCCCACATTTTGCAAATAGCTTTTTGCACACTGTCCAGTTCAATTTATATCAACACATCATATTTTCTTACACACCTAAGCAGTAAACAGAATACTGTCAGAGTTAAGTTTTTAACCCAGTGTCCTGTGTATGAGATTATTCGTGGACAATTCTGCTCATCCTTATAAGGTCCCTCCTGAACTCAAAGGCTAGTTACAAAGTTGAACTTCGGGCTTTCCCTCAGAACCTAGGTACCCTTTCCTCTGATTTCCCAAGAAATATACAGGTCAGGGAAGTATATTTCTCATGATAGAGGTTAAGAGCTCTCTGAACTAAAGATGGACTATGTGGATTTTATTGCTGGCTTCACCACTCACTAGCTATGTGACTTTGGGCAATCTGTATAACCTGTATAAGCTGATTCTTCCTCACTTATAAAATGAGAATAATAGTAATTGTACATCTTGGGGTTTGTGAAGAATGAATAATGAAAAGTATATAAAGTGGTTAATACAGTGCCTGGGTATTAATCTTATTTTATAATTGTTAAAAATCATAACTCAGAACGGATTGTACATGGTCTTTTTTTTTTTTTTAATTTGCAAAGCCTGCTTAAGGCTACAGATTCCTCTCTCTGGAACTCTTCTAGTTACACATAGCTCTAGCACATGCCGCTGTCCATGTGGTGGGTAACCTGACTCCCATCTAAGGACAGTATGTGGTCTTAGCTGTCCTGTGCACACAGTATTCCTCTTGGCAATAACTCCATGTGTGTGTAGGGCAAACAGAAATGGAAAGGCCTCTTTTAAAAGTCAGGCATGATTTTATAACATAAGAACTTACATACTCAAGGAGTGGCATCGAAAAGGACAAATATCCTCTATGTTAGGTGAAATATAAAAGGAAATAAAAGTTTTAAGGTTAAATATTAGTCTCTTCTGAACTTAGCAGGATGGGAAAGACATTAGGAGGAATCTAATCTCCCCCACCTCCAAGATGACTTCCCAACTGGCTTATCTACTTCAGAGTGCAACCACCAGAGAGGGTAACATTTGGGCTAAAGTAATGGCTCTTACTGTTTTTTTTATTGTTTATTTTATTTTATTTTATTTTAATTATTTTTTTAATATATGAAATTTATTGTCAAATTGGTTTCCATACAACACCCAGTGCTCATCCCAAAAGATGTCCTCTTCAATGCCCATCACCTACCCTCCTCTCCCTCCCACCCCCCATCAACCCGCAGTTTGTTCTCAGCATAAGAGTCTCTTATGCTTTGGCTCTCTCCCACTCTAACTTCTTTTTTAAAAACAAGAGAAAGGCTGGAGAAATTGGTATCTTTGTATGCACCATTCTATCAGAGTATTAATATATATATATAAAACAGGTACGTTTTGATGTGGGCTTGAGGAAATGATAGCTTTGGAGGGCCCAATCTAAAGAAAGAAAACTCTAACTACGGGAAAGGGTTCTGGAGAGTCAGTGATGACAGAGGTGGAGAGAGCTTACAAAATATAAACTTTCATCAATTTGGTAGGTCTGCCAAAAGTTGGATTGAAGGTGGCTGACTGCTTCCAAGACAGTTAACTCTAAGCAAGTCTTCTCCTGACATCCCTCATCAGCACAGTCACTGCCAGTGCTGGAGAATGAGACCATAAGATAATGCAGATTATTCTCCTAGAGTCTAGGCCTCTGCCACCACGGCTCCTTTGCCCCAGGGCTGGTTCAGTTTCAATATTTTATGCTCAAGTAATAAAAAAGAATCTACCAAACCCAACCATGAGCTAAATTCAAAAACTCTAACAATACTAAGTAAAAAGTAGCTTGCCACATAATTCAAACCAAACATCTGTTTGTCTTAGTATTTGAGTCATAAGACCAGAATTTTTTATAACAAGAATTCTATAAATTGAGTTTTTGACAACTAGTTCCCATACTGCCATAACTGAGGGTCCAAGAAATCACAACAAAACAAACTGAGAGAAGTTTCCCTTCAAAAGACAAAGAATAGTGGCATCTGGGTGGCTCAGTTGACTAAGCATCCAACTTCTCATTTTGGCTCAGGTCATGACCTCACAGTCTTGAAATCGAGCTTCGAGTTGGGCTCCTTGCACTGGGCATGGAGCCTGCTTAAGATTCTCTCACTCTTCCTCTGCCCCTCCCCCTGCTCATGCTCATGCATGCTCTCTCTCTGCCACCCTCTCTCTCAAAAAAAAAAAAAAAAAGAGAGCGAGAGAGAGAGAAAGAAAGAAAGAAAGAAAGAAAGAAAGAAAGAAAATAAATAAATTATTGCAACACTTGCTCTTAGAGCCCTATGCCAGGTGAGAAATTCAAGAGAAATTCAACTACCCTGGGGCCACCATCATGTGAAAAATCCAAGCCACAGGAAGAAGCCCTGGAGGAAGAGATTCCATGTGAAGAGAAAAAAAGAAAGACAAACACAAAGACAGACACTAAGCAGCACCAAGGTGCCAGACATGTTAGTAAGGAAAATATCCTGGAAAAATGCATTTTCTAGGCCCAGCTGCCCCAACTGACAACATGTGGATCAGAAATGAACTACTCAGCTAATGCTTCTCCAATTCCTGACCTAAAACAAGTCACAAAAGCAAAGACCATACACCTCAAAAGAGCCCCTTAGTCAGCAAGAGTTTCAAGGTACGTCACAGTTTTTTCCAAGCCCACTCAGATCTCAGCACCAGAGAGAGGAAGTAGTGACATTCCTGCTCATGACCAGGCATCATGTTGGAGAAGCATTCTGAGAAAGGCCATGCACAATGTGGACCCTGATAATAGGAAAACCAGAACAGTAAAGGTTGAGACACATAGACAGCCAAACAGAACTCTGTATGCTACTTAGAATCTAGTAGTTATCTTTTAAAACAGTTTTGTAGAGGGGCACCTGGGTGGCTCAGTCAGTTAAGCCTTCGACTTCGGCTCAGGTCATGATCTCACGGTTCATGAATCGGGGCCCCGTGTCAGGCTCTGTGCTGACAGCTCGGAGCCTGGAGCCTGCTTCAGATTCTGTGTCTCTGTCTCTCTCTGCACTTCCCCCACTTGCACTCTGTCTCTATCTCTCAAAAATAAATAAACAGTAAAAATAATAATGATAAAAATTTTTTAAATAAAATAGCTTTGTAGAAAGACGAATGCATAAAAAAGATGTAGTGTATACACACACACACACACACACACACACACACACACACAGGAATATTGCACAGCCATAAAAAAGGATGAGATCTTGCCATTTGCAACAACATAGATAAACCTAGAGGGTATTTTGCTGAGTGAAATAAGTCAAACTGAGAACAACAAATACCATATTATTTCACTCATGTGTAATCTAAAAAACAAAACAAATGAATACAAACAAACAAAAAGCAGAATCAGACCTAAAAATATAGATAACTGGAAGCTGCCAGAGAGGACGGGGTGGGTGAGGACACGCGCAAAATGGATGCAGGGGAGTAGGAGATATGGGCTTTCAGTAATATATTAAATAAGTCATAGGAATAAAAGGCACATCATAAGAAATAGAGCAATGATATTGTAAAAGCATCATATGGTGACAGACGGCAGCTATACTTGTGAAGAGAATAGTATAACATAAAAAGATGTTAAATAGATGAATCACTATGTTGTACACCTGAAACAACATAACTTGTGTCAACTATACTCAAATAAAAAATTAACAAAAAATAAAAATCAAATTAAAAAGCTGCATTGACTTAGTAGTTTTACATCAAAACACCATTTAGTTACTGCAGAAAACCATAAGAACTCGGACAGTGAATATTTTATACTAACACGGAGAGACATGACTGCTAATCTCCTTAGTATAGATCTATTTGGCACTGTGTAAAACCAAGAATTTTGACAAACTTAAGGGAAGAGCAAAACATTAAGTATGATCAGGTAAAATCTCTAGTTGTCTAGAAAACAACAGCCCATGCTTCACATTAGTTTAAAAATAAAAACAGGTGGGGTGCCTGGGTGGCTCAGTCAGTTAGGCATCCGACTTCGGCTCAGGTTATGATCTCACAGTCCGTGAGTTCAAGCCCCGTGTCAGGCTCTGTGCTGACAGCTCAGAGCCTAGAGCCTGTTTCAGATTCTGTGTCTCCCTCTCTCTCTGACCCTCCCCCGTTCATGCTGTCTCTCCCTGTCTCAAAAACAAATATTAAAAAAAATAAAAAATTTAAAAAAAATAAAAATAAAAACAGGTAATTTCTTTTTTTTTTCTTTCTGAAAAGCAAGACAGAAAGAACAAAAAATGGAGAGACAGAACCAAGCATGAAGGTAGTATGGTAAAGCATAAAGACATCTGGAAAAATAAAAACGCACTATTGCTAGAAAATGGTCTAGATAAACGGGAAGAAATGAGGTCCGTTGGTACAACTCCCTATGTACTACAACTTTCTTAAGAACTTTCCAAAACCATCATCAAAATACTCAGTGTCAAACACCATCTTTTCTTAAAACCTGAGTCTGTTCACAGGCCAAATCTATTCATTTCTGCAGGGCACCCATGGGCCACAGACAGGAGGAACTCTGCCATTGCTCAAAAACTGGTAGAAATCAGTGGCACCTGGGTGGCTCAGTCAGTTAAGCATCCAATTCTTGGTTTTGACTCAGATCATGATTTCACAGGTTTGAGCCCCACATTGGGCTCTGTGCCAACCTCAAGAAGCCTGCTTGGGATTCTCCCTCTCTCTCTGCCCCTCCCCTGCTCTGTCTCTCTCAAATTAAATAAATAAACTTCCTGAAAAAGTGACAGAAATCATCACACATAGACACAACTCACAACTCCTTTTCTAACTGAACTCAGGTACTTCTTTCCTCAACTACTACTTCTTCCTCCTCTTGCTCTGTTAGGTATAATGTGAAAACAAACAGTATCTTCGCGGAATCGGGTGCTTTGTGGACAATGCAAATTAATGAGCTTTCTGTAAATATGCGTTACTTAGTATGGGACTTGTTATCAAGCAAGAGATAAACATTTAAGATAAACACTAAATCATAAAATAGGCAAACAAAAAACATATTGAAACAGCACAATAAACTTCTCCATCAAGTCAAATAAGTAACACTTAAGAAGAATGCACCAACTTTAGCTTACTATGTGAATTTTCACTATGTTTTCTCACTACAACGTGACATTTTAAGACACTGAAATATATGTTGCTAATCTGTCTTATATCACTTCTCTTTCCCCAATTTTTGCCTAATGTAGCTACTATCAGATTCTTCAGTTGTTCACTTTTAAATAGCTCAAATGGTCTATTTTTCAGACCACTGCACCTACATTATATCCATGAAGCTAGTATAACTCTGCAGACATCCTAGCTATTCATGCAATGTTATAAGGGCATCAGCATTGTTCATTTGTATGATCTCTATGTATCTTGTCATCTTTCCAGGGTAAGACTGCCAAGTCTTGGACTCTTCATTTGGTGGAGTCTAATTCTGTTCTCTCTACAAAGAGGTAGGGTTACACTCAGCAAAGGTTACCATTTACGTGAGCCATGAAGCCTGCTAGCATAACTCATCATGAAAGTAAAATCCCTAGTTATTTTTTCTCTCAAGGACATCCCGAGTGCTACCTAAAATCAAGAAGGAACTCTTCAGGACAAGTTGTGTGTAGGGCCCACACATATTTAGAATCCACATTTTCACTTTGATACTCTGGAGTGTGGCATTATTTCATAGCAGTCAAGCAAAGGGTTGCTTTTTTTCCCTTTGAAAACCTCCTTTTCTAATCCCTAGAGGAAAATACATGAGAATTGAATTCAAAGACTACAGTAGCTTTAGCAACAGAACTCAATATTTTAAAATGAGCTTTCATTTAAAAATTCTTCCTTTTCTAGAAATAGAGGAGAGGTAGTGTTCTCACATTCAGTTTTGTTTCATCACTTAACCAAATGAGTTCTGAAAGGTTTGCTTTCATAAATAAGTAACACTTTTAACCATTTAAGTAATTTCTAAAACTCAGCTCATCTTTCAGACCTCTGGGTTCTGGAGTAGCCTAAGTGCCACCACTTCTGCTTTTAGGTCCAGTGTGCATCTTTCTTTCTTTTATCCTCTGATAGAATTTCATCTGCTCAGGTAATTACAGAAATCAGACATTTTAAAGCATAATCAGGCCCTGAGAATTTAAAAATACTTAAAAAGAGCTAAGAGACCTAGAAGAAATTTCAGGGACCATCTCACTTCTCACTTCTCATTAGATATGAGAAAACTGAGACCCCAAAGGGTCTTGCCCAAGGTCATATAACTAATTGACTGATCTAGAATCAAAATCTAGATCTTCTCAATCCTGAATTAGCACTCTCTCTCCCAAATTACCTGGTCTCTCTATATTTTCATCCTTTTCGATACGATCTTCAGACACAGATTGTTTAATTCATGCTAACCCAAAGTAAGATGCAGGGTACTTCTTGGTTCCATTAGTTATCACCATCTCCTTTCATTGGCTGGAAGATCAGAGACAGGAGAGAAAGTCCTGCCAGGCCTCCTCACTCCATGGATTAAGTGACAGCATGGGCTGTCTGGTGCCTTGCCCAGGAAGTCTGATTGTTCCTGCTTAGAACAGGAAGTATCTGGAATGTTAGGAGGCACAGTATCACCTTCCCTTTATAAGGACTGGATTTTCTATTTTTTGTTCTCATTTGCCTAGGGACATCAGACAATTTCAAGCTGGGCAAAAACCTAAATCTCATCCACCACCAAGACTATTCTGTTGATGTTTTCTAGCTTCTCCTATGAGACATGCCAAGGGGCTTAGAGGAAACTCTAGCCTCTTGAACCAACTGACCTTATATTTATTTATAAGGCATGTTTCTTCCAAGAAGTTCCAAAAGTTTCATACACACTCTCTCACTTGATCCTTCCCTTCCCATGAGGGGAAGCATTTCATTTTTATCTTCCTGCCACAGCCACAGTGTCCCTGATGTATACACAATTTCTCTCCAGGATCTAACACTCAAAGGTTAGAGTCTCTAGAAGCCACACATTCTCAGCTGAAGTATCAGCCAACTGCACTATTCTAGGCACTCGGGTGCCTAGTGTTCACCAGAGTGAACAGCTCCATGCAAAGTAAAAAGGCTGTTTCATTACCCACTGAATTCAGAACCATAAATACAATGGATCCTGATAAAAGAAAAACAATCACTACAGTCTCAACTACTGAGAGGAATATCCACAGTTTTACATTTATCTGGTAATACAGAATCTATTTGCTAGGGGTGTATATGGATTGCACTAGAAGACAGGAGATTTGTATTCTAATCCTGACTCCTGTACCAACAAACTGCATGACCTTGAGCAAATAATGTAACCTCTCTGGCCCTTAATTTTATTTTTTGAAGATGATAGGCAAGATTTCCCATGTCTTTCTTGATCTTCAATGACTGGTGATGGGTTAACTCCACCTAGGATGGCTGGTATGGTATGAAGATTTACTGCCAACATCAGAAGAGAAGGAATCTACTTCAGTCGTTCTTATTTGTAGGATGGGGTTGAAGGCAAAAGCGCAAAACACTACACACCTTCTAAGATTATTAATAGCATCTCCCTATGCATTAATCTATGAAATCAATCAGTGCCACACCTACTCTCTGTTCAACACTGGGATAGATACTTTGAGGATGGGAGACATTTGAAAAGATCTTTAATGTTAAGGAGCTTCCAAATGAAAGTACCCAATAGTAAATAACTCAAAACAAAAGTGTATGAAAGAGGTTTTTAAGTTCACAAGAGAAGGAAATCAAAGAGAGCTAAATTAGAAACCCCTGAGGAAAGGTGGAACTTTACCTGTATCTATGCATAACAACCACTATCACAACAATAATGGCAGCTAACATTTATTGAGTGCTTGATATGTGGTACATGTATGCATTAAGTACTTCTGTGGGCTATCTCATTTAATCCTCAAAACAACCCCAGAAATAAATGCTATTTTTGTGCCTATTTTACAGAATGGGAAACATGAGGCTTAGAGAGAAGCCTAATATACTTGATAAATAGTAAATCCAGGCAATGTGATCCCATAGTGTTCCTCACCATTGAATGGCTATGGAATGCTTTCTCCACAAGTGACATAAAGAGATAAGCACAGTATCTGGCAGCTTAATGTTCCCTGTATTATTTGTTTTCTTTTTCTACCCACCCCCCACAAGTATTTACCCCACCACTACACATTCCCATCCCAACTCACATACCTACACACTTCATATTTTCCAATTTTCACATCCTTCTAAGTTCTGTTGAAGGTCGACTCTGAGAATGAAGTTTTCTCACAACAGTCAAGCTTGGTCATAGTACATATTTCTAACAGCCTACTGGATGACTGGTTCTGTGCTATTCTGCGAGGTCACTGGCAGTATTTAATGTCTATGACATTAACACTTTTGATGTCTTACAGCACTGTTAAGGTAGTTTCTATATTATTATTATACATCTTCTGCATTGTTAAGGTAGTTTCTATATCATTATTATACATCTTCTGCATGACTGATCTTTTCATACAGTTTCATTGTGACAGCTAACTCTAAATTCCTTTGTGTTGTTCCTGGGGTCTTAGCATAGAAGACATCAGAAAGTATTCAAAAGTTCAAAAGCTGAGGTGTTTCAAGTGGCTCCGCCCCAGACTGCACAGAATTCTCAACACAGCCAAAGGGCAAGCAGGCCCAAGCCTGGGCATTCTGGCAAGTCACCCACCAGAATGACAGAAGGCCAGTCAACAAACACAACTCTGGCATGACTAACAGGAAGGGGGTCGGGAGTCTCAGTTCCCTTTCTTCAGTGTTCAATGTTACTAAAGAAAATAAAGACTCAGCACAATGTGGTTCCCAGTCAAAAAAACAAAAAGCTGACGTGTTTGTGAAGTTTTCATTCATTAGAAAAATGATCCAAGTCAAATAAATACAGGCAACACTTCGAGGTTTAAATCTACCCTGTTTAGAGAGTCTTCAGGTACAGACTCTGTGACCAATTTTGGACATAAAGGTAATCTACACGTTTGCAATTCCTTTAGCACATGTACTCTCACAGAACTGAACCTATCTTCTTCTGAACTACTAAATTATAATTCTACCTGTTCAAAATAAAAAAAAAAAAACTGGGGCACCTGGGTGGCTCAGTCGGTTAAGCATCTGACTCTTGATTTTGGCTCAGGTCATGAATTCACAGTTAGTGAGTTCAAGCCCTGCATCAGGCTCTGCGTTGACAGGGCTGATCCTGCTTGGGATTCTCTCTCCCCTCCCTACCCGCCACTCTCCAACCCCACCCCCCACTCTGCCCCTCCTGTGCTCTCTTTCAGAAATAAATAAACATTTAAAAAATAAAAGAAAAAACCAACAATCCTAAAAAAAAAAAAGACAACTCCAGTTCAAAGATTTTTTTTAATCTTTTACTTTATAAAATAATGTAAGTCAGTCACTTAACTAACTGAGTCACCTAGGCGCCCCTAGTAAATATTTTACATCACCAAAATTTTAGTTATAAAACTTCAAGATGATAAGGGAATTTTTAAAGACTGAAAAAGCCACTAAGAATTATGAGATTATGTATTAAGGTTAAAAGGAGATTAATCTTATTCTAATGGATGGCATCAAACACTATATGTAGAAGATTTTTTTTTAAGTGGGAACTAATTTTTTTTTTCATTAAAGTTCTATAGTATACGGGTGCCTGGGAGGCTCAGTCAGTTAAGTGTCCAACTTCAGCTCAGGTCATAATCTCACAGCTCGTGAGTTTGAGCCCTGAGTCAGGCTCTGTGCTGACAGCTCAGAGCCTACAGCCTGCTTCAGATTCTGTCTCCCTCTCTCTCTGCCCCTCCCCTGCTCACACTCTGTCTCTAAATAAACATTAAAAATTTTTTTAAAAAAGCACTGAAGTATAAAGTGACCTTAGAGCCTGGGTTTTCTGGAATAGTTACAATTTCAAATATTCTACTTCCATAAGCGAATGGCTTTCTGAAAATCGTATTATTTTGTTATTCAGGCTAGTCTGTATATCTCTTCCATCTCTTCTATCTGAAAATAAAATAAAAGTTCTTTGTGGGATCATGTGATCTACATGTTGGTTTGGATAAATAAATCATCATAGACATAGCAGGGGAAAAAATATCAGGTTACAAATTTAAGAGATCCTGACTCTAATGTCTATTGAATTACTGCCTATGAAATGACCACTAGACTTTCAAATAGCTAACACAGAGGAAATATAATCAATACTAAGAGTTGCAGTACCTGTGAGGAAAACCAAAATACTAGCGCAGAAGCCTGATTGTTCTTAATACTAAGAACCGAGATATATTTCTCTATTAAGTACTTACTCATAGAGATAATATGAACATTGACAACATCCTTCAACACAGCAATGTGCTTCAATGGATTTCTTATTATAATAAATATGCTGAAGACTTTTGACCAAAACACAAATTCACAGACACCAACATCTGCCCTCTGAAATGTTGTTTTTGGGAAGTGACTCAGTACCTTTTCTGGATGCCAACTGCTATAGCTCTGTAAAGGTAAATGTCTGGATTTTTTAAACTGAAAATATTAAAGTAGTTCCATCCTTAGTCAAGAATTCAGATGTTCTGGATTGACCTACTGCCTGTAACTAATTTGCTGGTTCTGGCGTGAATACAATATAGTTGAATTAAATTTTATTAAATTCCAGTGAGATCCAGACAGAATTTCTTTTTTCTCTTTCTTACAAGGGAAGAGCAAAGAAAACGTTTCTCTCTGTGATTGTGCATGGAATATGCTACAGAAATGTCAGAGTAAGTAAAGAATGTGAATGTGCATTTGTTGCAATAAGAATATAAAGGAAATTCTACTTTAAAAAAATACACCAGGGTCACCTGGGTGGCTCAGTTGGTTAAGCATCTGACTTCACGTCAGGTCATGAGCTCCCAGTTCATGGGTTTGAGCCCTGAAGCAGACTTTGTGCTGACAGCCCAGAGCCTGGAGCCTGTTTCAGATTCTGTGTCTCCCTCTCTCTCTCTCTGTCACTCCCCCACTTAAGCTTTGTCTCTCTCTCTCTCTATCAAAAATAAATAAACCATTTTTTAAAAATTTTAAAAATAAATGAACACACCAAAAAAACTCCTAAACTTTCCTAAACTTTAATGTGATTATTTGCTTTATAAATTATATCTTCCACATAATTTAAGTGTTCAGTAACAGCTCACTGATTATCAGACTAAGACAAAGGAAATTTAAAGCAGAACTATTAAGAGCCATAATCTACTAATTGATCAAAAAGAAAAAAGCTAAAATTATAATGCAAATCAAAAACAAAAGGATTATAAGTGAAAATGTGATACATTCAAATGAATACAGTGAAGCATTTCTATCAAAGCTGCCTCTAATATTTCTTTCACTGGACTGTGTTTGGTTTTGTTTCTACAACAGGATAAAGAAGAAAACCACTAGAGTTTCTTTGACCATCAGTTCCCTGGTTAATGAAACCTCCAACATCAGATCAAGTTATTCTACCTTAGTTCAACCACTGTATATTGACCCCCAAAGGGTATGTTCAGTTTTAAAAGCCTTCTGAGGGGTCCCAGTAATGGAGACACAGGCCCAGAGAAAAAGGAATTAATGCAACTTTCTTAAAAAGTATACATGAGGGGAACCTTCAGCTGCATGACCTCAAAAAAGAACAAGAAAGAAATCCACAGGTCTCAGAAATAACTCCATGGTAGTTCTGTGGGTCAGCCATTTGTTTATGTGCCAGATCATAAGAGACAGTTGGTTTCTAGGAGCTCAGTCCCATAAAAGAGTATTCCAACTATCCATGGAATGAATTCCCTTTTAATTAAAAGAAGAGGGGAGGGGGGCAGGGAGATGCTTTTACAAAGGCCTAAAAAAGAAGACAAGAGCAACTGTATAGAGGAGGAAAAAAAAGCTAGTCAGTAAAACTTACAAGTTATTTATGCCTTTTATATACAGTCTCTACATAATTGCCAAAACTCATTTCCCAAATGTAATTGCCTAGTGTTACATTTCACCATCTCAGCTGATGGAAAGCTGCAGGAAAGGGAAAAAAAGGTAGCACAGGAACAGATATCCCAAATAACATTTAAATTAGAAGCTTTATCCTTTTCAAAGAGGAAATCTGGGGTGTGGTGGTAGCAGCTAAAATTGATTCAGTCAGTCCATGGCCACCATGTACCTAGGTTTCAGGACCTTGACAGTATGGATGATAGTGTCTCTTCTATTTCTTAAACCAGATGCTGAGTCCCTGCAGCAACCTGTCCAGATCCACCTGTGTTGTAGCCCCTGTGTTCACCAAGGTAACCTATCCATACTGCATTAAGATTTTATAGATAAATTGTAGATGTTATCAAAGCGGTAAGAAGAAGGAAAAGGGAAAACTAAGAAGAACCTCAGAAATAATTGTTTTATGATGCTAAAAGTGAGTACCAGAAGGGGAGAAATTACTGTTCAATGTCACAGGGCATTACTCAGGGATAAACTCAGGGTTTATCCTATACTCTTTAGACTTTTGGTCTAGGTCAATCTCCAGCTCTGGAGGGCAATTCTTGGATTCCACTCTCCAAGTAGACTATTCTCTACCTGACCTCATGGTTTATCCGATTCTCTGAACCAGCAATAAGATGCCATTTTGAAGAAGTCAATAAGCAAAGTAATGTCTATTTCCTGCTTGGCAAACAGTGAGAGATCAGGATTAAGAAGGCTCTTGTAACATCTATGGAAAAAGCAGGATTCAATCAACGAGGCCAACCCAAAGTAAGGTTGAAACCTCTGGGCTCACTGTGCCCCAGTTTCCAAAACTGACAGAAATGGAACCACTGCTTCTTGCTGGCTGAAACGAGAAGCAGGGCAGACTTAACATGTACCAAATACAGGAAGGTAGCCATAGGAAACATTGTCATTAAGAATAAGGAGCGGGATGCCTGGGTGACTCAGGGAGTTAAATATCTGACTCTTAATTTCAGCTCAGGTCATGATCTCACAATCATGAGATGGACAAGGTGGAGACTGGGATCTCTATCCCCCTCTCTCTCTGCCCCTCCCTTGCTCATAGGCATTTGTGTGCTCTCTGTCTCTGTCTCTCTCTCTTTCTCTCAAAATAAATAAATAAATTTTTTTAAAAAAAGAAGAAGAAGGAGCATTACTCTAGATTCTGGAGTAATCTTGCTGCTTGCTCGCAGCAGAGGCTGTCCACAATATGTGTTTATTATTTCTACAAGTTTCCTACTACATTCCTTCCCTGTGATAATGCAGCCCTGGTCATCAGGCCTCAAGGGCTGTGCTCGTGGTCAGTGTGTCTCACCTGATAGGACTTCAGATACTCCCTCTCTGGAGTTATAATCTGAAATGTAATTCTAGATTCTAGAGGGATTCTGGAGCTGAAAACAGGAGAGGAAGGGAATCGGGATTTAAGGTGGATATTTACACAAATGCCACCCATTCATGTATGCACTGTGAGATCAAACCACCTATTTTTATATACTTTTTATATAACAGTATAACTCTTCACTCTTTAAAGAAGGTTTTCAGATTATTTACCTTAAATGAGCCTCAAAACCTCAACCAAGGCTGAGCATTTTGCTAGCCTTATTTCACAGATAAAGAAGCTAAATTCCACAGAGATTAAGAGTTTCCAACTTCTGGGGCTCCTGGGTGGCTCAGTCATTTTAAGCGTCTAACCTAGGCTCAAGTCATGATCTCACAGTTCATGGGTTCAATCCCGACGTTGGGTTCTGTCCTGAGAGCTCAGAGCCTGAAGCCTGCTTTGGATTCTGTGTCTCCCTCTCTCTCTGCCCCTCCCCCACCCAGTCTCTGTTTTTCTCTCTTTCTCTAAAAATAAACAAACATTTAAAAAAATTTTTGTTTTAAATAGCTCCCAAGTTTTTCAAGGGTACCTGGCTGGCTCTGTCAGAGCACGCAACTCTTGGTCTCGCAGTTATTAATTTGAACCCCATGTTGAGTAAAGAGATTACTTAAAAATAAAATCTTAAAAAAAAAAGTTTCCAAGTTCCTACGATCAGCATCAACCACCTAGTGGAAGAGTTGAGATTTTGGTCCAAGTCCTCTAACTCATGATTCAGAATCCTTAACAAATTACAAATACTGCCCACGCTACGCGACCGGTAATAAAGATTAAATCTATGACTATATATGAACTCAACAAAATAATACAACAAAGGTAAGAGTTTCCAACTAATTGGTTCCCTATTTTGAAAAATAGATCTTGGGGAAGTGAAAAACAACTTTCTCTATGATATTAAGGTAAAAATAACTCCTATGTGACTGTCAAGCACACTATAAAGCACAAAGCATCCCAGCAACTCCTTGTTTTGCTTAAAGGACAGTCAGATGTCAATAACTATGACAAAAAGCATACTTACCACAGTAGGCATCCTAAATCATTGCATATGGTGAAAGAGTTTCTTCCATTCTGTGAATTCTGTTTCTTCTTCAGCATCTTCAAGACATCTCTACAACCAGTGGTCAGTCTGTCACATTTGAATGCCACGTCCAGGCAATAACCACAGTTCAAATTCACTGGCACAGAGAGAAAAAGGAGATAGCAGACTCTGAGGACTTCCAGATTCTGAGGAGAAGTATTGTCACAAGCTTTTTGATTTGCTTTTTATTTCAATTAACCTTGAAATCTAATTCATGTTGTAAAGTTTAATAGCTGATGTGTTACAGGCTCAGAAATTTCTATTGTTAAACAATTATTATTTCAAATCCAAGTGATTCTTCAACAAAACAACCAAAAAAGAAAAGATAGCAGGGTTTTTTGTTGTTTGTTTGTTTTATGTGTGTGTGTGACACAATAGTTTTAATGGCTGTGAAAAGATTGGTTTATTTTCATAAATTAACTATTAGTTCTTGACAAATAGCAAAAAAATGTGAGAATAAACATATTTTTTAAGAGTAAAACAAATTAATAATGATGCATAGCTTCCTCAGCATGTTTTTTTTAAGTTTCTTACCAAATAATTAATTTAGGGAAGAGTAACAAGTATGATGATCTATCTCATGCTAAATACTGAGTTTATACTTTATAAGCAATCTTTCATTTAATCCTCACATCAAGATTTTGAAGGATGCATTACCTACATTTTATAAGAAAAGTGAAATTCAGAAACACTAAATGAGCCTCAAAACCTCAACCAAGGCTGAGCATTTTGCTAGCTTTGCCCAAGGTTACAAAGCTAATCAATGCTGCAAGCCAGGGTTCAAGCCCAAAACAGTTCTTGCACCAAGTGAAGAAAATATATTCATTTAAATATTAATTCAGAACTGAACATTTGTACATCACATTCAGGAAAGAAAATCTCAAATTATACAATCTCAAATTATACAATTTGATACTAGCATAAAGAAAAAATTTTTAATTACCCATATTCTCATCACCCAGAGAAAACTATTAATCTTTGTTATTTTTCTACAATACTACTACAGTATGTTTATAATGGAATATGCATTTTAATTAACGAGATTAAAAGAAAGAAGTTTTCTTGAGAAAAAGAGACTACCAGAGGATTAATGGTTCAGTAATGGTTCCCAATCAGAGAATGGGATAGAAACGAAGAATTAAGGCCCAGAGAAGTAATTTTCACCTAATCACAAAGCAATTCAATGGTAGAACAGGACAAAAACACAGTTCTTCTACTACCCTGCCAAGTATTCATTCCAATATGTACCTTTTCTGGGTTTCTACAGAATTTATAGTCTGTGACTCCAGATTACAGTCAACCTTCCATTTGCTTTATTCAAGTTATTTCTCATATAACATGGCCCCTTCTCCCAACTAAATTAACCATCATGTAAATTCTCTTTACTCTCGTGTTTTATCTTTCAGAAGCTTGTTTATCGTCTATTCCTGGTAAGCACAATTTTTCAACATCTTGATAATGAATGATTAAATCAAAATTTCCATCAGAAGACTTTGCCTCCTAGATCAATTTTGCCTACATGAGCAGTTTTGAGGCTAGCCTATACCACCTTTTGAGTTGACACAACAAAAACAGCAAGATAACTGAGATTTATCAGTGTATTTATTCATCTATTCATTCACTTAATATAGTGCAGATGATGGCCAGGTTCCATTCTGGGCACTGAGGAGGTGTCCTGCCATCAAACACCCAAGCTGTTGACTGTCCAAGAAGTAGGGTAGTGCCCATCACACAGTGGTCTTCACTGTACTAACAGTAGGCTGAACAATTCTGGCAATAATTTTTAGGTCAGTTCAGAAAATCTTTCTACAGGACCTTCATGCTAAACACTAAAGCTACAGAAATCTATAAGTCAGGGAATAAAGTGTGATGCTTGCTTTCAAGGAACTCACAGTATAGTAAAAAGATGTGTCAGAAAGACACGACAGGTGATGGAGACGGTGCTGGGATTATTCTAGGTTGTGTTTTTAAGATTTATCATCAGGAGCCCAGTCAAAGACAAAAAGTCTAATCAGATGGATTTTTTTAAAAACCCAGGAATACTCTATTTATTCCTAATACCTACTCTCCCTGACATCCTCCCTATTTGTTTATTAATTTGGGGTCTCCAAAAACTCTGGTCAAATTGAATCTCTTGCCTTTCCAGAGGAAGTCTGCACCTTGATTATCACAGAAGCATTTCCTGAAGACTCTGGAGAATTCAAGTGCATTGCACAAAATGAGGCTGGGACTGCAGTCTCTAAAGCAAGACTCTTTGTTTCTCCAGGTAATTGTTCTTTAGGATCGCCCTGCTCCAATTCAGCCATGAGCCAGGACAAAGTTTCTGTTTCTATCTGAGTTGGTGAATAATTATATTTTTCAGAAAGAAAAGTGGAGAAACCAGAGAGTTCTCCAAAGTTACTCATGAGGAAACTTTCTTCAGAACTAGCCTCCTTTCCTTGGAACAGTGATAGCTACACAAAGGACAAAAATGTAGATGATACCCCAATGAACACTATTTCAACTATTCCTCAACCAGCCAGTCACAATGAACAGGAGATCCAGGTTCCAAAGGAGGATTTCTGCAATGAAAATTCTACTGAGCTACAACCACAATGGTAAGGGCAGACAGACCTAACACTCACTCACTCAACAAATGTTCTTGGTCTTACAGTATAACATTGAACATGGCAAAGTTCCTGCCCTGAGGGAGCGTGCATTTGCAGTGAATCATGTAACTGTCATTTCCTTGCCCTTCATCGTATACTTCACAAGGGCTGAAACAGCAAATCATGTGCTTAGATCTACATTTAAGGTTTTATTACAGAGACTTCTTTAAAAAAAAAATTAATGTTGAAATGCCACAAGAATTTGAAAAAGTACAATCTTTTCTCCAAAAGAATTCGGGGTCCTATCTAAATATAAATACATAAAACACTTTGTGATATAAGTTTCTTCCTGTTGTCTTAGAATACAGACAAAATTGTCCCCGCATTTAAAAGGCAACTGTAAAACCCATGGGGGAGGGGAAGGAAAAAAAAAAAAAAAAAGAGGTTAGAGTGGGAGAGAGCCAAAGCATAAGAGACTCAAAAACTAAGAACAAACTGAGGGTTGATGGGGGGTGGAAGGGAGGGGAGGGTAGGTGATGGGCATTGAAGAGGACATCTTTTGGAATGAGCACTGGGTGTTGTATGGAAACCAATTTGACAATAAATTTCATATACTAAAAAAAATAATAATAAAAAAACTTAGGACACAATTTCAAAAAATAAATAAATAAATAATAAAAAAATAATAAAAGGCAACTGTATAAATGGGAAGCTAACTCAGTAGGTGAATTTGCCAACCAGGCTATGTTTAAAACACAATCCACTACCATCTCCAATACCCAAACACAAACCTCAAACCAAAACAGTGACCAAAAACAAAAAACAAAAAAAAAAAAACACCCTAAAAATTGATACTTAAAAGTCATTTAAAATTTTCTGTTTTACCAATATCTAACACAGTCCACTAAATATTTTACCAACCTAAAGTTACATTTAGATTAAATTTAGGCTAAACACCTTAAATAAAACTTAAAAAATGAACACTCTTGACTATTTTCCAGTATAACTAAACATAGCATCTATTAATTACAAGATAAAAGATACTGGAATATCTTTTAAGATATTCTTGAGTATTTAAGATATTTCTTGAGTAGTATTTGGGTTTTTAGGTGGAAAAATTTATCATGTCAGAGATGAAAGGAATCAGAGGTCAAATACATGAAGTACCCCATTCTACAAAGGACTACAATTGTAGATGACTGGCTGATTTTGCTGAGGGCTGCTTCCTCATGCTTTTATGACCCTGGAATAGGTACTCCCCAAGTAGTTCTTAAAATGAAGCCAGGGAAGGAAAGAATCTGAACTTGGAGATTAACAGACCTGCAACAATGTACGTGAGGCACATAGTAGAATTCATTAAATAGTAGCTATTACTTCACTGCATAGTTTTTTCTTAGGATCAATGTAACTGCAATAATTGCCTATCACTGTGATTTTTCAGTTGGTCTCCTGGAACCCCTTTAGCTTCTGGGGTTTCTAGTTGCCTGGAGAGTAGCTACCCTTACAAATAAAGATTTCTCATGAGGTCAAAGAAGAATGGGTGTGTGGGACTAAACACTGCAATTTATTCAACAAACATTTATTAAGCACATCTTATGTGTTTGTCAGTTTCTATGTGAGACTTCCCTCAGAAGACAGCCAATACAGATATCTAAAACTTTTCTCCAGGAGTTCATGTGTTTAGCAGTGAACCTTTACGACTTAAAAAGACATTGAGCTTATAACAAAGTACTTTTCTATTTCTACCTTTTTCATTAATAAAACCATCTGTGGGAAAAATTATTCAACAAAAGTTCCATAAAAGTTAAGTTTTTACTAAAAGTCAACTATGAGCTACATTGTCCCAAGCAAGATAAAAATGTTATCAACAGTCCCTCCCTCAGTAAACATTTAACTTGGTTGAGGAGATCTATTATACCATGTAATAGTCCATTATGATTTCCTGTTTCATCTGAGTCTCTCAGCAACCCTCTGATTAGGTTAGTAAAACAGATACTATCTTGCTTTTCAGTTAATTATTAAAGCTCAGAGAGTTTAAGCCACTTGTCTAAGGTTACACAGCCAGTATTTGGTAGAGTGGGCCCTCACACTCAGGTCTTCAAAATAGATAATAAGAAGGTTAATGTGTCTACAAAGTTGTAGAACATTAACCAAATAAATGTCATAATTTTTACTGCTTGACACCAAACCTAGTGGAATGTCTATTATTATTTCTCACTTGAAAAGAATACAAGACAGAATCAAGTACTCAAAAGGAGAGATTTCAAATTTTAAGTGCTACAGTGGGATGGAGCTTCAGTAATCATAGTGAACTACACATAACCTGAAAATAAAGGAAGCGTTCTTCACTCTTCAGTCCTCTCATACTCAATGTGGTATTTGCCTTCTTAGTTGATATAGCATAAATTAGCTTCATCACATACATCTGACCTCTGACTTTAGACAAAGCTCACAGCACCATTGTACAATAGTATATTTTACATTAAAAAAAAAAAAAACAACAAGGGCTGTACACGAAGAAGGGATGAATGAGTGACAGCTAAACAGCCAAGCCACCCTTCCACTGATGATGGGAAATAAAGAATTCCCTTAATGGTTCGGTGAGACAGTGGAAAGTTGCCTACATATTGTGAGGCACTGGAATGATCCACCAAAGTCGTTGCTGATAAATTAGAGAAAGAAATGGAAAAAGTTGTCTTTGGGGACTGGTTGGAATATAGTTCACTCACCTGACATCTTACTGATTCTTCCGGTTTTAGGACAATTTTTCTCAAATAAGCAACTAAACCATTCAAATAACCTTATTTGTGAGGAAAAGTAAAACACCCTTCCAAAAAGGCAAACCAAACATTAAAAAATAGAAAAACAGATTCTTAACAGATTATTAAATATAGACCTTTAACTTCTATAAATCAGCCTGTGAGCCCCTGACTGTAGGGAAAAACTTAGCCCAGATATACCATGGTGCTATTACACTATAACAAAATAACATCTTACAAAGGCCTAAGAGGAAAAAAAGAGATAAAGTTTAAAGGATAAAAAAGCAAATGGGACTAAAATTCTTCCTATTCGATATGGTTCAGCATCTGCCTTAGGCAATATCAGGGACTCTATAGTTTGTCCTGGGCATGTTACCTACTTGGCTGTTGGATACATCTTAACCTTTTAGGTATTAAGATACCTAATACCTTAAAAAAATCTAGCATCTCCTCTCCCTTGCCCTAATTAAATCCTGTTATCCAGAAAAACCAAGTAACAGTCATATATACTACATTTAAACTGTTTAGAACAGCACCTACTCATAGTAAATGCCATACTTGTTGGTTATTCTTGCTTTTATTGTCACTTACATTTACATTTTAAGTCTCCCTAATTGGGATTAAAAGGCTTTGTCCCTATTAATGGAATCTGAAATATCAGTGAGCAGATGTAGAGAAATATTTTGGGAAATTCCTGAAATAAGAGTTGGTAGGCAAACACCTACTCAACCAGTTTAGTATGCCTTTTCCACTATGTAATGGCTGTGTGCCCAGGAAGCAATCATACACCTACATGATCAGCTGTGAAGAATTTTACATGGCTCATATGCATTCAAACATCTACTGGTTGGACCTTAATGTACATGGTAATTAAATCAAGATTAGAGGATCCATGAGGGAGGGTAATGAATAGATATGCTTTAGGCCAATAGAAACATACCATAATGGAAACCAACTAAATGGGGATAATTCCACTCAACGGACCTGATCCTCATGTCACCTACTCCTTTTTACCAGTTCTGTTGTTGATTTGAAGGCTTCTTCCTCTATAATTATTTACTTCCCTGCACAAAAATGGAAACCTAAATACCAAGATAGTTTTCTTAGTGAAAAGACAAAGGAAACTGCGTAACTGTTAGGAGTTAAGGGAGATGAAGAAATGAGAGTTGACGGCATAAAGCCCTAAAAGTACAGACTGTTTCTTTGGTAATTTCTTAAGTGTTTCCAACTCTTTAAGAATAAAAGAACAAGGTCAATGAGGCATATGCCGTACAGAGTCAGAAAACTTGCTAAGAAACCAAATCATCTTTTTCCACCTCCCCACCTTCCCAGAAACGTCATCATCACCTGCTCTCTCGCCTTTACCCAGACCACACCCTGTCTCTTGAAACAAACTGCTTGAACTCAGCTCCACCCCTGCTTCTATTTGGCAAGAGGGGGAAAAAGGGGGGGGGGGCCTTCAGATGAACAACTATCCAATACAAATCAGTTTGGACGCCATCCATCACTAATCTTACTTCTGGAGAATTTTTACT
Organism: Panthera pardus; assembly: GCF_024362965.1. Lineage (NCBI taxonomy): Eukaryota > Metazoa > Chordata > Mammalia > Carnivora > Felidae > Panthera > Panthera pardus. The sequence continues at coordinate 124,551,783 of NW_026526765.1, read as the reverse complement.
GGATGGAATGTCAGTCTTAGGATATGGTTTCCCTTTCAGTCCTTCTTTCTCAAACAGGGAACATTCAAAGCCCCCACCACAATAAAGAAATTGAGTTTGCTTTATACTTTTTTCCATTTCCCAATTCATTGCTCTTCCTCCTGCATGAGCTTGCTAAAGCTCACAGTCAAAATTCACATCTAAAATAAAGATGCCTCCAAGAGAAGCTCATGTAATCCCACTCCTTAAATATCACTAAGACATCTGAGATATTGTTTAGATTGTGGACTCTTACTTTGACATGCCAGCATAGGTAGATGGACAGGCAAGCACATCAGATGTCACTGTTTGGCAGCTGATAAAAGTCAGTGGTGCTATAATACTAAGCACAGAGCCACTAGATTAGTCTGTGAGGGAAGGGGATGCCTCTTCCTTCCCTTCAATAGTGGGTTAAACCCAGCTGGCACCCTCTGGAACGACGGGTAAGTCCCACCTTTATTTCTGCTACAGTTTTGGGTTTTGGTTTTTTGTCCAAATCAGAGGAATGTGTACAAAAATCAACTTCACATAAAAAGTGTGCAAGTAACATTATAATGTTATTATACAAATATTTAATAAGGAAGTAACCTATTCATTCCACTGAAACTGGAAGGTATTATAGAAAGGGTACAAGGCAAGATAGTTGTGTGTTAATATTTTTAGATCATCATTTTTCCTTGAAAAGGGATACTTGGCGTGATTATAACTGTGGTGATGTTCTAGAGCTTTAAAATATCCTCAATCAGTTGTTTGTGCAAGTCTGTCTGTACTATATCAGAGAGAGAAAAAAAAAGTTAGGATTTTTTAAATAGGAGCTGCATAGTATTTTACTTATAAAATCTTTGAAATTTATTTAACATTACGTGGAATAAAATGATACTGCCAAGTAAGAGAACCTCTTATAAAATTAAACTGTTGAACAGTAACTACAAACATAAAGAAAAACTTTTCAGAGTTATCTATTTGAACATCTCTATAAAATTTTGTTGAGACATGAGTAAAATGGAACTTTTGAAAGAATATATTCTTAACTGAGCTTTGAAAAGTAACGGTAATTGTTAACTATGAAGACCGATACCAAAATGTACAAGATTGGTGACATTTTAAAAATATATGTAAGGAAAAACAGGGAACTTTCTGGAAAATATGTACTGGCTATTTGTTACACAGTTTATCACTTGCCATTTGAAATGAATCTGAATAATTTGCCTTCCTAAAAAGGAACTTAAGAACTAAATTTGGATTCAATTCTGCAATGTAATGAATAAGCCCATAACTACAAAATTACTTGCCTTCAAATAGAGTCCTTGAGAAGATCTAATTAAAGCTTCCTTTTAGATGTTTTCCTCCAACAGTGTAAAGGCCTAATACAGTTATTTACTAAAATGCACTCTGGTTGAACATGTTTGTGTTCATAAACTTGAAATTAAGGAATATATGGCTTTTTAAGTGTTCTTTCTCAACAGAATCGTTCTCTTGGCTGTTGAGTTGCATTTGTTCTTTCCTAAAACCTTTAGGTTTGTTTGTTTGTTTGGGGTTTTTTTAAATTTTTTTACTCTGAGAGCATGCACGCACACATGCACATGCATGCAGACAAGCAGGACAGGGGTAGAGAGGAGAGAGAGAGAATCCCAAGCAGGCAGGCCCCGCACTATGAGTGCAGAGCCTGAAGTGGGGCTCAAACCCATAAACCATGAGATAATGACCTGACCTGAAATCAAGAGTTGGACACAACCAACTGAGCCACCCAAGCACCCCTAAAACTGCTAGTTTTAATTTAATTCTAAACTATATGTACAGCCTTGGGATGAAGTTATTTGGTCTGAAATTTTTCATTAAAAATGATACATTCTTCAAGCTAGGAAATTAAACAATTTTAAGATTTCATTTCAATGATGACAGCTTGGTATCAGTTATAGTTTGATTTATCATTATCTTAGAGTTGCCTTATACTATGTAATATTAAATGTATTTTGAACTAGTCTGTGTGTAATGTCTGTATATAGTTCTGCTTATTAGATTTACCATACTAATGGAAGAAATCAGAGGCAAATATGACCCTTCATGGTTGATTTTAGGGGCAAATGATTCATCTAAGGAAAAATGGGGTCCATTACAGGAAGTTAGAAGAATCAATGCAGAGCTAAGTAAGAGAAATGGCATCCCTCTTTTTTGATGAGGTATACACTAGTTTCATATTGCCTTACTTCCTTCTGTACATTAGCATCTTCCATTTCAAAAGAAAAAGAGAGAAGCTAAAATAATTTCAAAATTAGTCTAAAATACATATGAAATAGGTAAAACTAGTAAAAAGTAAAAATCTAAATAATTAAGAGTATCAACACCAATAACTAGATTGTATAATCTAAAAATAATAAAAAAATTTATATATGGCTCTGGAATAGTAAGATATATACACACAGAAAGACACACATACTCCTTAATTATCTTCTAGTTTGGTACTATGGTCATTTTGGAATCAAAGGGAGAAAAAGAGGCAGCACCCTGAGAGCGAGCCACAAAAAATACACTCAAAGTTGACAATAGTGAATTATACATGTTCCCTCTACTTTATGAAATTGCCAAAGAGTGAAGGAGTAAATATGGACATTCACTGTTCCTTATAAAAAAAAGCATATTGTTCCCCTTGATCTAATGAGACATCATTCATCACAGATCACCAGGACATTCATTAAGTGGTGTATCAGAAGAGCTGCTCATTGGTTTTCATGAGCAATGGGAAGAATTCAGACTGAAAAGGAGCAGACAAGTTAGGTATTTAACTGCTAATAATTTAAATAATTATTAATATAATTAATATTATTAATATAATTAATCTCTGTGGTTAATGAACTATACCCCCTAGGCAAAGGCTAATCGTAAGGCCATAAAATTATCACATTGAGCAGCATCACAGTATTTCTTTTCATAGTCACTTGGCAAACTCAAACTTTGTGTTCCTGTATCTTGAAGCCCCTGGGCATGCTTCAAGAATCACCCAGAGGCAAACCAACATTAATGAATACTTTTTTTGTTGCTGTTGTTCTCAGGAGAAAAGTCATTTGTACAAAGACAGAGATAAAGAAAAGAAGTCTAGAAGCCAGGAAAGGTCCACCTTGAGGTGACCTTGAAAGCATTTAAGCCTCCCCCCAAAACAGCACATATGCTCCTAAAGATGTTAAACAGTACTGTTTTTTATGCAAATACTGTAATTGAATCATTTTCTCCTTTTGAAGGAACAATATTCTTCAAGAGGCCACTCCATCAAAGACAGGAGCACAGTATTCCCAGGATCACAACAAGGAGGGGCAGACCACGGTTGCTTCAGATTCCTTGAGATCTTCTGTGATTCCAGGCTTGCCACCCCAAATTCAGGACCCCACCCTTCGAGGAACAAATCATTATAGTAATAAATTGCCTTCATCTTCCATATACCAGCTAAGCATGTTTAACTACGAACGTCCAAAACACTTCATTCAAACCCAAAACCCATGTGGCTCCAGACTGCAACCTCCTGGACCGGAAACCTCCAGCTACTCTAGTCAGACCAAACAGTCTTCCATTACCATCCAGCCCCGCCAATGCACAGAGCAAAGATTTTCTGCCTCCTCAACAGTGAGCTCTCACATCACCATGTCTTCCTCTGCTTTCCCTGCTTCTCCCCAGCAGCATGCTGCCTCCAACCCAGGCCAAAGGGTTACAGCCACCTATAACCAGTCCCCAGCCAGCTTCCTCAGCTCCATATTACCATCACAGTCTGATTATAGTAGCAGTAAAATTCCTTCCAATGTGGACACCAAGTAAGTATATTTTTTTATATATGAATAGATACTGCATATACACTGAGTTTGTATCTAAGGAGTGTGGGGGAGTATACCCTAGTTCACTATTTAGTATTTTGAAAGGCAATGAAACCTCAAGGTCTCTTTCATAATTCTCCTAAAACACCTTGAACCAGGGGGCTGGCAGTAAGAGGTCATCTGACCCATTCTCTAGTGTCCAGACTATCCTAAACCCAAATCACCTATTACCCCATACATTACTTATAATTTTCTATCTTCAAAAAAAGAAGATTTCTAATATACTCAAGAACAGTGAACTATTCTCCCAGTTCTAAGTTAAGATCATCATGCTATAAATTTAATTGCTCGCGTTCTGGGCTCAGCTGAGATGAAGAACACCTGTCTGCTCTTCCTCAGCTAGGATTTCCTCTCACATAAGCAGAGACTATTAAATTTCTTCTCAGTCTTAGTCTTTTCTTCCTATCCATTTTCCCTTCTGATCCTGAGCATCCACTTGGCTTAAAAAAAAAAAAAAAATTTAATGAAAATCTGGGACTCAAATAGTGAAGTATATGAATTTTCCTTGCTATGATAAGAAAGGCTTGAATAGATAAATGACCTTAGCGTTTCCTTTGGTAATTAAAAAAAAACTTTGTTCAAATGAGTTGAGCTGATTGTCCTGTCTAAATAAAGAGAAGAATACCTGGAGCCTTATGCAAGCATGTACTACTTCCAAAGCCTAAAACTATCCTAGGAGAACCTGATATGAATAAGGACACAGTGGTTGTGCTTTTTTTAAAACATGAACTGAATACTTTGTGCTTATGCAAACTGAGAGCTATCAGTTTTCCTGTCCCTTGCCTGGCTAAAACATCAGATAATTAAATCTGAGGCAACTGAAAAACTGCCTGATGGAATATGTTTTGTTGCAGGCTTATCAAAAGATTTGCTTAGATTCTTGATAATTTCTCTCACTATTCCCCAGAAGCTAATTTTTGTAGAGATTTCTATTATTGGTGAAAACTCTGGAAATTAAGTTCAATGGACTACAGCAATTCAACCTGCAAAGACTTATTTTCAACATTTTAAAAAACAAAAATGAGGAAAGTCAAGAACATTTGTTAGAATCCTACAGATACTAGGACGAACCATTTGAAATGGCTGATAGTCAACTATTTTTCACCTACAAAAATGGCATCCTCATAGGTTTGACCTAATATGTTTTTAAAGAAGACTTTAAGCCCTCTCTTTCTCTTCCCTCCAAAATTCCCATTACACTCATTAACACACAATGTAGATTTTTCTTGGTTACAATCTAGCCAAATGATCATTTTCCATCTAGCTTTCCATTATTTTTCGAATTTCCTACGTGAGCATTTTTAAATCTAAAATAACGTTTTCTGACTCTACTATTTTTCTTAGTAAAGTCTTTCAATCCTATTCCAAATATCTGCTAAGAAAAGAGAGCCATCAAATAAGTATTAGTGAACCTCAACCATGTTCCTAGCTCTGTACACAGAACTAAGAGAGAGAGGCAAAAATGGAGGATAAGAAATAAAGCATAGGAGGTCCCCAAACCAGGGATCAAAGATACAGCTTTAGCTGTTCCATTTGCAGCAACCATAGATAACTCTTTTAATCTTCCCACAGCCACTTGATACCCATTCAGTGTCCAGCTGCACGGGGTGGAAAGCTCTGGCCCTTTGAACATTTGTGCACAACTCCCTCATTGTTATGGTGGGTTTAAGTTTGCCCTGCCTTCGAAAATAATCCCTTGGATTCTGACCTAGATTGCTTTGAAAGCTTTATTTAGCTTTTCATCAGTAGGAAACCCTTAAGCAAACATTTTATTCAGTCAATCAAACCACAGACTGGACTTTGAGGAGAACTCCAATTCTAATTAGTCCATTCAAAAAGCTTGCTGTGTGACATTCAGCAAGTGTGCCTTACCTGCCTGGTGATTCAGTTTTATGACCTACAACAAAATTAAGGATTTCGGTGATAAATGATAGAAAAAAAAAATTCGCTTCTGGGCCTTTTGGCTAAGATCAAGTGTAATGACAGAAAAAAAAAAGACCTATAAAGCAGAATGCAAGAATATGAGTTTATAAATATGAGCAGATATCTCGTCTTACATTTAGGCTATGTAAACTGATAAGGGTATTCACTGAATAAAGTGACTGGGTCAAATACACATCAGTGATTCTCAGGCTCAATTTTGATAATCCTTCAGGATTTCTCAGATATACTGCATTATAACAGTCAAAAAACAAACTTATTTAATTCTAATTCACTTTAACAAGCATGTGACTTTTATAAAGATGTAGACTAACATTTAAAAAATAGGCTATTATAGCTCCATATAGTTGGAAAAATAGGAGATTTTTAAGACAAAGGAATTTTACCACTTTGACATGAAAATTCAATCTTAAGGGAAAAAAAAAAAAAAAACAGGGTGCCTGGGTGGCTCTGTCAGTTAAGCATCCAACTCTGGGTCTCAGCTCAGGTCTTGATCTCAGGGTTGTTGAGTTCAAGCCCAGTGCTGGGCTCCATGCTGGACATGAAGCCTACTTAAAAAAAAATAAAATAAAATAAAATAAAATTTGAAAACACAAATACAACTATTTATTGAAACATTTCATTTGGCTATTTACTTAACTGAACAAATCAGACTTTTAGTTTAGGATTAATATAAACAACCCCGAATATCTGTAATGTAAGGAGGAGAAATGTGCACCACCACTTTCAATACAGAGCATCCGGAATCAAATTAAAAACATTCACTCATTCAAGTGATAAAGAATCCCCTATACCCAGCCTCTGTGTTAGTGAAAATAAACATTACAATGGTGAGTAATAAGTCATCTTTTTTTACTTGAGTATGTTTATAATCTAGAGATTACTAACCAAGTCCCCAAAGCCTGCAAGAATTAAAACTCTGGCTCCTCTTGGAAGAGATACATTTCCACTTAGCTTATAAGCTCTTGTTAATGATCCTTGAGGACATCTGAACAGGAACAGGTCAGAGAACAGACCCAGGGTGCCTCATCTTGATAACTGGAGAACGTTTATTATGATAATACTAAAATACTCACTGAAAACAGTGGCCAGTTTTCCCACATTCAACAGATATAAACGCACACTTGCAGGGCACAAAATGAATAAACTAGGTGAAATCTGAACAAACAACTGTGAAAGTGCAAGCTACCTTACAAATTTAATACAGGAGTTCCTAAGTACTACTCCTATACTCTATCAGAATCAACAGGAGAACTCAGAGAGAAGGAAGAACATCTTTCCAGATAATTTAGATTAGAACTTCAAATACAGATGTAAACCAAACTCTTCAACTGCTACTCAAATTTGCTTTCTTTTTCCCCAAACCCCTCTTCTCATTCAGGTTACATTTCTTTCTCCTTCCTCCTCTAATCGTTCCTTTCTTTCTCTGAAAATCACTTTAGCAATGTTGAAGAAGCCACGGCTACTGTAAAAGCTATTTGTTATATAGTACCACACTTGAATTTTGTAAAATAGGAAATTAAAAGGAACTGGAAATTAATAGGAAAGCCAGAGACTATGACAACTGTACACTCCATTCAAAGCAAAAGAATATTTGCTAAGTGCCAGTGATTATACCAGAGAATGTTTAACAGCTCTGGAGAAAGGAGCCATGATTTGTGGTATTTACCTACTTCCCTGGTGTAGATACTCCGAACACCATCAATTTCAAACTATCAACATGAGATCACAGGGAACTGAGTACAGTATCTACCCACAAATCAAATTTACCAAATTCAATTACAAGACTGGAAGGGCTCACAAGCTGCCAGTAACTAGACTTACTCTCAATTCTTTACGGCAGATCTTTAAGGAAAAACATCCCTCTTACACCTAATCTAATTTGTTCCTCCTGTCACTAAATTTTAATTTGGCAAGACTTAAAAAAAAAAAAAAAAAAAAAAAAAAAAAAAAGCTGGTGACCATTCTTATTAAATCCTTCTTGACTATTATTAGGAAATTGGTATTTTTAATAACTCTAATACTACCAGTACTAAGTGGTGGTAGATTCAACTATCTAAAAGTGACTAACAAAATGAGGTCAAGTCTATTTTAGTACCACATTGTACTTTGAAGATCTGTTTTAAAAATCTTTTTTTCTGGGGTGCCTGGCTGGCTCAGTCAGGAGTCAGAAGAGCGTATGACTCTTTTTTTTTTTTAATATGAAATTTATTGTCAAATTGGTTTCCATACAACACCCAATGCTCATACCAATAGGTGCCCTCCTCAATGCCCATCACACACTTTCCCCTCCCTCCCACCCCTCCCATCAATCCTCAGCTTATTCTCAGTTTTTAAGAGTCTCTTATGGTTTGCTTCCCTCCCTCTCTAACTTTTTATTTCCCCTTCCCCCCCTCCATGGTCTTCTATTAAGTTTTTCAGGATCCACATAAGAGTGAAAACATACGGTATGTGTCTTTCTCTGTATGACTTATTTCACTTAGCATAACACTCTCCAGTTCCATCCACATTGCTACAAAAGGTCATATTTTATTCTTTCTCATTGCCAAGTAGTATTCCATTGTGTATATAAATTCTTGATCCTAAGTTCGAGCCCCACATTGGGTATAGAGGTTACCTAAATAAATAAAAACTTCAATAAAAACTTTTCTCTTTTTAAAGCTATCAACAACCCTCAGTTGGCCAACCTCTAAGTGCTACACCATCCCAAAATGCAAATGCTAATAAACCCACACCAAGGACTCCTGACCATGAAATACAAGGATCAAAAGAAGCTCTGATTCAAGATTTGGAGAGAAAGCTAAAATGCAAGGACAGCCTTCTTCATAATGGAAATCAAGTAAGCAAAATGTCTATTTTCTATAAAAAGCCAATTAAACTATAAAATATTTCTGCCTTTCTGTCTCACAAATCTTTGTCCATATAATCCACAAGGGATAGGATTATCTAAAAAGAGAATATTTGGATACAATACCAAACATTCTGCATGAAATCACCTCTTGGTTTTCAGTAGTAAGAGAAGGATGCAAAAGAAGAATGTAAAACAATATAAAAACAAAAGAATGAAGCAAAAAAAAATTTGAAGATTTTCCACTTTAAGCATTACTCTCACATAAAATATGTCTGATGACCAAATAAACAATAGGAGATATTGTCAGTCACCTTGATTTCTTCACGTACCTTGGTGTATATGACTGGACAAATAGCCATGATATTTATGAGAGAACTCTTACTGTACCCACTGTATTAGTCACTTATCTTTGAAACAGTACTGTATGTCTTCAATCCAAACACATATAACATATCAGATGGACTGCTTTCAAACCAGAAATTAAACAAAATATTCAGTGTTCATTTAATAAAAGTTATTTCTCAATGTGAGGATATACAGTGCTATATTCAAAGATGGAGTCAATGGAAACATGCAAAACAAAAAACATGAAGAATTTCCCTTCACTTGGGAGAGCCTTACTTAAGGGGGATTATGCCTGCCTTTCCTAGGAGCAAGAGGAAAACAGAAGTGAATATTACAGATGTGAAAGTGACACTAGAACAGAAGGGAAATGTTTTGAATGAAAAAAAGTTTTAAAACATAGTATTTATCTCTAATTCACTAGACAGAACTATACTTCTTTGGTAGCATTCTTGGTGGTTTTAAGGTAAAGGTGCACAAACAACTTTTATTAAATCTCGTTACTTTCTCCTTAATGACTGATTTCTTCAAAGCGGCTAACATATGAGGAGAAGATGGCTCGCAGATTGCTAGGACCACAGAATGCAGCTGCTGTGTTTCAAGCTCAAAATGACAGTGAGGCACAAGATTCACCACAGGTAAATTAAAATAATCTTTACCTAACTGGAGTATTTTTCTTTTGAGTGATTTTTAAATGTTTGTTTTTCCAAATGCTAATAAGTATCATTTGAAGCAAAAGTCAATCACTTCCATGCTCCATTAGATATAAAAAGGAGAGGCCACGATGGGCCAAAATGTATAGAGAGAAATTTAAAATTTTACTCCACTTTCTGGTGTTCTAATATCTGCATATGAAATGTCACAAAGTCAAAACACCAGAAGGCTAACACTGTCACTCTGCATGTGGACATTTAGGGGTCCATTACACCTAGAATTCTTTTTCCAATGTCCACATGGATAATTTATGAGTTATAAATCTTTAACAGAAGTTAAAACTCTAAACCAAAGTAATTATAACCTTTTCTCATAATAAGCTCCTAATCATTTCAATGTTTTAAAATACAATTGTGGAACTAATGAAATATCCAATTCCCTTTGTTTCTGTATTCAAAAATGCTTATTAAAAACAAAACAAACAACAACAACAAAAAGCCTGGAGTAATGGCTCAGATATTAACAAAAGGATCCTTTCCACGAACGTATAAACTTTATAGAGGGCATAAAGTGAATATCCCATACGCTTATCAACTTCATTCTAACACGTAAATGTAACCCTAAAGAGAAATATTCAGTTGGAGAGACAGAACGGTTACTCCTGTCTTCCTTCTGTAGTTACCTCTCATCTCTTCCCAAAAAGTTCACAAGAAACTAGATACCAAAGGGACGAAACAGGGTACCCAAGACTCCTAAGGACTCCTTAGGACTTACTATCCTAAGTACAGGAAACTGAAAATAGGATTTTTGTTTCTGTGAAATGCAACAAGACCTACTAAAAAGGATGGAGCAGGATCTAACAGTGCAAGTAACTAGAAACTGAAAATAGAACTTAAACCTCTTTTTGGCTAATGAACAGTTCATACATTCATTCATTCAATTAATTTACATGGAGCACCTACTCTGGACTGGTACAGATTACAGCAAGAATAGGATGCAAACCTACCTCTATTAGTAGAAATTACTCAAAACAATGTTATATTGATGGCTTACCTTATAAATTCAGTGTATGATTTCAAGGGCAAGAATGTATTATTTTTCTCATTCATTCTTTAAAAACATTAAAATGAAGGTAACAGTACCAGGAAAATAGATAGCAGCAAAACATATTATGAAATCTGAAAAGATAAATCTTAGATTTTTGTGTATACTTCAAACATTCCAATAAAAAATGTTATCAAATTATATAAAACTGAAATATTACACCTCTTAATATGAATATATACATATTCAAAGCATTACTATATGAAAAAGCAAACAATTTAATTTGGATATTTTGGGTTTAATTAAATTATTTTCACTTTTTACCAAAAAAACTAGTTGATCTGAGAAGTGAATTGTTCTTTTGACATTCTGTGTAGAGAACTTTAAGACTAGCCAAAAAAAGTTAGAGTTGTAAGAATTTTATTTTAAAATGACCAAATACATTAAACATATTCATCACAAAATAAGTAATGTATACTCAGATTATAGGTGTTTTTCAGATATTTGGATAGGGAGAGATTTTTCACTTGTCTCCCCTGCTGTGCCAAGCACAGTGAAATACACAAAATAAGCTTTAAGTATTTGATCAATTAATTAGGATTTCCATCAATCTCTGGTTTTATTCTCAAATGGAAATAATTTTCTGGTACTCAGATATAAATCCTAAAAGATGTTTGCTTAAATTAAATAAACTTTTATTAACCAGGAAGTAATTAATGTTGTTTTTCAAACCTTCTCAGAGCTCTACACGTAGCTTCCATGGTGTCCATCATGATTTTGTGCCATGGCTAAAAAGAGAAGCATTTTCCAGTCTAATATGTGTTTACTGCTGTTGGTGCACTTTTGAGCAGTGGGCATAATACCTTGTATCTACTGCCAACACAAGTGACTTCATGTCTATTCCTGTTTTACTAAAGGACAATCTGTACCATGTGTTCCCATTTCAAATACACCAGGGGAACACATCTCCCTTTGTTGTAAAGTAGTCATATGAAAAATGAACTACCATGAGTTCAACGTCTAGCTAATTTTCATGTACCATACCTGTTAAATAGTCCTATTAATTCAGGGGATTACTTGCTAGAGTATTAGAAAGTTAGTGCACTATACGGTAAGTACTTAATACAGTTAACCCTTGAACAATGCAGGAGTTAGGGGTGCCGACCCCCCCACACAGTTCAAATCCACTTGTACCTTCTAACTCTCCAACAATTTAACTACTAAAAACTTACTTTTGACCAGAAGCCTTACTGATACGTAGATTAACATAGATTTTGTACACTATATGTATTATATACTACACTCTTACAATAAAATAAGCTAGAAAAAAATGCTGACAAAATACATTTAAAGTACTGTAGTATGTTTTATCTTAAAAAAAACCCATATACAGGGGCTCCTGGGTGGCTCAGTCAGTTAAGCGTCTGACTTCGGCTGGGGTCATGATCTCATGGTTCGGGAGTTCTAGCCCTGCTTCGGGCTCTGTGCTGACAGCTTGGAGCCTGAAGCCTGCTTTGGATTCTGTGTCTCCCTCTTTCTCTCTGACCCTCCCCTGCTCATGCTCTGTCTCTCTCTCTCAAAAATGAATAAACTTAAAAAAAATTTTTTTTAAACCCACATATAAGTGAACCTGTGCAGTTCAAACCTGTGTATTTCAAGGATCAACTGTACATGGAATTAACCATGAAGGCACAAATACAGCCAACAAAGAAATGTTCATTTCAGCTATGACTACTTAATTCTGCTTCATTTCAAGGTAGTAACCACATATTAACATTCTCACCTTGTTTTAATTTCAAACAGCACAACTCAGAACACGCACGACTGCAAGTTCCTACATCACAAGTAAGGTACAAAATTTTTTTTTATTTTTGAAGAACTATCTATTTTACTACCAAAAATATATTCAGCTTAAAACTGTATTATTTATAAAGACTTCAAGCCTCCTACATAACTTTTATAAAAAGCAATGTGACTTTTCTAATGTCCGAGAAGATGATCAAAATTTTTATCTGTTGGGGTGCCTGGGTGGCTCACACGGTTAAGGTCATGATCCCAGTTTCATAAGTTCAACCCTTGCGTTGGGCTCTGCACTGGCAGCACTGAGCCTGCTTAGGATTCTCTCTCTCCATGTCCACCCCACCCCTACTCACGCAGTCTCTGTCTCTCAAAATAAACGTAAAAAAATTTCTTTTATCTGTTAATTGTCAGTACTATCTCAGAAGAAGTTTTTAATATGTTTTGGTCAAATAAGCCAGGACCACATGTCCACGTTAAGCAAATATCTCATGACAAACAAAACCCAATTCTAATTACCAAATCATTGCATATGATAAGAATTGTCCATGGGGTACTCTCCATTTTAATAGATCAGTTTCTTCATCAATTTGTAGCAATGTATAAAAGAAGTAAAGATGTATATTTTCTACCAGATCTTCCTAAATTGCTACCATTTCTAACAGTCTTCAAATATGCCTCTCTCTATTGTTATTACACTGACACATTAAATAGCATAGACTCTGAGGGTTCCAATATGATGGCTAAACTATATTTGTGCAAAAGGAAGAACAATGACAACTTTCCTGTATAGTGATTATTAAAATATTTTTGTAGAAGCAGATCATCCTCAAGGGGAGATGTGAATGATCAGGATGCAATCCAGGAGAAATTTTACCCACCTCGTTTCATTCAAGTGCCAGAGAACATGTCAATTGAAGAAGGAAGATTCTGCAGAATGGACTTCAAAGTAAGAGTTCAAAAATATTGGAGGAAAAATAGCAACAAGATACTGTTTTGAAAAGTGTCCTCTTCCTCTTCATAATCTGTTACACACTGTAACAAGCAGCACTTATAGTGGATAAGAACAAAAATTCTGGAACCAAGCTTACCTGGGTTTGAATCCTGGCTTTGCCACTTTCCAGCTACGTAACCTAAGTCACTGAACCTTCCTGTGCTTTTGTCTCATCTGTATGGCAGAGTAACAAATGTACCTCATAAGGCTGTTATGAGAATTAACTGAGTAAATAGACATAATGTACTCACAATAGTACCTACCCCCTAATAAATACATAAGTGAAGCTATCAAACCAGTAAGATTTCTAAAGCAGTATTCTCCATTAAGAAATTCAAGCCAACCTGCTCACCTGGCGTAGAAGAGATCTTCATGCTAGAAGTGATCTTTAGAAAGACCTACATTTTTATTGTTCTCATTTTGGAGACCTTTTTCTTATAAAATGTTTTTCTGGATTCCTTGTGAATGAAAGTCCATGTATGGATTTAATTGTTAAGGTTTATAAGAAAACACTTAAACTGGAATTTAAACACCAGAATTACAGTTCAAGAGCATTCTACTTTGGTAAAGTCATCCATTAGATCAGCAAGCATCACACATATGTCCCTCTGAGACTTCAACTGCAGTCACATTATCAAAAAAAACCCGTATCACTTCATATTTCTTGGGGAGACCTATATAACGTAAGTTAATGTTCTAAATATAGTAACTGAGGCATCTTACAGGGCCTCATGGTGCATACGAAAGAGCTAGATGCGGTTTGATGTAGTCTGAAAATACTACATTGATTTCGAGAGTTTAATTTCTACTGTTTTGTTAAACATTGTTGAAAGCAAACACCTTTTTAAGCTCTTGCTTTGCACTGTCAATCACAAACCCACTCAGATACTAGAATTGTTAAAAGTTGTAAATGGACAAATAGGTACCAGTGATGATATAATTTAAAATTCTGTCATCTCCTTCTTGTGTCTTCCTTTCCAGGTCAGCGGACTGCCAGCTCCTGATGTGTCATGGTATCTGAATGGAAGACCAGTTCAATCAGATGACTTGCACAAAATGATAGTGTCTGAAAAGGGTTTTCATTCACTCATCTTTGAAGTGGTCAGAGCTTCAGATGCAGGGGCCTATGCATGTGTTGCCAAGAACAGAGCAGGAGAAGCCACCTTTACTGTGCAGCTGGATGTCCTGGGTAAGCCTTCAGAGGGATCTTCAAGAGTTCCTTAAAATCCAGCAGTATTAAAAAAAAAAAAAAAAAAAGCAAGTGTTAAAAAGGAAAATCCCACAGGACTTCATATTTAAGGTCAATGTCTACACAACCCAGGAGAATGCCAATTTTTATCTAAAAGTCACAGGGTGGGAGAGGGGGCAGACAGCATTTTTGAGAGAAACTCAGAGAAACTTCAACAAGAGACCTATAACCAAAGCTTTTCACAAAAGGAAATAAAGAAATGGTGCAATTTTAGACAAACCAAATGAGGCAGTACAGTTGACTCTCAATTCAACATAGGTTTGAGCAGTGCATGTCCATTTACATGCAGATTTTTTATAACACAGTATTGTCACCTGCTTATGATTTTTTAAATAACATTTTCTTTTCTCTAATTTACTTCATCATAAGAATACAGTATATAATACATATAACACAGAAAATATGTGTTAATCGACTGTTCATATTCTCAGTAAAGCTTCCAGTTAAGAGTAGGCTATTAGGAGTTAAGTTTTTCAGGAGTCAAAAGTTATGTGCAGACTTTCAACTACATGGCGGTGGGGTGGAGGGGTGCCCCAATGCCCTGCACTGTTCAAGAGTCAACTATATAAGCATTTCTAGATGTAACCATTTCTAGATGTAACTAAAGGATATTATAGTGAAAAACTTCAGTCTAATTGTTATTTTTCCAGCATTGCCATGACCACACATTACTTAAAACTGAGATATAAATGTTAACTTTTAGCCTCAGATGATGTTGTTTAATAGAAAACTAGTCTCTATTTATAACAAAAACACACCTACTTGCTTTCGAAAACAGGTATGGCTAAACTGTCTCAAATTTGTCTTCAGTAAGGCAGTTTCTTATAAAACTTATATACTACTTAAAAATATTACAATTTAAGTGGTTTAAATATATATTACATTTGTAATGGTTTAAGCCATGGCATACTGCAGAAAAGATACTTTGACATAATTTACTGCTGATTACATAAAATCTTGATCAAGTTAAAGGATGAACAATATCCTTGATTTTGTATTCTATTCAAATCAGTGAAAAACCCTTTAAGATTATTCTATGATATAATAATGGGCCTCAGTCTAAGGGAAAACCGAGTGATCAGGGAATCAAAAAAAAAATCCAATTCAAGTGATTAAGCTTTGAGCAAATCCTTTTTGTGCAAATAGCTCCAGAAATATTATTAATGTTAGAGTTGAAAGAGGCCTTGGCAGGCAATTTCATTTTCCAATGAAAATTTCATTTCTCCTTCAGAAAAGCTAGGGTTACAGTATTCTGATACCATTTCCTCTTTTCCTTCAGGTAATTAAAGAAATGATGTAATAATTACTGACATTTATATACTATTTTACAGTTTACAAAATGCTGCTTCATTCATTATCTCAGCTGATCCTCACAGTAATTTTGTGTGGTAGGCAGAGCAGTCACTATACCTGTAATTATTTTACAATAGATAAAACTGAGCCTCAGAGAAACTAAACAAATCTTTCCCATTTGGCATGGCTGGTGGGGCAAATAGAGAATTTGAACGTAGGCTGTCTAGTCTTGCCACCATTCATGCTGCCTCCTTATAGAAGAGACATAAATGAGAATATAACTTAAATTCTTTGATGAAACATGATTGTAAATTCAATGCAACATTACTATTTTAGAAGTCTAAATGGTGTAATAATGCAAAATAGTACTCTATGTTGTTTAAAATAATGCTAAAACATAAGCTTCCAATCTTGTGTTTTTTAAAACTTTTGTATCAACATACAAATTTCATAATACCTTGGCTTGGTTTATTTTCTTTTTATAATATTTCAAATACCTGAATTTTTTATTAATATGTAGCAAAAGAACATAGAAGAGCACCAATGTTTATCTACAAACCACAAAGCAAAAAAGTTTTTGAGGGAGACTCAGTGAAGCTAGAATGCCAAATCTCAGCTGTACCTCCACCAAAGATTTTCTGGAAAAGAAATAATGAAATGGTACAATTCAACACTGATCGAATAAGGTAGGATAAGTATTTTTAGACTTAACTCTAGTTTATTGGGATGAATCCAGTTGTACTTGAAATGCATTATAAATGGCATGCATTTGTAATCTCACTTTGTCTGGTTTTTAAAACATGCAGAGAAATGTAATAAACCTCATTACACCAGATTCCACTAATCAAAAACATAAGGCATAAAGTAGGCCAGGACTTACCTTTTTACTAACAATAAAGAAAGATGGCTCAAGGAAATGATGACACAAACAAAATTAAGTGGGGGGGAGGTTAAATTCAATAAAACCAATGCTACATGGCACTGACTAGGTACAGCTCAGAATTTCCAAATACTTCATTTTCTTACAGTCTGGCACTCTAGGTCACAGACATCATAAATAAACTTTCACAGGAAAATTAATTCTTACGCTTTAATTTTTTATTATTGTGTCTTTCCAGTTTATATCATGATAACTCTGGTAGAGTCACTTTACTGATAAAAGACGTAAACAAGAAAGATGCTGGGTGGTATACTGTGTCTGCAGTTAATGAAGCTGGAGTGACCACATGTAACACAAGATTAGATGTTACAGGTATGTCACCCTATCAACCCAAGTGTTATAAAGGACTTAATCAGAAAGATTTACTAAGAAACACAATCTCAGCATAATATAAAAACGTATGGTATAAAATACGAGAGATTTTCCCCCAACAGTTCTGATTTTTTTTTTCTTGTCCTGTCCAATATTGAATACCTAGAGCAACCCATTTGTTTAGAACATGTTTTCTGGGGGCGCCTGGGTGGCTCAGTCGGTTAAGCGTCCGACTTCGGCTCAGGTCGTGATCTCACGGTTCGTGGGTTCGAGCCCCGCGTCGGGCTCTGTGCTGACAGCTCAGAGCCTGGAGCCTGTTTCAGATTCTGTGTCTCCTTCTCTCTGTGACCCTCCCCCGTTCATGCTCTGTCTCTCTCTGTCTCAAAAATAAATAAACATTAAAAAAAAAATTTAAAAAAAAAAAAAAAAAAAAAGAACATGTTTTCTGAATCAACTTCTATTTTGATCTATTTCAGTCCGTCAAAGGCAAACTCTTCCGGCTCCTAAGCAGTTACGTGTTCGACCAACTTTCAGCAAATATTTAGCACTTAACGGTAAAGGTTTGGATGTGAAACAAGCTTTTAACCCTGAAGGAGAATTTCAGCGTCTGGCAGCTCAATCTGGACTCTATGAAAGTGAAGAACTTTAATGAGGTTACCAACATTTGAAAACACAACAACTACACTATTAGTAATATATTCAATTAAAATTTAAAATAAATCCATAGCTGTATTAACAGATTATGGCTTTAATTAGGTAATATAACTAATATATATTTATAATATTTATCCTTTGACTCTTACACATTCTATCTTCTCTGGTTTGCGAAGCCTAAGGAAAATCTGGGCATATGGGTTTGTAATTGTAGAAGACTATCTTAAAATGTGAGATTTTAACATTTAAGTCATATACATTTAACAATTACAGATTATGAATTAATATCAACTTTTTAAGCACATCTAATGCTTGTAATAAGGTTTACTGGTTCTGCTTTCTAAATACTGTTTTACCCGTTTTCTCTTAGAGGAATACTAACATGGTATAGATTATCTGAGTGTTCCAAAGCTTAATGTCAAAAGAGAATAAAATTTCAAATATTCAAAATAGACTTGTCTTCTCTTCACAAAAGTCTAGATCTTTGTAACTTTTGGTGTTTATATATTATACAACATCAAGTAAAACCTAAGAATAACAATTTCCAGAAAAGCAACAATAGTATGTTCTATAACTGTATCTTAATGAAGCTCATTTAAGGCTCAGCCAATTCCTCCTGAAATTCAGCTAGGCATTCCATGGTTTGCCATTTCATAAGGAAACAACCACAGTAACTTAAATCCTGACAGACTCGCTCCTGAAATTGTTATTTTGCTTTAACCAAATAAATCCGTTAAATCTTCAAGACCTCTGAGTCTACCGAGTTCAATGGAACAAGAATAGTCTGCAGATTCAACTGCTTAATTCTTTTACTTCATGTAAATTTCAATACCTGTAATTGGGGGGGGGGGGGTAGAGATCCTCCTACATTTAAACTTCAGATAAGCTAGTACATTAGAAAACATAATTTTGTGAGCATCTCAGAGTCTAAGTACAGGAATGGGAAAATCCTTTTATTATACTGTCCTTAAGCTAGGACACTAGCCCTTTCTTCTCAGGCCTCCTATCCACTGGCCATGGCCTTTTGCTAGGCCTCTCCTGTTTATTATTGGTAGTCTTTGACCCTTGTTGCTGTGTGGCCTCGTTTTGCTTTTCATCTGCACACAAAATAGCATTTATCAACATCACTCTACATCTCTTTCAGAGAAATAACAAAAGAAGCTTTATTTTTTATTTCCAAAAGCAGCTTGATGGTTTTCTTTGCTGGCTGCCCTAGGGCCTTTCTACTGAATCTATTTTCTTCTTTTCCAACATGAGACTCCCTCTTGTCTCATATCCTGGCGGGTTTTCGGATGCCTTAATTTACAGCCAAATTTCTTTGGTCTTTTCTATAGCTGGTTTACAAACCTTCTCATCTTTGCAAAGCTTCAGTGCCAGATGTGAGTCTGGGCTCCCGAGGACTCCTGTTAGGCCTACTCTCCCTCATCACTTCAGAGCTGGATTTTGTTTAAATCTATTTTATCATTTTCTTTAGCCATATTGGGTGGGAAGAAGGGTGGGAGCTACTTCTACCTGCAGCTCTCGGTTCATGAGAACCGGTGTCTGCAGGCAGCAGGGGCAGCGTGGGCACCTGGTCAGGCACTCGGGTTCTGGCGTCCTGCACACCTGACCCCGCCACCTGTGGACTTCGGTAAGTCACTGACCCTCTCAGCGCCTCTGCTTTTCCAGACCTAAAATGAGGATAAAACACCTACCTTTCAGGAAGGGGGGATGTGAAGACTAAACAAGCCAATAAATGTAAAAGGTGTTCAAGAAACAGTAGCCCGTTACAATTAATTACTACGACTTTCACCACCAACCCCAGGCCCGAAGCCAGATTTGCCCTAGAAGTCGGCCCCTCCGCCAGAGATAAAGCGCCGCAATTCCTAACCCCGCCTCAGCCTGCCGCTTTCCAGAGCGTCCTCGGTGCGCACGCGCGCTTGTCACTCATAGAAAGGCTTGCGCAGGTGGAGAAGCGGGAGGGTTTGCGCAGGCGCAGGAGCTAGGTGGCGCGTGTCGAAAAGTTACGCGCAGGCGCGGCAGACCTGGGAGGTCAAACGGGTGTCGTTTTCCAGGTCGGCCATGGCTGAGGCGTCACGGTGGCACCGAGGCGGTGAGGGGTGATCCTAGGAAGTAGTGGAGCAGGGCCGATTTGGCAATTACACACACCCTGATAGTAACTATGTAGCGCCATATCTATTCATGTCAGAGATAGGACTTCCAGCACGTGTAGCCCTCACAGCCTCCCCTTGAGACGGGGTGTACAGGGGTCCCATTTCACAGACGGAAACTGAAACCTTGAGGGGAGGTGGTACCCGCCCTTTGCCCGAGGCTCAAGCTGGGAGCTGTTACTTGCTGTACAAATACCGTCGCTAGGCCCTTCTCCAAAGTCCTTTATTGGTCTGGGGAGTCGTGACCTCGGTAGAACCCCAGGCCAAGTCCTTTACCCCTCCAGCGGAATCCATCCTTCCCAGGAAGCAATATAGATGGTAGAGAAAACGATTGTGAAGATGAGGAATTTTTTTCTTTTTATTTTTTTCTTTCTTTCTTTATTATTTATTTATTTATTTGCATTTTGCTTTTTCACTTTCAGACGGGACTATTGAAAAAACGTCCATGTTATAAAATTCATTAGTGTACAGTCATAAAGTGACTGCCCTCTCACCCCCATGGGAATGTTGTAATTATTCCTCCTTCATGAAAGTGAGAATAAAAAAAATAACCAGAAGCAATTGGAGCTTGCCTTCACACAGTGTATCAGAATAAAAGTGGAAAACACAGTTCCATCATGGTTATTTATATACATTATAAATTACATAATAATGTAAAGAAAAAATTTGTTTTATGTCTCACAGGGGCTCCGAAACCTAAGCTGCATTACAGAAAGGAAGTAGAAATTAGAACCACACTTCAGGAGTTGTCACTCTACTTTATTTTTTTAATAAACCTATGTATATGTAAGTACAGATGTAGATGAAGACACTGAACTAAGAAGTTATGTGGAGGTGAAAAGTAAAACATATGTACTTTATAAACCATAGACTTTCAGACTAAGACTTCTAAAAAAAGTATTGACATATTTTAGACCTATCTTAAATTCCTTTAGATGTACACTATTTCCATCTCTTAAAGGGCAAAGCTTTAAGTCGCAGACATAATGAAAAGCTTTCATCGTTGGCATTGATTGAGTTATTACTTTTAGTTGTCAGTTCTTTCTTGAGTACAGTTATTCCCTTGAGTTGGCAATTGTCACATGATGTCTTTTAGAACCATGTTGATACATTATCTCAGTTTCATAGGTCAAACTACAAATGAAGCCAAAGAACTTAGTCTTGTCTGCTTTGCTCTTTTCCCTGGCCTATTGCACAGCTGTGTGATAGTAAAATTGCACAACAGTAAAGTATGCTGGTGCCCAATCACAGAAGGTTTTGAACAATGCAAATCTTTAATAAGGAGACTAGGAAAACATATCAACCTGCATTTCACCTGTCTGTGGGTCAAGAGCATTGACTGAATCAGTATTAAGGAGTATTTTATCCTTTGAGTGCCCAACAAATAGTAGGTGTAAGCTCAATGGCCAGACGTATCACAAGTTGACATGGCCTACACATTGGCAATTATATATCCGTTAACTCCTTGGTATAGTTGGAGTGAATTTGGGTCAAATCTTGATTGAAAAGACAACTCCAGCTTAGACTGGTTTTTAAATGCTTATTACAACATTTGGGGAACAGAAAAATATAAAAGATCATGATTCCATTATTCACAGATATAAAAAAAAAACCTTTTTATAATTAGGAAGAATTGAAAGCAACTTAAATCTTCATCAACAGGATTTGTTTAACATTTTGGTATATACAGTGAAATAATATGGAACATTAAAGCATGGCATAAACTCATGTGCCACGAAGTAATGTTGAAGATAGATACTTGTAAAAACTAAAAGATTTCTAGCAAAAAAAAAAAAAAAAAAAAAGACATAGTTAGTCTATACCCTTCTCTAAAACCTACCCACCTACTCCTAGAGGGAGAATGAATATTAGTTAATAGTTTTAAAAATTCTTATCTTGTCCCAAAACATGGTTTAAGTGCTCCCCATGCATTATCTCACTTCTCATAACAAAACTATCAGGTATTATCCTTATGATGGGACTCAAATCATCTGTTTGATTTCAAAGTCCATAGCTTTAACTATTTACCATTATATTGCTTACTGTAAAAATAGAGAAAAAGCTAACTGGCAGAAGACTATGCATAATGCGATCTCATTTTTGTAAAAATAAACTTATTTTCTTTATAAATGTGTAGGCATACAGAAAAATCTCAAGAATATGTGCTAAACCTAACTCTAGCAGTGAGATGACACAAAACTTCTTCCTGTTTTGTATATTTCTATTTTCATTTTTTAAATTACTTTTATAATTAGTCAAGAAAAAATTTGGATTTTCAAAACAAGATTGGGAACAAAATCTAACTAACTTTTAATCCTGATAAAGTGACTTTTTAAAGACAAATTTTTAAACAAAAATTCTTCTTCTTAGTGACTTTTGGCATGGTAAACCCACATATGTATTACTTAAACAAAGTTATGTCATCTCTATTTTTGGACACTTCTGTGCCTGGTGATGAAAGAACCAACTTTAAGTCTATTCGCAGCATAACTGATTTTTGGAAGGTAAGGTATCATGTGACTGAGAATGAAGTAGCTTATGGTATTGCATAAACAAACTCTTGGCACAAGTAATAGGCACTGGAGACATATTTGTTGAAGGAATGAGTAAAAATGAATATCATTTATTTAAACTTTTAGAATCAACCAATTAGTAAGTGTATATTGAGAACCTATGCTCTCAGTGTAATAGAGTTTTTATAACTTTTAAAAAAGTTATACTTTTTTTGGGGCGCCTGGATGGCGCAGTCGGTTAAGCGTCCGACTTCAGCCAGGTCACGATCTCGCGGTCCGTGAGTTCGAGCCCCGCGTCAGGCTCTGGGCTGATGGCTCGGAGCCTGGAGCCTGTTTCTGATTCTGTGTCTCCCTCTCTCTCTGCCCCTCCCCCGTTCATGCTCTGTCTCTCTCTGTCCCAAAAATAAATAAAAAAAACGTTGAAAAAAAAAAAAAAAACTTTAAAAAAGTTATACTTTTTTTAACACTATCTTTGTATTTGGAAAAACATTATGTGGGGTTAGGATCCGCATCAAACTGTAGTTGTGTATAGTGAAAATTATTCTTAAAAAATCCTTAAATGGGGGCGCCTGGCTGGCTCAGTCAGAAGAGCAAGTGTCTCTTGACCTTGGAGTTATAGGCTCGAGCCCCACTTTGGGTGTAGAGATTACTGAAAAAAATAAACTTTAAAAAAAATCCTTTCATGGCCTGTAAAGTGAGATATATATAATTTTGGTATGCAGCCCTATACTGTGTGTATTACAGTAATGTACAGTATATAATCAAATAAATAGTACATATGTAAAATATAACTTTATAGTGTTTTTAACTATGTGAGAGAATCATTCCATCAACATTGGAACAGACTTGTTTTTTACATTACATTTAACTTAGCAAGATGCTCTCACATTAAGAGAACAGAAGTCTCAGGTATCCCAAGTCGCAAACATTGGGGCACATAAAGAAGAGACAGGAATGTTTTCTAGAGGTGATGACAATTCAGTTGAGTTTTAAAGGATGAGTAACAGGGCATTCTAGGAAGAATAAACAGTATGTGCTGTAAGTAAATCTACATATGACACTTTGTTTGGCATTATAGGCATGTAGAAGATGAGATGGAAAGGGCAAACTATAAACTGAACAAGAGGTCAAATCATGAATGTCATGCTAGGAATCTAAAACCTATGAAAGAGACAAGGTCACTTCCTGAGAGGGAGAGGGGAAGTGTGAGATGAGGGCAGATGATTAGAGGTCATTGGTATAGACCAGGTGAAATATGAAAGAAAGAGGGAATTTCTCCCGAGACTAGAAGTGGAGATCACCCTGCTTCTTTTTTATTGTACTGTCTTGAAGTATGCATGGCCAGTGGCAAAGAAAACAAAGGCAGAAAAGAAAAAACTGAACCCTGGGTTTGGGATCTCTTAGAAGGGCAGAGCCAAGAGTAGCAGTTGCCACCACTGGAGTTAGTGGGGAAGGGGAACACAGACAACTCTGAGGGCAAGTCCTGAATTAGGGCCATGACAGCCATGAATACATGGCTATGGGCATTGATACTCTTAGGGGACAATTGTTGGTGTACCCCTCATATAAGAAAGGGTAAAAGGTTGTGGAATTAAAGGAGTTAGTATTTCTAAAGAACTAGAGCATTGCCTACTACCTAAGAGCTCAGTAAATATTAACCATCTTCCTTATCCTCCTCGACATCATCATTTCCATTCATGTTAATGGTGGCTTGGTCAATAATTTTCATACTCATACACTCACTGACTCATGCTTTTAAGGTAATGTTAAATGTAGATTCTGTTATACAAATGACATGAAAATACTTTTCCCATAACATTTATCTTTCTATATGAAGTTTATGGAAGGACCCCTTTTGGAAGGTCTGTACTGGGACGCATGGTACACGAACAAGACTTTGTATAATTTAAAGAACAGCAGTCGCATCTACTATGAGAACATACTTTTAGGAGTGCCCAGAGTCCGTCAACTAAAAGTCCGCAACAACACGTGCAAGGTCTACTCATCCTTTCAGTCTTTGATGAGTGAATGTTATGACAAATACACTTCTAGCAATGAAGACACGTCTGATTTTGGCCTTAAGCAGGAAACTGAGTAAGTAGTTACATGTAACTTTTTCTAGCCTCTTGCCTCTGTACCTTTTAAAAACTGAGAAAGTAGGTATATTTTACAAATAAACCAACAAAGGTCTGGCAGGTAAGGAGACTATTTCAATAATCGTACCAGAGGAAGACTCAGAGGAGCAGTGTTTAGAAATATAAGATTGGGGGTGCCTGAGTGGCTCAATTGGTTAAACGCCCAACTCCTGGGTTCAGTTCAGGTCGAGATCTCACAGTTCATGAGTTCGAACCCTGCATCGGGCTCTGTGCTGACAGTGAGGAGCCTGCTTAGGATTCTCTCTGCCCCTCCCCTACTTCCTCTCTCTCTCTTAAAATAAATAAATGAACTTTAAAAAAAAATTAATAAAAAAAGAAACATAAGAGTGAACCTGTTATTTTGTTTACCAAAGGATATAAGAGAGTATTCTTTTTTTCTAACTCAGGTATATGAAGTGCTAAGTCGTTCCGGACACAGGGTAAGGAATCTGTCTACGCTTTTACAATACTCAGCTTTTCAGTCTCTGACCAGATTCCCTCAGACCCATGCCAAATGCTTCTTGGGACCCCAGGGAGTGTCTTAAGTGTGCTCCGCCGCTTCCCTCCTTTCTCACTCTGGCTGACTTCAGCAATATCTTCCGTTATTGCCAATGCTGAAAAGGAGCAGTTATGCCGTGGAGGCACCGCATCTGATGACGCCTTCCCAAAGCTATTCTAGCAGGGTTCTCCAAATTGGCTGAGGCTAATTCTGTCTGTACTGAAAACATGAAACCCAAAGCCACTGACATTTCCTCCCCTCAATACAGAAACTGCTGGTATCATTGCTTTTAGGATCCTATGAAAATCATAGGGGGCAGAGAACAAGTTTTTTAATTTAATACTTATCAAAATGTTACAAATACAAATATCCACTCTTTCCTACTCACAGTTCTTCAGAAGCAGCCCCTTTTAGCTCTTTTAGTTGTTTCTTTTGGTATATACTTCCTATTTCTTTTAAGTTTATTTATTTCTTTTGAGAGAGAGAGAGAGCACAAGTGGGGGAGGGACAGAGAGAGAGGCAGACAGAATCCCAAATAGGCTCCACGCTATCAGTGCCGAGCCCAATATGTGGCTTGAACTCACAAGCCACGAGATCGTAACCTGAGCCAAAATCAAGAGCCTGATGCTTGACCGACTGAGCCACCCTGGCACCCCTGTACATCCTATTTCTAAATAATGCGCTTTATACTGCTATTACTTGATTTTACAGGGTTTTTTTTAATTTTTTTTAACGTTTATTTATTTTTGAGACAGAGTGGGACAGAGCATGAATGGGGGATGGGCAGAGAGAGAGAGGGAGACACAGAATCTGAAAACAGGCTCCAGGCTCCGAGCTGTCAGCACAGAGGCCCATGCGGGGCTTGAACTCGTGGACCATGAGATCATGACCTGAGCCAAAGTCGGACGCTCAACCAACTGAGCCACCCAGGCGCCCCTTGATTTTACAGTTTTATGTACCTACCATCTCTGTCATGAAAGTCGTCTGTCATGTGTCTCTCCCTCAACACACACTTTTCTTAGCCTGTAGTTAAATCATAATTTTTGTTAATCATGAGTCGATTAACAATTCAATTAACAAGTTGATAACAAGTCCATTAATGATTCATATTATAAATATGAACAGTGATTAAAATTTCTTTTGTTCAACAACCTCTCCTATAGCCCCAAGATTAATCATTGCATTGTGGTTTTTGTTGATTTGTTTTTCCTTTGTTTAAGTTTTTGGCTATACT
Organism: Panthera pardus; assembly: GCF_024362965.1. Lineage (NCBI taxonomy): Eukaryota > Metazoa > Chordata > Mammalia > Carnivora > Felidae > Panthera > Panthera pardus. The sequence continues at coordinate 124,525,303 of NW_026526765.1, read as the reverse complement.
ATAGGATAGCAATGTATAATTCTCATAAATCTAATAAACGCGTAAGTATGCTGACACATCGCCTTAAATACTACAGTACTATATACTACTTCTCTTTCAATGAAAAATTACAAAATAAATCAATTACTCAATTGCACATTTTAAACTGGAATCTGAAAACTAATCTGTTAGGTATTCTAATATTCCAAATTCTCATAACAACTACAAGTAATTTAAATACCAAAATTAACACTACAGATTTGGAATCATAATACTTATCATTCCCTAATAACCAAATTAATAATCAATGTGTGCTTGTTTGTCCATCTAAAATGAAACATTCACTAATTAAAAACATCATAAAAATTGGAAGTAGGAGAAGGTTGGTATAATAAATGTTCTTGTTTCATTTTAACAACCATGTGGAAAACACTGGAAAATACAACAATGAAATTGTCATTAAATCTGAGTATTTTTTCTTAGTGTTACCACTTATCCCTCCTCCTGGAAACAAACATAGTATTATTGATAGAGAAACGAGTTGAAGCAGTGCATCTTCAGATAATCCTTCAAATCTGTTTGAGGAAACTGAACAGGGACTGAAATGAGGAGTTAAGGCTTTATGTTTTGAAATCTCATAATTAAGTTAAAAGTAGGAAGGATGGAAACAATTTATGTATGCTCATTTTACTCTGATTTATGAACTTTCATTATAACAATATAGACATTGTAACAAAGCTCTTCTTTATTGATATTTATAAATGGTACATGACCTGTAGAAGACAGACTATGAAGCCCCACTTTTACCATACTGAAATAGATATTTCCAAATCACAGCCCTTGATATTCCTGTCCTACAAAAAGCCTAAAGATCTCATAAGACAACAGAGACATGTATGAAAGAAAAAAAAATCATTGCTCTCTCGATTTTAAGTTCCCTGAGGCAACAGACGGATTTTTTAAAAAAAACTTTTCTCACAGCATCTAATCCAGTGTGTTGCCCACAATACACACCAAAAAGTGAAAACATATTAAATCTTCGGGCACCTGGGTGGCTCAGTAGGTTAAGCGTCCAACTTCAGGTCAAGTCATGATCTCACCATTTGTCGGTTTGAGCCCCGTGTCAGGGTCCACGTTGGCAGCACAGAGCCTACTTGAGATTCTCTCTCTGCCTCTCTCTACCCCTCCCTCACTCTCTCTCTCTAGAAAAATAAACTTTAAAAACTATATTAAATCTTAATCCTTGGGGCGCCTGGGTGGCGCAGTCGGTTAAGCGTCCGACTTCAGCCAGGTCACGATCTCGCGGTCCGTGAGTTCGAGCCCCGCGTCAGGCTCTGGGCTGATGGCTCGGAGCCTGGAGCCTGTTTCCGATTCTGTGTCTCCCTCTCTCTCTGCCCCTCCCCCGTTCATGCTCTGTCTCTCTCTGTCCCAAAAATAAATAAAAAAACGTTGGAAAAAAAAAAAAATCTTAATCCTTAACTCATTGTCTTGCTTCAAAATTACTGTGATACTTAATACTGCTTTTTTTTTTTTTAAGGTTAGCTTAAATTCTTTGCATATACTTCAGTCAGGCTTTCTCATCTCTCCATTATTCTTTTTATACCTAATAGATGGAAATACTCTACTCCTAATAGTAGCTCGCCTTGGCACTGGGGATTTGTTGGTGTTTACCGAAATGGGGGATTTATTTTCACTTTATCAAAATCAAAATCTGACACAAAAAACAAGTTCATTAACCTTCGACTCAACAGCTGGATCACAAGAGGGACCAGAGTTATTTTCATTGATTTTTCGTTATACAATGCTAACGTAAACCTGTTTTGCATCATCAGGTAAGTGACTCAAAACCGTAGTATATTGAGTTTTTTAAAATATAATTTATTGGCAAATTGGTTTCCATACAACACCCAGTGCTCATCCCAACAAGTGCCCTCCTCCATCCCCATCACCCAATTTCCCCCTCCCTCACCCCCCATCAACCCTCAGTTTGTTCTCAGTCCTTAAGAGTCTCTTATGGTTTGGCTCCCTCCCTGTCTGTAACTTTTTTTTTTTAAAGCCTCCAGAGGGGTGCCTGGCTGGCTCAGTCAGTGGAGCATGAGACTCTTTTTCTCAGGGTCTTGAGTTCAGGACCCATGGAGTTCAGGACATGGAGCCTCCTTAAAAAATAAATGAAGGAGTACCTGGGTGGCTCAGTCAGTTTAAGCATCCGACTTCAGCTCAGGTCATGATCCCAGGATTTGTGAGTTCAGGCCCTTCAACAGGCTCTGTGCTGACAGCTCAGAGCCTGGAGCCTGCTTCACATTCTGTGTCTCCCTCTCTCTCTCTGTCCCTCCTCCACTGGCACTCTGTATGTTTCTCTGTCTCTCAAAAATAAATAAACATTAAAAACATTTTAAATAATTAATAAATGAATTAATTAATAGCATCCAGAGCCCTTGTTAGGGTTTCCAGTTTGTGTGTTTGCTGAGATTAAAATCATAGGCATCAAAATAAATACAATGAACTTATGCCAATAATGAAAAATGTGGTAAAGCAACATCATATTCATTGTTTCATTGTTTTGGAAGATATTCAAGAACATGGAGAATTACATACAATATGTCAGTTTTATACTAGGAACACATAGTCTTATTTCTTGTCATTCTGCAGCTGCACAGATCTAACATTTAGTCTTGATTTCTTCCTCTAAATCAGATCATTCAGATCCGTTGATTTGCTTTCAGAATGAGCTTCTTTAGTAAGGTTTGAATTCTTGTCTCAAGAATGAACAAGTTAAATTTCAAACAGTATATACCAGTACCCAGCATCCTAGAAATGACTAGAGCCTGTGGTGACCTTGCAAAAATGGCCCCAGTTCTTCACATCTCTGCCATATAACCTCGTTGGTGCCCTGCCACTCAGGGAAGGGTGCACTTCCCTGGCTCCTAACCTGGGCTCATCTTTGTGACGTGGCATGGGAGCAGATAGGATACAAGCAGAAGTTTGAAATGAGTTTGCACATTAAAACTTACTCTCTTGCATTTCTGTCCATTGCACGATACGGACATACATACCTGGGCTAACTTAGACCCAGGAGGATGATGAGAGACATTCCCATAGGAGGAAGAGGAGGAAGAGAAAGAGAAGGAAGAGATAGTGGGAAGAGACAAAACTATCTAAAGAGAAAAAATTATCTCCATCAGTCTGATGACCTTAGGTCATTTGCCTAACCTGGACCATGCTAATTGGCTTTAGGCCTGTGTTCTAGAACCAAACACTGGCAAAGGAAATAGGATTGCCATGATTGGATCTGCCTGGGGATTGAATCCACTTTCTCTGAGTGATCTGGGAATGGTGGATGCCTAATACAGTAGGGGTTCTGTAGAAAGGAGGACTGGGATAATGACTGCTCGAAAAGCAAAAAGTAGTGTCCACTAAAATCTCAGTGAGCCACTTCTCTCTCATGAGTTTTACATTTTTACTCTGAATGAAATATGGACTTGGTGTCTACTCTGATTAGAGGATTTTGCCCTTGTGCAACAGTGACAGTGAAACACAGCCTTGGACTTTAAAATCTGTACAAAATAGGGGCTCCTGGGTGGCTCAGTTGGTTAAGCATCTGATTCTTGATCTTGACTCAGGTCATGATCTCACGGTTCAGGAGATTGGACCCTGCATCAGGCTCTGCACTGATAGCGTGTTGGGTTCAGGCTGATAACACAGAGCCTGCTTGGGATTCTCTCTCTCCCTCTCTCTCTGCCGCTTCCCCACTCTCTCTTGCTCTCAATCTCTCTCAGAAATAAAAATAAACTTTAAAAAAATAATAAGAAAGTAAAATGGAATAAACCCTATACAAAATGAATAAGATAAATGAATTCTCTTAAGTAGCCAAGGAGGGGCGCCTGGGTGGCTCAGTCGGTTGAGCGTCCGACTTCGGCTCAGGTCACAATCTCGCGGTTCGTGAGTTCGAGCCCCGCGTCGGGCTCTGGGCTGATGGCTCAGAGCCTGGAGCCTGCTTCCGATTCTGTGTCTCCCTCTCTCTCTGCCCCTCCCCCATTCATGCTCTGTCTCTCTCTGTCCCAAAAATAAATAAACGTTAAAAAAAAAAAAAAATTTAAGTAGCCAATGGATATTACACCACTTATTTTATAGTTTTTTTCTCTTTTTTTCAGAAAATCAGAGCTTTTACCAACATTAATCACTCTTTCCAATAGTCCTGATCAGGATAAAGAGGACAAGTCATTTGTATGCCTTAAATAAGAGGAGAAACATTGGGATAACTGGCCTAAAATCATACAAAGAACTCCTTGTTACCCTAGACTAAGTCCAGATTTCCTGTCTGTGGGTTTTATGCTTATTCTGTGTTACCTTTTAAAATGTTACTTTTTAGGGGGGCCTGGTTGGCCCAGTTAGTTAAGCATCAGACTTCGGCTCAGGTCATGATCTCGTGGTTTGTGAGTCTGAGCCCCACCTAGGGCTCTCTGCTATCAGCACAGAGCCTACTTTGGATCCTCTGTCTCTGTCTCTGTCTCTGTCTCTCTCTCTGCCCCTCTCCAGCTAGTGCTCTCTCTCAAAAATAAATAAACATTAAAAATAAAATAAAATAAAATAAAATAAAATAAAATAAAATAAAATAAAATAAAATAAAATGTTACTTTTTAAAACCAGCAGATTTTGAAACTTTAAACTGGTAATATATCTAATCAGTAGTTGTAGGGGAGCACATTACTTAAGTCAAGACCTTATTCATTTGCTTTCCTTTTTGCAAACATATCTGGCAAACTAAACAGAATACAGATCCTTTTTTCCCTTATTAGTGTACGCATCAGATCAAAATATTGGGTTTGTTTCACTTCACTCACTTATTCGATGCTGTGCACCTACTATGTGCAAGGTGAAACAGTTTTAAACAGTTCTGTCTTCTATTTAACTGGTTTTATTTATTTACATATTTTTTTGCAGCACCTTATTCCATTCCCAATAATATTTGCTAATATTTCTAAGTGGGAAAATTACATCATGATAGAGATACTCGTTCTTTAAATTACTGCCAATTCTTAGCTATCTAAAGTTGTAGAGAACACTAGAAATACTGTGAACAACCTCAAATACTTTTATTTAGTGGAGGAATTAATTTTTATACTTCTGTTTGCATATAGATCCCTGTATCCAACATCCTGTGTCTAAAGCAAACAGAAAACATTTGTTTTAAGTAGAATATATAAGCTTAACATTTAGAAGCAAGAAGTGTCTCTGCTAATCTAAAGGGGGAGAGTGTATTTTCCTTCTCTGAAATAATCAAGAATTATGCATTTTGGTGGGAGTCCTAATAACAGTAACTAACCATGTACTATTTTCTTGAACATCATCTCATTGTCCTGTGGAGATAAAATAGTATTCCCAGTTATAACCAAACAATCTGAGCACAAAATAGGAAGAATGTCTGCCTATAATCACATCTTACTTTCTCCACTGTGTTGGTCTCTGACCACTGTGAATATTCAGAATACAAAAAAGTGGAGCCATTAAAAAATAAGTAAATCTGGGGCACCTGGGTGGCTCAGTCAGTTAAGCATCTGACTTCGGCTCAGGTCATCATCTCCTGGTTCATGAATTCAAGCCCCACATCAGGCTGTCTGCTGTCAGCACAGAGCCCATTTTGGATCCTATGTCACCCTGTCTCTGCCCCTCCCCTGCTCACACTCTCTCTCAAAAATAAATAAACATTAAAAAAAATAGGCAAATCCACTAGAGTTTAAGTTGAACACGAGTCTAAGAAAACATATTTTGTACAAAATAACTGATTCTTAAAGTACATATCATCACTAATTAGAAACTTCACAATGAGTTAGGTACTGAAAAACAAATGCTTGAAATAAATACACAGTGACTTCCGCTAACCTAATTTTACAGATTGGTGGCAGAATTCCCTGCAACTGGAGGAATGATTACTTCATGGCAGTTTTACTCTGTGAAGCTCCTCAGATATGTTAGCCACTATGATTATATTATTGCTTCCTGTGAAATCACATTTTGTATTTTTCTTATTGTCTTCACAACACAAGAAGCCCAAAAAATAAGAGAATTTAAGTCTGCCTATTTCAAAAGTGTTTGGAACTGGCTAGAATTACTACTTTTGGTGGTAAGTGTATATTCATATGTATCGTTCAAGGGAATCACATCTGAATCTACCAAGTAAGGAGGTTTTCTACTCATCTGGAACTTCCTTCAAAAGCTGCAAGTATCAGTCATAAAAGGAACTGTCATAGTGCATACTAATGGTGTGCCACCAAAAAGATGAAGTCTCTTTCTTTCCTGATTTAGTCCTTGAGAGGACCAGCATAAACTTAGAATAGGTGATTCTACAGGTATTATGATTTAAAGTGCACAAGAGGTCTCCCTCCCCCACTCAAACATATGTTTCTTATAGGGCCTCATGTTGAAAATCATGGTTATTTTTGGACATGTACTCTCCTATGTTGCCTCAATCTGCTTTCCTCCTCACAATTTTGAAAAAATATGCAAAATCAAGCCTAGGCAGATCCTGGAAGAGGGGGAAGAAGGGAGTGAGCAGCCAGAGGGTAGCTTGTGGGCACAGAGAACACCAGGAAGGGGGAGATAATCTCCAAAAGGAATTCCAAAAACTGTCCGTTCTCACCACTGGAACATATTAAAATAAACATAGATATGTAGGCGGGGTGGGACAGATGGTAAGCAATTGGTGTTAGGAACAGTGAACAAATATTTCTGGCTTACACAACGTGATCTTTCACCCTTACTGACCCTTAGTTATAGCCAATCCAGAATATAAGCCTTTTTTCCCAACACCAGATTAAAAGTGTCTCAGAGTCAGAAAATGAGCCACCTACTTCTCTGCTATCCCCGATAAAATTTAACATACAGCGTAACATTGAATGATTAACTATCTGAGCATTTCAGGCAAAGGTTCAAAGGAAGATTTTCATGACTGTTCTAAAGCTGTGATACTTGAGGTAACCTGGTTCTGAAATCCTCTTCTGGAAGAGTTGTCAGAGGCTCTCAAAAGGCTTATTTTTGTGTTACTGTAAAATATTTCTTCTAGTATTATGTGGTAGAAAATATTAAACTTTTACATATCATGTGTATGGAAGTGTTGAGCTACTACACTGTACACCTGAAACTAACATAACAATGTATGTTAACTACCCTGGAATTATAAATAATAAATAAATAAATAAATAAAATATCAACTTCTTGGTATCACGTAGTTACATGGAGCACAAACACAGCCTAGTCAGAATAATATAATCATTTTATACATTTGTGCTTTATAACTCAAAGAAACAAGCAGATAGTTTAGGATGGTCAGGTGATAAGTATTTTTCTACTTTTGTGATCATTATGCTATTTTAAACTTCTGTAAGTTGAGGCTTACTTTCATTCATGTAAAAGCCTATGTCTTATTTCTCCCTCCATTTTTATTAAACTTTTGATGAACTTGCTCCTTTGTCTGCTCATAGGCTGCAGATTTAGAGGTGGAAACCGTCCCTAATTTAACCTTTCTTATTTTTCCATTTAGTTGTGTTTTGTGGCCGTTTCCTTCAACATATACTGTAATATACAAATTTTTCTCTTACTTGAAGACCTGTTAAAAAACACTGAAAAATATTCAGACTTCTATTTTCTTGCATACTGGTACATTTATTACAACAATATAATTGCTATTACCATCTTTTTTGCATGGATAAAGGTATTTATATTTTATTATATTAAATACAGCAGATTAGATATATCTTTTATTAGCAAAATGGGAACTGAAGCTGCAAAGTTATGAAAAAGCAAAAGGATTTTCTTAACTATAAAGTAATTATAAAAGTAGTTTTGTCTTGGAATGATCGTGGGCTAATCCTCAAACACTCCTATCATTAAGCACTTCCTTTAATTTGAAGCAATTTTTTTGTGAAATTAATTTAACTTACTCTAAGTAATTGTGATACTGAATATTCTTCTATTTCAATTAACTTTGTTCTTTTTCAGATATTCAAATTCATAAGCTTTAATAAGACAATGTCTCAGCTGTCAACAACCTTATCCCGCTGTCTCAAAGACATAGTAGGATTTGCCATCATGTTTTTTATAATATTCTTTGCTTATGCTCAGTTAGGATTTCTTGTTTTTGGATCACAAGTTGACGACTTTTCCACTTTTCAAAATGCCATGTAAGCTGTTAGCACAAATATAGTTATATTTACTAGTTTATAAGAAAGGCCTATGATAAGTAGTAACATACATTTTAACAAACTTAAACTTGGTTTTATATTTTCAATGATGGCAAAAAACCTGTCACACTCAAAGTAGTGTTTAGCATTAGAAGATCCAAATGGATGGTGCAGTCCATTTTTTAAATATTACAAGGTCAAATTAGAAAGATAATTTTTCACTTTCATTGGGAGTGTTAAATATAACAGAAATTGGCTTCTGTGTCTCTGTAATAATTTATTCTCTGGGGAAAAGCAAGCTTAAATGTTTTCCTTTAAGAGCTCCATCTTTAGAATCCTTTTATTGATACTGATCTGATTATCCTTTGCTGATCTGGCAAAGCTGTGTTTTAAAAATATTTTTAGACAAATAAAGCAATTAGACAACAAACTTATAGAACTGATCAGTTAGAATCCTTAGCAAAGTTTTCAGGCTTTTTTTTCTTTTTAACTGAATAATTTAAATAAATTTACTCTCCTTTCTGGGTATGTAAAACAAGTTCTGGGTGTGTAAGAAAATTATGATAGTCTAAAATATCAGTTCTCAAAATATGTTCTGTGTAATTTAGACCAAGATTGGGGGGAAATGGCTTCATATTTAAGTAAGTTTGGGAAATTTTGCATCACTCTGTTGGAAATTTGTAGTGCATATTAACAGATGGCTTTAAGAAAAACTGTAATAACTTTCTTAACTTTAGTTATGAATTCTCCAAACTTAGTTGTTCATGCCCTTTTATTTGATTTTGGGGAAACTTTGGTGTAAAGAAATGTTCTATATTGCCCTCTTTTTACCATCCACATGGAAATATTTAAAGTGGCATTTATATGAAATTTCATTTATCAGTAGTGAAAAGAAGAATGAACTAGGAACCCAGAGGATATAATTCTACTTTTGAATTCTGCCACTTAGCTCTTCAACTTTTCTAGACCTTTATTTCTTTATCTGCAAATGAAGGAACTGGATTAAGTTACTACTCCCAATGATCCCTTCCAATGTCAAACAGCCTATAATTTGAGAAGTCTAATTAGCTTTCTCTTGAGTGAATTAGGTTTGCAGTTCCAACAACTTCTCGGTCCTTTCCTAGGATTTTAATTCAAGTGTTACCTAATAATAAAACTTAGTGGTACTGGACATCGATTATAAATATAGTAATTTACAGAACTTGGAAATTGTTCTTACCCTAGAGAGTGGGAAAGAAAAGAAGTATAAGGCACAGCATAAACAGGTAGACAACTTTGGAATGCATTAATGAAGACACTTCTGCTTTTGGTAATGAAGTGCTAGGTTATTGAGATCAACCTCCTCTTCAGGACAATTTAAAAAGATAGATGAAATATAGATAGCACTAAAGAACTAACAAAAAAAGAGAGTAAAAAGTGGACCAAAATCAAAAGGCAAGAACCCAGAGAAGTAAGCTCAGCATCCAAGACTTCTTTTGCCCTCCTGTTCTGTTAAGCTGATAAGGAATTCTTTTTTTTTATTGTGGTAATACATACCTAAAATTTCCCATCTTAACCATTTCTAAGTGTACAATTCAATGAGATTAAATACATTGATATTGTGCAACTATCAGCACCATCCATCTCCAGAACTCTTTTCATCTTCTAAAACTGAAACTATGCTCATTAATCAAGAATTCTCCACTTCTCCCCTCCTCCAGCCCCTGGCAACCACCATTCTACTTTTTGTCTCTATGATTTTGATAACTCTAGGTACTTAGTGTATCGCACAGTATTTATCTTTTTGTGACAGATTTTGCTTAGCATGTCTTCAAGATTCATCAATGTTGTGCAGTATGTCAGAATTTCCTCCCTTTTTAAGACTGAATAATATTCCATTCTATGTATAAACCACATTTTAAAAAAATTTAATGTTTATTTTACAGAGAGAGAGATAGAGCATGAGCAGCTGAAGGGCAGAAAGAGAGGGAGACACAGAATCCCAAGCAGGCCCCAGGCCCTGAGTTTTCAGCACAGAGCCTGATGCTGGATCAAACTCACAAACTGTGACACCATGACCCAATGTGAAGTCAGACACTTAACAGACTGAGCCACCCAGCCTCCCCTAAACCACATTTTGATTATCCATTAATCTCCTGATGGACATCTGGACTTCTTCTAAGTCTTAGATAATGTGAATCATCCTGCTATGAACATGGGTGTATAAATCTCTCATCAAGACTGCTTTCTTTTGGGGCGCCTGGGTGGCTCAGTCGGTTAAGCGTCCGACTTAGGCTCAGGTCATGATCTTGCGGTCCGTGAGTTTGAGCCCCGCATCGGGCTCTGTGCTGACAGCTCAGAGCCTGGAGCCTGTTTCGGATTCTGTGTCTCCCTCTCTCTCTGACCTCCCCCATTCATGCTGTCTCTCCCTGTCTCAAAAATAAATAAATGTTAAAAAAAATTAAAAAAAAAAAAAAAGACTGCTTTCTTTAAAAAAATTTTTTTTGAATGTTTATTTTATTTCTGAGGGAGAGACAGACAGAGCATGAGCATGAGCAGGGGAAGGGCAGAGAGAGAGGGAGACACAGAATCCGAAGCAGGCTCCAGGCTCTGAGCTGTTAGCACTGAGCCCGATGCCAGGCTCAAACTCACAAACCATGAGATCATGACCTGAGCCGAAGCCAAACGCTTAACAATCTGAGCCACTCAGGTGCCCCAAGACTGCTTTCAATTCTTTTTGGTATACACCCAGAGGTGGAATTGCTGGATCATATGGTGATTCTATTCTGAATTTTTGTGAGGAACAGCCATGCTGCTTTCTACAGTGGCTGCGCCATTTACATTCCCACCAACAGTGCACAAGGGTGTATTCCCCCACATCCTTGTCAACACTTGTTATTTTCTGGACTGCTTTTCTTTCCTTTCTTTTCTTCTTCTTTTTTTAATGGTAGCCATCCTAATGGGTGTGACATGACATCTCATTGTGGTTGTGATTTGCATTTCCCTAATGGTTAGTGATATGGAGAATCTTTTCATGTTCTTATGTTGGTCTCTTGATGGTGTTCCACAGGCTCTGTTCACTTTTCTTCAATCTTTTTCCTTTCTGTTCCTCAGACTTGGTCATTTCAATCATCTTATTTTAGGTTCACTGATTTTTTTTTTCTTCTGCATGCTCAAATCTGCCTCTTAATCCCTCCAGTGAATTTTCATTTCAGTTATTGTATTTTTCAGCTCTATAATTTCTTCTTGGTTTCTTTGAGGTGTTCTATATCTTTATAGGTACTTCCATTTTGTTCATAGATTATTTTCTTGACTTTCTCCATGTCTTTTAGTTCTTTGAGCATCTTTAAAATGGTTTGTTTTAAAGTCTTTGTCTAGTAGGTCTGCCATCTGGTCTTTCTTAGTAATAGTTTCTGTTGGTGAATTTTCTTCCTTTCATTGGGTCACACTTCCCTGCTTCTTTTATGTCCCGTCTTTTCTTGTTTTTGTTGAAAAATGAATATTTGAATGTAATAATGTGATAACCCTGGAAATGAGACTCTTGCTCTTCACCAGGGTTTCCTGTTTGGGGTTTTTGTTGTTGTTGTTGTTTATTGTATACTGTTTCTGTGCTGAGAACTATCCTGAGGTGCAAAGGTCTTCTCAGGTCTTTACTGAGCCTGCACCTTTCCATGGGCAAACGTGGTGACTTTCTAATTTCCTCTGTATATGCTGTTGCTTTTGAATGTCTTTAATGCCTGGCTCCCAAAAGGGGAAAAAGAGAAATTGAAGGGGGAAGGGAGGGCACTAGCCCTGTAATCCCAAGGATACTGCTTCAGCAAGAGACAGAGGGACTTGAAACAGACAGGGGAACATGCGCATCTCTGTCTGCACCCGTGTGATCAGAAGGAGCAATCAGCAATCTAAACACAGATCCCTGAGGGTCCTGATTGCCTACCCTGGCTCCCACAGGTTGCATACAAGCTGGTCCAGAAAAGCATGGCTGCCTGCCATTGGCTGGGGGGTGAGGGGTGGGGGGTGGGAGGTGGGTAGCTTCTGACAAACCAAAAGCTGAAATTGACCAAAGTTGGCTAAGCCTTCCCCTGGAAGTTGTAAGCCATAAATAGACCTAGAGTTCCAAAGTAGTTACATCAGACAAATTCTGCCTATGTGATTGTTGTCTAGGTGGGGAGACATATTCCTAGTAGTTGGTTTTTTTTCTTCTTCAGTGTTTTTCAGTTATTGTATCATCTTCCCCAACCCTTCTCCAAACCCTCCATCATCAAGGCATTTTGATAATCCAGAAGAAATAGTTAATGAACTGTGTTTCTGGCCACCTCTCAGGGAGAAGGAGACAGAAGGCAAAGTCTGGGGCTTGTATGAGGGTGCAGGGGCAGGATGGGGTAGCCAGGGATTGTCTGGTAACCTCTCTGCACATCAGGCAGGGAGCCTCACGTTAAAGGTGAATCAATCTGTCATGATCACCTAGATATTCTGGGAACTTTATGTGTTGAACTTGGATTAAGATGGCCCCGGACTAGAATGCCTGTGTGTATGGGCACCCACAAACAAAAAACCACCCTGGAGAAAGGTATATTCATTCTAAGCCTCAAATTACTTCTACAAGCAATTTTTCAAACATAACTTACTGCCCATAGTGAAAAGTAACCTGGTACAGATGCAGGAAAAGTCAGAAGCCAGAACCAACAGATACAACAGACAATAGACTTCAGATAATGGAATAATCACACAATACTTCTTATATTTAGAGAAATAAAACACAAGCCAGAAAATATCTTTAGAGAACAGAACAGTATAAAAAGTGACATATTTGAAAGAGTATCAAAAATAGAATTCTACAACTGCAAATTATAGTAACTGAGATTAAAAACCTAGTTGACAGGTTTGACAGCAAACAAGAGATGAAGAAAGGAGGAGTAAAGTGAAAAATAGGCCAGCAAAAATTACTGCAAATGAGGCCTAGAGATACAAAAAGTGGGTGGAGAAGGTATGAGATATGAAAGCTAGAATGAGAAGGCCCAATATGTTTAACCTGAGTTACAGAAGACAGACCGGTGACTAGAGGCAATATTTGGAAAATGCTGAGGAATAGCTAAATATGCAATCTCTCCAAGTGAGAGACTGGGAAGTCATATTAACCACAATGTTATCTTACTATGGAAGAGTCTGTTAGCTATTTTAATTTATAAGAGAGAAATCTAGAAAGTTACCAGGGGTATCAGGAAGCTACAAAACAGTATTTTCATTTGATACAACCTTGTATACTAAGCAGTCATGGTGTTCCTTTTAGCTTGTGGGGACTGAAAGATACAAACTAAACTCCAATTGAGAGGGGGAAATTACAATGACATTGTATTTGAAGTCTCCAGTTCCTTTGTGATTATAACCATTCAGCAAATTGGTTAGGGTTTTGTTACATTATTTACAGAGCACAGGTACCCTGTATTTACAGAATACTCTGTCACTTTCCTGACAGAGAAAGGCTAAATGGAAGCTTTAGTTAACGAGCTAATTTCTGAAAAGGAGAAATGGTGCCCTTAGCTTATCTTTACTCCTATAAATCCAACTCAAGGATAAAAGATCAAGTTTGAAACACTAAAACAGAACTTTGGCCTCCTTCCAATTCAGCTTTTCTTTTTCTAGTTTGTGTAGAAGAGCATTATAAACCAGTATTAAAAGCTGAATAAATACTTTAATTATGATTTAATCATGTCTTAGGTACGGGGGATGAAATTCCAGGCAACTCTTGAGTCCTGGGACTCCAAGTAGCCTATTTCTTTGAATACATTTTCTTCCTTCATTGTATATAACTGTATGCTCCCTTTACATGCTTGGCAGCAACAACCAGAAGCAAGAAGCCTTCTTCCTTTTGACTGACTAACCAATCATGCAAAGTACCTACATACTATTAAAAATTCCATCCAGGCTTCCCCTTAAAATAAATAACTCATTTTAAGCATCCAAGAGCAGTAACAGTGGCATCAAAATACATCAACCATAAATCCAAATAAGCCCAAAGTATCAACTGCCATTATTCCTAACCAGCTTATGAATTTTAAAAAATTTTTCTTTAATACTTTCTAAAATTTCTCCCATGAACATGCATTATTACTATAATCAGAAAAATTGGCGCACTGCCTTTTTCTTTTTAACTGTCCAATGTTAGAGCCCTGGCTTTACATAAGGAATATAAAATACATGTTATCCATTCCAGAAAACAAAATATGAGTAATAAAATAACATGCTACTGTTACAAAACAGGAGTAACAGAGACCATTTTCCTATGTACTGTTCACATAAATCAAAGAAAAAATTTTAATTTCATCTAATTATTAATAATCTTTAAATTATTAATTTAAGATGATCAACTCAGGAACCTGAGTTTAAGAAATGGAAACTACAGTAAATCTTTTTTCTAACCTAATAATCTACTGACCCACTGACCTACTTTGGAATTTAGGTTAAATCTGATATTTCTGGTACAGATGGATATATTAATGTTAATTAATTAGAAGTAATGCTTAAATTTAATTGACCAGAATAATGCAGAACCCAGGCAACAATCCTTAACTACATTTATCACCATTTATGAAAAATTCTAACTTGCTTCTGCAGATTGCTTAGTGTTTGTATTATAGCTAGAAAGATCATTATTCCCAAGAGAGCAATTTTAACTTGTAAAGATTCAAATACTTTTAAATTAATTGCTTAACGTAGGAGTACAGATGAAATTAAAGAGTTCTCAACTTAAAAAAAATAAAGAACGCATCTGCATAACTTATTAACGTATGTCCCTTATGTGTCTGGCAATGCTATTGCAAATTAGTGATGAGAAAATAGGACATCAGGTTGAGGAATCCTAATTCTACCTCTGTTACTACTGTGCTCAATACCTTAATTTTCCAACTTTAAAATTAATAAAATGAAGATCTGTAATATTTTAGATGTTACCTTACATCAAATCCAAGATTTATAGTTATTGAAGAAAATAAACCTCAGTGTCATGTTTGAGGATCATCACCAGGACTGTTTGAGATTCAACAAGTAACAAATTGTTGGCATCTTATTTTGGCAGAAGAGGTGTACAAATTAAACATACTGTTGATATTAGAAATTTTAGGGTTCTTAGGTGTAGGTACAAGTTGAAAATCGCTTATTGGACAAGGTCAGGTAGTCCCAGTTTTAGAAGGACACAGGACAGGCTAAGATGGCCATTGCCAAGACCAGCTGGTAAGCAAGTATCTCACGGTTCCAATCTTGTAGGTGAACATTCATTAAGTGGAAGCCCATCATTTCCTGAATCACTGTTCAGCTACTGAAGTACCTTGTCTTGCCCTCAGGGGAATTTCCGTACTTAGTTTTATAGAACTCTGTTAACTAGAGCCAGAGAGCCTGTGCAATATGCAGCTAGATACTTTCCTGGACACGTGGGTAACCTCCATCAGTTGTGATGTATTTATGAAGGGATATAATGTTTTTCTTTCTTCCCATCAAAGATTTGCACAATTCCGAATTGTTCTTGGAGATTTTAATTTTGCTGGTATTCAGCAAGCCAATCGTATCTTGGGGCCCATTTACTTCATCACTTTCATCTTTTTTGTGTTCTTTGTCCTGCTGGTAAGTACAAGCATGTATGTCCCCTTTTTCACTTCTATTTTTTGGAAGAAAAAAATGAAATGATTAATTTAGAAGAAATTATAGTATAACTGCTTAGCTTTTAGAGCTTTTTACATTTATTAGGAACTGTGTGGATTCCTAGTAATCTAGGCTATAACTCCAGTGTCTGAATGTTTCCAAGTTGTCCAAAGGAGAATGTGATCATAAAAGTTACCATTTTGATGTCAGGTGTGTGCCAGGAATGTGCTAAATCTTCTACATCTATAACTTGGATATCCCGGGTCCCTCCAACCTGGGACATGGCATACCGGAAGGGATGAATGTATTCTGCCCATATTGCAAATGGCTTCTGGCCCTTAAGGCTAAAACCACGTATCTTTGTGGTTTTTAGGAGTCCCCAGGATGGGTCTTTCACATCTGCTCAAGACGAATTTATTTGGCCTTCCTAATCAAGGAAATTTGCTTTCCCTCTTTGAAAACATTTTTGTCACACACAGCAGTTATCCCCTGGTGGTGGCCAAAAGTCCTCAGAGTGACAAGAGTTGGGCCTCAGTGAAAGGTGGAGAGGTGGGCTGGGGGTAAGAATACCCTCTCCACAATTGTTTGTATTATTTGGACAGAGTATTCCTAAGAGCCTTAGTAAGACTGTGCATCTAAATAGCTTTAGAGAACTTTAAAAAACCACTCTTATAGGGCTCCTTTGCCTCAATCAAAAGTGACCCTATAGTCTGAAAAAAAAAAAAAAAAATTAAGCTTCCTGGCCTGAGGATTTTCCCCATTCTCCTCCTACACTAAGGCCAGTAAGTGGAGGAGAGGTTCCTGTTTCCTCAGCACTAAGATTTAGCTTTCCCATACCACCAGGCCACCTGCCTCCGGTAAAAGCCTTTCTTTTGATGGAATCAAGAAGGACTACAGTGGGTCCCTTATAGCAGCAAAGACTGGATAGTTGTGGCCATATAGAGGGAAGTAGAATCTGTCTGAGCTGTGAGAGGTTTTAAGTTAACAGCTGTCTCTACCACCCTGCTTCCTGACTCTGATAATGGTTGTAAAGACTGCTGTCTTCCTCTGGCAGTGGTGCCAGAGAGAACAGCATATGTATGAATGTGATACTCTTATGTTTAATAAAAACTAACTTTAAATATGGGAGCAAGTAAAAACAAAAAACAAAAACCACTCTAATGAACATATAATTACATTATTCTGTTTTTGTCTGATATTCAATGTTGATCAGTTAATATATTTATCTACATATATATATCTATCTACATATATCTATCTACATATATATATATGCATTAGTATCCAGTTCATATGCATTATTTTACATTGTTTTTCTCATTTGCCATAAACTTATTTGCCTATATCCACACATTATACATTTCCCATTCTGCTGTGTTACAGTCTGCATAGGCATTTCTCTATTACTGAGCATATGAACTACTTTAAAATTTTTAAATCTAATTTTACAAATCCCAGTAGTCATCAGAGTCAGTAACATTTACATTAAATCTTTATGGAAATAATTATTTTTGTGACTATTTCTTCCCAGAACATGTTCTTGGCAATTATTAACGATACCTATTCTGAAGTGAAAGCTGATTATTCAATAGGCAGAAGGCCAGATTTTGAACTTGGTGAAATGATTAAAAAGGTATGTCTACTTCTTTTCCTATTTAGAATTCTAAGACAAATCTTGTTCACTTTTTACTCCTGTACTTTAAACCCCAAGCAGTGGTGGGTTTTTGGGTTGGGGGTGGGTTTGTTTTGTTTTCTGTTTTGGTCCAGTCTTGCTCATATCTGTATTATGTCACTACCAGAGAAGTGAGATTTCTTTCTGGCTTTAAAAAGGTGGCCAAAATTATTTCAGTATATCAAATAGCAACTGAGCTGTTTACTAAACGCAAAGCTCTGTTGGGTTTTATAATAAAACTATCTCTTCCCTCCAAAAATTTCAATTTAGATGCTAGTAAATTTCTATAGACAATCTAAACTCAGAACTCCATGTGCCTTATCTTCCTCATTTTCCTGTTTCTGTTAATGGCAACAGGAACAGTTGCTCCAGGCTTAAAAGCCTTGAATTTTTTTATTCCCTTTGCCTCATATGGTTGGTTGCCACGGCCTGTGTGTAAAGTTCATCTCTGCAGTTTTTGTTCACATTTGTGAAATCCAGGCCATGTTGAATTCTAACTGCCACCACCGGAGTGGGGCCCCTCAGTACTTTTCACCGAGCCTCCTGTGTAGGAACATCTTCTACAGCAACATCTTATGGCCCCTCTCCTGTGTCTATCCAGCTCTGATATCACTTCTCTACTCAAAATTCTTCAGTCTCTCTGGGCCTGTCAAAATAAGTCCAAATTATTTAGCCAAAGAATTGGGTGAATGCCTCTACTCAATAGCACTGTGTCCCAGCTAGTGTTTTGAGCACTGTGCTGTTTAAATTTTTTTTAAACGTTTATTCATTTTTGAGAGACAGAGACAGAGTGCAAGCAGGGGTGGGGCAGAGAGAGAGGGATACACAGAATCCAAAGCAGGCTCTAGGCTCTGAGCTGTCAGCAGAGAGCCCAATGCAGGGCTCAAACTCACGAACCATGAGATCCTGACCTGAGCCGACGTCCGACCCTTAACTGACTGAGCCACCCACGCACCCCACACAGTGTTGTTTACCATCACTGGCTCTCCCCTCTGGGCCCCTGCTCAGGTCACCTGCCGCCCCCCTCCAATCCCTCGCTGACATACTATTCTCCCTGACAGTGGTATTGCCCCTGTCCTCTCAACACCTACCTCACTTGCATGGTTAGTAGTCACAGGTGTACAGTCTCGCCCATCTCTGCACATCCATGGCTCTAACCACATCACTTCACACAGAAAAAGTCCTAATGGCCATGAGGCTAGTGGAGTTTCAAAACTCGGTCCAACAACGTATCTGTAAAAGGAAACCATTAATATGTCCCCCAGGGAGCTTAATTGTAGGTTTTTTCATCTTTTATCTCTTCACTATGATGTTGGTTATGTGCATTAAAGTGTTTACATCATTAAATGCAATACATATTAATAAAACTTTTTAAAGATTTTTTTTTCAAGTTCAAGTGTGATGCCCACAAGAGAACCCCTTTCTCTTTTTCACCAGTAGGCAGAAAACATAAGTGGTGACAAAGTGAAAGAAATCATAGCATTCCCTCCGTATTTCTTTTAAAGTTTATTTATTTTGAGAGAGATAGAGTGCACACGCATGAGTGGGGGAGGGACAGAGAGGGAGGGGACAGAGAATCCCAAGCTGGCTCTGTGCTGTCAGCGCAGAGCCCAGCATGGGGTTTCAAACTCACCAACCATGAGATCATGACCTGAGCTGAAATCAAGAGACAGGAAGTAGCACATAGGGGTGCCTGGGTGGCTCAGTCAGTTGAGCGTCCGACTTCGGCTCAGGTCATGATCTCACAGCTCGTGAGTTCGAGCCCCACGTCGGGCTCTATGCTAACAACTCAGAGCCTGGAGCCTGCTTCGAATTCTGTCTCTCCCCCTCTCTCTGCCCCTAACCCACTCACATTCTGTCTCTGTCTCTCTCAAAAATAAATAAACATTTAAAAAAATTTTTTAATTAATACAGGATGTATTTTTGATGAACTTTTAAACTATTTTTAATTATGTCCAGAGTTACAACAATGCTCTTGAAAAACTTAGACTAAAGAAACCTCAAAAGGATGGAGACGATAAAGGGTAAGATGGCTTAAAATTTTAATTTGCCATTTAAAACTGTACATTATATGAGAAACTTGCAATGAGAGTAAGGTTTTGATTGTAAAACAGCCACCACCCCAAGTGCTTATTCTAAATATGTTGTCAATACATCATCCACTAGGGCCTCCTAATTCTGAGAGCGCCAGGAGGCTCCAAGCTAAGCTAATGAAAAATTAATATAAAGCGTGCTGTGCCACTCAGAAAGAACTTTAACAGAAAGCTGAACAGGAGAATAAAGTCCCCCTGAGAAGGGAGGAAAAACTGTTAGTCTACATTAAGTGCATTCACTTAGCTATGAAAATAAAAACATTTTTACACAAAATATTTAAGGATACACTTACATTTATTTATTCAATCACTTTGGTGTCCAAATGCTTCCCAAACCCAGACCTCTGGCAGTGGCACAGACTATAAACATTATTTTATAGCTAGAGATGTGACACTCTGGAGAATTTCTATTAATGACACTTTCCAAATAATGAGTGTTATCAGAAAGACCAGAAATGCAATTCAGATCCTTACTATAGAGCTGATCATACTTTATTTTCCCTTTCTACTGTCATAGGTCTCTGATCTTTATTTTATTTTATATTCTTAGTATGAAAGGCGATTTGGCTGAGCAAGCCAGAAGAGAAGGCTTTGATGAAAATGTAAGATTTTAACTTTCTCGTAAAGATAGCTTTATTAGAAATGTGCTTACAAAAAAAAAAAGTTCTGATTAAGAATTGAAATTATTTGCTTTCTTTACAGCACTAATTGCCAACTCCGAAAATTTCTCCCCAAATCTAGCTGTTGTTGTTTATAACAAATTATTTCAATTCTACATGCTACCTCTTTTTTTTAAATGTTTATTTATTTTTGAGAGAGAGAGAGAGATGAGGTAGGGGCAGGGTGGGGTGGGGGCGGGAAGGAGACACAGAATCCGAAGCAGGCTCCAGGCTCTGAGTTATCAGCACAGAGCCCAACGCAGGGCTTGAACTCATGAACCACAAGATCATGCCTGACCCAAAGTTGGCCACTTAACCGACTGAGCCACCCAGGCACCCCTATGTGCTACTTCTTTTATTGGTGCTCTCAGACAGATACTTTGGTCCTACAGCTGTACAGTCACTGTGGGATTATCACACAGGGTTTAGTGAGTATACTCTTTTGAGATGATAATTTTTCTCTTGTAATCATCATTCATGTTTTATACAGTTGAACCTTGAACAATGCAGGGGTTATGTTTACAGTACAGGAAAAAAATCCATGTATAAGTAGGCCCACACAGTTCAAACTTGTGTTACTCAAGGACCATGTTTTTGAACAACACAGGTTTGAACTTCACAAGTTCAGTTATATGTGAGGTTTTTTTTCAATAAATATGGTACAGTACTTCCTGTGAGTGTATTTTCTCTGCCTTATGATTTTTCTCAGTAACATTTTGTTTTCTCTAGCTTACTCTACTGTAACAACATAGTATATAATATATATACAGAATATGTTTTAATCGACTGTTTATGGGATCAGTTAAGACTTCAATCAATGGTAGGCTATTAGTTGTTAAGTTTTTAGGGAGTTAAAAGTTACACATGCATTTTCACCTGCACTGGGGTCAGCACCCCTGACCCCTGCATTGTGCAGCTGTCAGCTGTACATACACTGGAGTGAGGTTTCTCATTGTGAGATAAGAGAGTTACAAAAGGGAAAGGTTGAGGGTTAAAATGAACCTTGTGGTGTTGGATTAGAATTACAGGTGTGTGTGTGTCTGTGTGTGTCTCTGTGTGTGTGTGTGTTCTATAGCTCTATCTGTCCACTGAAAAATCTAGAAGTAAATCTAGATCTTGGTTTCCAAATACCATTCTCTTCTAAAAGGAATGAGGGCCCCTTGGAGATACGGTTAATTCTAGGGTTGGAAGATACAACATGAATCTAGAATATCTTGTTGAGCCAGAAAGTGAAAGTGCTGTAAGAATAATGAAGATCTGTTCAAAGAACACAAGAGTCAGGTTTGAGGGGCTCCCACTGGCCAAATCTGGAAATATTTAAGCACTATAATGAATAATAATGTATAGCCCATTGAATAACAAAGGATTCCATGAGTTCATACTCATCTAAACATATACATGGATAAAAATCAGAGGGAGAATGGAATTTTTCCATACCTCTCCACAAAATACATATTACTTACCAAAAGAAAAAGAATATGTCAGGGTGAAGGAATCTGGCAGATACTGCCTTAATCAGTATGGGGAAAAACTGAAACCATACACCAGCCAATAAGATGCTAAGAGACAACAGCATCACTTCTGTACCATTTCTGCCAAAAATGTAGAACATGACAAAGTATCACACGAAACTGAGGGACGTTCTGCAAGATAACTGGCCTGTATTCTTTAAAAGTGTCATGGTCAACATGACAAGCCACGGGAAAGCAGAGGAACGATACCAGAATGAATGAGATTAAAAGACAGACAAGTAAATACAGTGCCTAATCCTGGACAAGTGGCAAATTTGAATGGGGGGACTCAGCACTACAAGATAATCATCTATCAGTATCAATCTTCTGACTCTGATGGTTGTGCTGCGATTATAAAGGAAAACGTCCTTGTAAGCAGGAAATACAGATTGATGTGATCAGGGACACTGGGGCATTCATGTTGGCAACTTCAAATACTTCAAAGGAAAGAAAAAGTTTTTGTAACTTTCCCCTAATTTTGAGATTCTTTTAAAAACAAAATTATAATTCAGTAAACCATTTCTGAAATAAAAGATGATGTAAATTGAAAGACATACTGTGTACCTGTGGGAAATCACCTCGAATGAACATGAGACTCATCCAGGTAAAACCTGGACTTCCAAGGGGCGCCTGGGTGGCTCAGTCCGTTAAGCGTCCGACTTCAGCTCAGGTCACGATCTCGCGATCCGTGAGTTCGAGCCTCGCGTTGGGCTCTGGGCTGACCGCTCAGAGCCTGGAGCCTGTTTCAGATTCTGTGTCTCCCTCTCTCTCTGCCCCTCCCCCATTCATGCTCTGTCTCTCTCTGTCTCAAAAATAAATAAACGTTAAAAAAAAAAAATCTGGACTTCCAAGAAAAGGAAAACCAGGTTAGCATGACAACATTCAACACCATACGTTGACAGAACAGTACCCACAATACATGCAAGGAAAGAAAATGTAAGCCAAGCATATTTATTTGGAGCACAACTGTGTTTCCAGTGTACAGGCTCAAAGAGTTTTCAACGTGCAACAACTCAGAATAATGTTGTATTCCTGAGGGTTCTATAAGAGTATCAGTTTCAGCCAACCAAAAGATGATCGGAGAAATTTTGCAAAAAGGAAGAAGGGAGAGAGAAGGTATAAAGTAGAAAACACTGATGGAGTGGTTCATATATAATAGCTCAAAGTTAAAGAATTCATGTAGGAACACCTGGGTGGCTCCATCAGTTAAGCGTCTGACTCTTGATTTCAGCTCAGGTCATGATCTCATGGTCATGAGATGGAGACCCACATCGGGCTCCCCAGTGAGCGTGGAGCCTACTTGAGATTCTCCATCTCCCTCTCTCTCTCTGCCCTGCCCTTGCTCACACTCTTTCTCTATCTCAAAATAAATAAACAAAATTTTTAAAAAGAGAATTATCATTTAGAGTTAATAACCAATAAGAATAAATTTTAGCATATTTAAAAATACTGTAATAAACAATAAGATACTATTTCATGGACTTTAAAACATATTTTCTTTTCACATTTTAACATCTCTAAAATCAAGATATGTCTTATGGTTGATAGTGTATCACACTGTAACTGGCAGCCTTTCTTTCCTAAGTGGTACATAAATAATGGTGTGTCTAACAGTAGACTCCATCTCTCAGATACAACGAAATGTGGTAATAAGATTTAAATATAGTTGGAACTACAAGCTAATTTTCTTGTTGAATTTGATTTCTAGTTGAGGGAACCAAAGCAGGAAAAAGAGGACTCGAGTAGTATTAAAAAAAAAAAGAAAGAAAGAAAGAATAAAAACAAACCATGAAAATAAAAATATGTACATTCCTAAGGGCAGAATAATCAAAACAAAAATGAAAATAAAATATAACACATGGTAAAAAATTTAAAATGTAACATAGGGGCGCCTGGGTGGCTTAGTCGGTTAAGCATCTGACTTTGGCTCAGGTCATGATCTCACAGTTTGTGAGTTCGAGCCCTGCGTCGGGCTCTGCTGACAGCTTGGAGCCTGGAGCCTGGAGCCTGCTTGGATTCTGTGTCTCCCTCTCTCTCTGACCCTCCCCCCTTTCATGCTCTGTCTCTGTCTCAAAAATAAATGAAAATTTAAAAAAAATAAATAAATAAATAAATAAATAATAAAATAAAATAAAATGTAACATAAAACGGTATGATGTAACTGTGACCAGGTATGTCTGACATATCAGTAAAAGCAACTAAGCTTAATGTACTTAAAAAGAAAAACATTTTCAGATCGAATCACAAAGCAACACCCAGTTCTATGCTATATCCTAAAATATATACGTAAAACAAAGTGACTCAGAGAAATTCCATATAAAACCATAGGCAAAGGTCTAAATAGGCAAGCAAAAGATGGGGTACGCCTGGGTGGCTCAGTCAGTTAAGCATCCAGCTGTGGCTCAGGTCATGATCTCAGAGTTTGTAAGTTCAAGCCCTGTGTTGGGCTCTGTACTAACAGCTCAGAGCCTGGAGCCTGCTTTGGATTCTGTGTCTCCCTCTGTCTCTCTACCCCTCCCCCGCCCATGCTCTCTCTGTCTCTCAAAAATAAACATTAAAAAAAATTTTTAATAGACAAGCAAAAGATATCAGAGGACACAACTGAATATAAGTCAAGGTAGAATCCTAGACATAAAGCTGTAAATGAGATGAAGGCCACTTTATAATGATAACATCAATTTTAATAGTTATGGTTATCCATGCACCAAATAATATAACATCAACTTCCATAAGGTATGGACTACTAAACTTACAAAAGGAGAAACAGGGGTATCTGGGTGGCTCAGTTGGTTGAGCATTTGACTCCTGGTATCGGCTGAGGTCATGATCTCATCATTCGTGAAACTGAGCCTACCTACGTAGGGCTCTACACGGGCAGCAAAGAGGCTGCATGGGATTCTCTCTCCCCCTGCCCCTCCCCCTACTCAACACACTCTTTCTCTCTTAAAAATTCTCTTAAAAAAAGAATTATTTTTTAAATAAAGGGATAAATAAGGAAGAATAAGAGGATAAAACTCAAACAATAAAATGAATAAGGTGATCTTACAGTTATATATATTTAACTCTGTAAGAATATACATCTGCTTTTTAAAAACCCATTCATGAAAAATGATCACATACTGGAGCACAAACAACCTCAATAAATTCCAAAAACTGGTTAATACAGAAAAAAAATTATCTGAAAGCAACATAATAAAAATGTTCTAAGGAAATCAGAAAATAAAAACATTACTTAACCAAGATTTTAAACTATTAATTCTTGAATCAAATGGGAACTACAAAATGAAACCATAGAATTCTTATAAAAACAATAAAAACAGTATATAGGAGAATCTATGAGATTAAAGTCAAATGCCAGAGGAAAATCAGTAGCCTTAAATTTACCAACAAAAACCAAGACTGAAAAGAAATTGATTTTAGCATGTAACTCAAAAAGTTGGAAAAGAACAATAAATAGGAAAACAACAAATAAGAAATAAAGATAAAAACAGAATTAGTGAGTGGCAAACACAAAGCTGTATAAATAAATAAAAAGGCTGGTTCCTTGAAAAGATCCGTAGGGGGAAAAAAATAAATCAGTGGAAAGAAACCATTAGCCAACAAATGGAATAAAAGAGAGAAAGCATAAACATACAAAGTAAGAAGTTACAATGGGAGAAATAATGAAGAAATAAGGAATTTAAAAAAATATCAATGAGGGGCACCTGAGTGACTCAGTTGGTTGAGTATCTGACTCTTGACTTCAGCTCAGGTCATGATCTTTAGGGGTTCAAACCCCACATTGGGCTCTGCACTGACAGCACGGAGCCTGCTTGGGAGTCTCCCTCTCCCTCTCTCTGCCCCTCTCCCACTCACACACTCTCTCTCACTTTCTCTTAAAATTAATTTTTAAAATATCACTGAAAGAAATTGAAGAAGACACAAACAAATGGAAAGGTATTCCAGGCTCATGGATTAGCAGAATTAGTATTGTTAAAATGTTCATACTACCCAGAGCCAATGTACAGATTCAATGCAATGCCTCACAAAACTCCAATGGCATTTTGCACAGAAATAAAACAAAAAGTCCTAAAATATGTATGGAACCGCAAAAGACCCCAAGTGGCCAAAGCAGCCTTGGGAAAGAATAACTGAAGAAAGAAGAAACTTGGAGGCATAACACACCCTGATTTCAAACTATATTACAAAACTATAGCAATCCAAATAATATGGTATTAGCATAAAAAGAGACACAGAAACCAATGGAATAAAACAGCCTGGAAATAAACCTTCCCACATATGGCCAATTAATTTATGACAAAAGAGCCAAGAACATACAGTGGGAAAGGGATAGTCTCTGCAATAAATGCTTCTGGGGAAACTAGAGAGCCACATGCAAAAGAGCAAAACTGGACCAGTATCTTCCATATAATTTACACAAAATTAACACAAAATGGATTAAATACTTGAACATGAACACCCAAAATGATAAAACACTTAAAAGAAAACTTAGGCAGTATGTTCCTTGTCCTCAGTCTCAGCAATGATTTTTTGGATCTGACACCAAAACCAAAGGCCGCAAAAGCAAAAATACAACAAATTGGAATACATAAAGCTAAAAAGCTTCTGTACAGCAAAGTAAACAACCAACAAAATGAAAAGGCAACATAGTGAATAGAAGAAAATATTTACAAATTATATATCTGATAAGGAGTTAATATCCAAAATACATAAAGAACTCCTACAACTCAATTAACAAAACAAACAAACAAAAAACCCAAACAATACCATAAAAAGTGAGCAGAGGATCTGAACTGACATTGTCCAAAGACATACAGATGGTCAACATGTACATGAAAAGGTGCTCAGCATCACTCATCAGGGAAATGCCAGTCAAAACCACGAGATATTACGTCACACCTGTTAAAATGGCTGTCATCAAAAAGACAAACAATAACAAGGGTTGGCAAGGATGTGGAGAAAAGGGAACCCTCTTGTACTGTTGGTGGGAATGAAAACTGGTGCAGCCACTGTGGAAAACAGTGTGGAGGGACCTCAAAAAAATGTAAATTACAACTAACATATGATTACCAGTAATTCCACTTTTGTTTTGAAGGGAACAAAAACTCTTAATTCAAAAACATATCCACACCCCCATTTTCACTGCAGCATTGTTTAGAATAGCCAAGACATGGAAATAACCCAAGTGTCCATCAATGGATAAAGAAATTGTGTGTGTGTGTGTGTGTGTGAGTGTGTGTGTGTGTGTGTGTGTGTGTGTAAACTCAGCCATTAAAGGAAATCCTGGGGTGGGTGCCTGAGTGGCTCAGTCAGTTAAGCGTCCAGCTTCAGCTCAGGTCATCTCATGATTCATGAATTCAAGCCCCGCATCAGGCTCTGGGCTGACAGCTCAGAGCCTGGTGCCTGCTTAAGATTCTGTGTCTCCCTCTTTCTCTGCCCCTCCCCTGCTTGTGCTCTGTCCCTCTGTCTCTCAAAAATAAATAAGCATTTAAAAAATTATTAAAAAAGAAAATCCTGACATGTGCAACAATATGGATAGATCTTGATAGCATTATGTTAAGTGAAATAAGTTAGAGAAAGACAAATAGTGTATGATCTCACTTATATGTGGAATCTAAAAACAACAAAAACAAAAAATGAACTCATAAACAGAACAGATTGGTAGTTGCCAAGAAACGGAGTAGGGGCGAGTAAAATGGGTCAAGGTGATCAAAAGGTACAAACTTCTAATTATAAAATAAGTAAGTTCTGGGGATGTAATGTATAGATGATGACTACAGTTAACAATACTGTATTGTATATTTGAAAGTTGCTAAGAGAGTAGATCTTAAAAGTTCTCATAAGAAAAAAAATCTATTAACTGTGTAGTGATGAAGGTTGACTAATAATTACATTTACTATAGTGATCATTTCACAAAATATACATATATGAAATTATGTTGTACACCTGAAAAAAATCACTAAGAGACTTTTTTGTATAACTTTATGCAAATAATGTTTGAAAAACTGAAAGCAGTGGGTAATTTTTCTCTGAAAATAAATTTATCAAAACTGATCCCAGAAAAGATTTTTAAAAACCTAAACAAATCCACTCTGTAGAAGAAACAAGGTCATGAAAGAGCTACCTGAAAAATAAATGAGGCCCCACAAATAAATCGTATCATATTTGTAAGGAACAAATAGTTTCAAACTATTCAAGCTGTTCCAGAGAAAAAAGAAAATGGACAACTATCAAATTATTTTTATAAAATGGCTATATAGTCATTATGTAAAATGACTAAACACACACACACACACACACATACCAGTTATAAATTTTGAAGTAAAAATCCTAAATAAAATAATAGCAACAGAATCAAACAGAACACAATAATATAACATGATTCAGTAGGGCTTACTCTAAGAATGGAAAGATGGTTTAAAATTGGGTAATCAACTAATTAACATAACTCATTCTATTAACAGATCCAAAAGGAAAGTTACATGATCATTTTCCACAGATGCTAGATATTTGGGAAGATTCAATATCTAATCTTAGGACAACAAAACAAAACAGGAATCAATGAACACTTCCTTGATATGATAAAAACATTTATCTCACCCTCCCCCCCACCAAAAAACACATCTATCTCACCCCTAAGCTAGTACCTTACTTAACAGAGAAACAATGACATGTCAGGGACAAGGGACAAGAAAGGATGTACTGGAGGGATCAGCCAAAACAATTAAGAGAAATAAATTAGAAATGTTAAGAATTGAAAGGGAAGAGATATAAATAAACTACTTCTATTTGACTTACGATTCTCTTAAAGTTTCCTAGGTCTACCAACTAGGTATTCAAGTTTCCTAGGTATGCAAGTACCAGAATTCAATACAGCATTAGGAAAAAAATAATCTAAGTAAATGCAATTATGCAAACACCAACCAGTTCATTAAAAATTATAGAAGACTATATAATAGCAACAAAGAAAATGCCCAGGAATTCATAAAAAGTGTTTAAAACCAAGAAATGGAAAAATTTTAAACATTCCTTAAAGACACAAAAATATACTTGATGAAATAAGAATATATACTGTGAGTTAGGACTTAGGAAAATGGAAACCACATTATATATTTCAAACAAGAAATTAACTACAGGGAAATGATTACATGGGGAATGGAAGGCAGAAAAAGTAAAAACCCTGATGCAACTCATACTGTAGGAGGATGCTACCACTCCCAAGGCTGAGGTTACAAAAGGTGAAGTTATCTGAACCTTATCTTAGAGACTCAGCCTCCAGAGCTGTCTAGTGAGACCTCTGAGGGTAATCGCCATCCCACCCCTGCCACTGCTGTTTCTGAGGAGTGTGATGGGCCTGGTTCTGGTTATGCCAAAAGACATCAGGAATGCCGCAGCCTGGAGCCAACCACTGCTGCTGGAGACAACTACTATTTGCAGAAACAATGGTGATAGATAAAAACCCAGACTCGCCTGCACCCCTCCATCCTCCACGAAGGCAGAATCTAACAAGCCAGTGTAGCAAAAGCCTGAGGAATGAGGTTAGTAAAACCTGAGACCCAGCATCAGAGTTTAAGAAGGTGTTTTGAGGGGTGCCTGGGTGCCGCAGTCAGTTAAGCATTCCACTTTGGCTCAGGTCATGATCTCGCCGTTTCCGAGTTCGGGCCTTGCGTCAGGCTCTGTGCTCACAGCTCTGAGCCCGGAGCCTGTTTCAGATTCTGTGTCTCCCTCTCTCTTTCTGCCCCTCCCCCACTCATGCACGCACGCTCTCTCTCAAAAATAAATAAAAATATTTAAAAAAAAAAAAAGGCGGCAAATTTTGAGTTGAGAGAGATCAAATAGTACAGCTCATCCTTTCGGCTTTTAGTACACATGTGTGAACTTCTATAAAACAATAACTATTTTTCAAGGTTCCATTGAATAAGTTGGAATTATCCTTTATAAACAAATGAAGGCACTTTTCTCCTCTCCCCCAAAAGGGAAAAGCACAGTCCCAACAGTAACTGTATCTCTCTCTGAGTGATATTAAGACCTATTCTACTGATATCACAATTCCTTAAGAACTTAATGTTCAAACTACTATTTATGGATTTATTTAAGTAAACTCTACCCTAATATAGGGGTCCAAACTCACAACCCTGAAATCGAGAGCTGCATGCTCTGCTGAGACAGCCAGGCGCCCCTCAACTACACAGTCTATTTTTGTTCATAAGAGTATCAGGAGGCATCCCCCAGAGAATTCCCTGGGTTCCAAATACAGCCCTCTCTGAGCCCATTCTGTAGCAGCAGTCAATTTTTCCTTGGCAATTGGGATCAGTTACCTCAGTTAGTTGAGTAACCGCTTCTTTCCCTGCTGGTTCTGTAGCCTGAGGAATCCCAAAGGGCTGGGTGTTCGTCTCATATTCTTAAAAGTCTGTTATGTCCCTTGCTGGAAATACGCTATCTCTGAGGGTCTGTTTCTTTGGAGTTCCCCTGCTACCAAGTACTCATTAGTTAGGGTCCAGTGGACTACACTAGGTAGTCCAAAAAGAGGGTATTTACCACAGGAAATTCCTTTCTGAGGTAGTAGAGGACTAGAAGAGCCAGTGTTTAACACTAAATTAATCCAGAGACAACAGTAAGAGACAGCTACCATCTACAGGAAGAGGTGAGGGTGTAAGGACCTTGGAACTTGGAGAAAATGCCCTTGAAGAGTTGGTGCTCTGCTTGTGAGGAAAAGCATCACTTTCCTGTGAATGTCAAGGCAGGCTTCACAGACATAGTGATAGTTGAGATGGGTTTTCTGAAGGATGAGTCAAGTTTACTAGGCAGTCTGTTTAACCCAGACTACTTACACATCTACATTTTAATTAGGCCTGGTCATTTAGAAATAGTTGCAGGGCCTACCGCTTTACCACATTAAAATTATCGGTGACTGTGTAAAAACATAAATGCTATAATGTGACCAAAATAAAAGTAGCAAGATTGAAAGCCATCCTTTCCTACTTCTGGTATGTTGGTTTAACGATAGACACTGTCTGATAGAATAGTTTCTTTGACCAGAATAGCATACATTTATGCTCGTATGGACAAGGGCATCACCATCCGCTCTGAGGAAAGTAATCAGAATGCTTATAAAGGGATCAACTTAGTTACTTCACATTATTGCTGGAGCAGGATGGTATCAGATACTGGGAAGTCTCTGGATCATATCTGGGTGCAATGTCTCTTCTTTCCCTTTTTTTAGTGCTGCCCCTATTTTCCACAACATAACTTTTTTTTCCCCTAAAGTTGGGAAAATGTTATTTGGATGCTAAAAAGGAAGTGGGTGGTAGTGAGGACAAAACACAGGAAGGACTCTTCAGAAGCAGAGAAAAATGCAACAAGAATTCGCTGGTATGAGGAGCTTATTTTGGGGTCTGTGGACAGACTGGAGTGCATATATTGATGCAGTAATCCCGAAAAAGGGACTAGGGACTGTTGGGTAAGACTGCAGGGGTCTGGCTGCGAAGCAGCTGGGAGAACATATACCTACAGATGTACTCTGAAATACATTTGCTTCATTAAACAACAAAAGTACAGAAAAGAACAGCTCAGCTTTGGCCAAGTGAAGAACAGAAAACCAGAAAAACTCAGCTGGAGAGGCACAGGGGAAGAGGCAGTGAAGAACAAACTGAGGATTTTAATTAAAACACACACACACACACACACACACACACACACACACACACACACACGAAAAACCCACCCAAACAAGAGTGAACAGTACTAATACCAAGCCCTCTCAAGTGAATCTGCTGATGCACAGACTGAAAAAACCAGGAAGGGCAAAAGTCCAGTAGGGCTCAACATCACAGCTCTGGACAGTAAACTACACAGTTTAAGATTCTCAATGCTGTGGGAATGCAAACTGGTGCAGCCACTCTGGAAAACAATATGGAGGTTCCTCAAAAAACTAAAAATAGAACTACCCTACCACCCAGCAATTGCACTATGAGGAATTTATCCACGGAATACAGGTGTGCTGTTTCAAAGGGACACATGCACCCCCATGTTTATAGCAGCACTATCCACAATAGCCAAAGTATGGAAAGAGCCCAAATGTCCATTGATGGATGAATGGATAAAGAAGATGTGGCGCATATATATATATATATATATATATATATATATATATATATATATACACACAATGGAATATTACTCAGCAATCAAAAAGAATGAAATCTTGCCATTTGCAACTATGAGGATGGAAATGGAGGGTATTATGCTAAGTGAAATTAGTGAGATAAAGACAAAAATCATATGACTTCACTCATATGAGGACTTTAAAAGACAAAACATATGAACATAAGGGAAGGGAAACAAAAATAATATAAAAACAGGGAGGGGGACAAAACAGAAGAGACTCATAAATATGGAGAACAAACTGAGGGTTACAGGAGGGGTTGTGGGAGGGGAGATGGGCTAAATGGATAAGAGGCACTAAGGAATCTACTCCTGAAATCATTGTTGCACTATATGCTAACTAATTTGGATGCAAATTTTAAAAAATTAAAATTAAAAAAAAAAATCAACTCAAAAAAAAAGTAAAAAAATAAAGTTACCCTGATAAAGAAAACAGAGAAAGACACTAAAAGAAAAAAAATGTACAGACCAACATATTTCATAAATGCAGACGCAAAAATCCTCAACAAAACATTGACAAATTGAATTTAACAATAAAGCACTGTGACCAGTGGGGTGTCTCTCAGGAAGGGAATGTTGAAAATCAATTAATGCAACTTACCATACCAATAGAATAAAAAGGAAAAGAACAAATAATAATTTATGTACATTAAAAAAAAGCATTTCACCTAAGTCAACATTCAGCCATAACAGAAACTCTCAGCAAACTGTAGAAAAGAGATTTTACAAGACTTCATACGGAGTATCTACAAAAAAACAAAAACAAAAACAAAACAAAACAAAACCCAAAAACCTGTCAGCTATAAGCCTACATACTGATGACAGACTGAATGCTTTCTCCCTAAGATCAGCATTAAAGCAAGGACGTCCATTCTCACTATCTCTATTCCATCTTGTACCGGAGGTTTAACCAGTGCAATAAGACAAGAAAAAAAAAAAAAATAAAGCCATTTAGATTAAAAAATAAAAAGATTCTCAATGCTGTGATGCTTGGGTACCAAAGACTTAAGATAGAGAAAAATTTAAAGGTGCAGCCTATGCTTGTCCTCTGACTTGACAGGAGATTCAAAGTGCAGAGCATATGAAAAAGTGGAAAGAGAGGCTTGAGAAAAAGTATTATTCTTCAGAAATTCAAGATGACTACCAGCTTGTCACTCAACAAGAATTTCGAGAGTAAGTATGTGTTCTAACCAGGGCACTCTGGGATATCATGATATGGTGACTGGGGACATGAATTACATTATTTTCCTGAAACCAGAACCTTATTCTGAGATGCCACCCCCTTTTTTTTCATCTTTTTACTCAACTTGGAAATTAACCAGAAAGCACAATACTCCATTTGTTTAAATGTAAGGTGAGAGTGAAACCAACTGCTTTTACTCTTACATCTCCAAATAGGAACTGCCATTTATATTTTAAAAAACTTTTTTTTCAAGTTTATTCATTTTTGAGAGATAGAGACAGAGTGCAAGCAGGGGTGGGGCAGAGAGAGAGGGAGACAAAGAACCCGAAGCAGGTTCTGGGCTCCAAGCCTGCACAGAGCCCTACACAGGGCTTGAACTCACGAACCTGAGGTCATGACCTGAGCTGAAGTTGGATGACTGAGCCACCCAGGTGCTCCCCCTTTTAAGTTTTTTAACGGGAACTGCCATTTATATTTAATATGCACAGGAGACCCTGTTCTCCACTATTTTAGAATATAAGATCCATAATTGGCCCTATTAGGCATGTTTTAGAAGCTTAAAGTATTATCTTCCCACCCCAAGTACTTCACAAAAGGCACTAATAACCTGCTGTCTCTCTATGCACGAAGGCATGTTACTGACCCATTCTCTGCTTCCTTCTAAATTATCCTGCAGACTCTTTTTGTATGCCGTGGAGCTGGAGAAAGAATTACACTACGTCAGTTTAAAACTAAACCGAGTGATGAGAAGGATTTCAGCTCTACAAAATTAAGACAAGTGCAGGTGAGAATCTGTGATACAATCATTGAGCATTTGTAACAAAGATTTATCCCTGTACTGAATTATTTCCTAAACATGTACCCATTTCAGGTACACTTTAAAAACACTGTACCACCTATCATCAAGCTATCATCAAAGTATAATTACCAAAATGATTTCACCAAAAGATTTCCAGAAATTAAGTACCCCTGAATGGGCCCCACTGTGCAATCCAAACAGCACACTTCCAGAGTATACACACCGGTACACGTAAATGATTTTATAAAGAGATTTATTATTAAATTCTAGGAATGTGGAGTTAAAGTATCAAATGCTGCATATAGTTCATGGGGCAGGTCTCTAACTAATAGGTCATAAGCAGTTTTCTCAATGTTACCTAGAGTATAGGAACTGTTAGGTGTTTTCATCATGTACCATGTTATAACTTGTCCTGGCCATAAATAAATTAATAAATACCTATGATTATGGAAAACCATTATATAAGACCCCAAATAAAGTAATCTCACCTCCATTCCTCCCAGTTTGAGGTCATCTAGAAAAAGCTAAAGTGTACAAGAACAAACTTACCAATCATCTACAGAATTTTCACTAATATTTTCAAACTGGAAATTCATCCAAAAAGTTTCTAAAGTAACACATTTAAAGGTTCCTAAGCATTTCCTCAACTACTCTAAAAGCAAAATATACTGTAAAAACAAAGAGCAAGGTAGGAGTATCAGAGTTATGAGAAGTCAACTTAATATATGAGAAATATGAATGAGGGTGCCGCAAAACCCGTCTGAGTGGTTGTAAAGTTGTGTGAGGTAACTCTTCTATATTTTTAGCACGTTACATAAGTCCTCCTGGAAGAGCCATATGTTCTCTTGGCCCAAACAACATCATCTCACCATCATACTCAATTTCCACATTGGTGCTCAATAGATTTTAAATCTACCCACCTTCCTCAAGCCAGCCATGCACGCTCTTTTCTTAGAAACTGTACCTCAAGTATGCTTAATAGAATAATTCATTCCAACAAGAAATGCTGACTGTTCTCTCCGCATCTTCTAGACTTCCACAACGCATTTAACAACATGGCCTTCCCTAGTCTTACCACTCCCCAGAGCTGTAGCCAGCCAAGCGGCTTAGTAACCATGTTGTCCCCCCGTGGTCCCTGAATGAGGTAATTCCAACAAAGCCCAAGAACATTAAGGCAAAGAAACACTTGAGGTCTCGATTTTTTGTTTTTTAACATCTAGTGAAAACAAAAAACATTTACAATGACTTAGAACATTCAAGTTCTTTTATTACAAAAGTCTATACAATGAAGTGCCAGACACAGCAATGCGATTATATTGGTGGTCATATATATCTATATATTATTTGTATATAGATATACTGTTTTTACTTGTACCAAAGTAAAACTCATCACAAACTGCCTAGTTCTACCACCTACTGCTCAACTATGACACACAAGTACTGTCACATAGCGTAAGTGCTGCCATGCTACTTTTATCTATTCTACTCGCAGCCAAACATTAACAGTGAATAATCAACACCATGAAGCAGCTGTTAATTCTAAAATGAAACCAGTCAGGCCACTGACTTATAAAAATATGGTACTCATATAGATTTAGCATTATAAAGAAGGAATATATTATTTAAAACATTTAAATAGTGCATATGGACATTTTTGCATGTGGTATATATCAACATTCATATAAAACAATACACAGTGCACATTAAATTAGATGTTTGGATACACTCCTGTCTGGAGACTGAAAGAAATAAATGCACACTGCATGCTGGATTCAAATCAAAGTGATATGATAC
The DNA here is from genome assembly GCF_024362965.1 of Panthera pardus. Taxonomy (NCBI): domain Eukaryota; kingdom Metazoa; phylum Chordata; class Mammalia; order Carnivora; family Felidae; genus Panthera; species Panthera pardus. Next base: position 124,489,657 of record NW_026526765.1, on the reverse strand, counting down.
TTGTTTTGGCATTTTCAATTTCATTTTTCTAGGTATACGTTATGAACAACCTAGGCATACCAAAAGGAAACCACACAAAAAGGGCTGGATTTAGTGCTTTATTCCCCAGTAAAACTACATGTTCACCACCAATGAACATTCCCTCCCCCCGAAAAAGGCATTGCACACATAGGTGAAATGTGAAACACTAGAAACACTACTTATTACCAAGCTACTTCATGTGCTTACTATGTAATAGTGCTGCAAGTCTGAGGTTCGTGCTTCCCTCACTTTTATTAAAGAATGTTGCAGAGGTCCATTTTTACATGGAACTGTTAATATTAGCTAGTTAAGAAAATCACGCATGAGTCAATGCATGCAAACCATGGGCACAAAGTGAGACACTCATCAATCCAAAAAAGCACCAAGAAAAGAATTAACACTTAGATTAAGCCTGACCAGAATATGCTATTACTACTGTTAGCCCAAATAAAGTCACCATTCTGTGAAAACGATGAGCAGAATGATACCAGAAGAGTACTTGAAGGAAAGCCATGCAAAGCCAAAGAACAAAAAATCAGCTTAGAGTATATGACAAGGGGCATACCACTAGACATCTTTGAACACCACTACACAGCTGCTTTAAATAGCATGTGCTGAGCCAAAGTGGTCCTGTTAGAGGATGTTTTCTTCATGGATTTGGCCAATTAAAAGAGAAAAAAAAAAATGATGTGACCCCCGGAAGGTACATGTAAAAAATGCAGTGGTATAGCCCTTGTTAAGAACAGATTTGATTCACGCATAATGACTCTTTTGCCAACTTAGGCCCATCTGATTGAACACACAAATCTGAGCACCATCAGTGTTCCTACACAGACATGGCTATTTTCTCACATTATCTGGAGGTGGGTGGGAGGAAAAAGTACAGGATCTGATGCAGACAAATCACATCATCACCAGCTGAAAAAGAATAACTGAGGAAACAAACAGTAACTTATGTCCCATAGGCAGCATGTGAAATGATTCAGTTCTGTGTGTGATGTGTGGTGTGTGTGTTCACTATACTAATAAACAAGGTCACTTTTTGGTGTGCCCTCTGTTATCTTCATCCAGGAGCTGTGTGACCACTGAATTGCAAAATTTTGCTAACATATTACCTGTGAGAAACTTTCACTTTGGAAATTAAACAGAAATGTGTTCCACAGTAGGACTTGAAATTTCAGTTTGAGTTTGGTTTTCTAAAAAAACATAAGACATAGTTGCATATGTGCACATTTATAGGCTTTTCTTTCAAATTTTCAGTCATTCTGTAAGAAAAAGGCAACCGAAGAATTCAATGTGAAGATGTTCCTCTCAATTTTCTTCAGTAATTAAAAAAATAATAATAAAAGCAAAGTTGGTAACAACAAAAAGCTTGTATCGCCAAAGTTCTTGAAGTTGAAAGAATAAAGTACTAGTCTTTTGCTAACAGGATGTATCTGTAGTACAAAACAATGAAGAAAACTGATGTTTGCTAAAGGTGAAGAGGACAGTCTGTGGTTAATATGGAACACCACGCTCCCTAGAGAGGGTCTACTTACCCTCCCATCATTCTCTAGTGGCACCACAACCAAGTACAAAGTGATACTTTCTGAGTGCCTGACAAAATGAACTCAAGTACCAGCCAAGTACACACGATGATTGCTTCAGGGAATACAACTGATTTTTATGATGTTTTCAAGGAGTATATTTTATATGGATTTTGAAGAATCTTGTTTGCTGATAAGAACTTCAAGAAGCCTAAGTTTGGCTTTAATTTTCTTGTACTCCCTGTACTCCTCAAGCACTGGAACACGATCCTCCTTCTGGGCATTCCTAGGGAAGAAAATAAAATCTGTAATATTCTGGAGATCATCTGAAAAATAAAGTCCCAGAACTTGTCCTGATGTGAGACACAATGTTACCAAATGTAAATTCAAATAAAAAAACTGTTCTGCAAGAAGATAGATTACTGCACTAATTCCCCGCACCCCATCCCCAAGGAACAATCCTAAAATACTTTTTTTGATGAATTTCTCTACTGACAGATTCAATAATGCTATACTTATCGATGTTCATTGCAGAGAACCAGGCAGAAGCCAAATACTTTAGTATGACACGCGCTGCTAGACTGTGTCAGGTCTGGAAGTGTATATCAAGTGCTAGAGGATTACAGTCAGTGATTTCATACATTTACTGTACTATGGCTTCAGTGAATTGAGAAGTAAAAGATCTTACCCACAGAAAAAAGCAGTTTTCTCACTTTATATTAATGACCCAATCCAATTCAGTTTAATCTCTAGATAAAGCATCAAATCATCCGAAGTATAATTACAAAAAAGTTTTCTTCCATTAAGGCAAAGAATAAGAAGGTACTTGAAAAAACGCATTCTTACACTGGTGTTTTTTAACCATTTTTGCCCACTATATAGAAAATTCTCAAAGTAAACACAGTTTGGAATTTGTAATACAGCTCCTGGCTTGTTAAGACCACCCAGTTACATACATGGAGAAACTTTTCTGAGGTCTGAGATAACATTCATTTCTGTCCATCATCTGAACTAGAATGTATTTTTCTTAAAGAGTTCCACTGAGTCAACTGTGCCCCAGTTATATAAAAACACATGCCATACTGTATTCTAGGAGCCACACTACTGACTGGCACCCTGTTGCACACCCTGAAAATGCGAAGCCTGGAATGGCCCAACATGCAGCCTAAGTAGCCACAGTCTTAGTGTAAGGATCCACACTAGCTGTCACAGGACCCTTTACAAAAGGAAAAACCTTTTGTTTCACAAACACTGCCAAAAGGGTGAGGATGTAGAATTAAAAAACACAACATAACTGCCACTCAACCAAGCCCCTCTAGAACAACTCTGAAATATTTTATCAGGTATTGTTCCCCTAGCTCTTTTTCTTGCCATTAATAGCAGGACTTCCAAGTAAAAAAGGAATGTTTTCTACTTTTTTTTTCAATGATAACATGCTTATGTGCACAATTTATTTCTATTCCTATATATTCCTTTAATTTACCATATAAGCACTTAAGTTTAAGAAGAAGGAAGACTCGGGGCACCTGGGTGGCTCAGTCGGTTAAGCGTCTGACTTTGGCTTAGGTCATGATCTCATGGTTCGTGAGTTCGAGCCCCACATGGGTCTCTGTGTTGAGCTCAGAGCTTGGAGCCTGCTTCAGATTCTGTGATTCTGTGTCTCCCTCTCTCTCTGCCCCTCCCCCGCTAGTGCTCTGTCTGTCTCTCTCTCTCTCTCAAAAATAAACATTGTAAAATAACTAAAAAAAAAAAAAAGGAAGAAGGAAGACTCAATTTTGTGATGTTCAACAAACCTTCCATTCTGTTGATAAAATGCTTCTTCAAATTCCCGTAACGTTTTACGTAGCTTCTTCTTTTCAGCTCTAGCTTTCCAAAGTTGTTCCAGTAATTCAGGCCTGAAATTTAAATGGAAAGAAAACATTATTGAAAGAACATTTTGACTCTTACCAGGGGTTCAAACACTGGCTGCAAACTAAAGCACCTCTACAGCAGTATTTAAAAAAACTTTTTCCCTAGGTAATCTTAAAGTGAAACCAGCGCTACTGTGGAAAACAGTATGGAGACTGCTCAAAAAATTAAAAACAGAAGTTACCATATGATCCAGTAATTCCACTCCTGAGTATTTACCAAAAGAAAACAAAAACCCTAATTTGAAAAGAGATAGGCACCCTTATGTTTATTGCACCATTATTTACAATAGCCAAGATATGGAAGCAATCCAAGTGTCCATCAGTAGAGTAATGGATAAAGAAGATGTGGTGTACATAAACACACACACACACAGAAATATTACTTGGCCATAAAAAAGTAGGAGATCTTGCCATTTGCAACAACATGGATGAAACTAATGGGTATATAATGCTAAATGAATTAAGTCAGAGAGATAAAGACAAATACCCTATGATTTTACTTATATGTGGAATCTAAAAAACAAAATGAACAAATAATAGCGGTCTCATCAATACAGAGAACAAACTGGGTGGCTGTGAGGGAGGTAGACAGGTGAGGAGATAGATACAATAGGTGAACGGGATCTGAATGAGGCACAAACTTCCACTTATAAAATAAGTAAGTCACAAAGATGGAAAGTACAGCCCAGGGAATGTAGTCAATAATACTACAATATCATTGTATGGTGACCACACTTGCTGTGGTGAGCACTGAGTAATATATAGAATTGTCAAATCAATATGGTGTACACCAACCTGAAACTAATAGAGCATGTTGGTTATACCTCAATTAAAAAAAAAAAAAAAAAGTGAAGCCAGGGCTGAAAACCAGTTACACACCATATCAGGGAAAGAAGCTGAGAGAGAACAAACCTAACTCAGCTGATTCCTGTACTCCGTTATGAAGCAAATGCAGGATTTTAGTTTCTTTAATTTTTAAAACACAGTAAGTGATTTATAAATCACACTCTAAAAGGGTCCATCTCTGAAGCACTACATTAATTCCCTCCAAGTGCTTGTTTACTTAACATTTACACCGGCATGTAAATTTTATTATACAAATAGGTTAAAATCACAAACAGCAAACATACATAGAAGCTGCTCGAGTACTTGACAATCGGAGATCCAGAGCCAGTTTTTCCTGATTTTCTTCAACATCAGATTCAGAGTTTTCCAATGAAGACTGTGCCTGCACAGCAGTTTTCAAGATATCAGTTAGCTCAGAGGACAGAGTAACACCATCTTCTTCTTCTTCCTAAAAAGTTATTGAACAGATAAACAAGCCATGACTCAACTTTTTCCTTAAGAAAGACATCAGAGAATGAATTCTCTTAAGGATTACCTTGATTTCTTCAAAAAAATGGGCAGTTTCTCCTTCTATGATTGGTTGTAACATCTGACCCCTTCGCTTGGTAGATGGAGATCCCTGTAACATACAAATGGTTTACACTTTAAATATTTAAAGCATTCAAGGAAGCTTCATTCACTATGAACAGATATAAAACTTTTATTTTCAAAATCTTAACCACATGAAATAAAATTTTTAGGATTCCTTAGTAAATTTATTTTTGTTTATGTTTTCTTATTACGTATGCACAAGAGTGCTAAATGTTCATTTATGTCTGGATACTCTAAAAGCACTCATTCAATAAATATTTTTTAAAAAAGAAAGTATTACATGCAATTTTATTTGGACCATTTGCCTTTTTAACAATAGCTGTCAATAGCTTTCATTTTCCTTTTTTATGGCTAACTGATATTCCATTATTTGGGTAAAGCACAATTTGTTTATCTATCAGTTGCTGGACATGTGGATTTTTTCCTATATTTTAGCCATTAGGAATGATGCTGTATGAACAATTGTGTACAAGTTTTTGTACAGACATATTTTCAATTCTCTGAGGCATATACCTAGAAGGAGAGTTGCTAGGTCAGATGGCAACTCTATGTTTAACCTTTTGAGGAACTGCCAAACTAGTTATAAAAGTAGCTGCACCATTTAACATTCTATCAGCAGTGTGTAAGCATTCCAATTTCTCCACATCCTTGTCCACACGGTTATCTTTTCTCATTAAAGCCATACTAGTGGGTATAAAGTGGTATGTGAATGTGGTTTATTGCATTTCCTAATAACTAATGATGCTGAACATCTTGTCAAGTGCTTAATGCCACTTATAGATCGCTGAAGAAATGTTTATCCAAATCCTTTGTCCACTTTTTAATTGGGTTATTTAACTTTTTATTATTAAACTCTAAGAGTTCTTTATATATTCTGGTAACAGTCCCTTATCAGATACATGATTTACAAACATTTTATCCCATTCTGTTGGTTGCCTTTTCAATTCAAAATGTCCTTTCATGCACGATTTTCTTTTTAATTTTGATGAGGTCCAATTTATTTTACTTTTTTTTTTTTGACAGTGTTTTTGCTGTCATATCCAAGAAAACTGGCCTAATTCAAGATTGCAAAGATTTATTCTTCTATTTCCTATGACTTTTATAGTTTTAGCTCTTACAATTAGGTCAATGAACCATTCTGAGTTAAATTTTGTGTGAGATAAGGGTCTACATTCGTGCTTTTTTTTTTTTTTTTGCATGTGAATACTCAATGGTCTCAAGAACATTTGCTGAAAAAAATTATTCTTTCCTATCAAATTGTCTTGGCTTAACTTTTGGTTTTTTTTAATGAAATTTATTGTCAAATTGGTTTCCATACCACATCCAGTGCTCATCCCAAAAAATGCCTCTTCAATACCCATCACCCACCCTCCCCTCCCTCCCACCCCCCATCAACCCTCAGTTTGTTCTCAGTTTTTAAGAGTCTCTTATGCTTTGGCTCTCTCCCACTCTAACCTCTTTTTTTTTTTTTTTTCCTTCCCCTCTTCCATGGGTTTCTGTTAAGTTTCTCAGGATCCACATAAGAGTGAAAACATATGGTATCTGTCTTTCTCTGTATGGCTTATTTCACTTAGCATCACACTCTCCAGTTCCATCCACGTTGCTACAAAAGGCCATATTTCGTTCTTTCTCATTGCCATGTAGTACTCCATTATGTATATAAACCACAATTTCTTTATCCATTCATCAGTTGATGGACATTTAGGCTCTTTCCATAATTTGGCTATTGTTGAGAGTGCTGCTATAAACATTGGGGTACAAGTGCCCCTATGCATCAGCACTCCTGTATCCCTTGGGCAAATTCCTAGCAGTGCTATTGCTGGGTCATAGGGTAGGTCTATTTTTAATTTTCTGAGGAACCTCCACACTGCAAAACTAATGTGTTTCAAACACATAAAATAATCAGCAAGGTCGCAGGATACAAAATTAATGTACAGAAATCAGTTGCATTCTTATACACTAATAATGAAGCAACAGAAAGACAAATAAAGAAAATGATCCCATTCACAACTGTACCAAGAATCCTACAATACCTAGGAATAAACCTAACCAAAGATGTAAAAGATCTGTATGCTGAAAAAGCTTATGAAGGAAACTGAAGAAGATACCAAGAAATGGAAAAAATAATCCATGCTCATGGATTGGAAAAGTAAATATTGTTAAGATGTCAATACTACTCAAAGCAATCTACACATTCAAAGCAATACCAATTAAAATTGCATCAGCATTCTTCTCGAAGCTAGAACAAGCAATCCTAAAATTTGTATGGAACCACAAAAGACCCAGAATAGCCAAAGTAATATTGAAGAAGACCAAAGCAGGAGGCATCACAATCCCAGACTTTACCCTCTACTACAAAGCTGTAAGCATCAAGACAGCATGGTATTGGCACAAAAACAGACACATACACCAATGGAATAGAATAGAGACTCCAGAATTGAACCCACAAAAGTATGGCCAACTCATCTTTGACAAAGCAGGAAAGAATATCCAATGGAAAAAAGACAGTCTCTTTAACACATGGTGCTGGGAGAACTGGACAGCAACATGCAGAAGAATGAAACTAGTAACCACTTTCTTACACCATTCACAAAAATAAACTCAAAGTGGATGAAAGACCTGAATGTGAGACAGGAAACCATCAAAACCCTAGAGGAGAAGCAGGAAAAAACCTCTCTGACCTCAGCCGCAGCAATTTCTTACTTGACACATCTCCAAAGGCAAGGGAATTAAAAGCAAAAATGAACTACTGGGACCTCATGAAGATAAAAAGCTTCTGCACAGCAAAGGAAACAATCAACAAAACTAAAAGGCAACTGATGGAATGGGAAAGGATATTTGCAAATGACCAATCGGATAAAGGGCTAGTATCCAAAATCTATGAAGAGCTCACCAAACTCCACACCCGAAAAACAAATAATCCAGTGAAGAAATGGACAGAAAACATGAACAGACACTTCTCTAAAAAAGACATCCATATGGCCAACAGGGACATGAAAAGATGCTCAACATCACTCCTCATCAGGGAAATACAAATCAAAACCACACTGAGATATCACCTCACGCCAGTCAGAGTGGCTAAAATGAGCAAATCAGGAGACTATAGATGCTGGAGAGGATGTGGAGAAACGGGAACCCTCTTGCACTGTTGGTGGGAATGCAAATTGGTGCAGCCGCTCTGGGAAACAGTGTGGAGGTTCCTCAAAAAATTAAAAATACATCTACCCTATGACCCAGCAATAGCACTGCTAGGAATTTACCCAAGAGATACAAGAGTGCTGATGCAGAGGGGCACTTGTACCCCAATGTTTATAGCAGCACTTTCAACAATAGTCAAATTATGGAAAGAGCCTAAATGTCCATCAACTGATGAATGGATAAAGAAGTTGTGGTTTATACATACAATGGAATACTACTTGGCAATGAGAAAGAATGAAATATGGCCTTTTGTAGCAACGTGGATGGAACTGGAGAGTGTTATGCTGAGTGAAATAAGTCATACAGAAAAAAATAGATACCATATGTTTTCACTTTTATGTGGATCCTGAGAAACTTAACAGAAGACCATGGGGGAGGGGAAGGGGAAAAAAAGAGAGGGAGGGAAGCAAACCACAAGAGACTCTTAAAAACTGAGAACAAACTGAGGGTTGATGGGGGATGGGAGGGAGGGGAAAGTGTGTGATGGGCATTGAGGAGGGCACCTGTTGGGATGAGTAAGGGGTATTGTAAGAAAACCAATTTGACAATAAATTTCATATTAAAACACACACACACGCGCGTGCACACGCACGCACACACACTTAAATTGAAAGAAACTAGGCCAGCGTCTGAAATTTGTTTTTTGTGGGGGACACCTGCTGGCTCATTTGGTTAAGCATTCAACTCTTGATTTCACCTCAGGTCATGGTTGTGAGATCGAGTCCCATGTGAGCCCCATGTTGCATCAGGCTGTGTGCTGGGCATGGACCTGCTTAAGAATCTTTCTTCCTCTCCCTTTGCCCCTCCCCACTTGTACTGGGAAGGGGAAGGGAGCAAGGAAGAGAGGGGGAGAGAGAGGGAGGGAGAGAGAGAGAAAGAGAAGGGAAGAGAAAAGAGAGGGAGGGAGGGAAAGAAAGGAAGAGAGAGAGAGGAAGAGAAGAAGGAAGGAAGGAAGGAAGGAAGGAAGGAAGGAAGGAAGGAAGGAAGGAAGGAAGGAAGGAATCGTTTTTTTTAATTCCACAACGTAGCTGACCCTGGGTGTATCACTCCTTAGCCCCAGTTTCATCATGTGTGAAAAGGAGGCTATTATGTGCTACCTGTTCTGACTTGTCAAGATTTAATAACATCTTCTTTTATGATATACATAGAGTGCTTTTACAAGTGCCTGGGAGATGGGAGGTACACACTGACCTTACATATACAACCTCACCTTACATATACAATTCTTGCTACTTTAGCTGTGTATTTCTCCAATATACCACCATAAAAGTATTTTTTAAAGGGTAGGCCTTGGTAAAATGAACTAGATAAAGCTTTGTGTGTTTTACTCACAAGGACAGGAGTGATGCTAGCTCTTGTCAGCATCTGTTTTACAAGTCTGTATCTCTCATAGAGAGGTTTCACAATGTGTCTTTCTTCCCTGGTCACCTAAAGCAAGGAAAATGGCAATTACCTAGTCATCAGAAAATTTGAAGTCCAAAGCATTAAGCAATATGACTTTCACCCAATTTTTAAGAAGTTATTTTAAATAAATAGGCAATCTCATGAATGCAGGAAACAGTGCTCTATGAAACAGCTCTGCAGATGTGGGCCACAAAGGAGATTCGGGATCTTTTTTAAGATGGAAAATCAAATGTTTTTAGCAAGAGACACTTACCGGCCTTCCATGTTGACTTTCATAGTAAAGAAGACTTTTCTGGAGAGAAGTTTTCTCTTCTATCAAGTGATCTTTTGTCATTTTCTACAATTTAAAAGAAAAAAAAAAAAAAAACCACTCTCACTGGCATCATCATGATTTTCATCATCCCCACAACGTAAATAACTAGGGTAAAAGGGCAGCCAATCACCACTCCAGCCTAGAATAATACAGTCTTTCCTGGGGCACCTGGCTGGTTCAGTCTGTTAGTATGCAACTCCTAATCTTGGGGTTGTGAGTCTGAGCCCCATGATGGATATAAAGATTACTTAAAAAAATTTTTTTTTAAAAAGAATGCAGCCTTTCCTTACAGATTTGCAGACATTTTTCGAATGTGGTCTTCTAATAAGGAGGTACCAACCCTCTTTGGTGGCTTATTTATATTTTACCTAAATAAATTATGAATACTGGCTTAGTGACCTTGGGTAAGTTAAATTCTTTTTGTCCAATATTCTAATCTATAAAGTAGGGATACTAGACCCTACCTCATAGGGCTTTACTGAGGACTAAATGAGTTAATATGTTACAAAGGCATTTATAATAGTGCCTACCTACCACACAACAGGCACACACAAATGCCTATTGTTTAATTTTGCAGTCTTCTATTAGCATTATAACTATAATTTCATATATACACATAAAACACACACACACAATAGCACAGATCTAATAATCTAGCATTTCTACTAAACTATTAAGAAAATCTGGCAGCAGTATAGTAGATAAATCTTGAAAAAGTGAAACACTGCCAATTTGTGACCTAGACTTTTACTATATAAGCTCAGTTTCCCTTCCTATATAACGCTTTCTTTACATGCAATACTCATCTCCTATCTTTCAGTACTCTAAACTGTAACGGAGGAAAGACATCCCAAATTTATTTGCCCATAGAACCTTCCCACTTTGTTCCACAGGACCACCTTTTAACATCCCAACAAACCGATGTTCCACTGAACAGCCTTTTGAACACCAGACCAAATAGACTCTCTACTTACTCCCAGGGTGAGACAATCTATGTTTCTCACCAGAGTGGAAGAGAGGTAAAATTAAAAAAAAAAAAAAAAAAAAATTCACTGGATAATATCTTCCTATAACTACTACATTAGATTATATACATCCAGTAGAGGACAGCTATGGATAGCCTATAAAACACTGTGATTTCAACCTCAAGCCAGCACCTTAAACCTAAGACAATGAATTCAAATTACTTTGATCCAATCAAAATCATCTCTAGAGACTCTTAAAAACTGAGAACTGAGGGTTGATGGCGGGTTGGAGGGAGGGGAGGGTAGGTGATGGGTACTGAAGAGGGCATCTTTTGGGATGAGCACTGGGTGTTGTATGGAAACCAATTTGACCATAAATTTCATATATTAAAAAAAAAATCATCTCTAGAAAACTGGGTGGAGAGAGGGGACAGGAGGTTGGCTGATCTAACACAAAACTGAAAAATACGAAAAGTGGAGGGAGGGAAGTGATTAAAAATGCTAATCTAGCCCTGTTCAAGGGAGACAAACACTTCCAATATTTCGATTTTGAGAAAGGTGTACTCTGTTGTCAAGCTAGGGATGAGCATCAGGATCAGGGCTCATCACGGCCTACACAAAAGTTCACCTGAGACCAACTCTGTATTCTCTCAGCAAATCTCATTTGATAAACAATTTGGGTTGCCAAATGCTCTGACCAGGACTGTCCTAGGAATGGGCTTTATTGAGTTACAGTTCTTCGAAAAAACTCTTTTATTTAATCCTCACAACCATATTGTGTTAGCACTTTAAAGGACATAATCATATCCATGTGAGTCATAGGACTGTTGAAAGGACACAGGGGCAAAATGGAAATAACACAATGAGTCAGGGCCTGCAAAAGCTAAGAACTCAATACAAGTAACTATTAAGACACAAGGCTAAGACTCAAGCTCAGTTATGTTTACACTCTTTATACACTCATCTTGCCAAGTGTCTCCAATATAAATAAACAGATCAGCATTCTCGTTTCTTTAGTTTTACTTTTTTTTTTTTTTAAGCTCTTATTCCCGAGTAGTCTCTTCACCCAATGTAGGGCTCAAACTCACTCCCAAGCCCCTGACAGAGTCGCATGCTTTACCAACCAAGCCAGCCAAGTGCCCCTTAGTTTTACTACTGTGACTCAGTCCCAGAATGACTGGACACTTAGGGTGTGGAGATAAAAACATGTTTATCTGCAAACTTGGGGAGCATCCTCAAACCAGTAAGACCACCTACACAATTCTATGCCACTGGGGTAATTATTTTGTTTCAGGGACTCTAAAGGCTAGTCTGGGCAAAAAGCATAGGTCAAGATTACTTTGATATCTTCTGGAAGACACCTCTCAACACGTTTTTCTTTTAGTCTTTTCAGAATAAGTTCAAGTGTTGCTTCCTTAGATGGCTTCTTCTCCTTCTGAATAACCCTGGATTCATCTTCATTCTCTTCATCTTCATGGTCTAGAGAAGAGCCAAAGCTTTTTGGAAGAGTGTTACTACGTGGGCGTGTCTGAGGTACAAATTCTCCATCAGAGCTTTTGTGTTTTGCATCTACATTTCAGAACCAAGACCACAGGTTAGTAATATTGACTTTGTTAAAGATGCAAAAGAATAAGCATGATATACAACAGGAGAGTAGACATTAACAGCACACAGGCTCAGATATTTCAAGGTTAAATGAAATATTTAAATTCTACAGATAGCAAGCTATACCATTCATTCTTTTAGCCATTATTCATAGAAAACCTACCATAAAGAAAGATTCTCTAATAAGCACTGGTGATACAGTAATAAACAAAGAGACATGGTCCCTGTTTTCATGGAGCATATATTCAAGGAAGTAAAAACAAAAAACAAGTAATCAGATTCATAAAATAATTTCAAAGAGTGCTAAGTGCTATAAAGAGAACAGGGGACTGCCATTTGCAACTACGTGGATGGAACTGAAGGGTATTATGCTAAGTGAAATTAGTCAGAGAAAGACAAATATACGACTTCACTCATGAGGACTTTAAAATACAAAACAGATGAACATAAGGGAAGGGAAGCAAAAATAATACAAAAACAGGGAGGGGGACAAAGCATAAGAGACTCTTAAATATGGAGAACAAACAGAGTGTTACTGGAGGGGTTGTGGGACGGGGGATGGGCTAAATGGGTAAGGGGCATTAAGGAATCTACTCCTGAAATCATTGTTGCACTATATGCTAACTAACTTAGATAGATGTACATTTAAAAAAATAAATTAAAAAAAAAAAAAAGAAGAGAACAGGGGATGACATCACAGTGCCAAAAGGAACGTGGTTTGGGGGAAGAGCGACTACATTGAATGGACTGACAAAAAAGGACTTTCTGAGATGGTGACATCCTAAATGAACATGGAAGAAGCAGCAGCTAACCTAGCATAGAAGATTTGGGGGAAGAGCATTCCTCCCCAACTGAGGCAACAGCCAATGCACAGGCCCTGAAGCATGGCATGTTTAAGGAAGAGAAAATGAGAGTAGAATATGATAAAATGGCCTAAGGGCACAATAGGCAAGGTCTTGAAAGCCATGGTAAAGGGTTTATTCTAATTGAAGAGGGAAGCCCCACTGAGGCCTCTGAAGATAAGTAACAGTTTTAAAAGATAATTCTGGCTGCTATGCAGAGAATGAACCGTAAGACAACATAAGTTGAAGAAAATTGGAAAATTAGTTAAGAGACTAATGCTGGTCAATTTAATACACTTATCAGTAACACACTCAAGGTAATGATTTTCACTGGTGGTTGGAAACTAGCATTAAACAAGGAAATACTTAATAGAATTGTACGGGAAAATTCTAAAGAGGTAAGAGAACTTATTTTAACCACAGGGGTGTAAACTCAATGACCACAGGGACATTGTCTTATCCACTACTATAGGCTCAGATGTCTACAAGATTTGGTACTTAAAGATAATAAAAATTCTGTTGAATAAATTCAAATGAATACACCAAAATGTAATGCTCCAGATTATAAACCCATACTTGGTACAGATAATTTTTTAAGGATTAACAATTACCAAAAAGCATGCTGACTAAGCACCCACAAAGTAAATACAACTTAGCAACTACTGTACTGGGCCAAACCAACCCACTAACAAAGACTTAGTTTTAAATTAAAGACAATTTTTAGTCTCTGTAGTATAAACAGTTCATTATGATAGTCTTTGATTAAATAACCACCAACAATTCTTAATGAAATACCTACCAAATCCAAAACTGCTTGATATTTGAAATGTATTTCAGATAAATTTCATAACATCACCTATGAACATATACTCTACAGCCCCTTTCAAAACACTATTACTAACAGAAACACAAGAAAGACATCTGGAAGAATACAGAACTACAACTTTGACCGTAACTAAGAGAAGAACAAAATGAAGCTTTTATTTTTGCCAGTGTCTCAGATTTTAAATTATCAAAAATTATAACCATAATTCTCATAGAATATAACTCTCATTAATTCATGCCATAGAATTATTAGTTCATGTAATTTTCATGTAATGAGAATACTAAAATAGTGAGAATAAAACATACTACTTAAATGCAAATATATTGTAAAAATGATGTGTTTTCTACCTTTAATTTGCTTCCGCAGTTTAGTAAGCTCTGTCATCCATTTTAATACCTTTGGATTGGCCGCAATATCACTGTAGGAGGGCTGAAAAATTAAGGAACACTGACCCCTCTGTGGTAAGCAATAATTGTTCATTTATGCCCAAATAATATTTTACAGTTCCTACAGCAGAGATTTCGCCCAGTCCTTGCTTCATCTTACCTTATTTAATGTAGACAGAATGGGATATCAAGTAAAGCTCTCTCACAGGAGGGTGTAGCAACTGACAAAAGCCACATTTGAAAATGTCTTCTGACTCCAAGTATAGGATTCTTTTCACTTCACACGCTCTAATTAAATATCTCTCCCCTATCCCTCTCACTCCCGAACTTTCCCCCTGCTCCCCTTGCTACTTGTGGGTTTTGAGGAAGCAGAAATAGCATTAATGTGGTTTGTTAATGTAAAGTATTTCCTTTAAAAATTATACAAGCTTGGGGCGCCTAGGTGCCAAAGTTGGTTAAGCGTACAACTCTTGATCTCGGCTCAGGTCATGGTCTCACAGTTTGTGAGTTCGAGCCTTGCGTCAGCCTCTGCGCTGATGGTGCAGAGTCTGCTTGGGATTCTGTCTCTCCTTCTCTCTGCCCCTCCCCAGCTTGTGCTCTCTCTCTCAAAATAAATTTAAAAAACTTAAAAAAAATGTTTTTAATAAAGTAATTTTCCATTAAAAAAATTATACAATCTTTTTCACCAATGGAAATCTAAAAATACAATGGTAAGAATACTGGCCTGGAAATGAGGCGGCTAAGGATCTATATAACCTCAGTTCTACATGATCAGTATTTCTCTGTACATCTCAACTTCGCTATCTAAGGAAAGAGATGGACTAATGCTCGCCAAAGAACTTCCTCCCAGTTCCAATAGTTCTACCAAACCCTGAACAATGCTACAAATTTACCTTGTTATTTCTTTCCCTTTCAAACTGTTCCTCAAATTGTCTAATTTTTTTCTGAAGTTTCTTGACCAATTGATATGGTGTTCTATCTTCTCTTTTTTCATCTTTTGAACTGAAGGATGATCTTCGAATCCTGAATTAAAACAAGAGGCAGATACTGTTAGTTCAAGTTATTATAGACGGTAGCTAGGGTTCTCGTGGGGTTCATGTCAATGTACAAAAATATCAAATTACTATGAAATGTACACCTGAAACTAAGAGATTTTTTTTTTCATTTTATTTTTAAGTAATTTCTATACCCAATGTGGGGGTCAAACCTACAACCCTGAGATCAAGCATGCTCTACTGACTGAGCCAGCTAGGTAGCCCTGAAACTAAGAGAATATTAATACTGTATGTCAATTTTATTTCAATAAAAAATAAAGAGGGGAGCCTGGATGGCTCAGTCAGTTAAGCATCTGACTCTTGATTTCAGCTCAGGTCACGATCTCATGGTTCATGAGATCGAGCCACACACTGGGCTCTACACTAACAGGGATTCTCTTTCCTCCTCTCTCTCTCTCTGCCCCTCCCCCGCTCACGCTCACTCACTCTCTGTCAAAATAAATGACTAAATTTAAAAAATAAAAAAAGAATATTAAAACAAAAATAAAGAAGCTACCCAGTTGAAAATTGTTACCAACACTGTATCTCTTATTATTCTGATATAACATAATGCCATTTCCAAGAAGCAAATCTTTAAAGTAACATTAAAGAACAGGTAGTAAAAAAAAAAACACCTTTCACAATAGTGTTACAGACCACAACAGCAGGTAATGCAAGCAGTGTTGAAAACAATTTGTAATCACTCAAAAGGCTGAAAAGAAGCAAAGGTGCCTAGCAGCTCAGAGTTCTTTTTGTGTTCAAACTGCAAAGGAAAGGTTTTGACATTCAGAATCAATTTAGTTTTGACAATAAAAACATTAGGGACTGATGAGCTCCACTTGCTGCTTCCCTTCCAGAGTTTTTTATTTCAGTCATAAGTGAATAAATGAGTATGTACACTGTGAGGAAATGTCTATTAGAGAGCGAACCCTCAATGAACTCAGAATTTAGGGGAAGGGGCCCTTCCCAAAAATTACAAGAGTGTTTTTCATGATACAGGGGGAAAGGCTGTGAACAGCTAAGTCTAGAGGATCAAATCTCTCAAAGGACCTGGTGACATAAAAGGAATGACCTCTCATAAGTACATAAAAATAATGCACCTAGTAAAAGAAAGTGCCTTAGATGAGGAATCCAGTGTTTCTGGGTCATGAAGGAAACGCTGGCTTTG
This sequence comes from Panthera pardus, assembly GCF_024362965.1. Taxonomy (NCBI): domain Eukaryota; kingdom Metazoa; phylum Chordata; class Mammalia; order Carnivora; family Felidae; genus Panthera; species Panthera pardus. The sequence goes on along the minus strand of NW_026526765.1, from coordinate 124,473,022 downwards.
CCCAAAATCTAAACTACGGTGCGATAATACTGGGGGACAGTCCTCTTCCAGGGGGTGATGATTCATTCTTCCAGCTTGTGGAGAGAGCTGAGCTTCTCCAGAGTCAGAGTCTTCCTGCCAAGACTTAAAAGCAGGAAATGGCTCTGTAAAACAAACACAAAGAATAGTACCATGGGTCTCTTGGCTCCACATGGAAAAAAGTCACACAATTATCAACTATGTTGTCTTTAAATCATATTATGCAGTGGTTCGTATAATATTTATTGTATACTTTTTTTAAAAAACAAGGGATACAGGATCTTCATAAAGCCTATTATAGTGTATAATTTTCTAAGTTTCATTTTTCTTGTTTAGCTCAAGAGTTCTATTTTCATAGAAGGAATTACACCTTAAATTTCTGAACCCAGTCACAAAGCAAGAAAAAACACTGTCAAGCTCTTTAAAGTTATATTAGTTATTATTTTTCAAGTGCTGTTTTACAAACAGTAAACACTCAATAGCCCTCAATAATAGCTGCCAGGTGAATAAACTATGCCTCACTGTCAAGTGGCTATGTTAAAAGTAGAAGCCATTCCCCATACTATTTACAACACTCATCAAACGGAGCTCTCTGACCCCAAAAGAATTCTTAACATTTCCAAATGAGGAGCTAACTAGCCTGACAGCACCTGGCCACTGGCATTAAATTGTGGTTATGGTCTATTACAGGATTCCTATGTTTAATATGTATCCTAATAATTAAAACCCAACAGTATTACTGACAAAATTTATCAGCATTAATCCTTAAGCACATTTATCTTAGTGGAGTTATCCCGTCTGTCATCAAATGAAACCACATTGATATATTTGATGTCTGTGCACACATAAGGTTTGATTACATACAGAACACGTACAGATAAACATACAATCCACAAATATACTCCAAATACAAAAATATAAGTGCCACTGAAGTCCAGAAGGGAGAAAAACTTTTCCATCTACACATTAATTTTATTTATAACTACAATTTAAAATCCTGATGTATGGCCATTAACAATAGCAAAAATGAGTTTTTAAGTATTTTTGGATGCAAAGATGGCTTGACAGTGTCAAAAATCAATGCTGTTCTTTTCTTTTTCTTCACACAAGTGAATAAAATTACTTTAGTAATTTAATTTAACTTTATATGTTAGCAATTTAAAGCATTACATTTTTTTCCAGGGTAATAAGAACATAATACAGTTTGTTTTTAAAGCCCAGATCAATCTGATAACTAAAAATTGGGTACAAAGCGTGCAATCCCACAACAAACCCAGCAATAAAGTGATTTTCAAAGCAACCCTTGTACCTGCTCCCCAGCAAGTAACTGGTAATAAACATTTTATGAGAAATCTCCTGTTTTAAGAAAAGAGAGAAATAATAAAAACAAATTTTTCTGGGTATCATTTTTAACCCAGAACACTTTTCCTAATATATGGGGACAGCAGGAGAAGGGCTCATAAAAAGGCAAACAAAGTGAACCATAAAAAGGCAAAAAACTAAACTATGGTGAACCATACTTACCCTCCCCATCTCTCTGCAGATGCATTGTTTTGAAATCAATGAGGGGAAAAGTGATAGGGCATGACGCTAATAAAATGGAAAAAATGGCAAAAAATACTAAAGTGAACACACAGCACAGTCAGAACAAACCATACACATAACTAACACAAAGCCAAAGATACCAAAAACATTTCCCTAAAACCAGTTAGGCATTCTGCTCAAAAACTTTATTCAAAGAAATTACTACTAACCAAACTTTAAAAACAAACACAAACATACATTTCCATTTCAGCAAGCAAGGCAAAAAAATCAAAGTAGTGCTGTTTTATTAAAACTCAAACATAAAACTGAAGAAATGGAAACTCTTAACCAAGTACTGTTTGAAGCTTTTCAGTATAATTGATTTGACAGAAAAATACCTCCCTTAGTTTGCTCTTTAAAAAGATCTTATTTGTCTTTCATTCAAGAGTTAGCAGGAGAGAATCTGAAGGAAAGATATTGTCCACTTTCGTTGAAAGCCAAAAACTTCAAAACGGCTGCTACAAATTCATACTGGCAGTAGACATGTGCTACCTGCTTGCCAACTGCATTCTGTTGACAATCCTTCAAACAATACAAAAAACAAAACCCACACACTAAGGAAGAGTGAGGTGGGCTTCTATTTGGAGTGACCCCACTTCTCTATGAAGAGTCGTATCAAACAAGGTAGGTCTCTGATTCTAAGGTATCTAGAGTCTAAAGTAATTTGGTCTCTTAAGGAAGTCTTTCCTTAGAATACCCTAATTCCTAGATATACAAAATTAATCTTTGTATTGGTGGCAAAGTTGGAAGCAAAAACAAGGTCTGCTAACAGCCACTTTTTCAAGCACATGCAGGGTTCATGGCTGGGTTCACTCAAAGGGCTACTACCACTGGCTCTCTGAAAGTCACCCTATTACTATGAAAGCCAGCAGGAGGCCTATATGGATTTTTAACAGTGGTTGAGCCAGGTTTATAACAGGGCAGCTGAGGCACTGAAAATTAGAGGTCTATAGTTACCTTCTTTCCCTACCACAAGTTGTAAGGAGTAGATTCTGACAGGGAAACTGCGAGCCCAGCATTAAGTTGTCTTTAGGTAAACCTCCAGAAAGCTGACGCTGAACACAGAAAATTCTGTCTCCTCACACACTGGAAAACAACTGCTCTTCTATGCTTATAAAACAAGATCAGGACCCCCAGGCCAAAGATTATAAAGAGCTATTTATCTGCATTCTCCAAAAGGGAGAAGCATCAGGCCTCTGTCAGAATCCCAGCCTCATCTTTCAGGGACTCCTTTCCTATTATGGCTCCAGGGATCCTCTGTTAACACCACTTCTTTTCAGTGACTATGCCAGGATATATAAATGAAAAGGGACGTGTAATCTTTACTGCCTTTAGATGCTAACATATTCCAGGATTCTGGGGAGCATCTTCATAAATTCCAAACATCCTAATAACCCGGAACAAAGCAAATGAAAGACAACTTCCTGATTTAGTCTAAGTTAAGACACATAATATGCCACTGGGCATGCCAAACATCTAGAACAAAAAAATAAATAAAACAAAAAAAAAAAAAAAAAAAGGAGGGGGGTGGAAAGACAGCAGTAAAGATTGGCACAGACAATGACTTGGTTGGGGCTTTTAAAAAAACTAGCTATACCTTAAAAATAAACTCCAACTGTGATCAAATGAACAGACTTTAGGTGACAAAAGGAACCTGTGGTATTAGCACTGCAATTCTTGTTATTGCCACTGTATGTCATCAGCTAACTTGCCAAAGGTGAGATAACCAAGGGATCTTCATCCAAGCAAACAAATAAGTAACTTGAAGATTCCTCAGTTGTCTCAATGTCTCTTTTACTTAGAAAGTTATATGATCCCATACCCCTAGATCCAAATTTGTTGCTGGCTTCCATTCCCCCACCCTCAACATTTTATTTGAAAGTTTATAAACAGACAGCAAAGTTGAAAAAATTTTACAGTGAACATCCATACGCCAATCACCTAGATTCTACCATTAACATTTTACTATACTTGCTTTATAAACATTTATCCATCCCATTAACTATCTTATTTTTTTCATGAATTTCAAAGTAAACTGCAGGGAATGATGTACTTCCCCATAAACACTTTAGCATGCAAATCATTCACTGGAGTTCAGTATTTATTTAGGTTTTGCATCTTTTGATTAAAAAAAAAAAACATATCCAGTGAAATCCACGTCTTAAGTGTACATTTGCTGAGTTCTAATAAATTACACATGTGGCTTGCTTTTTAAATTTAAACTTTCCTCCTCTGTAAAAACTGATAGGACTCTGTTCTCATACTTTCATAACCTAATATACAGATGCAGGGTTATGGGACAATATTTGCTTAGGAACGCCTTTGAAGATCATTTTGCAAAAAAGTATTCCTGATGATCATAGAGAAAAGGTAGCTACCTATAAGGCTTCTGTTTACAAAATGGTGAGATCCCCAAGCCCTAACATACAAGATTTCCAAAGACCGGGAGGCAGAACCTGGTTTAACAGTTAACGAAAGCCTATACTGGGGGATTTTACTTTTTTAATCAGTTCTAACTTCCTCTTCAAAGCTCATGGATCAGATAAGAATTTCTAGTTCCTATGAGATAGTCACCCTACAATCTCATTAGTGCAGTCAAGTAACAACACTCACTCGCTCCTCTTACATGAAAGAGAAAACAGAAAGTCGAAATGAATCAGGTTGTCCAAAAAAGAACAGTAATCTCATTATTGCTTTAAATAATTTCAGTTACAAACAAAAATATCAGGAAAATAATGTGTGGCTAAAATTACCTTCCCATTTATCACCATCAGAAACATTCTTCAGATCTAAATGTGGAATTTGGGTTCCACATGCTGCTTCCCCTTGAACACCAACACTTTGACCTCCTGGCACTTCTGATTCAGTGTTGGCATTCAAATCACATATCTTGCTACTAGAATCCTGTATTTTAAAATAAAAAATAAATTTCACAACCACAAAGCTTTTCTCACTCAGCTTAAAAACAAGCAGCATACATCCTTGGATGGTCTCCTTCAGTCTACTGTGCCCATATACTCAGCTGTCCCACTTCCACCCTCCGAACTATTTGCAAATATACACCTGCAGTTTGATAATATGTACTAGTGGAAGACAAAGTCTGAATCCCAAATTTAGGAAGTGTTTTCATAAACAAGTTTCTTACGACTAAAAGTCGCTACTTAACTGTAAAATATATGGTAAAGAGAATCTAGATTTAAGTCTCTTATAAACCTTTCAATCCAAGAATTAAAGGCCAGATATAATAATTGGTAGATTAAACTTAGTCAAATTTTTAAGAACCATAAGAAAAAATAACTTACCAGAATCAGGTGTGACAATGTATCACTGTCAAATGACACATATTCTTTCCTAAAAATACAAGTACAGTTATTAGTCTTTTAAGAATAAATAGATTACTACCATTGCATTTTTTTTTTACCTAGATTCCTCTCTTCCCCATATACTTAGCATTTACAATGTGAGAGAAAGTGACAACTGGACATATGCCCATTCTTTGGAGCCCTATATCTGAAAATCACACACTACTGAAAAGATCCACAGAATTACTTCAGGTTTAGAAAAATTAACATCTGCCATCCTCCCACACAACCACCCCTCAAAAGAAAAACATCTAAAAAGGAAATTTAAATCCACAATAAATAGAAAACAAAAGGGTTGAATGTCAAATGGAAAAGATTTTGTAAAGTAAATATTAGTTTTAATTGAATAGCTTTATTATCCCCAACTCTGAGACTTTTTGTTTTTCCTTTTGAAGATTTTTTTAAAGGTATAGCTATAGTCCTATTTTTTTTTTTATGGTCCTGTATTTTAAATCTGATTGTGTTCTATCACAGTCAAAACAAGACAACTACTTCTAGACCTCTCCTTCCTCAAAACATAATGGTAACATGTAAAAAGGAAATTTAAAATTTCAACTCACCTCTTATTCCCCTATAAAAATGAACCCCTATTTAGAACAAGTATTAGAGCAAGCTGTCACGAATGATCTATCTGACCAGTCAACAGAGCATCTAATCTCATAACGGGTTAAAAGTTTTCCCCAAAGATATGGTTATAATTTACAATGATACACACAGAAGCTGCTTCTATCCTGCCACAACAGTGTGTACCTAGAAGACAGGTCTTGATCTAGCTATTCCAAGTCATCTCCTCATATATGTAATTACCTTATTCTTCCTGAGCATGAGAAATGACCTAAATTCCCTGGCAAGCTCAGAGGCAAGCTTCCTTTGATTAGAGTGGGAGCAAATGGCGGAACTCAAGTCTTCTACCTTGAGACTACAAAAGACCCGATCACCTTAATTTGAGAAACATGAGTGTTAAACATGCAAAATGTAATCCATCTAACCAAGGAATTCTTTGGATCTAAAAACAAGTTTGCTAACCTATACACAAGTTGAAGAGGAAAGATCTTTTCCAAAAAGATTGAGTCCTCACTAAATGGATCCTTATTGTTCTACCAAATCCAGATGTCATCATTCTGGGGATGCCTGTTAATGCTGTTAATCTTATATCTTCAGCCCATAGCTCCAATACTCCCTGGGCTGGAAGAGGATCATTCCTGCCTCCTGAAAGGAAGCACAAGGAACTGCTGTAAGCAGGAAATCTGTGGACCTTCAGAGTATGGAGACACTCCAGAGACATGGCTCCAAAGAATTTACTTACCCTCAGAGTACAGGTTTCCTATTCGCAATTAAGAAAGACAATGGCATTAACACAAGTTTACCCTTGCCAACACGCTATCACCAAATCAGTAATGTTGTTTCAGAATCCTCAGTATTTACAATCTAGTCTGTGTTCATTACTGATGTGTTTTCTAAATACCAAATCATCTTTCCCAAATCATCTTTCCTAAGAAAGTTATAATACATTTCTTGGCAATGTCTCAGGGAATCAGAAAAAGGGTAACAAGACCAAAACCTACTCAGTGACTTAAAATATTCTAGAAAGCTTCTGCTCAAAAGGACTCTATCAAGTAATGGGGACCACATATGGCTGAACTACTCATTGCCTCAGGTATCTCCCTCCCATTTTTGCTGGCCAATGAGGAAACAAGCACAAACTGCATAAGAGTGCACTACCCTGGGACACACCAAGGAGGAGCTGGAAGGGGAAAAAACCATCCTGTACAAATGTGTTAAAGTAAATATACTATAATCTTTCAGTTAGTTATCCACAGTTCTATGCCTATGAATCAACTTACTGAAAAGTGTATTCAGAATTTCCATAAATTTCCAATTGTTCTACAAACCAATTGAAAGTTTTTAAGTGTCTCCAAGAAAGCTCTGTTCTTCCCTCTGAATATTTTCCAAGTTATAACTAATGTCTGTCTGAACCTGTAGCCCCACTGAATATTTATGAATATTCTTCATGCATACCATTAAAATAAGAAGTTGGTTTTTTAGATTATCAAAAATGTTAATAGATTCATGTAAAAATTTCACCCCCAAATGTGTAAAGGGCTCCAATTCTCAAAATGACCAATTAATTAGTAATGAGAGGAAATGCTTACCCCTCAAGACAGCCATCTTCACTGTCACCGTGGTCACTGCATGGCTCTAACAGTATACCTACAGACTGACAAAAAGAATACCACTGCTGTATTAATGGAGCTCCCAACACTCATATATGAAAGGAAATTTCCAAACTAAATTCTATTAGATTACAAGTCAGTCAAATGCCCCCTTTTAATTCTTTGTAATCATCTTTAAGTATTGGCATCCCTTTTAGCAGAGAATAATTTATCTTTCTCAAAACTTGAGGCCTGTGTGCATGTGTGTGGATGTGTGTGTAAAACGGAGACCCTGTATTCTCACTACACTATTAAGAGGTACTACAGTTACTATCACATTCCTTTTCCTTCCTCAGAACTCTTTCCTCCAAAGAGGATAGCTTTATTGTCCTACCTGCCAACTGCTGCTTCTCTTTCTTCCCAGTCACAAACATGTTAAGTTGGTAACTTCCTAGCAGGTAACACAGAAATCATTTGGTTCACCACATCCCCTTATCATATACATTTGAAATAACAACTGTAAACCTCAGAAACACATGAGAACACTCCCCCTATTTTCTAATGAGTCTAAGGACACCATCCTATTCCTTGTTCCTTCCCCAGATACTTACTGAGCCTAATAAAAAAATCCTGTGCATTACTACAAATTATGTAAACTCTTCAGTGTTTTTGAGAATCACTTCCAATCAACAGTTCAATTCTTAACAAACTATTTGTCCAGTTTTAGTATGAAAGACAGTTCATAATTATCTGGAAAAAGCTATTAAATTACTTTTCCATTTTCCAACTAAGTATCTCTTTGAGGTTGAATTGTCTTCATGCACTTCAAACAAAAGAACCTATAGCAACAGACTGAATGCAGAAGCAGATATGAGAATCCAACTTGACTTTTATTAAGTCAAACAAGCATTAATGATATTTGTAAATATGTAAAATAATACCATTCCTCTAAAAAATGTTTTATGTAGCCTTTTTTTTTTTAACATTTATTTATTGTTGAGAGACAGAGACAGACACAGCATGAACAGGGGAGGGGCAGAGAGAGACGGAGACACAGAATCCGAAGCAGGCTCCAGGCTCTGAGGTGTCAGCACAGAGCCCAACACGGGGCTTGAACCCACGAACCGTGAGATGACCTGAGCTGAAGTCAGACACTCAACCGACTGAGCCACCCAGGCACCCCTATGTAGCTTTTTATTAAGCTTTTTATTAAAAGCAACCTTATTTATAGTAACTTGAGTTTAATAAACATTTTTTTAATTTTTCAATTTTAATTTTTAATGTGGTAAATAATAATCAATATACCTATGTAAACAAAATCCTTCTAGTATGTTCAATAACTCTTAAAAATATCAAGAGATCCTGAGACTCAAACCGTGAGAACACTGATCAGACTTCAGCAACCTCTCTGCTCTGGAATACAGCTTTACATTCTTAAATATGAAGGCATCTGGGCTCGGGAAATAATCATTACCTAGACCCAAGATTTAAAATGAGCCTTGGTGGGGCACCTGGGTGGCTCAGTCAGTTAAGTGTCCGACACGTGATTTCAGATCAGGTCATGATCTCACAGTTCATGGGTTCAAGTTCCACATCGCACTCCAGAGCCTGCTTGGGATTCTGTCTCCCTCTCTCTCTAAAATAAACATTTAATGAGGAGGGCACCTTTTGGGATGAGCACTGGGTGTTGTATGGAAACCAATTTGACAATAAATTTCATATATTGAAAGAAAAAAAAAGAAAAAAAAATAAATAAAATAAACATTTAAAAAAATTAAAAATTAAAAAAAATAAGACTTGGTGTTTTACTCAAAGAACCAAATTCAAGTCTCATCACAAATGAGAGTTACAATCATTTAATTGCCTATCTTACAGTTACTGGAGAGAATAAAAAAAAAATAGCTTACAAGAAAAACTTATAAAGCTCTATTATAAAAGTACACTATTACATCACCAACTCTAATTTAATCTATAATTCCTTATACTATGAAATAACTGAAACAAGTGTAAGGGCTGACAGAATACCTACATATTTTCTAGCCAGATGTAGCCAACATAATTCTTAAACAAATACTGGAAAGTAGTAAAACAAACAAACAAACAACAACAACAAAAAACACGGCAAGTGGAGGGAACATAAAAGAAAGATGCAGTGACAGAAGACGAATGCTGATAGCCCAGCAGTGAAATTCAGAGTAAGAATATAGGGTTATGCTCCAAAATATGCCCCAGGACAAAAAAATAAAAGCTGTTAGAGTCAGGTTAAAGTATGGCCAGACTTCAACTTAAAAGACACAGAAATATACAATTCTTTCTTGAGAAACTAAAGTATGTTTTATCATGTGAACAAATTGTACTTCCTCAGAATTCACTCCACATAAAATATTCATTCCTTTGTACATGGGTAGAAAAAGCTTTTTTATTCTAAACTATCAGCAGGCAAAACAGCCCATACTCTCCCCCCCGACCCCATCCCTTCCCCACAAACATCAGCGTCCTCAAAAGGAGGTCCAGGCACTGTGGTCTCAATTAAGGTAAGCCAGAGAGCTCTGGTGGTAGTGGTGGCGGCGGCAGTACTAGTGGGAGGAGCAGCTGCAACATAATCATAACGCTGATGTTTTGGGGGCTGTCACAGCTTACTGCCAGGAACTAATTAAAGCCTGATGGGCATTTCCAGTAATTTCTCTGGCCTCCACCCATTCCTTATGCATCCATTATTGAAGCTTCCACACTGTTTAGTTCCGCATCTTCCCATCTCCACTTACCTAGTACTCAAGCATGCTAATAGTTACTTCTTTTAAGTAAGCTAAATATTCTCATTCCACTCTCACATTTCATCTGCTTAGTAAACTCTCACTAAACAGTATGTTAAATATACTTCATTATAAGCCAATTTCTTCCATTGATTAATGTGGTCAAAACTGGTAAGTCTCCACAGCAAAGAAAACCATCATTAGAATGAAAAGGCAATCTAGTGAATGGGAGAAAATAATGGCAAGCAATATATCTGACAATAGGTCAATATCCAAAATGTATAAAGAACTCATACAACTCAACAGGAAAAAGACCCAAACAATGCAATTTAAAAATGGGCAGAGGATCTGAATACACATTTGTCAAAGAAGACATACAGATGGTTAACAGGTACATGAAAAGGTATTCAACATCACTAATCATCAGAGAAATACGAATCAAAACCACAGTAAGATAGCATCTCACACTTAGCAGAATGGCTACTATCAAAAAGACTAGAAATCACAAGTGTTGGGGAGCATGGGTGGCTCAAGTTGGCTGAACATCTAGCTCTTCTTTTAAGTTTATTTATGTATTTTGAGCGGGGTGCAGAGAGAAGGGGAGAGAAAGAATCCCAAGCAGGCTCTACAATGTCAACACAGAACCCAATGAGAGACTTCATCTCACAAACTGCGAGATCATGACTTGAACTGAAATCAAGAGTCAGCCACTTAACCAACTGAGCCACCTAGGCACCCTGAACATATGACTATTGATTTAGGCTCAGGTCATGATCCCAGGGACACGGGATTGTGCCCCACTTCAGGCTCCGCTCTGAGCAGGGAGTCTGCTTAAGATTCTCTCTCTCCCTCTGCCCCTCCTCCCCTCGCACTCAAGAAAGAAAGGAAAAGAGAGAAAGAGGGAGGGAGAGCAAACATTGGCACAAAGATGTGGAGAAAAGGGAACCATAGTGCACTGTTGTGAAAATGTAAAGTGACCCAGCCACTATGGAAAGCCGTGTGGACGTACCTCAAAAAATTAAAATTAGAACATATGATTATCAGCAATTCCACTTGTGTACATTTATCCAAAGGAAACAAAACACTAATTCAAAAAGATAACTGCAGCGCCATGTTCACTGTAGCATTATTTACAATAGCCAAAACATGGAAACAACCTAAGTGTCTATCAAGGGATGAATGAATAAAGAAAATGCAGTGTATATATTTATATATTTGGAGTATTATTTTGCCATAAAAAAGAAGGAAATCCTGCCATTTGTCACAACATGGATGGACCATGAGTGCATTATGCTAAGTGAAATAAGTCAGACAAAGACATATGCCATATGATGTCATTTATATGTGACATCTAAAAAACAAAACAAAAACAACTTCATAGATACAGAGAACAGATCTGTCATTGCCAGAGGTAGAGGCTCAGGGGTAGGCAAAATGTGTGAAAGCAGTAAAAAGGTACAAACTTCCAATTAGAAAATAAATAAGATACAGGGATATAATGTAAAGCATAGTGACTATATTTAATAATTCTGTATAGTATATTTGAATGTTGCTAAGAGGAGATCTTACAAGTCTCATCACAAGAAATAAAGTTTTTTAACTGTGTGGTGATGGATGTTAACTACACAGGCTGTGATCACTTCATAATATATACAGTATCATGTTGCATACTTGAAACTAATATAATATGTCAATTATATCACAATTTTTAAAAATGTTTTTATGTTTATTTATTTTTGGGAGAGAGACAGAGCGTACGCATGAGCAAGCAGGGGAGGGGCAAAGAGAGAGGGAAACACAGAATCTAAACATACTCCAGGCACTGACCTATCAGCACAGACCCCACTGCGGGGCTTCAACTCATGAACTGTAAGATCATGACCTGAGTCAAAGTCAGACGCTTAACTGACTGAGCCACCCAGGTGCCCAATTATATCACCATTTTTAAAAATAAAGAGAGACTGGGATTTAAAAACAACATAACAAACATGTTACTGAATGACTGCTTCCTGGCAGAGGTTTTAAGTATTTTCCTAACTGTTAAGAAAAAACAAAAACAATCTGAGGAGATATCATAATAGTACACACTGAAGTGACAATCATCTATCTCTTGTGCTCTATCATCTAGCTCTGCGAGAGCTTCCCAAATACATCTGGACTCCACTTGAAGAAGATTACATCTCAGTAATCGCTCATTGTTTGGAAGATATAAATAAATGTAAGTTTGTTAGGTATCAACAATAAAAGCTTGCTAATCTTGAAATGGATTGATTTATGATAAAGTTATTGATAAGAACAAGTATTTTGATATAATCTCTAATCAGGCTACTGATCACTTTCAACCCCTCAAAAACAGTCCAAATTCCTGTACAAACTATTGTACCATTTACAGATCACTCTCCTATCAGTACAAAAATTCTAAATATTTACTACAAATCTAGTAGCACATTTAAAAAAACCATTTATTTGCTAAAGACTGATCTGATAAAAGACTGTTACTCAAAATAAACGAAGAACTCCTAAAACTCAACAGAAAACAACCCAATTAAAAAAGGGGCTTCGGGTTCGTGAGGAAAACAATGGGCAGAAGGCCTGAACTCATTAAAGATACAGATGACAAATAAGCGTATGAAAAGATACTCAACATCATGATGACATTAAGAAAACTGCAAATTAAAAACAACAATGAAATATCACTATACACATATTAGAACTGCAAAAATCTGGAACACTGACAACAACAAATACTGGGGTGAAGTAGTGGAGCAAGAGGAAAACTTAAACATTACTGGTAGGAAAGCAAAATGGTACAGCCATTTTGGAAGACAGTTGGAGGTTTCTTATAAAAAGTGTACCATTTGACCTATCAATTATACTGCTTATTATTTACCCAAAGGTGCGAAGAACTTATGTCTACACAGATATTAGTACCAGTGTTATTGATAACTGCCAAAACTTGCAAGCAACCAAGGTGTCCTTCAGTAGATGAATGGATAAATAAATTGTGGTACACTGCAGCAATGGCAATGACTAAGCGCTAAAAAATGAGCTATCAAGCCATGAAGCAAATGTGAAAGTAACTTAAATGCATACTACTAAGAAGCCATTATGAAAAGGCTACATACTGTACAATTCCAACTATACGATTCTGGAGAAGGCAAAACTATGCAGACAATAAAGATCTGTGGTTGCAGGGGTGGTGGGAGAAATAAACAGAGCACAGAGGATGTTTAGGACAGTTTAAAAACCACAGTATGAATATCATAACGAATACATGTCATTTTACATCTGTCCAAACCTATGAAATGCACAACACTAGGAATGAACATTAAGGTAAACTAGACTGTGAATGATTATGATGTGTCAAGGCAGGTTCATCCTTGATAAAATACGTACCATTCAGGTGAGTGACGGTGATAATGTGGGAGTGTGCCTGTGTTGGGGCAGGGAGCATAGGGGAAATTACCATACCTCCCTCTCCATTTTGTTGTAAACCTAAAACTGCTCTTAAAAAAACAACAAAAAAAGGTTTGGGGGAAAAATAATTCTTGCATTGTTAACAAAGTAAATGATACACCAATTTCATTCAACACATTTACTTAGGGGCACCTGGCTAGCTCAGTCAGTAAAGCACATGACTCTTGGATCTGAGGGTTTTAAATTCAAGCCCCACACAGGGTGTAGAGCCTACTTAAAAATATATATATTTTATTTAGTTGCCTACTATGTGCCAGATGTTACTCATTTATTCGTCACATATTCCACAAATACTTAATGAATACCTATGTGTTCTAGATAATGGGATGCAATAATGAACAAATAAAAATCTCAATCCTCATGAAAGGTTGAGGGATTATAGTCCCTGGTGGGAGACAGACAGTAAACTACTAATTTAAAAGATATGTGCAAGAGCGATAACACTATCAAGGGCAAGGGGGAAAAGGACCGAAACTTCAGGGACTAGATGGGGGTGGGTCAATGGGAAGACCTGCTAATACTAATACAGAGTGATGAGGAGATTTGGCCTTACAGAAAAGGTAAAACTGAGCAAACATCTACAAGGTGAGAGGAAGAAGCAAACCACAGGACACCTGGGAAAACAGCAATCCAGATAGCTAACCTTAAGACTGAGCTGTCAGGGGGCCTGGGTGGCTCAGGTGGTTAAGCAACCAACTTCGGCTCAGGTCATGATCTCACGGTTCATGAGTTCAAGCCCCACGTCAGGCTCTGTGCTGAGCCTACTTCAGATTTTGTGTCTCCCTCTCTCTCTGCCCCTCCCCAGTTTGCACTCTGCCTCTCTCTCTCTCAAAAATAAACAAACATTAAAAAACTAAAAGAAAAAGAAAAAGACTAAGCTATCATTCAGTGTTTCTGCAGTACCTATTCCTCTATTTTTATACCTAGATGGCAATGGAAGGTTCTGAGAAGAGAAAGGAAAGGAAAATTCTCTAATTTTCCTTTTAAAACAATCACTCTGGCTGCTGTGCTAAGAACAGACCACAGGAAGGCAAAGATGATATCAGTTACCAAGACTATATTAATCTATTAATCTAGGAGAAATGATATTGATATGGACCTACAGGGTGGCAATGAAAATGGTAAAAAGTGGTCAGATGCCAGATAAACTTTGAAGGTATTGCCAACAGGACTCTGTAAAGAATGGGATGTGCAGCGAAAGAAATCAAGGATGACCCAAGGCTTTTGGTCTATGCATATGGAAGGAGAAATTGCCCTTTACTGAGATTTTAAAGACAAAAAGAAGAACAGCCATGTGGACAAGATTATAAATTCAGTTTGGCGCCTGTAAAGCTTAAAATGCTTACAAGATATTCAGGTGGAGATGTTAAGTATAACAACTCGATATAGGAATCAAATTCAAGAGAAAGGCCTCAACTAGAGATATAAATTTGGAAATCTTTACAGGTAGACAGTATTTCAAAACCATTAGACGAAATGATATTACCAAATGAGTGAATGAAAATAAACAATCTGAGAAATGGGCACTGGGCTGTTCCAAATTTCAAAGGTCAAGTAAAATGTGCAAGAGACATCATTGGTACCTTGCAAAGGCAGTTTCAGAGGAATGATGGGGCAAAAGGTTACCAGAAGTAGGTTTAAGAGAGAGTAGAAAGAGAAGAAGAATTAAAGAAAAGAGACAATTCAAGTAATTTTATTAGAGGGGGAAGCAAAAAATAGGGGATTAACTACATACAGGGGGGTGAAGAGTCAAGAGAGAATTATTTCCTACACATGGGAAAATAACATTTTACACTGATGGGAATGATCCAGTAGACAGGCAGAAATTGAAAATCCAGAAAAGGGCAAGGAGACTACTACATGAAAAGGGATTTATCTAATATACCAGCATAAGTAAAAGCATTAATATATAAGTAATATACAAGTGGAGTAAAAATAACAGGAGCAACTTAACTTCAGTGAACGTTTCCTAGTTTATAAAATAATTTTATACTTCTACTTCTCTGGATACTTACAATAATCCTCTAACAGAAGTATTACTCCCTACCTGTCTAAAGAAAATCAAGGAGCAGATAAGGAAAGTTAGGTAACTTGGCCAAAGTCACACTGCTATTAAAAGGCAAAGCCAGAATACAAATCTCAGTCGACAGACCCTAAGTTCTTTATTATACCTACACTTTAGTTCATGACTTAGAATGAAAACATGCTGAATAAAAACTTCCTTATCCATTAAGAATCTTATTTTAAAAAGTTATCAAAACTAAACTGTGAAACATGTTGTACAAAGATACTGCATGGATGAATGGATAAAGAAGATGTGGTATATATATATACAACGGAGGATTGCTTGGCAATCAAAAAGAATGAAATCTTGCCATTTACAACTATGTAGATGGAGCTGGAGGTATTATGCTAAGTGAAATTAGTCAGAGAAAGACAAAAATCATATGACTTCACTCATATGAGGACTTTAAGAGACAAAACAGATGAACATAAGGGAAGGGAAACAAAAATAATATAAAAACAGGGAGGGGGGACAAAACATAGGAGACTCTTCAATATGGAGAACAAACTGAGGGTTACAGGAGGGGTTGTGGAAGAGGGGATAGGCTAAATAGGTAAGGGTCACTAAGGAATCTACTCCTGAAATCATTGTTGCACTATATGCTAACTAATTTGGATGCAAATTTTAAAAAATAAAAGATATAATTAAAAAAAAAGATACTGCTTTGTGTACGTATATGTATATACGTGTGTGTGTGTTTATTTATTTTTTATTTATTTCTTTTTCATGCCCAGCACAGAGCCCAAAGCTGGGCTTGAACTCACGACTCTTTGAGATCAAGACCTGAGTTGAGATCAAGTGTCAGACACTTAATAGACTGAACTACCAGACACCCCAATTTGTATATTTATTGACGTTACTTTAAAAGCAATGCAACCATGGACAATTTATGACAGTGAAAACAATTTAGTTACTTTTTAAAAAAATTTTTAATGTTTATTTATTATTTTGAGAGAGAGAGAGAGAGAGAGAGAGTAGTGGGTAAGGGGCAGAGAGAGGGAGACACAGAATCCGAAGCAGGCTCCAGGCTCCAAGCTGTCAGCACAAAACCTGATGTGGGGCTCAAACCCATGGACTGCAGACCACGATATCAGGACCTGAGGTGAAGTCAGATGCTTAACTGACTGAGCCACCCAGGCGCCCCACAATCTACTTTCAAAATGATGTTCATGGGTTTTCTCTATGAAAAGATCCCGCGTTCTTCAGGAAAAAATTGGAAATTAGAAAAAAAAAAGCTTTTAAAAAGAACAAAATACAACCATAATACCACCAACCACCTCAGCTAACAATGTCATTTGTTTCCTTTCAGGAAAATATTTTTAAATATTTTATATCTACTTCTCTACCCAATGATGGTTCCTGATCTTTACTGATAGAGTGTATGTTCTTGGGACTCATAATCAAAAAAAATGTGTGTCAACAATAATGAACTATGACTTCTGGTATGAAAGGAATACACAAAGCAATCAGAGTTGCAGGTCTAGCACACCTAACCCAAAGATCTTTTATTCTTTCCATGTCTTACCTGGTTATTTTCTTCATCCTCAAATACAAAATCTTGCTGCATAACTTCACTGTCTAAATTAGTGCTAGCCACAGGTTCTGAACAGTCTCTGTTACTGTTACTGTCACTGGCATTAATAATATCATCAGCAATATCAACCCTAGTAATGAAGATAAAAAATCAGATCAGGCCAAATGTTGAATATGTAATGCTTTTAAAATAAATAAATATCAATAATGATCTGAAACTTCCACTTGTTAAGATAATGAGTCCTTTTCATAAAACTCCACACTTTATTCATTTTGTCAATTAGATTATTAAACACACTAAGTTTATTTTTGTCTCTCCAGAGAATGCTTCGAGAAAACTACCTTGTTTGTTATTCCCTTTGAAAATTTTCATAAACAAATGAACAGCTGAAAGAATAATTTATGTGCCAAAATAATTTCCCTTACAAATGCATACTCTCAATTATAATCATCTGTTTCAATTAAAATACAAGTCTAGCACTAAACACTAAACACCACAGTGTCCAACACTTTATCAAGTACAACAGTAGTTTCCTACTACAAATTTTGCATGTTACATAATTTATTCAGAATATGCAAAATACTGCAGTAGGCTTTCATTTACAAAGACAATACCACCATCAATGATAGAACATGAGTTATTTCCTCAGAGATAAAAATAAGGTTATTGTGTGAGCATGGGCATAGATTTTCAGGATCTCTAGCTAAACTAAAGACTAACGCCAAGGAATCTACTTATATGAATTATAACCTTTGGACTACTTTCCTACTATTTCCAACTTTTAATTACTGCTATTTTCAGATACTGTTTTCCTTCATATTTGGCCCAATACTCTTAAAAGCAATGCTTTTAAGCAATCCAGTTTTATCAGTTCCAATCATGCCTTCAAAGCAACACAAATCAGGGCCACAAAGCTCCACAGGCTGGTGATGCCATCTCTTCAGACTACAGAGCACACCTGCAAGTTGTACAATATGGCATTCCTAAAATAAACATATTGCAACTCTTGGTTTTCATATCCATTAATTTTTTTTGGTTTCAATTCATATTTAATAGCTATTCTAATGCACTATACACACTTGGCCTTTTAAAAATCTAATTTAAAAAAAAAGAAAAAAAGAAACACTCTACCCAATCTTTTTTTTTTTTTTTACCTCCTATGAACCCTCCAAATTTGCATACATCTTTCTCATCTGTCCTCCAAATAAAAACTGGTAAATAAAAACTATGAAATCACTGCATTATGGTCTCAGAGAAAGGCACGTATTTATCCCTCAAGTGCAGGGCTGAGGTAACAGGAAAGGAGATGAGGCTTTTTATCCATTTAAAAGTAACAAGTGCAATGAAAAGTGGAATAACATCACACAGCACAGACATACTTTTAACTTATACAAAATTCAACTACTAACAACTAACCTAAAAAAAAGTATGCAGGGAGGCCAGCAGGGTAGTAGCTTGTGACAGGGGATAAAATTTAAAAAGCAAAGGATGATTCTGCTCACTATTTCACTTAATGACTATGCAATACAAGCAAAGTCAATCTGGTGTCCCCGTACCTTGCTGTCTAGATCACTTCATGTCTCTCATGGTGAGACCATGTGTTGCACACAGTATGGGTCTTTAAGGTTTTTTAAGTTATTTTTCATACAACATAGTCCCTAAAGCTAAGCTCACTACTTCATCTGGTGCTCAGGGAGGAAAACCTGGCAGTATTGGACTTAATGTCTACCATCTTAATGGAAAATTTAGATTTTCAGTATTAACTATATACAATTTACATACAAATTTATACAGTCACTTTCCACACACACTTTCAGAAATCCCCAAGATCCCATTTTAAGTAAACTATGGTTTTTAGAAGATAATCAAACATTTTATAACAATAAATAACAGTAAAATGTTGTAAAAGTTTCTTACTGGTTATTAGATCCTTCCCCATCACAATTAATACTTTCTGCTTCATTATTACACACCAGACTTTGCTGCTGTAAATTCTTAAAATCATGATCTATGCTGCTCTGCAGATCAAAAAGATGCTGTTCCACAGCTGCTCTAATTGTTCTTTCCAAAATGCTACAAAACAGAACACATTTTAGTAAGAAGCAGTCACCCTAACTGGGCATTTGGCCACATAAATATAAACATTAAAACCAATGACTAGTAAAACAAATTATCAGGGTACTGAAATGTATAAGCTAGCATACAAAAAGAAACATACAAAAGGAATACATGATACTAGGTTAAATTTTTAAAAGAAATTTGCCCAAAATAATAGACAAATCAACCATACTATCACTATTACTACCAAGGTGGGAAGGATCAGCTGTCCCAGTATTCATTCCTCGCAACTATACAGAAAACCATTTAAATAGACTTTGCAAAGCTACATTTATAACGCAAAACAATTTGTCAATACTTAGCTAAATCAAAGAAAACTGTAAGGACCCTGTCCATATTTTTTACATGAAGTCTACTTCTTAAAGAGACATATACATATGTATTTGTTCCTACTGCAGTATATAAAATATTAACTAGGTTTCACTAACTTATGTACAGTCCTTCCTCTACAGTAAGCATAATATACCATGATTTTAATTTCCACAGTTTAGTAATATTTTTATATTAAAAACCGATTTGTCTTCTCTAAGTATACTACTTACTCTGCAGAGGCTGGTAAGATGCTGATGGGAGATAAATGGGCACTGTAATCAAAGAAAGAAAAAAGCTATTAAAACTTTTCAATATTAACTTCATGAAGTATTGAAAACTGCCACATTTGCATGACCTCGACACAACCAGGAGAGCATGCACTAAGTTACATGTTCATCTCTGGCACAATGTGATGCTAATTTTCTAAAGAATTTATTTTTCATACAAAAACTATACATACCCATGTGTATAGGCAACTACTTCATTTGGTGCTCAAGTGAAGAAACACTGACCTATTCCAAGGCTGAAGGGGAAAAAAGTAGACTACTAGCCCAACAAAAGCACCTCATCTAGGATAGTATGAAGGCATCAGTGCTCATTCCGTACTCCCTGCCAACAGTAACAGCATGTGCTACCATTCAAGTCACAAAAAAAGGCAAAATGGATACTAAAATCAGACTATTTCATTCACTGTGCCAGTAGCAGACCTTCCTCAGCCAATTCTGCACCACAGTATCTACTGATACTTATAAAAATAGACAAAATAATCCCATTTTTACCATAGTTAAAAGTTCAACTGACACCCACAATGAAATGTGGACACCACTACAACGTTTAAAATAAAGTGTTGGTGAGGATGTGAAGCAACTAGAACTTTATATACTGCTGGTGGAAATGTACAATGTTCCAACTACTTTGGAAGCCAGTTTGGCACTTTTTTAAAAAATGTTTGTTTATTTTTGAGAGAGAGAGAGAGAGAGAGAGAGAGAGAGAGAGTCAGGGAGGGATCAGAGAGGGAGACACAGAATCCGAAGCACGTTCCAGGCTCCGAGCTGTCAGCACAGAGACCAACGCGGGGCTCGAACTCATGTTCAAGTCAGACGCTTAATCAACTGGGCCACCCAGGCAACCAGTTTGGCACTTTCTTATAAAACTTACCAAATGGGGGAATAACAGGCGGGGGCACACCTGGCTGGCTTAGTTGGCAGAGCCAGCAACTCTTGATTTCGGGGACATGAGTTTGAGCCCTATGTTGGGTGTGGAGATTATTTAAAAATAAAATCTTTAAAAAAAAAAAAAAAAAACTTCCCAAATGAGCCCACAATTGTAACTCCTGGGTATTTAATCAAGAGAAGTGAAAGTATAATTCCATAGGAATCCTTGCACAAGCATAGCAGCTTTATTCGTAATAGCCAAAGGTATCAACGCAAACAGGTGAATACAGAAACAAATTGTAGGACATCCTACGACGGAATACACTCAGCATTTTTTTTAAATAAAAGGCACAAACAACTGAAAAATGCCAAGAACATGAATCTCAACATTATGCCAAGCAAAGATGCCAGACACAAAAGAGTACCTACTAGAGGGGATTCCATTTACATGAAATTCTAAAACAGGCAAAACTAATCTATACAGCGGGGCGCCTGAGTGGCTCAGTCGGTTAAATGTCCGACTTCAGCTCAGGTCATGATCTCTCAGCTTGTGGGTTTCAGCCCCCATCAGGTTCTGTGCTGATAGCTCAGAGCCTGGAACCTGCTTCAGATTCTGTGTCTCCCTCTCTCTCTGACTCTCCTGCACTCACTCTCTCTCAAAAATAAACATTAAAAAAAATTTTTTTAATAACTAATCAATACAGTGACAGAAAGGATATCAGTCGTGACATGGGGCCAGACTGTTGGGTGATGGTAAACAGTCTGTGTCTTGACAGTGGTGGTTGTAAACACATACATGCAAATGTGTACGTTTATAAAGTGCATTTTATTGAGTGAAAATTACAGCCTCAAAGTTGATTTTTTAAAAATGTTTATTTATTTTGAGAGAGAAAGAGAGCAGGGGAGGGGCAGAGAGAGAGAAAAAGAGAGGGAGAGAGAGAATCCCAAGCAGGCTCCACAACGTCGGTACAGAGCCCAATGTGGGGCTCAATCCCACGAAGAGTGAGATCATGACCTGAGTCAAAATCAAGAGTTAGGATGTTTAACTGACTGAGCCACCCAGATGCTGCTCAAAGTTGATTTTTAAAGAAAAAAATAGTTAACAGAAAAAAGTAATCTATAGCAACAGAAGCCACAGAGCAGCTACTTTTGGCAAAAAGGGAGATGGAAGAATTTGAGAAGGAACAAGTAACCCAGGTGGTGGTTATACTAGTTGAGTTTTTGAGAATTCAATAACCTTATGATTTGTGAACTTTTCTGTATGTCTGTGACTCAATGAAGAGTCACTTTTAAAAAGTAAATTTAAATCAGTTTTATGAAAGATCCCCTGTAAATGTGCCAACACAAACTCTAACCAACATAAGAAACAAAGTCTATCAGATGAATATTCTCAGGATTCTCTGCAGGAAACCAAATAACATCATTTACCATTCATGCAGTAATCTTCAGGTCTCCCTTACAGTAAGCATATGAGTAGCAAATTGCACAACTGCTTTATCAGACAACAGTAAGCCACTCTGGTTTGGCACACATAACATCTCTCAGCTTTATAAAAAAAAATTTTAACAGCCAGTATTATGCTAGTTTTCATGAACAGATTATTCTTAGTTCTAAATGCTTTCATGCTGATACCCTCAAGGGAAATACTTAAAAATTTTTCAAATTTTAATGATGTTTTTGGGAAGTTCATTTCTGAAGGAAACACTGGGGAGAAAAATCACATATACGTGCACAAAAAGAGTTTAGCCATGGGTCCATTTCTAGTAGTTTCAAATGAGCTGAAAGTTAACACTTAGTGACTTCCGCAAACAAAACAAAACAAAACAAAACAAAACAAAACAAAACAAGAAAAGATAAATGAAGGTATTCCTCCAGAGTGCTTAAATGTCAACTAAGATTAAGTCTTTTTCTGATATTTTGCTACAATGATTTGTTGTTTATATTTTTCATTTCCTTTACGGGTTGCCTATTTAATTATTGAAGATATATCTTTACATGGTCTGATTATATTTTCCTCAGTAGTACTTGCAATTTCTAAGCTTACACACATTACATACTTACATGATTAGAAGTATTTTGTTTTTAATACCTGACAGTGTAGTATATCAAATGGTGTGAAGAAAACATATAAATCCAACATCCTTCCCTTCCCCATTTAATTTGTGGCTTCTGGTGAGCTTTTCCTGTACTGTACACCAAAATCTCAACAAGTTCTAATTCTCAACTACTTAGTCCATCAGTCTGTTACTAAAGCCTAGTATCATGTTTTAACTTTTGTGGGAGTATATATCCTCTGTTATTTTTCAAATCTGCCATTGTTAGGCAACTACTTATTTAACTTCTCAGAAGAATTTTCTCACCTTTTCCCATCAGATTAGATTATTAAAATGCTAATAGATACATGGATATAAGAAAACTTACTAGAAATGCAAATCTAAAGATTAAGATAAAATATATATAAATAATTATATATAAATAATTTTTAAAATAGCATGTTTTTATAATTATACACACACAGGCTATACACACACAGGCTAGTAAAGATTAAGCCAGAATGTGGAGGCTTTCTTACGACCCCTAAAACAAGGATTTGATCCATGGACCACCTATATCACACTGTCCTGGGGTGACAGTGCTATTTTATTGGAGATCTATACCCCACCCCAGACCCCAAAAACAATAAAGCAAAAATAAATAACATAGCACTGGCACAAGAAAAAACAAACATGGGGCGCCTGGGTGGCTCAGTCGGTTAAGCGGCCGACTTCAGCTCAGGTCATGATCTCGCGGTCTGTGAGTTCGAGCCCCGCGTCGGGCTCTGTGCTGACAGCTCAGAGCCTGGAGCCTGTTTCAGATTCTGTGTCTCCCTCTCTCTGACCCTCCCGTGTTCATGCTCTGTCTCTCTCTGTCTCAAAAATAAATAAACGTTAAAAAAAGTTGTTTAAAAAAAAAAGAAAAACAGAACAGAAATGTACCCATGAATACACACTTGATAAGGAACAAAGCTGGTACTACAGAAAGCAGGGAAAATGGCAGTCTTTCCAAAAATGAGTACTCGGACAATCTGTTAACTCATATTGAAAAAAATAAGTTGGCACCATCTCACACACAAGGACAATATAATGTAGATTATACACCTAAACAAGAAATGTGAAATGATACAGTTCTTAGAAGGTAATATAGGAATGTTAACTAAACTGAAATTGAAATTTTAAACGTAATAAAAAAATAAAACAAATAAAATTTATTTTTATGGTAAAAAAAAGATAATACAGAAATACATATTTAGAAAAAGATTCCTTAAACAGAACCCCAAAAGCATTAACCACAAAGGGAAAAGAACAGTAAACCTGAATGAAATTAAGAATCATTCTTCGTGGGGCGCCTGGGTGGCTCAGTCGGTTGAGCGCCGACTTCGGCTCAGGTCACGATCTCGCGGTCCGTGAGTTCGAGCCCCGCATCGGGCCCCTGTGCTGACAGCTCAGAGCCCGGAGCCTGTTTCAATTCTGTGTCTCCCTCTCTCTGACCCTCCCCCTTTCATGCTCTGTCTCTCCCTGTCTCAAAAATAAATAAACATTAAAAAAAATTAAAAAAAATTAAAAAAAAAAAGAATCATTCTTCAGAAGACACAATATGAGAAGGAAAAGGCACAACATAAAATGAAAAGATATTTCCAATGCATACTTTTAAAGGGCTCCTACAATTCAACAAGGAAAAAAAAAACAGTAGAAAATCAAGAAACAGAACAGCTATTTCACAAAAGAATTAACTGATAATACACACATGAAAAGGGGATGAACCTATTAAAATGACAAGGAAATAATATTATATATCCTCCAAAACTGTTAATACCAAGTGTTGGCAAAGATGCGAAGCACTGGGAATGCTCATGCACTGTTAGTGTAAATTGGGGCAAGCACTTTGGGAAACAATTTGGTAATATTTACAAAAGTTAAAAGTCAAATTTATGTCTTCATGTACATGCATACGTGCACCAGAAGATGTATATAAGGATGTACACGACAGGGGCACGTGGGTGGCTCAGTTGGTTAAGCGTCGACTTTGGCTCGGTTCATGATCTCATGGTCCATGAGCTGTCATCGCAGAGCCCGCTCTGGATCTTCTGTCCCCCTTTCTGCCCCTCCCTCACTTGCGCTTTTTCTCTCTCTCAGAAAATAAACTTAAAAAAAAAAAATGTACACAACAAAAATAAATAATCAACAAGTAAAAATAATCCAAAGGTCTGCCAATATTAAATTGGATCACTGATGTGTAATCTTAGGATGGAATACTTTACAGCAATAAAATGAACCACAAAGACCTAAGACATGGACAAATCTCACATACAATGTTTAGTGAAAGCAGCTGAATCAAAAATATATACACAGTGACATTTAATTTTCATAAAGCTAAAAACTAGTGTCAAAAAGTTAGCATAGTGGTTACCATTAGAGGGGAGAGAGGAGATCAGGACTGTGAGACCTACTGGGGTGCTATCAGGGTTTATTCTAGATGCGGATGGTGGTTACAAAGATATGTGCTTTGACTAACTTGCTTTGCTATATACGTTGATGCCTATTTCTGTGTGCATGATTTATTTCCCAATTTTTTTTAAACCTTTTAAAAAACAGATTTCTGAGGCCCTCCCAGAGGAGGTAGGGTCCAAAAGTCTACTTTTTTTTTTTTTAATATTTATTTTTGAGAGAGAGAGAGACAGCACAAGCAGGAGAGGGGCAGAGACAAAAGGAGACACAGAATCCGAAACAGGCTCCATGCTCTGTCTGGGCTGTCAGCACAGAGCCTGATATGGGGCTCGAACCCACAAACCATGAGATCATGACCTGAGCTGAAGTCGGACATTTAACCGACTGAGCCACCCAGGCACTCCCCAAAAGTCTACATTTTTTTTATAAATACCACTGACAATTCTTATCCATACTAGAAGTTAAAGTTGCTAGATTTATTTCTAGCTTCCGAAATGACTGAACTTTAATATAATCTTCCAGTTATCCAAAAGAGCAAAAAAAAAAAGCAAGAATTCTAATGGTCTTATGTTGGATAGATCGACAGAGTTGATCTTTTGTTTCCTATCCCTTTTAAATGATACTGGGATTAAATTACAAATACATGTATATATGTATTTGTATATATCTATATGTAGTAATCAATGAGCTAGATTATTAGTGTAAGAGTAAAGGTTCTTTAGCCCTAAAGATATGGAGGGACAATCAAACAACTGCTTTCAACAGACCCTCTCCCTACCCCAAAAAGCCTTAGTAAATAAATCAAATAGATTTTATACTTTATAAGTCAGATTGTCACTCACGAGGCTACAGAAGTTGACTGTACAAATTCGTTCTCTGACCTTGTAAAGGACAAAGGAATGATTTAGTTTTCAGACTTCAAAGAATTTATTATTTTCAGACTTAGCCAATTTCTTTGGGTAGAAAGCACTTATGCACAAACCATGGCTAACACACATCTATGGTTGTAAAAAGGATTTATCAATACAATTATGCCATCTGTAACAGCAACAAAATAGCATAGGAATCAAGAGGATGTGAGTTCTGATAAATAAAGACAAAAGAAAAATAACTGCTTACAGATTTAAAGTCAATTATTTAGGTACTATATGGACAGATGCCACAAAACCCACCTGATGGGGATTTTCACTAAACCCCCAAAGAAGACCAGACTAACAGAAGCAACAATAAATTACAAGGGTCATACATATTTTAAAGTCCGTAGTCAAGTATAATATTAAAAGATTACAAAAAAAAAAAAAGAATACAGTCATTCTCTGACCTTTTTCTCCCTTCTGTTAACTCTATTTTTAAATCTGCCCACAAGCATGTAATCTTCTTGAGAGTATTACATAAAATCAATCTTGCAGCCATTTATTCCAATTATAAGTATTTTGTAATTCAAATACAGTGATCATAGGGAACTACCATTATTTTAATTTCTCAATTACAAATATTTAATGTTATAAATAACACTTCATAAAAGTACTGCAGCTCTGCTTCAATTAAATCTGATAAGGATCACTTTACCTGTGCAACAGAGTTCTGCAAGCCATTCTGAACCCATGGCATCTCCCAACAAAAACATCAGGTAAAGAGACTTCAAACACCATAAAGGATGGTGATGGGCTTATAAAAACTGCTGAGCAATTATCAGAGCTGCAGTCTAAACGGAAGCAGGCTGCAACATGAGGTCACGACTGACAAGGAGAGACCTAATCAAGAGTCCACAAATTTCTTCCCAAGTCTGTGCAATTTTGCAGGACAGAGGGATAAGGGGACAAAATTTTGAATCCGAGTAGCACTCCTGTAGAAATATTTAAGCCTACTCCAACATAAAGCAGAAAAACCAATCTGTTTGCATTAGTCATACTACCCTATCTGGAGATATGTTATGACTAATATGAAATTGATAAAACAGTACACAAAAAGTACAATACTACTACTGTTCATTTATTACCCATATTCATAAAACCATTAGTGGTTAATTTTTCAAATCTAAAATTATGATAATTTCTATACTCCAAAACTATAATTTTAAAAACAATCATCTCAAAAAGTAAATATATATTAAAACAGAAGAAAAATCATACATCCCTTTCAAGCCAAAAGCAAAAGCCTTTCTTCACTCTTCCTATTAACTTGGGAATACCCTATAACTATGATAAGAATAAAGTGAAAGATTCTTTACAACTAGAAAGTCAGTAAGTAATAATAACTACAAGTCTTTAAAACATTAAATGCATCATTTATAGGGCAAGGGGAGGGAAAAGAAAGAGAACTTGTCAATATCTATTGTGCTCTGGTACTTTAAAACAATTTTTACTTTAATAGAACTTTCTTATGACCCAAAGCATAAATTCTACTTTTCCCTGCCCAACAATTCTGACACTTCCACAACGTACATTTTTCCTGAGCTGAAATCAAGTGTCAGACAGTTAACCAACTGAGCCACTCTGGCACCCCACATTTTCCTCCTCTTTAGTGGAACCTAGCTAGTGAAAACGTAATGGACTGCCCAACAAATATTTTGCAAATTACTGGATTCAATGGATGAAAGAAGGGAAATGTTATGAACCACCTGTAGTCAGTCAGCTGAGGGCCCATTTCCTCAACAATAAGGCATCCACAGAATGAAGTTGTAGAGACTAATCTCAAAACCCTAAACTCAGAGCTCTTCCTCAAACACTACACCTTTTATCCTGCACTACACCCAAAAAGAACAAACCATGAGAAACCAATGAACTCACAAAAATAAAGCCGTAGCATCAACAGCCCATAAAAAGATACTGAAATTTTCATTTCTGAATTCCAAGGTTTACGAAGGCAAAGCACAAAATCTTATAAATGAACTTTATAAGAATGTAAGAATGCCAATTAACTTTTTTTTGAGAGAGAGAGAGAAAGAGAGTGAGAAAGAGCAAGTGCAAGTAGGGGAGGGGTAGAGGGGAGGAGAGAGAGAATTTCAAGCAAGCTCCACACCCAGACCACAGTTTGATGTGGGATACGATCTCACAACTGTGAGATTATGACCTGAGCCTAAAACAATAGTCGGAGACTAAACCAATTGAGCCACCCAGACGCCCCTGCCAATTAACCTTTTGATGTATAGTTCTGCAAACATGAGTATACATTAAAATTTACCTAGGGGCACCAGGGTGGCTTAATCAGTTAAGCATCCAACTTCAGCTCAGGTCATGATCTTACGGTTTGTGGGTTCAAGCCCAGTGTAGGGCTCCGCATTGACAGCTGGGAGGCTTGAGCCTGCTTCAGATTCTTTGTCTCCCCCCCTCTCTCTCTGCCCCTCCCTGACTTGTGCTCTCTCACTCTCAAAAATAAATAAATAAGTGTTTTTTAAAAATAAAAATAAAAAAATGGGACACCTGGGTGGCTCAGTCAGTTGAGTGTATGACTTCGGCTCAGGTCATGATCTCGCGGTTCGTGGGTACGAGCCCTGCATCAGGCTCTGTGCTGACAGCTCAGAGCCTAGAGCCGGCTTCAGATTCTGTGTCTCCCTCTCTCTCTCTGCCCCTTCCTTGCTCATGTTCTCTCTCTCAAAAATAAATAAGCATTAAAAAAATTTTTTTTAATAAAAAAAATAAAATTTACCTAAACCTGAAGCCTAGGTAAAATATATGAGGCACAAATTAAAAAAAAAAAAAGTTAAAAACTTGTTCAGAACTCTCCTACCTCTGTAAATTTTTTCAAGGTAGATTCCCCTAAAATTTGTACATTTAAACAACAAAGGTAAATAACAGATAAGTATGTGCAGAGAGAGCAATAATTCTTTATCTACAGATACAGTCACTTTGGAAAGGATCTTGAGATTTTCATGGACCTCATGGATAAGATGAAGCCTCAGAAGCAACCTGGTTTTTACATATCCTAAGCTACCTATACCTAACTCCCAGCATTTTTTCCACTCTGAAGTCAGTTCAAATCATCACAAAATAGGACTAATAGCAAATGATATACAGAAATAACGGATGCATAAACAGACTGATCAGTACAACTCCTACACAAATATTTAAACCACTGGTTCTCAAAGGGTGGTCTGTGAACAAAAAGACCAAAACTATTTTCATAACATTTGCCTTTTTCCACTGTGGTGACATTTGCATAAGGAAGCAAAATCAATGGTAGAAAAAAATGCTTGGGGTCTTAGCACAAATCCAGGCAAGTGGTACCAAACCATACCATGGCCATTGCATTCTTTACCACCCCTCACTTGTGATTTTTTAAAAAGGAGACCAATCCTTGATGAAGCAGCAGAAAAATTATTAATTTTATCTCAGCTCTGAGTATACTTCATTTTAGTACTTGGTATGACAAAAATGGGAAGTACACATAAAACACTTCTGAGGCATAGCGTAGTACAATGTTTGTCTTGTTTGAGTTGACAGCTGAACTTTTATCATGGAACACCATTTTCATTGGAAAGATCAGCTGACAAATTATGGTTATTCCAACCTGAATATCTGGCAGACATTTTCTCAAAAATGAGCAAGACTGCAACTTTAAGAAAAACGAGTGACAATACTGTTAAAATCTGAGTTTTCAAGCAAACATTTGAATTTTGGAAAACCCCTATCTTCATAAATTCAATAATGTCCCAGTACTTAAAGATGTTTTTGATACAATCAGTGGTGATATTAAAGAGTGTGAATTCGGGGTGCCTGAGTGGTTCAATCAGTTGAGCATCCGACTCTTGAATTCAGCTCAGGTCACGATCCCAGAGTCGTGGGATCAAGCCCTGCATTGGGGCCCCACTCTGAGCATGGAGCCTGCTTAAGATTCTCTCTTGGGGTGCCTGGGTGGCTCAGTCAGTTGAGCATCAGACTCTGGCTCAGGTCACGATCTCACGGTTTGTGAATCTGAGCCCAGCATCAGGTTCACTGACAACAAAGAGCTTGCTTCAGATCCTCTGTCCTCCCCTATCTGCCCCTCCCCCAGTTATGCGGACTCTCTTAAAAATATACATTAAAAAAAAAATTCTTTCTCCCTCTGTCCTTTTCCCCTACTCGTGTGCATGCTCTTGCTCTAAGAATTAAAAAAATTCATTACATTAACATTTAATGGGTTTATTGCTACTTTAAAAAATATATAAATTTCAGTTTTGAGGCACCTGGGTGGCCTAATCAGTTAAGGGTCTGACTAAATTTCAGTTCAGATCATGATTTCACGGTTCATGAGATCGAGCCCTGTGTCGGGTTCTGCACTAAAAGTGCAGAACCTGCTTGGGATTCTCTTTCTCCATCTTTCTCTGCCCCTCCTCTGTTCTGTCTCTCTCTCAGAATAAATACATAAACAATAAAAAAAAAATTCTCAATTTTAATTCCCAATAATGTAAATACCAATAGCCATAACCCCAGAAACAAAAGTTCTTTGGGTTCTAAATAAATCTAAAGTGTAAAAAAAACTGAAAACTGCTGACTGAGAACTAATAAAGGAGGTGGAATTTATCAATAGAAAAACATAACAGCTGTGTTACATAAAAACAGCTGTAGTACAGCTGCAAATACAAGCATCTTCCAAACTGCAACCCAACAAAGCCACACTTCCAGTGGCTTAAATTTGCTGTTTTAATTTGTAACATGGTAAATGCCTACAGGTATAATCCACATTAACGAAGGTCTTGTAGTCATCAATAATTTTTAAGAATTTAACATGTGAAAACAAAAAATTTGATAACTGCTTTTTTAAACCATCATTAAATGTTTATTTACCTGGGTGGCTCACCTGGTTAACCAACCGACTTGGGCTCAGGTCATGAGCTTATAGCCTGTGAATTTGAACCCCATGGGGGGCTCTGTGCTGACAGCTGAGAGCCTAAAACCTGCTTCAGACTCTGTGCCTCCCTCTCTCTCTGCCCTCCCCTGCTTGCGCTCTGTCTCCCTCTCAAAAATAAATAAATAAACATTGGGGCGACTAGGTGGCTCAGTTGGTTAAGCGGCCGACTTCAGCTCAGGTCATAAATCTCACGGTTTGTGAGTTCAAGCCCCACGTCGGACTCTGTGCTGAGAGCTCAGAGCCTGGAACCTACTTCAGATTCTGTGTCTCCCTCTCTCTGTCCCTCCCTTACTCATGCTCTGTCTTCGTCTCTGCCTCTCCCTCAAAAATAAATAAACTTTTTTTTATTTAAATAAACATTAAATAATTTTTTTTAAATGTTTATTTCCCTTAGGTTTCTAACATATTTTCCCACAGCTACTTCTGAAGAGAAAAAGAGTAGCTACCTAACACTGCAGTAAATGTTTATGAACTACCTCACAGAAAAATTCAACAAGATGGCACGTTAAGTTACCAAAAGTTCAATCTCCAGTTTCATGAAGTACAGTATCCACTAATTCCCTAAAACAAATTTATTAATGCTCCCTATATTCTAGGGCTGTGTACTCTAGGGATATCTCTCCCCTCTTTTTCTTTCATCCATGGTGGATAACCAAAGAATGTATTTTTTATCTTCATGCAATCATTCACCCAAAACTACAAAAAAAGGCTAATATGCAAATATTAGCTGAAATTTTGATCATCACTAAATCTCAAAGATGACTCTGGTAGAGACACCTATCTTGCTGTCTGACAGCCCTATCCCTTTCTTTTGGTAAATAGCCGCATTCTTCTGTGGCAAACTAGTTCCTCTTCCTATCCAATGGTATTGGTAGATACATAAATTACAATGACCAGTTCTACCCTGGCCAGGTGATTGGACAGTGGATGCAATTTAGGCCACACCCTCTCCCCTGCTACTCCAGAGGAATTTGACCTTGAGTATAATGACAGATAGAAAGACAACTGAAATTCTCAAATAGCCACATGCTAGAGATTCTTCCATAACCCTGCCACTAAATTCTCCACGGTTTCCAAATGTTATCTCTGCTTTTCCTTCTGACTCTGAGATCTATCTGGCATTCTGCTAATAAACTGTCTTTTTTCTTTCCTTTAACAAGGTCCACTTCTGTGACTTGCCTTTAAGGAATCCTGACCACCTACCTACCAGTCTATCTGAAAATTATCTGGGTGGAAGAAAGGAGGACTGTCTACAAAACTGGAAAGATGATCAAAAAGAAGAAACTAGTAGTGCTATGTATTTGAATATTAACTTTGCTAATAATTAAATAAATAAATAGACTTAACAAATTTACATCACTAAATCAGTGCTATCCCCAAGAAATTTCTGCAACGACAGACATGTTCTGTAACTGTACTGTCCAATACAGTGGCCACTCACATGGCCATCGAGCACTTGAACTCTGGCTAATACAACTGTGAAAGTGATTTTTTAACTTTATTTAATTTTTACTGGTTCAAGTTTAAAATTTAAATAGCCACATGTAGCTAGTGGTCACTGTATTAGAAAGCATAACTCTAACTTAAAATAAAGAACATCCATTTATTTTATTTTTTTTAATGTTTATTTATTTTGGGGGGGGGGGAAGGGCGGGGGGGAACAGAGGATCTGAAGCAGTCTCTACAGTGAGAGCGGAAAGCCCGATGTGGAGCTTGACCTCACAAACCACAAGATCATGACAGGACCTGAAGTCGGACACTTAAGCGACTGAGCCACCCAGGTGCCCCAAGAACTCCCATCTGTCTCCTGTCTTTAGGTCCTGGAGAAAATACTGCTAATGGCAATATAAATCAGGCTGTATATTTTAAGCACTCTGGAAATACTTATAAAAGCCAAAGAAAAGTTCACTAGTTGAGCCAAATAAATGTATGCAAATAGTTCAGAAGAAGGAAGAAGGGGCCTAAGAACCTAAAAAGTTGATCAGTAGCAATTTAATACAGACAATCTAGCTAAAATAATTCAAAATTTCCAGAAAAAAGGACAGTAAATATATAATTGAGATATAGGTAAATAGTTTGGCATACTGTTTATAAATATCTTAACATAATTAGAGTTAAGAGCCCTAACCCCAAATAAATTAAAAGGGCTTATAAACATAGAATAGCACAAACAATGTTAAATCAAGGGCAAAAGAGTGAACAAGTTAATATACCATAATTGCAATCATGTTTGAAGAAATTATACATAATATACAAGGACCTAGAAGCTCACAAAGAAATTTAAGAGTTGTATTTGACAGTATGTATCTTAAATCACTTTATAATTTTTCTAAATGACAATGGATAGTTTATCCCTTTGGTATTAGGTAGTTTAAATGACATTTTGCCTTCTAATGCTTTTAAATCATTTCCTCTGCTTTTTAACTATCATTTTATTGAACACAGATTTAATGAAAAATATCTAGTGATCAAAAAAAAAAAAAAGACAACAACAAATTCTAGTGATCTCAATATATTGCTGTTCCCCTAATTAGAAAAGGGGGTTAGTAAGGGTTAGTAAACCATGGAACTTTACAGAGAACTGCACAGAATTGAGCAATAACTAAAGCTGCAGAGTTCTTGAATTCTCTAAAGCTTTCTAAACAGTGTGACCAGTGGCCCAAGCTATGCATTAAGACAGTGACTGTATCCTACCACATCTACCAAGTTTACATAGTATGCCATGTAAACAGTATCACTTCATACCTGAAATAAGACTGGAAAGCACTATCGTAATGCATCACAGAGTTCTCTCTTTACAGCCTACTTGTAGCCTAGAACTTGGAAATACAAGTCAATTCAACCACTTCCAAAGGTTCTGAAAATTTACCCAACCCAACTAACACACTAATACAAAAAAAAACTTTAAGAAGAAATGTAAAAGTTCTATTTCGAAAGAAAAGTGTAAATGCTAATACTTGAAATTTCCTTATCAAGTTTGCTTAAAATTTTCTTGTTGCGCTTTTCCATACGTAAACCAATCTTTTACATATTGTTACAATTTGTGTGATTTACTGCTTCAGTGAATCTACACCTAGAATAAAACTCTTAAAAGCTAAGGTTCTTTCAACTGAAATAATACCTTGTTGATGCTGTAACACTATTTGGTTCCAGGATGTTTTCAGTCATCCTTAACTGTACCACCTCTGCCATATCACTTGATTTTTCTGCACCCTCTTCTGGAAGTTCTTCTATATGTTCCAGCTTTTCATCTTCCTCTTCTTCCTCAGAAAGCTCATTAACCTACATTAACAAGACAAAATTGACAATTAAAATTTAATGAAACTTTTAACTGACATTATATAAGATATACTACTCTAAGAAAACTTAAGACACAGACAACTCATTTTTTACTTCATTTCCTAGGACCAATTTTTCCAAAGGAATAAGTAATTGCCACCTTTTCCATATTTGAAGAAAACTTCAAACCAAATGTAACATTTTAAAACACGAAGTAATGATTGCGTTAGCATATCACTAGGAATATGAGTAAGACCACACACCATGGAAAGCCTGCACACTGTAGTTAGTTAACATTAAGAAAGCTTCATTTCCTAACCAATCAGTTTTATAAACTGAATAGTTACAAAGATTTCTAACTGACCTCTCCAATTTCCAGGTACATTTAACAAGTGATGTTAACACAGAGTAAATGTTGGAAAAGGGCAGAGTAATTTTGCCTTAAGGTGTTAAATATGTTTTAGAAACTGTCAACTAACTTCTAAACGATTCAGATAGAATTTTTCAAGAGGAGATTGGACCTTACAAAAGGGAACTCACTAATTTGGTCATTAAGCACAACTCAAAGGTTATAATTCTGTTTCTGGCAGGGGCTATAAAATGTCTCCCATTATCAAACTGGCTACATAAGTAAACAATCACGCTAGTAAAAGACTGTGAATACTATTAGAGAAGGAAAACCAACAAAATATTCTTTTCTTTAAATGTTCATTTATTTATTTAATTAGTTATTTATTTTGAGAGAGAGAGACAGAGACAGAGAGGGAGGGAGGGAGGGAGGGAGGGAGAGAGGGAGAGAGAGAGAGAGAGAGAGAGAGAGAGAGAGAGAGAGAGAGGGAGAGAGAGAGAGAATGCATGCATGCAAGAGCAGGATGGGTGCACAAGAAAAGGAGGCAATCCCAAGCAGGCTCTGCACTGTGATCAAGGAGTCCCATGTGGAGCTTGATCCCACGAATCGTGAAATCGTGACCTGAGCCAAAATCAAGAGTCAGAAGCTTTAACCAACTGAGCCATGCAGGCTCCCCCACAACAAAATATTTTCAAATGAGGGACACCTGCTTGGGATTCTCCCTCTCCCACTCTTTCTGCTCCTTCCCAGCTCACGTGCGCCCTCACCCACTCTCTCTCCCAAAATAAGTAAACAAACTTCAAGAAGTATTTTTTTTCCCCATATAAGAAATAAATTTTAAAGCTATCTCAAAGAAGACATTAGCCATAAACTGCCTTAACACCTTTTATAATTTAATACTAGTCATTAAAAACACTTGAGCAGTAAAAGTATACCTTTATCCATTCCAGCCAAATACACTGGAAACACCTGGGATAAATTTACCACTACGTGTAACAGTGGTGTTCTTCCCAGGCAAACATAGTTGATAAAATATCTTCAGAAAGCAGACTTTAACCAGAAGAAAGGCAATTTTCCTGTGATATTCTACAACACTCCTAATCAACCAGTGCAGACTGTCCGCTTTCAAGCATAATACAATAAGTACTCAAAAGCCAGCTTTGAAGGCAGAAAAATATATGTTCACATCCCTACTGTGCCCTTAACTATCTCTCAACTTACTAAATTCTCTAGGCCTATGAACAAAATGAAGATGCTATATATACTACCTCCCTCATAAGGCTAGTTGAAAGGATTAAATACTATACGCTAAACTCTCCTACAGTGTCTATACATAAAAAGCAGTAAATAATAGCTATCATTATAACCGGAACTGTTATTTCTATAGAGCACAGAGCCTTATTTCTACATGTAATATCACTTTTTATTAGAAAGAAAGACCGTATGTGCCATCCAAACCACCTAAAGCAGGAGCTCTCAAACATTAGTGTATTAAGGTCACTGGTCAGCTAGGTCTCTAAAAATTCATTATTAACAATACTTAATGACTGCAATTTGTGAACTACTGACTTCATAAATAAAGCATATACAGCAGATTCTGCTGAAATTGTTGTGCCTGTAAATGCCAGCCCTCATCTATTTCCAATCAAGTAGAAGAGTGGTGAAAAAAACTAAAAATCAGTAAGTAACTGATTATGAACTGAGGTAAGATTTATACACAAAGGTGAAAATTTCACGATAGAGGAGTTTTTAAACTGAATCAAATGGAGAAGTATCCTCATTTTCCACGTATGTATTTAATACATTAATGAAATTGAAGAGCATACTTAATATCTTCCTGGTAACTGAAGAAAAAAATATTAAACAGCAAGAAAATACTGTTTTCAGAAGTATTAAATGGGAATTACTGTGGTTGATCAATATAGGCTTGGCCACCACAGTAGAGTATGGAAAAAAAAAATTTAAGATGACTATTTAAACTGAAAACATTTATTCAGTCCACAATTTTTGGTACAGAGGTATTGCTATTTTAATATGTTACAGTATATGTTTTTAAAAATAAGTTTGTGCCTACAGTCAATAGCTCTTGGGAACTACAAATACCTTACCACTCATTTATATTGAATATATTATATTCAATTCAATAAGCTTTGTGTAAACTAAGTGACACTGTTCAGTAGTTTCAACAATAATCATCCAATAAGATATGACACGAACAGTAACCTAATGGGATTTTCTTTTGCCCCCTCCCATCTCCCAGGCCTCCCAATGTAACTTCCTACAGTAATAACTGACTAACTTGGTTTGGGTAATAAGCATTAAAAACTTAAAAATGTCCCCTGTCATCCCACACTTCAAAAGTTCTTGATCCTCTCCTTGTCACCTCAACATTCTGCTAATTAATGTGTCTATCTATTCCTAAGTTATTAAGAACCTGTCCTATATACGCAGCTGCCTCAACTCCACTTAATGGAAAACGACTTACTCCACTTAATGGAAACCCCTCATCCATACTTACATCTCTTCTTTCTTTGACTGCTGTAATTCCCTTCTCTAGGGCCTCGTGAAATGCCTGCTCTCCAGACTCCAGCTTGTGGAGAACGCTGCTACCTGCCTTCTCAAATGTATAAAGAAACATAATTATCACCTACATCTTCAAACCACTCTACTGAATTTGCATTCACGTAGGGATCCCATACAAAGAACCTGTCCACCGACTCTGGGTCATTTCTCAAACACTCCCTAGTCATCATGTCAGTCATCTCTCTCATACTATTAATAGAAATATCTACCATCTTGAAAAGGTTCTGACAGCCAAATACTTGCATTAAATGGGATGAAACTCCAAAGGAAAAGAGCACTAGTTAACTTTGCTTCTTTCAAATATCAAAATCAGAAGAAAAATAATCAAAGCACTGCAAGGATAGGCCAAGTATGCCCACATCTTTAAATATGGGGATAAGAAATTAGCACATTTAAGTTAGGTCAACTTAAAAATATAACCAAAATAGGGGTGCCTGGGTGGCTCACTCAGGCGTCCAACTTCAGTTCAGGTCATGATCTCACAGCTCACAGGTTCGAGCCCCATGTTGGGTTCTGTGCTGATAGCTCAGAGCCTAGAGCCTGCTTCAGATTCTGTGTCTCCCTCTCTCTCTACCCCTCCCCCCTTCACGTTGTCTCTTTCTCTCAAAAATAAACTTAAAAAATATACATACAACCAAATTGTGCTAAGTTGGAAGAAATTTTACTTTCACTCAATACATTATCAATTCAGCCTCACAAGTCAAACTGAAGTTACCAAATCTGCTTTAAAGAAAATAAATTTTCAGGTATCTGTCCTACTATTGTAACCTGTTTATAATATAGAAATATCATAGAAATAGTTAAGAAAACAAATTCTGGTAATCAGTAATATGAAACAAAATAATTAAATATACATCACTCTCTCTTAGGACTCACAGCACTAATCCATTATTGATCATATTCTATTCAATATGCTAACATCTTCTTTTCTATCCATGGGCAAACCTACAGAATTCACCATTATGTGCTGGTGTTAACTAACTACCATTCTATCTAATGTAAAGCACAACATATTTTAAGTCAATTCTGCTAGTGCTTAAAGAAATACATGCATTTGGGTGCCTAGGTGGCTCAGCTGGTTGAGCATCCAACTACAGCGCAGGTCATGATCTCACAGTTCATGGGTTCAAGCGCCACATCAGACTCTGCTGACACAGCTCAAAGCCTGGAGCCTACTTCAGATTCTGTGTCTCCCTCTCCCTCTGCCCCTCCCCTGCTCACACTCTGTCTGTCTTTCTCAAAAATTAATACACATTAAAAAAATTTTTTTAAATACAAGTGAATTACATGGAGAGTTATTTCAGTGTACATAAAGAAGACAGAGGATAGCAGAAATATCAGAGAATTACACCACGACATAAAACAGCCAAGATATACCCTGAAGACTTTAGAGCTGTCTAGATATAAATACTAGGACAAACTGGCATCATCAGTTTCTTAGAATTCAAATCTTCTCAAGAAATGTAAAAGATGAGTAACACAAACATATTCATATTATTTCACTTTGAGCAGCCATTAATTTTATCTAAATAAATTACTAAAACATTATTAATTTTTTAAATTTTTTTTAATGTTTATTTTTGAGAGAGAGAGACAGAACGCCAGCGGGCGAAGAGCAGAGAGAGACACAGAATCCGAGGCAGGCTCCAAGCTCTGTGCTGTCGGCACAGAGCCTGACATGGGGCTTGAACCCACGAACTTTGAAATCATGACCTGAGCTGAACTTGGATGCTTAACCCACTGAACCACCCAGGTACCCCAAATTTCTTTAAAGATTTTATTATTAAATTAAAATTATTTTAATTATTTTAATTATTATTTAATTAAAATTAAATTATTAAAGATTTTATCATTTTTGGGGTGCCTAGGCGACTCGGTCAGTTAAGCATACAACTCTCAATCTCAGCTCAGGTCATGATCTCCCGGTTCATGGAATCGAGCCCCACATTGGGCTCTGCGCTGACAGCATGGAGCCTACTTGGGAGAGTCTCTCTCCCTCTTTCTCTGCCTCTTCCCCACTCTCTCATGTGCATGCATATGTGTACATACACTCTCTCTCAAAATAAACTCTAAAAAACAAAAAAACTAAAATTAAATCAAGATTTTATCTTTTTTAAGTAATCTCTACACCCAACATAGGGCTCAAACTTACAACCTTGAAATCAACAGTCATACACTCTACCTACTGAGCCAGCCAGGCACCACTAAACTAAAACAATTTAAGGAAAAGAAAAGTGGCACACAGAATTCCCAAAAATGGGATTTCTTACAGGCATCAAAGACATTACAGATTTGGTGCACCTGGGTGGCTAAGTCGGTTGAGTGTCTGACTCTAGATTTTGGCTCAGGTCATGATCCCAGGGTTGTGGGATTCTCTCTCTCTCCCCCTCTCTGTTCCTCTCCCCTGCTTGCACTCTCTCTCTAAAATTAAAAACAAACAAACAAACAAACAAAACTGGGGCACCTGAGTGGCTCAGTCATTTAAGTGTCCAACTTCAGCTAAGGTCATGGTCTTACGGTTCACGAGTTCGAGCCCCACATCAGGCTCTGTGCCGACAGCTCAGAGCCTGGAGCCTACTTCAGATTCTGTGTCTCCCTCTCTTTCTGCCCCTCCCTCTCTCACTCTCTCTCTCTCAAAAATAAATAGACATTAAAAAATCAAAAAATAATGAAATAAGACATTAAAGTTTTAAGGCATAGCTCTCTCCTTGTCCTCTTCTCTTGTCATTTTCTTTAAAGCCAAGAATAATTTTGAAGAGATGTGTCAGTTCTTTATTCTAACCAAAATTTTAAATTAGCAACAGCATATAATAGTTGGGAAGTTCAAAAAATATGCCAAAAGTTCCAAGGATCACTATTCTGGCTACAAATTCTACCCACTTGACTTACTTCACAATGGTATACATATGCAGTTTTCATCCCCAGTTTACACATTACAAACTGTAATTTGGCTTGTTACTGTTTCCTTAAAGTACATGATACTTGAAAAGAAACAGGAGAGAGTGAGAGAGGAAGGAAGGAAAAGGGATATAGAAAGAGGGAAGGAAAATCAAAGGTATAAATGCTTATGTGAAGAAAACATTAAAAAATAAGGAAGATCTCAACTCCAAATATTAAAAAATCTTGTTCATAAAAGTACACAACAGTAATGAAACTCTTTATAAAAAAAAAAAAAAAAAAGATAGGCTATGTGGGAAAACTCCTAATTCACATTATCAGAACCAAGGTCAGTAAGAATTCATAAAAATCTGTATGATAAACTACCTTTCAAAAGATGCTATTTCAAAATCTAATAGCAAATTAAAAGAAGCCACCCAATGTGCATCAATAAATAGTGACCATATAATTAATCATCAGAACCTGGATATATGTAAGAGTGAAAAGGCGAGCTACTAATAATTACACGAGAAGCAGATATAAACCAGGACTCTTCTAAGAAAATGGGTGTACTATCACCTTTTCAAGTGGAGATCAGTACTATACATCAAATAAATTATAATGGTGCATCCATACAATAGGGAACTTTGCAGACATAAAAACACAAGAGTACTGTCTCTATATTCCAATAAGAAAAGAGTTCCAAGATAAACTGTTAACAGATTAAAAAAAAGCAGGGGGTGCCCAGGTGGCTCAGTCAGTTAAGTGTCTGACTTCGGCTTAAGTCATGATCTCATGGTCCATGGGTTTGAGCCCCATGTAGGGCTCTGTGCTGAAGGCTCAGAGTCTGGAGCCTGCTTCGGATTCTGAGTCTCCCTCTCTCTCCTTCCCCACTCTCACACTCTCACACTCCCTTTCCCTCCCTCCCTCTCCCTCCCTCCCTCCCTCTCTCTCTCTCTCCCCCCCTCTCAAAAATAAACATTGAAAAAAAAAAACTTTAAATAAAAACAACAACCACAAAATGATGGTGCAGAACTGTGTGTGGTATGCTACCTTCCTCTTAAAAAACTGTGAAGAGGGACATCTGGGTGGCTCAGTCTATTAAGCTTCGGACTTCAGCTCAGATCATCATCTCACAGTCTGGGAGTTCAAGTCCTGTGTCACGCTCTGTGCTGACAGCTCAGGGCCTAGAACCTACTTTGGATTCTGTGCCTCCCTCTATCTCTGCCCTTCTCCAGACTGCATTCTGTCTCTCTCAAAAATAAGTAAACATTAAAAAAACAAAAACAAAAAACTGTGAGGCAATATTTGCTTACATTTGCATAAAGAAACTCTGGAAAAACACATAAAAAACCAACGTGAGTGAGGGGGGAGTGGGTATGAGTAAAAGCCAAGAAATTTTACTAAATATTTTTTTTTAACCAGGTGAATTACTCATTAAAAAAGTAGCAGCCCGGGGCGCCTGGGTGGCGCAGTCGGTTAAGCGTCCGACTTCAGCCAGGTCACGATCTCGCGATCCCTGAGTTCGAGCCCCGCGTCGGGCTCTGGGCTGATGGCTCGAAGCCTGGAGCCTGTTTCCGATTCTGTGTCACCCTCTCTCTCTGCCCCTCCCCCGTTCATGCTCTGTCTCTCTCTGTCCCAAAAATAAATAAAAAACGTTGAAAAAAATAAATAAATAAATAAAAATAAAAAAGTAGCAGCCCCACCCCATGACCACAATATAAGTAACTTCATAGGTTTTAACCTAATAAAAGTTTGACAAATCATTTCACTTACGAACAGAATAAAAACCTCCACATAGACCTAAATCACAAATTCTAAGCGTGAAAAGTCTGGATTAATATGGTTTTACAATAAATTAGTCACTCTGCATCAATATTCTCATTTCAGGAAGGAGACAGTAAATAGGTCCTGTACAATCTCAACCAACAACAAAATATAATGTAGTTGGAAAAATGGATGTTAATTTTCCAGAGTCACAAGAGTTAAAAAACTACCTGCAACCTCAACTTTTACTCTTGATGCTTCCCATTAATGACAATGATTGCACTGTTCTATTGATGCTACTTCCATTAAGAAAAACTTTCTATTTTTGAAAGTAT
Source organism: Panthera pardus (assembly GCF_024362965.1). Classification (NCBI taxonomy): domain Eukaryota; kingdom Metazoa; phylum Chordata; class Mammalia; order Carnivora; family Felidae; genus Panthera; species Panthera pardus. The sequence goes on along the minus strand of NW_026526765.1, from coordinate 124,430,989 downwards.
GTGTGAACTTTGTATTGAATCTCTCCCTCTACCTTCTATTTCTCACCTTTTGTCTGCATTCCTCTATGCTAAGTTTCTTTGCAAAAGCAAAAAACCACCCTATTCTTACAAAATAAACAATGCTTAAGTTAGAATAAAAACATACAAACCTCAAAAATACCTAATATATAGTCACAGTCTGGTTTCAATGCCTTTTCCATATTACTCAAATTGAAAACAAGAACTTAAGAAAAATAATCACATTCATATATTACATGGATGTGTTACCTATGATTACATATAATAACCAAGACAACTGCTTTGTTTAGTACTTAAAAATTCCACCTGAGTTTGTGCCAAGCCCTAAAGAGTATATTCTTTAAAAATTCTTCAAGTATCTAAAATATTCTCACCTGTTCAGTAATTGAACTCAGATCATTAGATGAGAAATCTTCCTCTTCATTCTCAAAAAACTCATAGTAATTTTCCAGAAGTCCAGCCATTATCCTGCTCACTATTTCTTGCTCTTTCAGATCTTCCACATCTGTGTAAATGCTAAGAATAAAAGTCCAAATTGAACTGAGAGTCCTTAAATCAAATACAGGTAAAATTAGAAGACAACCAATGAGTCACTTTATAAACCTGAGCAATTTATGTCATCATTCTGTGCCTCAGTTTTCCCATCTGTAAAGCCTACCTAATTTGTACCCTCTTCACAGAAATGCTGGGAGGATTAATCAGATCTACTATAAAAAATAATGGTTCACCCAGCAACCTATGATCCTTGGGGGATAGTATAATGACTCTATTTCACAAATTCAGTATTTTTTGATTACACAAAAATTGGGGGAAAAACTTACTGGAAGACATCTGGACCAAAGACAGCAGCCAGAGAGTTTGCAGACCAAATTTCTTCATGATGTGATGCTACATTGGCTAAAAATCTACACAGAAACTTTAACAAACTGTAATTAACAGGTGGAAGCTGTTGTAAAAGGAACCTCAACTTTCTTCCAAATTCATCTTCATTATTATAATCTATAAAACATAATGACAGGTTTTTTTAATGAAGTAAAAACAAAGCTCAGATATTTTGCCAGGTTCACATTACTCCACCCACATCACCTTTTTTACTATAACAATTCAAAACCTCTTCACTTCCTCTACCAGGAGCCAAATGCCTTAGGGCTTTGCATTTCACTTATTAAGGGGAAGAGAAGAGTTAGAGAGAAGGAACTCAACCCTTCAATTGCTGAAGGATGTTTTCCTCATCTATTACTCATCAGCACAAATTCTCTAATTTATTTTTTTTCAATTCTCATCATACTGTTTTTTGCATGACAGTACCTGTGTTTCCAAATCAGTGCCAACTCTAAGAAGTCAAAATGCACTGGCTAATGCTAGTCAACACCAACTATGAATGAACAAAGATTTAACCAACAAATAGAATCAGTGACACTTTTCCACTTGGATGAATGGGCAAAGAGGAAGGAACAGGGTGTAAGTAACTTTCTTCCTCCCCTAACATCCTGAAAAGAACAATTAACTTCAGCAATATCAGTAGGACTAAATAAAGAAGAATTCCACTTCTCAACTGTTTTTCTCTAAATTGATGTTGCTTTCTGTTTATGAAGTTAATTTTCGAGTGACAGAAGCTAGGCCCTGTGTTAATCATGTCACTGAATTTTCACTAATAGAAACTTAGGCCTATAGCATCCCGTGATTGGTGAGGGTCTCACTTAGGAGAGAGAATTTCTCACATATACCCTCTAAATGAAGTAATTTAATGCTTCAATAGTGAAAATTAACCCAATTATGTTTCACTACATATTTTTCTTCAGATTTTTAAAATTAATTTACAGAAAAATTATAGGTAAAAAGGTTATGGTCAAGATATTGGCCAACTCTGCAAAAAACACTTAAGCCTAAGCTTATCAGGAAAGGTTATAGTCACATAAGTTTTACTTAAAATTTAAAATACAACCAATACCAATTCTTCTATATTGATAATATTACCAACTGTCCATTCAAGTACAATACTTTGATTTCTTAACTGAATGAAAGAGTCCCTAGAATGTTTTTTTAAACCACCATGGCTACAGTTGGTGGAAATGTTAACAACCTAAGCATTTAGCAGCAAAGGGTTATTTTTAAAAATCATGGTCATCAACTCAAAAAATATATGCAAACAATTAATATTATCAATATACTGACTGCAACAATAACACTAACAAATTCTACATAACACCCTCCCTAGCTTTGCGGCACTTATCACCTGACACACGCATATATTTAGTTTATTTATCATCTATTTTTCCTCTGTCTCTGCTAAGTCCTTTATAAGTTTAGCTCTGTGATGGCAGTTTTGTTCACTGATGCACTCCCAGAGTCTGGAAGACTGCCTAGCATATAGCAGGTATTAAACAAATATTAGTTGGATAAGCTAAATGAATACACAATAATGGGGCAAAAAGCTGAACTGATAAAACATTGGCTTTGATGGAGTGGTAATGCTGTTTTTTACTTGAAATACTGTCCATGTTGCTCTACTTTTGATTGTACACATTTCCACTATACAAAAATATTTATAACTGCCAGGCTGCTTCTTCTATTTTTTTAAATGATTATTTATCTATCTTGAGAGAGAGGGGGGCAACTGCCAGAGGGAGAGAAAGTGAGAGGGAGAGAGAATTCCAAGCAGGCTCCTCCTTGTTAGTGCAGAGCCCCACTTGGGGCTCAAACTCACAAACCGAACTGTGAGATCATGACCTGAGCCGAAGTCGGATGCTTAACCGACTGAGCCACCCAAGTGCCCCCAGGCTGCTTCTTCTAAAGTCTTCAAATAAGGCAGAGAAGCATTTCAAAATATATACAGCTATAAAATACACACCTGCTTGAATTTCTTTCCTCTTGAACCTACTTCGGAATTAAATTATATACAGAAAAAATAGATATATCAAAGAAGTTTATCCTAACTAGCAATTCTTTCAAGCACCTAAGCATTTCTTGAAAATGTTACAACAAATTTACAAAACTAAAAGCCTTGTTTTCTAACAAAACGTAACATATAAGTAGCTGGACAAATCATGGTCTAAAACAATGACTGTCAACATTTGACAATGAATGGAATGGTAGTCATGACCTGGGGGAAAGGGATGACAGTGGGTAGAGGCGAGGGATCTTGTTAAACATCCTAAAATTCACAAGACGGTCCCTTATAATAAAGAATTATCCAGCCTAAAATATCAACAGTACCAAGGTTTTGAAACTCTGGTCTAAACAAAAAGTCTAACCACACCAGAAATGCCACACTGCAGTGTCTTTCTTGCTACCACAGAAAACGAAAATGGCTTTTTTAAAAACACAAATGTAACTGCAACAATGCTCCTTCCATGTTCCTAAAAGCAACAATCTCCTCAGGGCACCTGGGTGGCTCAGTTGGTTAGGCATCCGACTGCAGCTCAGGTCATATCTCACGGATAGTGGATTCAATCCCCTCACCTCGAGCTCTCCGCTGTCAGCACAGAGCCTGCTTCTGATCCTCTGTCCCCTTCTCTCTCTTCCCCTCCCCCACTCTTGCACACACACATGCTCTCTCTCAAAAATAAATAAACATTAAAAAAAAAGTAATAATTTTCTCAGGTATTTTGAATGTCAATTAAAATACCAACACAATACTCTTCTACAAGAAGTGGAGAAAGCAATCTTTATCCAGTGACCTACTAGACATCTTTCTCAAAAAATTACTAAAGGAGAATAAACAAAATTAAACAGATTATATTACAAAACAAACAGAAACAGCACCTCAAGTTAAGTACTGCCACACCTTTTCTGCATAGCTCTTAAGAAAAGGGGTGTATATGTGGGTATGTGTATGCATAAATACACATGCTAATGGTTACATAAGTGGAGAATGGAGCATGATGGATTTCTCATTTTAGAACAATTAAAAACATATGGGCCACAGCAAATTTGTATACTTTAAATTCATTCACAAGCAAATGTCAATGCAGTAATTAGTAAGATGCATACTGTAAACCTGCGAATAACATAGTGCACAATGCTGTCATCATTTTAAATGACTCAATCAAAATGATAATCCTAGTGATAAAATAGCTTCTGACAGTCTCAGTGAAAGTCAATGACTTTATTACCATTAAATCTTATTCCAGTTACTCATTTATAAATTTTCATTCTAAGAGTGAAAGATTATCTGATAGCTGGAACTTAAGGTTCCATCTTTAAGAGATGTGTCTGCGAGGTGCCTGCATGGCTCAGTCGGTTAAGCCTCCAACTCTTGGTTTCAGCTCAGCTCATGATTTCACAGTTCATGGGTTGAAGGCCCACATCAAGTTCTAGGCTAGCAGTGTGGAGCCTGCTTGGGATTCTCTCTCTTCCCCTCTCTCTGCCCCTCCCCTACTCATGCTCTCTCTCTCTCTCTCAAAATAAATAAACTTATTAAAAAATAAAGACTTGTCTGCAATTCAACTAATACACTGAACAGAGAACCCTGTTACTTTAAAAACAAAAAAAATGGCTCTAGAGTCATAAAAAGGACTCAAAACAAAACTCTTTTAACACATCAGTTTCATTACGTATTTAATGGATGCAAAATGCCGATTAGGTGACTCAATATAAATATGTGAAAATATTCCTACAAAAAAAAAAAATCAAAGAAATGGATTCAGAAATTCAAAACAAAACAGTAGTACTTGGGCGGGGGGAATAAAGTTACCCTTTGAAAAAATGGGACATTAAGGACAATGTATTTTGAAATCTGTTTTTTGATCCAGGTGGCACATTAAAATAACAGAATTAAAGTAGTGACCTTCAGACATAAATCAGAGGTACTCACTAGTTTAGGCTCAAAGGTGTTTAAACAATTTTTTAAAGATGGATAAAAACACTCAAAAGAAAATCTTCCTTCTCTGACTACATATGGCTTAAGAATACAAACACATTATAAAATATCCAGCTATGACAGCGATAGGCATTAAACAGTTATGTCTTAACACCAATGAATTTCTCTAGAAGACCCAATTCAAAAAATTAAAGAGATTCCACAATACAAAGAAAAGCCAAAACATAAGTTTAAATTTCAAGAAATGTATAATATTATACACCAACTTTATAAACTTTCCCATATAATGAAACACGTCACTCCATTATGTACACTGAATACCATTTGGCTCTAGGAACAGAATTATTTCCTCACTGCTTGGTTCTTCTTACCTTTCTGCCTACCTCTATGTCTATTTTTCCTTCTTATTCCATTCCAGCTAAGCCCTACTATTAGTCACCACAAAAACCTAACCCAACAAATATAAATCAACGCTTTTTTATTTGGCTTGGAATCCTGATATTCAATTTGGTATTTTATTTCCTCCAGGCAGAAGTCCAAGAACAAGCTTTAAGTATATTCCAAACCTGGAATCAAAGTTGTCTTCTGGTTTTTGCTAGCAAGTTCTATCAAACCAGGGACAAACATCCAATATTAACATCACCACTAAGGAATGGCACTATTAGTGGATGTTATGCCACACAATATCACTTCATATATATTTTTCTTCTTTCCCAACCCTCTTATTCCTTGTTCTTTTCTCCTGCCCTTCCTCCTCCTCCTTCTCACCCTGTATCTTAAGCTTCCTAAGACTAATCATAAAAAGTAAATAGTACTACACGTAATCTAAAAAGTTGCCATTCCCTTGACTAGACCATATAGATCCAAAGAATGTATGTTCCCAAATGGGAACATAAGAAATTAATCTCAGAACTACTATAATTACTGTCTACATGTCAAGATTTCTATAAAGTAAAAATATCCTGAAATTAATGGCAAATGATTGATTGGTAAGAATCAAATTATACTACCTTGAGAAAGCTGCATCAAGTGAATATGCAAACTGCCAGGAATAACAGGTTCAGGAAGTTCTTGAAGGAAAAATCTAAGAAGACTAATAGCTGAGGGAACATCTGCTTCCTTAACCAAATCCACCTCTTCTCCGCTGTCGTATCTCTGTCGAAGCCACTCCACTGTCTCAGCATTTCCATTGACTTGAAAAAGTCCTTGCTGCTCCAGACCTCCTACATTAGTTCAAGGCAAAAATTAAATAAGATTCAACTTCAAGTACTTGGCCATATATATTCATTTTCCAATCAATTTAAAATATTCATACTTCTCAAAGCCCTTCTTGGCTCTCCGGTTGGGCTGAACACCTTCAAATAACACATCTAGAAACATACTATCTCTGTCCTAAGGGATAATCTATTTTATCCACCCCCGGCCCATTAAAAATATTACTATCACCACCCCACTAAAAAATGCTCTATGCTGGGCATTTCTAAGTGTATGGCTTTAAATAAGAAATTAACATTTTTCCTTACTAAATTTTGGACTTTTCATACTGGAAAAGGAAGGAAGGAAGGAAGGAAAGAGAAAGAAATCAATCCATCCAAGGTCAAAAGGTGTAAGTTGAGTTTATTAAAACAAAGGCTAGCCCTAAAGGTAAGGAAATGTATACCATGTTCCTCGATATAGTCCACAACGTGGCGGACTATGAACGGAACCTCATTGTCTGGATGTCCTCCCTGCTGCAGCTCATCAAGTGGAATTCCAAATATTTTGTTAGCAAGAACAGAGTTGCAGTTACTCAAGGAAGGGGAGGAGCTCTTCCTCATATCTTTTTTGCAGCCAGAAATCAAAGCTGTCTTTTCTGCCAAATGAAAGATTAAAAATAAATAAATAAATAAATAAATAAATAAATAATAAAAAAGACTAACAATCAACAGGTGACAATATGACTAAAATAATTACAGAAAAATGCTTTATACCAGAATGTGTTTTCATCATTACATATGTTCCAGCTTTCAGGCCCACAGAACATTCTACAAATAAAGTGCAATATAATCATCCCAACATTTTCTCCATTAAATATAGTTAGTTTTGAATACTGCCTTTAGTGTTCGTGTATTTATCAAATAATGGCAAATTTGTCATTAAACTTAGCAAAGGACATTAATGTTCCAAAGACAAATTAAGGAGCAAACATGGCTCCAACAGGGCCTTTACTGAGCAGGCTTATTGACACAGGTGAAAAACCAAACCCAATCATTTCTGGACTGTGCTACATGAACCCCGTCTAACCCGTTAATTTGTTAGCATCCAAAACAGGAGAGAATGACTTTTTATAAATTGATGGTTTAAAAATAACTTTTTATAAATGATAGGCTAGTAAGAACAAGATTAACCAGTTTTTATTTCTACATGACAGAGCAGCAATAATGTTTTTTTTATAAATGAAGAAAAATTTTCAGTTCTAGACATCAACTTTCAAACGAGAATGTTCTTTCATCAAACTTGCTGTTTCATTAATTATTTCAAAGAAAAATTTCCACAGCCAGTCTAGTTCAGAAGAAATAAGTTATTTGTCTTAACTTTGCAGTAACTGTGATCAGTAAAGCAGTGAGAGAAAACAATGTTTCTAATAGATGAAGCATCAGAGAACAAGTAATCCCAAGAAAAATTGTTTTCTAAACTAAAACATTCATTACTTTATGTGGGCAGTAAGTATTTTCAAAAGAAAGAAAAACTTTTTTCAAAAGTTGATAATGAACAAAATGACACCAACTGTGGTTTTTTTTCATAACCCCAAAGAAACAATTCCTTTCTCACACAAGAGAGCAAAAAAATAAATAAAACTACTCAATATTCTAAAGTCTGCAAAAACAACTTCTATACACATTACATAATAGCTGTACCCAGTAGATCAAGAGAGTATCACAATGTGACTGGGACACAATCCATTCAACTTACAGAAACAATAGAGGTTAACTTAGGCGCCACAAAATGCCATAAATGTATACAACTTTAGACAAAGAAGATCCATTCTTCAACATATCTGGTGCCAGCTAATAACTACCAAACCTCAAGTTAATAACCAAATAGCAGCAACAGGAGATAAACCCCCAAATTTCTTTGTATTTATACAGCATGGGAATACCATTTTGAAAACTTACCTTTGAGTACTTAAACACCTAAGTTTAAAAAATGGCTTCTGTACCAGCTACCCTCACTGAGCAAGCATTCTTTTGTCATTTATGGCTGTTTGAGATTATGGCAGAAGATCAGCCTGTAGTTCCTCATTGAAGAAACGCAGAACTCGATCAGTACTTCAGCAGTTAATCTAGAAGAAAAAAAAAAATTCTTTTTATTTCCCAAACCAACTTTAACTGTGAGAAGTGACTAGAATAAACACTGAAGTCCTTTTAGGAGGATTCCTACACTTAAAACCATTCTTCTGCCTGAAAATTTGCCTGTGACCTAGTTAGAGGCAAAAATCTTGCACAAGGTTTCAAATTATGATGGCTAACCTGGACAAGAATCTTTTTGCTGAAAACAAAAGAAAACTGCAAAGGAGAATCTTTAACAGTACAGATCTTCAGAGATTACACCATTCAAATAATCCATTTTCCTCAATGGATCTTGCATTTGAGCACATATACACACACCCCACCCACGTCCATTGTGTCCCCTTATACTCAGAATAAAACACAGAAGCATTTTTAGCTCAAAGAACTGAAGACAAGATTCTAAGCTCAGAACAGCACTCATGTACTTTATTCTTTTTTTTTTTTTTTTTTTTTGTACACAGCAAATATTTTGTTAGCAAGAATGTAGTTGTCTGACCTTTCTGGTTTGGAAAGATAACAGCATATGTTGGAAAAGAGCAGTTAACAGAACCAGAAAGGCTGACATTCAAAATATTAACTCCACCATGACCCTGAAAAACTTCCATGTCTCCATGTCTCTAATCTTAGATTTCCTTATGTACAAGTAATACCTACATAGCTGTTAAGTTTAACTGAGATAATACATGCAGGTAGCAGAGAGATAACCAGTTTTCTCTCTTCTTCACATTAAATGTTAAAAAAACCAGCAAACAGGCTGGAGAGAGGAAATCTGTTTGGCAATGCATTTAATATTTGGTCTCATTTATCAATTGTTTCATCACCCTCTGGGAATTCTAACAATCTATTTAAAAATTAGTAAGTTCAGCAGCAAACTACACTGCAGCACTCAGCTCAAAAGAGTCCAAGTCAGGGCCACCTGGCTGGCTCAGTCCGTGGAGCATGCAACTCTTAATTACTTTCAGGGTCGTGAGTTTGATCCCCACATTGGGTGGGCAAAGACCCTACTTAATAAATAAATAAAATTTTAAAAAAAGAGAGAGAGCACTCAGGTCAGCAGAACAGTATTATCATTCACTGTGATTTTCAAAAATGTCTTATTAGTAACATATACCTCCAAGAGGAACATTAAAAATGGAGGGGAAGGAAAACCACATTCCCACAACAAATCTTTAGTACATGATTACTTCCCAAACATCCTGCAAAGCCTGCTAAAACATGTAGCGTATTCATCTGAAAAACAACTTCAAAGTTAAGTTATAGAAGACCTTTTAGAGAGGTTAACTTCAGGGATAAAATGTTTAATAAACTCACATTAAAAGTCAGGTTTCAGGTTAATACCTTCAAGTCATAAAGAAAAACAGGATTTGCCTGAGGTACAATAAAACACTCATTAGAAGAGTCTTGTCAGAAGCAAGTTCTATGTTATCACTAAGATGGGTACTCAGTGTTTCTGTGTCTTCTTAATGAAACCAGGAACCAACACACTGCAAAAGCATTTAGAGTGGAGAGTAGCCCAAAATAACATTTCTGCAAACTGTGAAGTAGTTTTTGACATTATTTAATCCTGTTCTCCACCACTTCTCAGAGTTTAAATCATGTGAATATTCCCTTCCTATCTGTAGTGGGTTCAACAGCGTTCCCCAAAAATCTCATGTCTACCCAGAACCTCAGAATGTGAACTTATTTGGAAATAGGGTCTTCGTGTATGTAATTAGTTGAGGATCTCAAAATGAAATTACCCTGGATTTAGGGTGAGTCCTAAATCCAATGATTGGTGTCTTTATAAGCAGAAGACAGGACAGATAGACACACAGTGAGGGGAAGAAGGCTGTGTGAAGAAACAGGAAGAAATTGGGAGTTCTGCTGTCACAAGACAAGAAACACCAGGAGTCATCAAAAGCTAGAAGAGACAATGGATGATTCCTCCCTAGAACCTTCAGAGGGCCTGCCTACACCCTCATTTTAGCCTTTTGGCCTCCAGATCTGGGAGAAAAAAAAATTTTGTTGTTTTAGAGTTATCCTGTTTATAGTAATTTGTCACAGAACCTCCAGAAAATTGATGCGATATCTAAACTACAAATTCCAGGGGAGCCTGGGTGGCTCAGTCAGTTGTGGGTCTGACTTTGGCTCAGGTCATGGTCTCGCAGTTCAAGAGTTCGAGCCCCACATGTTGGGCTCTGTGCTGATAGCTTGGAGCCTGGAGCCTGCTTCAGATTCTGTGTCTCCCTCTCACTCTGCCCCTCCCCAGCCTGCACCCTGCACTCAGTCTCTTACTCTCTCTAAAATAAATAAACATTAAATTTTTAAATTTAAACTACAAATTCCAATTCTCAAAGAAAATAGCATCAGACACCATAGAAAAATGTCCCAAAGAGATCTGATGAAATGTCTTAGCAGACAGAATCCATAAAATACAAAAGCATTTAATCAATAAAAGGCTTGACACAAGGGAATACAATGTGTAGACTTTCAAAATAACCAAAGATTTCCAGAAGTATAATTTTATTATAAATCAAATCAGCAAAAACATTTTAAGAATCTTTTTCGTTTTATGATTTTTTTTTTTAAGTACAATATACTCCTGAATGTGGGACTGGAACTCAATCAAGAGTCACATGCTCTATGGACTTAGCCAGCCAGCATACCTAAAACAGCAAAATCATTTTAAATACAAATGACAGTTGCCTAGAATAGTGATACTGACAACAAATTAAGAAATCATTTTGAATTCTGTATCATGAGACACAGTTATAAAAATAACACAATACCAATTTTCAATAAAAGTGGGTGATAGGTACATTCAGGAACATGTACCTTCATAGAGCAGCTATCAACTTGAGTTCTGCTACTCAAGCTATTTCTGCATTCCATTCAGGTCCATTTACATATACATATACATAATAGGAACAGACAGCAAAGAATCTCTTAAGTTTTAAATACCTAATAAAATTAGTAAGGAGGGGCTTTTTAAAAAGAACACCAGAGGGGCGCCTGGGTGGCTTGGTCGGTTAAGCGTCCAACTTCGGCTCAGGTCATGATCTCACGGTCCGTGAGTTCGAGCCCCGCATCGGGCTCTGTGCTGACAGCTCAGATCCTGGAGCCTGTTTTGGATTCTGTGTCTCCCTCTCTCTCTGCTCCTCCCCTGTTCATGCTCTGTCTCTCTGTCTCAAAAATAAATAAGCGTTTAAAAAAAAAAAATTAAAAAAGAACACCAGAGCTCCTGAGTGGCTCAGTCACTTAAGCGTCCAATTTCGGCTCAGGTCATGATCTCACAGTTTGTCGGTTCAAGCCCCACATCAAGCTCTGCTGACAGCCCAGAGCCTGAAGCCTGCTTCAGATTCTGTGTCTCCCTCTCTCTCTGCCGCTCCCCCACTCACACTCTGTCTCTGTCTCTCTCTCTCTCAAAAATAAATAAACATTAAAAAATAAAATAAAATAAAAAAGGTAGGATACCAACATCAACACTACAGATATTGCAACAACGTGGATGGAACTACAATGTATTCTGCTAAGTGAAATAAGTCAGTCAGAGAAAAATAAATAAATGATTTCACCCATATGTGGAATTTAAGAAACAAAACAGATGATGGGGTGTGCCTGGGTGGCTCAGTTGGTTAAGAGTCCAACTTGGGATCAGGTTCTGATCTCGTAGTTCCCAAGTTTGGGACCCTCATCAGGCTCTGTTCTGTGCTGACAGCTCAGAGCCTGGAGCCTACTTCAGATTCTGTGTCTCCCTCTCTCTCTGCCCCTGCCCCACTTGTACTGTCTGTCTCTCTCTCTCTCTCAAAAATAATAAACATTAAAAAAAATTTAAAAAAAGGAAACAAAACAGATGAACATAGGGGAAGGGAAGGAAAAATAAGATAAAAACAGAAGGAGGCAAACTTTAAGAGACTCTAAAATACAGAGAACAAACTGAGGGTTGCTGGAGGGGTGTTGGGTGGGGGGATAGGCTAAATGGGTCATGGGCATTAAGAATGGCACTTACTGGAATGAGCAGTGGGTGTTATATGTAAGTGATGAATCACTACATTCTACTCCTGAAAAAAAAATACTATGGACAAATAACAACAGAGAGTATTAACTGAGCTCTTATAATAACTCAGGAACTATTTTAAGGGCTTTAAATGTATTAATTCATTTATCCTTACAACAATCCTATGGATGCAGATACTTTCATTATATCCATTTCAGTGATGAGAAAACCAAAAAACACTGAGAACTTTCTGGGGTAATGTAAATGTTCTAAGTCATGACTGTGGTAGTGGTAGTTACATGCTTAATACACATGTCAAACTTACTGAACTGGACATTTAAATTGAGTGAATGCTATTGTATATAAAATGTTATCACATAAAATTATACTTCAATGAAAACAAAAAAATTAAAAAAGAAACCATACAAAGACATAACAGCACTTTAATAAGTTAACTAATACCAAACTATTTTCATTATAGAGTGTGACATTTTTAAAATATACTTCTCCATACAAAAAAAAAGAAAAAGAAAATATCTCTTTTAGCCACATTTCAAGAACCTACCCTACTTAGCCCCAGATATGCTATCCAGCACATTCAGAAATTACTAATTTTTCTGTATAGCATAAAAAAAATTAAAGCTCGACTGAAGATTAAGTCTTGTCAAAGCAAACAATTTAAAAAAACACTGTAATACTAATAATAAAGTTTTATCATTTTGCAAATAAGCAACCTGTGGTTAAAAGTGGCATCCGCCAAGATAAACTGTCATTTTCATGTGGAAAAACTTCTACCTTCAAAATGAATAGAAAGGAAAAAAAATGAATAGAAAGGAACTAAAAACCCCACTTTTGCCCCAAATGGTTTTGACAAAACAGGATACAATTCACACAGAAAAATTTGAAAGAGCTACCTCAATAATTGCTAATGCCAAAAAGAAAAAAAAATCCCTATCACTAGTTTACAAAGAGAAAAAAGCCAACAGGGAACTGGACCTCAATAAAGATAGTAAACTTGGGGAACAGAGATTTGAGTCTGTAGACAATTACAGAGTCTAAGTCAATGAACCAAATAAATGTACCCCTGCTCCATACATTCAGCTTTTCACATTAGCAAGCTCTAAACAGTTCACGAAGCAAAGGAAAAGGCACCTCTTTCATTCAAACTGAACAAAGATGGTACTATGAAGGTTCCCAATATGCTAAATCAGTGGTTCCTTCCTGGTCTGAAAACTAGCAAGGTATTAATATGCCTAAAATCCTTAACAGTACACCGAACAAACAGGCTGAAAAGCCTCATGTCTCAAAAGCACATAAAGCTATCAGTCATATGTTCATAGATGCTATTTTGATCAGGAAAAACATCAAGTCAATTAAATCTATTACTAAATTCACTGACCATGCCGTAAGTAATTTATTATAGTATAAAACAGAATTCAAGTGCTCACTTCGGCAGCACATATACTAAAATTGGAATGATACAGAGAAGATTATTAGCATGGCCCCTGTGTAAGGATGACACGTAAATTCGTGAAGCGTTCCATATTTTTTTTCCAAAGTGGTTTTGCCAATTTGTAGTCTCACCATCTGCATGTAAGTGTTCCTCTGGTTTTACATCCTTGTCAGTACCTGGTGGTATTGGTTTCATGGAACATTTTAGTGACCATGTAGCAATTGATCTTATGTATGAACAGTGGTTTATGTAACCCAATCACTATTATATATAGGTTATCATCTTTTACTATTTTAAATTAAACAACACTATGATGAACATAATTCTAGCCAAATCTTTGTACTTATCCTTATTTCCTCAAACCAAATTCCTGGAAATAAAATTGTTATATCAAAGATTAAAAAGAAAAAAAATAAAAAATAAAATAAAATAAAACAGAATTCAAGACTAGAAATTTTTTTTTAATTAGAGAGCTATTATACTGGGTGCCTGGGTGGCTCAGTTGGTTAAGCATCTGACTCTGGATTTCGGCTCAGGTAATGATCTCACAGTTCATGAGTTCAAGTCCCACAAGGGCCCTGCACTGGTAGTAAGGAGCCTGCTTCCGATTCCCTCTCTCTCTCTCTCTCTCTGCCCCTTCTCAGTTTTCTCTCTCAAAATAAATAAATAAACAAAAAAAGAGAGAGAGAGAGAGAGCTGTAATACCCAAAAGTTTAGCAACTTCTTTACCCTAGAAAACAGAAAAAGGGGCGCCTGGGTGGCTCAGTCAGTTAAGCATCCAACTCTTGATTTCAGCTCGGGTCACGATCTTAGTTTTCTGCACCTAAGGCTCTGCACTAACAATGCACAGCCTACTTGGGATTCTCTTTCTCCCTCTCTCTCTGTTTCTCCCCCACCTTGTGCTGTCTCTCAAAATAAATAAATAAACTTAAAAAAAAAAAAAGAAGAAAAGAAGAGCATGAAGTACTTCTTGTGACAATTTTTATTCCTATGCCTGAGGACTTGCTCATCTGAGTGCACTTTAACATACTACTTGAGGGTACAATCCTCCTTGGTGATTCTACAAAACTACAATGAACAATGGAATCAAGTCATTTTGTAAGACTACAGTTGCCAAATTGTGATACTAGATATAGCACATGTATTTCAAAGACTAAGACCCACTAAATGTAAACTACTTTTCCTTGAAACAGCTCATTATTCCTCTCTCATTTAGGCAAAAACTGCTTTAGAGATAAGCTATTGGTAAATATCCTGGATCATTTTGAGAAACTCTCAAAAGGGTTTCATGGCCAAAGTCAATTATTTTATCACCTCCAACCATGATTTCAAGCTATTCAAATCAAAGTAATAAAGCAAGAGGGAGATGAAATCCCCTGTGACTAAGTCCCCTCACTTATTGCCCTCACTAATCTCCTCAAAACTAAAATCTAACCCAAATCCCCCACACGCTGCACAAAATTCCTCAATTGTCTACCTGAAATCCTGGCCTCCAAATTTTTTAAATGTTTACTTATTTTTGAGAGAAAGAGAGGGAGAGAGAGTATCCTAAGCAGGCTCCACACTGTCAACACAGAGCCCAATTCGGGGCTTGAACCGACAAAAAAGTGAGACTGTGACCTGAGCCAACATCAAGAGTCAGACGCTTAACCGAATGAACCATCCAGGTGCCCCTGGACTCCAAATTTTTTGATCAGGAAAAAAATTATGGATCCACTCCTCATTTTTATATTGTATGCATATTACTAGAGTAGTAAAAAATATACAAGTATGTTATATGCATAAACCTCATATAGAAAAATAACTTTTAAGATTAAAAAATATACAAAAACATAAATTTTACTACTACTGCCACACACACACACACACACACACACAACTTTAATAGGTCATCTTGCCCATCCAAAGTGCAAGGATCTCATAACTCAACCAAAAATCAAACCGATTAAAAAATGGGCAGAAGACCTGAATAGCCACTTTTCTAAAGAAGGCATATTGATGGCCAACAGACATGAAAAGATGTCAGGTAGCATCGCTCTAATCAGTGAAATGTAAATAAAAACCACAATGAGATATCATCTCACACTTGTCAAAATGGTAAGTTATCAAAAAGAAGTAACAAGTGTTGTCAAGTGTTTAGAGAAAAGGGAACCCTCTTGCACTGCTGGTAGGAAAGTAAAGTGGCACAATCAATATGGGAAACAGCACAGAGGTTCCTCAAAAAATTAAAAACAGAAATACCATACAATCCAGTAATCTCACTTATGAGAAAATGAAAACATTATTCCCAAAAAATGCATGTACTCCAATGCTTACTGCAGCACTATACACAGTACCAAGATATGGAAGCAACCTAACTGCACATTTATGAATGGATGGATAAAAATATGCGGTATATATAATGAAATATTACTCAGCCATGAAAAAGATGATATTGCCATTTGCAACAACACGGATGGACCTAGAAGATATTAAACTAAGTGATTTAAGTCAGAGAAAAAGACAAGTACCACACAATTCGCGGCACCTGGGTGGCTCAGTCAGTTGAGCGTCTGACTTCAGCTCAGGCCATGATCTCCCGTTTGTGAGTTCAGGCCCCGCCGCGTTGGGCTCTGTGCTGACAGCTCAGAACCTAGAGCCTGCTTCAGATTCTGTGTCTCCCTCTCTCTCTCTGCCCCTCCCCCATTCACACTCTGTCTTTCTTCCTCTCAAAAATAAACATTACAAAAAAAATTTTTTTTAAGTACCACACAATTTCACTTGCATGTGGAATTTAAAAACAAGCAAACAAACAAAAGCCAGAAACAGGCTCATAAATACATAGAATAAACTAGTAGTTGCCAGAGGGTAGTAAGGTGGGGAGATGAGCAAAATCGTTTAATGGAATTAAGAGGCACAAAATTCCAGTTATAAAGTCAGAGATGACAAGTACACAACAGGGAATACAATCAATAATAATGTAATAACTTTTTGGTGACAGAGGGTAACTATACTTACTGCTGCGAGCAGTTCATAATGTATATAAATGTCAAATCACTATATTGAACACCTGGAACTAATACAGGATTATATGTCAGCCATACTTACATTAAAAAAAAAAAAAAAAAAAAGCGCCAGTACCTCACTTCTGAGACCAAGTGACCTATAGCACTGTTTCTCTAACATCATCTCAGAGAGGGAGTGGCTTGCTCAATATACATAGCGCAAAGCCACAACCCCAATCCAGCATCCTTGAGAGCATGGTCTGGGCCTCTGTATGTTTAATAAACTCTTCCGGTGATTATAACGCATGGAAAGATTTAAGAACCTCTGGCATACAAGTTAAACCCTAAACTCCACTGCATAACCTACATACAAGTACTTCAACTACCAGTAAAATCTCCCTTCCTGCCACTCTTCCACCTCACTCTACTATCCAGCAATACTTAAATTTACTTGAAGTTCATAGTCCATACCTCTCAGGCTTTGCACATATCATTTTCTGTGCTTAGAGTCCTAACAATACCATAACCAACTACCACCTTGTTCACCAAACTTCTGTTCTTTGAGTCCAACTCCCATTTCCTCTCAAACCCTGCCTGATTTTCTGAAGCAGACAGTTCTCCTTTGCTCCTAGTGTACCCTTTTTAGCAACTGTCACATAGAATTTAAAAGTATATCTCTTCAATAGAGAGGATGAATGAAGGTAGGAAGCCTGTCATTTCATCTTTGTAACACTAAAGGCCTCACCCAAAGACTGACACAGAATGTAGTTTTTCAAATATATGTTGCATAAAGACATAAACAATACTGTCTATTCAAAATTAGCAAGAAGGAACATCTCCTTAAGTGATTAAAAACTAAGAAAACATCAAAAATGGCTGTCATATCTATTTTCCACAATAACAACAACCAAAGATAACCAAATCAAGAAGGGAAACCAACTATTACTTATGGAGTATCTAAAGCACTTTACAAGTTATTTCTCATACCTAGAATAATGCTATGAAGCAGACACTATTACCCTTTTACATATATAAAAGTTGAAAGCACTGTGAGCCTCAAGTCACTCAGCTACTAACTTCAAAATTTGTAAATCATAATGCTAAAATACGCTGCTGGATCTAACTGCACTTTCTAATGAAAGTTACTTAAGTCTTAACAAACCAGAACATTAAAATGAGCACTATTGGGGGTGCCTGGCTGGCTCAGTCAGTAGAGCATGTGACTCCTGATCTCGGGGTTGCAAGTTCGAGCCCCACACTGGGAGCAGAGATTACTTTAAAAATAAAATAAGATTAAAAAATAGGGGCACCTGGGTGGCTCAGTCAGTTAAGCGTCCAACTCTTGATTTCCACTCAGGTCATGATCTCACAGTTTGTCAGTTCAAGCCCAGGGTCAGGCTCTGCAGTGACAGCACAAAGGCTACTTGGGATTTTCTGTCTCCTTCTGTCCCTTCCCTGCTTGTGCATGAACACAGTCTCATAAATAATTTATTTTAAATAAAAATAAAACAAGCACTATTAAAAAGGCAAAAGACTACTTTCACATTTACTTGGAAAGCCACCACAATTCTGATTCAAAAAGCCAAGGAGACCACAAGGTACCTGGAGTTAGTCTCAAAGATTAGGTGAAAAAACTTCCCCAAAGGATAACCTCTTGAGCTATCTGTAAGTGAGAACTAGAGTTCTACATTGTTCAACATCAATGCATGAGAAACAGCAAAGTGTGGTACAGGGATGTCTAATCCTGCTTATGAAAGTATGAGGAAAGGTGGCACTTGAAATGCTTGTCTGATTAAAAGGTAAGCCTGTAATGTACTAGAAGATGGCTCCCAATGGGTTCCCTTTTCCTACATGCATTCCAGTTTCCCTGGTCCACTAATGTAGCATGATGTTCCACTAAATCAAAGTGCCTAACAGTTAAATTAACTCTTCACACTAAGTATCAGCACAAAGAGTGGCCCTTTTTTTAAAACAGCACTACAATTTAAAAGGTGATCGGGCGCCTGGGTGGCTCAGTTGGATAAGCGTCCAATGCTGGCTCAGGGCAAGATCTCACAGTTCACAAGTTTAAGCCCCAAGTCAGGTTCTGTGCTGACAGCTCAGAGCCAGGAGCCTGCTTCACATTGTGTCTCCCTCTCTCTCTGCCCCTCCCCCCCTCAAAAATACATATTAAAAAATAAAAGGTGACACAAAATATCTAAGAAAGCATACACGCATAACAGCAACCACATATTCTAGCCAGTTAAATATGTGCACATAATCTCAATTTTGATAACTTTTGACTCAAGACTCCTCCCTTCTAGTAACCTTTAACCTCTTTTCTACTGAAAACATGCACACGTAGCACCTACCAAACTAATGAGCAGGGTTTAAAGAAGACTAGCTTATCGTTTCTTATTGCACATTAACACAAAACTATAACGCTTCATTTTTTTTCATGTATGGGGTATAATAGGCAATTCCACAACGTGTTTTAACAAAATGGGTCCCTTGAAATCAGAACATTTCTTTTTTTGCACAAACTTGTGTAAAAACTGCTCTGGGGGGGGGGGGAATAAAACTACCACATGAACAAAAAAAAACACTTAATAAACTTATTTTTTATGTGTCTTCCTCACTAGATTGTAAAATTTGAGAGCAAAAGATATGACTTCACCTTTGTTGTCCCAGTTGTAAACACCGAACAAAAGCAGAACTCCAATATCTGAACTGATGCTATCATTTCTGGTGTACTTTCCAGTTCACTATCCAAATGAATCCTCAAATTCAAAATCTTGAGAAAAGCAGACAGATCATCATTCCCTCTCTCAGAAGAAACAAACAAAAAATCTCAGAAAGCTGAAGAAACTGGTTCAAAGTCACTGAACTAATGACTAGAAACCTAAGACTGCTTTTTTGTGTGTGTTTATTTTTGAGAGAGCACAAGCAAGGGAGGGGCAGAGAGAGAAGAGAGAGGGAGAGACAGACACACACACAGAATCCAAAGCAGGCTCCAGGCTCTGAGTTGTCAGCACAGAGCCTGACATCAGGCTCAAACCCACGAGCTGTGACATCATGACCTGAGCCCAAGTCCGACACTTAATAAACGACTGAGTTAACCCAGGTGCCCCTTAAGACTGCTACCTTTTAAGTGGATGCTTTCAGGAAACAATGACCACAATCATCACTGAAAATTTTGTTTAAACTTTCACCGAAATGTATGAAGACATACAGAAAGTAATTTACAAAAAACTTGAGTACTTTGTACCTGCTTTTCATATAAAAATTCTCTCATCTTATCTGATTCGAAATTTGAGTTTCTTGCGGCGTCCCTAGTGGCTTTGTCAGTTGAGTGTCTGACTCTTGATTACAGCTCACATCATGATCCCAGAGTCATGGGATAGAGCCCCGAGTGGGCTCCATGCTGAACATGGAGCTTCCTTGGAATTCCCTCTCTCTCCCTCTGCCCCTTCCCCACTCGAACATGTGCGCATGTGCTCTCTCTCTCTCTAAAATAAATTTAAAAATTTTAAAAAAGTAAATAAATAATAAATTTTAGTTTCTTTCCCTTTCCAAGTTTTTTTTTTTTTTTTTTTTTTTAAAGATCTTACTTTTGGGGTGACTGGGTGGCTCAGTCAATTGAGCGTCTGACTTCTAGTTTCTGCTCAGGTCGTGATCTCACAATTAGTGAGTTCAAGCCCTGTGACAAGGCTCCAAGCTAAGGGCACAGAGCCTGCTTGAGATTATCTCTCTCCTCCCTCTCTCTGCCCCTCCCCTACTCGCTTGCTCTCTCTCTCTCAAAAATAAATAAGCTTTAAAAAAATAAAATAATAAATTATTTTTTTAAAGTCATCTCTACACCCAACATGGGGTTCAAACTTACAGTCCCCAGATGAAGAGTCACATGCTCTACTGAGTCAGCCACGAGCCCCTGCCTTTCCAAATTTTAAATTCACTGTGACTAGTGTTTTTTTTCCAAATGCGGACCACAAAGTTCCTGTCCCACCAACCTCCATCCCCCACTTCCTCCCCCAACAATTAAGCAGCTACTATGTAAAACAACGAGTGGTTTTCACACTACTGCACACTGAACCAAAGAAAATGAAAACACTAATTCAAAAATATATGTGCACCCCTATGTTTAGTGCCACATTATTTACAACAGGACAGACCTGAAACAGGACAGATATGAAACAGGATCTGAACAGGATCCTGAACATATCTGAACAGATATGAAAACAACTCAAGTATCCCAGGAATGGATAAAGATGTGGTATAAACACACACATACACACACAATGGAGTACTGCTTAGACATTTAAAAAAAAAAATTTACTCAGCCATAAAAAAAAAAAGAACATGATCTTGCCATTTGCCACAACATGGATGGACCCACAGGATATTATGCTAAAAGAAATAAGTCAGAGAAAAACAAATACCATATGACTTAACTTACATTCATATAGTTCTAGAATAAACAATAACAGACTCATAATTACAGAGAACTGGCGGCTGTAAGGGGCAACTCTGCCAGGGATGGGCAATATAGGTGAAGGGGATTAAGAGGTATAAACTTCTAGTTATAAAATAAGTCACAGAGATGAAAAATAAAGCACAGAAAATATATCAATGATATTGTAATAACACTGTGACAAATGGTGACCACACAAGGTGGTGAGCACTGAATAATGTATAGAATTGCTGAGTCACTGTGATATACACCTGAAATTAACATAATATTAAATATCAACTACAACACTAAAAACAAATTTTTTTAGTTGTTTTCAGTTTTTACTTTTTTCTCCAAATGTATGGAACAGCAGCTTGATAAACAAAAGCAAAAATAAATACTTTAAGAACAAGTAAAAAGCTCAACATTTTCTGTTTTTCTATTCCTAAAAAGGGCAATAATAAACTCAACAGACATCTCTCTGAAAATTGTTTAAAAATCAAAGACATAAGAATTATCATACATCATATACATTAGGAAAAGAAAACATACCAGAGCTAGCTAATAACCTGACAGAAAAGACTGAAGTATTTCCCTCTAGCATAATCCAGTAAATTTCATTAAGTTATCTAATCAACCCAGTGCATTTTCCTCAAGCTAAGACTTTTTACACATTCTGGTTCATCCACCTAAAATATTCTCCCCCCCTTCATCCTACTCATCTTCAGCTCTCACTCAACTCCCATTCTTGGAGGGGCTTTCTCCAACCCACTCATCTAATGATCTCTCCCTGTGAAATTGTCTCAAGACATATCATTCCTTGGCTCCAAAGCATTCATCACAAGTTTTATTATACACTCCTTTCTGTGTTTAATGTCTATTTCTCCCAAGAGAGTATAAGCTCCTTCAAGCCTGCTGGTAGGTTGTTTTTTTAAAAAAACAGCTTTATTAAGGTATAATTTACATACCATAGAATTCACTCTTTTCAAGTATACAATGATGTCTATCTAATAAATTTACCAAGTTATGCAACCATCACCAAGTGATTGCTCATTAACTCTGGCATTTAGAAGAAGATAAATATCTGTGAAAGAATAAATCAATCTGATAATGAGTTACTCTTGTAATCCCATTACTACTAGTATGTATTCAACAGTTCCACAAGATTTGGTGGTAAATTTACCTTTTTACATTCCATTTCAAATATCCTTTAGTCATGTCTTCTATAAGGCTCTCAAACTGAACCTACTCACCTATTAGCCTACTGTCTGACTTGGGGAACAGTGACTTATACAGGTCAAGTTTATGTGTACATACTACAATTCCTTTTCCCTGTCAACTAATACTCTCCTCTGCCCCTAGCCATTTTAATAAAGCACTTAACAAAATAAAGGGAAGTTTAGGAGAAGTAATCTTACTCAGTGGGGAAGACGGCATTTATTTAATGGATATAATTTGTAATATCAAAGTGATGGGAAAAAGTTCTTGGTACTGACATACAACTGGTTGAGTTCTAAATATATCTTACTAGACATGTAGCCAGAGGCAAGGGAAACAAAAGCAAAACTGAACTATTGGGACTTCAAGATAAAAAGCTTCTGCACAGGGAAGAAAACAATCAACAAAACTAAAGGGCAGCCTATGGACCGGAAAAAGATATTTGCAAATGACATAGCTGATAAAGGGTTAATACCCAAAATCTATAAGAACTTATCAAAACTCAACACCCCAAAAACAAATAACGCAGTTAAGAAACATGAACAGACAAGAACAGACATTTTTCCAAAGAAGACATTCAGATTCAGATGGCTGATGGACACATGAAAAAATGCTCAACATCACTCACCATCAGGAAAATAGATAACAAAACTACAATGAGATACCACCTCAAACTTGTCAGAATGGCAAAAAGTAACATAGGAAACAAGAGATCTTGGCAAGGATGGGGAGAAAGGGGAACCCTCTTACACTGTTAATGGAAATGCAAACAGGTGCAACCACCTTGATAAATGGTATGGAGGTTCCCCAAAAATTAAAAATAGAACTACCCTATGATCCAGCAATTACCCTACAAAGAATACAAAAAGACAGATTCAAGGGGAGCCTGGGTGGCTCAGTAGGTTAAGCATCTGACTTCACCTCAGGTCATGATGTCACAGTTCATGAGCTGGAGCCCCACATCAGGCTCTCTACTGTCAGTGCACAGCCCGCTTTGGATCCTTGGTCTCCTCTCTCTGCCCCTCCCCTACTTGCTCACATGTGCTCTCTAAAATAAACATCAAAAATAAAATAGATCAAAAGGGGTACATGCACCTCAATGTTTACAGCAGCATTATCAACAATAGCTAAACTATGGCAAGAACCCTAATGTCCATCAACTGATGAATGATAAAGAAGATGTGGCATACACATACGATGGAATACTACTCAGTCATCAAAAAGAATGAAATCTTGGGGCGCCTGGGTGGCTCAGTCGGTTGGGCGGCCGACTTTGGCTCGGGTCATGATCTCGCGGTCCATGAGTTCGAGCCCCGCGTCGGGCCTGTGCTGACGGCTCGGAGCCTGGAGCCTGTTTCAGATTCTGTGTCTCCCTCTCTCTGACCCTCCCCCGTTCATGCTTTGTCTCTCTCTGTCTCAAAAATAAATAAACGTTAAAAAAAAAAAATGAAATCTTGCCATTTGCAATGACGTTGATGGAGCTAGAGTGTATTATGCTAAGCAAAATAAATCAAAGAACGACAAATACCATGATTTCACTCATATATGGAATTTAAAGAAACAAAACAAATAAACTTATGGGAAGGGGAAAAAAGAGAGAGAACAAACAGGATTGATGGAGGTGGTTGGGGGATGGGCTAAATGGAGGATGGCTACTATGGAGAGCACTTCTTATGATGAGCACTGGTTGCTTTATGTAAGTGATGAATCACTAAATTCTACTCCAGAAACCAAAATCACACTATACATTAACTACCTAATATTTAAATAAAAATTTGAAAATAAAAAATATAGTGATCTAACATATAAATGAAAATATTTTTCAGATATAATCAGTCCCTCTGCTGTTTATCCATGTATAAAACAGAAATTTCCGGGGTGCCTAGGTGGCTCAGTCAGTCGAATGTCCGACTCTTGATTTCAGCTCAGGTCATGATCCCAGGGTTGTGGGACCAAACCGTGTCGGGTTCCACACTGAGCATGGAGCCTGCTTAAGATTTTCTCTCTCCTTCTGCCTCTTCCTGGAGATGGCACACTCTCTCTCTCTCTCAAATTAAAATACATATATATATATATATATATATATATATATATATTTTTTTTTTTTTCCCCCCCAGGGCACCTGAGTGGATCAGTCAGTTAAGCATCTGGATTTTGGCTCAGGTCATGACCTCACCGTTCAGTGTCAGGCTCTGTGTTAACAGTGTGGAGCCTGCTTGGGACTCTCTCTCTCCCTCTGCCCCTCCCCTGCTCACGCTGTCTCAAAAGAAAAATAAATAAAAAATAAAAGTAAAAACAAATAAACAAAACAAAAAAATCCAAAAATGACCACAGGATGTGAAGACATTTATCTAAAGAAGATATATAAATGAAAAGATGCTTAACATCTTTATCTCTTAAGAAAATAAAAATCAAAAACACAGCTCACAACACAAAACACAAAAACACAGCTCAAAAACACAGTGAAATATCAGCTCACTCCTATTAAGAGGGCAATTATCAAACAAACAAACAAACAAACAGGAAAGTAACAACTACTGGAGAGGATGTGGAGAAAACTTAACTGTTGTACATGGCTAACAGGAATGAAAAATGGTGCAGCAGCCCTGGAAAACAGTTTGTATGTTTCTCCAAAAAGTTAAACATAGAATTACCACATAACCCAGCAAGTCCACTGCTAGGTACCTACCCAAAAGAATCAAAAGCAGGGACTCAAACAAACACTTGTACACCAATATTCACAGTAGCATTATTCACAAAAGTTAATACAAGTATTAAAAAAGAGACAACAGGGGGTGCCTGGCTAGCTCAGTCAGTAGAACATAGGACTCTTGATATTGAGATCGTGAGTTCAAGCCTCACATTGGGCATGGAGCCTACGTAAAAAAAAAAAAAAAAAAAAAAAAAGATAACAGGTCCAAAATTGAGTCACCTGGGCTAAGCCTACATCACCAAACCAAGAGATAGTATCTACCTACCTACCTAACTGCTTCCCCAAGAATGTAATCTTAACTAGTCGGTCTGGAATTTCCTGGTCAGCGCTAGTGAGGTAATGTGCCTGATAGACTCAGGCTGCCTACCAAAGTATGGTGAACTGCCTGAAACAACCCACTCTTTGCTAGAACTTCCTTGTCCTGCCTCCTTTGGCTTTAAAAGCCTTCCATTTTGCACAGCTCCTCAGAGCTCCTTTCAGTCTGCTAGATGGGATGCTGCCTGATTCATGAATAGTTGAATAAAACCCATAAGACTGTTAAAATTTACTCAATTGAATTTTGTTTTTTTTTAACAGGTAGAAACAATCCAAATGTCCATCGACAAATAAATAAAATGTTCTATACACATACAATGGAATTCAGCCTTAAAAAGGAAGTAAATTCTGATACAAGCTATAACACAGATGAAACTTGAAAACATGCTACATAAAATAAGCCAAACACAAAAGGACAAATGTTATGTGATTTCACCTACATGAGCTACCTAGAACAGGCAAACTTACAGAAACAGAATATAGAATAAAGGTTACCAAGGGCTGGGCAGGGGAGAAAATGGGGAATTACTGTCTACAGAGTTGCTATTGGGGATAATAAAAAAAAGTTCTCAAAATACATAGCGGTAATGGTGGCACAACATTGTAAATATACTTAATGCCATAAGTTGTACACTTAAAAAATGGTTAAAATCATAAATTGTTATGTATATTTACAATTTTTCCCCCAAGTATAGCTAAAGTAATTTATACTATTATATTCCCCAATATTAAAGTTAGTGTAAAATGAAGAGGAAGCCATGCAGATGGAGGTTATCCATAAGTGATAATAAAAGAAGCTGTCATTGTACTGGTGAGGGAAAATTGACAAGTCATAATGCATTCATTTCAGTCATTTTCTGTCCTAAAAACAATCACATTCTAATAAAAAACACACTATAAAATTTACTTAGTGAAGAATTTTGTGACACTGTGATATGCCTTTCTACACCTAAGGATTTAAGCACACTGTGTCAAAAATCCCTACCTGGTGACACAACTGGAGAAAACACTGCCCTAATTTTAAAGGCAGCACAGATTAATAAAGAAGGGGCTCGTAATGGACATACAAATAGTGACCATTCAATTTCATCAACAAGTAATTAATAAATGCACAGTACCTGTGAGAAACCCAGGCCAACAAGTACCGCTACTATACTTGCAAAAAGCAAAATTGAAGACCTAGCCTTACATTAACCCAGAAAGTCATTAATTCAAACTACCATTTAATGTCTGCCTTTAAAGGTAAGTGCATTTCAGTCATTTAATGTCCACAGTGTACATTATTGTGGATCGGGTTATCATTTTTAGATTATCAGCTCCTTGAAAGGAAGGTAAACGCCCAACTTGAGGTACTACTCTCAAAGATTAGAAGGCACAATGCGGAACCTAATGAAATTCTGCAACGGCCGTTCTAAAAGTCAGTTTGATTTTTAATTGATTACAAATAAAAGTTTACAAATTTCTCAAGTGTGCCAATAGATTCAATTTCCCATATAACCTTATCTCGGAAACCAGTCGCCCCATATGAAACTTAACGCTGTACCCCCTCTGGTCTGCATATTCAGAGTGCATTCTAGACAAGTCCCCAGTGTACCAACAGCCCAATTTTGGCTATATTCTCTGAGCGATTTAAGGAAGTCAGCAACCACTCATCTCACGTGATCTTAAAAAGGGGGGGGGGGGGTAGTTTAGCCCAGATTAAACCACACTTTTTTTTCTTTGCATTGACTTCACAGAACAGCATCAAGGAAGTGGCAGGGAAGTGGCGCAGTCTGGTGCACAGGGGAGGCTAGCAAACGCGTAGGTTGCTGTGCCTTGGAGTTTGGGGGAGCTAGGAGGTAGGAAGGCACACCCGCTCACGCGCATTGCAGCGACTGAAAAATCGAAGACTGCCACACCCCCCCACCCCCCGCAAGCAGCCCGGGCAAGGCTTCATCTCTTCAAGCTCGAGCAGAAAGGGGGCCCGCTCTACGTACTAGCCCATCTTCAGGGCACCTCTCCCAGCCTGGGCACCCCAACAAGCAACGCCCTTGAGCACTGCGCGGGTGGTACTATGCGCTGGGGGGCGCAGAAGGGGGGGAGGGCCGCGGCCCTGGGCGACCCGCGCATGCGCAGATAATGGTACCCGTCCGTTCACCTACCGTTGGAACCGCGACGCCCCGCTCCCCGGCCGCGGCCGCTTCTCCAGGACCTGCGGCGACGGCAATAGAGCGAGAACTGAGTCCCCGGGTGGCTCCGCGGCCGGCGAGCCTCCTCCTGTGGCGGCCGCTGGCGGGACGCTGAAGCGACGGCTGTGGCGCGGGGCCAGCCCGGTAAGCGACCCCCGGATGCCCCCGGCGGTGGCGGCGGCGAAGACGTGGAAGAGGGGGCAGGAGCGGTGACTGAAGCAGTGGCTGAGGCGCAGACCCTCCCTAACGGCGAGCGGGAGGAGAGCGGAGGGCGGAGGGCGGGCGGGGGACGGACCGGACGTGACGTGCGTGGGAGGGGGCGGGGCGGGCCCGCTTACAGAGGCCGGGCGAGCTAGCCTCGATTGGGGGTTCCCCAAAGCTCCTGGCCTCAGCCCGGGAGTCTGCGTGCTCTGGAGTTAACCTCCTCCCGCCCCAAACTTGGGCCCCTGAGTTAGGGTGCGAGAAGCCGGGCGCGGGCCTGAGGGAGGTATTTGGGGTCCTCAGTTTGGGGAGGTTGGAAAGAAGATAGAAGAAAAAACTGGAAGACCGACGTTTCTCCTGGCCTCTGCTGAGGGGGCCGTGCCTTCCTGCAGAAGACTAGAAAAACCCAGGTGCCCTTATCCAGGTGAGGAGCACGGAGACCTTAACAGAAAACCGCCAAGCACGCCGAAGCAGTGACTCAACGTTCCCATTCCCAGCTTTGGGGGTCAGATCCGGAACCCTGCCCGCCCTCCACCCTTCCTCTTCACTTAAGGACATGCCCTAGACTCCAGAGAGAACATATATGCCTCTGGTGCTAAACCATCGGGGAATATGAAAGTTAATAGGCTACATGTTCACAGAGAGCTTGCTACACTAAACCAGTTTCAAAGGCAGAGCTGCAAGGAGGCATAAAGAATGAGGCGCCCTCTGAGTCTAGGGAGTCGGTACTTCTTGCATAGCCACCCAGACCGACCCTGCAGCTCCCACGAGCTCACAAAGGTGTGAATATTCAGCCAATCTCTTCTTTGCTTTAGTGTGTTAAATAAAGGCTTTGGCATCTTCCATTGAGTAAAACGCAATGTTCTGCTTTTGTACCCCTGGATGGCGGGTAAAGCCACACCTGCAAAAAGAAGTCTGGTTGTCTGTAAAAATACAAATGACCACAATTCGGTTGTCTCCTGCTTGCCTGAGGTGCAAGTTAGTAACCCAGAAAATGTAAAACAAGAACCCTCATAGAACTTGCAACAAATTTTTTTTAAAAAAGCAAAAAAAGTCACCGTGTGAGATGATCTGTAAATGTGTTACAGAGGCCAGAGTAGCTCCCAGATTTCATCAGTGAAATAAGTCATCTGTACCTTCAGTGTCACATGCCTAGTTGATGCTGTCATAAAGGAAGGGTGGGGTCCATAAAGAATCTAGAACCAGCAGAATCTGAATAAGAATGTATTGTGGGCTTCCACTCTGTCCAGGAGAGAGGCTACTGATTCTAATGACCAGGATCAATACCTATTATCAGGACAGGTAAAAATTTAATTCAAATTCAATCCCTCACTCAGTAAATACCCACTGAATGCTTACTGTGTTCTAGTCTTTCAATACTTATAGCAAATAAGATCTCTGCCTTTATTAGAGTTTATATACTAGCAAAGTTAAATTCTGGATATCCCTTAAGAACATGCAAAGACCCATACTCTGAATTAGTCTTCCCATCACTTAAGGGGTCTTAAGTAAATAAACCCGCTGAGAAACAATTGTCCAAGACAATGGACATGACTGGTACTAGTTAAACTAGTTGTATATACTCTTTCTCAATTAATAAATTCACCTGAGGGTTGTAAATCAGCTTCTGTTCACTGGGTTGAGTTATAAAGTTGTTTTATCTGAATTAATTTCGCAGAGCCTAATTAGGCTTAAATGAAGTGAAATGTAAGTTTCTGAATCTTGCCAAACTGAGGACCAGATAGGCCCCAGTTCCACAGCAGCCCAATCAAGATGCAGCCTATGCATTCATGGGGTGACTGGGTAGCTCAGTCAGTTAAGCGGCCAGCATGGGCTCAAGTCATGATCTTGCAGTCCTCGGATTTGAGCCCTGCATCAGGCTCTGTGCTGACAGCTCAGAGCCTGGAGCCTGCTTCAGGTTCTCTGTCCGCCCTCCATCTCTCTCAAAAATAAATAAACATTAAAAAAAAAAAAAAAAAAAAGATGCAGCCTATGCATTCAGCCTTGCATCTTTCTTTGAACATCTTAAATGGAAGCTTTACCTGTGGTTACATCCTTGAAGAACAGGGGCAACATGATTGCTTCTAAAGCTTAATCGTAAGCAAGTAAAATAGAGTAAATCATTAGAGTGAAAACCTTCTTGTACCTGTCCTGCCTATGCAACACAGGCTCTTGTTGACATAACTGACTGTAATAGGGACATTGCTCTTCAGTATGAAACCCAAGACTGTAGGCTCCCAGAGGACAGAGATTGCCTTGAACCCACTCCCAAAGTATGGGCTCCCAAAAACACAAATTAATTTGATGACCATTTTCCCCTGTAAAACTCAAAAACATGTCTTTGGAAGATATCTTTTCCAGATCCTACTTTATAACATGTAACCAGTGTTATATGTGACCAGTATGAATCTATGCAAGATCAGGAGTATCATTTAAAAAAAAAACAAAACAAGGGGTGCCTTGGTGACTCAGTTGGTTAAGCATCAACTTTGGCAAAGGTCCTGATCTCACAGTTTGTGAGTTCGAGCCCCAAGTCGGGCTCTGTGCTGACAGCTCAGAGCCTGGAGCCTGCTTTAGATTCTGTGTCTCCCTTTCTCTCTGCCCCTCCCCTGCTCACACTCTGTCTCTCTCTGTCAAAAATAAATAAACATAAAAAAAACACACACACAAAAAAAAAAAACAAACAAGGGGCACCTGACTGGCTCAGTCAGTTAAGCATCTGACTTGGGCTCAGGTCATGATCTCGTGGTTTGTGGGTTCAAGCCCCGGGTTGGGCTCTGTGCTGACAGCTTGGAGCCTGGAGCCTGCTTCAGATTCTGTGTCTCCTTCTCTCTCTGCCCCTTCCCCACTCACAGTGTCTTTCTCAAAAATACACATTAAAATTTTTTTAAAACAAAAATTTAAGAAATGAAACAAAACACCTTTATTTCCATCTCTCACCATCCCTTTAAACCTGGGCAGTCGAAGTCCATTTATTATACACTTGGTTCAGGCGGGTTCCTTGGGTTCCATGGTCCCTCTTAGGAATAGAAAATTCCTAGGGTGTTTGAGGGGTTCCTGCCTAGCTCAATCTATAGACTATATGACTCTTGATCTTGGGGTCGTGATTTTAAGTGCCATGTGGGAATAGAGCTTACTTTAAAAAAAAAAAAAAAAAAGTCCTAAGGTGTTTGAGTCACAAAAAATGACACTTTTTCCTTTTTTCCAGCTGGGGATTTCTCTCTCAATATTTGCCCGAGAGAGGCGTCATGCCTGGTCTTTTTTGTATTACCTCAGCTTACCAACCAGAGGCAAAGGGAGGCGGAGAGAGGAAAAGTAAGGGGAGTGGGAAAGTTCTTAACTTTTACTTCCATGTGATGGTTTAACACTTGGGCATAGTAGATGTTTAAAGCCACCTTTTTTTTCCTGGTGGATACTTGTACAGTTACTTTAGAAACCACCCGCATCCCCATCCTCTGGTGGTTATCCACCCAGGAAAAGCACTCTGTTCTGACAGTTCTTTTACTTCCTCTTTCAGGCCCTAGCATTCTGGAGGCCCACTTCCAATTTCTTGTCTGTTGAAACTTGTTATGCTCTGTAAGAACTCTGTCTGTTAGGATCTAAGATGGCTCTCACACTGGCCCATTTGCAAGTGGCCCCAGGGCCACCCCATATAGTTATGCGTGGTGGTGCACTGCATACCCTAGGGAGTACCATTCCCACCATCCTTGCAGAGATTTGTCTATTGATTTTGACAGTTTTCCAGCAGGTGGCAATAAAGTGTTTTGTCCAAACTAAATTAGTGGGACTATTTTTCAATAGAAGGTATGAAGTGTCTGGATGAAAGAGAACTTCCTTCTCACGGTGCCATTTAGGCTAGCGGTGGCTCTGTATGGTCCACACTTGGTCTGCGTGAATCTCTCACGTACTCCTTGCCCAAACAAACTGGGGAGGACAGTCCAAACCCAGTGCAGTTTGGGCATTCCTCTGCTCTTCCACCAAAACAGCTGCCAGCCCCTCTCAGCTCCTCTCTATTTTCCAGGCAGGAATCAGACACAGGTCCACTGTGCCTCTCTAACTACAAAGGCACATCTCATGTAGTCTGAGTAGTTCCACTGAACGTTCCTCTCCCTCAGCTTGAGGTAAAAGGAAGGCAGGCATCTGGTAAGAATCACAGCATACCAGCAACCGTCTCCAAAAAATTATTTTCTCACTTGACTTTTTATAACTTGTTGTATTTAGAGTTATCTACCTGATTCTGTCTAAACCCTTATTTCTAGGGGGAGTCCATTTCAGAACTCACTTTAGTGAGCTTTTTGGAGGGTAGGGGGAGTTGTTGGATTTTTTTCATAATATCCTGTTGCTTTGGTTAAAACAATATTTCTCAACCAGGGATAATTTTTATGGCCATGTCTAGAGGCATTTCTATGAGCTCTCGGTGCTATTGGCATCTAGCAGGTAGAGGTCAAGGACACTGCTAAACATCCTACAATGCATAGGATAGCCCTCCCCACAACAAAGAATTATCTGACTGAAATGTAACATCTTGCAATAAATAGAATGTCTTCATTTGGTAGTCACTATAAGTAAGAAAACACCTCAAAATTACATCACTTATTTTCTTCCTTTTCCCTCCAAATGCTTTACCTATAGATGTAGAGGTTACATTTGAATATATAATTAGTGTCAAAACAGCATTTCAGATAGCTCTTTGGACCCAATGAGAAGTGATTGGTGTGTTGCTAAGACTTGCGCTGGAGGTAAACCCTGCCAGGAAAGTTATCACTTCAGGTGAAACTTTGTAGTTATTTCTTTGTGAGATGACTTTTATAGCCCAGGAAAACAAACACCTTACCCACCTGCTCTGAGCAGAGACTTTATCTCCCTCAGAAGTCAAGTCATATGTCAAATCACTATGGAAGAAATACACACTTCCTGCAACCCCAGAACACATTCTAGATGCCAGGGAGGACTTCAGCATGTCTGACTCCCCAGGGTGACCAGTGTCACTGGGATGATACTGAAGTGAAGGAATAGATCTCTGTAGTCACTTCACAACCGACACCCTTATTATTCAAAGAGAAAGCAAATGAATTTCTGTGCAACCCCACTATGGAATAGTCTGAATTCCCTCTTCTAGTTGTAGCAGGATGTTGAGCCCTTCTCTTGTGCCTTCAATAAGGAAACTTTCATTATTTAAGTATCCTCTTCACCCTTACTGATCTCATATCAGACCAAGGCTATTTGAGGAATAGCATATAGATGAACTTTTGTTCAATCAAGGCTGCTATTATCTTTTTTAATAGCATGCTCATAAGAAACTGGAGCCATAGTAGTCAGCCAAAGCCAAAAAGACATATCCCATCCCCACTAACTTTATCACTTAAAAAGTAAAATAAACACAACAAACATTGAATACTTATGAATGTCAGACCTGGAATAAGAACATAGAACCTATGGGGCACCTGGGTGGCTCAGTCGGTTAAGCGTCCGACTTCGACTCAGGTCATGATCTCACCATTGGTGAGTTCAAGCCCCTCATCAGGCTCTGTGCTGACAGCTCAGAGCCTGGAGTTTGCTTCAGATTCTGTGTCTCCCTCTCTCTGCCCCTCCCTTGCTCACACTGTGTCTCTTTATCTCTCTCAAAAATAAACATTAAAAAAATTTTTTTAGAGAACATTGAACTTACGATAAGAAAACCTGTATTTGAGTTCTAGCCCTTTCACTTAGTAGCCATGTGACTCTGGGCAAGGTACCTAACCTAAATGCACATTAGAGTCCCCATTAGTAAAATAGGAAAAGTAATACTGAATGAATTGGTATACATAAAAGTATTTTATAAGCTCTGTACTCCAATTTTTCACTCTTCTCTCCTATGCTGCTTTCAGAGACCTAAAGAAGTCTCTGGAGATGTTTTGCCACCATCTGGGTTTTTATTACTAGTGATGAGCCCCATGTGGAAGTCTTTTTTGGCAGAAGTTGCTAAATACTTGTAAATCTATTTTTAAATGAAAACCAACAACCACTTAGAGCCTCCAAACCCTTGGGGCTATTTAAGTTTTTTGTTTTTGTTTTTGTTTTTGTTTTTTGAGAAAGCGTATACAAGCAGGAGAGAGGGGCAGATGGGGAGAGGGAGAGGGAGAGGGAGAGAGAGAGAGACAGAGAGAGATAGAAAATCCCAAGCAGGCTCCATGCTCAGCACAGAGCCCAACTCAGGGCTCAATCCCATGACTCTGGGATCATGACCCAAACCAAAATCAAAAGTCAGATGTTCAACTGACTGAGCCACCCAGGCACCCCTGTTTTTAAGATATCTGAACCTTGTGAATTGTAACACATATAAGCATACCTCCTCTCTAATAAGGAAGTATATTTACACTTCCCACTTATAGAATAAGACATATGTATTGATAAGGATGGGATATAGATGCAGTTTTATGTGCAGGAAAATCGACTGCCTAGAAGATGATGTTGTAACTACCTGGATTCCCACAAAGTAGCAAAATGCTACCGAATTCAATCAAACTCAGCTAGTTTTTTTTTTTCTGGAAGTATTCCTGTATATTGGGGAAAAAGAAAGGACTAAAAACTCAACAAAATTAAAATTTTCTCATAAAGAAGCAACTCACCATTAGAGAGTGGTATTGTTGGCTCTTCTAAGGAATGCAGTGGAACCTATCTGGGCCACTTTCCCCAGGACCATTGTGCCAGTGTACAAGAATGCATGTTCTTCATAAACAAACAAACAAAAAAAATTACTAGCTGCAAAGAGAAGAAAGTGTTCCAGGGTGTACAAATCCCACGCCAACATCCAAAATAATGGCAAATACTGTTCTGATCTTAGCAACCCAAAGTAACCTTTGAGCCATTTATTTATTCAACACATATTTCTTGAGCAACTATTATGGCCCTGGTACTGTATTAAGGGATATAATCATGATCTCTGCCCTAAAAAAGCTTCATCTTACATATCTCTGGAATAGAATGTTTTTGGAATAGAACCAAAGTTAACATAATGTTTATTTCAGCTTCCATATTCACTCACACAGCTACTGGTGCCATCCAGTTTGGGAAGCTAGAACAATTGACAGTAACTCTCATCTCTGCCAAGTACACATTTTTGGCCTGATCACTTGGAATTCAGTGTATGTCAATAATATAAGCCAATGAAATCATCAGCTGTAAGGCTAACTTCTTTTGGCTTCTTGATTAAATTCCTATAGTCAACTAGGTATTTTTTCCACAATCAGAACTTTTATTGTTTAAAAAAGGGGGATGGCACCTGACTGGCTCTTTCAGTAGAGCATGTGATTCTTGATCTTGGGGTCATGCATTACAGCCTCATGTTGCGGGTAGAGCTTACTTAAAAAGAAAAAAAAGGTATTTGTTTTTCTTCTCCCCTCTTCCTATACCTGTGTAAGAGGGGAAAAAAATTTTTGTAAGAAGAAAATAGCTTATCTAAGGGTAGGGAATAAGGTTTTTATTTTATTCTAGTATTTTGTTTGTTTTGAGAGAGAGGTTGCAAGTGAGCGAGTGGCAGAGAGAGGGAGGGAGAGAAAGGAAGAGAGAAGTGGGGCTCCCCCAATGCTGGGCTGGAACCCACGAACTGTGAGATCATGACC
The DNA here is from genome assembly GCF_024362965.1 of Panthera pardus. Taxonomy (NCBI): domain Eukaryota; kingdom Metazoa; phylum Chordata; class Mammalia; order Carnivora; family Felidae; genus Panthera; species Panthera pardus. Next base: position 124,395,762 of record NW_026526765.1, on the reverse strand, counting down.
TGAGATGAAGTCAGATGCTTAACCAACTGAGCCACCCAAGTGCCCCGATTCTATTTTATTTTATGTAGACTCTGTGCCCAACATGGGGCTTGAACTCATGACCCCAAGATTGAGAGTCGTACACTCCACCGACTGAGCCAGCCAGGCACCCCTCCATGTAAAGGAAACTTAAAAAGTCCTCAGAGGAGTGCCTGGGTGACTCAGTTAAGCATCCAACTTCAGCTCAGGTCATGATCTCACAGTTCATGGGTTTGAGCCCCCCATTGGGCTTTGTGCTGACAGCTTGGAGCCTGGAGCCTGCTTTCAGATTTGTGTCTCCCTCTCTCTCTGCCCCTCCCCCGCCCCTGCTCTCAAAAATAAACATTAAAAAATAATAATAAAATAAAAAATAAAAAGTGCTCAGAGGTTCAACGAGATTTTGACCTTCACAAAAGCATGGGCCTTCTGCTACCCCTTTGGCCAGAAATCCAGGTAAGAGGATCTTGCCATTCTGCATACCTTTCCTCTCCCTTAGAGGCCTGAGGTTTTTGGGTCCTCCTACCATTTGACCAGCCAGCCTCCTCAAATTCCTTTCATTAGGGCCACACCTTCTCTGGCAAACTAACAGCCCAAATACTTGCAGATACACTCTATATACAACCATATTTTTGCCAAATATTTACACCTGACTGCTCTTTTCCACTAAAGACAAAGGTATAATGATTTACAGAAGCATCCAGTGTTTTTCCAGTCTTCCAGCTCATCAGAAGAGAAACTCTGAAGTATGAGGGCTCACATTCTTATTTCAGTCTTTCATAGTAAGAGAGAAACCAAACTGTACATGAGGGAGAAGTATTATAGTTATTATGCAAGTGTGTTACTTCCCTTTTAGAGTAGGATACTACCTGCATCCTAAATGAGTGTCTTACCAAAAACAAGTACCACAAAAACACTTGTGTAAAAATGAAATGGCCCTTAGTGTAACCAAATTTGTTGCCTTTTAACAACAAATTTTGCTATTTGTTTCTTCTTGTTTGTCTTATGTGTATTGTTTCCCTCCACCTGTAATACTTGGATAGTACATACTCATTCACACACTTGAAAATATTTATTGAGCACCTAGTATGTGCCAGGTACTGTGCCACATTCTGGAGACACAGCAATGAACACACTAGACATGATTCCTGCCTTTTGGGGAACACAGTGTAATTATGTCAATAAGCCTAACTCCAGTTCAAGTGTCCTAAGTATCACCTTATCTGGGCAGCCTCTATGATCTCATCTAGTTGGATAAGGCATCCATATTCTCTGGGCCTCTGGTATCTTGTCCATAATTCACATTGGAGAATTCCCCAAACTAAGATCCCTGAAGGGCCACATCTTCAACTGGAGAACAAGAAAAAAGAACTTGACCTACCAAAGGAAAGGGTAAGGAAATCTGACTGTCTCCAACTTAATTGAGGATGGAGTAGATAAAAAGAAAACTCATCTCTAAGAATCTCTAAACAAGTTTACTAGCATATTGAGGGACCCAGAATTTCACACTACTGGTGTGAACCAGAAAATCCTGAGCTGAAAACTATAAAGGTGATCATGTTAGTGCCCGCCCCCCTCCATCCTGTACCTTGCATAAGCAAAAGTGAATCCTCTGGAAATCCTATAGGTAAGGTTCCAAGAAATATGACCTCATAATAAAATATCACACAAAAAAAACCAAGGAAATAATGAACTTCAGAATAATATCAGCAATGACTGCAAGTATTCTAGTTATCAAATATGGAATATAAATAATGTATATGTGTGACATTGTGATATAATAAGAAATACATGGAAATAATGAACTTCAGAATAATATCAGCAATGACTGCAAGTATTCTAGTTATCAAATATGGAATATAAATAATGTATATGTGTGACATTGTGATATAATAAGAAATACATGTTTGGTCTCTTTCCTGGTTCTTGGCACAGAGCTCCTAAAACCCTTGTAATTTTCTGAGTTATAGGGGTAAAAGGAGTATATTTTCTTATTCATAACAAGCCCCTTTTTCCATCACACCTGAGTTCATGCTAATCAGTTGACTTAAAGAGGGCCCCTAGATAACCTCAGGATGGGGCTAATGCCAGAAAGACCAAAAGATTAGAGGGGTTAGAACTTGCAGCCCCACCTCTGACCTCCTGGGAAGGGAAGGAAGCTGGAGATTAAGATCTATAAAAACTTGAACAATAAGATTTAATGAGTTTCTGGGTTGGTGAATGCATCCATGGGCTCTGACAGTAGTATATCCCAAATTCCTCAGGGACAGAAGCTCTTAAGCTTAGGAACCTGCTGCACCTGGCCCTACATACCTCTTCATCTGGTTATTCATTTGTAACCATTATAATATCCTTTATAATAAACGAGTAATAGAAAGTGAAGTGTTTCCCTGGGTTCTGTAAGCCATTATAGCAAATTATTGAACTTGAGGAGAGGATCATGGGAACACCCCTGATTTATAGCCAAGTCAGACAGGAGTGGGGGTAACCCAGGGACCCACTACCTGCAATTGGTATCTGAAGGTTGGGGGTGGGGGCCGGACAATCTTGTGTTTGTTTTGGAGTGATTAGATGTGAGATTGACTCAGACCACATTGCTGTCCTGGAAAAGCAAGGGGGTGGGGGTAGAGGGAGGTGCAGGAGCCATGGTAATGTGGACAGCTACTAAAAGCTAAAAAAGACAAGGAAACAGATTCTCTCCAGAGGCCCCCCAGAGCCTTGATTTTAGACTAGTGAGACACAATTGAGACTTTTGACATATAGAACTGTAAGATAATAAATTTGTGTTTTGGGTTTTTTTTTTTTTTTAAGAAAAACGACCTTATATCTTGGAATAATTTTAGGTTTATAGAAAAGTTGCAAAGATAACACAGAGAGTTCCCAGCTAGCTTAAACCTAGTACCTAATGCCAAAAAAAAAAAAAAAAAAAAAAAAAAGACGTTAGAGCAGCTTTAGGTTCACAGCAAAATTGAGAAGGTAGAGACTTCACAGATAATCTCTGCCCCCAATATAGGAATTTGTATTTTTTAAGCCACTAAGTTTGTGGTAGTTCGTTAAAACAACAGTAAAAAACAAATACAAAGGCAAATGATGTTCTGAGGAGGAAAAAAAGATGATGTACCATATAATACATATATACATACATATAATACATATATATACATATATATATATATGGTAAATAAAATTGGCTTTATTAAATAATTCATGAATTGGGCAGCATCCCATCTACCAATTAGAAGGGAGCTCTGAGTTCAAAATGGAAGATTGTTATATGCAGAAGCAGGATGGGACAAGGAAGTTCAAAGAGTGGATTATTTCAGGCCAAGTTACCATCCCTTTGAGAATAGCTGGGGTTTTATCAAGCAGATTACCTCACTAGCATGGACCAGGAAATTCCAGGCCGGCTGTTTTAAAATGTGACTCCTGGGAGAGGCTGAAATTGCAGTTAGGTTAGGTATTAAGTCTTGGCAGGACTAAGCACAGGTGACTCCACAGGCCTGTTGTTTCTTTTTAACAATGCTCAAGAAAAATGAGAGAATATTTAACCGAAAATTCAGTATAATTGTTACCTCTAGTGGAGGGTATGGAGCATATATATGCAACCACCCAAGAACAGGGCTGCGCTAGCCTCTATGTGGCCAACAACAGCCCAGAGATCCACAGCCTAGCTGCAGGTGGAGCCTTTGTACCTGAGGAAAAGGCCCCATCCTCCTGGAGCAGATTTCCTTCCCCTTGGTAGGACCTTTGTGAGTGACCATCTTGTACCACAGTGCTAGCAACCCCACCAAGGGACTTCAGAGGTTCTGCAATATTCTACTTTTCAAGCTGGTTGGACAGTACATGGGGCTTATTTTTTATAATTATCTTTCAAACCATATATACACATATACATTATATACTCTTCTATAAGTATTATTCACAGTTTTTTTAATGGTAAAATATTCAGCTATATGATGAAATGTAGTACCCTTCCACTCTGTGCAGAGCTTTGCCAGTACTTGAGCACCATTCTCACCCTGTGTACAATCTAAAAATCAGGGAGTTCTGAAGGATATTAGAATGATGCTTTGTTTTGGGGGCACGTGGGTGGCTCAGATGGTTGAGTGTCTGACTTCGGCCTAGGTCATGATCTCATAGTTTGTGTTCGAGTCCCACATAGGCTCTGTGCTGACAGCTTGGATCCTGGAGCCTGCTTCAGAGTCTGTGTCTCCCTCTCTCTGCCCCTCCTCCACTTGCACTCTATCTGTCTCTCTCTCTCTCAAAATAAACATTATAATTTTTAAAAAAGAATGATGCTTTGTTTTTAATATATTTTTTTGAATTTTCCAGGCGTATTTTTTTTTTTTAAGTTATCTCTACATCCAACATGGGGCTTGAACTCACAACCCTAAGATCAAGAGCCATGTGCTCTACTGGCTAAGGCAGCCAACCACCCCTGGAGTGATGCTTTTCTTAACTCCGTGCTAGCTCTTTTCAGAGTTGGGGCAAGTTATCCTCAAGCAAGAAAATAGGATTCCCCTTCTTTCAGGATTCCCCCTTTCTTTCTTAGCCCTATCTTAAATGAGGTTTTGTCTGTGTTCTCACCCAGATATTGTACACAGTGGTAGGAGCTAAATGTGCAAACCACAGAGAAGTTAGGGGGCACCTATAATCCAAGAAAGCTCCCTCAGGGGCACCTCCATTGGTTAAGCATCCCACTGTTGACTTTGACTCAGGTCATGATCCTGTTGTTGGAGCACCTCATCGGGCTCTGCTTGGGAATCTCTTTCTGCCCCTTGTGTGTGCACGTGCACGCACATTCTCTCTCAAAATAAACATTCAAAAAATTAAAAAAATTAAAAAAAGAAAGAAAGCTCCCTGAGACCCAAAGAGAAATTTCATTACTAGGTATCTAGTATGTCTGATAAAATCTGACATGCTGACATCAGAGAAAGCAAACAGACAGATGAACTTGGAAGGTTCTGTGCCAGCGTGGGAGTCTTGGATTCTAGATACTGCAACTATGAGATCGCCTTGACTCTTCCAAAGAAGCCTAGGACCTTTTCTTCTCTTTCTTTCTCCTTTTATTTTCTTTTCCTTTCTTAACAGAGCACCTTGGAAAGCAGAGAAGACTACGGAAACACCCCTCCCTCATTCCCATGTAGTCGTGCTATCTTCAGAAGGGGTTACTCGGATCCACTGGTCTATCAGTTCAAGCCTCAAACCATGAAGAAGTTTTGCTACTTAAATGCAAGTTTCTCCTGCCCATCTAGACCTAAGACATGCTTGGCTCTTCTTAACTCTGATATTGGATCTAGACAAGTAACCAACTCACAGAGTGGCTGAGAGATTCACACCAGCACCCTTTTTTTTAATTGTTTTCAAATGTAAAAATAATATGTAATATTGGGAATATTCTTAACATTTAGCAGAATAAAGAATAGGGGCGCCTGGGTGGCTCAGTCAGTTAAGCATCTGACTTCAGCTCAGGTCATGACCTCGCAGCCTGGTCAGTAAGTTTGAGCCCCTCATAGGACTCTGTGCTGACAGCTCAGAGCCTGGAGCCTGCTTCAGATTCTGTGTCTCCCTCTCTCTCTGCCCCTCCCCTGTTCATGCTCTGTCTCTATCTGTCTCAAAAGTAAATAAACGTTAAAAAAAAATTAAAAAAAAATAACTTTAAAAAGAATAATAATAAAAAAATAAATTTGGTAGCTAACTACCAAACCTACCTCAGAAGAGGCTTTATAGGAGAATGCCTTTTTGCTTAAAATTTCACCAACAATGGATATTCTGTATATTTTTATTTTTTGTCAATATGATGAAAAAAACAATGGTACCCATTATTTCACTTGCATCTTCCTAATTACAAGTAGAGTAATAGAGAGAGAAAGAGAGAGAGAGGGAGGGAGGGAGGGAGGGAGGGAGATTCATCCCATAACCAGCTTCTTGGCTGGTTGTATTACTTAGGTGAATTACCCATCCAACTCCATATCCTATAGATGCTTGAAAATAAAGTTGTTTATTTTAAAGTTTATTTATTTCTTTTTGAGAGAGAGGGAGAGAGCACATGCAAGCAAGAGCAAGGGAGGGTCAGAGAGAGGGAAAGAGAGAATTTCAAGAAGGCTCTGAGCTCAATCTCAGGAACCGTGAGATCATGACCTGAGCCGAAATCAAGAGTCAGACACTCAACCAACTGAGCCACCCAGGTGCCCCAAAAATAAAGTTTTTCCTGAAACAACCCATTTTGCAGATGAGAAATATGGAAAATATATAGAGATGAAATTCAAACCCTCGTAAAACCCCCTTTTTACTCTTGAGGCTGCACTTTCTCCGCTATGTCACTTTATCAAAAAGCCTCATTTTAGGGGCACATGGCTAGCTCAGTTGGTAAAGCCTGTGACTCTTGATCTTGGAATTGGATGTTCAAGCCCTACATTGGGTGTGGAGCCTACTTAAAACAAAAAAAGCCTCATTTTACCCAAATATGGAAACCCCAAAGGGAAGTGACTCACTCAAACACTCACAGCTCCATAGCTAGTTGCCCATCTCAGTGTAGACCACTCGTAGGCTTTTCACCACCCTGGTCTTCCCAGAAAACAATGTTGAAAAATGCCAAAAGGCTGTTCAGGCAAACATTTCAGATTTGCCTGCCTATTATCTGTGTCCTTAGAAATAAAGAACCAACCCAAAGTACAAGGGTCAAAGATAAAATAGAAACACCAAGAAACATGGAGACCTTGGCCCCATTCCATCCATATAACAAAGAAGAGGGCTTATAGCCCTACAAGTAAGCCCTAGTGAAAATGGCTTTGTCACTTCCCAACACCCACCTGCCAAACTACAAAAGTTTTTTAAAACTCTGAAGCTGAATGAACTATTAATCACAAGCATAAGTAGCAAATAGTTTGAGTTCTGCTCTTTATAAAATCAGGATGTTTATTTTACAGTTCTTTTATTTAATAACCCAGAATTCCAAGAATTCCATTTCTTTTTTCTCAAATGTGATTAACCCAATGAGAAATATAGGAAATGTGATTTTCTGATATTATTGTTCATATTGATCATAATCTCCTAAAGAAAATGGGGATGGAGGTAAATTATTTCTAAGACACTCCTAAACTCCTTTCCTTCCAAAAGCACCAATTAAATGCCTGTAAAATGAGTTGATAACAGTTTGAAGCTGGGTTCATGGAAGTTCAATAAACTATTTTTTCTACCTTTGTATGATTAAAACTTTCCAATGATAAAAAGGTAAAAAAAAAAAAAAAAAAAAAGGCCTATGTGCAGACAACAGATTGGACACTGAAGGTTCAGTGACAGAACATAGTTCCTGTTCTTTTGAAGCAATAATCTCTCCTGTTATCACGTTAACATGTTACACATTACAAAACACTTTCAAATTTATTATCTGATTCATCCCATAAGCACATATTACAATTGCAAATTCAACTTGGAAGCCACCTAGTATCTTTTCTTTCCTTTTTTCCTGGTCTTTCTTCATTTTCTGTGATAAATCCAGTCTAGGGAGGGACAGATCTCTAACCAACTGGATCGTGGTTTCAGGTTGGAGGGGTGGGCTGAACCAGGATGGGGAGATTTTTCTTTATTCTATGAGTGGGGCCCTGGGAGGAATTCGTTTCAGGATGCTTCAGACAGAATTATCAGAATCTTAAATGGCATCTCCACCCTTTTAAATACTTAAGAGTGAGTCTTTCACTCACAAAATCTTTCTTTGAATTCAAGGTGGTTCTCCTGTTTCAAGACAGTTAAACCAGGTCACAAAAAAAGAGCCACTTTCCCAAGATTAGATAGCAAAATGGAGTAAAATTTCCTTAACTTAGACTCACAGAGTCTTTCTTGATGAAGCCCAACCATGAAGGGCAGAGAATTTATGCTTTACAAGTAAATTATGTTTCTCATCAGCTTGATCACCTACTCCACAGAACTGCACAAGTAACCCATTCACCTTCAGAATGTTGTCACCCTCTCAGCTTTCAGAGACCATAAGAATATGTTTCGTGCTGCAATTTCTTTTAGAATTTTCTGTCTACCAATTTTCTCCCATGTGTTTATAGGATCCTTTACTGTGTAAAAATGTTCACTTCTAATTTTCAGTCATGAAAATTTTCTTCAGAGAGCTCAGCCATAGTGGCTTGTGCCATCTTGCTCCTTGGTTCTCTAGTTCTTAAGTGTGTGAAGAAGAGCATGAGTTTATGCACATAGACTAGCCTGATTGTCAGAGATAAGCACTCCCTTATTGTTCCCATCTCATCCACAATTACTTCATTCTTCCTGTCTCACGTTTCCCTATTTGCAACCTAGAATTGGGTGCTTCCCCACTCCTTCCTAGAAGTTTAGATAGATTTTGATGTAAAAGCAGGGCCAAGAGCTCTCCAAATTCTTTCCGAGTCACAGCTCAACAATTGTTTCCTTGCCGAAAGATCTACACCAACCACTATGGTGCAGACAACACAATTTCCCACAACAGAAGTAGACAAGGTAAAAGATGATGGACAGAGGTGAGATGGCTGATAAAAAGCCCCAGTTCCCCTAATCATCACCCCTCCAGCTTTGTTGGGAGACCATAAGGACAATCAGCCTGACTCACAGCCAGCGCTACTGCTCCCAGATCACAGAGAGTTAAGAAGTGAAACAGTGCTGGGCCCCAAGGTTGCTGGATGACAAGCATTATGGGATATATTCGTCCCAGGACTAGCTGTTCCTTTCTCGCCTCCTCAGAGTTTAGCATCAGCCTCATCTCATTCATGTTCTCATTGCTGAGAATCCTTGTTACTGACACAAAGATAAAGATAAAGGGCCAGACTAGAAGACACCCCTACAGCCCCAGGTACAAGAGCTGGCTCAAGTTGAGGAAATCAAATTGCTCAAGAATGGGAACCAGATTTTCTCCAGTGGCTCTAAGCACCACCTATTTTCAGCAACTCCTGCACAAGCCATGCTACAGAGATTCAGTAGAGACTGCATGCATGAGTGGCCAGAGGAAAAAAGCTCCTATTATCCCTAAAACTTCCCAGCATCTGCAAGAACACCAAGTAAGGAGAAGGGCAACCAATGAAGCATGGGCTGAAAGTATGACCTCATCAGGGTGAGCTCCCATTGGCTGAAATTACTCTGGGCAAGACTTTCACATAGTATATTAACCCTTGTCAGGAACACAGACCCCATGAGGGACCCCTCTCCTCCCCTATTGCTCCTTATTTTCAAATTAAGAAAAGGGGATTATGGGGAAAAAATAGACCTGTCCCTAACACTTTTCTTAAAGCATACATAAACAGTGGTTATGAGAAGATTTAGATATCCTCTCCCTAGAATGTATTTTTCAGTGTGTTTTGGATAAAAAAGGAGTCACCTGCAACAGATTGATAATGGAAAGTTGGAGAAGAGGAGACAGAGTGAATGATCAGTATCGTTCTAAACCTGCAGTGGAATGGTTAGAGGGACAAAGACCAAAAAGAATAATAAAAATCAAAATGCCTTGGGGCAGACTGATAAGAAACTGATCTTGTTTCTGCAACTTTTTTTTTTTTTTTTAAGTAAAATCTGCCAATGTGGGGCTGGAACTCACAACCCCAACATCAGATGTTGCATGTTCTACCAACTGAGCCAGACAGGCTCCCTGAAAGTTATTTTTTAAAGTTATCTCCATAGCTACAATCTCCATTTTTAGTGAAAACTGCCAAAAGGTGTCCTGTTTTGTTTTGTGTTCTTTTTTTTTTTTTAAGTAAATATCAGCAGACTCACATTCTCTTGGACTTAAATCCTGTAAGGAATAAAGTTCTCAGTAAACCTGCCTTCCTGCTATCAACACCCCATTATTTGACATAACCAAGAACAAAAGATTCTTTCACGTATGCATCAAAAACTTTTGCATTTAGTGACTAAAGTCAAGGGAAAGGAAGGTACAACTACTAAAACAGCCTTGATTCCATCAAGTAGAAGTTGTTCTCACTTAAGAGCTGATTTGCAAACAAGGCATGTGAGGACTGAATATTTGAGCAGGGAACCCTGTTTCCATACTATAGGCAGAGGCTGCTTGGGAACATAATTATATATTTTCTTCTAAATTGTTTTAAACTTAAAATTGACAGAATGTAATATGCTGGATTGTTGCATGTTGTTGTTTTCCTAAGGGCTTAAATACAGCTATTCTCTAGAGAAGTAGGCTAAACCAATGACTGGTTCACTTTCGATACAGTGTAACTCCCACACCAGACTCCTACTTTGTGGCCAGGCCTATTACGAGTTCGAAACATGTCGGAACCTGTGGCAAACTCTTCAAACTGGAATTCTACAAAAGATAAATTTTACCACAGTGAAGCAGGACTAAAGACCAAAATCCTCTGGAGAGAATGGATTCTTATTTGGGGATGTCCTTGGGAAACATATCGTGCAAGGTACAGGCTGTGAGGAAGAGACATTATTCACCTAGTGGTCATGTCCCAGATGCCTTGTAAAACCTTTTATCTGTGACACCTTCACTCATTCAGGTGACCTTTATGCAGCACTTCTATGTGCCTGGTAGTATTATTCTAAAGATGTGTCAAACTCCTCTTGATTTATGCTTAGCTCCCACCACTACCAGAAATAACCTATAAGTGATAAGTCTATTCCCTTTTGTAAGCTTCCTTAATAAATTTTACTATTTGTTGAGCACCTACTATGTGCCAAGTACTTTCCATCAGAGGTTTCCAAACTTTCTCTCAGTAAGTTGTCCACCATTCCCTTGGGCCAAAAGAAATATCTAACAGCTCCATTTATTAAACAATTAGATCTTCGCGAAGCCTGGGGGGTCAGTTGGATGAGCGTCCAACTCTTGATTTTCATTTTGGGTCATGATCCCGAGGTCACTGGATCAAGGCCTGCATTGGGCTACATGCTAAACATGAAGCCTGCTTAATGTTTTCTCTCTCTCTCTCTCCCTCTGCCCCTCTCCCCCACTCATGCCCTCTCTCTCTAAAAAAAATAATTAATTAATTTAATTTAATTAAAATACTAAATAATTAGATCCAAACAAATTAAAAAGCATTTACATATTCACAACCTAGTAGTTATTTGGAAAAAATAATGCATGTAAATTGAAAGAAAAATATTTTTATTTTATTCTTTTTTAAAGTCCTTTTTAAAGTTTATTTATTTATTTGGAAAGACAGAGAGACCATGAGCAGGGGTGGGGCAGAGAGAGAAGAGAGGGAGAATCCCAAGCAGAATCCACGCTGTCAGCACAGAGGCCAACATGGGGGTCAATCTCATGAACCATGAGATGATCACCAGAGCTGAGATCAAAAGCTGGAGGCCTAACCAACTGAGCCATCCAGTGCCCCCTTATTTTATTCTTAAATAACCACAATTATTTATTAATGAGATTCATGCACCTACTGCACACTGCTCAACTTCTTAATCGGATCAGATACCACCACCCTCATTCTGTGTTCCACGTTGATTTTCATATGGTATTTGCCTTTTATCTCACTGAAACCCCCACTCTGTGAAGATACCACAACACAGGACTCAAGGAACATAGCACAATCTAATGTTGAAATTACCAACTGCCTCTGGTACCCAACATAAGTCATTGTGTTCCCTCAGAAATTTGCAAATCCCACGGTGGTCCCATGTGAGTTCACTGCAGAGCCTTAGGGTGCCCCAACACAGTTTGGGAACCATGGACGTGCACTCTTCCACTTCAGCCTCAAAACAGACCTGCGTTGTAGGTACAACTACAAATGTACAGATCTGGGAAATGAGGCTGAGGACAGTTAAGTAATTTACAAAGCTCACGTAGCTAGTAAGTGGTGGCTCTGGGAACTAAAGCTAGGTCTGCCAGACTCAACATCTACATGCTCTTCCTGTTAACCATGCTACGTCTCATCGGCTCTGCAGGATATTAGAATCAAAGACTCTCAGATCTGGAAGGGATATCAGGGGTAACATAGTCCCAGCACTCAGAAAACTAATGACTGAAAAGTGCAATGATTTGACCAAGGCACGCACCTGCTTTAAAGACAGAGGTGAAGCCCAGGCTACTATGTGGATTCTTCATCCAGTGGCTTCTTGAGAAACCATGCATGGGAAGTAAAAAGAAAAAAGTTAAAATTACCTATCTAGGGGTACCTGGATGGCTTAGCTGGTTGGGTGTCTGACTCTTAATTTTGCCTCAGGTCATGATCTCAGGGTTCATGGGATTCAACCCCACAACAGGCTCTTTGGTGATAGCACTGAGCCTGCTTGGGATTCTCTCTCTCTCCCTCTCTCTCTTCCCCTCCCCCACTCATGTGTGCCCACATACCCATGCACACTCTCTCTCACTCAAAATAAATAAATAAACATTTTTTTTAAAAACTGCATATCTAGGGATGCCTGGGTGGCTCAGTTGGTTAAGCATCTGACTTCAGCTCAGGTCATGATCTCAAGGTTTGTGAGTTTGAGCCCTGCATTGTGTGAGCTCAAGCCCCACTGGGGGCTCCTCACTCTCTCTCCTTCTCTCTCTGCACCTCATGGGATTCTCTCTTTCTCCCTCTCTCTGCCCCTTGCTCACTTGCACTCTCTCTCTCAAAGCAAAACAAAACAAAACACACTGCATATCTAAAATGTCTTAATTGTATCTTCAAATTTGATTGATAGTTTGACTCAGAATTGGATTTTAAGTTAGAAATCAATTTCCATGGGACATTTAAAGGCATTTCTCCATTGCCTTTTAGCTTCTAATGGCATTTTTGAGAAATATGATCATTCTTATTTCTGTCCCTTTGTGGACGCCCTGTGTTTCCCCTCTGGAAGCTTCTGGGATCTTCTCTTTTTATTTATTTATTTATTTATTTTTGGTAATCTCCACATCCAACATGGGGCTCAAACTCCCGACCCTGAGATCAAGAGTCGCATGCCCTTCCAACTAAGCTAGCCAGGCGCCCCTGGGATCTTTTCTTTACGCAGGTTCCAGGGTTTGGGAGTGATGGCTGCTGTGCTGCACAACCCAGATTCCCCTTAAGGAATGCAGGACTTACTCCCCCAGCTTCTGGGAATGCTGCCATGACCCGCAGCTGTCAGCCCTCTCCGCAGAATGCTTTGGCTGAAGAAAACCTCCAGCGTGGCCTGTACTGCATAGCTGAGAACATGGGAGTGTGAACAGCTCAGCTCCCTCACCTCAGCTGGCAACAGCTGTGAAGACTCATCCCAGCTCTAGAGCTCCCTGTGGAGCTCAGCTGAGATCTTCCCTGGGCCTGCACCACAACCCATTTCTTCCTCTGCCCAGTCTTGTTTCCTTCTCCTTCCTTCCACAACTATTGACCCCAAGTACACCCTCTCATAAGTGCCCTGCCTGCTACTTTCCATCTCTGAATTGGCTTCCCAGAGAAGCCACCTTGAAACTACAACATGCTTTGCATTCAACATGTCGAACAATCTGTTGGCCCCATATTATTGCTAATGTCTACCTGTATTGTGAATATGATGGCATTATGCCCATTTTATAGATGCACAAACTCTGGCTGTGGAAGCAACAAAACAAAACAAAAAATGAAAAACAAAAAACAGAACAACAAGGCCACACAGGTAGTAAGCAGCAGAAATGGGATCTGAAACTAGGTCTGCCTCAGTGCAAAATCAGTGCAGTGTTCATTTCTGGAGCGGCTATGGGAGTTTTTGATACACACACAGGGTCTCCGGCTTTCTGAGGAAGGAAAGAGGAGCAGGCATCTGCATGAGTGGAAACACGGGAGTCCAGGACACAGCATGAGCACAGTTACCCATCTTTTCTCAGTGCAAGGCGTTTTGTTCCTGTGGGAGAAAACTGACTGTGCCTGCTGCAATGGCTGATGTGCTGTCAGATACCATGGCAACCACTCAGATGAAAGCTGAATGTTTCTAGGTGAGAGGTTCTGATAAACAGTGGACTGGTGAAAAGAAACAAAATAAAGTTGGGGAAACAGAGATTCCATCTAGTGCTTTTCTCTTCGGACAAAGATTTGATATTTAATTTTATTTCCGGCAAAGCTCATGTGATATCGGAGAGATTCTTTCTTTCTGCACCTCAGTTGCTCTTTTGTAAAAATTAAATGGTTGGGGTAAAACTGACTGGCTCAGTTGGTAGAGCATGTGACTCTTGATCTTGGAGTCATGAGTTCAAGCCCCGCGTTGGGCATGCAGCTTACTTAAAAAAATAAATAAAATTGGGGCACCTGGGTAGCTCAGTTGGTTAAGCGTCTGACTTGGGCTCAGGTCTGATCTCACCGTTTGTGAGTTCGAGCCTCATGTCAGGCTCTGTGATGACAGCTCAGAGCCTGGAGCCCACTTCGGATTCTATGCCTCCCTCTCCCACTTGCACTCTGTGTCTTTCTCTCTCTCAAAATAGATAAATAAACATTTAAAAACATTTAAAATAAATAAATAAATAAATAAAATCAAAAGGTTAAAATGAATAAATCCCACGGGTTTAAAAAATTTCATGAATAACCACATACTGCATTGAACACCTATTACCAAATCTTAGACCTTCATTCAGCAAATACTTACTGAATCCCCGCTAGGAGCTAGGGAAAGTTCTAGGCACTGGAGATGTGTAAGTCAACAAAACATTGGAAAACCCTGTGCTGCAGTTGCTCCCATTGCACTGGAACACTCACATAGTGCTCACCCTGTGCCAAGCAGAGGTCTGAGCACTTTAGACGTGACAACTTGTTTAATCGTCATGACGTCACTATGAAGTAGGTACTATTAACATCATCCCCATTTTATAGATAAAAATGAAAGTACAGAAACATCAAGTTACACTAATCAGTTACGGAGCTGAGAGGTGAAGCAGGAGCCAGGCAGGCTGGCTTCAGAGTGTAGGCTTTTATGTCACTACTAACTCTGGGAAAGTCCAATGGCACTACTTTAAAAATGTATTGTTTTTCAAATTCTTGCCAAAAGATAATGGCCTTGTAAACCTGGCATAGAAGGCCACTTTTGATACAGTCCATACTTAAAAGTTTTACAACTGAAAGAAAAAATTTATATTTGATGTTAATAGAAATTGAGAGACAGAAGTCATTCTTTTACTAGCCAAGTAAAATTCCAAATAGGAATGATAACCACACGTCACTCCAATACAGTTGTATAGCTATAATTTAAATGAATATAGTGCCAGCTGGGAGCTTTGAGAAATTTATTTTTCTTACTAAATTTCTTTCTGGTTTATATATTCCTTGAACTAATCTGACAACTAGAAATAATCATCTTCACTTCATTTTGTAGGTGACAACTAATAATTATAATACACTGTTTGTGGCTATTGACTAATGTCACTCACAGAAGGCTCTCTATAACAAAGGAGGGTCTGTTGAAGAACTTGCTGGTTCTTGAGCTCTTGGGTGCGCCCTCTGGTGGTGACAATGGTCGTGCCCAAGCTCAGGGCAAGCTCCAAAAGAAAGTGGTTGTCTGAGAAGCATGGGCAAATTTCCAGATTGTTCCATTAGTGCTGGAAGGGCTCTTTGATGTCATCTTGTCCAGGTACCTCATCTTACCGAGTGAAGAGTAAACTCGGGTTCAAGGGGAAAGGAGGCAATGGCAGATGCAGAGATAGAGCCCAGGCTCTATCTGGCATGATCAATGGCATGATCAACTGTCCCTGTTTTCCCATGTGGAACTTCTGGCCTTAAACTTAGGGAAGTCCAGGGAACAACAGAATGAGTTGGTCACTCTGCCTCTTGGTTCTAGTCGTCCAGTGCTTTTTACTTTTATTATTACTTTTTAAAGAATCACAGGTTTAAAAAAAAAAATTAAAGTTTAGTAATTATTTTAAGAGAGAGAGAGAGAAAGCGTGAGGGGGAGAGGAGCAGAGAGAGGGAGACACAGAATATAAAGCAGGTTCCAGGCTCTGAGCTGTCAGCATAGAGCCCAACATGGAGTGGAACCCATGGACAGCAGACCTCAAGATCATGACCTGAACCGAAGTCAGATGCTTAACGGATGGTTAAGGTATGGTTCTGACTGCCCTCTATCCAACAAATACCTCTTCTTCCTCCTGACTCAAGTCAGTAATTCCATCATCAGAGTTTAATTACTGCAGCGTAAGCCAAAAAAAAGCTTTACTCCTTTTTCTAACTTATTTTCTTTTATTTTAATTTAGAGAGAGTGTGTGTGTGCATGCAAGTGGGAGAGAGAGGCAGAGGGACAGAGACAGACAGACAGACAGACAGAGAGAAACTTAAGCAGGCTCCATGCTCAGCATGGAGCCCAACACAGGGCTCTGTCCCAGGACCCTGAGATAATGACCTGAGCCAAAATCAAGAGTCAGAAGCTTATCCAAGTGAGCCACCCAGAAGCCCCACAAAGGCTTTATTCTTATTAATGCAAATTCCCTTTGCAAAGGTTATGAATCAGCCATCAGTCTCTCCAAATAAAAGACTCAGAGCTCAGAAGCTCCAACTACTTCCTGGCCTTTCCAGTGCACCGGTCCTTGTCTGTGTGTACAAGATTCAGGCTCACACGCTCATGCAGGCTCTTTGCCAGTCTGCATTTCCTCTGCCTATGCTCCTTTCCATGCCCCTTCACTCGCTGGGGATATCCCTCCATCCAGATCCCATTATAGGGTCACATGAGACAAGTGTCTCATAGAATAAAGTCTAAACTCCTCTCCTTGTTTGTGAAGACCTGTTTGATTTGCTAACAGGTAAGCTTTCAAGTATAAGGCCTTGGTCTCTCTATATATTCTATAGAATACATTTGCCATATATTTCCAGAACCTAACCTGGTGCACAGTATGCAGAACTGCTCAAAAAATATACATGTCGGGACGCCTGGGTGGCTGTCACTTAAGCATCCAACTTCAGCTGAGGTCATGATCTCACCATTGGTGGGTTTGAACCCTGCAATGGGCTCTGTGCTGATAGCTCAGAGCTTGGAGCCTGCTTTGGATCCTGTGTCTCCCTCTCTCTGCCCTTCCCCACTCACACTATCTCTCTCAAAAATAAACATTGAAAAAAAAATCTAAAAATATGCATGTTGATCCACTGATTCAGCTCTTTCTGCACACATTTATCACCCAAGACTTCCTGACTAAAGCCTCCTCTCACAAACTCCCAATAACACCCTGACCTTGCACATGCACTCAACAGTCAGAATTTATCGGCTGTACCTAGATTCTTGAACTTTTTACTCTGGAACTCCCTGCTTTTCATCTCCATCAACCTAGTCTACCCACCCTTCAAGGTCCATTCAAGTCCTGCTTTTGCCACAAGGCTTCCTGAGCACTCCAACCTGCCATGACTCCTCCTTTGCCATATAACTGCTGTGCTAGCTGGCTCTACAGCTTAAATTGTCCTGGGTTTCTGCACTGCCCTGGGGCTGCAACCTTACACTATTCATCCCCTGGGTTCCTTTGCCTGTGTTGCCTCCCTGAAGATCTGTCTTTTTTCCAGCTCCCTCTCTCAGATGCCTGACACAGTCTCACAGCTTCAACTATTCCCTCTCCGTTGTGGATTCATAATCTAGACCTTCAAAATTCTATCCTTTCTTCCCAGTGCCTGAGCCAAATTTCCAACTACCAACCAAACATTTCGATTGGACTTTGCTGCCATTACCTTTCTCACCAAATGAAGCCCTGACTTGTCAGGTGATACCATTACCCTCCTTCCCTCCAGTCACACAGGCTGGAAAATACTAAGACTGAGGTAGGGATCAGGGATGAGGGAGACAGGCAAATTAAGTACCAAGACATAACAGTTCTTCTTGAGAGAGATATGTCAATATTTCATCAGCACCACCACCACCACCAGTTCATAGTTCACATGGCAGTCAGAGTGATCTTTTAAAAATATGAGTTGGTTGGGGTGCCTGGGTGGCTCAGTCGGGTAAGCGGCCGACTTCGGCTCAGGTCATGATCTCACGGTCCGTGAGTTCGAGCCCCACGTCGAGCTCTGTGCTGACAGCTCAGAGCCTGGAGCCTGTTTCAGATTCTGTGTCTCCCTCTCTCTGACCCTCCCCCATTCATGCTCTGTCTCTCTCTATCTCAAAAATAACTAAACGTTAAAAAAATTTTTTTTTTTAAAAATGTGAGTTGGTCATGATGCCTGCATGGCTCAGTAGCTTTAAACGTCTGAAGCTGGGTTTCAGCTCAGGTCATGATCTCATGGTTTATGAGACTGAGCCCCGCATCGTGCTGTCAGCACAGAGTCTGCTTGGGATTCTCTCTCTCCCTCTCTCTCTGCTCCTCCCCTCCTCACACACGCACGCTTGTGCGCGTGACTGTTCTCTCTCTGTCTCTCAAAATAAATAAACTTTAAAAAATTTAAATGAAAGTGTGAATCAGTCAGGGTACTGGGGTGACTCAGTCAGTAGAGCATGTGACTCTTGATCTCAGGGTCATGAGTTCAAGTCTCACTTTGGGTATGGAGTTTACTCAAAAACAAATAAAGAAATTAAAAGCAAAATGTGAGTCAGATTCCCTTCACTCCCCATACATAAAAGTAAAATTGTGCAATGACTTCCTATTGCACATAGAATGAAGGACCCACATGGTCTGGCACGTGTTGCTCCCTTTATCTTTCTCAGCTTTCTCTCTCCTGGACTCCAACAAGATCTCTGAGCATTTACCTTTGGGGTTCCCCTGCTAGGGAACCTTGTCCCTGACTGTTTGCATGGCTAGCATTTTTAAAAACCATCTTCACCTTGAACCCAACCCTAAGTATTTTGAGAAATATCAGAAGGGTTACTTATGATCTCCCATATTTTGGTTATACTTGAGTTTGTACCTAAGGTGACCTATGTCCTCCTCTCTAATAACACAATTCCTGTTTCTCCTTGATAGTCCAGCCAAGGGGCACCTGGGTGGCTCACTTGGTTAACACTTTGACTCAGGTCATGATCTCACAGTTCGTGGGTTTGAGCCCACGTCGGACTCTGCCTGACAGTGCGAAGCCTGCTTGGGATGCTCTGTCTCCCTTTCTCTCTTCCCCTCACCCCTCTCTCTTCCTCTCTCTCAAAAATAAATAAATAAACATTAAAATATTCAAAACTAAACAAATAAGTAAAGTCCAGCCAATATTGTCTCCTCCTTGAGACTGACACAGCTGAAATCATCCCCCGCCATGAATCTCAAAGAACTTAGGATCAGAACTATCATTCAGTACTTATTAGACCCTCTCCTTGTTTCAGTGTTGTCAGTTTTTAAGTATGTATGTATATTGTTTTATTTTTCAGATATAAAATTTCTTCTGAGAGCAAGGACAGTCTTTATATTCTGAATTGTATCAAGTCCACTACACCTAACTTAACATCTGTACAGCCCTTTATTTCCTTTTTAAAGTGGAAATTCTTTTTTTTAATTAACTTATTTTTGAGAGAGAGAGAACACATGTGAGAGAGGGGCAGAGAGAGGGATTCTCTCTCTACTGAGAAAGAGAGAGAATCCCAGGAGATGCAGAGGGAGAAGGAGAGAGAAAGGGAGAGAGAGTGAAGAGCCTGGAGCAGGGCTCCAGCTCACGAATGGTGACATCATGATCTGAGCCGAAGTCAGGTGCTTAACCAACTGAGCCACCCAGGTGCCCCTGTACAGTCCTTTAAAAGACATTTTAAATAGCTAACGGATATATCTCTTAAAATAATAACTTCACTTAAACTTCTCTTAAAATTAATTTACATTTGAAAATCAAAGCAATATAAAACAATGGAAAAGCCTTGTTCCCATCTTGTCCACATCTATCCATATCCTATCTACCTCATCTCTGAGCCTACAAGAAACCACTTTTATTAGTTTCTTATATATTATTCCTATGTTTCTTTCTTTAAATTTTTTTTTAATGTTTATTTATTTATGAGAGAGACAGAGACAGAATGCGAGTGGGTTAGGGGCAGAGAGAGAAGGAGACACAGAATCCAAAGCAGGCTCCAGGCTCTGCACTGTCAGCACAGAGCCCAATGCAGGGCTCAAACTCACGAACCACGAGATCATGACCGGAGCTGAAACCGGATGCTTAACCAACTGAGCCACCCAGACACCCCGATTATTCCTATGTTTCCTTATGCTAATGTGAATAAATGTTAATATGTATTTTTCTTACTCCCCCTATGTATACAAAAGGGGCACATTCTTCACGCTGTTCTGTACCTTTCTCTTTGCACTTAGCAGCATATCTTGGAGATCTCTTTATAACAGTACATAGAGAGGAGATATTCCCAATCACTTTTTCCAGGCTACAGGGAATACCACTGTGTGGTTAGTTTATTTTACCTATTCCCTGATGATGGGCTGTTTCTATCTTTGCTATTATAAACAATGCTCTAATGAATAATCCTGTACATATCATTTCACATTTGTGAGGTTGTACCTGCAGATAGATTCCAAACAGTGGATTCCAGATTAAAAGGTAAATGCATCTATAATTTTCATAGATAGCTCCAGATTCCGGTTCTCAGGGCTATGGGATTTTGCATTCCCTTCAGCAATGGGAATGAGTGACTATTTCTCTATAGCTGTGCTAACGAACTCTTGGACTTGTGCTTTCTCATCTACAAGGAGAGCAATGGTACCTCAGTGTAGTTTCTGATTCTATTGCTCTCATTTTGACTGAGTTTGAGCATCTCTTCATATGATGAAGTTTTTTTTTCTTTGACTATGGACTATCCATGTTCTTTGTCAATTTTTCTAGTAAGCTGCTATCTTTTCTCAGTTTCTAGGCTCACACTAGATTAAATTAGGTAGATTAACTTTAGTCCGCAGTATGAATTGTAAATCTTTTCCCCAGACTTATTTGTCTTTTGATTTTACTTATGGTATAATCAATTGTTTTTGATGGGGCACCCAGGTGGCTCAGTTGGGTTAAGCATCTGACTCTTAATCTTAGCTCAGGTCTTGATTTCAGGGTCATGAGTTCAAGCCCTACATTGGGGTCCACAATGGGTGTAGAGCTTAATTTAAAAAATTGTTTAAAATAAACAAACAAATAAACAAACAAACAAATAAATAATTGTTTTTGAGGGGCGCCTGGGTGGCTTTGACAGTTAAGCATCCGACTTCGGCTGAGGTCATGATCTCGCTGTCGCCTAGTTCAAGTCTTGCAATGGGCTCTGTGATGACAGCTTAGAGCCTGGAGCCTGCTTCACATTCTGTGTCTCCCTCTCTCTCTCTGCTTCTCCCCCACTTGTGTTCTGTCTTTCTCTCTCTCTCAAAAATAAATAAAATGTAAAAAAAAAATTTTTTTTAAAAAGAAGATATACAATGACAAGTGCATGAAAAGATGCCCCACAGCATATGTCATCAAAGAAGTGCAAATTAAAACAATAAAGAGATACCATTACACACCTACTAGAATCCTCCAAATTCAGAGCACTAACACCACCACGTGCTGGCAAGGATGTGGAACAGCAGGAATGCTAATACACTGCTGGTGGGGATGCAAAATAGTACAGCCATTTTGGAAGATAGTTTAGCAGCTTCTTACAAAACAAATCATCCTCTTACCAGGCAACCTAGCAATTTTCCTTCATATTTACCCAAAGGAGTTAAAAACGTACGTTCTCCCAGGGCACCTGGCTGGCTCAGTCAGTTAAGTGTCCAACTTTGGCTCAGGTCATGATCTCACAGATTGTGACTTCAAGCTCACATCAGGCTCTGTGCTCACAGCTCAGAGCCTGGAGCCTGCTTTGGATTCTGTGTCTCCTTCTCTCTCTCTGCCCCTCCCCAATTTGTGCTCTGTCTCTGTCTCTCAAAAACAAATAAATGTAAAATAATTAATTAGCTAATTAATTAATTAATTGATTAAAAAACAGACACAACTCCATTCTCATGGAGTTTACATTCTTGTGAAGGAAACAGACAAATAAAACTAGTATGTAAAATATCTAAAGTGTTAGTGTTGATAAGATTTGCTATCAGAGTAGATGTGGGGTTGAGGAAGAGGAGTTTAGACTTCCTTCATGATTTTTGCTCCAAGCAGCTGAAGGATAGAGTTACCGTTTACTGAGATGGGAAGACTAGAGGATCAAACTGGGAGCTGAGGAGGAAGAGAATGGGAAGCTCTGTTTTGGACATGCTACATTTGAAATGTCTGCTGGATAACCAATTAGGCCCCACTTGAGAATGTCAAGTAGGCAGTTGGATATACAAGTCTGGACTTCAGGTGAAGTCTAATGAAAAATATAATTCCAGTGTAGTAACCAAATGGGAGCAAATATAGATAGAAAATAGAAAATGTCTGAGGAATAAGCCTCAGGGCACCTCATTATTAATAGCTCAGAGAAATGAAAGGGAACCAGCAGACTGAGAGAGGGTGACCAAAGACACAGAAGTAAAACCAGGACTCCCTGGAGTCCTAGAAGCTAAAAGAAGCAACGGTTACTAGTTGGAGCATGGATCATCTATGTCAAGTGCTGACACAAGATCACATAAAATGAAGACTGACAATGAACCCCAGATTCAGTGATGTGGAGACTGATGGTAATCTGGAATAGTTTGAATGGAATGGTGAGCATGAAGGACTAACTGAACTAGATTTAAGAGACAATGGAAACAGAAATTAGAGACTGTGAGTAGGGAGAACTGCTTCAAAGAGCTTTGCTATAAAAAGAACAAGCAAAATGGAATGATGGAGAGTAGTAGGGTCAAGAGATAATTTTTAAAAAATTATTTGAGGGGCGCCTGGGTGGCTCAGTCGGTTAAGCATCTGACTTCAGCTCAGGTCATGATCTCACAGTCTGTGAGTTTGAGCCCTGTGTTGGGCTCTGTGCTGACAGCTCAGAGCCTGGAGCCTACTTCAGATTATGTGTCTCCCTCTCTCTCTGCCCCTCCTCTGCTCATGGTGTCTCTCTCTCTGTCTCAAAAATAAATTAAAAAAACATCAAAAAAAATTTTTTTAATTTTAAAAAAATAATAAAAAATAAAAAATTATTTGAGAGAGAGAGAAAGAGAAGGGGAGGGGCAGAAGGAGAGAGAGAATCCCAAGTAGGCTCCACACTCAGCGTGGAGCCAAATGTGGGGCTAGATCCCACGACCCTGAGATCATGACCTGAGCCAACATCAAGAGTTGGAGGCTCAACAAACTGAGTCACAGAGGCACCCCAAAATATGATTTTTTTTAATGGGGAAATTTTTTTTATATGCTGATGGAAAATCCCATAGAGACAAGAGAATTCAGGGATGAGAGCTGACATACATGGGATTGACTAACTTAGACAGAAGCACAACCCTTCATTCACTGCCTCAGGAGAGAAGGTCGAGAGCACAGATGCAGGCAAGTGGATATAGGTGGCAATGGAAGCTGACACAAGCTCTCTTCTGATTATTTCTGTTTTCCCAGTAAAACAGGAAGTGAGTCAATTGACAGTGTGAAGAAGAGAGAAAAAATAGAGAACTGAGGAGAGAGAAACTATGAAATAGTCATCTAGAAAATGGAAGGGTAAATGAACAAGAAAATCAAGTAGGATTGCTGGGAAGTGTTAAGAGACCTCTTTGGGTTAGTGGTCATGACTAAGTGAAACCAGGCAGCATGCCTATGTGTTTCTCTAGCTGCATTCAGTTATGCAAGTACAGGAGTGATTAAGCAAAGAAATGGATTTGATGACAATTTGATTGGGTTTTACTTGGCCACACCACTACAGAGAATTAAGTCGAGACAAGGATGAACTGAATCCAGGCAAGGAAGTTGAGGATGGATACAAGTAGTCAATAGGATTGACAATGGGATTCCAGCTGAGTAAGGAGGGACATGAGGACATGAGGGGGGTAAAGGACAGGAGATTGATTAACTGTAGGTCCCATGGCACAGAAGGATAGATGGAGTTGGGATATCAAAGGAAGCAAGTTAGAAAGTGAGGAGATAGATGGAGAGTAAAATATATAAAATTGAAATCATTTCATAAGGTATCATCTTGGGAAGGGAGTAGCTAAGAAAGAATGGTAGAAAAGGTCACCCAAAGAGATGAGAACAAGGAACTGAGAGGCCAGGGACTTGAAAGGATCCTCTATATAAATACTGAAATAACCAAGAAAATGGAAGGAAAGTGTGCTGTTGACAGTCTCTAAAATGACCCAGGTGGTTCTCACTTCCCAGTTTCATGCCCTGTGTAATCCCTTCTTCCTGAGTAGGGAGGGGCTGAACCACTGACTCATTTATAACAAATTTATAACTCATTTATAAACATGTTGCTCGTTGGTATCACGAGCAACACGTGATACCAAGCTGGGTGAATATGGCAGAAGTGATGGGATATCATTTTCATATAAAGTTATAAGAAGACTATAGTTTCTCTCATAGACATTCCCTCTCATTCTCTCTTGGGTCACTTACCCTGGGGAAAGCCAGCTGTCATGTCATGAGGCAACCCTGTGGAGACCCCATTTGGTGAGAACTGAGACTGCCAACAACCAGGTGAGTAAGCTGGGAAGTGGATTCCCTCATTCTCACCCCAGTCAAATCTACAGATAAAACCCCAGCCTCAGCCAAAGCCTGGCTACAACCTCCTAAGAGACCCTGAGACAGAAGTACATAACTAAGCCATGCCCAGATTCCTTACTCACAGAAACAGTGACACGACAAATATTTGTTGTTTTAAGCCACTAAGTATCTGGGTTATTTGCCATGAGGCAATAGAAAACCAATACAGATTTTGGAACCTGGAAGTAGGGTACAGTTAAAAAAGAAAAAAAAAAAACACTAAAAATGTTGGGCTTTAGAAGAGGCCAGTGGCTTTGAGGAGAGTTTTGGTGAAAGTTTAAAGAGACTTGAAGGCACTTTTTGTGGAATTTTGAACTCGGAGGAGGCCACTGGTGAGGGCTTACAGGAAAGTAAGAAAAATCATTTTGGAAAGTGGAGGAAAAGGAGTAATTGTTATGTAAAGACAGAAATTTTAGTAACACTTTCATTTTCATTTATGAGGTAGATAGAAAATATGGCCTAATGAACAGAGTGATTTAGCTAAGGAGATTACCAAAGCAAATTGTTGAAGATGCCAGCTGGTTTATTGTTACTGATCAGAGTAAATGTGAGAGCAGATAGATAAATTGAAGAAAGGATTGTTAAACAAAAAGGAGCAAGGGGTTGATAGTTTCTAAGATCTCTACCTTCTCTAGACACCAATGATGCTAAAACGAAGAACTGGTGGGGGCCCTGGCTGCCTCAGTTGGTGGGGCATGCAACTTTTTTCTTTTTTTTTAATGTTCACTTTTGAGAGACAGAGATAGAGTGCAAGTAGGGGAGGGGAAGAGAGAGGGAAGCACAGAATCTGAAGGAGGCTCCAGGCTCTGAGCTGTCAGCACAGAGCCCAACACGGGGCCCAAACCCATGAACCATGAGATCATGACCTGAGCCCAAGTCGGATGCTCAACTGAATGAGCTACCCAGGCACCCCAAGCATGCGACTCTTGATCTGGGGTTGTGAGTTCAAGCCCTATTTTGGGACTAGAGCTTACTTAAAATTTATTTTAAATGGAAAAAAATTAAAAATTGGCTTTTGAGCAGAGATTAAATCCAGGACACTGAGAAAAATATGGTTTAAAGATGAAGCTGAGGACTGAAAACCCTTTTGTTAAAACCTCAGAAAGGTTAAGGGAGAGGCCTCAGAATACTAACTACTAAATCATCCATAGGCTCTTTAATCAGATTAAGGGTGTGCCTCACAGATCTGTTGGGAGGAAAGTGTATTTTGCATGTTGCAGGGATGTGAATCATCAGCGAGCCAGAAAGTCAAATATAGTAAGTAGGCAGGCCCGCAAATGGTCCCCAATGATCCCTGCCTCCTGGTATTCACACTCTTGTATAATCCCTTTCACTGAATGTGAGCTGGACTTGTGGGCTCACTTCCAACATATAAAACACAGGAAAAATGATGGGATGTTACTTCAGGGATTAGTTACAATAAGACTGTGGTCTTTGTCACAATTGCTCTTGCTCTCACCTTCATTTGGTCCTTCACCCAGGGGGAAGCCAGCTGCCACATTATCAAGCAGTCCTAAGAGGGCTTACACAGGAAGCACCCAGCTAAGCAGCAACCAGAATCTTGACCCACATATACTATAAGATGATAAGTATTTGTTGTTTTAAGCCAGTAGTTTTGAGGGTAATTTGTGACACCAAAACAGATAACTAATACAGACTGACAGTGATCCAGGACCTAAAATCTTGAAGAGACTAGAGATGGAAGAGCACAAAGTATTAGCCACGACAAAGAAGAGAAATGAGTAGGAAGGATGAGCAACACGTGATACCAAGCTGGGTGTCTTTATGGAGAAGGGAGGAAGAATAGTCCAGGAGTGTCAATGAGTAGTGAGGAAGACTTGAGTGGCACAAGTGTACGAGAAAAAGAGTCATTCCTTGGGAGGGCTGGAAAGAACAATGTCCTTCGTCGAGCGAGGATTCAGTTAAAGCAAGAAAGAGAAGGGAACATTAGAAGAAGCTGAGGATAAGGGGAAAGATGCTGGTGACTGACTGCAAAATCTAGAGGATTCAGTGAAGTGGTTTTAGGAGATAAGAAGGGGAGGAGTTGGAGCCAGAAGGGAAGATATACAGAGCAGAGGGGGGAGCACAGTCTGAGGATAAGGGCCTTCTTTTTCTTCCTGTAGCAATTGACAAGGCAAGGATAAAGAGCAAAATGAAATTATTCTTGGTAGTACCAAGGCAAATCTTTGCAATGAGGTTATCAGTGGAAGAGAGGGATGTGAGGTCCTGCTAGAAGTTCTAGGACTATCACTTGACTCCTACTGATGGAGGCAGACAGTCGTGTGGAGGAATAGTCATTTCCCAAGCACAGGGGCTCTCTGCTGACCTCAGCAGGAGGAAGCTTTGAGGCAGGCACAGGAGCAGTCTCATTTGGAAAACATGGCTATCCTCTTGACCTCTGTCAGGACATTTTCAGGACACTACTAAAATATGTTACCCACCAAAATAAGGAAGTAAACAGAGATTAAAAAAAAAGAAACCACAATACTGAAGAAACAGAGGGGCACCTGGGTGGCTCAGTCGGTTAAGTGTCCGACTTCGGCTCAGGTCACGATCTCGCGGTCCGTGAGTTCGAGCCCCACGTCGGGCTCTGTGTTGACTGCTCAGAGCCTGGAGCCTGTTTCAGATTCTGTGTCTCCCTCTCTCTCTGACCCTCCCCCGTTCATGCTCTGTCTCTCTCTGTCTCAAAAATAAATAAACGTTAAAAAAAATTAAAAAAAAAAAAGAAAGAAACAGATGTACAACAAAGTGCAGAAGCAAAGTGAACCCCTATCCTGAGAGTGAAAGAAGATACTAAAATGACTAGAGCAGGTCTGAGAGCTAAATGTCTTGAGAGGTGTTTTAGATAAGTGGCCTAGTCTGGGCTTGGAATGGTGATAGCTATGCAGAAAACAAGCAAACAATAAAAGAATAAAAAATTATTCATTCTAGGGAAAACAAAAAGACTTGTTTGGAAATAAAAGTAAGCCTAGTTTAGACTCCTCTAAATTGGAGATGGGAAGATGAGAAAGATGGATTTGTATTTGGCAGGTAGGAAGAGTAAAAAGGCAAATCCTCGTCCTCCATGGTCAGAAGTCAACAGATAATATCTAAAATTGAAAAGTCAATAAATAGGATTCAAATAGGTCTTTTTACAAATATGGAAGTAGGAGGTGCCTGGCTGGCTCAGTTGGCAGAGCATGTGATTCGTGCTCTCAGAGTTGTGAGTTCAAGCCCCACAATGGAAGTAGAGATTACTTAAAAATAAATTTTGGGGGCACCTGGGTGGCTCAGTCTGTTGAGTGTCTGACTCTTGATTTTGGCTCAGGCCATGATACCAGGATTATGGTACTGAGCCCCAAGTTGGGCTTTGAGCTGAGCGTGGAGCCTGCTTAAGATTCTCTCCCCTCCTCTTCCTTTGCCCCTCTCCCCTGCTTGTGCTCTCTCTCTAAAATAAAATAACTAAATCAAAATAAAATAAAATAAAATAAAATAAAATAAATAAGAAATATGGAAGTAATACTAACAGCATCAAATAAAAGAAGTGAAAGTTGTTGTTTCTTGAGAGGAAAAAGGGGGTATAGTTGAAGAAGGCTGTGGCTTTTCTTAACAGATCCTGCAGAACTATTAACTTTTAGGAGAATGTTCTTGATTGAATATAAAAATTAAGAAAAAACAAGGTAGATTGCTATGTAGTGTTATAGGAAGAGGTCCCTGAGATAAAAATTTAAAAACTACGTTAAGGAATAATAACACAGTTCTGTTTTTAAAGTCATATTACGTATATATTGGGGCACCTGGGTGGCTCAGTCGGATAAGCATTCAATTTTGGCTCAGGTCATGATCTCACGGTTTGTGGATTCAAGCCTCACGTCAGGCTCTGTGCTGACAGCTCAGAGCCTGGAGACTGCTTTGGATTCTGTGTCTCCCTCTCTCTCTGCTTCTCCCCAGCTTTCACTCTGTCTCTCTCTGTCTCTCTCTCTCTCAAAAATAAATATTTAAAAAATAAAAAAATAAAAATAAATAAAATTACATTATGTGTATATGAACATTTGTATATGCAGAAAAAAGAATCCACACTAAACTGTTCATAATGGTTGCCTACAAGGAGTATATGGGAGAGAATCAAATTTTACATTATGTATTTCCATTTTATTTTTATTTTTTGTAACGAGCATGAATCACATATACTTTTTTAAAGCTCATTTATTCATACACACACATCAAATATTTGTTTGGATTATAACTTCTTTAATTATGCCTTATAGTCACATGCACATTGCAAGTTTTTCACAAAGAGAGATCATTTTAGCAGCTTTACTGTATACTCACCAGTGTCACACACTGGCCTGGCTACCCATTAGGCAGGTGCTTATAAAGGCTAACACTGCAGTAGAGAAGCTTCCAACTGAGCAACAAGGAACCTGTTGTACCACTCATTGCCACCAGGTGGCAGGTCTCTATCAGAAGTCCCATTGTCTGGAATTTCCTCTTTATTCATTCCTGGCTCCAACAGAGTACTTTATTTACCTCACTGTATTATTATAAATTGTTTAAACTTCTTTTTCAGAGCAGACTGAAAGCTTTCCCAGGATAAAAACATCGACTAAGGATAATTCAAATTAGACCCATAGGTGTTGAGTACTGGTCTGAACTCAGTAGATAAATATTTTTCAGAATGAATAAATGGATGGATAGATGGACAGATATTTCTCTGAAAACTAATAGAATCCCACAATCATCTCCATACTTTCTTCCTCAAAAATCAATCAAGAAACATTAATTAGGGATTTCTGTGTCCTATCCAGTGCCCAAAGATGGGAGTTCAGAATGGTGAGAGAGTAAAAAACAGAATAAAGGGGGTTAGCCACCTGAATCTCTCCTTACAGGAACCCGTCCAACTGCAAACCTCCTGAGGCTAATAGTGAAGATGAAGCTTCTGTCATCTAGGCACCTCAATCCAGTGGGAGAAATATGCTGCTATCCTAGAAAAGATCCCCCTGTGGTTGGGATTGACAAGGCCTTGCCCTAAGGAGCTTCCAGAATGAAGAGAGCAACATCTTCAAACTTGAAATAGATCTAGTCATGGCTTGCAGATTCATTCCTTCTAATGTACCTCAGCCCTCACAGGCCCATGTATTCAACAGACCACCAACTGCTCCCACTTTCCACACAGGAGGTCCTCTTATTTTCCTCCCTACACCAGGAACTCTGGATCTGAAAGGGATAGAGAACTTCAAGCATTCTCCTCTTCCTTCCTTGGACATACTGTTGAGGAACTTATTCATTGAAGCTAGTCACTGAGGGTAAATTTGGGGGGCAAAGGGAGGGTCAGGAGCTCAAGCAGCTGTGGCATTTGGACTGGAAGTCAAGGATCCCCAGGGGGTGGGAAGAGACAAGTTTCCAAGAAGAAGGGGTGGAGACCAGAGATTGAAAATCCTTGAGCTCTGCTCAGTGTCACAGTTTAGAAGAATATGCATAGAGGCTCATTCTCCCCCCTGCTTCGCCCTTCTCCCCCTGCTTATCTAATTAGCAGAAGAGTGTAAAAAGTCAGAAATCCTACCTCTTTCTCTACTCTGGCATTCTTCAGCCACCTCCACCCTCTCTCCACCCTCTCACTCCACTGCCCCCAACCCAATTTGCTCCACAATCTAAGCAGTGCTTATAGGTCAGAGCCCTGGAGGGAGCCTGGAAAAGAAATGTGGGGGAACAGGGATTTGGGAGTTTAGTGGGAGTACACAATGGAAAGAAGGACTAGAATGCACACCATCATCATGGTAGGGTAACCAACCACCTGTTGTGTCCAACACTGTCCAGGTTTAAGCACTGGAAGTCCCACTCCATGGGAAATCCCTCAATCCTGGGCAAACCTGGATAGGATCCAGGTTTTCTCGGCCTCAACTCACTGTGTGACCCTGAGTAATTCCCCTCTCTCTGGGCCTCAGTTACCTCATAAAATGGGACCCTCTATATCAGACACTGTTCTATGAATTGTCTCTAGAATTTTTTTTTTTTTTAAGTAGGCTCCATGCCCAGTCTATAGCCCAGTGAGGGGCTTGAATTCACAACCCTGAGATCAAGACCTGAACTGAGATCAAGAGTCAGACACTTAGCTTAACCGACTGAGCCACCCAGGTACCCCGAGTCCTCTAGATTTTTTGAAGCTGGGTACAACAAGGGTGACTCTGGCCTATTCCTCATTTATTATAGCCTTCAGCACCTCCCATAGGATTCTTGGAACCTCAACATCCTATAAAATTAGAGGCAGAAGAGGCCTTCAGAATTATCTGATCTGGCCTCCTTTCTAGTTCTATGAACATATTTCCAGAGGTGCATGCATTTATTCATTGGATTCTACTTTCTGCCCTACATTATAGTTATTCACTTTAGCCTCTGTTTACAAGACACTAAGCTCCTTGAGGGCAGGTAGCAAGACTTATAGCTCAGCAAGAGTTAAAACCTTGTGCATAAATGGAATAGACAAATATTTGGTGTTAAATTCCACATAGAAATCTTTTGCACTGGGACACCTGGTGGATCAATCAGCTGAGTGTTCAACTTCAGCTCAGGTCATGATCTCAATGGTTTGTGAGTTCAAGCCCCACATTGGACTCACTGCTCACTTCAAATCTTCTGTCCTCCCTTCTCTCTGCCTCTTCCCTGCTCTCTCGCTCTCTCTCTATCTCAAAAATAAATAAAACATAAAAAAAAATATTTTGCACTGTATCTCCAAATAATGTAGAGGGAGAACACAGTCTCCATTAGTGTGCTGGGAGCACAGTTTGTCCCAGCTCAGAAAGCTGACTGGTAAATCCTCAGAAATTTTGCAAACTGGTTGCTAAACACAGTGATTATTAAAAATTGAGTAGATTTTATCGAGAGTAGAGCATGCAACTCTTGATCTAGGGGTTGTGAGTTCAAGTCCCAGGATGGGTGTAGAGATTACTTCAAAATAAAATCTTAAAGGGTGCCTGAGTGGCTCATTTGGTTAAGTATCCAACTTTGGCTCAGGTCATGATCTTGCAGTTTATGAGTTCGAGCCCCACGTCGGGCTCTGTGCTGACAGCTCAGAGCCTGGAACCTGCTCCAGATTCTGTGTCTTCCTCTCTCTCTCTCTGTCCCTTCCCCACTCACCCTCTGTCTCTGTCTCTCTCTCTCTCTCTCTCAATAAATAAACATTAAAATAAATTTTTTTAATAAAATAAAATCTTTAAAAAATTAAATTACATGAACAAATTATATTGAAAATAAAGATGACAAGTACTCAAAATTAATCTTTTCCGAATTATTTTCTGACATTTTACTATTATCTATACTCTTAAGGTTATTTATATGTCTATTACACCTATATGATAGAATACTATATAATGATGTGATACTGTTCATTTCTTCCTAAGTCCATGATGGTAGTTTGAAATAGGCCATGGTGGGAGTATTTACACCATGGAAATCAACAAACACTACCAATCATGGCTCCTGTCACACCACAGCTGGTTGTTAAGCACTACTTACCAGCATGCCATTGGTTCAGAGACACTCTTGTCTTGTGACAGGCCCACTCTACCTCCCTGTCATCATCTCCTGTGGTCTTCAGATCCAGATTTCCCTTCCTGGAAAAGAAAAACCAAAAGTTGGATCATCACTTAAAAACTAATGAGACAGGGACACCTGAGTGGCTTAGTCAGTTAAGTATCCAACTTGGACTCAGGTCATGATCTTGTAGTCCGTGAGTTCAAGCCCTGTGTCGGTCTCTGTGCTGACAGCTCAGAGCCTGGAGCCTGCTTCAGATTCTGTGTCTCCCTCTCTCTCTGTCCCTCCCCTGTTCTCTCTCTCTCTCTCTCTCTCTCTCAAAAATAAATAAACATTAAAAAAGAAAAAAAGAAAGAAAACTAATGAGATAAAGGGGCACCTGGGCAGCTCAGTCGGTTAAACAGCCAGCTCTTGGTTTCAGCTCAGATCACGATCTCAGGGTTCATGAGTCTGAGCCCCACATCAGGCTCTGTGCTGACAGTGGCAGAGCCTGCTTGGGATTCTCTCTCTCCCTCTCTCTCTGTTCCTCCCCAGCTCTCTCACAGTCTCTCTCTCTCAAAATAAACTTTAAACAAACAAAACAACTAATGAGATAGGATGGCTGGCTTAGTTGGTAGAGCATGGGACTCTCAACCTTTGATGGGAGCCTACTTAAACAGTCAAGCAAACAATTAATGAGACAATAGAGTTGGGGTTAAGGAAATGGATGCACAATGACTGTAAATGATTGGTAGACTCCAGTGTGGAGTGTCTATCTCTGGTTCATCTCTCTGTCCACATGAAGGACTTCCATCAGTCCAGCACAGGGATCTTATGTAGACATAGACCCAAAACACTCTGAACAAAGCATTGGTTGTTCTCTAGGTATCTGTCTTACAGATCTGTCCTGATGGCCAACTAAAGGATTCAAAGATAAATAAGATGAATCCATATGAAGAGCTAGGGAAGACAAGACTTCCCCATTTCTGGCCTATAATTACCTTGGGGACTAATAAATTTTGTAAACCTTAAAAGTAGGATTACAACATGTAGAAAGCTGGGGAAGTCTATAGAAGTCATTCATTGTTCAACATTTTCTGCATTCCCTCATTTTACGATGAAAAAACTGAGTCCACGTGGTAATAAATAGTTTACCCAAGGTTATACCACAAATTAGTGGCCAAAGCAGAAGGCTCCTAAGACCTGGGAGTAAAGTCCTTTCTTAACATCCTAAATTCCCATTGGAGAAATTATGTGAGCTTTGGAGAATCTGAGCGGAAATATACACAATGTTTGCACACAAAAAGCTCACTACCTTCTCCTGTTTCCTATAGGGGATACAGAAAAATAAGACCCAGGTGCTCACACACAGGAAGTGAAAGTGGAGTCGTTCCTAAAACTCTTTCAAGGAGCATGGCGGGGACTACCTCAGGGCTAACGGTGCTCTGACCCAACAGTGAGTGGCACGGAAATCAACACTGCTGTCTTAAGAAGGTAAAGTTAGGGGCGCCTGGGTGGCGCAGTCGGTTAAGCGTCCGACTTCAGCCAGGTCACGATCTCGCGGTCCGTGAGTTCGAGCCCCGCGTCAGGCTCTGGGCTGATGGCTCGGAGCCTGGAGCCTGTTTCCGATTCTGTGTCTCCCTCTCTCTCTGCCCCTCCCCCGTTCATGCTCTGTCTCTCTCTGTCCCAAAAATAAATAAAAAATGTTGAAAAAAAAAATTAAAAAAAAAAAAAAAAAGAAGGTAAAGTTAAACATTAGATTCTTTTTTTTTAAATTTTTTAAAATGCTTATTTATTTTTGAGAGGGAGAGAGACAGAGAGCAAGCAGGACAGTGGCAGAGAGAGAGGAAGACACAGAACCCGAAGCAGGTTGCAGGCTCTGAGCTGTTGGCACAGAGCCAATGTGGGGCTTGAACTCACGAACCATGAGATCATGACCTGAGCTGAAGCTGGACGCTTAACCGACTAAGCCACCCAGGCACCCCAGACATTAGATTCTTGACTGGGGAAAGTAGGAGGCAAACTCAGTGGGCTTTTCCCAAGTGACTCAAGTCTCAGATACCTCTTTTCCCCAAGGAGAGAAGCCCACAAGCAAGCAGAGGAAGACAGTTAGTTGCTGGGCCAAGAGGAAGAGCTTTAGTTCATTAAG
Source organism: Panthera pardus (assembly GCF_024362965.1). Classification (NCBI taxonomy): domain Eukaryota; kingdom Metazoa; phylum Chordata; class Mammalia; order Carnivora; family Felidae; genus Panthera; species Panthera pardus. The sequence goes on along the minus strand of NW_026526765.1, from coordinate 124,361,700 downwards.
GACACTTTGCATTTGTGACATTCGCACCTATCCTCTTAGAAAAATGAAACAGAAAAAAATATATATACAAATTAGGAGCCCAAATTTCTTATCATTAGATTCAGCATATCTAAAATTATTACATCAAAATGCTGCAAAAATTTCTAAACACTTTCATTTCTGTACTTAGGTAACAGGTAACAGTTCACACACTAACACCAATCCTAGCCCATACTTTGAGTGCACTGCCCTAACAAAAAAGCCTGATCACTCCTTGGCCCCTGGAGCTCCTTTGGTGGGGGGGAGTGCTTGAGCTCCCTTTCTCACCCAAATCAGGCACCAGAGGGCTGGGATGTGATCTAGATATTCAGGGTCACAGGGTGCTGAGTCAGGATGGTGCCTCTTCAGCCCTAGAAAAGAGTTTCACCAACCAAGTAGGAGCTCCACCCCTTCACTATGTGCCCAAACCTACCTAAATGGTGCCTCAGGTCCCTACTAGGGGCCACAATTTCTTTCTTTCATTCATTTGTTCATTCATTCATCTGTTCTCTCATCCAGGCATCATCTCAAGCACTAAAGTCAATCTAGAAGAGAGATTCCTGGGGTGCCTGGCTGGCTCAGTCAGTAGAACATGTAACTCTTGATCTCAGGGTCATGGGTTCAAGCCCCATGTTGGACATAGAGATTACTTAAAAAACAAAATAACAAAAAATAAAATAAAACAAAATAAAATAAAATTAAATTAAAAAATAAAATAAAATATTCTTGCCTAAGGAGCTGATGTCCTAGCAACAGACTGGTGTCAGAAGGGCATCAGTCCTGGGGTGCCTGGATGGCCCAGTCAGTTAAGCGTCTGACTTTGGCTCAGGTTATGATCTTGTGGTTTGTGAGTTCAAGCCCTGCGTCAGGCTCTGTGCTGACAGCTCCGAGTCTGCTTCAGATTCTGTCTCTCCCTCTCTCTCTCTGTCCCCTGCCAACTCGTGGTCTCTTTCTGTCTCTCTCGCTCTCTATCTCAAAAACAAAGAAAGAAAGTCATCAATCTTTTCAAATACAGCCCTGGGTGGCCCGAAGATTGATTCTCACATATAAAATGAAAGACCTTCTAGGAATGAAGGAAATTTACCAGAACTTACTTTGGTGGAATGTAATAGAAGGGCCTATTACAGAGATACCCTCTGAAGTGATCTGTTTCATGGTCCCATGATTCCATGACTTTACAGTCACCAAGGAAGGAGGTAGGAAAGGTGCATTCACTTACTTTGGGAAAATGAGTAGTAGAGGGTCCCCAGTAGGGTTCCTCTATAATTATTAATACTGGGGAAGAAGGCAGGACAAAGAGTGAGGTCTCACTGACAGATGAGGACACTGTAGCTCTGAGGAATTGGTGACCTACCTTGAGGGTTAGGAACCTCATCTGCTCCAGCCTACAAGACTCTGAGAAACGAGCCATCAAGTAGGAAGAGACAAATCTGATTTATAGAGGAAAGAAACCTCAAGGGTAAGGAAAGGCTTCAGCCCTTCTGTCAGCCTGAGAGGGAAGAAGGGCTGGCAGGGCGGGGTGGGGCGGGGCTTTCCTTGGAGGTTTTGGGCTGAGTCCTTCCTTCCTGGTCCCCCATTGGGTCAGTGGCTCCTGCAGTCCTGCCAGTGAGGGACAAATGAGAAGAGCTGTTGATTTTTCCCCCTTGGCCATTCAGAATTTCCCCACGTAAATACTGAGAAAGACCCTGCCCTCTCCTCACTTCTCTGGAGTTGGCCCTGGGCTGGACCTGGTCCCCTGGGGGTGAGCAGGGCCATGGGAGACCTGTTTATGCTCAGGGTGGCTGTTGGCATATGTTATGCCACCTTCAGTGCCTCTGCCTGGTAAGTCCTTGCCCCCCCACCACCACTCCCCACCAAGGAAACCCCCATTATATCATCCCCATTCACCATTTGCCTCACTTTTTCTCTTTTTGATAGGTCAGTGAATAATTTCCTGATAACAGGCCCTAAGGTAGGATGGTCTCTGGCTTCTGTTTTTACCCATCTGGGTTCCTAAGGGAACTCTTTTGGGGAAAGAAAAGAGGGGAGGGGAGACAGATGGGGGAACCCATAAGTTTTCCTTAATGGAGAGCTAACCCATTTGAGTCCTGCCTGCTCCCCTGCTCCCCCCAGACAACCTGACCTGAGCCAGAGCTGAACTTCATAGCCCTTTTCCCTTTGCCAGGCCTATCTGACCTACACTACTAGTGTGGCCCTGGGTGCCCAGAGTGGCATTGAGGAGTGTAAGTTCCAATTTGCTTGGGAACGCTGGAACTGCCCGGAAAATGCTCTCCAGCTGTCCACTCACAACAGGTTGAGAAGTGGTAAGTTTGTGCACCTGCACAAGGGGGTATATGTGCATGGAGGTGGGTTTGCAGTATGTGTGTATGTTGTATGTATAACATATATATGCACAGTGAAATGAAAAAGTTATCAGTGAAAGGCTGATCTGCCATTTCCTTGCTGTGAAACCTTGAAATGAGTTACTTCCCCTCTCTTACCCCAGTTTTGTCATTTGGTCAATAAGGCCAGCTCTATTTAGGTCACCAGGAGTAATGAGGGCTAACAAAGCTGGCTTAGGAAAGAGAAAAGGACTTTTACTTCCTTCTGACATGAAGCGGGAGCCATGTAATAATCATAATGATTGTGGCTACCATTTATTGAGCTGGTATCTTACTAAACTCTTTAAAAAATCATTGTCCCATTTCATTTCCACACACTCCCCATTCTGAGTGTCTACTCCATGGGAAGATATTTCTCTTCGCCACTATCATCTTCTTTACTACTCCCCACCTCTTCTCAGGCACCTCTTTATTGTTTCTATATAAACAACTTTTATGCAAACTACTACACACAGTTAAAAACAGCTGCACTGGTGCATACACACACGCACACCTCCACATGAGACACAGCTCAGTGTGATCTTTCAGCATCTCTGTTGTTGGGATTTTATGACAGCTGGGCAGATGGGAAACTCCTCCAAGGCTGCAAACACAGAGTCCTTTCCCTATTTTTAATTCATGTAACTCAGTGCAAGGTAAGTGTATACAAACACACAAATATGGGCATGCATTTTAAAAATAGAGATTATTACATTTTATAGAAATACTTTTGGGGGCACCTGGGTGGCTCAGTCAGTTAAACATCCGACTTATTTTTTTTAAGGGTAATTTTAAAATTAAAAAAATTCTTTTTCACTGTTTATTTTTGAGAGAGAGACAGAGCACTAATGGGGGTGGGGCAGAGAGAGAGGGAGACACAGAATCTGAAGCAGGCTCCAGGCTGTGAGCTGTCAGCACAGAGCCTAACACAGGGCTCAAACCCATGAAAACCCATGAACCACCAGATCATGACCTAAGCCAAAGTCAGACGCTTACCTGACTGAGCCACCCAGGCACCCCTATAATTTTTTTTAAGTTTATTCATTTTGAGAGAGCGAGTGAGCCAGGGAGGGGCAGAGAGAGAAGGAGTGATAGAGAATCCCAGGCAGGCTTCACACTGCTAGCATGGAGCCTGATATGGGCCTCAAACCCAAGAACCATGAGATCATGACCTGAGACGAAACCAAGAGTCAGACACCAGCTGAGTCACTCAGGCACCCCAAGCATCTGACTCTTGATCTCGGCTCAGGTCATGATCTCATGGTTTGTGAGTTCAAGCCCTTTATCGGGCTCGGTGCTAATGATGCAGATCCTGCGTGGGATTCTGTCTCTCCTTCTCTCTGCCCATTGCCTGCCTCTCTCTCTCTCTCTCTCTCTCTCTCTCTCTCTCTCTCTCTTCTCTCTCTCTCTCTCTCTCCCCCTCTCTCTCAAAATACATAAATAAACAAACAAACAAATAAACTTAACAACAAAACAAAAAGAGATATTTTTGTATTCACCTCACTGAGTCCTCACTGCCTGAGGACTAGAAGCAGTGGCTAATGAACAGAAGCCCAGGCTGGTTTTCAAGAGAGCAGGGTCTTGGTCCCAGTACAAGGGGTAAGGAGAGTGGCTTTGATCTCATCACTGTCTCTCTGGGCTTTACTTTCCCCATCTGTACATGGGGATGCTCATGTCTGTGTGAATGACAGTAAGGATGCTGGAAAGACACGCACTGTTCTCTCAAGTAGAAGAAAGAGTATCCTCTTCAACCCAAAGGGGGCAGGGGAGAGGGGAGAGAAAGAGCATTGCTTTTCCAAAGCCTCTGCTTTTTTGGGTCATCAGAGCCCAAGTTTCCAGTCCCCTCTCTCTCTCCAAAGCCACCAGGGAGACTTCCTTCATTCATGCAATCAGCTCTGCTGGAGTCATGTACACCATTACCAAGAACTGTAGCATGGGTGACTTTGAAAACTGTGGCTGTGATGAGTCAAAAAATGGAAAAACAGGTAAGTTGTGCTCTCTGATGTGGGTGGGTAGAAGTGAGGGATGCAGAGCTACATTCAGGCTAAGGTCTTCCAGGAAAAGGTGGACACATTTCCCTCAAATCCCTAGATACTAGCAGCAACTTCTTGGTGGGAGGTCCTGAACCTATAGTCTCCCAAGAGTTGAGCCTGGGTCCCTGATTACAGGATCACCAAGTAGCATTGAACTCTAGAACTAACAAGGCATTTAGGAATTAGAAGGCCAAAGAGAGTTTAAAGCCAACCCTCATATTTCAGTCTGAGAACAGTTTGGCCATAATCCAGAGCTACTCAGTTACTTGTACACCATCTAAGAGAATCAGATTTGTCATTAATGAGGGAGGAGATGGCTCTAACAAGACTACTGTAAGATAATGGTACAGAATTCCAGAATGTTTGAGCTGCAATGAACCTCTGAGATCATCTAGGTCAGGCTCAGTATGCCTCCTTTACTGTGGGTATAGAAACTAACTGCCTAGAGATAGAAAGTACCTGAGGGTGAGCACTTGGCTTTGGGAAGAGGACCTCACCCACCCACCCTGAGCACCTCCACATCCCTGTTTCACCTGCAGCTATAGCTTTACACTCTTCTAGGGCTCTTGGGGGATGGTTAGCCAAAGTGACCTAGACTCTTCTGAAATTGACCAGGAATATGTGTGCAGAACTTACTCTTTCCTTATGTATAGGAGGTCATGGCTGGATCTGGGGAGGCTGCAGCGACAATGTGGAATTTGGGGAAAGGATCTCCAAACTCTTTGTGGACAGCCTGGAAAAGGGAAAGGATGCCAGAGCCGTGATGAATCTTCACAACAATAGGGCAGGCAGGCTGGTAGGTATAGGAGTCCACCAGTGAACTCTCAGTTTCAGTACTGGCAATAGCCTCACATCTGTACAGCTTACCAAGAGCTGTCTCATACCCATATGTCATCCATACAGCAGTTATCAGGACTGGGAGGGCTACCCCCAGTCTCTGAATGACAACACCAGTTCAGGCTGAGCCAAGTGGCTTGGCCAAGGCAATACAACTAACTAATAAGCGTCAGAACCAGGCAATAAACTCAGATCTTCTACTTTAGTCTTATCCCTAAACATTATGGTCTAGCCCCTTCCACAGGCAGGTTTCTGAGAACACAGAACAATATAGTACCAAAGCCTTGCTTCTATGACTTAAAATTTTACCCATTTCAACTGCATGTTCTAGGAAATTGATGGGGGTTTTCATCCAACCTGTGTCCTAAAATATGTCTGGGCTTCGAGGGATTGGGACTGATCTGGGCTTCTGTGGAGGGTCTATTCTACCCCAAAACTTCGATTATTCTGAACTCAAATCTGGAAACAAGTTGGATTTAGTGCTAAGAGCAGAAAAATTTCCCTTTGAACCTACATCTGGATGACCTAGTTGCCCAGGGCAAGGGTAAGAGGTTTTCAAGGCAATTAATTACACTCATGGGTAATTGCCTCAAGGGTAAGCGTTCAGACTGCAGGAGCTTCCCTCCCTCTGGGAGAGGACAAATCAAAACCCTTACAAATACTCCAGGTCCCACTTTCAAGACAATAACAGTGCCAATGATCATATTTTCCCCTTTACACAGTACTTTCTTGATCATTCTTATTCCAATGAGAGAGAGAAACAGGCTCAACAAGTGATGGAGTTGGGCCTAGAGCCCAAGGTTTCTGATTCCAGTAACCTCAACACTTGCCTGACTTTCCCGAAGAATACCCAAGGGAGCTTTAAAATTACCCACACTGGGGGCACCTGGGTGGCTCAGTCGGTTAAGCGGCCGACTTCGGGTCAGGTCATGATCTCACGGTCCGTGAGTTCAAGCCCCGGTTCGGGCTCTGTGCTGACAGCTCAGAGCCTGGAGCCTGTTTCAGATCCTGTGTCTCCCTCTCTCTGACCCTCCCCTGTTCATGCTCTATCTCTCCCTGTCTCAAAAATAAATAAAACGTTTAAAAAAAAAAATTTAAAATCAACTACTTTAAAAAAAATAAATAAATAAAATAAAATTACCCACACTGAGGCCTTTATACCCCTGAACATTCCAATTGAGAAGATCTGAGGTGGGGCCCAAGAATAAGTGTTTTTCACAGGCCTCTCCAGTAATTCTGATGCCCTCCAAAGTTAAGAAGCTCAACTCTAAAATATTCCATTTAATTACTAGCCTTTGGGTCTTCCCTACCCAGAGTCATTCTTTTTCGTTCTCTTTCTCTCTCTGAAGGCAGTGAGAGCCATTATGAAAAGGACCTGCAAATGTCATGGCATCTCTGGAAGCTGCAGTATCCAGACATGCTGGCTGCAGCTGGCTGACTTCCGGGAGATGGGAGACTACCTGAAGGCCAAGTACGAACGGGCCCTGAAAATCGAGATGGATAAGCGCCAGTTAAGGGCTGGGAACAGTGCTGAGGGCCACTGGGCACCCACTGAGGGATTCCTTCCTAGTGCAGAGGCTGAGCTGATCTTTTTGGAGGAATCACCAGATTACTGTACCCGCAATTCCAGCCTGGGCATCTATGGCACAGAAGGTCGGGAGTGTCTGCAGAATAGCCACAACACATCCAGGTGGGAGCAACGCAGCTGTGGGCGCTTGTGCACCGAGTGTGGCCTGCAGGTGGAGGAGAGAAGAACTGAGGCTATCAGCAGCTGTAACTGCAAATTCCAGTGGTGTTGCACAGTCAGGTGTGACCAGTGTAGGCATGTGGTAAACAAGTACTACTGCACAAGCTCCCCAGGCAGTGCTTGATAGCACCCCACTCAAATTCACTTGCTCAGTTGCATGACAATGGAAGCGGACACAGCTTCTTTCACAGAGAGAGTGAATTCGAAAACAACTGGAACATCACAGGGTTGGCCTGTAGTCGTCTTCATATCTACTATTCATGGGGGGAATGGAGGCCCAAGGTTATACAGCATATTCTCCACAGAGTTGAAATTGGAACCTGGGGATTCTAACTTGGGCAGACCCCATTTCATCTTTCTTGTAAGTTATTTCCTGGTCTTTGTGCCTGTACTTTTGCAGCTTGTTAAAGGGGAGTTTGGTTTGGGGGTCATATCCAGAAGGACCCTCAAAGTACTTGTTGCTGTAAGTTTCAAATCACATCCAACCCAGCTGTGCTGCTGAGAATCAGAGGGAATTAAAGAGTTCTGACAAGACTCCTGAAGGAGCAACCTTCCCCTGTGCTTTCTGGCTCCAGGAAGACCAACTATATGTTCATGAAGACAGATAAGTGGGGCAGAGACCTTATATCTGCCCAGTGGGAGGTTTTTAGGGTGTTGAGTTTTTCATCTGAGTATGCACTTTTATAAAGTTCTCAGGGGGCTTGACTGGCTCAGTCAATAGAGCATGTGACTGTTGATCTTGGAGTTTTGAGTTCAAGCCCCACATTGCATGTAGAGCTTACTTAAAAAAAAAAAAAATTCTTCTCATAAAACCCTGGGGAAACCAGGACCCCAACATAAGCTGAGGACTTTTCCAGCTCAGAAACCATCTCTCTAGCCATAGAAAAAGGATGGTCACAGTAAGTGGACAGGTGACTCCAAAGTTACCTAGACAAGTCTCCTCCTGCCCCAATCATGCACCCAAAGAGGGATTTTTTCCCCCCAAAGAGCTGTAAAATGACTGTTTTGTTATTTTCCCAGATTGGGAATTCAACTTCATTTTGCAATAAATGCTAAAATATATATCAATCTGAGACCTTTTATTTCTCTCTTTGGAAACCTTAGGATAAGAAAGGGAATGGGAAACCCTGCTTCTATATTCCAATTATACACAAGGCTAAGGGGAAAATGGAAATATCCAACCCCCTTGATATAAGTGTTTGAGAGAGAATAAAATTGAGGACCAGGAACTGGCCAATAAGAAAATAATCCAGACTCCTAGATTTAGAAGGTATTACCCTTAATACAATCTAAGAAACTTGAGGAACAAGGAAGCCCTTTCAACTTGAACCATACTCAAAGTGTGTTTGTGCTTTTAAACTTGGGCTTCCTGGGGTATCTGTATGCCTCAGGGAGAACGTGGGCAAGAGACTAGGAAAGTTATGGATTCTATCTTCTTCATTTGCACTTCTACATCTTCCAGTGGCAAACTTTGGAGAAGGAGCTCCTGAGGGCTCAACAACTGATCTCCTAAACCTGAGCATCTCAGCTTTAGGAGTCTCCCCTCTGTGCAAAGACCAACCACCCTGCAGGGAGGAGGTATTTCAGATATGTTGAATAAACAAGTAAAATGAACGATCACCAAGAATGGAAAAACATTCTCAGCTTAATGTTTTAAATCAGAAAACAATTGGGGTGCCTAGGTGGCTCAATCAGTTAAGCTTCACCAAAGTCAGGTCATGATCTCATGGCTAGGATCCTGAGTTCAAGTCCTGCGTCAGGCTCTCTGCTATCAGCACAGAGCCTGCTTCAGATCCTGTCTCCTCCCCTCTCTCTGCCCCTCCTCTGTTCTTTCTCTCTCAAAAATAAATAAACATCAAAAAAATAAATTAGAAAACAATTTAAATGTTCAACAGTAGGGCAAACTAGTTAAATCATGGCCCCACAATGAAATTATCAACCATTAAAATAATATTCTCGAGAAATACTTAGTAACATGAGAAACACACATGATATATTAAATGAATAAAATTAATCATAAAACAGCATGTTGAGGATAACCCAATTTTGTTTTTAAAAATATGAAAATACTCGGGCACCTGGCTGGCTCAGGTGACAGAGCACATGACTCCTGATCTTGGGGTTGGGAGTTCAAGCCCCACACTGGGCATAGAACTTATGTTTAAAAATGTGAAAATATTTGCTATCATATAATACCAACATAGAGAGATTTGTTTTCCTTTTTGGGTTTTTCTGTATTTTTACACTTGTCTACAAAAAAACAAATATTTTTCTTATCAAAAAATAATGAGTTATTGGGGCACCTGGCTGGCTCAGTTGGTAGAACATGCAACTCTTGATGTCAGGATTATGAGTTAGTGCTCCCTTAAAAAAATAAGTACTTAAAAAATACTTGCCATAAAATACTTTTTTAAAAAAAGAATGAGGGGCGCCTGGGTGGCTCAGTCAGTTAAGCGTCCGACCTCAGCTCAGGTCACGATCTCGCGGTCCATGAGTTCGAGCCCCGCATCAGGCTCTGGGCTGATGGCTCAGAGCCTGGAGCCTGCTTCCAATTCTGTGTCTCCCTCTCTCTCTGCCCCTCCCCCGTTCGTGCTCTGTCTCTCTCTGTCTCAAAAATAAATAAACTTTAAAAACAAAACAAAAAAGAATGAGAGGTGTCTGGATGGCTTAGTTGGTTAAGCGTCTGACTTTGGTTCTGGTCATGATCTCACAGTTTGTGAATTCGAGCCCCACATTGGGCTCCGCGCTGACAGCTAGGAGGCTGAAGCCTGCTTCAGATATGGTGTCTCCTTCTCTTTCTGCCCCCCATCCCCACCTGCTCACACTCTGTCTCTCTCTCTCTCTCTCAAAAATAAACATTAGAAAAAAATTTTAAATTACTAATTTTTTAAAATGCCAACAAGAAATAACCCACCTTTTCTTTCTTTTTCTTTGTTTCTTTGTTTCTTTGTTTGTTTGTCTCTTTCTTTCTTTCTTTCAGTAAAAAAGGAAGGTGAAATATTCCTTTTGGTGCGTTTACAACTACCATAGATGCCAGAGACAAGGAGAAATCCATAAAGTGCAGCCTATGTCAAGGAAAGGGAAGATTTCCTTTACCTCTGTCCTAAGGAAGTTTACAGAAAGACACTACAGTTAGTGACACAGGAAATGTGTGTGTGTTGGTAGTGGAAAGGGGAGCAAGACACTAAGCACAAAAATTATGGTGAAGAAATAGGTAACCAAAACAATAGTACCCTGGGGCTCAGGGGAAAAAAAAATTATAAAACGATCTGGCCTTGATGTCAATCCTTTAATACACATAGATGCCAAAGTGTCCATTATGAAACCTGAGTTGTGACACTGTGCTAGGGAAATGAACAAACTAGATATTCTCCCTTCATTCCTAACTGAATCTCCATCCAAAGGACCCAGGTACCTACCTGATGCTTTGACATTTTCCCCCCAGGACCTCCCCGAGGTTCCCAAATAATCCTGAAGTGGGGGGGGGGGGGGATTCAAAAACAAAACAATTCCCGCTGCCCTGTACAAACATGATCATTCAAGAGGAGCATGCCTTGTGTTTTCTGTGGCTTTATATCTGAGGTCTTCACAGAACAACTGAGAATTCCTACTTCCCCAAAAAGCTCATAGTCTCGCTCCTTCCAAGTCTCTTCCATCCTCATTCATCTTACTTTCATGGCAATCAATCACATCAACCAATCTTCCCACATAGACCCTGAGCCAGGAACTAAAGGAATTTAGATTCTCTACATCCATCACCTTCCTGTCAGGGATTCATTCCAAGGCATTACAGTGTTATTCAGATTCACTAGTTACAACCCTACACTCCTTCCCTTTTGGCTTGTCCTTAACAAACTGGCTATCATTAAGGTGACAAAACAGTAAAACTCCTATGTTCAATAGGTTCAGGGCTCAAGACAGGGAGATTGGCCACAGTCTATGGTAGGTCTTGAAAACCTATTGAAAAAGGAATCAACTCAATAAGGGAATCCTGTCCATGAGCCTATTTGCATATTTCAGATCCAGGCACTGCTTCACATGGCCTGGAGAATAGAAGCCTGTATTTTCTCAGTCTGGATTAAAGGAAAATATGCTTATGTTTGCCAAGCCCCTCTCACCTCATCTCTGCTCCTCTCCCTCTCACCTCCTTTCTCCTCTCCTCCTCCTGGTCCTCATCCTTGTCCTAGTTCTCCTTCCTATCTGACCTTTGCCATGGGTAGAATCAGGGGCTTCTAAGAAAACCATGAGGCTTGTTCCTAGAGTCTCCTAGGGTCCCCTGCCAATCTCCTCAGGGCTTGCTAGGGCTTCCTTGTAACAGTATGGTAAAAAGAAAGTACTTGACCCACTAAGTGTCAAGTACTTAGTATCTATTATATCTTTCAATCCTGGGAACAATCCAATTAGAGAGTTACAATTATTCCCTTCTTATTACTGAGGAAACTGGTTCAGAGAGGTTAAGCACCTAACCTAAAATTAAACACAGGGGGGTGAATTTGAATTCACGCCACTATCACACAAACCAAACCCATACACTTTCTTTACACCACTTAGGCTCTGGAAGCCCAGGGATCTCTGGTGACATTCTTAACTGTTTTGACAGCTTTGTAGAATGACTACCATTCATATGCAGTGAAAGGTGTCCTCTTCTTCCCTCTTCTGCAAGTAGGAGAATTAAATTTCTCAGCCCTTCTCCAGAATGTAGAAACCTAACTTTTGACTTGCAAAGGCCTTCCTTAGAATGATAAAGCAAGATAGCCTGACTCCTGCTGACTTGGGAGGGCAGAATCCTGGTTTGCCAGGGGGTACTCAAAGAAAAATGCTAACAGTTATGGTCTATATTAGAGGTCAAAGTTTCAAAGGAATGTCAAAGGAGGAGTGTTTATTTTAGAGGGTCGAGGAAGGAAAAACAGGATCCAGAGAAAGACAAATTTCTAGCCCCAGATCACAAACTACTTACAATAATTAATCACAAAAGACAGAGAGAGACTGGGCCCAGATACAGATGTTTGGATTGAGGGGAAATGAAATGAAAGCACAGACCAGAGCAAAGTCTTCAGGAGAAGTTAAAGACCTTTGAGTAGGACTATAGCTCTAAACTAGCTAATCCTGCTGCATTCCCTAACAAACAGGGGAATGTTGGGTTCAGAGGAAGAAAGTAACCTGCCCAGGGTCACCAAATGAGATAAGTAAAGAGGTAACACGAGACTCCAAGGCCCTGAACATTCTCCACAGTTGGTGCTCTGCCTACCCTGACAGAATGCCCTTTTCATCAGAAAAGGGATGTTTGGTGACCAGTGGAAGCAATGGGGAAATTAGGCCAAGGCTCCAGGAAGCCTCAGACCACATTAGGCCAGTAAAGGAGTAGGGAGACCAGATAGGGGAACAGAGGACGTAGGTAAGGGAAAAGGCCTGGTGGTGCACCAGGAACCCAAATTCATTCCCACATTCCTCTCTGATTCACAGTTAACTGTGCAAACCTATGTTGGGACTCGGAGGTATTGAGGTCCCTTATCATTTCTTCACCAGGAGCTTCTTGCAGTCTATATGAGATCACTTGATTCAGCCATGTGCTTCTTAACAGAAGAGTTCCTAATCAAACACCTAAGGAGGAGCATACTGTACACTCTTGAAAGACCATCAAGGGGGAAGGAAGCCAGTCCTTCCTTTCCTGTGATAAACTGCTTATCAGTTGCTGCAGGTCTAACCTGAATCAGCACTGCTTTATTTTAAGCCCACCAAATCTTCTAGGATCTCTCATTATGAACCAGGCCTTCAAACTCTCCTTTTCTCCAAGCTAAATAAACCTAATAACTCCAGTTTCTCACTAGTTCTCTCTCACACTCTTTTTCCCAGACTATCTTCAAATGCACCAAATTTAGTCTTCTATGAATAGTTAAGCGGGATACAAACCACATATCCTTCTCAAGTCTCATTGCCATATCCTCTTTGCCCTTAAGTATCTGAAGAATCTACCTATTCTCTGCCAACATAGCACTTTGCCCCTTCAGGCCCTATTTGCATTTCTCCATAACCCAAATTCATTTCTAACCCCCTTCATTTCAGCCAAGTAGCCTTGGTTCTCATCTCCATCAGCTGGGACCTCAAGCAGCAAAGTCCTCCATAGCAAGGGGCTTGCAGTGGCGCAAGGGCAAGAACATGAAACTAACAATCAGGACACACTTTTTTCTCTGCTCTCACCCTTGGAGAACTTACCTACTCTAAAATTCCAGTTTTGTTTCTCTGCTGATGATTCCTAAATCACCACCTCTGTGTAAATTCTAGGCACCACAGCTCTATTGTTTCTTACCATTTCTACCAGAGGGACAGTGGTGACTTTCTCTTATGACTTCTGTTTCTGTCAAGTGGTATAAGGAAACTTTGAGGGACTGAGGATTATTCCTGAATCTTCCCAGACTCAACTTTTCATACTTAATCATCTTCCTTTGGTTTGCCTTCCAAATCTATTCCCTTCTCTTCATTGCCTTTGCCTCCAGTGGACTAACACTTGTACTGTGTAGATGAATTTTGCACTCAATAATTTGTATCTTGCTTCTCAACTCTCTATTTAACTCATTGTTACCACATTTATCTTACTAATATACTACATTCAGTTCATCATCATTTGATCAAAAAACAAAACAAACAAGGACACCTGGCTGGCTCAGTTGGTAGAGCATGCAACTCTTGATCTTGGGGTTGGGAGTTCAAGTCCCACGTTGGAACATAGATTGTACTTGAAATAAAATTTTTAAACCTTTTTAAAAAAAAGAAACATGCAATGTCCTAGAGAATAAAATCCCAGTTCTTTGGCCTACGTTTGAAGTGTCCTAAACTAGACAATATCCCACAGTAAACATTTAAAAATTTTTTCTATACATACATTCTCATAAAAAATGTTTTTGATGAAAAAATTCAAAAATTCAAACAATTTAGAAGTAAATAGATCAGAAAGTGAATAATCAGCTTTACTCCCTTCTTTTTCCAAGCCACTGCCCTTCCTACAGGTCAACTGCTCCTAACTTGCTTTTCCAATTTTATCCTTTGCTTCCTCAGCTCCAGCCAGACCAAGTCATGACAGTTCCTCACATATAGCATTCCCATGCAACTTCTGTGTCCCACTGGAGACCATCTTCTTTCTCCCTGAAATACTTTTGCCCTAACTATTGACTCTCCCTCTCCAAATACTCTGTCCTTAAGGTTTATTAGCTGCTCTTTGAAATTGCCTGCCAATTATTTGATAGAATCTAAATATCGCTACCTATGATATCTAGGCATTATGTCTTTTTCTATGTCTCAACAAGAGGGCTGACAAATCTCCTCCTTGGAGGTAGAACCATGTTACCACCTCTCAGTGCCTCTGTAAGACTCTCACAACACTCTGCATGTGGTGGGTGATTACTGTTCTCCTGACATTAAATAGTTCATGGAATCTCAGAGAAAGGAGACCTAAGTCATCTCCTAGAACCCTCTCACCTTGCAAAAGAGGAAAGTAATTTGTTCACGGTTATTTGCCTATAGGTAAAAGTCAAGATGAAGATAGATTTCATGTCTCCTAATTCCAAGTTCAAGCAAACCCTAGGTCTTTTGCTCTGGGGTGGATCCATACTATTCTCAAAACTAACTAGTGGGGCAATAACTCAGATAGGTAACTGATGGGCGAGGGCTTGGGTGTGCTATGTGAAATTAAAAATTTTTTTTTAATAACAAGAAGAAAAGAGGGGTGCCTGGGTGGCACAGTCAGTTAGGCTTCTGACTCTTGATTTGGGGTTAGGTCATGATCTTGTGGTTCATGGGATCAAGCCCCGCATTGGGCTTGGCACTGACAGTGCAAAGCCTGCTTAGGATTCCCTCTCTCCTCTCTGTCTCTCCCCTGCTCGCACTCTCTCTCTTTCTCTCTCTCTCTCTCAAAATAAAAAAATAAACACTAAAGAAAAAAAGAAGAAGAAAAGAGAAGAACATATGAGGTTCCCAAACACACCCTTACCACTTAAGCCCAAGAAGAAGGAAAAGGTCAGTCCATTCCCTACTCTTCACTGCATGTCCCTTTCTATAGTACTCATTTTAACTTGGCTTTTCCCATATAAAAATATTGTAAGCCACAGGGATGCCTTGTTGGCTCAGTTGTAAGAGCACGCAACTCCTGATCTTGGGGTCATGATTTTGAGCCACACATTCGGTGTACAGATTACTAAAAAAAAATAAATAAATAAACTTGAAAAAAATTGTTGTAGGGTACTTCAGAGTACTTTGGACTTATTTCTGGAAACTCTAGTGCTCTTTTTATTGCTTTATGATTTATGCCTATTGTCCCAAGTATAAATGTAATTGTGTTTCCTTTCACACTGAAAAGTTTCCTGTCTTGATGATGGTTATACACTGATCCTATTTATAACCTATTTCATTCATTCATTCATTTAATAAATATTTACTGAGCACCTACTCTTTTATAGGCATAGAACAAATGCAGGTGATACAGAAGTTCATGACACTGACAGGTCTCTCTCTGCCCTCATGGAACTGGCATTCTAATGAGAACATATACAATGAGCAAATAAAAAATTAAATTATCACACACTGGGATAGAAATAATTATGATTGTTATAAGGCAGCAACATCTTTAGATAAAGTGGTCAGAGAAGGCTTTCTGTGAGTTGACATTTAGGCTGATACTCAGATGAATAGGATCCAATTATAAAAGCTTCAGGATGGGGCGCCTGGGTGGCGCAGTCGGTTAAGCGTCCGACTTCAGCCAGGTCACGATCTCGCGGTCCTTGAGTTCGAGCCCCGTGTCAGGCTCTGGGCTGATGGCTCGGAGCCTGGAGCCTGTTTCCGATTCTGTGTCTCCCTCTCTCTCTGCCCCTCCCCCGTTCATGCTCTGTCTCTCTCTGTCCCAAAAATAAATAAAAAACGTTGGAAAAAAAAAAAATTAGAAAAAAAAAAAAGCTTCAGGAAAGCATATTCTAGAAAGAAGTGTTATAAACAATAAAGTCCTGGGGCTTCTAGGTGGCTCAGTTGGTTGGGATTCTGACTCTTGATTTCGGCTCAGGTCATAATCCAGGGTCATGCAGTCAAGCCCTGCATCAAGCTTCACACTGGGTGTGGAGCCTGTTTAATGTTCTCTCTCATTCTCTCTCATTCTCTCCCTCTCTCTGAAATTTAAAATAATAAAGGGGGAGGGTGCCTGCGTGGCTCAGTTGGTTAAGCGTCTGACTTCGGCTCAGGTCATGATCTCACAGTTTGTGGGATTGAGCTCTGCGTCAGGCTCCAGGCTGACAGTTTGTAGACTGCTTGGGATTCTCTTTCTTTCCGTCTCTCTCTGCCCTTCCCCCACCCGCTCTCTCTTGCTCTCTCAAAATAATAAATAAATAAACTTAAAAAAAAATTAAAGAAAGCAATAAAGCCCAAAGCAGAAAAGAGCTTGAAAAATTCTAGGAGTTGATAAAAGCTTGATGTGACTAGAGCATGGTTTGTATGTGGTGGCATGAGGTGAACTTAGAGAAGCAGGCAGAGGTCAGATCATCCAAGATCCAGTGGGTCACAGTAAAAAAGTCTGAATTTTACTTCAGAGAAATGGGAAGCCACTAAAAGATTTTAAGTGGGGTACTGATTGGATCCTATTTACTTTGTAAGAAAATTCATACTGGCTCATATGGAAAATGGACTGGAGAGAGACAAGCATGGAATCCTGAAGACAAAAGGGCAATTATATATTAGGCCAGGCAAGAGCTGATGGTAGCTTGGAATAAGGTAGGGCCAATGCGACTAGAGAGAACAGGAAAAATGAGAAGTATGTACAAATGAAGTAGAACCAAAAAAATTTGCTGAAGCACTGGATGTGGTGGGTGAGAAAAGAGGAGGGATCTAGGAAAACTTCTGGTTTTCTAGCTTTAGTGAGTGGCAGATGATGCCACTTATGGACATCAGCAAAATGAGAGAGGAAGACATTAGGGCTAATGGGAAGACGGGAATCAAGAGTTTTATTTTACCTTATTTTATTTTATGTAGGCTCCATGCCCAACGTGAGGCTTGAACTCATAGCCCTGAGATCAAGAGTCACATGCTGTACTGACTGAGCCAGCTAAGAACCCAAAGAGTTCCTTTTAAACTCAGTCAGTACAGCACAGGACTCTTGATCCTAGAGTCATTAGTTCAAGCCCCACGTTGGACATAGGGCATACATAAAAAAATAAAAATGAATTGCAAAGACCTCCATTTTAAGCATGCAAACTTTGAAAATATTCTGAGACATTCAAGTGGAGATATCAGGCAGGCAATTGGTTATTAAATCTGGGAAAGCTGACTAAATTAGAGAAGATATTTGAGATGGAGATGTAAATTTAGGAGTCATACACATACAGTTTTGAAGCCATGGGAATAAATGAGACTTCTACAAAAAGGAGGAGGTGAAGGGAAGAGAGTACAGGTTCAAGTCCAAAGAAACACCACACTTCTCCCACTGATGTCCACAAGTGCCTAATGAGGAAGCTAAGCAACTGGACCTCTTTTGCAATCTGGGAACAGACAGGTACAGACTTGTTGGCAGGTAGGGAAATAGATGAGCTGAACTTTGTGGGTTGGCATCTATCAATCTGTTCATTCAGTGAATGCCTTCTATGGGTCAGGGGCACAAAGATGAAGAGACATAGCCCTTTCCAATCCAGAAGGAAAGCACAATTGTGCCCATAAAAATGTGTTATATAGAAGTATTCCAGTGGAAGTATATATACAGGGGCAGTGTGAACACAGGGAAGACAACAAATGTCTGCCTGATCCAGAACCTAAGCAAAGCTCATTCAAGTGAGAGGAGCTGGATATTACAAGGGTGCTCTGAAGCCAGAAGGGTTTTTTCCCCACCTCTCTTTGGTTGTTTGTTTCTGTTTTAAAGCAAATCTTGGGCCTCCTAGAATAAAGGTAAAATCCTGACAGGTTGCGGGGGGGGGGGGGGGGGTGTAAAAATAAGAAG
This sequence comes from Panthera pardus, assembly GCF_024362965.1. NCBI lineage: Eukaryota > Metazoa > Chordata > Mammalia > Carnivora > Felidae > Panthera > Panthera pardus. Next base: position 124,343,742 of record NW_026526765.1, on the reverse strand, counting down.
GCTTTGGTTTTCAGACCATTGACAAAAAAGAACAGTCCTATTGGATGAGCCTTAATCAGGTGTGGGGTGGGGGTAGGAGTTGGAGGAAAATGTGGAAGATGAGAGTGGTTTATTGCTGTTCACAACAAAAGCAATAAAATACTTTGCCCTGAGCTGCATAAGGGTCATAATCAGTATGATAAGCTATCATTTAACATGAGGAGGAAATTGAAGTTTCATTTCCTTGCTTTTGTGGCACCCCTTGAATTGAGTTGATGACACCATTCAGTCAGTCAGCATGAGGCCTGCCTTACCAATTTTGTTTTGCAAAACAAAGCCAGTCACGGTCAAACTCAGTTGGTCAATTCCATAGATTAACATGAGAGGCCCCAGGAAAGCAAGACAGCTGGGATAACTCTGGCTGGGAAATGATGGGTTAATCCTAGGCCAGCTTGGCAGGAAACTTCATAAGATCTTTCAGGTCCCTGGTATCCTCCCACTCCTCACCTCTCCAAGAGCTTCCCACACTCACTAGTGTCCTGGGGTTGACTCTGAATAATCTCCAGAGTTTGAAGGACAGGGCTGGGCTTAAGGTATGGATGTGGTTCCCCACTGTCATATAATTCTCCTTCTCAGTCTGATTTTAGACCCAGGCTGGGTAGTACTGTACCAAAGAAAAAAGTGTGACCTGAATCTATATGAGCACAAACTGGGAAGAATGAAATTGTCTCAAAAATTTGACAATACAAAATTTCTCTTGAATCCTGGTCTCTAATAGGTGTACACACATAACCCACAACCTAAAGAAAACACTGAAGATAAAAATACTGTTAAAGCTATATTGAACAGCCACATATTTTTGTTGCCTCTATGGCTAAAATACTAGAAAAGAATTGTTGATTTTCCTAGAGGATGACCCAAACCCATCCCGATTCCTCTCCGTGATCAGAAGTTGTTAAAAACTGAGGCCACTTTAGAACAGCTCACAATTTGGAGATGTTCAAAGTTCCCATTTAGCTGAGATAATTCCCTTTTTCTCTCTTTCTGAATTCTGATGTTTCTGGTGAAAAAAATAATTCTGCCAGTAACACATAAAGACTGTTGAAAAGCCAGGAAAATCTGTATATGCAGTGAAGTTGCCTACATAATATGGCGGTTCACATTTCAAGGGAGATTAAGGTAATGTTTGATTTTAGTTCCCTAAAGGTTATATTTCTCCAAAAGTATTTATTCCTGCTATTTTTGTGATATCAACACAATTTAATTTTAATTTTCAAGTAATCAAGGAATGCAATTGGGCATTATTGGAAAAGTGTTGCTGATTTTGCCACAGATTTTACTATAATGCCATGCAAATCACTTCCTGAGCTTCAAAATCGTTACTATAAAAAGAATGGGACTGGATTCAAATGCATTAGATATGCACAAAACTTTTTCGGAATTCTAAAATTCTATTCTGAGCCCCTAAGTTTCTCTATCCTGACAGCCTGGCCTTCATATGATGTCTCATGCCAATTGCCATACAGAATAAATTAGAACTCCCTTTGGTTTCTAGAAGCTTATAGCCTGTAAAACAGCAATAGTAAGATGTTCTTCAAGTACATATGGTCTTATGATTAGATTTCAATAATTTGAATTTTGTGCTGAAGGCAGCTTATTTGTATATTATATTTTTTAAAAGGTTTACTGTTAAATTAATGCCACAAAAAAGACTGCAGGTGGAGGCTGTTAACAGCTTATGATAACAGTCTTTTCAAAAGTGCTTCTTCTCAAGGGGCTCCTTGCATAGTAAGTAGCACTCTGGATGTGATCCAGGAACCTGGCTCATCAGCCATTAGCTTGATGTGTGACCTTGGGCATGTCTGTCAGCTACCCTGCTTCAACTATAAATGAAGGGGTTGTATTATGTAGTTTAATATTCACTGGTAAAGCTAAGCAAGGACAAGTGGTGGTTAAATGTAAATAAAGGCATGAATGCCTTTAGTAATATGGAAAATGAAAAGGGATTTGGAGGCATTTCATTTGTGATAAAGGAAACAAAACTGTGATTATCGGCCCCCAAAAGCAATAGCATAAATGTAGGAAAGCTCCAAGTTCCACTCCACTGATTTATACAAAATAAGTCCATTAAATGAATGAACTTGGTCTGTACACAACACTTAGCAGGACCTATGAAAAAAACAAGGTTTTCTAGGTCTGTGAAAAAAACACCATGAAGTCATGGAACGGCTTTTGAGCCAAATGTAACTAAGTTAAAAACTGTAGCTCTAATAATTCCTAGATATGGCCTCTAGACCCAATCATTTAAAAGAAATTTTTTTTTATTTTTATTTATTTATTTTTTTAACGTTTATTTATTTTTGAGACAGAGAGAGACAGAGCATGAACGGGGGAGGGGCAGAGAGAGAGGGAGACACAGAATCGGAAGCATGCTCCTGGCTGTGAGCCATCAGCCCAGAACCCGACGCGGGGCTCGAACTCACGGACAGTGAGATCGTGACCTGAGCTGAAGTCGGACGCTTAACTGACTGAGGCACCCAGGCGCCCCTAAAAGAAATTTTTTAAAGAAATTTCTTAAGAATTTCTTAAGAAATTTATTTTGAGAGAGGGAGAGAGAGTGGGGGTGGGGGAGAGGGAAGTAGAGAAAGAGTGAATCCCAAGCAGGCCCCACATTGTCAACATGGAGCCTGATGTGGGGCTCGAACCCACAAACCTGAATTGAAACCAAGAGTTGGACACTTAACCTACTGAGCCATCCAAGCACCCTGAGATCCATCATTTTAAACTCAAGATTGTTGTGAGCGTTAAATAATAAAAGTGCTTAGTATAGCGTTTGGCATGTAATAGGTAATAGGAGAAAGTTCTTCCATTAATGGTGGGAACATAATCCGTATATAAATGAGTTAAAAATATAGGAGGTAGGGGCATCTGGCTGGCTCATTCTTTTTTTTTTTTTTTTTAATTTTTTTTTTACATTTATTTATTTTTGAGAGAGCACAAGTCGGCGAGGGGCAGAGAGAGGAGGAGACACAGTATCCGAAGCAGGCTCCAGGCTTCAAGCCATCAGCAAAGAGCCTGACGCGGGGCCCGAACTCACAAACCGCGAGATCATGACCTGAGCCGAAGTCGGACACTTAGCCGACTGAGCCACCCAGGTGCCCCCTGGCTGGCTCATTCTAGTGGAGCATGTGACTCTTGATCTTGGGATCATGAGTTCAAGCCCAACATTGGGGCTAGAGTTTACTTAAGAAAAAAATTCATAATTAAAAACAATAATAAAATACATGAGGCAAATAATGATAGCTAACATTGACTAAGTGCTTACTCTGTGCCTCCAAGGTACTGTTGGGTGCTTTTACATATCACATTTAATTCTTACAACAACCTGTCAGGTCAATACTATCATTATCTTCAATTTACAGATGAGGCAACAGTCTTAGAGACTAAGCAACTCCTCCCATGGTCACAGAACTAGGAAGTCATGGAGTTATGATACAAAACTGCTTTACTATTTCCAAAAGCCAAATGCTAAACCATTTGACCATATTACCCACTATATTATGTCTACGGAGTATATTATTAAGTGCCAGAAAAGTCAGAAATTAAGCATGAGTATTTCACAGGCACAAGAAGCAAGCATATTTTAGAGCAAAATTCTAGGAAATTGCCTTCTAAACTAGGAATTGCATAACCATAAAAGAGTAGGAGAGTCATCCAGTATTTGTGATGTGGGGATGCAGGAGTAAAGGAAGAGACTGGCTTCAGCAAATGAACACAATTAGGAATGAGCCACTAGACCACTCTAGCTAGAGCAGTGTTCATAAGGGCAAGTTCTGGTGTGATAAAGTTGGAAAGACAAGCACTGGCCAGTCTGTGAGAGCTCTGAATACCAGACCAACAAATATGATACTATTTTTAACGCATTAGGCATACATGAGATACTCAACAAATACTTGTTGTCACAAAATAGAATGAATGTCAAACCTAGCTACTCAATGGAAGAAGGAAAGCTATTTTCATCATGGGCAGTGTCTATTCAACTTGAGTCCCCAGGCCAACTAGAACAGTAACAAAGTATGATAGCATAATGTTTGTAAGTACTTTAGTCTGTGATGTGCTTCATAGCTTCAAAAAATCTTTATCTTTTTCAGTTTTATTGAGATTTAACCAACAAACCCAAACTTTTATAGCAGCTTATGTTGAGGTCAGGAATACCAAACTCACTGGTAAAGATAAAAGGAAATGATGATCAAGAAAAAAATGAAGAGACTTTAAGAATGGAGCTGTGACAGTAAGAAAAGTAAAAGAAGATGCAAGGGTGTGGAGTCCAGGGAAAAGGCCAGCCAGGTGGCTTAGGAGAGCCTACAGTCAGGCCCTGAGAGTCAGGTAACTATTGAAAGAGCTGAGAGAAGAAGGCAGGTAGGGGTATCCAGACCTCTGGGAATCTCAAGAAAAGGTCTGGCTTTCCATACACAATAGTGAATTCAGGCTTGGACCTATCATATTCACAATAGAAAGGGGGATGTAACATGGTGATTTGGCCGATGAGATAATACCTTAATAATATTACATTTTTACCTAACTCTAGTATTGTATTTCTCAGCACAAAGGTAACAATGGTTTCAAAATTTCATTTTCTTACACTCCTGAGAGGCATGAAGGAACTCATAAAAGTTTGCCATTTGTGTGCTGAACTTGCATCTCTGAAAGGTGCAAACAAGTTAAACTAGACTAGAACTTGGGAGTCCTATCAGATGTAGTATTTTATTTCAATTGAACTTTGAAAGGAAAGACTGAAGCTTTAAAGCCTAAAGATTTTCAACTGGGATATTTAGTCTATAGCCAGTCATCAGATGGCTAGAAGTCTGGCATGACTAATTCTTCACAGTCCATTTGCTAAATGACACATTATAAAAAAGCAAGTACCACTGAAAAGGATGTGCTTGTTTTCAAGGCCTCAGCTTCATTGTAGACTGACTGTTTTATATTGGTCCTTGTCTAACCATTTTATGGTGCAAGAGGCTCTAACCACATATATATGTTAACGACTCCTTGAAATGTTCTCACATTGCAAGGACCAGAGACACTAGATAAAGTCCAGAGAGGCTGTCATTCTGGCCTCAACATAAAGGCCACCCAGAAGGATCAGGGTTTTAGAATCTTAAGATAAGACTTATTAACCCCTGAGATGCTTATTCTCATACAATAGTTTAACCACTCTATCACACAATTATAAAACTTGTGCTGAAAAGTAACCAGATCCCAGAAGAATTGAGAATGCTAATTAAGTAAGCTCTGAATGGCTGCTTCAAAATAAAAAGCTGAACACAGAGAGTAGTAACAGAAAGTTTAAAGAAGGATCTAGAAACTATAGTTCAGGTGACAGACACATTGTTGATAATCCGTGTCTTTTAGGGGCTTTGTCTATTTCATCTAATTTGTCAAACTTATTGGCATAAAGTTATTCATAATATTCCCTTATTGTCCTTTTAATATCTATAAGGTCTGTAGTGATTTGACAATATTGGGCCCAATAAAGAGAATTGGTTTAAGAAAGAAAAAAGGAAAAAAAAAATTGAGGTTGATTTGATAAACAATATTGAAGCTATAATTCTTCCAAGAGGCATTCCACCCACTTCAGCTAAGAAATGCAGATGAGGCAAGTGGGGGAGGGGCAGGGGAAAAAGAAGTTTTTTATGGTTCTAGTGATGGGGCTGTCGGTCAGATTAGCTGCCCATTTGTCTGCAAGCTGCTTTCTCCTCCCATTCGGTGTTACTGGCCATCACAGTGCAGCTGCTGGCCAGGAAGCCTGAGGAAGGGGCTCCCTCTGGAGCTGATGGCAGTGGCACTTTGGAAAGTGCTAGCAGGGGGTGAGCTATAAAAAACAATTTGGTTTGGGGACAAAAGGTATCAATCAAAGCAATGTCATCAACCCTTGATTTGGATGGGAGAGAACTTTTTGGGTCACCTTGGAAGCAGGAAAGGAACAGACAATATCATTTTATTTAGTTATCCTAGTCTAGTGGACTCAAGGGTCTAATTTAATAGGAAAGCCATGCACGACTGCTCCACAAAGCTCCTCCTTTAGTCATGTCCTTTGGTGAGGTAGGAGAAAGCAAACTCACACTATCTTAAATTGCCAGAAATCACCGGATTCTACCTTTAGAAGTAAATTCTGTTAAAGTTTCTCCTAAGTCTGACAGGGCTTTTGGAAAGCAATTATGGATCTAAAATGAAAGGAATAAAGTTAGGACAAGGACTGCTGTTAGTGAGGGGACTAAGGAAAAGCATTTTGCCTTTCCAGGCAAAGCATCTGAAGTGAGAGAAATAGCAAACAAAGAATTGGGCCATCTCTGAATTAAATCAAAGCTTAATTTAAATAGTTCTTATAAAGAGCTCCATAAAAGCAGTAGTAGTATTTCCAAGCTAGGCAAGCACTTCTCAAAAGTATTTGTGACACTTTCAAATCAAGGTAATCTGTAGCACTCTTCTGCCAGGGCATATGCACTACTGCCGGGAGCTCTCTTCTTCAAGCAATATTCTACCCTTCAAAACCCCCCAAACATATGCTGAGAAGATATGCCCAGGTTAGACATGTTATGCCATGTTTCCTGGCTAAGTATAAGAAGACTGGTAACAGGCACGGGAAGCTTCTAGATGTTATCCTGTATCTAAACTTCTACAGAAGTAAAGAAACATCTGAACCATTTAGTTCCAAATCATAACAGAATTACATGCTTGCTTGCTTTCTTTGGTCTCGGAGTCCTGGATAAAGGAACTGAATTGAAGTGATCTATCTTGATTAATAAGGATACGACACTATCATTCAGTGTGAGAGAGATGCATTAAAGCACTTAACGATGACCTGTGTGGGCACAGTACTCTGGTACTACATAAAAGGTTGGTCAGAAAGTGGTCTACTCCCTTCTCCAATGATCCAGGAAGTAAACAAGAAGGCGGTCTTCTTGTTTTCCTATTCACCTTACGCTATCCTTTGCAATATGGCCCATGAAATAATAACCTAAAATTAAGGAATCCTGTGGCTAACTATAAATGTTTCCATGTGCATGTATTTTTGTCTATCCGATCTCCCAAATACATCTCAGATTAGTCTGTTTTCTCTCACCCCAATGCCCCATTTTTAAAAAACAGAAGACTGGAGCTGACTTCTACAATGCAATTTTTCTGCCATATACAATGCTGCCTCTCTTTTCCACAAGAGGAATCTCTTGTGGTGGAAATGACCTCCTGAAGCTGTCACACTGGACTCTGATTGTAAAATTTGCTTTTTCCTATGTGCTCTTGTCCATTGCTCAAAATACAACAATCTATTACTTACCTTTGTTATTAAGATTTTGGTTGGTTTTCCCAACACTGATGCTAAAGGTGTTTTGAATACAGCAGGCATATTAGTCTCAGGAGGAATACATCCAAAAATTCAGATATACGCCAGCACTAAGAACTTGTAAAACATCTTGCCCATAGAAAGTCTATTAATAAAGAAATGTTGCCAACAATTTTAATGTTGACATCTATTAAGATGTTTATCTTTCTCAACCTTAGAAAAAATTACAAAAGCAGTAACATGAACACTGGAGAAATGCAACTGGAATTGTACTGAAAATACAACTAAGCAAAAACTAAAAAAAAATAAAACAGCTTCTTCCCAACTTCCAGACATTTTATAATAATAAGATATATAATAAGTGGGTATCCTTCCACATCATATTCTACATGTATATGCTTATATGTATTTTTTTCATCAAAGTAGGATCACATTGTGCATACTGCTTTGTAATGTGTTCTTTTGGGTTAACAATCTTTACCTTACAAGATAATACATTTTCATCTCATCTAATACTCAGTCTGAATTCAAATCTTCCCAGTTGTCTCTTCAAAAAGATCCTTTGCCCCTTGTCTGTCTAAACCAGGGTCCAATCTAGAAACAAGAATTGATTCTGATTATGTATCTTAAGTCTCTTTTAATCTAAAGTAATCCCTTTTCTCATGACACCAATGTGTTAAGAAGATGGGGGCAGCTGTCCTGCCAAACATCCCATCTTCCAAATTTTTCTAGGTGCTTCTTAAATTTTTTTTTTAAAGATTTTATTTTTAAACAATTTCTATACCTAATGTCGGGCTTGAGCTCACAACTCCAAGATTAAGACTTGCATGCTCCACCGAATGAGCCAGCCAGGTACCTCTCTAGTTGCTTTTTTTTTTTTTTTTTTAAGTTTATTTTTGAGAGAGAGAGAGAGAGAGAGAGAGGCAGAGTGCAAGCTAGGGAGGGTCAGAAAGAGAGGCAGACACAGAATCTGAGGCAGGCCCCAAGGCTCTAAGCTGTAGGCACAGAGCCCAATGTGGGGTTTGAATTCATGAACCATGAGACCATGACCTGAGTCTAAGTTGGATACTTAACCAACTGAGCCACCCAAGGCACCCGAAGCATGCAGCTCTTGATCTCAGGGCTGTAAGTTCAAGCCCCATGTTGTATGTAGAGATTAGTTAAAAAATAAAATCTTTAAAATAATCTTAAGGTACTTACATTTGGCTAGAACACATCATAGATGACTAGTATCTTTCATTTTGTATCAAGAGGTATACAACATCTTAGGGCGCCTATGTGGCTCAGATGGTCAAGCGTCCGACTTGGGCTCAGGTCATTCTTGTGGTTCAGGAGTTTGAGCCTTCAGTCAGCCTCTGTGCTGACAGCTCAGAGACTGCAGACTGCTTTGTGGATTCTGTGTCTCCCTTTCTCTCTCTGCCCCACCTGTACTCTGTCTCTCTCTCTCTCAAAAATAAAAAAACATTAAAAAAAATAAAAACTAAATAAAAAAAAAAGAGGCATGTAACATCTGAATGTCTCCCTATCAATGATGTGAAAAACTTACTAGATTATGGTGATGACAGATCTTTTCTCTTTTTTTCCCCAACTTTATTTATGAATAGTTTTAAAGCACAGAAAAGTTGAAAGAACAGTACAATGAACACTAGGGTGCCTACCACCTAGACTGAATAACTGTTAAATTATTTTGCTAACTTTATCAAAAATGTATAAAAATAGGGGCGCCTGGGTGGCGCAGTCGGTTAAGCGTCCGACTTCAGCCAGGTCACCATCTCGCAGTCCGTGAGTTCGAGCCCCGTGTCAGGCTCTGGGCTGATGGCTCGGAGCCTGGAGCCTGTTTCCGATTCTGTGTCTCCCTCTCTCTCTGCCCCTCCCCCGTTCATGCTCTGTCTTTCTCTGTCCCAAAAATAAATAAAAAACGTTGAAAAAAAATTAAAAAAAAAATGTATAAAAATATTTTCTTGACAAACCATTTGAAAATAAATTGCAAACATCAAAAACTTTATCCTAAATATTTCAGAATGCATGATCTAAAAATAATTACATTCTCCTTTTATGATCATACCATTTTGACCCTATGAAATTTAGCAATTATTCCTTATTACCACCTAATAATATTTAATCTATAGCTAAGTGTCCTTAATTGTCCTCTAAAGATTTTTTAAAGTTTTTTTTTTAATGTTTATTTATTTTTGAGACTGAGTGCAATTGGGGGAGGGGCAGAGAGAAAGGGAGATAAAGAATCCAAAGCAGGCTCCAGGCTCTGAGCTGGAAGCCCAGAGCCCAATGCGGGGCTTGAACTCAAAAACCATGAGATCACAACCTGAGCTGAAGTTGGAAGTTTAATGACTGAACCACCCAGAAGCCCCAAGATTTTTTTTAAGTTTATTTATTTTGAGAGAGAGAGAGCATGAGCAGGGGAGGGGCAAAAAGAGAAGGAGAGAGTATCCTAAGCAGGCTCTGCACCATCAGCACTGAGCCCAACGTGGGGCTCAAAGACATGAACCATGAGATCATGACCTAGGCCAAAACCAAGAGCCAGACACTTAGTCAACTAAGTCACCTAGGTGCCCCCAAGGATCTTATATATATATATTCTAAAGTTTATTTATTATTTATTTTGAAAGAGAGAGAGCACAAACTGGGCGGGGGGGAGGGGGGAGTTGGGCAGAGAGAGAGAGAGAAAGAGAATCCCAAGCAGGCTTCACACTTGCCAGTGCAGAGCCTGGTGTGGAGCTCTAACCCATGAACCATGCGATCATGATCTGAGCTGAAATGAAAAGTTGGACACTTAACCAACTGAACTACCCAGGTGCCGTGTGTGTGTGTGTGGGTGTGTGTGTGTGTATTTTCGAGACAGAAAGAGAGAACACAAGCAAGGGAGGGGCAGAGAGAGATGAGGACAGACAATCTGAAGCGGGTTCTGAGCTGACAACAGCAATGCAGGGCTCAAACTCATGAACCATGAGATCATGACCTGAGCCAAAGTCGGATGTATAACCAACTGAGGCACCCAGGCACTCCCCTTTTTAAAACCAGGATCAAGTCACGATCTCGTGAGATTTGGTTAGGATGCTTTTGGTTGCTTTTAGTTAGATGCTTTAATTTTAGAGGTCTCTTTAGTCTCTTAATGTAGAAGTTCTTCCACATTTCCACTTTTTGTTTAATAATGACATTGACTTTTTGAAGAGATTAGGCCAGGTTAAAAATCTGTTAATAAAGTGCTTTACAACCTATTTGTTCGTTTGTTTTTGAGTAAATTAAAATTAAAGAATTGAGAAGTGCCTGGCTGGCTTAGCCAGTAGAACATGCAGTTCTTGATCTCAGGGTCATGAATTTGAGCCCCATGTTGGATGTAGAGATTACTAAAATAAACAAATTTTTAAAAATTTAAGAAGTGAGAATTTTACATTTTCTTTTGAAACTAGTACCTTATCACAAAAACATAACTGGGAAATACTAACCTAAGGACTATTTGGTAGAGTGACCAAGCATTCCATTTTGCTCAGGACTAAGAAAGCTCCAGGATGCACAACTTTCAGTTATACAACCAGCAAAATCCTAGGCAAACAAAGATGAATTGTTACCCTACTCTCTGGTAATCCTTGGAAGGCACTTGTTGAGGAAATAGTTATATATAAGTGATTGGTTAAAATCATAATCTGGTTCTATTTTAATTATACAAAATGATTATTTATTTAAACTTTTTGAACTAAACTGTCTGAAATGTGTATTAATTATGCATCTACATATAGGATATATGCTTAGGAAAATATCATAACTACAATTCTGTCTTGGGGCGTCTGGCTGGTCATTTGGTAGAGCATGTGACCTTTTAAAAAAAAAACCAAAACATTCATTTTATAATTTTTGAGGGAGAGAGAGAATGTGCATGCATGAGGAGGAGAGGGGCAGAGAGAGAAGGGGACAGTGGATCCAAAGTGGGCTCTGTGCTGACAGCAGAGAGCCTCAGGTGGGGAACTAACTCAGGAACCATGAGATTATGACCTGAGCCGAAGTCAAACACTTCACAGTCTGAGCCATCCGGGCATCCCAGGCATATGACTCTTGATCTCAGGGTCATGAGTTCAAGCCCCATACAAAGCTTAATTTAAAAATAAATTCCACGTCTTACTTCTCCAACTTAAAAAATAATAATAATACAGCAACATCTTTTATCAGTCTCCTATTACTTAATGTTACATCATTGTCAAAATCATACCATAAAATGACAGCCATTGCAGTACTCTGAGCTCTATAGAGACAGGACTAGGGCAAGTAAGAACCAGATGGGCAATGTGTGACTCTGTGTCACACTGGGAAAAAAAAAAAAAAAAAAAAAAAAAACTAAACTAAACATGGGCAAAGAAGATCCTAAGAGGCTGAGAAGCAAAATGTCACTATATGTACTCTTTGTGCAAACTTGCCAGGAGGAACACATGAAGCAACCAGATGCTTCAGTCACCTTCTCAGTTTTACAAAAGCACTCAGAGATGTGGAAGACCATGTGTGATAAAGAGAAAGGTAACTTTGAAGATATGGCAAATACAGACAAGGCAGTTATAAAAGAAATGAAAACCTACATTCCTCCAAAAGGGGAAACAAAATGAAGGTCAAGGATCCCAATGTACTGAAGAAATCACCTTCAGTCTTTTTGTTTTTGAGTACTGGCCCAAATCCAAGGAGAACACCCTGGCCTATGCATTAGTGATGCTGCAAAGAAACAGGGAGAGATGTAGAGTAACACGGCTGCAGAGCATAAGCAGTCTTAGGAAAAGAAGGCTGCTAAGCTGAGGAAAATTACATAAATCAGATTGCTGCAATACCAAAATATGAAAACAAGCCTATGTGGCAAAACAAAAAAGTCATCAAGGCTGAAAACAAGAAAAAGAAGGAAGAGAAGAAAGATGGAAAGGACGAAGAGGATGATAATGAATATGTTGGTACTACTTTTGTTCTTGTCTGTAAAGTATTTAAACTCCCTGTACACAATTCACCCCTTTGAAAGAAAAAGGGGTGAAATCTAAGGCTGCATGAAACTTGTTTTTAAACTGTACAGTTTCAGGGTGCCAGAGTGGCTCAGTCAGTTAAGCTCAGGTCATGATCTCGTGGTCAGTGGGTTCCAGCCCCACATCAGGCTCTGTGCTGACAGCTCAGAGACTGAAGCCTGATTTAGATCGTGTCTCCCTGCCCCTCCCCTGCTCATGCTTATGCTCATGCTCTGTCTCTCTCTCTGTGTGTCTCCTTCTCTCTCTGCCCTCCCCTGCTCATGCTCTCTCTCTCTTTTTCTCAAAAATAAACATTAAAAAAAATTAAAATGTACAGTTTCAGGGTGCCTGGGTGGCTCAGCTGGTTAAGTATCCAACTCTTGATTTTGGCTTAGGTCATGATCCCAGGGTGATGGGATCCAGCCCACTGTGCTGAGTGTGGAGTTTGTTTAACGTTCTCTCTCTCCCTCCCTCTCTCTCTCTCTCTTCCTCTGCCCCTCTCCATGGCTTGCGTGCTATCTCTAAAAATAAATAAACTGTACAGTATCTTCTTTTGTATAGTTAAAACACTATCAAAAGTATCTCTACCTAGTCTTGTCCTAGTGGCATTTTCAGCAGCCACTACCTTTGCTGAGTACAGTGTGGGAATGTAAAGTAGCATGGAAATTTAAGAGAGGTTCTTTTTGGCACACAACATGAAGTAGTCATACATGGGGATGAGAGTCTTTTCATCTTCAGTTGTTTCTAATCCATCTTATTTTTTTTTAATGTGTATTTATTTATTTATTTTTGAGGGAGGTACACAGAAAGAGAGGGAATCTCCATGCAGCCAGTGCAGAGTCTAGCTTGGGGCTTGAACTCACAGACTGCGAGACCAAACTGAGCGGAAATCAAGAGCTGGTTGCTTACCGAATGAGCCACCCCAGTGCCCCTCTAATGCATCTTAGATGAATTAATTGTTCTCTTAACAGAGTACCAGTCTGCAATTGCAAAACACTTAGAATTGTTTCATTAACATTCCAAATACTTCTAGATAAAATCAATTTTCCTATTAGAAAACAAAAACCATACCCTAAACCTGTATTTTACCTTAGATAATGTTATCTTACGCACAAAACACATTCTTTTAAAACTTATAAAGACAATTTATTTCACATGCAGTTACTTAAACCCTTAGGAAGGTTTGTTTCTTTTATAGCAGAAGCGTGTCTTTTACATTAAGATAGTGATTTGTCCTTTGAGGAACTTTATTTTACTAAAGTTCTTCTGCAGTTGGATTGTGACAAAGCTTTGGTTTGTTGGGATTATTTTTCAGCAGCCAATCAGCTAGCCAAATCTATGGAAAAAAGAAAAAAACTCTTAAGTTAATAAACATTTAATTATAAATACTATAAATAACAAATACTACGAATAGTATAAATATACTATATAAACATACACTACAAATAGTATAAATATGTACTATAGCAATTTATTTGTTGTTAAGTAGGCTTCACGCCCAGCGCAGAGTCCAACATGGGGTTCCAACTCACAACCATGAGATTAAGACCTGAGCAGAGATCAAGAGTCAGATGCTCTTTTGCTAAGTTTATTTATTTATTTTGAGAGAGAGAGAGAATAACCATGTGCACATGTGAATGGGGAAAGGGGCAGAGAGAGAGGGAGAGAGAGAGTCCCAAGCAGGCTCTGCACTGTCAGCACAGAGCCCTACATAGGGCTGAAACTCATGAACCGTGAGATCATGACCTGAGCTGAAACCAAGAGCCAGATGCTTAAGCCAATGAGGCACCCAGGTGCCTCTATCAATTTAAAACCTAGTACTATATCAATTTAAAACCTAGTTTTCAAAATCACTCTAAGAATGAGAAAATGACTATTAAAAAATTAAAACACTAAGTTTTATATTATGCAAGATTATCAAGTAGAGATCCAAACTGGCAAAGAAGTAAAACTATTTCCTTTTACAGATGACATAATCCTATATATAGAAAATCCCAAAGAATCCACAAGAAAGTTACTACAACTAATAAATGAATTTGGTCATTATTGAATCCAGACAAGATGACTTCAAAGACCATGTTTAGTAAATGGAACCAGAGGTATCTTTTTCTTTTCTTTACATTGTTCAGTAGTTTCAGGTTTCTTACTAAATAAACAGATGTTATTGTCACAATGAAAAGGAATTATTAAAGAAATAACCTAGGGGTGCCTAGGTGGCTCAGGTGGTTTGAGTGTTGGACTCTTAATTTTGGCTCAGGTCATGATCTCACAGTTCATGGGATAGACCCCCATCAGGCTCTGCGCTGCCAGCACGAATCCTGCTTGGGATTCTCTCTGTCCTTCTTTCTCTGCCCCTCTTCTGTGCACATGTGCATACACTCTCTCTCTTAAAATAAGTAAACATTTAAAAAAAGTAAAAAGTCCTGCCTAGGGGCATCTGGCTGGCGATAGAGTGTGTGACTCTTGATCTCAAGGGTCGTAAGTTCAAGCCCTACGTTGGATGTAGAGATTACTTAAAATAAGTAAATAAAATATAATAAAAAAAGAAATATCGTTTGTTTTTGGTAAAAGTGGCAAAATTAGTAGGAGAAATTAAATCTTTGTCTTCCAAAGGGGATTCCCTTTGAGAATGGTAACAGAGGCTAGAGATAACTATTTTATCAGGGCTGGTATTGAAATAACCTTCCCAGGGGCACCTGGGTGGCTCAGTCAGTTAAGTGTCTGACTTTGGCTCAGGTCATGATCTTGCACTCCATGAGTTTGAGCCCCGTGTCAACACAGAACCAGGAGCCTGCTTTGGATTCTGTCTCTGTCTCCCTCTGCCCCTCCCCCACTCATACTCTGTCTCTCGCTCTCAAAAATAAAATATACATTAAAAATTTTTTTTTTAATTTTTAAAAATGTTTTTATTTATTTTTGAGACACAGAGAGACAGAGCATGAGCAGGGGAGGGGCAGAGAGAGAGGGAGACACAGAATCTGAAGCAGGGTCCAGGCTCTGAGTTGTCAGCACAGAGCCCGACGCGGGACTCGAACTCACAAGCTGTGAGATCATGACCTAAGCTGAAGTCAGACTCCCAATGGACTGAGGCACCCAGGTGCCCCCCAAAATATTTTTTAAATAACCTTTCCTGAGTTGCCTGGAGGGCTCAGTGGTAAGATCATGCCACTCTTGATCTTGGGGTTGTGAGTTCAAGCCCCACGTTGGGCACAGAGCTTACTTTAAAAAAATAAACACAGGGGTGCCTGGGTGGCTCAGTCGGTTAAGTGTCCGACTTCGGCTCAGGTCATGATCTTATAGTCTGTGAGTTCAAGCCCCGCGTCGGGCTCTGTGCTGACAGCTCAGAGCCTGGAGCCTGCTTCACATCCTGTGTCTTCCTTTCTCTCTGCCCCTTCCCTGCTCATGCTCTGTCTCTGTCTCAAAAATAAAATAAACATTAAAAAAAAAATTAAAAAAAAATAAATAAACACAATAAAATAATCTTTCCTCATTATCTGAGTCTTCAAATGAGTGAGAGTACCTGTAAAGAAGGAACCAGGAAGACATTTGGCCCTTGACAAGCACCCTAGTTCCTCCTATCCAACCGTTCTTTCACCTGACTGAGCAGTAATGAAGTATCTAGGGATGTGAACAAATATAAATTTTCTAAGGGTGCCTGGGTGGCTCAGTTGGTCCGACTCTTAGTTTCAGCTCAGGTTATGATCTTAAAATTTATGGGTTTGATCAAGCCCTGAGTCAGGCTCCATGCTGACAGCACAGAGCCTGCTTGGGATTCTCTCTCCCTCTCTACTTCCCCCCACTAGCTCTGTCTCTCTTTCAAAACAAATAAATAACCATTAAAAACAAGTTTTCTATGAAAAAAAGTTAGATATCATTAAAAATAAAAATGTTGAGACACATTTGGGTGGCTCAGTTGGTTAAGCATGGGACTCTTGATCTCAGCTCAGGTATCAATCTCAGGGTCATGAGTTCAAGTCCCGCGTTGGGCTCCCTGCTGGGCATGAAGCCTACTTTTAAAAAAATAATTTAAAAAATAATTTTGAATGTATTTAAATATATATCTAATTTTATCATTTGATTATATAAATCATACACAAAAACAATGCTCTGCAATTAAAGGATGCAGTATTGAAAATGTATTTAGAAACAATGTTTTTTCTTTGTTTTGTTGGAACAATTTTTAAAAAATTTTTGTATTATTTTTTTTAATGTTTATTTATTTCTGAGATACAGAGAGGCAGAGCATGAGTGGGGGAGCAGCAGAGAGAGAGGGAGACACAGAATCAGAAGCAGGCTCCAGGCTCTGAGCTGTCAGCACAGAGCCCAATGCGGGGCTTGAACTCACAAACCGTGAGATCATGACCTGAGCTGAAGTCAGTTGCTCAACCGACTGAGCCACCCAGGTGCCCCATTTTTTAAATTTTTTAATGTTTATTTATTCTTTAAATTTTTTAATGTTTATGTATTTATTTTTTGAGAGAGAGAGAGAGTGTAAGCAAGAGTGGGGGAGGAGCAGAGAAAGAGGGAGACACAGGATCCAAAGCAGGCTACAGGTTCCCAGCTGTCAGCAGAGAGCCTGATGCAGGGCTTGAACCCATGAACTGAGAGATCATGACCTGAGCAGAAGTCGGATGCATAACCGACTGAGCCACCTAGGCGCCCCTAAAAACAATATTTTTTAAGAAGTAAAACACAGTAAGAGAATAAGTAATCCAAAGTTATACATAAGGGAGTATCTAAAATGTATAAGAGATAGTTCTTAAAATGCTCATTCACTGTTTCAAAAAATTTAATGTTTAAAATATGAAAACTATAGACAATTTCTTTAGAGTGAATAAAAACATTTCTTACAAAAGGATCTGCTGGTTTCTCCTTACAAAGGGCTGTGAGTCCTTTAAGCAGAGTTGGTGTTACATATAAATTTAAATAGTCCTTAGCAGCTTGTCCAACTGGAATAGGCTCAATAATCACTGTAAACACAAATGTATTCCCATTAAAATTAATACAAATGATGAAATATTATATAATCATTACAAAAGAAGAAATTTTAGTGGCATGATACTTACAAAGTTTTTTTTAAAAAAAGGAAACAAAACTAGAATATAGCATACATAGTTTGTTCAAAAACACACAAGCACACACAGAGAAATAATAAGACTATATAAGACAGGCAAGAAACATATCAAAATGCTAGCAGTGATCATGTATAAAGTTCTGATTATGTTTTCTACTGTATCCTTGCCTGCATTTCCATTTCCATATTTTTTATAGTAAATATCACAACGGACAATGTCATGAAAAAGAAAAATATGAATATCATGTAAAATCTAGGAGATTAATTAATTCCAACAATTAATTGCTGCCAAGAAAATGGCAGGCACTTTACAAAGTGGTATAGATATAACGTTGTACATGTATTTCTTGTTCTTTTATAGACTACTGAATGTACACATAAAATCTATTTGTGTCTATGTAATATATATTAACATTTCTGCTTATTTTTCAAGTTTTTAAATAAATTATATAACATATAGGAAAGTTTTAGTCTTTTTAGCTTTGTTTGAACACTATGTAGGTCAATCAGACTCGTAGTACCAAAGAATATATTTATACAAGGAAGAATGTAGTTTACAGTCTTAAGTCTTTTGAGGATGACCTCCATTAATGTGCAACTTTCAATAAAGATGGGGATGCAAAGCTACTGGTCTCACATGTTCAGATCTAAATCGTTACTGGCCCAAGGAAAAAGAGGGTGGGAAGACAGATTTCTGTGTGACTAGTATATGGGCTCAATCTCAATGAGAGATACAACTAACAACAGGAGAGTCCTTTGCCAGGATGGCAGGTAAAGCTAGAAAACATCACAAAGGATTGGAATAAAAAGTTCCTTTCCTATTAGTCTCATTATAGCACTCTTTTTTGTACTGATTGTTGTAATAATTTTTAGTTACATAAATATTTAAGTTTATTTTTGAAGTGGGGTGGGAGGTTACAAGAGCATATGTGTGTGCATAGGGGAGAGGCAGAGAGAGAGGGAGACAGAGAATCCCAAGCAGACTCCTCACTGTCAGTGTAGAGCCTGACATGGGGCTAGAACTCACACACCGTGAGATTATGAGATTATGACCAGAGCCAAAATCAAGAGCTGGAGTGAATGAGCCACCCAGGTCCCCCTCCCCAGTGATTAATTATGTTTTAACACTTTTTCATGTGCTTATCAGCCACTCATATATCTTTTGTGAAATGTTTATTCAAATCTTTTACGTGTTTTTTTTTAATTTTTAAGGTTTTATTATTTATTTGTTTATTTTAGAGAGAGCAAGAGCATGCACATTTAGGGGAGTGGAGCAGTGGGAAAGAGAGAACCTCAAGCAGGCTCCAGGTTCAGCACAGAGCCTGATGTGGGGCTGGACCTCATGACCCTGAGCTGAAATCAATAGTTGGATGCTCAACTGCCTGAGCCACCCAGGTGCCCCTGAAAGGTTTTATTTTTAAGTACTCTCCACACCCAATGTGGGGCTTGAACTCACAATGCTGAGGTCAAGAGTCACATGCTCTACTGACTAAGCCAGTCAGGTGCCTCTGCCTGATTTTTAATTGCCTGCCTTCTTTTTACTGAATTGTAAGAGTTCTTCATAAATTCTAGATACAAGTCTTTTATTTCATAAGATTTGTAAATATTTCTTATCACACTCTGTGGCTAATCTTTCCAATACTTTTAATGATGGCTTTTGAAACATAAAAGCTTTTAATTTTGATGTAGTCTAATTTATCAGTATTGTCTTTTATGGATCATGTTTTGAGGTCATACGCAAAAATCCTTTGTCCAACTCAAGGTCATGAAGATTTTCCATGTTTTCTTCTAGATATTTTTAGCCCTTATGCTTAGGTCTATGATCCATTGTTGTTAAGTTTTCTAATTGGTAAGAAAAGAGGATCTGAGTTCTTTCTCTTTTTTGGCATGAGGATATTCAGTTATCTTATCATCATTTGTTGAAAAAGACTATCTTTTCCCCGTCAAATTGTCTAGGCACTTTTGTTGAAAGTCAATCGACCATAAACGTATTTATGTAAGTATTTATTCCTAGATTCTTAATTCTGTTTCATTGATTAATATGACTCATACAATACTGCCTTAGTTACTGTGGTCTCATAGTAAGTTTTGTTTTTTTTTTAAGTTTATTTATTTATTTTGAGAGAGAGAGAGAGAGAACAGGGGACAGGCAGAGAGAGAGGGAGAGTGAATCCCAAAAATTTCTGCACTGACAACGCAGAGCCCAATGTGGAGTTGGAACCCCTGAACTGTGAGATCAAGACCTGAGCCAAAATCAAGAGTCCAACGCCTAATTTGACTGAGCCACCCTCATAGTAAGTTTTGAAATCAGGTTAGTGGAAGTTATCAAACTTTGTTCTTTTTGAAAATTGTTTTAGCTTGTCTAGATCTTTTGCAATTACATATACATTTTTTAATGTTTATTTATTTCTGAGACAGAGAGAGAGCATGAGTGGGGGAGGGGCAGAGAGAGAGGGGGACACAGAATCCAAAGCAGGCTCCAGGCTCTGAGCTGTCAGCACAGAGCCCAATGCGGGACTCAAACTCAAAGATTGTGAGATCATGACCTGAGCCAAAGTCAGACACTCAACCGACTGAGCCACCCAGGTGCCCACAATTACATATACATTTTAAAGTCAGCTTATCAACTTCTACGTAAAAGAATGCATGGATTTTGACAGGGATTGTATTAATTGATCAATTTGGAGAGAAATGCCATCTTGACAACATTGACTCTTCTGATACATCAACGTGTGAGGTCTATTCATCTTAGATAGTCTTTGATTTCTTTCAGTAATGTTTTGTGCTTTTCATTGTACAAGAATTGTACTTCTTTTGTTAAGCTTATTCCTAAGTATTTTATTATTTATTTAATTCCAGTATAATTAATATACAGTGTATTATATTAGTTTCAGGTGTACAATATAGTGATTCAACAATTCTATATACTACTCAGTGTTCATCAAAAGAAGTGTACTCTTAATCCCCACCACCTATTTCACCCAACACCCCACCCAGCTACTCTCTGGTAACCATCAGTTTCTTCTTTTTTTTTTTTGGTGTTGTTCTCTATTTTTAAGAGTCTAATTTTTTTGGTCTCTTTTTTTCTTTGTTCATTTTGTTTTGTAAATCCCACCTATGAGTGAAATAGTATTTTATTATTTTTGATGCTATTGTGAATGAAATTATTTCCTTAACTTTGGTTTTGGATTGTTCCTACCTCATCTATTTTTGCTGACCATTTATTATTTCTCTCTAGCAACTAGGGCCGGATGGATTAATGTGAAAATAAAGAATCTTTTCATGTTTCTTACAGAGATGAACCTTCATTGAACTTTTTGAAGCTTTCTAATAATATTTATAGTTTATACACTGCATTGCATATTTATTTTTATAGATTTTTAATATGTGATCATTTTGAGAGCAGGGACATACTCATCTTTGTATTTCTGGCACATAGTAGGTAATACAATAAATTTGTTGAAGCAATGGGATGTAACAAAACTTTGAGTTAGCCGTCTCAAATCAAAGGGAAGCAAACTATATTTTTCAAAGGTTAGGAACATGTCTTTGAATATCTTTATAACTTGCTTGAGTGACTCATCATACTGAGTTTTGCACATAGTTCTTTTCATTTTTTTTAATGTTTATTTTATTTATCTTGAGAGAGCATGTAAGCAGGGGAGGAGCAGAAAGAGAGGGAGAGAGAGAGAACCCCAAGCAGGCTCCACACTGTGGTGCAGAGCCCAATGTGAGACCCAAACCCACAAACCACAATATCACGACCTGAGCCCAAACCAAGAGCCAGATGCTTAACTGACTGAGTCACCTAGGCATCCCCCTGCACATAGTTCTTGAGTGACTGGTAAGCAAGAGGGAGCTCATATCCCTAATTGAGAATTTACTCCAGAGAGCTTCACATTCTCACAGCAAAAGATCTGCAACATGGTAGGTAATTAATCTTTATATTTATCCTGCAACAGCTGCTTCTCAAATGTCTGACTTTATCTCGTAAACTCATGTCTAGAGGCCTAATTAATGGTAAAATCAAAAGCAATCTAAAATAACAATTGAGGAATATAATCCTATGAGTAAGAAGAGCTTTCAAAAAAAGGACTAGAAAAAACAAAACAATAATAGGAGTTAATATTTGAGCACAGAAGCACAAGACATTATAAGAATTTTATATATATGTATACATTTAACCCTAACAATATCCCTATTAGGTAGGAAGGTACTAATCTATTTGCATTTGACTGATGAGAAAAGAAAGACTCACAGAGAGGTTAGATGTCTGGAGCCAGAAGAAAATTCTAATTCGTTAGTACCTAGACTAAATCTAAGTACTATCACATTAAAAAGACATTTCATGGGGGCACCAGTTGGCTCAATCATCAGAACATGTGACTCTTGATCTCAGGGTCGTGAGTTTAAGCCCCACATTGGACATGAAACCTACTTAAAAAAATAAAGGGGGGCGGGGTGTGGGTGGCTCAGTCAGTTCAGTGTCTGACTTCAGCTCAGGTCATGATCTCGCGGTTCTTGAAATCGAGACCCATATTGGGCTCTGTGCTGACAGCTCAGAGCCTGGAGCCTGTTTCAGATTCTGTGTCTCCCTTTCTCTCTGCCTCTCCCCTGATTGCTCTTACTCTGTGTCTCTGTCTCTCTCCTCAAAAATAAATAAACATTTTTAAAAATTTGAAAAAAAGACATTTCATGTTTGAGATATAATTCAAAACAATATAGAAGATTGAGAAGTAGAAGCAGAGGTTATAGATGAAATAAGACTGACCAAAATTATTTAAATTGGGTGATAGTTTCATTAAGGGTTTATTATACTATTCTGTCTACTGTTGGTTATGTTTGGAGTTTTCTACAATAAACAATTTCAAAAAGATACCCTAATGGAAAGGTTATGTGACAGAAATTAGTAAGAGTAAAATATATACAAATCCTTTTGGGTACAAATATCTATAAACAGGTGTTGTGGGGTATCTGGCTGGCTCAGTTGGGCCCCATATTGGGCGTAGAGATTGCTTAAAAATAAAAAAGTAAAACAAAACAAAACAAAACAAAACAAACAAAAAAACACACCAGGTTTTGTTTAAGAATCAAGACTTTTAAAGTTCCAAGAGAGTTTTCAGTTTTCTTTGAATAAATCCTCCATAGAAAATACTGAGGAATAAGTCTAAATGACTTAAAAAAAAAAAAAATAGGCCAAAAAATATTCTATGCTTCTCAATGCTGTAAGTTTTTTAAATGTTTATTTATTTTTGAGAAAGAGAGAGCTCACACAAGCAGGGGAGGGTCAGAGAGAATGGGAAACAGAGGATCTGAAGTGGGCTCTTCACTGACAGCAGAGAGCCCAATGCAGGGGCCAGGGGCTCGAAGACACCAACCGTGAGATCATGACCTGACCTGAAGTGGGATGCTCAATTGACTGAGCTACTCAGGCACTCAAATGCTTTACATTAAAAAAAAGATGTTTATTTATTTTGAGAGAGAGAGAGAGAGAGAGAGGGCACGCATGAGCAGGGGACAGGCAGAGAGACAGAGAGGGAGAGAGAAAAAGAATCCCAAGCAGACTCTGCACTGACAGATGGGGCTCCATCTCAGCAACCATGAGTCATGACCTGTGCCAATATCAATACTTGAATGCTCAACCAACGGAGCCACGCAGGTGCCCCTACATTTTTTTCTGTACAACAGAAATCACCAAATTTTCTTCCTGATCTAAAAATATTACTGAAATAAACTAAAAACCTCAATGCTGTTCTTTATTATGCCCATTTCTAAAAGGTTTACAACATCCATAACAGGATGGAAAAAAAAAAATGAGCCTGAGAACTATTAATTTCACAACTGCACGAGTATTCATTAGGCAACCAGTAGAGAAAATGTTACATCTATCCTAATTTCCAAGGGAGATTCTTTTTTTCATGTGTAACAAAGTTTACTGACTCATTAGGGATAACTTACGGAATTGCAACAAAGGAGAAGAAAAACCCTAAATAGGGCTAGTCTAAGAGAAAAGATAAAAAAAGCAAACCCTTCTCAAAAGATTCCCTAGAGGGCACAATTTAGTTATGAGGGAAATAGTGACTTTTCCATTTTTGGCTTCAGATTTTTAAGTAACTATAACTTGAAAATATGACAAAATATATTGGAGAAAACCCCTGCTATTTTTCTTTCCAGCTATATCACCCAAATAAAAGAAAAAGCAAACAATAGGAACATGCAATACTCATCGATAACTCACCTTCAGGAAACATGAATCGAATTTCTCTTTCTGCTGCAGCAAAGTCATTACTCCCATGAAGTGCATTCCTTAGGTCATCTGTGCCATAAATTGCCCTTAGACTAAAAGCAAGTTAGAGATGATAACCATCCAATGTGATATCCTTTCCTTACTCTTTACATATGCATTCTGCTCAGGAAATTTACAGAAGCATTGCCACTTCTCACATATATGTAAGTTTTAATCTATTTTGATTTTAAGCCTAAATCTATCTAGATGAGGGTCAAATATATTTAAATCTGCAGGAGAGATACACTGGGAAAATAGGAGTTCTCTGGCTTAAGAGGTGGTGTTTTGTGAGAAGTGAAAAGGCAATGCATATTCAAAAGTGCAAGAATTCAATGTCCTCAAGTTCCCAAACTTTAATGATAATGCTGAAAATCTGGTTTTATGGCCCTTTATTACCAATATTATTTTAAAAAGCCATGCCAATTTTCCTATGAAAAATCCCACTTCAGTGGCGGTTTGATTCAAGGATGAGAGAAGAATGAGGCTAATCAACCATAAATCAAACATTCCCTGAGGACTTTTGTGGCATTTAGTGTTAACACAGACATTTAAATAGCTACAGTGTAAAACTGACCCCCCTACCCCAACCAAAATACCAAAAAGTTGATTTAGGAAAACTTTCAAATGCAAAGACACTTCTATTATAATGAAATCAGTTTTTTGTTGTTGTTGTTTTTGTTTTTGTTGGATTCCTTTTTTCCCCCTAGGAAAGTTACCTGTCTGGGTGTGTCTCCTTAGCTACTAAGGTATTACTTGGTCCCAAAAGTTCTTTCCAGTAAGAGATGGCTTTATGTCTAGCTAATATCATGGCAACAAGTGGTCCAGAACTCATATAAGCTGTCAAATTGGGGAAAAACATTTTCCCATACTGTTCCACATAAAGGTTACTACAGTGCTCAGGGCTGAGATGTAGTTTTCTTCTCTATAAGAAAAACAAAGTCAACAAAAGTATTTAAAATGACAATTCAATAATAACTCATTGTCATTAGTAACTTGAAATTAATACTAATCTCATTACAAATTTGAGATTTTTGTATTATGAAGAAAGGGAGAGGGAAGAAAGTTAAATGTAGGCTATAAATAAAATTCTATAAGTTATTTAACCAACCCTTGCTCACTGTTGATATGAATGTAAACTGGCAAAACCACTTGGAAAACAGTATGGAGGTCCATCAAAATATTAAAAATAAAACTACCATATGACCCAGATCAAGATGTCATATGGATCAAGGATGTGTATGTATGTTTGCATATATATTGTATATACACTTAAAAAATATATATATATATAATGGAATATTAATCAGCCTTGAAAGGAATGAGATCTTGCCATTCATGACAACGTGGATGGACCTAAAGGGTATTATGCTAAGTGAAACAAGTTTGAGAAAGACAGATACCATGATTTCACTTACATGTGGAATCCAATAAAACAAATGAATAAACAAACAATAACAGACTCTTAAATACAGAGAATAAACTGGTAGTTGCCAGGGGGTTGGGAGGGATGAGCAAAACAGATGAAGGGAATTAAGAGGTAGGAACTTCTAGTTACAAAATAAATCACAGAGATGAAAAGTACAGCATAGGGAAGAGAGTCAGTAAAATTGTAATAACCTGGTATGGTGACAGATGGTGACCACATTTACTGTGGTAAGCTCTGAGGGATGTACAGAATTGTCAAATCAGTATGTTGTACACCTGAAACTAATATAACATTGTATATTAATTATACTTAAATAAAAAAGAGCTATTTAACCTAAGAAAAACTATTCCTATTTGGCAGTCTCCTTCAATATATGGTTTGTTAATGATGAATTCAGCTTATCTCCTTAAAGTAAAAAGACTACTATCACCAATATTTTGTTAATATATACTTTGTATACATTGAAGTAACAAAATTAGATTTTAGAACATTCCAAATTCATCTTTTACCTATTTGTGTGATATTTTCTTATTTATTGTGAAACTTTCCTACATTATTTTAGGGAGCTGGTCTCATTATGGAACTTAGAAATAACACCCAGTATAATGACGCTATAAACAAGTTTTTCTCTTGAATGTGAAAATTGTGTATTTATTCTGGTTCTGCCATAAATATGTAGATTGACTGTGATGTTAAGAAAAAATAGTTGGTATTAAGTGTCTCAGTTTGAAAGAATATAAATTGTTGAGGGCAAATAAACATTATTTTCTTCACAAATGAGACTATATGAATGAATCAGTAAAAATATCATAGAAGTCAGCCATTCTTCTGACTGGAGATCATCCTTCTCTAAAAGCAGCTATTTGAATGCTTTTTAAAAATCATCCACTAACGGGGCACACGGGTGGCTCAGTGGGTTGGGCATCCGACTCTTAGTTTCAGCTCAGGTCATGATCTCGTGGTTTGGGAGTTCAAGCCTTGCATCAGCACGGAGCCTGCTTGGAATGCTCTCTTTCTCCCTGCCTCTCCCCTGCTCATTCTCTCTCTCTCTCTCTCTCTCTCTCTCAAAAATAAATAAATAAACTTTTAAAAAATCATCCAATACTACTGTTTCTCAGTTCCACTAAAGGTGGATCATGAAGGAAAAGACTCAAAATATAAAAGAGGGATTCAAAGCCCTCATTAAGGAAAACTTCTGGCTAGAATAAAGATGATCAGAATGTGAATAAATCACTAGGTCAAAGCTACAAATCTCTATATTTAAGGCAGAGAGCTATCTTTCTAAAGTTGGTTAGATGTTCCTAAGAGTATAGTGTGAAATTTACCAAGTGATCTCTTAAAACTTCTAATACTATCATGTATCCTCAGGTTTCAGAAACTTGGCCAAACTGCCTAAAGCAAGAAATGGGAAGATGCTTACCTAGGTGGGTCAGCATTGCTGTAAACAGGCTCTACTGACAAACTTAACATTCTCACCAGCCAAGGATCAGCTACCACAAAACAGGTGCTTGGATCTGTTCTCATACTGAAATTCATATAGTCAAGAAAAAGAAACTCGAGAAATTATAAAACCGCCTGATTTAATATAATCCTTGATTCTTTATTTAAAATAAAGATGTGTCAGTATTTGTGATTCTTATGCATATTGGTATGGGGGGTTTGTTGTTGAGTTAAAAATAAAAATTTGATCTGTTAAAATGTAAGCCCTTGTCACACACCCCTTAACAACCAAGGGAACCCACCTTCTGCAGGTGTGCCACCTAATGCAGCATACTTACAAAAATTAAGAGCTCCTTTTATTTTTTTAAGTTTATTTATTTTGTGAGAGAGGTGGGGGAGGGGCAGAGAGAGAGGGAGAGAGGAGAGAAATCCAACCAGGCTTTGCATACTCAGGGCAGAGCTCCATGTGGGGATCAAACGCAGGAACTGAGAGATCATAACCTAAGCCAAAATCAAGAGTCAGAAGCTTAACCGACTTAACCACCCAGGCACTCCAAGAGCTTTTTTTAAACTAAAATTGGGGGGGGGGGGGGGCACCTGGGTGGTTCAGTCGGTTAAACGTCCGACTTTGGCTCAGGTCATGATCTCACGGTTTGTGAGTTCAAGCCTCACATTAAGCTTGCTGCTGTCAGCATGGAGCCTACTCCGGATCCTATGTCCATCCCCAACTTGTGCGCCCTCTTTCTCAAAAAATAAAGTGAAATTAATACTGAATCAGTAATTATATTGGTTGATTTAAAATTACATAGGGGCACCTGGTTGGCTTGGTCGGTGAAACATGCAACTCTTGGTCTTGGGGTTGTGAGGGTAAATATTTTCACAAAGAGAAGTAGTATTAAATGATATCAAAAAAGGAACCATTCGTTTCTAAAAGAAGAAAGACTGCCACCTACTGAAAGGATACATCATTTTTCAGAAGGTTTTCCCTAGATGGGACAAGAAAGCCTCAAGTTCAATGGACTCCCAACTACAATAAAGCCTGCTTTAAAAGCATACAATACAAAGAATAAATACTATACAACTCTACTTACATGACACATCTAGAAAAGTCAAAGTCGGAGGACAGAAAAACACAGAATAGTGGTTACCAGAGGCTGAAAAGAGGGGTAAACAGAATGAGTGATTAATAAGCAGTCTCAGTTTCAGTTGACAAAAATTCTGGAGATGGATAGTGGTGATGGCTGCACAATAAAGGGAATGTACTTAATGGTACTGAACTGTACACCTAAAAATGGTGAAAATAGTAAATTTTATGTTGTGTATATCTTATCACAATTAAAACAAACAAAACAAAGCATACAGTATACCAAGGCCTTCTTTGCTATGAAATTTACTGCTGATTAGGGAAAGTGTTAAATATTACCATTCACACTAATTTTTCATTCATAATTTAATTCATACTTAAATTTTCACTAATTATTTTTACTAAATTTTTTTTTGTTTACTTTTGAGAGAAACAGAGACAGAGTATGAGTGGGGGAGGCACAGAGATAGAGGGTGACAAAGAATCTGAAGTAGGTTCTAGGCTCTGAGCTGATGTTTAACTGACTGAATCACCCAGGCACTGCCCTGGGTAACCGTTTTTAATCTCCTAGTGTTTCATTTGCAAATATTGGCAAACATGAATACATATTACTTTTTCTCTTTCTACCACACAAGATTTTTATACACTGCTCTGCATCTTATTTTTTCCATAGCAGGACACAAACAGGTTCCTCTTTTTTCATTTTACAATTAGCTGCATTGTATTCAATTTGGTGGTTTCACCAGAGTTTACTTAACCAATTCTTTTTCTAAAGACTTTTTTCTTTTTTTTTCATTTTTTAAAATTTACATCCAAATTAGTTAGCATATAGTACAACAATTTCAAGAGTAGATTCCTTAGTGCCCCTTACCCATTTAGTCCATCCCCCCTCCCACAACTCCTCCCATAACCCTCAGTTTGTTCTCCATATTTATGAGTCTCTTCTGTTTTGTCCCCCTCCCTGTTTTTATATTATTTTTGTTTCCCTTCCCTTATGTTCATTTGTTTTATCTCTTAAAGTCCTCATATGAGTGAAGTCATATGATTTTTGTCTTTCTCTAATTTCACTTAGCATTATACCCTCCAGTTCCATCCACGTAGGTGTAAATGGCAAGATTTCACTCTTTTTGATTGCCGAGTAATATTCCAGTGTATAGATATACCGCATCTTCTTTATCCATTCATCTATCGATGGACATTTGGGCTCTTTCCATACTTTGACTATTGTTGATAGTGCTGCTATAAACAAGGGGGAGCATGTGTCCCTTTGAAACAGCACACCTGTATCCTGTGGATAAATGCCTAGTAGTGCAATTGCTGGGTCGTAGGGTAGTTCTATTTTTAGTTTTTTGAGGAAACTCCATACTGTTTTCCAGAGTGGCCGCACCAGCTTGCATTCCCATTTTTGAAAAAAAATTTTAATGTTTATTTATTTTTTGAGAGAGAGAGAGAGAGAATGAGAGCATGAGTGGGGGAGGGGCAGAGAGCAGGGGAGACACAGAATCTGAAGCAGGCTCCAGGCTCCAAGTTGTCAGCACAGAGCCTGATGCAGGGCTTGAACCCATGAACCGTGAGATCATGACATGAGCGGAAGTCAGACACGTAACCAACTAAGCCACCCAGATGCCCCTCTAAATACTTTAAGTAATCTGTATATCCAACTGGGATTCGAACTCACAACCCTGAGATCAAGAGTAGCATGCTCTACAGACTGAGCCAGCCAGATGCCCCTATTTAACCAATTTTCTAATGCTAGGTTATTTTTAATCTTTTGCTGGAAAATAAACAATACCACAAAAAATAACTTGTATACATATAATGTCATATTAATACATGGGTCACAGGAGGGATCCCCAGCATTAGAAGTGCTGAGTCAAAGGGTACATGCATCTGTAATATTGATAGATAACTGCAAGTTTCCCTTCTATAGCGGTTGTGCCATTTACTTTTATATTTTGCCAGATGGTATTTCAGGGCTGTTTTCATTTGCTTTTTCCTTGTTAGAGATTGGTCATTTTTTCATATGTTTAAGATGCATTTGTTTTTCTTTTTCTGTGATCATCCACATGATCTATCCTTTTTTCTTTTAAAGTTTATTTTTGAGAGAGAGAGAGCACCAGTTAGTGAGGGGCAGAGAGAGAGTGAGAGAGAATCCTATGCAGGCTGCACACTGACAGTGCCCGATGAGGAGCCTGAGCTCACCTAAAGCAGGGCTTGAACTCACAAACTGTGCGATCATGACTTGAGCCAAAGTCAGACACTCAACTGACTGAGCCACCCAGGCACCCCAACATTTCTGCCCATTTCCAACTGAATTTTTATCTTTTCCTAGGAACTCTTTATGTATTAAGGAGATTAGCCCTTTGCCTATCATGAATTGCAAATCTTTTTTCCAAGTTTGTTATTTGCTTTTGACTTTGTTTATAATGTTTACTTAGCTATGTAGAAGTTTCTTATGTTTATAGTTGTATCAATCTTTTCTTTTATGGCTCCTAGACAAGACACCACAGTAAAAAAAAAAAAAAAATAAGGCTGTCCTACTCCAAGAACAAAAAGAAACTTAAGCATCTTTTTTTCTACAGTTTATATGTTTAATATTAATTTTTATTTTTTTAATGTTTTTATTTATTTTTGAGAGAGAGAAAGCATGAGTAGGGGAGGGGCAGAGAAAGAGAGAGGGAGACATAGAATCTGAAGCAGGCTCCAGGCTCTTAGCTGTCAGCACAGAGCCTGACTCAGGGCTAGAGCTCACGAGGCAAGAGATCATGATGTGAGCTGAAGTCAGATGCTTAACTGAGTCACCCAGGCAACCCTATGCTTAATTTTTAAATATTTAAATCTTAAATCCATTTGGAGTTTACCCTGGTATACACAGTATAATATTTGAATCCAACTTTTTTTTAACGGTTACCGAATTTTCCTAACATTTATTAAAAAGTTCTTAACTTGAGTCTTTTAAATATATTAAATATTTTATTATACATTCCTGCACTTTTTCCTTATACTTTCTTGTACCATTCCTACCCTGAACCTCTACGTATCCTCCTAAGCTTATCTGAAATTCCTCATCTTTCCTGAGGACTGAAATTTTCTTTTTTCTTTCATAAAACACTGACAAAACAGACAATATGACACTGTAGAAATAAAAGAAAATTTAAAAATCCTGGAATTTTAAGTAGGGATGGTACAGAAAGGATTACTTAAAATATCCTGGGGCACCTGGGTAACTCAATTGATTGAGTGTCTGGCTCTTGATTTTGGCTCAGGTTATGATCTCACCACTGGTGAGATGGAGTCTTGCACCAGGCTGTGTACAGAGCCTGCTTGTGATTCTCTGTCTCCCTCTCTCAAAAACAAATATTTTTAAAAATCCCATTATATTTGATGATAATCTTTTTTTTTTAAGTTTATTTATTTATTTTTAGAGAGAGAGGAAGAGAGAGCATGAGTGGGGGAGGTGCAGAGAGAGGGAGGATCTTGGGATCCACACTGTCAGCATGGAGACCAATGGAGGGCTTGAGCCCACAAACTGTGAAATCATGACCTGAGCCGAAATCAAGAGCTGGACATTAATCGACTGAGCCACCCAGGCACCCTTAATGATAATCTTTAACAACACTCCTTTTACATACATTCTCAAACCTCTAACAACTGCAGAATAAGTGTAAGGCTTAACACTTTAAATGTCTGTAATAATTGAAAAAGAAAATACCAACAGTCCATCAATTGAGGAACAAGTAAATAAAGTGTGTTTCACTCACACAGGGGAGTATTACACAGAAGTTAGGAAGAATGAGAGATTCAGATGTAATAACATGGAATGCTACCTAAGCAACTTTGTCAAGGGAAGAGAATTGTACTATCTTATGGAGGGAAATGTTTGTAAATGCATTGAAAAATTCTGAAAGGACAGAAAGCTTTAAGTAGTTGCCTTTCCCTGGAAACTGAAACTTGGGTGGGAGAGGAAGGTGGAGGAAAAAGGAATTTTAATTCTCATTTTAGATCCTTTTGAGGTGTGAAAAGCTTTTTAAAACACATATAACTTTTATACTTAAAATAAATGTTAAATTTAAAGCTAAATACTAGCAACTAAACAGGTTAACATGTTTACATAAACATTTAAAAAAGAAAAAAGGAAAGAGAAGAAAAAAACAAGATCATTATGCCCAGAAGTTACCTGAACAATGGTGAATCCAGATCTGAGAATAATATCTTGTATCTCCTCCTCTTTGTCAACAATATCCGGTTTGATAATAGCCAGAGTTTTTTCTACATATATCTGAGGTGGGGGCATTGATATCTGCATTCTGCCTTTACGATGTAAATTTAGGAGACTCTCCACAGGAATCAACTGCAATGACAGGCATCAACCCCACCCCAAATTTAATGTAATTGTGACTAAGAACAGAGTTATTAGGTGCTTGATTTTATTAACTTATAAAATTAGAAACTGCGGAGTCTTTTTCTATTAGCAGTGTCTTGATAATATGATATGAGGTGGCAGGGAGCCTGGCTGGTTCAGTTCCAGGAGCATGAGACTCTTGATTTCTGGGTGGTGGGCTTGAGCCTCAGGTAGGGTATAGAGATTAAACTAAACTAAAACAAACAAACACCATTTCTCCTCTATGTCTAATTCATGCCCTTGGTTTTCCTAAGCGCTTTCCTTGAGGGGGAGAGGCAAGGGGCAGTCTGAAGGCCTGGGCCTGGCTCAGACTCTCAGGCTTGCAGGTGAAAACTCTGTTGGCCACTCTGCAGCAACTCTCTACTCTAGGGACAGGTAAGCCGCTTCGTTCCCACCCCTCCTGGAAGACCACATGTAAGGTCTGGCCTGGGTAGAAACCAGGATCGCCAAATTGCAGTGCATTTCCAAAGTGTACTGCAGATTCTGAGCAAGGACCTCATCTATGCACTCACCCTAGTGCCTGCTCCTCTAGTGCCACCGTAGCTTGTTGCTAGGAGACCTGAAGCACAGTTCAGGGATGGTGGCTGCACAGGGCCAATCCAGCAGAGGGCCAATCCAGCAGAGTGCATCACAGGCTCTGGCTGGTTTCTTTCTTTCTTTCTTTTTTTTAATTTTAGTATTTTTTAAATACGAAATTTATAGTCAAATTGGTTTCCATACAACACCCAGTGCTCATTCCAACAGGTGCCCTCAATACCCATCACCCATCTTCCCCTCCCTCCCACCACCCATCAACCCTAAGTTTGTTCTCAGTTTTTAAGAGTCTCTTATGTTTTGGCTCCCTCCCTCTCTAACCTTTTTTTTTTTTTCCTTCCCCATGGTCTTCGGTTAAAAGTTTCTCAGGAACCACCTAAGAGTGAAAACATATGGTATCTGTCTTTCTCTGTAGGACTTATTTCACTTAGCATAACATTCTCCAGTTCCATCCACGTTGCTACAAAAGGCCCTATTTCATTCTTTCTCATTGCCACGTAGTATTCCATTGTGTATATAAACCACAGTTTCTTTATCCATTTATCAGTTGATGGACATTTAGACTCTTCCCATAATTTGGCTATTGTTGAAAGTGCTGCTATAAACATTGGGGTACAAGTGCCCCTATGTATCAGCACTCCTGTATCCCTTGGGTAAATTCCTAGCAGTGCTATTGCTGGGTCATAGGGTAGATCTATTTTTAATTTTTTGAGGAACCTCCACACTTTCCAGAGCGGCTGCACCAGTTTGCATTCCCACCAACAGTGCAAGAGGGTTCCCATTTCTCCACATCCTTGCCAGCATCTATAGTCTCCTGATTTGTTCTTTTTAGCCACTCTGACTGGCGTGAGGTGGTATCTGAGTTTGGTGAGCTCTTTATAGATTTTGGATACTAGCCCATTGTCTGATATGTCATTGGCAAATATCTTTTCCCATTCCATTGGTTGCCTTTTAGTTTTCTTGATTGTTTCCTTGGCAGTGCAGAAGCTTTTTATCTTCATGAGGTCCCAATAGTTCATTTTTGCTTTTAATTCCCTTGCCTTTGGGGATGTGTCAAGTAAGAACTTGCTGTGGCTGGTTTCTTTTATCCAACAGAGGATGCCAGCCTACAGGCATCTTTATTCCCCCTTGGGAATCTTAAGAGCACTAGATGTTTTCTAACATTTTCATCTTATTTCACCCTTCTAGCCATTTGAAGGACGCTTCAATTATCTCAACTTTATAAATACGGAGACAAATCACAGACACTCTCGCTTCATCCTACACCATCCCACTGCAGACAGTATATGTAAGAAACCCAAATCAAGTACCTTACTCATTCCACCAGATACTGTCCTTTAATACCAGATTCTGTAATCATTAAAAAGCAATCTATAACTTGTGAAATAACATTTATTTACAGAGCAGTTATAAGACATTTAATTTAGTTACATCTAAATCAAGCCTATGGAACAAAGCTGTGGGCAACATTTATGGCTTAGCCCCAAATCTCAGCTTTCCCTGTTTCATGTTATGTCCACAGGCACCTTTGACTCCTTGGTTGTGAATTAAGGCATTTTTCTTATTAGAAAAGACAACAGAGAACTGGTAAACAAGTACTGGGATCTTCTGTAACTATCAGTAAGAGGTCCCAAATCCAGAAAAGGTCAGGATAGCAGTTCCTGGTTAACAAAAGAGGTTTTCCAACATCCACAGGCTTGGCTGGTTCTCATTCCATACTATTTAAGTCTCTTCTTTTGTCTAACCAAACACTCAGCACCTACAAAGACAAGGTAATAGCAAGTTATGAATCTTAAAAATTACAGAGATTTGACTGTAATTTTATTTCTTTTTCTGCAGTAAGATCTGACTATGCTTTTTTTCTTTAAAGTATGGTCTTACCCAGAAAAGAAACTCTCTGTCCTCTTTTGGCTACCATGTCTTACCCCTATAGATGAGACAGTGTGAACATACATTAATATCAATAGGTAGAGCAACCAAAAAATGGAGTGACTCCAGTCTTTGGTTTGCATGGTTAGCCCTCTGATTTGAGGTTCTGGAAGTAGGAGCTCCTGTTACTTCTGTATTCCCAACTCTCTTGAGACTTCTTCAGTGCTGCCTGTATTCCTATACTACTTTACTTCATTATTCTATTAAAGCTGGTCCTACAGAGGTTTAGGGTTTTCCAAAGCAGTAGGTACGACGTTAGTACCTCAGGGATTTTAGTCACCCTTAAACATAAACTCTGAGAACACAGGTCATTTTAACATCACTCTTATTCTCAGACTTACTAAAATCAGATTCCAGAGCCTGTACTCCTTCTTCTTATAGCTCTCTTACATACACTACCTGAATCTGCTCCAAGACTTCTCGTTGCATCTCCACAGCCATATGGTACACATGATGATCAGAGTCATTGTACATCACAGCATTTTGGAACATCAGCATCAGGTCTCTCTGGAACTGAGCCATGGTACGAATCCGTCCCTTAGACAGATTCCTTTTCAGGCTAGTTAAGTCCATGGGTCTACAGGTGGCCAAGAAAAACGAGAGAAAATCAAATTTTCATGGTGAATATGTGGGACCTAACATGCTCTCATGGAAAACCAGCTCTCCAAGTAGTAAATGAAAATAGCAAATAAAACAGTAGCAAAGATAACAATACCCATCAGATAATAAAATGCCAACAGCAGCTAACATTTGACTTCTTACAATAGGCCAAGAGGTGTGCTAGGTACTTTCTACATTAACTCACTTATCCTCTCAATAAACCTATAAGCTGTCGCCTTATTATCACCAATTGGCAAAGAGGAAACACATCTACAGAGGCTAAATACTTGCTCAAAGTCACATAGCTTGGATTCCAATTCAGAGGCAGCCTGACTCCAGAGCCCACAAGCCCAGCTACTATACTCTTACTACTGCAGGAGGAATGCTAGCCCCAGGTACCAAAGTTGTAAAGAGCTCCAATGAGTCACTCCCATCGTACTGACTGACTGTTTACAATGTGTAGTCATATACTTGTTTAATCTACTTCTCTTACTACATAATCAAAAGTTAAAAATGTCCTTCTCCTTGTGTGGAGATAAAGAATGTGAATCAAGTCAATGTTTACCTAAATAATTATTTAATGAGACACAAAAAGTGGGTATATAAGAGAAGACACAGCAGTGTACAAAGAGGACTGAACTAGAAGTTAAGAATCGGGTTTAGCAATCCCTATCAAAATAAGACTAGCATTCTTCACAGAGCTAGAACAAACAATCCTAAAATTTGTATGGAACCAGAAAAGACCCCGAACAGCCAAAGCAATCTTGAAAAAGAAAACCAAAGCTGGAGGCATCACAATCCTGGTCTTCAAGTTCTTATTACAAAGCTGTAATCATCAAGACAGTATGATACTGGCACAAAAACAGACACGCAGATCAATGGAACAGAATGGAGAACCGAGAAATGGACCCACAAACATATGGCCAACTAACCTTTGACAAAGCAGGAAAGAATATCCGATGGAATAGAGACAGTCTCTTCAGCAAATGGTGCTGGGAAAAGTGGACAGCAACAAGCAGAAAAATGAACCTGGACCACTTTCTTACACCATACACGAAAATAAACTCAAAATGGATGAAAGACATAAACATAGACAGGAAGCCATCAAAACCCTGGAGGAGAAAGCAGGCAAAAACCTCTTTGACCTCGGCTGCAGCAACTTCTTACTCAACCCATCTCTGGAGGCAAGGGAAACAAAAGCAAAAATGAATGACTGGGACCTCATCAAAATAAAGCTTCTGCACAGTGAAGGAAACAATCAGCAAAACTAAAAGACAACAGACAGAATGGGAGAAGATATTTGCAAATGACATTATCAGATAAAAAGTTAGTATCCAAAATCTATAAACAACTTACTAAATGCAACACCCAAAAAAACAAATAATCCAGTGAATGGGCAAAAGACATGAATAGATACTTCTCCAATGAAGATATCCAGATGGCTGACACATAAAAAAATATTCAACATCACTCATCATCAGGGAAATATAAATCAAAACCACAGTGAGATACCACCTTACACCTGTCAAACTGACTAACATTAACAACTCAGGCAACAACAGATGTTGGCAAGGATGCAGAGAAAGAGGATCTCTTTTGCACTGCTGGTGGGAATGCAAACTGGTGCAGCCACTCTGGAAAACAGTATGAAGCTTCCTCAAAAAATTAAAAACAAAACTACCCTACGGCCCCAGCAGCTGTACTACTAGGTATTACTCAAGGGATACAGGTATGCTGTTTCAAAGGGCCACATGCACCCCAATGTTTATAGCAACACTATCAGCAATAGCCGAAGTGTGGAAATAATCCAAATGTTCATCAATGGATGAATGGATAAGGAAGATGTGGTATATATATACAATGGAGTATTACTCGGCAATCAAAAAGAATGAAATCTTGCCATTTGCAACTATGTAGATGGAATAGAGGGTATTATGCTAAGTGAAATTAGTCACAGAAAGAATATACGACTTCACTCATATGAGGAATTTAAGATACAAAACAGATGGAACATAAGGGAAGGGAAGCAAAAAGAATATAAAAACAGGGGAGGGACAAAACATAAGAGACTCTTAAACATAGAGAACAAACAGAGGGTTGCTGGAGGAATTGTGGGAGGGGGGAAGGGCTAAATGGGTAAGGGGCATTAAGAAATGTACTCCTGAAATCATTGTTGCACTATATGCTAACTAACTTGGGTGTAACTTAAAAAAAAAAAAAAAAAAGAATCTGGCTTAGATCTAGTTCTGCTATTCACTGTTGATCACTCCCAAGTCATGAGCACCTCTGAGCCTTACTTTCCTTATCTAGAGAACGAAGTAGTCCGTCTCCAAACGTCCTTTCCTGATCTTTTACACTATTTATACACTAGTTTATGACAGCATTTTAGGTGAACTATGCTATAAAAATCCAAAATAGTGCTATCAACCAATGTGTGTAAATAAACATTTGGAGTAGCATCTTTGCCTTAGCATACCTACAACTGCTTGAATGAATATAGCATTCTTTTCAAAGTTTCATTCCAGGGGCGCCTGGGTAGCTCAATCAGTTAAGCATCCAAATCTTGATTTCGGCTCAGGTCAGGATCCCACAATACATGAGATCAAGCCTCACACTGGGCTTTGTGCTGACAGTACAGATCCTGCTTGAGATTCTCTCTCTCTCTGCCCCCCAACTCAAAATAAATAAATAAACTTAAAAAAAAAAAATTTAAAGTTTTGTTCCAAAAGAGCAGTATCAAACAGTATCAAAGACTAATATAAGATGAATGGATATTACTTAAAAATCAATGCTGAAAAAGAAAACAGCCTATTATTTACCCTTTGTTCCCTGCATTCCTTCCCAAATGAAGACCAAACTTACCGTAACTTTACAAACTTGTTCAGCTGTAAAATATATCTTGAGTTTATAAGTAATGTAAATGAAATAAAGAAGTAATCAGAGTGCCTGGCTGACTCAGTTGGCAGAACATACATCTCTTGATCTCGGGGATGTAAGTTCAAGCCCAATGGTGGGTGTAGAGATTACTTAAAAATAAAATCTTTATGGGCTGCCTGGGTGGCTCAGTTGGTTAAGTGTCTGACTTCAGCTCAGGTCATGATCTGGCAGTTCATGGGTTTGAGCCCAGTGTTGGGTTGTGTGCTGACAGCTCAGAGCCTGGAGCCTGCTTCAGATTCTGTGTCTCCTGCTCTCCCTGCCCCTCCCCAACTCATATTCTCTCTCTCTCTCTCTCTCTCTCTCTCTCAAAAAAATAAACCATTAAAAAATATATTTAAAAAGTAAAATCTTTAAAAAAAGAAAGAGAGAGAGAGAAAGAGAGAGGAAGGAAGGGAGGAACTAATAAATGGGAAATAAAAGTATGAAAAGACAGATATAAAAGCAACCAACCTTTTTCGACCCCTTTTTCACTGACCTTTTCACCACATCCTTGTATCCCGGGGCCTGCCTTTCTGATACAGGCTTCAGAAAAGGACTGCTGAACCTGTTAAGGGACAAACTCTGACAGGATGAAGAAACCCTGGAAAGTCACTCTAAATGAGAAGAGTGGCTGTGAATGCCAAGAGTGGTGTGGAGACCTACCTGTGACTGGCAATCATCTTCCAGACTGGCAAGAGAGTCTTCTTAAATAGCAAGTGATCCTGAACAGGGTCACTCTGACCTAGATCAGACCTATGGGATAAAACAGGACAGAAAGGAAACAGTAACTTCACAAATGGTATTCTGTCTCTCCCAGGTGGGTAATGAGATTTTCTTAATACATAGCACTTCTAGTTAATATCTGAAGGGAGTAACACCATAGGAGTAAAAACATATTTAATGCTTCCATAAGAGACCCCAAACTCTATAAATATTCTCTTAATAATCACTATTAACCAAAAGTAATATCAAGTTTTATATTTCAAGTTAAGAGAAGCTGCTTTAGTATTTTTGAAAGAAGAGTTTGAGTATTAGACTTGAGGGGCAACTTGACTGAGCCAGGTTTCCTGAATAAATAAAGATAGTAATTAGAGAGAAAAGTTATTTATGAAAGAGATTCTCAATGTTGATGAAACAGTTTTTTTTTAAGTAGGCTCTACACCCAATGTGGGGCTCAAACTCACGACCCCAAGATCAAGAGTTGCATACTCTACTGAGCCAGCCAGGCACCTGGAACAGATTTGTTTTATAAGAGGAAAACATACAGACTTCTATTTGTACAATAAAATTATATTTAAATCTACTTCTAGTGTTTTGCAATTCTAATTTCCTTTAATTTATAAAAGTAATCCATGTTCATGGTAACAAATTCAAATAGGCATAAATAGGGACGCCTGGGTGACTCAGTCGGTTAAGCGTCTGACTTCGGCTCAGGTCATGATCTCACAGTTCCTGAGTTCGAGCCCCGCGTCGGGCTCTGTGCTGACACTCAGAGCCTGGAGCCTGCTTCACATTCTATGTCTCCCTCTCTCTCTGCCCCTTCCCTGCTCATGCTGTGTCTCTCTGTCTCAAAAATAAATAAACACTAAAAAAAAAAAAAAAAGAACAGGCATAAATAAAAGTCTGAATCTTAACAACCTTGGATAAAAATCCATACTTACGACTTTGAGGAGGTAGCACGGCTGAAAAGGATATCCACCAAAGGAGTCTCCTGAATGCTGAAGTCATCATCACACTCACCTGAACAGGGCTGGTCTTCCAACTCTGACACATACCCTTCACCCTTGTCCTCCTCTTTGGATTCTTGCTGAACCTTCCCCTGAGAATGCCGGGCAACAAAGGAAACTTTACAAAGAGATTTACTATCTGCAAGGTAATTCTACCTGTACGGGGTAAATGAAATCTGACCTTAAGATGAGAAGGGTCAATTATATAAAGCTATAAAAGAAATCAGAGAAAGGTGACTTAACTAGACCTACATCAATGATTTCTTGCTAACAATATGTCTGGAGAACTGTGATTCCATACCCCAAGAAAAAAAATGAAAAAGCAATATACTAATTGCTAGATGGATGCTGTATTCTTTTAAAACTGTCAGCATGAGCTGCTGGGCTGCTGGCTGCTCCGCTTCTGTCCGCTCCGCGGCGGGAAGCGCCTTCCCCACAGGACATCAATGCAAGCCTGAATAAGAAAAACAGTTTCTTCCTCCTAAGCCATGGCATATCAGTTATACAGAAATACCACTTTGGGAAACAGTCTTCAGGAGAGCCTGGATGAGCTCATACAGTCTCAACAGATCACCCCCCAACTTGCTCTCCAAGTTCTCCTTCAGTTTGATAAGGCTATAAATTCAGCATTGGCCCAGAGGGTCAGGAACAGAGTCAACTTCAGGGGCTCTCTAAATACGTACAGATTCTGCGATAATGTGTGGACTTTTGTATTGAATGATGTTGAATTCAGAGAGGTGACAGAACTTATTAAAGTGGATAAAGTGAAAATTGTAGCCTGTGATGGTAAAAATACTGGCTCCAATACTACAGAATGAATGGGGAAAAAAATGGCTTTTTTATGCCATCTTCTGTTATTATTCATCGCTTTTTTGAGGAGAAGCATAGAAGAGACTTTTTTTATTTATTCTAGCATCGCAGAAATGACTACACTGTGCTATACTATCAGAATTCCAATAGAAAGAAGCTTGTAACTATAGCCTCTTACCTTTTCAGCATGAAGAAACAGAAGTTTTTTTTAATAACATTGTTGCCTTCCTAAAAACATTCTTTAATAAACTCATTTTAAAACTCAAAAAAAAAAAAAAAAAAACTGTCAGCATGACGTGTGGACCTTAAGTTAACTAGTCTAGTGGATCAGACAATATTAACAACAATGGCATTCTAAATTTTATTCATTGCTTACTATGAGCCAAGTACTAAGCTAAGAGCTTTACACGAAATGTCTCATTTAGATTTCATAGCAAACCTAAGGTAGAGAAAGCACCATTATTCCATTTACAGCAGAAAAAGCTGAGGTTCTAAGATGTTCACTGACACACCCAAGGTCACACAGCTAACTGGTGCTAAAACCAGGATTTGAGCCCAGGTAGCTAACTCACTGGAGATAACCTATATGCAGTAACCACTCTGTTCTGCCTCCATGGACAGAGGACCAATCAGTCAGATGGTTTAAGTTATCCACTTACTTCTTCACTCTCTCTGTGTAGTTGCTGAATTGCACAAATATCTGAGGGAGCTGGAGCCACCTCTGGCCTTCCATTTTCTCCCAGTGACTTCTTAGCTACTAGGGTGTCTACCCAGGCTGAAAGCTGTCCGGGCTCTCTACATGGTTCTTCTCCTTCAGTAGCTTCAATTTCCCTTCCCTCCTGTTGTTTGGCACCAGACGAAAGGCAGCAACCTTCACTTGATTCTTTGCTGCTAATGCACAGTGGCTCCATTAAATAAGCTACCTGCAATCATAGTTTATTATTAGATGCATAGGAACACCAATAGAAACGATCATCTACATATTAATAATGTTACATGATTATACTGTGAATGTGACTAAGTTTGAGATGGAAATGGATTAATTCATTCATTCCATCATTTAAAATGTATAAAATATCGGGGCACCTGGGTGGCTCAGTTGGCTGAGTGTCCAACTTCAGCTCAGGTCATGATTTCGCAGTTTGTTGGTTTAAGCCCTGCATCAGGCTGTGCTGACAGCTCACAGCCTGGAGCCTGCCTCGGTTACTGTCTCTCTATCTCTCACTGTCCCTCCTCTGCTTGTGCTCTCTCTCAAAATAAATAAATAAACATTAAAAAAATAATAAAATGGGGGCGCCTGGGTGGCTCAGTCGGTTGAGCATCCGACTTCAGCTCAGGTCATGATCTCATAGTTTGTGGGTTCGAGCCCCATGCCAGGCTCTGTGCTGACAGCTCAGAGCCTGAAGCCTGCTTTGGATTCTGTGTCTTACTCTCTCTCTGTCTCTCCTCCACTCACACTGTGTGTCTTTCTCAAAAATAAATAAACATTTAAAAAAAATTTTTAAATAAAATGTATAAAATATCTCATATATACAGACACTGGACTAGTTGCTAGGCACCTAATAGTAAACAAGATAGATATCATTCTTGCCTCTTCAAGAAGCTTGCGTTCTCATTGTTCACGTTGTGT
This sequence comes from Panthera pardus, assembly GCF_024362965.1. NCBI lineage: Eukaryota > Metazoa > Chordata > Mammalia > Carnivora > Felidae > Panthera > Panthera pardus. Next base: position 124,301,572 of record NW_026526765.1, on the reverse strand, counting down.
CAACCGTGATCAATTGGGAGTGGCAGTCTAGAAAAATGCTGAAAATTTTTATCTGCCATGGACAATCCAGATAGAAGGAACACAACACAGGAGTTGGATTCTTGCTGATCTTTACCTAGGTTCTCCTGAATGTGTGAAGTTGCCACACAGACTCTGTCCAATTTAGTTTATTGCTGGTGGTAAACCTTAACCAAGGTAATAAGGACACTGCAAAATACTGCCTTTTGAAGTTATAAGCTTCAAAAAGAGTCTGGGCATTGCCTCCCATAACTCAGAAAAACAAACTGCAATGCTATTCATAAGGTAGTCTTACACAGAGAAATCCTACTTCCTATGACCTTGGGCTTCTAATACCTGGAATCTTAGAACGTTCAGTCAAAAAGTACGTATTTGGCACACGTTTTGTATTAGCACCAAGTGCTAGAGACATAGCCATTAACTTAGTTCTTGCCACTATGGAGCTTTTGTTTTAGTCAACAATATCAAAAGTGGTAGAAATGTGTATGGATAAGCATTCTCTTAGAAACTTGGGACTTCCAAACTTTGGAAACAATGGCTCCCCATTACCTCAGAAAGAAAGTGGAGCAGATTCTGGCAGCTGACTTGCTCTGCCTCTTCCTGAGATTCCTCACTGCTTCCGTCCCCCACAAGCAGCTCACTAGGTTCTCTCCCTGGGCTGCTTTCCTCTAGTTCCTCAGCCCCTGGCTCCTCTGTTTCTCTCCAGCTTCCCACATCAAGATCCAGACTGGAATCCCATGAGCTGAAGAGGGACCTGCAGTCGTTGCTCAGCTCAGAGTCATTGGGATAGTCTTGCTCTGAATCCAACCAAACCCACTCATGCCCCATCTGTAAATACACAGAAAAAAAATGCATTAAATTCACTCACATCACTGTTTTTAAGACGTTTCCATCTCCAAAGTTCAGTAGAAAGATAAAAGGTTCAGAAATTTCTTTCTACTCACCATTAGAAAGAATAAAAGCTAGCTGAAGGGAGACAGGAGAGGAAATCTTTGTCATTGGGAATAAAAATGAAAAAGCCCCATGTCAAACAGTTAAAATAGTTTAACAAAGGTATTACCCAGTAATTCTTTCTTGGGTTTCCTTATACTCAGAAAGGAAGGAAGGAAGGAAGGAAGGAAGGAAGGAAGGAAGGAAGGAAGGAAGGAAGGAAGGAAGGAAGGACAAGAGCATAGCTAGCTAGTTGAACAGAATTCTTCTATCCCAAATCACCCTTAAACTCAATTGGAAGGCAATCCATTTGAAAGACAAGGGATATTTTGCTCAGTGTACAGGCATTTTAAATTTATCAACCATTAAATCCTCAAAACATCCTTTAAAATTACCTGAGGCACCCTCCAGATCATATTTACCGCTCACTTCTCAGAATGAGAACTGCAATATCAAGTTTTAAAAATACCCTCCTTCTCATTTACACGATCTTGGTTTTCTTACCCCTTTATCCTCCCTTCTACAAGTTTCAAGAAATCCTTGTCTTCTATATTGCTTGGCCTCTGCTTCCTCATGAATACTTCCTTAAAATAATGTCTGTATTTTGAGGTTTCAACTTTGATCAGATGACTCCTATTCAAATGGCTCCTAAACCTCTACCTTTACTTATGTGTGTTCTGGTCTCATTTTTCCATGCATCCAAAAGTCAATTCCCTTCAGGTGCTCTACCACCTGCTTCAACTCAACATTCCTAAAGCTCATTATCACTTCCTGAATATCTCCAAAATAATTTGCTCTCCCCAATTCCCTTATGCCCATCATCAACACTATTTACTTAATCCTCTTTCCTTCTCTGGTATTCAGTAAGCAAGCCCACTTCCCCATTTTCATCCATTTTTCTCAAAGCTCATCCTTTGTTCCGGAATAAATGTCATAGCCTCATGGTCAGTGTCTTGATCTTTAATCTAATCTGCTCTGCCAAGCTCACCCATCACCTTCTCTGCCAAGCCAAAGTCTATGTCCTTTAACGGATCTCCTCCACAGTCCTCTCCAATTTTTAGGGCCTCACTGCTTGTATCACATGCAAGTTTGTAGACTGCTTTGAGAATATACTACAGTTACTTAATCTTCTAACTCCTGGATCGACTGAACTCTTTTCTATCACTTCACAGGAACATATCTTCTACTTCTTGAGCATCATAACAAGCTATATAGTTCAAGCCATAAAGATCTGCAACTTCCAATAACTTTCTTAAACACATCTTTCTTAAGGAGGTTCTACATTCTAGACAATACCCTATGTCTATTTCTTTTTTATTGACCTATTTCTTTATAATAAGGCTCATAACTATTTTGTTTCACAGTTATTAAGTAACAAAATTTAGAATAAACTTAGATGATAAATTTGTTAATTCTTACATGAATTTTAGCCTTCAGATAACAATGAATTTATTATTTTTATTTTTTAAAGTTTAGTTTTTGAGAGACAGAGCATGAGTGGGGGAGGTGCAGAGAGAGGGAGACACAGAACCTGAAGTAGGCTCCAGGCTCTGAGCTGTCAGCACAGAGCCCGATGTGGAGCTCAAACTCAAGAACCGCGAGATCATGAGCCAAGCCAGTCAGACGCTTACCTGACTGAGCCACCCAAACGCCCCAACAATGAATTTTAAACTACACATAAACCCTACATATAGAAATAGGAAGGAAATAGTATAATGTCCTAAAAATATCATCTGCAAAGACAGTACACTAGGTAGAACCGATGTCTGAGAAAAAGGTCAGTACGACCTATGTCCATGCTCTAATCTTCTTCAAAAGCAATGCCATGAACAGAACACTGAAAACTTTGTTTTCCCAAACATTCAAGAAAAGCTTAATAAGATTATCCTCATTGCATGATGCAACACTTTAAAACATTATTTCTAAATTCAGTCTTGGTTACTTACCTTCTCCAAGCAGTTGAACAGCTCATATTTATAATACCACTCCCCCCGCAATAATCTCGTTTCCAGAGATGATAAAACAATTATCATGCAGAAAAAACCCCACAAGTTTCTCATTCGCATACACAGAGAGAACACACCAAAGACTAGACTTTTCTTTCAGAGTTTATTGTGTATTGTGTACACACACATTTCACAGGTGTTTTTCTGTTTTTGTTTTTTTAAAAAGTCTGTACACTTCACAAGACAGTACAAACTAGCTACAATCTGCTAGCTACACATTAGGACATTAACACAGCCCATGATTTTTGCCCTAAAACAGGCAACTGTGCTACTCCAACTCTCTGACAGAGATTTTCCCAGCTCATGTCACATGGCCCAGATGCCTCCTCTTCTGTAACTTCCACTTCTGGAACTGGGCCCACAAGCCCAAGCTCTATCTTGTTTACTTCTACTTCAGGTTCAGCTCAGTGAGGGTACTCTGAAGCTTCACTTTTTCATCTTCATATCTGCTTCAATGGCACAGCGGCGCCCCCTGGTTCCCCCATCCTAGATGACAGGCAGACAAAGAAAGGGAGCATGAGTACAAGTCGCTGAGGAGGTGAGAGAGAAGTTGCAACAATATTGGGGATTTGGTTTCATGGGGAAAGAGGAAGAGAATCAGCAGAAAAATCCAGGATATGAAGGGCATAGATCTGTCTTCCCACAGACTGGGCTAAAACTTCCTGGCAATAGTTTGTGAGAGGTAATGCAGGACAGAGTATCTTGCTCCTGCCCACTACAGAGGTCACTGGGGTTCACCTGGGGTCCCAAAGAATGACTATTAGTCATCCCACCCAGGCCCCAAACCATGTTCAAAGGAAGAGGAAGAGTAAAAGAAAGGTGGGAGGGTCAGAAAGGGCAGTGGATAGTGAGATTCTTGGCTAACATACCTGTCCAGCTGTTGGTCCCTATAAGAAAGGCCTTTCCTGCAGACTGACCCTGGCACTAGTTCCCTAGCACCTCCTGACAGTTGTTTTCCATGAGATCAGGACAATCAGAAGGCTTCTTTCCATTTGCTGCTCTCTCCCTGCAGCCCAGCTCCTTCCTCTCGTGCAATACTTTGCTGTCTTCAATAGATAAAAGATCCTATTAACCAGCTTTGCAACAGCCAGCCAACTGCTTGGGGATCCACAGTCATTGTTGCAGGTCAATAGGAAAGAAGGGAGATTACAGTGTTCCGTCTGTGGTACAGGCTGAATGAAGCCTGTAGGCAAGATGAATCAGTGAACACTTTTGCTGGGCTAGGCCATTTTTACATTCTTAACATGCAAGGACTCTAAAATTTTAAAAGCTCATGAACACAAGTTGCCTTTGAGGCGACATGAAGAATAAAAATACCACCTTGCATTTGTATAACACTTTAATTTTTTTTCAAGCCAGTTCCATACTTATTATCTCATTTTATCCTCACAACATCCCTGTGAGGTAGGCTGGACAGGTACCTCGTTATATGAGCTCCATCACACAGATGAGGAAAACAAGGCTCCAACGGATAATCCAGTGAGTTTCAGAACATGTGGTTTTCTAGCCTGATGTTCTTCCATTACATCATGCCTCAATGCCCCATACGAACACAGAGCCAGAGGATTGTTCAATTTACAGAGGAAAACAATAATTATTTAGGGCTAGCTTTACTAAGTTTATCTCTAATTCTACCAGCCACTACTATATGTAGTGGTCACCGTTCCTAAGAGCCTTATCTTAAATTGTATAGAGTGTTTGTGTATCAGGCATCAGTCATGCAACTTAATATTAGGGGAAAAGAAAATAATTATGTGCTGGGCATCTGCTGGTATGAGGAACACTTTTTAGAAGCCAGCTAGTAGCGGCTGCTCTGAGCAATCATTTATTTGTAAGAAAAGAATTGGAAATGCTTCTGATTCTGTGTCTCCCTCTCTCTCTGCCCCTCCCCCGTTCATGCTCTGTCTCTCTCTGTCCCAAAAATAAATAAACGTTAAAAAAAAAAAAAAAGAAAAGAATTGGCAAAAGGTGGAGTCAAGAAATGAGGAGCAGATGCATCCTAGATCCTTACAAAGAGTACCTCATTTCAGCCCAGTGAACTCATAAATAGTCCCTACCCAGCCCACACACACACACATGCAGAAAGACAGAAATGCAGAAGAGACAGTTTCTTAATGACCTGAATAAAGAGAAGTTCAAGACAGTGCCACGGTCTGCATGTTGGATTTCCCTCTGCCACCCACCCCCAGCAGGAGCTGAGAATTTTTGTGGCAACACCACCCCTTGCAGCCATTCAATACTTACAAAGAGAGAGAGAAGGAAGGCAGGAGAGCCCATGGGGACACTGTCCTGTTAGAGGACAAACAAACACTGATCAGGTTCCACAGAAACTCTCAGCCACAAGCACCCCAAACCTCAGGACAGAGACGCAAGCACCACATACACAAAGACAAAATTAAAAAAAAACTCAAGAACAAGAGGAAAGAGAACCAAAAGCAGTCTGGCCATTATGCGTCTGGAACAGGAACTGATGGTCCCGGATTGCTGCAAGTCATTTCCCCCACCATGCAAGCACTCACGCAGAGAAACTAATAATTCACTCATTCAGCTCACAATTTCTTGTATGACTGGGCCCTTCAGTCACAGCAGGTTTCTTCAATGTTTGGATAAGTGCAAACCACCACCATCTTAAGATGTACACATGTCTATACACCACTGGAATGTAGCAGCCCAGCAGTTACCAAGTAGCAAGTAGTAACATAAGGCTCCTTAGATGCTTCAGACTTCTAGCACTGGAACACTGGCATACAAGGCTCCTTCTTGGTCTCCTCACCTTCTCTGAAGAATCCTGTTTGCGGGTAGAATCTCTCCCTCGAAGACTTTTAGCACTGATCCCAGACTCAGATGTCTGCATAATCAACTGTGTGGCGAGGAATTGCTACAGGGAAAAGAAACAGGGTTGGCCCCAAGATCTGAGCCAGTATGGAAGAATTCAGACACTTCTGGCTTGTAAACAGGATTTCATGTAGTACCCTTTTGCAAATAGCATTCAAACACTTCTCAACTGATTACAAGTTTTGCATTTCAGGTTTTAATTCTAGTTACATATGCTAAAGGAACTAAAAATGCTAAATATCTATAACCTTTTTTAAAATATTAATATTTGAGAGAGAGAGAGAGAGAGAGAGAGAGAAAGAACAAGTAGGGGAGGGGCAGAGACAGAGGGAGACACAGAATCTGAAGCAGGCTCCAAGCTCTGTCCAAGGTGTCAGCACAGGGCCCGACACGGGGCTTGAACTCCCAAGCTGTGAGATCATGACCTGCACCAAAGTCAGATGCTTAACCTACTGAGCCACCCAGGCGCCCCTAAATACACATAACTTTTTTTTGGCCATCATACAAAATAAATATCTCTTAAGAATGAGAAAGAGAAAAAAAGTTGAACCAAAAGTCATTAGGCATTTACTTTACCAGACAATAGACAGATAACATCCCTTGGAAGCCCAATATCCCAAAGGGTGTCTGGTAATACTACTATAGAATTCGATTATCTATGATGGAAAGAATAAACTATATCCTGTTTACTATGTACACACTTGATATAATTTTTAAAAAGGTGTTTACCATTTTATAAATGAATTATTTAAAAACTTCAGGAAACTGAAATTATTTGCCCAAGGGAGAATATTCTCATAACTCTTTTACCAAGCCAACATGAGAAAACCAACATGAATCCAGCAAGAATAAAATTTTATGTTCCTAATTGTGTCCCTGATGAATATTCTATGTAAAAGCCACAGCACCCTTTCTTGACATCAGTATCAACCCTTCACCTGAATATTTTCATTTCATCCTTGCTAAAATGCTAAAGATCCTCAAAGTACCTGGATCTGCTCTAAGACATCTCGCTGCATTTCTACTGCCATATGATAGACATCATGGTCCGAGCTATTATACATTACAGCATTCTGGAACATCAGCATAATGTCACGCTGAAATTCAGCTGTGCTGCGAATCAGTCCATTTTCAATGTTTTTCTTAATAGTTGACAAATCCATAGGCCTAAAAAAAAAAAACAACAAAAAACAGGTAAATGGAGGAGAAGAGGACCCAAATGGCTCATATATACCCTTAGTCTTAGCTGCCAGGACTCAAATACTAACCCCCTCACCCCAAAATATGCACTTAATCCAAAAACCAAAGTTAATCTATACAGTAAGTATTGGCTGGGAAAGGTAATAAAGGGGGTTCTTTTAGACTATCTTTGGTGATCCAGCCACTGAAATGATTAGCTTACCACCTGGTTACCTTTACTTACATCAAAAACATTTGCTTTAAACTTACTGTCTAAAGCAAAAATCCACTGAGACTAAACAATTTACAATTCAGGCAAGTCAGTATGCTGAATGGATCATGGCTTACCTCTGTACAATGCTATGGTAGCCAGGTGCTATATCATCTGTAACAGGCTGCAGGAAGACATTGGCATATCTGTCCAAAAAGAGTAAGGTGCAATTACTTACTTATCCTTCAGAAGCAGGTGAGGGGACATGATTTAAGTAGCTAAAGGTTGTAAGAGCCAATGCCACCAATCTCATATAAACCTACTCAGACTCTTCTCTAGTCACAAACATGCAGGAGGAATAGGAGAAAATGTTCCTACTGACTGGTAAAGCTCACTCACCTATGATTAGCTGCAGCTCTCCATACAAGCATGATAGCTTTCTTCCAGATTTTCTGTGCCTGAATAGCTTCTTGATCCTCACTACAGACAGAGCTGAAATAAAAGAAGAGAGTCCCATTAAGCATAAGTCAAAAAAAAAAAAATCCTCATGATTTCTTGTCAACTATTAGTTCCGACCAAGAAAGAGAAGATGAAAAAGTAAAACTCTCCCACTTCTCACCTCCACTATCTTGACCTCAAAGAAGAATCTCAGATACTCACAACTGTGAAGAAGCAGGGCTGCTGGGGATGGAGTCTGCCAGTGTATGGGACTGCAGCGTAGCATTGTGTATGCTAAAGCCATCATCACTCTCGCTCACAGGGGGTTCATTATCCATTTCTGACAAATAGCCTTCTCCTTGATCTTCTTCCTTAGCCTCCTCGAGGCTGGCCGCTTCACTGACTCCATCTTCTTCCTCATCCTCACCTGGGGCATCCTTAGACACAGTGTGCTCCGGTCAACAAATGCAAGCAAAGCTATCCAGCAAAGTGTCATTAAACATGATCTTTTGGGTTAGATCAGTTCTAGAAAATGGCCTCACACTGTTTCCTGACTGAGCTCTCTATCACTTATACTACCATCTACTTACACTAACTGATCAAGTTTAATTTAGAACCTGGACAAAGAAGAAGACCCAGGATCTTTTTAAAAGGAAGAAAAAAAAAGCTACTTACTTAAGACTAAGCTAAGAGGCGTTCCTTCTTTCCCCTTGCTCTTGAGAGGAACTCTGACCCTGGGTACAAAGTTATCAAAAATAGTTTTTATTTTGTGTCTCATCTGATGGAGCAAGCTCACATCGCATCACTTTAAATGTTTATTACTGTTCATAACTACTTTAGTAATTCTAAAAAGAAAACTCTGGATAACTTTCTTTGGATAGAGTAATAATCTGATTTCTTGTATGTTCTCCCTGACTCTGGCATCCCTATTTACTTCAAATCACTCTGAGGTATCAAAGTTTCTTTGTGCATTATATGCAAAAGAAAGCTCTGTGTGAAATTCACATATTCTTTCAGATGGGAAGCACATGTGGCCACAGTACTGCCAGTATGCCTGACTGTCCACTGCAACTTTTCCCCACGCAACTCCTTTAACCAGTCTCATCTCAGAAAAAAAGATGCACGTTCACTGAAATTTATTACAAAGGTAGTGCTATTGGGAAATCTAGTCACACAGCAAGAGGAATAAAGAAAAGTCTGAAATACCTTTATCTGGCTTCCAAAAATAGTCCCTGATTCTTCTTTCAATGAGTCTGCAGAGGAGAGAAAGACTACCTGAAGATTTTTCCACCTTAGCCTTCCCCTTCCTATGGACAATAATCCCCTGCAGCTCTCCTTTCCATGCTGACCTATTCTACCTCCTCTACTTGCCCACAACCCACAATCCCTCAAGAAGCCTAAGCAAAGGATTTCAAGTTAGTTACAGAGTTCAGATTTCCTGGGCTTATTATTTACCTGACATTTCAAACTTGTGCTGAGTCTCTGCCTCTAAAGGATCTTCAATGGGATTTGAGCCATGTGATGGAGACAAGATGCTTTCAGGGGATGCCTGAAGACCAAAAAGAATACATACCCTAAATACTGATACATCACTTCAGCTACAGAAGTTTATTTTTTCAATGTTTATTTCTTTTCAAGAGAGAGAGAGTGAGCAGGGAGGGGAAGAGAGAGAGGGAGATATAGAATCTGAAGCAGACACAGGGCCCAAACACATGAACTGCAAGATCATGACCTGAACCAAAGTCACATGCTTAACCGACTGAGCCACCCAGGCACCCCCAGAAGTTTATTTTTTAATGATGAGACTACAGAAGAAACTCTTAGTCCTACCCACGTAAAAGGAATCTAATGGTCACCTTACAAGGAACAGGATAAGCATATATAGCAATGATCACACCTATAGACTATGGCCACATCAACCATGTGACAATTCAGGAATGCAACAGGAAAACCAAAGGCCTAAGCATCACTTTTTTTAAACGTTTATTTCTGAGAGAAAGAGAGCGTGAGAGGGAGAGGGGCAGAGAGAGAGGGAGACACAGAATCTAAAGCAGGCTCCAGGCTCCGAGCTGTCAGCACAGAGCCTAACGTGGGGCTCAAACTCATGAACTGCGAGATCATGACCTGAGCCAAAGTCAGACGTCCAACCAACTGAGCCACCCAGGCGCCCCTTAAGCAGTCACTTCTTACCTAAAGTATAACCCTCCATTCTCCCAGGTCGATTTTATTTACTTATTTTTTAAAAAAATTTTTAAAGCTTTTCTTTAAAAAAAAAAAGTGTGAGTAAGAGAGAGAGTGGCCATGAGCAGGGGAGGGGCAGAGAGGGAGAGAGAGAGGATCCCAAGCAGGCTCTGCACTGTCAGCGCAGAGCCCGATGTGGGGCTCTAATCACGAACTGTAAGATCATGACCTGAGTTGAAACCAAGAGTTAGACACTTAACCAACTGAGACACCCAGGCGCCCCTAATATTTATTTATTTTTGAGAGAGAAAGAGAGCTCACACACATGCAAGTGGAGGTGCAGAAGGAGGGGAGAGAGGGGGAGAGAGGGGGAGAGAGGGGGAGAGAGGGGGAGAGAGGGGGAGAGAGGGGGAGAGGGAGGGGGAGGGAGAGAGGGAGAGGGGGAGGGAGAGAGGGAGAGAGGGGGAGGGGGAGGGAGAGGGAGAGAGGGAGAGAGGGAGAGAGACAGAGACAGAGACAGAGACAGAGATTCCCAAGCAGGCTCTGCTGACAGCACAGAGCCAGAGCCACAGCTGGGGCTCAGTCCCAGGAACAGTGAAATCATGACCTGAGCCAGAATCAAGAGTTGCCTGCTTAACCGACTGAACCATCCAGGTGCCCCTCCCAGGCCAATTTTAAATACCTCTGTCTTCACAGTTGTAAGTGGAGTCTCATCGCCTTTCCCACCGGAAACATCTGCTTCAGCAATCTCTCCTGGGGCAATGTTTCTTGGTTCCTCATCTAAGTCCTGACTTCTGAGTTCTGGTGGCTCCATACTTGTGGCTGGAACAACTCCAGCTACTATTTCAGGACCTGAGATGCCTTGCTCTGGTTCTGCAGGTTCCATTTTAATCTCAACACTGGGCTCCCTGATGTCCACCAGTTCATGGATTCCTTTGTTTTCGGTTTCCTCAAAGTCCAGCCTTTCTTGCTTGACTGTCATCTCCGGTGCAGGGAGAGATACTGGCTTGTCCCGCTCCTGCTGGATAGGGTGCTCCCAGGGGCCAGGCAGGGACTGGGGATCATCATTCTCTTCACAGAATGACAGTGCTGCTTCTACTGCTGCCACATCCAGCACTTCAGGATGATCATCTACCTGTCCCATAATACATACACTGTTGAAGTCAAAGAAAGAAGCCCAAGTCCCTCAATTCTGTTAGCACCAAATGAAATGACCTCAATCTATAGCTTGTCTCTCCATCTTCTCCATGTAGCAGATGCAACCAATGGGCAGGCACCTGTCCTATGCAAACCAGTAACACAGGGATGGCTGTGAGAGGACTAAAGTGAGCACCAAAGGGCTTGGGACTATGGAGATGGAGATGGGCAGAAGCAGGAAAAATGTTTATGTACCTACAAGAAGCAAGGAGAGGCTGAGGAGAGAAGCCTATGTAGGACTCATGAGAGATTCTTTTGGGCTCTGTGAATAGTTACCTTGTCCTCAATGATGGCAATGATGTCTCCAACTGTCTCAAAGTCCAGCTCTTCACCTGTGTAGGACACAGCAATATCCATCTTCTCAGCCAAATCTAAATCTTCCTTCCCATCTATGCTGGGAGGCTTTGATCCTCCAGGAGCCTCGGCTACCCCTGATCGGAAACACTCTTCTTTGATAGAATTGATGATCATGGAGATTTCACTGCTATCCATGGAAACAGTCACAGTATGTGGATCCCCCACAGCCTCCATGGGGACACAGGTGTCAGGCTGACTCACTGAATAACAGGAAGAGAAAAGAATTTCAGAAGCTTATCTAGTACCAAGTGACCACCTGGACATCAACCAAGGCTATAGACAGATGTCAAGTACCCACACACTTAAGCTCAAAAAGTTACCTTAGATCTGCATCTGCCCATGTTTTTTGGTTCCCACTTTTATCTAGAAAGTAGGGTGAACACACATTCTCAAGCCTACTCATATGTGTACACTTAGCCCCTTTCCCCCAACACATAAATGCCCGCCCACATCTTTTCATTCTTGTTTTTCTAAGGATAGAAATGTCCATGGAGAACAGGACAGAAGCATCTGAATTGGAGATGATGCTCTTGGTCAGCTTTCTCTAACTGAAGCTCGAGATGAAATTTTGGACCTAGTGGCTGCTCAGGGCGTGGGTCAGGGACGCACCTGGAGCTACACTCTCAGGAGTGGAGACAGCCGGAGCAGAGGATGGTGCTGGCAGCGCAGGCATCATGACAATGGTAGCCTGGGACACAGACTCTACAGGGGGTGGCACAAGTTTAACTGGAGGTTCACTGGCAACAGTAGTGAAGGAAGCAAGAGGAGTGGTGAACTGTGTAGGACCAGCTTCTAAAAGCCGGGAAAGAGTAGGAGCACCTAACAGACAAAGAGGTACACAAAATGAGGTAAGAGGAAAGCACATGAATACGAAGCAAGAGCCACTTTAAGACTCAACCAAGAAAAGTTTTAGTCTCAAAGGATGAAAGGAACTCTTCTTTTTTTTTAAGTAAGCTCATTATCTATTTCCTTACTTTTTCCAACCTTTCTAATAAAGATCTTCTTCCAAGTTAGGAATAAACCAAAATACTAGAACACACAGTGTGTATGAAAAACGGGTAGAAATTTTTCACTGGAAGAAAATCAAACAATAACAACAAAACCACGAAAAACTGGTATGAATAAATCTGTCACTTCTGCTGCAGTTAAGCATGCTGTAAACCACCCAAGTTCAACACCATTCAAATATCAATAACTGAGGTTTGATATTTTGTAAAGCTTTTCTCTTTGCTTTACTTTTTCTATCTCACTCAATTCTCTCAACATTCTTGTAAAGTACATTATGCTGCAATTAATAAAAAAGCAAACTGGAGCTCAAGAGTTAAGTCATCTCACCAAGGTCACAAAATCAGTAATGTAGGAAGCCTGAGACTCAAGTCCAGTTCTCTGGCTCCAAATCTTGATCCCCTATACTACAGCCTCAGATATCTCTAGCGCCTTTCCATAATTTTGCAAGCCCCAGAGAAGCAGCTTCACTACTAACTTCACTATTCTTCTCATCATTATCTATGCTGTGGTCATCCAGAGATATTACTATTTTGAAGACAGAATGGATTTACAATCTGGGGCACTATGTGGTTTAATAGGTAAGGTAGCTCCAAAAAAAGTTGGGCTTTACATCTAGGATTGACAGTTGCTTATTATCAGAGGCTAGAAACCAAAGATAGTCAATACTAAGATTAACATCTTTGAAGTAAAGTAGATAATGGAAAAGTATTGACTTACCTGAGGCAGCAGGGGAGGCTGCAACAGTGTTGGGTGTTTGCTGCATCTCCCCACCATGTATCATGGGAAGAACCCCGCCTACCTCCAGGAGGACACCTGTACTGTTCAAGTGGCCAGAAGCCACAGCCATTTCACTCTCATTGACCTATTAGGGAAGAACAGAGGTGAAGGATACACTCAAGCTTTCCTTTACTACCACTTCCCAAAAAAGCTTCAGCAGTTGACCAAACTTCATGAAGTTAATATCCACAGAGAATAATTTCAGACACAAGGGAAGCTCTACTTTTTAAAACTTATTTGACAAGAGTTCTCTGTAGAAGAGAACCAAAACAGATGTGGTTTCAGATAACTCAGGACCCGAGGATACTATCAACTTATTGGTTTTTTGTTTCTGTTTTTAAGTTAACATTTAATTAGGAGATCTCTTTCTCTTTTGAACTTTTTTTTTTCCATGTCATATTTTAGGTCCCAGGCACTCCCTTCCAAAGTACTAAATCACCACAGCTCTCAAACACCCACAGAAGTCTCCATACCAGTCTGGGGCTAGTAGGCAGGAGGCTGCCCTTCTTCAAGAGCTCTGACAGCAGAGGGGAGGGGGGTGGAGTTGCTTTCTGTCCAAGCATCTTTTTCTGGGGTGAATCATCTGTTACTGGGGTCATGGGGGCTTCTAAGGGTGCAGAGCCTGGAGGAAGGGTGTCAGGAATCCCAGGAAACGAGGTGACTGGGGTACTCGGCAAAGTCCCAGGGGTTACCTAAGAGACAACAGAGAACCTTTATCTGACTTCTCATACTCTGGAAGGTTCCCTACTAATCTGGATGGGTTAGTGTGTCTAACTATTACTTTATTAGTCCTGAGTGTAACTGCCCAGAACCCTCTACCCCTCCTGCTCTCAGCCATATGTTTCTTCCAGGTTTCTCTGTTCCACCCAAACTCACAGTGACCCAAACATTCCACCCAACCTGCCTTTTACAAACTCCTTAACCACTACCAATATTGTATTTATAAGAACACTATCCCTCATTTCAGCAGAAATTTTAAAAAACTAGTTTACTTACAAACAACTTCTTATTTTACCTATCTCTCCAGAGGTCAAAAGGCTCAACATTTTTAGGTCCATCCTTATCTTAAGAGCACAGAACATGGTAAATTAAGTCTTTGGCCTTCAGACCAAGAGAGGAAATTGCCTCTAGGCCAAAAGTGGTTTCCTCATCACTCAGCTCTCTGCTGGCTTATTGCCCCTTTGCTGATCAATTCCTGCAGATGAAAATATACTCACTCCAGAGGTGGCCTCTTCCATAGTGGTTGTGGTCAAGTCTCCAAGTGGATAATCACCTCCTGGGGAGGCAGAATCTATAGGAGAGCGGACCATCACAGTGGGTAATCTCCGAGGGGGTGTCTTTACTGCTTGACGAGCTAAAACATAAAAAGCAACAATTTTTAAGTTTTCAAGATTAAATAAACGAAACTGGTCACTACTCTGCTATTACATAAAAGACAAATAGGGACGTTGCCTAATTAAAGCGGTATGCTACTTGTGGGAGACAGACACCTCTTTTTTAAAAGTTTATTTAAGTAATCTCTACACCCAACATGGGGCTCAAACTCACGGCCCTGAGATCAAATGTCAAATGCTCTCCCAACTGAGCCAGCCAGTCACCATGAGACAAGCAACTTTTTAAGACTCATTTTTCCTAAGCATAATTCTCACCCTAAGCAAACCCACTGAACTATCTCATAGGTTCTTGGAATAGGAAAGTGGCTTAAACATCCTTCAATATCCTCTTCAACAACTTATTATTACGATTTTGTTTTTAATAAGAGAAAAGACCTCACTGGATCAGAGCTAGAGCTACAAATGCTTATGTTCTTATCCAATGACTGGGCTATTCTTAATCTTCTTATAGAGCTTTGCTTCCTAAAAACTTAATTATATTCAACATCTATATTATCAAGCCTTCGCGTCCTAAAAGGACCCTAAGTCTAGTGAGAACAGAGCAGAGCTCATTTTCCAAGAGTTTCTTCCTGGATATAAAGGGATGTTTTTATTGCGGTAAAAAAGAAGAGGACATAGATAAGTGCACAAATAAAATGGAATTAGTGGATTCTGTGTTACAATATAGTCTTCAACTGTTATTAACATGCAGTACTGTATATATAGTTAACTGCTGAAGGGAGTCAGGAGGTTCCATTTACCTTGATATGCAGCATCTGTAGCCTTCCTCTTTACTTCAGCCTCCTCTTCCTCCAATTTCTTTTTCCTAAAGCGGGAAGTAAGGGTAAGATCCTAGCCAGCTCTAACTCCTCCACAGGTCATAACACCCTCACAAAGAAATTTCTGCCAGGCTAGCACTCTATGGAGGAAAGGCCTAAAAAGGAATACTTCTCAGCAAAACAGGAAATTTTTAGTGTACTGCCAAACTACCAGCTCTTCATTCAGGCAAACTAAAGCCACTTTTAAGTTAAAATTAAGTTGTATCTTCACACTGAAATATTCCACATTATTGTCTACAACTCATTCTCCCCTCCCAGCTACCAGGCCATGGGGCAGCTTTTCCCTTCCAGAATCACTCAAGACTAAAGGGATGGCAGATGGAGGAGATAAGCCAGAATACTTGAGGAGAAAAGGGGTAAAAACAGAGGAAGGTATACAGAAGGAAGAACAATATAATATAACCCACATCACAATGTCATTGCAAAGCTCATCCAGTCTGCTGTCCATGTGCCCAGCTTGAATTAGTTCTGCATCTCTTTTCAGCCGTCTAGAAATAAAGAGAAATGAGTTAACTGGGTCTTTTAATCTACTATTTAAAAAATTCTGACTGGTATCACAAGTCAGCCCCTTTGGTCTCTCCCAACCATTTGGCATTCCCTCTGCTAAGTACCTATATTTTTCTTGGGTTTCCTTTATCACTTTCTTTAGTTCCTCAACTCGTTCAGCAGTCAATTTCCGAACAATGACATCTTCAACAGTTTCTACCACTTCGCCCTTTTCACCCCTTTTCCGCCTGTAGAAAATTTTAAAACAAAAATGCACATTTGCATAAAAGAACATTTGTTCCCACTCCCACTTGCTTTGAGCCTCTCCACCATCTAACCATAAATAACTTCTGCTCTATTTTTATCACCCAGTAATATTAATAATATAAAAATATTATTTATATATTATAATCATATATTATAAATTTATATATATTTAAGTATATTTATTTATATATATAAATATATTATATTTACATATTATAAATAATATAAAACTGACAGGATTCCTCAGTAAACATTCTCCACTAAAGAGATGTGGCTTGAACACCTGGTTTTGTACTCACTTTGGGGTCTCAGTGGTCTCTAGAAGCTCTGAGTACTGGGAAGCACAATGCTATGAAAAAAAAGTAAAAATATGATGAACAAGCCTGGAAAGGAATGATCTTTCAAAGTTTCAACATCTCAAACTAAGGCTTGCAAAGAAGAGCTATATGTAAGATATGAGTGGTCTCTAGAAGGGCAAATACTTTGCAGTCAAATCAGTTCAAAATACTTAGTGCCAGGACATAGAACAGGAGTCTTCTAACCTAGAATTTATATATGCAAGGAAAAGCAACTCAATAGCCAATATGTATAGTTAATATCTACTGAGTAGTTACCACATGCAAGGTATTGCGCTATACGCTTTACTGGTATTGCCTCAACTAAATCTTTACAAGAATCCTGAAGTACCTTTTATCTCTATTTTACAAATGAGACAACTGAGAATCATGGTCTAAAGAGTCTAAGTGACGTCATAGTAAACTCAGATCTTTCTAACTCTCAAGCTTGGACCCTCCTTACCTGTTAGTTACACAACAGGAAAAGTTTATAATATGAACATACATGGGTAGACTGGCTAACAGTGGGGAAAAAAGGAAACAGTATTCTCAACTCTTCTCTCTTTGTGGTATAAAAGACTTGTGATTAAAGAGCAAGGCCTGGAAGGGAATGCATTTCACGTCTCTAAGACTGCTCTAAAAGAGCACTTGCCATTTGCACCTACATGGATGGAACTAGAGGGTATTATGCTAAGTGAAATTAGTCAGAGAAAGACAAATATCATAGGACTTCACTCATATGAGAACTTTAATGGACAAAACAGATGACCATAAGAGAAGGGAAACAAAAATAATATAAAAACAGGGAGGGGAACAAAACATAAGAGATTCTTAAATATGGAGAACAAACAGAGGGTTACTGGAGGGGTTGTGAGGGGGAGATGGGCTAAATGGGTAAGGGGCATTAAGGAATCTACTCCTGAAATCATTTTTGCGCTATATGCTGACTTGAATGTAAATCAAAAAACATAAAGTAAAAAAACAAAAACAAAAACAAAAAAACTCACAGGAAAAAATAAATAAATAAAAAATAAAAGAGCACTTGCTTGGGAACTTACTTTTTGAGAGAACCAGTCTGGAGGGCGGCCAGGTTCTGCAAAGGGCTTGATTGCTCTGCTAACTGATACCCTACACAAAATGAGAAAAGCCTATTACACACTAAATAGAAAAAAAAAAAAAGGGCGGGGGTGGGGGTTGAGGGGAAGCTATGCTAATAGTTCAAGGTTTGGAGTACAAAATTTAGAATAAATAAATTGCCACCAGAAAGTATTCTAGAATATGTGACTATGGAAAATGACACAACTACTTTAAAATCATTTAGAGGTAAAGAATCATTGTGAAACTGTTCTCCCAGGTGATACATTTCCTGGCTGAAGTGAAGGTATTAGTCTAGTACATCATCATTTCTGTTCATTTGAGAAAGTATTTTCATGTTGATTTTGGCTCTTTTAAAGAGATCTTCCTTTTGAAAATCAGTTTGTAATATATTTCAGACTAAAAAGTTATCTTATAGGGTGCATGGGTGGCTCAATCGGTTAGCGTACATACAACTTCAGCTCAGGTCATGATCCCACAGTTTGTGAGTTTGAGCCCCGCATCAGGCTCTGACAGTAAGGAGCCTGCTTGGGATTTCTCTTTGGCCCTTCCCCACTTCCACTCTGTCAAAATGAATAAACTTAAAAAAAAATTTTTTTTAATAAAAAAGTTATCTTTAGATCCATTAATACAACTCATAGGAATGTAATATAAAAAAATAACCTAACAGGGGTGCCTGGGTGGTTCTGACTCTTAGTTTCAGCTTAGGTCATGTTCTCAGAGTACCATGAGTTGGAGCCCCATGTCAGGCTCTGTACTAGTAGAGTGCAGTAGAGGCCCCCCTCTCTGCCCCTCCCCCACTCGCACTCTGTCTCTCTCAAAATAAACTTTAAAAAAATAGTAATAATCCAACAAAAAAGCAACTACCAAGAAGAAAGCATGATGTGGACTTGATCAGAACAACAGTTAAGTTTTTCCTAAATGCCTGCAAGGGATTTAACTTATGGCATTTCACCTCAACAAAACATTAAAATAGACCATAAAAATAATTATAAAATGTATGTAGCAAAAAGAAACATATGTACTACATAATATTAAGTGAAAAATGAGACAAATTTCGGCTATCATGTAATCAAGCAATCTTTTAAAAAGTTGTAGATAAAAAGACAGGCAGAAATAAAAACAAGACTAGAATGGGATCACAGTGGTATGTAAAGAGGCTTTAATTGTGTCTATGTTTATTTCTTTAAAAGGATGTGAAGAAAATATGACAAACTATTAAGATTTATTAAATCCAGGTACTGGATACATGGATATCCTATCTTATTCTCCACACTATATGGTTAAAAAACTACATAACTTTAAAAAGAAAAGTTTTTTTTCAATTTGTGTTGAGATAATGGTATCACACAGCTCTTTTCCTTTATAATATTGCTATTATGATATTGTTATATGGATAGCTATCAACAAAAAATGAAGTTCGATACATAATTTACACCTTGTACCAAGAAAAGCCCCAAATGAACCAAAGATTTAAATGTTAAAAAAAATTTTAACTAGGGGCACCTGGGTGGCTGTCAATTAAGCATCAGTTAAGGACTAAGTTAATCCCTGCTTGGGAGTGTCTCTCTCCCTCTCTTTGCTCCTCTTGCGCACCTGTTCATGCGTGCTCTTGTGCTCTCTCAAAATAAATAAACTAACATTAAAAGAAATTTAACCATGGAAGTACTCGAAAAAATCATAGAATTATTTTATAATCTCAGACTAGAGAAGAACTTTCTAAATAGGTCACAAAATCCAGGACCTGTCAAAAAAAAATTATTAATAAACTAAGTGTATTTTAAAAGTCTTAATGTAAAAATATTACCACAAGAAAAGACAATGGCACACTGGTTTTTAAAAAAATGCATCTCATAGCTCAAACAAATGGCTAATCTCCCTAATATGTAAGGAGCCCTCTCCCAAGTAATGAGAAAAGACAAATAATCAAGAAGAAAAATGGAAGAAGGCATCTTACAAAAAAAGCACTATAAACAGCTCTTTAACACACAAAGATATTCAACCACACTCAACATAAGATAAAAGTAAATGAAAAATATAAAAATATGAGAACCATTTCTCACCTTTTATAATATTGTGAAAGATCAAACCAAAAAACAAGCATTGTGATATATTACCAACGGGAATATAAATCGAAACAATTGGAATAGGTCAATTTGAAATATTTAAGAAATTCTGTATCATATATTCTTTGACCCAATAATCCTATTTTTATTTTACATACAAATATGCAAAGTCATATTTGTATTATGAAATGTCCATCAATAGAATACCAGGTAAATAAATTACAGTTACCTTTATCACCATACTACACAGACACTTAAAAAACAGAACGAGACAGAGCTTCACATACACTAAGTTACAGAAAAAAAGACAAGCAACAGCAAGGTAAAGAACAGTATATATAGCATAAAACCATTTGTGTTTACAAAGTAGGAGGAGAGGGGTGCTTGGATGGCTCAGTCAGTTTAAGTGTCTGACTTCGGCTCAGGTCATGATCTCTCCGTCCCTGGGTTCCAGCCCCATGTCGGGCTCCGTGCTGACAGCTCAGAGCCTGGAACTTACTTCAGATTCTGTGTCTCCCTCTCTATCTGCCCATCCCTCACTCATGCTCTGTCACTCTCCCTTTCAAAATTAAACATTAAAAAAAAAAAAGGAGAAAAAAACATGTATTTGCTAATGTATATAAAATCAATGCCAGAGAAACACAAGTAATGAAACTCTAAGAAAATGCTAACACTGGTAGATGAGGTATAGCAATGGAAGACACTGTGTGCCATTCTGAGCTTGGAAACTTATGATTTAGTACCTCCAAAAAAAGAAATGCAATTTAAAATTTCCAAGTTTTACTTAAGTGTTCTTATACTATTTTTAATTTGTGATTTATCAAATTAGTGTGATGCATTTTGTCTTGGGGTTTACCATTTAATTTGGTTTAAAAACAGCTATTACCTAGGATATCCAGATTTCACCTTTAAAAAGTTATTTGAAGGGGCACCTGGGTGGCTCAGTCGGTTAAGTGTCCAACTTTGGCTCAGGTCATGATCTCACAGTTCATGGGTTCGAGCCCCACATCAGGTTCTGTGCTGACAGCTCGGAGCCTGCTTTGGATTCTGTGTCTTCCTTCCTCTCTCTCTGCCCCTCCCCTGCTCATGCTCTCTCTCAAATATAAATAAACATTAAAAAAAAATTTTAAGTCATTTGGAAAATATATAAAGCTGCAGAAATGTTACGTGTAACCAGTAATGGTGCCTCTGTAGACTCATTTGAACAATTAAAATAGTAGAGATGTGCCACAAAACACAAATTTGTTTATTAAATAATTAACAGGCTTAAGACAAGTAAAAGGTGTCTTTTGATTCTGAGGAAAAACAAGCAAATGTTAAAAATAAAAACGGGTACGTCCTAGAAGTAAAAAAAAAAAAAAAAAAAAAAGATTGGAAACCAGAGTCCTTAGTTTCTGGTCTCTAAAAAGAAATAGTGAGTGCCAAGACAATTTCAATAGGGAAAGAACAGTCTTTTTAACAAAGACTGGAGACTGAGACAACTGCAAATCTACATGTAAAAGAGATCCCCGTCTTACAACCTACAGAAAGATTACTCAAAATGGATCACAGACCCATATATAGAGAGCTAAAACTATAAAGCTTTGGGGATGCCTGGCTGGCTCAGTCAGAAGAGCATGCGATTCTTGATCTCAGGGTTGTGAGCTCGAGCCTCCCACAATGGGGGGAGAGATTAAATAAAAACATAAACAAAATAAACCTAGCTTTGAAAACATAGAAGTAAATGGTCTCTTAGCTATGATACCAAAAGCATAAGCAACACAAGAAAAAATAAATTGGACACATCAAAATTAAAAACTTTTGTGCCATAAATTAAACCAATCAAAAAAAAAATGAAAAGACAACACACAAAAGAAAAATTTGCAAATTATCTGACAAGCAATTTGTGTCCAGAATATTTACAGAATTCTTAAAGCTCAATAATAAAAATATAGATAATCCAAAGGATCTGAGCAGACATTTTCCCAAAGACAGACAAATGACCAATAAGCACCTGAAAAGATGCTCAACAACATTAATTATCAGGGATATACAAATCAAAACCACAATGAGATACCATTTCATACCCACTAGCATGACACACAGTAAGTGTTGTCAAGTATACAAAGAAAATTCATTGCCTGAGGGAATATAAAGACGATGGGGCCCTTTTATTTTTAAAATTTTTTTAAATGTTTACTTACTTGTGAGACAATGCGAGAGACAGCGTGCAAGCAGCAGAGGGGCAAACAGAGGGAGATTTTAAAATTTTTTTAAATGTTTACTTACTTGTGAGACAATGCGAGAGACAGCGTGCAAGCAGCAGAGGGGCAAACAGAGGGAGACAAAAAATCTGAAGCGGGCTCCAAGCTCTGAGCTCTCAGCCCAGAACCCCACGTGGGGCTCTAACTCACGAACCCTGAGATCATAACCTGAGCCAAAGTAGGAGGCTTCACCCACTGAGCCACTCAGGCGCCCTAAAATGGGGCCCTTTTAAAACATAGTTCTGCTATTCCTCAAATTTCATTTATATGAAATCTCCAGAATAGGCCATCTAGAGAGACAGGAAGCAGACGTGGTATTTGCCTGAGGGTGTGTGTGGGAGGTGGAGAGGAGACTGTCAAGTGGCAGCTTAAGGAAGGGATAAGAGACTGCTTTTAAGAGTAATGAAAACGTTCTAAAATTAGTCTGTGGAGATGATTACACAAGTCTGTGAATATACTAGGTTACTTTTATGGTATTTGAATTAAATCTCAATAAAGCTGTTAAAAAACAAATACTGCTTAAAGGTTAGTATGATTAACTGTAAGACTGCACCAGTGTAATAAAAAAATACCCAACAGTTTCTAAGACCCAAGAAAGCAGCCATCTTAGATGCCTTACCAATTTTGATCTCCACTCCTCATAACCGAAGAGGCTAAACAGAGCTTCTCTCGGATGGACCATGGCTCTGTAGGGCCAGTACTCAGCAGCTTGTGTTCTAAAAGGAGAAAAGTCTTAGAGAACAAGCCACCCAGACACTAGTTCTAAGGCCCAAAGTAAGGACTAAAAGCCTAATGCAAAACATCCCGGATTCTAAGAACAAAATGTGTTGCTATCACCGAATATTGATTTTCACCTAAGAAAATACCACCGAACGATTGGCAATTCCATGCGAATTGCACTGAATATCTGGCAAAACTTTTACTTCTTCAAATGACATGGCTACCGTTTTATTCTAAAAATGTAAGGGGGAAGGTCAGAGTAAAATAAGGCACTTCCCGGAGAGGCCCAGTTTTAACATTATTTTATTCAAATTTGAACGCAAAGGCTTCTTCCCAGGATTCCGAGCGGCCACCCGCTCCTCCACCCCGAGCCTAGTGCCCTGCCTCCTCCTTAGCATAAACTTGTTTACTTCTCTCAGTACCTCCTCCCCCAAGTAGCTGTCGGGCCTAAAAGACCTTTTCAGTGTATCCAACAGAGGAAAATGGCTGAGACGCAGAAAACGCAGTTTCCCTAGTGGCCGAAAAAAACTAACAGTTCAAGTACCCTGTTTCTGTGGGAGATAGAGTACGGGCCTCAAAAACGTTGGTCAGAAAACGAATGGCTTTTGGAGATCAGGCTACTCCGTACGGCTACCGGCATTTCTTCGTCTGCACACCCAAGACTCCAGAACCCCTTTATCTCTCACCCCGCAGAGCTCCCAAACACACAAAGATTTGCCGAGCTGCTCCTCTCAAATCTCCGCAGCCTCCCTGAAACACAAGACCCTTCGCTTCTGGGCGTCTAGTCGTTGGTCTTCACAGTAAGATCGAGCGCAGGTCTTTGAAGACCCTGGGTTCTTAAGCAAATCATTGCACCTGTTCCCTAAGCGCGTGACAGAAATGTGGTGCCTACTCTCGGGTCTAAGAGGCCTTCCACACAAAAACATCGGACATACTTACTACCCGTTCCTGTCGCCATCTTGGCCCCGAAGACTCCAATCCCCTCCCAGGGAGGACTACCTGGTGGGGCTTAAGCCCGGGAACTCTGGGAAATAGAGTCCCGACGCTTGTACGCGATGCCTCCTGGGAAGCGTAGTCCCAACCTTCAGGACGAGCAAGCTCCCTAAACCAGGTTTTTTGAGCGATCTTAGGAAGCAATGTGCTAAAATGGATGGCTCTGAAGCCTCAGAATTTCCTTTAAGTTTCTTAGAAAAGAAACGCGTGTATCCAAGGAAAAGTGTTAAGCGCGAAAAATTCTAGGCTTTCCCAAATCCAAACTCCGACAGTTGGTAACCCGGACCCGCATGTGCAGGGTAGAGGTCAGACCAGAGCAAACGGTCTAAAAGGCTCCACCGCCCCCTTTCCTTGCGCTGATTGGCAGCTGCAGGCTTCGCTATCTGATTGGCCGAACGAACGCAGCGCGTAGTTTAAAACATTGTATCAGTAACAAAGGTGCACCTCGTGGGTGGAGTTGTGCTCTCTGACTGCGAAAGTCCGGGTTCGGCTGCAGGGTGTGAGTGAGCCGGTACCGGAGGAGGAGCGAGTGTCCGTCTTTGGTGAGTTTGCGGGTCTCCTGGAGTCCAGCGGCTGGCTGTACGAGTTCTTGCTCTCCCGGGATAGGTTTTCAGAAAGCGAAGCTGCCGCCATCCCTTTTTTTGTCCTGCCTTTGGGCCTGGGGGTGGGCTTCGAGAAGAAGCCTAAAGCTAATTATACCACCTTCTCTACACCGGTGGGTGAGGCACCCTAATTAGAGTGGGTATTTTGCTTTTGGAGTGAGGTATCTGTTCATTCCTGTTGGCGGTCGGAAATGCCTAAGACTGGATTACATAATTAACCCGTCTCATCCCCTTCTTCTCTCCTGGCATTTGAAGGGAAAAGGGAGTAGCAATTCAAGCAGCAAGAGGAAGGTGTCCTGGGGCAAGAAAACTGTTTCTTAGCTAGAATTTGCAGCCCCTTGTGTCCTTTAAGGTTCTCCTCCCTACCCACTCTTGTCTCTTTGTAGACCTAAGCTGCCCCTGCTGTCATGTCGCAAGGGATCCTTTCTCCGCCAGCCGGCTTGCTGTCAGATGAGGAAGTTGTAGTCTCCCCCATGTTTGAGTCCACAGCTGCAGATTTAGGGTCTGTGGTACGCAAGGACCTGATAACAGACTGTTCTGTCATCTCCACCTCCTTGGAGGATAAGCAGCAGGTAAAGGATTTGGACAGTGGCTTGGCAGCAGAAAGTGATATCCTCAGCCTGCTAGTTGTCCATACAGAATTAGTTTCAGGGCAAAGACCAACAATCCTAAGGGTCTGGGAGATGAATTCCAAATTAAGATCATGACAAGTAAAAAATGTAAATTTTTGTGTCCATAGGAAGAAACATTATTTACATTGCACAAATCAAACATTCTCAAGTGCATACTCAGTTAATCCAGTGAGAGAAGGCTAATAGTTCTCTCTTCTTCACTGTGATGCCTAGATGTGTTAATTTACACAAGAGCATACTGCCCATTAAGTAAGGTTTTAATATCAACTGTAGCTTCCATTTATGGAGGCTTTCTGCTAAACTGGGGTTTCTCAGCTGCAGCATTAGTGACATTTGTGGCCAGATAATTTGTTACAGGGGGCTGTCTTGTACCTTGGAAGATGTTTAGCATCGTACCTGGCCTCTACCCACTAGATGTCACTAGCTCCTTCACACTTGTGACAACCAAGGAACTTACCCTGACATACCTCAATGTCCCTTGGCAGGAAAGTGGCTCTGGTTGAGATCACTTCTACTGATAAGTCTCCTCTTTTATAGAGTAAGTTTCATGAAAGTAGGAGCCTTAAGAAAGTCCCTGACTCCAGACTACCAGTGCCTATTAAAGTTTGGGGGCCATAGTAGGCAGATCTCTAAATATTTGTTGAATGAATGAGGTGGGTTCTATTAACCCCATTCTACAGATCAGGAAAAAGAGGCAGAGAGTCTAAAGAACTTGTTCAAGGTGTCATTGTTCTAAGTGATGGAATTGGGACTCAAATTTAGGTGTGTCTGCTTCCAGGGTGCTTACCTGTTGTGTTTTGCCAAAATACCACATGCTGATTTTCACACCAGTTAACCAGTTCTGATTCAGAATGTCATTGTGGCAAGCCAGGTTTTGAAGATACTAAAGATAGTGAAGGGTGATGAAGTAGTGAAAAAACACATGTGGATTGAAATGATTATAGAACTATAGAGTAGCTGTACAGAGACATTTGAGGTGAAATGGAGGTAGTGTTAGCATGATTCTCTGGAACTATGCTATGTTTGCCCATCTGTTTGGAAGTAACTGCTGATTCCAGCCTGGAATTATACCACAGGTTCCATCTGAGGATAGTACAGAGAAGGTGAAAGTATACCTGAGGGTCAGGCCCTTGTTACCTTCAGAGTTGGAACGACAGGAAGATCAGGTGAGTTTCTGAGGAGGGAGGATTCAAGATGGAATGATGCAGAACAGAAGGGGTTCCCAGGATTATTTCCTTCTGTGACAACTGTTTTCTTCCCCCTTCTCAGGATTGTGTCCGTATTGAGAATGTGGAGACCCTTGTTCTACAGGCACCTAAGGACTCCTTTGCCCAAAAGAGCAGTGAGCGGGGAATTGGACAAGCCACACATAGATTCACCTTTTCCCAGGTATGGAGGTACTGGTTTATGAGCAAGGGACCAACATGTAGAGGCAGCTTTATTCTCTCTTTAAAGGGAAGCTTTTTACTTGACTCTGAGTTCCTTATATATGCATGTCTACAATTCTGGGGACTCTTGTTATGTGCTAACCGGTGCATCAAGTACTTTATGTGCATTAATTCCCAACATTTCTATTATTATTGTCCCTATTTTCCTAACAAGGATATTATAGCTCAGTGAAGGTTATGTTGTGGAAGCCATGTAGCCAGTCAGTGGTAGAGTTGGGACTTGCACCTAGAGCTACCCATCCCCAAAGCCCACACTTGTGATCATTGTGTTACCCCATTGTGTTTGCAGCATCAGACTTAGTGGCTAGCATTCCTTACGTATTTGTTGATTTGGATGAAAGATGCACTGGAAGAGAGTGGTTTTAATTTTTAATCTTGTAGAGTAGCTGGCAGCACTGTAGGAAGAAGTTGCTTAAGTAGTGTCCAGAAGCAGTCACCCAGGAAGGGATGCTTCTGCCTCTACACAGATGAGGGATGGGCGTCTGAGAAATTGGGTCTATCTCTAGATCTTCGGGCCAGAAGTGGGACAGGCATCTTTCTTCAACCTGACTGTCAAAGAGATGGTAAAGGATGTACTCAAAGGGCAGAACTGGCTCATCTATACATATGGAGTCACCAACTCAGGGAAAACCCACACAATTCAAGGTGAGTTAGTAGGCCTCACAGA
The DNA here is from genome assembly GCF_024362965.1 of Panthera pardus. Lineage (NCBI taxonomy): Eukaryota > Metazoa > Chordata > Mammalia > Carnivora > Felidae > Panthera > Panthera pardus. The sequence continues at coordinate 124,274,669 of NW_026526765.1, read as the reverse complement.
ATTGCTGATTGGCCTGTAATGGTGTTTTCTTTGCCTTTTGATGCTTTGAATTGGGGAATAGCACTTAGCTGTCCATTTTTCGCATGCTTCCAGGTACCATCAAGGATGGGGGAATCCTACCCCGGTCCCTGGCTCTGATCTTCAATAGCCTCCAAGGCCAACTTCATGCAACACCTGATCTGAAGCCCATATTCTCCAATGAGGTCATCTGGCTAGACAGTAAGCAGATTCGACAGGAGGAGATAAAGAAACTGGCCCTGCTAAATGGAGGCCTCCAAGAGGTGAAGTGTTCATGTTCACAGAGGTGGGGATAAGAGGATAAATCTCTGGAAAGTTTTGTGCTTATCTTTTTCCTGCGCCCCTCCAGGAGGAGCTGTCCACCTCCTTGAAGAGGAGTGTCTACATTGAAGGACGGATGGGTACCAGTAGCAGCTTTGACAGTGGCATTGCTGGGCTCTCCTCCATCAGTCAAATGACAAGCAGTAGCCAACTGGATGGTATGTACCATGATTGAGCTCTGTGCCAAGTAACAGTAGAAACCCACTCCCTTGCTCCCAACAGCTGTCAGGGGTAAAGACCAGAGGTTGCAACCCAAGTTGCTCCTTCTAAGGCCACTGCAGACCATAGGGGAGATGGACTCCTCTAGGGCTGATATCCTGTACATTGGCTTCTTCCCCAGAAATGAGTCACCGATGGGCACAGCCAGACACTGCCCCTGTGAGTGTCCCTGCAGACATCCGCTTCTCCATCTGGATCTCCTTCTTTGAGATCTACAACGAACTGCTTTATGACCTGTTAGAACCACCTAGCCAGCAGCGCAAGAGGCAGACTCTGCGGCTGTGTGAGGATCAGAATGGCAATCCCTATGTGAAAGGTATGGGAAAGTGGGAGGCAGGGGACAACCCTGAAAGGGGACTTGGGAGAAACCAGGAAAAGTTAGGTGCTCCCATCTTATGTATTCCTCTCTCTTCTTTGCTTTAGATCTCAATTGGGTTCATGTTCAGGATGCTGAGGAGGCCTGGAAGCTGCTCAAAGTGGGTCGTAAAAACCAGAGCTTTGCCAGTACCCATCTGAACCAGAACTCTAGCCGCAGGTGAATGGGTTGTGAGAGTCAGCTTTTCACTGTGTTCTAGGAAACATTGGTCCTCTACATAGTCATGGAAGATATACAGTAACTTCTCTTTTTTTCTTGATTTCCAGTCACAGCATCTTCTCAATCCGGATCCTGCACCTTCAAGGGGAAGGAGATATCATCCCCAAGATCAGCGAGTAAGTTTTTCCATTTAGAAATTTGGGCTTTGGAGCGCTTGGGTGGCTCAGTTCGTTGAGCATCTGACTTCGGCTCAGGTCATTATCTCACAGTTTGTGAGTTTGAGCCCCATATTGGGCTTGCTGTCAGCTCAGAGCCCCCTTTGGATCCTGTGTCTCCCTCTCTCTCTGCTCTTCCCCCTCTTGTGATCTCTGTCTCAAAAATAAATAAATCTTAAAAAAAAAAAAAAAAAAAAGAGGGGCGCCTGGGTGGCTCAGTCGGTTGGGGGACCGACTTCGGCTCAGGTCATGATCTCACTGCTAGTGAGTTCGAGCCCCACGTCGGGCTCTGTGCTGACAGCTCAGAGACTGGAGCCTGCTTCACATTCTGTGTCTCCCTTTCTCTGCCCCAACCCCCACTTGTGCTCTGTCTCTCTCGGTCTTTTAAAAATAAATAAACATTAAAAAAAATTAAGAAAGAAATTTGGACTTCTTGGTCATAAGTGGTAATAGAAATAGGGGATAAGGGAGGGCCTCAGAGGAATTACTTCTGTTAGAGTCTTGCTCTGCTTCCTTGAGTACAGAGATTCTTGGTGGGTCCTCCCCTCCCCAGAACAATATGAAGGGCTGGAAAGCTCATAACATGTGGGGTCCTTATGTCAGATCCTGTCCATTCTTCAAGGTTGTCACTCTGTGATCTGGCTGGCTCAGAACGCTGCAAAGATCAGAAGAGTGGTGAGCGGCTGAAGGAAGCAGGAAACATTAATACTTCTTTGCACACCCTGGGCCGCTGTATTGCTGCCCTGCGCCAAAACCAGCAGAATCGGTGAGCTTCTGATTACAAGCCATGCGCTAGGATGATCTGGAGTACTGCGGTTTGCTGAGAGACTTCCTGGTCACCACTGGGGATGGTGCTGGGTTACACCAAAGGCTGAAATTCTGCTCAAAGCTCTGTTCTCCCTGCTAGGTCAAAGCAGAACCTGGTTCCCTTTCGTGACAGCAAGTTGACTCGAGTGTTCCAAGGCTTCTTCACAGGCCGAGGCCGTTCCTGCATGATTGTCAATGTGAATCCCTGTGCATCTACCTATGATGAGACCCTCCATGTGGCCAAGTTCTCAGCCATTGCCAGCCAGGTAAGAAGTTGTAGGTGTGATGATTGTGCTCACTTTGGGCTGGTACCTTTATTTAAGGAATCTACTAGGGACTAGTTATGAATTCAGTTGATTTCCCACCCCACCCCTAGCTTGTGCATGCTCCACCTGTGCAACTGGGATTCCCATTGCTACATTCATTCATCAAGGAACACAGTCTACGGGCATCTCCCAGCTTAGAGACAGGAGTTAAGACAGATCCAGGCCTTGATGAGGACACTGAAAATGAAGCTGACATTTCCATGTATGGCAAGGAGGTGAGAATGCAAAAAAGCTTTGGTGTAGCAGCTTTATGGCCATGTATTTTCCATGCTGCCTTCCATCTGATCGCCTCTGCGTTTCTCCTAGGAGCTCCTACAAGTGGTAGAAGCCATGAAAGCACTGCTCTGTAAAGAACGGCAAGAAAAGTTGCAGCTGGAGATTCAGCTTCGTGATGAAATTTGCAATGAGATGGTGGAGCAGATGCAGCAGCGGGAACAGTGGTGCAGGTACCAGCTGAGCGACTCTTCTTGGTCTGTCAATAGGACCAGAGGGTGGGAAATAGAAACTATCATAGATCTTGTGCCTCAAGATCTGTCTCCCAAGCTTGCTTCTCAGAATCTTCACTCACTTATCTTCTCTTTTTTAAAAAAATGTATTATTGAAATATAAATGACACACAATGTTACATTAGTTTCACATGTACAGCCTAGGGATTTGACACTTCTGTACATTATTCAGTGCTCACCACAATAGTAGTCACCATCTAGGGCACCTGGGTGGCTCAGTTAGGTAAGCATATGACTTTTGATTTTGGCTCAGGTTATGATCTGACAGTTTGTGAGTTCCAGCGCAGAGCTTCACTTGATCTTAGCCAAAAGGCCGAGAAGCGATCCAGCGCAGAGCTTGATTGAGATTCTCTCTCTCTCTCTCTCTCTCTCTCTCTCTCTCTCTCTCTCTCCCTCTCTCTCTCTGTCCCCCACTCATGCATCCATGCTTTCTCTCTCTCTGTCTCAAATTAAAAAAAAGAAAGTGTAGTCCCCATTGGTCAACCATACATTATTATAATATTATTGAGCGTATTCCCTATGTTTTACTTTTCATCTCTGTGACTTACTTATTTTATAACTGGAAGTTTGTACCTTTAAATTGCTTTTACCTATTTTACCCATTTCCCCTACCCCCCTGCCCTCCAGTTTGTTCCCTGTATTTAAGAGTCTGTTTTTTGTTTTAAAGTTGAGACCTGCATGGGGTGAGCTCGAGCCTTGCTTTAGGCCTCATGCTGACAGTATGGAGCCTGTGTAGGATTCTCTCTCTGCCCCTCAGTCACCTGCACCATCTCTCTCTCTCAAAAATAAATTTAAAAAAGGGGCACCTGAATGGCTCAGTTGAGCGTCTGACTTTAGCTCAGGTCACGATCTCACGGTTCATGAGTTTGAGCCCCACATCAGCTTGCTGCCGTCAGGCTGTCAGCACAGAGCCCACTTGCTTTCCTCTGCTCCCCTCACTGGTTTGTGCTCTCCAAGAAAACAACAACAACAAAAAATGACAAGACTGGGGGCACCTGGGTGGCTCAGTCAGTTAAGCGTCCAACTTCTGCTCAGGTCATGATCTTGCAGTTTGTGGGTTCGAGCCCCACATCGGGCTCTGTGCTGACAGCTCAGAGCTTGGAGCCTGCTTCTGATAGTGTGTCTCCCTCTCTCTCTGCCCCTCCCCTGTTCACTCTCTGTCTCTCAATAATAAATAAATGTTAAAAAAAACTTTTTTAAATGACAAGACTGGAATAAAGTCTTAAGTTTAAAAATAAGTAAATAATTTTAAGTTTAATAGTATTTTTAAGTTCATTTGTTTTTAGATTTAACTATAAGTGAAATCATATGGTATTTTGTCTTTCTATTTATTTTGAGAGAGAAAACATGAGTGGGGAGGGTCAGAGAGAGGAGAGAGCATAAATCCCAAGCAGGCTCCACACCAACAGTGCAGAGCCCATTGCAGGGCTCAAATGCACAAAGTGAGATCACAACCTGAGCCACAGTCGGATGCTCAACCAACTGAGCCACTCAGGCACCCATCTGATTTTGCTTAACCGAAGACTTTTCTCTGTCCATCCATATCACTGTAAACGGCAAGATTTCATTCTGTATAGCTGAGGAATACTGTGTGTGTGAGTGTGTGCATGCATGTGTGTGTATGGATATCACATCTTCTTTATCCATTTTTCTCCTCTGAAAGTGAACATTTGGACACCCAAAAGGAACTGTTAGAGGAAATGTACGAAGAGAAACTAAAGATCCTCAAGGAGTCACTGACAAGTTTTTACCAAGAAGAGCTTCAGGTGAGTTGTCCTGAACCAGCCCCAGCCAGCTACTGATTCCCATCACTGGGTTGCCTGAGATAAATAGATTTTATAAATGCTGGTACAGCAGGAATATGTAACTCAAGTTTTTTCTAGTGTCTTTAGTACTATATATGTGTCAGTCTATGAATTGATTAAGGATTTGTTTGGCCTAGAAAATGGTATAAGTGCTAACAGGCATTAAGTGTCAGGGAAGGTTTTATTCACCATTTGGCCATCTGTTCCTGTAGGATTTGTCTGACTGTGGATGGAATTGTGTTCTCTGCTTCCCTCTTAGGAGCGGGATGAGAAAATAGAAGAGCTAGAAGCTCTTTTGCAGGAAGCCAGACAGCAGCCAATAGCCCATCAACAACCAGGGTCTGAATTGTCCCTTCGGCGGTCACAAAGGTTGGCGGCTTCTGCCTCCAGCCAGCAGCTCCAGGAGGTTAAAGCTAAACTGGAACAGTGCAGAGCAGAGCTACGTTCCACCACTGAAGGTGAGAGGTCACAAAGCATGAGAGTGGTTCAGAGAAGAACTGGTTTTCAAACTTGGGCCTTCTGACTCCAACTCCAAAATACTTTCATCCACTTGCACCTGTATCTCCCTAATCTCTCACTCTAGATTGCACATGGCCTCACTTTCTATATTTGTTGCAAGCTACTGTTAACTCAGTTAAGAGGGAAGTCGAAGGCTAGAAAGTCTACATTTTGAAGTTTCTTTTTTCCTTCTCTCAGAACTACAGAAGTATCAGAAAATGTTAGAACCGCCACCATCAGCCAAGCCCTTCACCATTGATGTGGACAAGAAATTAGAGGAGGGACAGAAGGTAACTGATACCTTTCTCTGTTACCAAGGCTCTTACATAAAGCAATTTCCTTCCCAGTCTGATTTACATGAGGACCAGGGGGTTTTTGTGGTGTCCTGGAGAGTGGCTACTTCATTTAACTGACTAGCCTTTCTAATTTTACATCTCTCAAATGGCTGTTGAGTGCCTCCAGATCATTATCCTGGTTGGTCTTGGCCAGTGTGGTTCCTACTCGTTTTTTTTCAGAATATAAGACTGCTGCGGACAGAGCTTCAGAAACTTGGTGAGTCTCTCCAGTCGGCAGAAAGAGCCTGTTGCCACAGCACTGGGGCAGGAAAACTTCGCCAAGCCTTGACCACTTGTGATGACATCTTAATCAAACAGGTAAGGGCACCCTATATATTTCCTTCTCTCACATCAGCCCACCCCAGAGTATATGTGAGAAAAAAGAATGAGAAGCAGATGAGAAAGGCAGACATTTGGGGGCTGGTTTTAGAGTGAGGAGAGTTTGTTTTCTTTGCAAAATAAAAATAACCATTCACTAAGTACAAGGCACTATGCTGTGTAATTTATAGGTGTTTTCTCTGTTGTAACAACCTGATGAAAATAAATAGTATTGTATTTCATCCAAAATGTGTAGACTTTAAGGGGTGCCTAGCTGGCTCAGGCAGTAGAGCATGAGACTCTTGATCTCAAGGTCATCAGTTTAGTTTATTCTTTTAATTAAAAAAAAAATGTTTTTAATGTTTATTTTTCTGAGAGACAGAATGCAAGCAGGGGAGGGGCAAAAGAGAGGGAGACACAGAATCTGAAGCAGGCTCCAGGCTCTGAGCCGGCAGCACAGAGCCCAATGTAGGCCTCAAACCCACAAACTGTGAGATCATGACCTGACACGAAGTTGAACCCTTAACGGACTGAGCAGCCCAGGCACCCCAAGTGGGTGTAGAGATTAGCAAAAATAAGTAAATAAACTAAAAAAAAAATAAATAAAAAGGAGCTGTGTATCTTGATTTGATACCTAGGCACTAACGCTCTTGGAGGTTAAGTAAACTTATTCGAGTTCATGCCACCTCATGGTAAAAAATGTCTTCCTCTTCAGTGCTATTTGTTGGGGTCTTAAGGAAAATACCCCCTATTCCATTAAAAGCACTAACTTAAAGAATTAATCTTTTTAAAAACAGTTGTTAATAACAGATGGTGAGTACCTTGCCCTTTTGTTTCTATAATACACCAGACAGAAAAGTTTTCTGTAACTTTATTCATCTTTCTAGGATCAGACCCTGGCTGAGCTGCAGAATAACATGATGCTAGTGAAACTGGACCTTCGGAAGAAGGCAGCATGCATCGCAGAGCAGTATCATACTGTACTAAAACTCCAAGGCCAGGCTTCTACCAAAAAACGCCTTGGTGCCAACCAGGAAAACCAGCAGCCAAACCAACAGCCCCCAGGGAAGAAACCATTTCTTCGAAACTTACTTCCCAGAACACCCACCTGCCAAAGCTCAACAGACTGTAGCCCTTATGCGCGGATCCTGCGCTCACGGCGCTCCCCTTTACTCAAATCCGGGCCCTTTGGCAAAAAATACTAAGGCTGTGGGGAAGGAGAGGGCAGTCGTTGCTCTGAGGCGGGTCAGCTGCTGGAGAAATAGGTCTCTTTTAAGCTTTACCACATACCTGGAACTGTATCCAGAATGCAATATACAGGTACTAGTTATTTTCTTCACTTTTGTAATATAATCACCTATGTAATCTCATTGCTTTTTTACTTATATGGTTTCTATGCACACACAAAGTTATATTAAATAAACATATTCACATTTTTTGTTTGAATTCCAAATTTAACAAATTCATTAAAACAGAACTTGTAAAATGGGAAAAAAATTTGAAAATTAAAAATTCAGGCCCTTTGGAACCTTGCACAGGAATGGCAGTAGAGACGTGTAACTAGTGTACAGCTAAGAAAGCTTGGTAAAAAATGAATTCAAGGGACATTAGATATTCTAAACCTTCCTTAATATAAAATGAAGTGTCAGACTTTAGTTGGTGAATGGGTAACAAACTTGTTCTGGAAACAATAAAGGAAGGCTGGGCCCTGAGCTCAGAATAATCCATGGTATCTACAGTTCAAATTCATTACAGCAGACATTACAAGCATAGCATATATTACCTCCTACTGAATACACATGCACAGGCCTGAAACCCTCCAAGAGCACAGCAAGAATGACTCCCTTTGCCTTGTCTCAACAGGTGAAGGCTGAAAGGAACCATTCTGTTGGGAGAAAATAGGCATGGGGGTGGGGGTGGGGGGCAGGTAGGGAACATAACTACATCGAAAATATTTATTACAACAGACCAGGTTGAAATGGGTTTATTCTTGTCTATACGGTCACAAAACCTAATACTCCTTGAACATCCATGAAATTATCTGTAATCCTGCCTCCTTGCTTCGCTTTAGTAAGAGTATAAGTAACTCCATAGGCTCTTTTGCCATCAACAGTTCCATGCAAAGTAAGATTCTTTTTGCCCCCTCTTTCATTCAACTCTAGTAAGTTAACTCCAATATGAAAACTTCTATGAAGAGTTCTTAAAATGATGTTTCTGAAAAATGTCCCCCCAGAGCAAGAACAAAAGTGTAGCTTCCGTTTAAATCTTACCTCTGACAGCATAGTCATGCTCAGTAAATCCAGAATGATGAGGTCATATCTATCTGGTGCCCTCACCTTCCTAGGGTATCCAGTGCCCCTACTGCCTGCAGAGGGTAGAGTGGCACAATGTTCTCCCTTCCATCCCTCCCTAAAGAAATCTCTCACTCCCAGCAGCATTAAAACTTGGTTTCTGTAAGCCTTGCCTGTACTAAAGTGCTGTTAAAGGGATGTTTTTTAGATGGGGAGAAAAGGTCTGGGAAGAAGGCCCAGATTCGTAGCCACTCTCTGAACAGAAGGGAAACAGAAGTGCTTCTAACCGGCAAAAGACCATGTCCGTTCCTGCCAGGATTATTCTGTCAGATTCTGTAAGCCATCCCCAAGGAGCTGTTTCCATCTGTACAAACAGACAACTAAGGTCCTTGGAAGAACAGCTGTGGCCATTCCTTACACAGAAGTAAGGCTTAACATGGGTCTAGTAGTGTGCTGGCTTGAAAACAGCCAACTACGGTGTGACTGAAGACAGGTTGAGTGGAGAAACTCTGCGTGTGGGAGTGTTGTTAGCAGACAGCGAAGCAGGGAGGAAAAAGGGAGCAGGCATCTCAGTGGAGGGAGTCTCCCCTTGGTTCCGAAGCTGTAGGATTTGCCGGAGCAAGGCCTTGCCTTCTTCCCGGGTCTGAAACAAAATCAGGAAAGTGTTTCAAAGTCTATCCAAGGCTATTCTCAAAAACCAGTTCTAAAATACTGATGTAAAAGTTTCACAGACCAAGGAAGCCTTTCCACTTACCTTCTTACCCATCTTCCACTCTCAGATGATCATAACCATCATATGTTTTGTTTGTTTTTAAATTTATTTTAAGAGAAAGAGCAAAAGCAGGGGAGGGGCAGAGAGACAGGAAGAGAGAACCCCAAGCAGGATCCACACTGCCAACGCAGAGCCCAACGTGCGGCTCAAACTCGCGAACCGTGAGATCATGACCTGAGCCAAAACCAAGAGTCGAATGCTCAACCGACTGAGCCACCCACGTGCCTCTTAAACATCATATGTTTGAACCTAAAATCCAAACCCTTGAGCAAAGAACTGCTACTCACATCATTGAATGCACAACACTTTTGGGCACAAGTTGAAGCTTCATCCCACAGCTTGCACTTAAAATAGTACTGTGCCAAATAACGGAAAGCAGTGCTCTCCTCCAAGTGCTCCACTATTTCCTGGATAAGGAAAGCAAGAGTGACTAAGGTGATGAGAATACAATCAGCAACCCAATTCGCATGGTCGTGAAACATACCCCACAGGAGTAGATATCTTGGATATATTTGATGTAACACTGGGCAGCTTGTTCTGACTCAGTCAACTGTTCATGAAGCCTACAAAATAAATAGGTCTGTAAGTACAAATCAGATCTCAGAGCAAGCTAATGGTAAAACGCAAAGCACATGATTAAGACCCAAACAATGGCAATACAGAGAAAACTACAAGTTTTGACATAAATGGCACACTGGGATCCAGAATAATATTAGTGTCCCAATGTGATGGATACCTCATCAAAACTCAGCCTCGTTCCTCTCCTACTGGTGATGGAGGGAGAGTAGGTAAATACTTATAGTGGACAACACACCTTTGCAAAATTCTCTGGTAATACTCTGAGCAAAATTTAAAAAAGACACCAAGCAATTCAGACTTTTTTCTAAGAATTCAGAAAAGAACTGGCAGGAATAAGATTGCATTTAAGACTTCTTTGCCTGCTATTTCTGAGTCATTCCTTATTTCCTTGGGCTTTATCTGGAGGAGGATCAGTACTTAAAGTAGTTTTCCTAGACTGCTTTGACATGAAAATTTCATTCCTTTCAATTCATTCTTGATCCCTTGCCTAACAGGAAAGCAGCTCCCCCTTTAGAGAGGAGTCTCCTGAGTCAAGATGGCTTAACTTCCAGACCAGTATTCACACACCCTGATGCATCTGCACACTCATGTAGGAGGACGATGGGGGCTCTAGAGAGTGCAGGATGAGCAGTACCAGAGAAGCCAGCAGAAATAACAACAGCATTTCATTCCTTTCACTCACTTGGCCAGTTTCACCAGAGCCATTTTCTCCACATCTCCCACGGCGTAAGCTCTCCAATAACACTGTCAAAACAATAAACTGATCACTTTTGACCATTGTCCCGTGTGCTATGACCTACCACATAAAGGCTCAAGTCCTACAAGCCTCCCAGAAGTTCAGATTTGCAGAATACAAAGCATTTGTACTAGACTGATAATCCCACTGACAATGTCAGCCGTGCTTTGCTTTTTAGCCTATGCACCTATAAATACTTAAAACTTTCCTAGGTAGATAGATCAACATGAAGGAAAATTAGAACACAGAGAGACCAACCCTTCATCCAAACAGCACATCTCCATTCAAATTCTCCAGGACCCAAATTCAGATACCTTTTTGGCTTCTACTAGTTGATTGAGTTTCTCATAACATTCTCCTAAAGCAACCAGCATACGAGAATCATTGGGCCTAAGAAAGAGGAGGAATAGGCAGTCTGAGCAAAGACTTTAAAAAGTTACTAAAGTCCAACCTTGAGGACACACCACCAACAACCACTAATTCAAATCCATGCAGGGATTAGCCTTTAATCCAATACTTCATATAATTACAGTATTTTGTGTTCACAATTATACTACCAACTAACCCATCAGAATATACTGCATAAAAATGACCAAGGAGCATAGGGCAAGTTTACACCCAGGTCTCTAAGAGTCAAAACCATTCATTCACTGTGATTCTTCAGTAGCTAATCAAAAGATAAAGTACCAGCCCTTCTCATAACAAACACATCATCAACTGGTCAGATTTACCGAAGCTGATGGGCCCGTCTGTAATAATAAAGGCAGTAAAATGGCATCTTGAGGATTTCATAGGTCTGTCCAAGCCCATACCAGGCTCTGTAGTCCCGTTTATTGACCTCAATGGCATGTCTACGAAACAAAAGAGAGATTGGTAAAAGGGGAGAATCAAGGTTAGAGACTTGTAGGCTCAAGAGAGGCTCCTAACATCAATCTCCTCCACCTCAGCACTCAACTAGAAACTCACCTGTATGCCTGAATAGCAGCAGATGTGTTCTTCATTTCCATGTACTCATGTCCCATCAGTGTCCATGCCCCAAGATACCGAGGATTCAATTTCAGTGCTCTCTGGAAATATAAGGCTGCCTTCTCATGCTGAGAACGCAAACTATAGTAATTGCCTGATTGAAAAACAAAAGACATGTAAGTAACTAGAGAGATAAAAATAAAAGTTCCCTAAAATAGCATTCCACAGAGCAGGCATGAAACTATAACTCATTCCCCCAAAGTATTTGCAGAAAAGCCAAAATGTACATGAAGGGAACATCATTATTCCCTTGGGAAATATACTCATCTATCACACATATTGGTTTAAAAAAAAAAAATGTTCCCTAACACTTCAAGTTTTTCTTCAGTTTATTTCATCTGGATATAGCACTTATACATATTTTCTTAACAAAGGATGGGAAATTTCTACAGTTTGGTAGTTTTCCAACTACATTCCCAGGTTTCTGAAGAGGTACTTCAAGGGATAAAAAGGTAGAGCTCTGAGCTCCTCTCTCCCATAAGAATCAAATCAGACCTATCATTGTTGGTCTTGAAAAGAGCAAGTGAGAGCTTTTAGGAATCTGTGGAAGATTTTATTTGCAGAAAGGGTATAAAACCCATTTATCTTAAGTCAACTGGTAAATGGATAAACAAAATATACATATCCAAACAATGGAGTACTACTCAACATTCAAAAGAACTACTGAGGGGTGTCTGGGTGGTTTCTCTCTTCCTCTCTCTCTGTCCCTCCCAATTTGTGCACATGCTGAGCTCTCTCTCAAAATAAATAAATAAACTAAAAACAAAAAAAAACTACTGAAACATGCTACAACACTGGTGAATCTCAGAAACAGCTAAGTGAAAGAAGCCAAACAAGACTAAAAACTGCAAGATACCATTCACATGAAAATTTCTAGAAAAGGCAAAATATAGAGATAGAAGGCAAATCTGTGTCTGCTGGGGGATGCAAGAGGGACTGACTGCAAACGGACTCAAGGGAACTTCCAGGGGTGCCAGAATGTTCTAAACTGGATTTATGGTTATGGTTACACAACTGTATAAATTTACAAAAACTCCTTGAAGTATAAACTTATGTAAATTATACCTTAATAAACCTGGTTTTTTTTTCAATAAAGCTATTTTTAAAGTTTATTTATTTATTTTTGAGAGAGCAAGGGAGGGGCAGAGAGCAAGGAGAGAGAAACCCAAGCAGGCTCCACGCTGTTAGCACAAAGCCCCAAATGGGGCTTGATCTCAAGAATCATAAGATAATGACCTTGAGCTGAGATCAAGAATCAGATGCTTAACCGACTGAGCCACCTAGGAACCTCAGGAATAAATTATTTTTTTAAAAAGATGAATGAATAGATAGAGGGGATTAAGAGGTACACATTTCCAGTTATAAAATAAGTAAGTCACAGAATGCAAAGTACAGCATAGGGAATACAGTCAATAAATCTGTAATAACTTTGTATCATGACTAACTTATCATGGTGAGCATTCAATGATACACAGAATTGTAGAATCTCTATGTTATACACCTGGAACTAATATAACATTATACTTCAATAATAATTTTAAATCCCCACAAATCCTGTTTGTAATGTAGCTATGAAGAAGAATGTTTATAATAGTAAAAAAAATAAAGTCATAAGTGAGAGAGTAGGGAAAGGGAAGATTAGAGCTATATACATCAGCATAGTACATTTCTAGGCCAAAATACTGATCCTCACCCAGGAAGAAGGGTATAGCCCTATATATGCCCTAGCTTCTAAAGGAGTGAGAATGATAGAGATATTAAGGAAGTCAGAATTGGCCAAGTTTTGAGCAAAGATCAAGTACATGAGATTTTTTAAATCTCATTTGGAGCAGCTAAAATATACTAATGATTACAAGTGTGCTGGGCAACTACATTGCTGTAAGTGCTTTGTAGGCATTAATTTATCTAATCTTCATGACAATTACATGAGAGAAGGATCCATTATTATTGCTTTGTGAATGAGAAAACTATAGCAGAGACAGGTTAGGCCCAAAGTCACACAACTAGTTAGTAGTAGAACCGAGATTTAAACTTGGGTAGTCTGGTTCCAGAGTTCAAACTTAACTATGCTATATTGTAGTATAAGCTGTTTTACATAGTACATAAAATGCTGCCTGTCAGACATTGGGACTCCAGAAAAGACAAAGAAGGAAAGAATTCACATCGAAACATCAAAGCAGATGCAAGGACTAAACCAACAGGATATCCTTGCGACCACTCTATTCATAAGAGCGTTCATTTTCTCTCAGGTCCTCAGGTTTTTTTTCTTCTCTCTACCCTTTTTTCTACTTTTACTTCCTCTGAATTGGCTATAATATGAAAGCTGAAGGATATTTTTTTATCATAAACTAATATTCCTTATTTTTCATTCTTAAAGTAGGTGGGCTGAATTCAACAAACATTTATTGACCATATGTCAGGCACTGTGCTGGGCATTTAACACATATACTGAGGGAAAAAAAAAAAAAACAGTTCATTAAGGAGTTCACCTCACATGATTATTAAAAAAACAAGTAACTCTTGTAAATGCAAACTGGTGCAGGCACTCTGGAAAACAGTATGGAGTTTCCTCAAAAAGTTAAAAATAGAATTACCCTACAACCCAGCAATTGCACTACTAGGTATTTATCCAAGGGACACAGTGTGCTATTTCGAAGGGGCACATGTGCCCCAAAGTTAATAGCAGCACTATCAACAATAGCCAAAGTATGGAAAGAGTCCAAATATCCATTGACGAATGAATGGATAAAGAAGATGTGGTATATAAATACAATGGAGTATTACTCGGCAGTCAAAAAGAATGAAATCTTGGCATTTGCAACAAGGTGGATGGAACTAGAGGGTATTATGCTAAGCAAAATTAGTCAGAGAAAGATAAATATAAGACTTCACTCATGTGGAATTTATGTTACAAAACAGAGGATCACAAGAGAAAGGAAGCAAAAAGAATATGAAAACAGGGAGGGGACAAAGCATAAGAGACTCTTAAGTATAGAGAACAAACTGAGGGTTGCCGGAGGGGTTGTGGGGGGCAGGGGGTAGGCTAAATGGGTAAGGGGCATTAAGGAAGACACTTGTTGGGAAGAGCACTGGATGTTACACATAGAGGATGAATCACTGGAATCTACTCCTGAAATCATTATAGCACTATATGTTAACTAACTTAGATGTAAACTTAAAAATAAAAAAATTAAAAAAAAATTAAATAAAAAATAACAAAAGCAACTATAAAATCAAAACAAACAAGAAACTCCTAAATCATTGCTCTTCATATGTAAGTCTCTTTTGATTTTAACTGGCATTAAGTGTGGAGGTTTAAAAAAGGATTATTCATTCCTTCTCTCCCCCACCTCTATTTCCTTTCTTCATGTATAGAGCACTGTTATCCAACTGGTTGCCCAGTCACCAATTCCTATTTGTTCTACTTTTTTTTTTTTTCAAAGTTTATTTAATTTTGAGAGACAGAGACAGAGCGTGAGTGGGGGAGGGGCAGAGAGAGAAGGAGACACAGAATCTGAGCTGTGAACACAGAGCCTGATGTGGGGCTTGAACTCACAAACCATGAGATTATTACCTGAGCCAAAGTCAGACACTTAACCAACTGAGCCACCCAGGTGCCCCCTGTTTGTTCTACTTCTTAAATACCTTTTAAGTCCAACAGCCTCTCTCCATCCCTGCTGCCAATACTTCAGTGTAGGCTCTCATCATCCCTAGACTGGATTATTCCAAAAATCTGAAAATCTGAGAACATTCATCACTCTGGTTTACATTCCTTCAGAAGACTCCTACTGCCTTCATAATAAAATCCTAATGTTCAGCAAGGCATAAAAGCCTCTTCAAGATAGGGCCCCTTTTTGAACATTCCCACACCATGCTTCCAGATGCTGAGCTACTTCAGGCAGAATGCCTGTTTCATACTTTGGTGCTATACAGGGAATGCCCTTCCGAAGTCAATCCTTTTACTCTCTTACTGAACTGTTTTACTTCTGCCCAGCCTTCAAGCACCACCATCTCAGGAAGACTTCCCTAATAATCACAGGCTAGATTAGATACATATGTACTCTCTTAGCATCTTAGGTTTACCTCAATCATAACACTCAACCCACTGCATTATAGTTATTTTTTTTTACTAGTCTTACTCGATGGGCAATAAGGGTAGGTACTGCAAAAGAAAGCACAGGGTCTGGTACTCAGAAGATGCTCAAAAGATGAGGCACCTGGTTGGCACAGTTGGTTAAGCATCCAACTCTTGATCTTGGTTCAGGTCATGATCTCAGTGTTTTTGAGTTTGACTCCTGCACTGGCTCTGTGCTGATGGTATGGAGCCTGCTTGGGATTCTGCCTCGCCTTCTCTTTGCCCCTCCCCAGCTTTTGCTCTCTCTCTCCCTCAAAATAAATACATAAACTTAAAAAAAAAAAAAAAAGATGTTCAAAAGATGTTTTCTGAATAAAATGGGATTATGCCCTCACCCTAATGCACTATATATTTTCTTTATAATGTTCTGATATTGAAAAGATCATTTATTCTTATTCTCACCTATGTTCCTATAGAACCTATTACATTTTGGCGCGCCTGGGTGGCTCAGTCGGTTAAGCGTCTGACTTCGGCTCAGGTCATGATCTCACGGTTCGTGGGTTCGAGCCCCACATCGGGCTCTGCGCTGACAGCTCAGAGTCGTGGAGCCTGTTTCAGATTCTGTGTCTCCCTCTCTCTCTGCCCTTCCCCCACTTGCACTCTGTTTCCCTCTGTCTCAAAAATAAACATTAAAAAAAAATTTTTAAAAAAAGAACCTATTATATTTTTTTAAATGTTTATTTGTTTGGGTAGGGGGAGAGAGAGCCAGCACATGCATGAGCGGAGGAGGGGCATTCGAGAGAGGGAGGGAGAGAGAAGATCCCAAGCGGGTTCTGTACTGTCAGCACAGAGCCTCACATGGGGCTCAATCTCACAAACTGTGAGATCATGACCTGAGCTAAAATCCAGAGTCAGAAGCTCAAATGACTGAGCCCCCCAGGCACCCCAGGACCTATTACATTTTTTTTTAATGTTTTATTTATTTTTGAGCGAGAAAGAGCACAAGCAGGAGAGGGGCAGAAAGAGAGGGAGACAGGGTATCCAAAGGGGGCTCTGCACTGACAGCAGTGAGCCAGATGTGGAGCTCGAACTCATAAACCATGAAATCATGACCTGACCTGAAGTTGGATGCTCAACCAACCGAGCCACCCAAGCACCCTAGGACCTATTATATTTTTTAATGCTTATTTCCCACACTGAACTACAACTTACTCAAGGGCTAATAATATTAAATTAACGGATAGAAATTCTATCAGTTTACTAACAACTTCCTGACCTAGAAAGATATGAATGTACGATCTCAACGCCAGGTCACCAAACACCCAGGAAGGGGGATTTCCCTTTCATTTCCAGGGAACCTGGGCTTTCTGTCACAAACAACCAAGCTTACTTTTATCCAAATGTGGCCACTGATATGTTTATGTCAATTGATGATAAGGTCACAATAAGTGTGGTGGAGTACATACGGCATGGTTCTCAACCACGGATGATTCTCAACCACAGATGATTATGACCCCAAGAGTTGGCAATATCTGCAAACATTTTTGGTTGTCACTATTGGGGGAAGAGGGTTATTGCCATCTAGTGGGTAGAGGCTAGGGATACTGCTAACACCCTCAATGTACAGGACGGCCCCCAACACACACAAAAAAAATTATCAGCCCAAAATGTCAAAAGTACAAAGATTGAAATACCCCTATACGAAGTAAGAGGTTTTCTCATTTGTTTTCATAGGATTGGAAATTTTTTTTTTTTTCAGTTTTACTTTAGATAGAGAGACAGCATGAGCAGGTAAGATGGTCAGAGGAGAGAGAGAACTTTAAGCAGGCTCCACACTCAGTGAGAGCCCAACGCAGGGCTCAGTCTTACAACTGTGAGATCATGACCTGAGCCAAAATCAAGAGTCAGATGTTTAACCGACTAAGCCACATAGATGCCCCTAGGATTGGAAATTCTTATAAGCTTTTTAGTAATATTAAGGTTAAAATATACACACTTTTGATCCAACCTTCACTGCTAGGAATGGATCACATGGATGATAGTTGAATAAACATGAAAAAATAAATGTACACAAAGATGTTTCCTGAAACTATTTTTATATTAATAAATACTGGCCACAACTTATACAATAGAAAATGGTTAAATAAAAATAAAAATGGTACATCTATGAAATAAAATACTGAATAGCCATCAAAAATAATACAAATCTTCATATACTAAATACAAAAATGAGAAAGCTTACTGTTAATATTTTTAAAAAGGAAAAGTTACAGAGCAGTGTGTATAATGATATAGTTTTTGCAAGCAAGTTATACATACGCATGCACCCACACACACATTTTTAGCATTCACATGTATTCACAAAGAAAAACATTCTGGAGTCATGCTCACCAAATAATCTAGGGGGTGGGATTACACTGTGCTTTTACATTCTATAGTATATATTTTGTTATCTTTGACACTTTTAAATGTTTATTTATTTTTCAGAGAGAGAGAGTGCAAGCAGAGGAGGGGCAGAGAGAGAGGGAGATAGAGGATCCGAAGTGGGCTCTGTGCTGACAGCAGAGTGCCCGATTTGGGGCTCAAACCCACAAACTGGAAGCTCATGACCTGAGCCATAGTCGGACGCTTGACCAACTGAGCTACCAGACACCCCTCTTTGACACTTTTAATTGTTATTTTTTACATCTGTATTACTTACAGTAAAAATAAATCTTAAAAGAAAAAAAGTAGTGACTCTTACCAATTACACAGCATGTTTCCACACGATATTTATCAATCTCACAGAGGTTGTGAGCCAGGTAACTCAACTCTGATTTCATGCTCTAGAAGAAAACGGAAAGACAATCTAAGCATGAGTTAAGGAACCCCTTAGCTAATGCAACTTGTGACAATCCAACCCAAGAGATTAAAGCAAAAAGAGCTTGATCAATTCTAAGCAAAGGAAGCAGCTCACCCTGACATAAAGAAGGTTGGAGAACGTGTCCATATTTTCAATCCTGTATGGGTCTTGTTTCCTTAGTTCATTAAAAATAGAGAGGGCTTTGTCAATATCTGCAGGATAAAAAGGTAAGAAAGTTTAGAAAACAACATAGTGCTACATTCAGGATTTGATGGTATTTCATTGTCCTTATTCACTCACCTCTGATATTGTGATAGGCAACTGCAATTTGGGAAACAATATATGAGCTCTTAGAGAAGCCCACATCAATGAGATTCTGATACTTTTGCAGGGCCTCCTCTATCAACTGCAACTCTGTGTATATATGAGCCAGAAAAAACTCTTTCATCCAGGTGTCTGGCAAAGACAGGAACTTCAGCTGCCAGCAGGAGAGAGAGGGACACACTTAATATACTTTGACCTCTCTCTCAAATGAACATCAAGGAACTATCTTTTTGTCTAAAGAAATTTATCACCAAAACTTTAGGAGAGCACATAACAAACAGAGGGCAGTTCAATTAAGTGAACAGGACTTACAAGCACAATAGGGAGGAATGACCAAATTAAGGAAGACTTCAAAGAAAAGCCTAGTATTTCAGGTGAGTCTTATAGGATAGGTAGAACTTGAAAAGAAAAAAAGAGAGAGGAAGAAGAAAAAAAGATAACACTCCAGGCAGGGCAACAACATCAATAGAGGCAAAACAATCCTGAGTGTGAGTGAATAGGATGAGGAAACTAGCTTAGTTTGAGAGGAGGCTATGTGTTCAAAAATAGTGAAAAAAATAAGACTGAATGGGTAGGGCAGGTCCTATGGCGAAACAGGAAGTGGGATCCAATAGGAAACCACTGAAATTTTTGGCAAGAGAACGACACGATGACATGGGTGTTTTAAGAGTAAGTGTGAAAACAGTATGCACGATAGCATAGGAATGGGAGTGTACAAATGGAAAAACTAGGTAGAAAAGTAACTATTACTTATAAGTAATCCAAATCTGAGATGAAAACTAAGATGGCAAAGAAAACCAAAAGAGATGCATGCAAGAAGGAGACCATGGCAATGTCTGGTGACTGACTAGATAAAAGGAGATACGAGAAAGAGAAGAACAAATCTACTGATGAGGCATCAAGACTGGGTATCTTGAGAAATAGTGATGGTATCAAGGGAGTCTATCAAGCTGGGAGGAAGAAAGAATTTGGTAGGCAAGATCAGAAACTTGGTTTTGCATATTTTGAGTTCAGAGAAAAAACAAACTTTTAATGAAAGTCTATTAGGCAGTTAGAGATAATAAATAGGAGTAAGTCAAGATAAGACTTCAGACCCAGATTTAGTAGCACGTATCATTATTGGGGGAAATCAACCAGCCTTCAGTTCTTTAGAGCCAACAAAAGCAAGTGTATTATCAATTCCGTTAA
This sequence comes from Panthera pardus, assembly GCF_024362965.1. Taxonomy (NCBI): domain Eukaryota; kingdom Metazoa; phylum Chordata; class Mammalia; order Carnivora; family Felidae; genus Panthera; species Panthera pardus. The sequence goes on along the minus strand of NW_026526765.1, from coordinate 124,254,933 downwards.
CTACTGCAGAATGGCAAAATAAACTCTATAGACAATGTCCTATAATAACAATTAATAAAATGACTGCAGTTTATAAAGCAATTTCATTTACTTTAATTCATTAAATAACAAATTTCTAAATCTCTACAAAGTCCTAGGACAGCTCAGCGGAGACCTTAAAAATGTTTTTAATACGATCCTTGATATCAGAGAAACCTTTCCTATGGCATCTTGGGAATGAGGAAAAAAAGTATAATAGCATTTAGTCTATAAAGCAAGTCACAGTAAAATGTGAATGTGAATCATGAAATAATGAAAAGATATTCTAACATAACTAGACACATATCCAACAGCAACCACCAAACAAGAGCCAGACATGAGTCTTTCAAACAAAGACCGAAATTCCAGCAATGAAAGAGACTAGAGAAGAAGCAAAGATGTAACTACAAAGGTTTAGCAAACCTCTCTTCCCAGCCCATTACAGAATTACATTAAGACTTGGAGCAGAGGGTCTTTCACATAGCTCCTCTCAATTTACCATCTCTTTGTCCGTAATTAAATTACAGAGTTCTAGCCAGGCTCCCCAGTGCAAAGGCAAAACATGAGTAGCCTCCACAAACACATCAATAGCCTCTTTCACCAGGTCCAGTTTTCGAAGCACCACACCATATCTAGGAAAGAGACAATCACAGAAGTTAATGTTTCATAACACATCCCTTCCACTCTGGAGAAAATGTTATAGAAGGATCGAAATTACTCTACCACTTACAGATAAAGGCCAAATCCATCAAGTTCCCGAGCCTGGTGTTTTTTGCTAAGTTCCACTCTCAATTCTCTAAGTGCCTCATTTTTAACTTGTCCTTTCTCCAGGGGACCTAGGAAAGGAACCAAATCTCAGATCTAAGGAAAGACTGCCAATCTTCATTTCACAGACCTAGACATTCCCCTTGACATCAACCAAAGTTACACCTGGAACTTCCAGCAAATACTCAGAAGTGGCCAACAATACCTTACACAATCCACTTTATTCCAGAAATTACCACTGATAACTGGTCTACAGTCATATTTTGCTAGGCCCACAAAGGTTTTTAAAACTTTAAAATAATCAGTGTTTAAAAAGTAGAAGTCTCAACTAAAAAGCTGAATTTCCAGTTTCAGTTCCCAAAGAATGAGGTAGGGCCAAGGGAAGAAAGCCTTGACTACACTAGGCCCACATTTCCTCAAGGGAGCTGTCAGCAGGGCTGGGTAACAAGCAGGTTACAAGTTACCAAGTTGTGCTCCCCAATTTGCAACAGTCCTCCTAAGTCTACTTCACACCTTTATATTACCTGCCTGGCTCATATAGGCATTTGATTATGCAACCCCTGCTTTCATCCAAAAGGTAAGATAAAGAGATCCATACCTAGACTATCAACTGTTTCATCATCCTTCTTCTTTTCTCCAGACTGTAAGAGAAAATCAACAAATTGGTCTTTTCTCAGTTTATTTTGAAACTCATTCTAAAACTAGCAGTCTGGTGGCGACTGGGTGGCTCAGTCAGTTAAGCAACTGACTTCGGCTCAGGTCACGATCTCGCCGTTTGTGGGTTCGGGCCCCGTGTTGGGCTCTGTGCTGACAGCTCAGAGCCTGGAGCCTGCTTCAGATTCTGTGTCTCCCTCTCTCTCTGTTCTTCCCCTGCTCATTCTCTGTCTCTCTCTGTCTCTCAAAAATAAATAAAAACATTAAAAAAAAATTAAAATAAAATAAATTAAAATAAAACAAAACAAAACAAAATAAAATAAAAATAAAACTAGGAGTCTGATTCTAGCTAAAGGGTTCAAGTCCAACCAAAATGTCAACTACTACTGGTCACCACTTTTAAACAATAATTCAGGGGCTCCCACTGTCCAAATCTGGAATAATTTGAGCACTGACATAATTTATAAGTACAGTAATAAATTACAATTACAAATATAAGAATCCTTGAATTCATACTGATGGTAAATAAATGGGGATGGTGAGGGAAAACTCTTGCATAGAGTAGAATGCCAAGTAGCTAGTAGCAAATGTGGAGAGAATACTGGAGTGGAAAATCATTATTTTGCAATATCATAGTAAAGAATACTTCAGGCAAGAATTAACAATGGATTTCTTGACTAATTAATATATATTAATGTTTATTTACTTTTGAGAGAGAGACAGAGTGCAAGCGGGAGAGGGGCAGAGAAAGACACAGACATAGAGCCTGAAGCAGGCTCCAGGCTCTGTGCTATCAGCACAGAGAAAGACATGGGGCTCGAATCATGAATGGTGAGATCGTGACCTGAGCCGAAGTCTGATACCCAATTGACTGAGCCACCCAGGTGCCGCTTGACTAATGAATATTTAGGTTATTGACATTTTATGGCTATTGCAAAAAATACTTTAATAAATAGCCCTGTTCATACATCATTGAGCACATATTGAGCCCCGTGTTGGGCTTGCATTGGGATTCTCTCTCTCCTCTCTCTGCTCCTCTCCTGCTTATGCTCTCTCTCAAAATAAATTTTTAAAAATTAAAAAATTTAAGGGGTGCCTGGATGGCACAGTCGGTTGAGCATCCAGCTTCGGCTCGGTCATGAACTGGCAGTGTGTGGGTTCGAGCCCTGCGTCGGGCTCTGGGCTGACAGCTCAAAGCCTGGAGCCTGCTTCCGATTCAGTGCTTCTCTCTTTCTCTGTTCCTCTTTCTCTCAAAAATAAATAAGATTTAAAATTTTTTTTTTAATTTTTTTTAATGTTTATTATTTTTGAAAGACAGAGACAGAATGCAAGCAGGGGAGGAGCAGAGAGGGAGACACAGAATTTGAAGCAGGCTCCAGGCTCCGAGCTGTCAGCAGAGAGCCTGACATGGGGCTCAAACCCAACAGGCCTCAAGATCATGACCTGAGCTGAAGTTGGCAGCTTAACCAACTGAGCCACCCAGGTGCCCCAAAGTTTTTTTAAAAATTAAAAAATAAATAAATAAATAAATAAAAATAGGGAGCCTAATGCCTATTTTATCAGTAATGAATATTATCAATTTTTTTAAGGATTTTTTTTTAAGTAATCTCTACACCCAATGTGGGTGGGGCTCGAACTCACAACCCTGAGATCAAGAGTCACATGCTCCACCAACTAAGCCAGCCATGGACTCCTATCAATATTTTTAATATTTTCCGGGTGCCTGGGTGGCTCAGTCGGTTGAACGTCCGACTTCGGCTCAGGTCATGATCTCGCGGTTTGTGAGTTTGAGCCCCACATCGGGCTCTATGCTGACAGCTTCGAGCCTAGAACCTGCTTCAGATTCTGTGTCTCCGTCTCTCTCTGCCCCTCCCCCCCACTTGTGCTGTCTCTCTATCAAAAATAAATAAAATGTAATAAAAAATATTTTTAATATTTTCTTCTATATTGCCACTTTTTAACTTTATTTATGACATCCTCTTTATTACTGTTAAGTATTTATAAAGTATATTTAGCAAGTAGGCTACTGCTCAACTATTTAAAAGATTAAACTTTTCCCCCTTCGTTCTACATATGGATGCCTCATGGAAGGCAGATGACATCTTAAAATGGCCCTCACCAGATATCTAGAATACATGTATAGAAAATAGGCTTTTTTGCTATTGCAGCCATGCAGGAAATGTGCTGCCCGATCATACTCTTTAACATCAAAGTAGGCTTTGGCCAGGGTATAAGCGTCCATATCCTGGGCATCCTCCTAGAAGAGAGACAAGTTTTTATAAGTGGTTGGGAACAAGACAACAAAAATTCAAATTCAAGAAGCATATTCATTAATTTCAAGATGTAAGAAAAAGTATTTTCTTCCTCCCCAAAACCTAGCATATACGTGTGTGTAGATATGTATACATATTTACATATACATAGAAATGTAAATTACTTTTGTATATTTGTCTTATTACACACTAAGGTCATTGAACTTTTTTTCAAAATAAAAAGTTGGGAAAAACTAAAAATTTTAAAAACTGAACCAAGACACTCAGAAAGTTGTACTAGTTCTTTAAATGAGGTGCGAAGTTGCACAGGCTTTAGTGCTAGGGAACTGGATTCAAATTCTGATTCCTTGATTTCCTGGTTTCATGACATTAGTAGGGAAGTTACTTAGTTTCTCTGAGAACTCATTTTTTCATGGGTAAAATGGAGCAAATAATACACATTTGATGAGGAAAAAGTGGAAAAGTCATGGAAAATGTCTAGCATTAATATCTGACATTTGCTTCCTTTTCCAGGCTTTCAAAAATGTACAGAAATGCAACATACTGTGCAATTACTTTTATTTTTTATACTTCAAAAAAGTTTTGACATGTTAGTATTGCCAAAAGCATAGAACACAGTCATAATTCTGTATATAAATGAAATGATGCACATTTAAGTTAATAAAGTATACAACCTCCCAAATTCTAGGGGTAAGTCGATTAAATCTTCATTTGTTACATTTTCCTCATCCTTCTTGCCCCAAATATTACTTGAACAAAACTGGAACCAAAACATGTTCAGTGTTTTCTTCATTGAATTAATAAATCCTCAATGTATCCATTCAACTTAGGAGTCTAGTGGCCTTTTTCACGTCTTCATCAATTCCTTATTTCTTCACCCACCTCCTCTTACATGCATTATACCTTCTGAAGTCAGAAACCTTCACTATTTTTAAGAGTGTGTGTGTGGGAATGCAAGCTGGTGCAGCCACTCTGGAAAACAATATGGAGGTTCCTCAAAAAACTAAAATAGAACTACCCTACGACTCAGAAATTGCACTACTAGGCATTTATCCACGGGATAAAGGGACACGTGCACCCCCTGTGTTTATAGCAGCACTATCAACAATAGCCAAAGTATGGAAAGAGCCCAAATGTCTATCGATGGATGAATGGATAAAGAAGATGTGGTATATATATACAGTGGAGTATTACTCGGCAATCAAAAAGAATGAAATCTTGCCATTTGCCACTAGGTGGATGGAATTGGAGGGCATTATGCTAAGTGAAATTAGAGAAAGACAAAATCATATGACTTCACTCATATGAGGACTTTAAGAGACAAAACAGATGAACACAAGGGAAGGGAAACAAAAATAATATAAAAACAGGGAGGGGGACAAAACAGAAGAGACTCATAAATATGGAGAACAAACTGTGGGTTACTGGAGGGGTTGTGGGAGGGGGGATGGGCTAAATGGGTAAAGGGCACTAAGGAATCTACTCTTGAAATCATTGTTGCACTATATGCTAACTAATTTGGATGTAAATTTTAAAAAATAAAAAATTAAATTAAAAAAAAAGTGTGTGGAGGGGAGGGGAATCAAGAAATGGCATCTTCAGGAGAAACAAAATGGATTGTGACAATTATTCAAACCACACAGACTAGGTAAAAATACTTTCTGTAGATCAAACATAAAATATATTCCCATCTTATATAATTCTAGCAAGATCCACTTAAAGGAGATACTATTATTATCCGCATTTCACAAATGAAAGTTGCCAAAAGTCCCTAGTGTAGCTGAGATTTGAACCCAGAGCTACCTGAATCCAAAACCAGTTTTACATTGTTGTTAAAACCTTTGATTCTTCTCATCGTTAAGAACATTGTCTAGGCTAGGCTATCAAACTTAAAAGGCTGAAATCTTAAGCAAAGATTGTTTACTAATTCTCTCCAGCTTAAGTAAAGCACCACCAAATCTTTACAAAGATCAACAAAACCACACAGATAAAAATCGCTGAAAACATCCAGCTCTTTAAAAGCTTTAATTCTCTCTACAAACATTCCTGCTAAGCAGGACGGGATACACCATAACCCTTCGGGTTGGTGGGGAGCGCTCACAGTGATGGAAGTGCTTACCTCTGTAATAGGCGGCGGCGGCTGCAGCTCGGCCAGAGGCAAGGCAGGGAGCGAGAAGGCCAACTCCGCGGACCTGCAACACCCAAACTGAATTAATTCCAACAAGCCCCAAAGGCCAAGGATCCAAACCCAGTCTCTTCCGACCCTGACGTCTCACCATTTACTACTGTGCAGTAGACCCCGCTCCCGGGTAAGGCCCGCGATGAGTAGTAGCTGCTTCTTTATTTCTCGTAAATTTGAGAAATCGCTGCTCGATGACAGGACCGGCATCACCGGAGCAGCCATAGGGACGACAGAGGGACTCGCAGCCATTTTCCTGACTCGCCACTCCAACCAATCACCAACGATAATACTAGCGGTCCGTCTGCACCAAAAAAGTCTGCCAGTTATTGGTGGCCTTCTGCTCCAGAAAATCCAATCAGAAATGTTACTTCTCTCAACGTCACCAAAAAGCCGGGAAAGAAGACACAATCCCATCCCCGATTGGTCAAGAGCTACTAGAGCGGGAAATTTAGAACTAGAAGGGATAGAGGGAGGGGGAAAAAAAAAAAAGAAGCGGGGCAAAGAGGTAGTGAATGGAATAGGTGGATTGGGAAGCTGGGGCTCGGAGTACGAGCAAGAAAGGGCGCAGAAGGGAAAGTGCCCTGAATCTTAGGGATAATGTGGTTGGATTCTGTGCCGCTGGACAACGAAATGGTGTATGTGTCTAGCAAGGATGCCGGCTATCCTCTGGATTTTTTCTTATTTAGGAAGATGTATGGCCACAGGTGGAGATTCCTTCCTTCCTCATTTTCCACCCCATGGCGGGGGGCGGGGGGAGAATAGTTAACATTTATTGGGGATTTATCCTGTAACAGGTTATGTACTTTTACAGATATAATCTGGTTTGACCTTTAAAACAGCTCTGTGATATTCGTATCATCCCAATTTTACAGGTAAAATGAAACCTCAGGGAGTTTCTATCACTCTTCCAAGGAAGGAGTCTAGATTATGAGCCAGATCTAACCCTAACGTTCTTAAACATTACATGAACATTTTCAACGTTTTTTAACCCTTTCATATTAATAAATACTTTTACCAGCTTGAGAATTTTTCGAATCGTTTGTCATTCCTTGGCTGTTATATAGAACTACTTTTAGGTAAAGCATGTAGTTTTAGATAAATACATATTTTTAAAATTGTATTATAGGGGCGCCTGGGTGGCGCAGTCGGTTAAGCGTCCGACTTCAGCCAGGTCACGATCTCGCGGTCCGTGAGTTCGAGCCCCGCGTCAGGCTCTGGGCTGATGGCTCGGAGCCTGGAGCCTGTTTCCGATTCTGTGTCTCCCTCTCTCTCTGCCCCTCCCCCGTTCATGCTCTGTCTCTCTCTGTCCCAAAAATAAATAAAAAACGTTGAAAAAAAAATTTAAAAAAAAATTGCATTATAGAGGCGCCTCGATGGCTCAGTTGGTTAAGCGCCAGACTTGGGCTTGGGGTGGTGATCTCCCTGCTCCTGGGTTAGAGCCCCATGTTTGGCTCTCTGCTGTTAGTGCGGAGCCTGCTTGGGATCCTCTGTTCCTCTCCTTCTGCCCTTCCCCTGCTCATGTTTTCTATCTCTTTCTCTCTCTCTCAAAAATAAAAACATTAAAAAAAAATTTTAATTGTATTATAAAGTCAACTTTATTGCACCATGATATACAATATATTGGCAGAATTCTACTTTTTTCTTGTTACACAAATGATGCACACTTTATACTTGTTTTAAATTTATAATAAAAAGAATTTAATGTAAATTCTTTTATATAAATATAAATATAAAATATGTATAGAATATAAATAAAATAAATATAAATATATAAATTATATAAATAACAAATAATAAATAAATAAATATAAATATGAATAAGAATATAAAAAGAATTTATAATAAAAAAAGCATGATTTTTAGCAAATACAAAAATTACATTATATCATACCCGTGTTATATATATTGAATATAAATTGAATATATACTGACTTATAGGATGAAATGTAATTGTTTATGGATTTATAGGTAGTCAAATAATACTTTTATGACTTGTTTAGAATTCTTAACTTTTCCCCTTAAAATATCACATTTTTTACAATTGTATTTGATTTTATAATTTTTTATGTCTTGTTTTTAATTTTTTTAATTATTAAATATTATTTTAAATTTTTTAATGTTTATTCATTTTTTGAGAGAGAGACACACACAGAGCATGAGTGGGGGAGGGAGAGAAGGAGGGAGACACAGAATCCGAAGCAGGCTCCAGGTTCTGAGTTGTCAGCACATGAGATCATGACTCAAGCCGAAGTCAGACACTTAACCGACTGAGCCACCCAAGTGCCCCCATTTTTTGTTTTCATTTGAGAGAGAGAGAGAATCCCAAGCAAGTTCCACACTCAGCACAGATTCCGATGCGGGGCTCAATCCCAAGACCCTGGAATAATGACCTGAGCTGAAAACAAGAGTCAGACGCTGAACCAAGTGAGCCACCCAGATTTCCCTATGTCTTGCTTTTAAATAATAAGAAAACAGAGAAGTTGGGGGGGGGGGGGCACCTGAGTGGTTCAGTTGGTGGAGTGTCAGCCTCTTGATATCAGCTTGGATGATGTTCTTTTAGACACAGGATGGAGCCCTGTATCAGGTTTCATCAGGTTTCTCGCTGGGTTTCTCCCTGCCCCCTGCCTCAAAAATGAATAAACATTAAAAAAAAAAAGAAAAGAAAAAAGATTTCAAGATGCCTTTGGCAAGCACTTCTCCACAAACAACACATTTTGGGTGTAACCAGTCTCTTGTCCCAATGAAAAGCTAAATTGGATAGAATTGTCATGCATTTTTTTCAATTTGAGAGGGAGAGAGAGAAAGAGAGAGAGAGAGAGAGAAAGCATGAAGGAGAGGAGGGACAGAGGAAGGGAGAAGGAGGGAAAGGGAGAAGGAAAGAGAGAGAAAGAGAGAGAATCCCAAGTAGGCTCCATCGGAGCTCCATCCCAAGACTCTGGGATCATGACTCATGACCTGGCCAAAATCAAGAGTCAGACGCTCAACCAACTGAGCCACCCAGTCACCCCAATTTTTTTTTTTACAATATTTAAAACCAGAGTCATTCTAGTTGTATCATTACTTTGTATTGTTTTTTAATGTAATATTATATAATATTTATTCCTCTACCATCCCTCCTCCCCAATCCTTCCTATGACATAGACTTTGTAGCTTTCTATTTTATAATGCATTTTTTCTATTACAAAAATAATGTATGGTTGGTGCGCCTGGGTGACTCAGTCAGTTAAGCATCTGACTTTGGCTCAGATCATGATCTCACGATTTGTGGGTTAGAGCCCCATGTTGGGCTCTGTGCTGACAGCTCAGAGCCTGGAGCCTGCTTCAGATTCTGTGTCTCCCTCACTCTCTGCCTCTCCCCTGCTTACACTCTTTCTCTCTCTCAAAAATAAATAAACATTAAAAAAATAATAACATATCTTCAATGTATAAAACTTGAAGAATACAATAATCATGAAGAATAATAAATATACTACTGCATACCTATATTAGAATGACCAAAATCCAGAACACTGACAACACCAAATGCTGGCAAGGATGTGGAACAATAAGAATTCTCATTCATTGCTGCTAGGCACGTGAAATGTAAAAATACTGTGGAAGACAGTATGGCAGTTTCTTACAAAACTTTACATTTAATATACAATCCAGAGCAATCATGCAACCAAGGGAGTGGAAAACTTATATTACACAAAAACTTGTTTATAGCAGTTTTATTCAAAATTTCCACAACTTGACAACAATCAAGATGTCCTTTGGTAGGTGAATGGATGAATAAACTGGTACATCCAAACAATGGAATGCTATTCAGCACTAAAAATAAATGAGGTATCTGGGGAGCCTGGTGGCTCGGTTGATGAAGTGTCCCACTCTTGATTTTGGCTCAGATAATGATCTCACAGTTGGTGACTTCAAACCCCACATCGACTTTCCTTCCGTGCTGACAGCTCAGAGCCTGGCGCCTGCTTCGAATTCTGTGTGTGTGTCTCTCTCTGCCCCTACCCCACTTGTGTTCTCTCTCTCTCTCTCTCTCTCTCTCTCAAAAATATATAAACATTAAAAAATTCTCTTAAATAAATAAAAATAAACTTTAAAAAAAAGAAATGAGCTATTAAGCCATGAAAAGACACAGAGAAAATTTCAATGCATTTTACTAAGTGAAAGAAGCCAATCTGAAAAGGCTAGACATTGCATAATTCCAACTATATGACATTCTGGAAATGACAAAACTATAACCACAGTAAAAATCAGTGGCTTCTACCAGTTGGGTGAGAGTAGAAGGAACAGGCATAACACAGAGGATTTTTAGGACAGTGAAACAACTCTGTATGATACCGTAAGGCTGAATACTTGTCATTATACACTTGTCTAAACCCATGTACAACACCCAGAGTGAATCCTAATGTAAACCCTAGCCTTTGGGTGGTAAGGATGTGTCATGGTAGGTTCACCAACTGTATACCACTCTGGTGGGGAATATTGATGAGAGAGAAGCTCTGCACATATGAGGCAGGGAGCACACAAGAAATCTCTGTAACTTCTGCTCAACTTTGCTATAAACCTAAAAACTGTACTAAAAACATGAAGTCTGTTAAATGAATGAATAAATAGAACATTACCATATAAGTCCCATACAAAAGAAATAACTGGTTTCTGAATATTTTAATCCACCTGTGTACATACCTTCATACTATCTTATTGACCACATTTGTTACATAATTCACTATGAGCATTACCCCATCGTTAATAAATATTTTTCCCCATTATGCTCTTCAAAGTTGCATGGTAATCCATTATATGTATGTATCATAAACATACATAACCAGTCTCTGTGTTGGACCTGTATCTTATAATCATAATTTTTATAACCATAATTTTTTAAATTTTTTAAATTTTTACTTTTTATTTTATTTTAGAGAGAGAGCACGAACAGGAGAGAGGGGCAGAGGGAGAGAGGGAGAGAGGGAGAGAGAGAGAGAGAGAGAGAGAGAGAGAGAGAGCGCGCATCTTAATCGGGCTCCCTGCTGAGTGTGGAGCTTGACATGGGGCTCAATCCCACAACCCAGGGATCATGATATGAGCTGAAATCAAGAGTTACATGCTCAACCAACTGAGCCACCTATGTGCCCCTATAACCATTAACTAGTATTTCAGCATCAAGGTGGCTTATGCTTCAAAGTCCTTTTTAAAAAATATTTTTAGAGGCACCTGGGTGGCTCAGTCAGTGAAGTGTCTGACTTCAGCTCAGGTCGTGATCTCATGGCTCATGAGTTTGAGCCCCAGGTCGGGCTTTGTGCTGACAGCACAGAGCCTGACTGAGATTCTTTCTCTCTCTCCCTCTCTCTCTCTGCACCTCCCCTGCTCGTTCTCTCTCTCTCTCACTCTCTCTCTCTCAAAAATAAATAAATAAAACATTTAAAAATTTTAAATATTTTTACATTTTATTTTATATAGAGAGAGATCAAGCAGGGGAAAGGGGCAGAGAGAGAGAGAGTCTCAAGCAAGCTCCATACTCAGTGTGGAGGCTGACAACGGGCTCCATCCCACGACCACGAGATCATAACCTGAGCCAAAATCAAGAGTCAGACACTCAACCTACTGAGCCACCCAGGCCCCCTATGCTTTGGAGTCTTTAATTATTACCCACTGTGGGTACATTTTAAATATTTGTATGACTTAAAATAAAACACTACAATAGTAAAAACCACCTCGGAGACTTCCAGTGCACAGGTGCATAACAAACCATTTCATGTTCATCTGACCATCAGGAACTACCTCACACTCATTCTTTCATTTAACCAAGACTCAAAACTGTTCCTTTTTTCAAAAGGAAAATATCTAAATAATTATCTTATTTGTGAAATGTTTAAAAAAATGAAAGCCACTGTCATTACCTTTAGTGATGTGGAGCCTGGAACACCTGTGTGACGCCCCCCACCCTGAACTCCACCAAATTGCCCCTCTATACACCACCAATCTCAGCCTAATTCAAAGGTATTTCATCTCCAAACTGACATTAAGCATCTTTTCACCTTTCTTCTCCTCTCTCCAGAGGTAGAATGGTGGTAGTAATAAGAGTTCTTTTTGGGGGGAATATCATTTATTATTATATCATTTATTCCATGCCATCAAATAAGGATTTTATAACAATAATTTCTGCTATTCAGTTGGGGTAAGAAATGAAAGAGATAGTCCCCATAATATATTTAGAGCAATTTTTAACATAATAAGTTTTGGATAAATGTAATATAAATGTAACATTCTTTTTTTTTTTTTTTTAGGTTTTTTTTTTTTCCTTAAGTAATCTCTATACTCATTGTGGGACTTGAACTCACAACCCTGAGATCAAGAGTTGCATGATCCACTGACTGAGCCAGCCAGGGGCCCCAAATGTAAGGTATTCTTGAACACTTGGCTAGTCTCTTTACATATCTGATCACCAATCTTTGTGACAACCCTGTGAAGCAGGTATCATTACCCCTATTTTACAGAGCAGAAATAGAGGCCCAGGAAACATATGTGAGGCAACAAGTTCTGTCTAACTAAAACTCATATTCTTCCACTACATTCCATAATGATAAGAAATTATTAATTCATCTTATGTGTATGGTTTACCATTTACAAATCATTTTCAAATGTTATCTTATTGAATCCCATGAAGTAGACCTATCTCTTTTTTTAAATGATAACAAGACCTACATTAGAGACTTGTTATGGCAATGAGAGATAGGTACACCTAGTAGGCACTGCCATTTCTATGAGAGGACACACAGCATGGGTTAGGGGTCATTCACCCATGCAGAGGTAAAGAAAGCAAGACTCCGCATTGCTAGGTCAAACCTCTTCCCCCTTTGATGGCTGTAATCTAGAGACAGCCCAGATTGGAGATCCAGAAAAGCTGAAATCCATCTCGATCTAAACATATCTGAGAAAAATCTCCCCTTTCCCACTCCTTCTCCCCACTGGGCTTCAGTTTTCCCCCTTGTAAAATGATAGCGTTGTGCAAGATGACTTCCAAGATTCCTTCTGCATCTGATAATTTCTGATTGGAGACTGGAATTCAGACTGCCTCTGCAAAAGTCAGGGGAGAGAAAACAACCTCCTTGTTTTTTAACAGTAAGTGAATGAAAAGGTAGCAAAAGTAATGAAGAATTAAGTCAAAGTTATGGTTGGGATGCACAGCTCCACTCCCATTGGAAGTCTATGAGCCCCCTCCAGAAACCAGGTTCCATCCAAAGTGAGAGACCTAAGTCTCTCATTACCTCACCTACTTTCCAACAGGGACTATTCCCCTTGGCATAATATTTGATGGATACCTTGAAGGGGAGATGAGGTGAGAGGAGCCCAGAGTTCGATCTCTGTACTACAGTCAGAGATTGTATTTTCACTTGTCAGATGCCTCCTCTTTTTTTTTTCTTTTTTAATGTTTATTTTAGAGAGAGAGAGAGAGAGAGAGACAGCATGAGCAGGAGAGGGACAGGGACACAGAATCTGAAGCAGGCTCCAGGCTCTGAGCTGTCAGCATAGAGCCTGATGCAGGGCTTGAACCCAGGAACAGTGAGATCATAACCTGAGCTGAAGTCAGAGGCTAAACCAACTGAGCCACCTAGGCGCCCCACACCACTGTTTTTAATGCCCCTGCTGGGAAGAAACTTTACTCTGTCAGTGAAGAAGAAAAGGAGAGAGGGAGAGAAAGATTTTAATGTATTTTAGCTAATTATTGGGTAGGGGGTTTTTTTGTTTTCTGTTTTAATTTTTTAATATTTATTTTATTTCTGAGAGAGAGAGAGAGAGAGAGAGAGAGAGAGAGAGAGAGAGACAGACAGAGCATGAGTGGGGGAGGGGCAGAGAGAGAGAGGGAGACACAGAATCCAAAGCAGGGTCCAGGCTCTGAGCTGTCAGCACAGAGCCCAATGTAGGGCTCGAATTCACAAACTGTGAGATCATGACCTGAGCTGAAGTCGGATGCTTAACCAACTGAGCCACCCAGACGCCCCATGATTATTGGGTAGTTTATATGTAATTTCTTCTGATTCTCACAATAGCCCTGTGTGATTGATTACTGACCATCAATATCATTGCCTTCCATTTTATAGCTGGAGAGGTTTAATTACTTGCAGTTTGAACTCACGTCTCTCTGATTCTCAAGTTCATGTGTATTTCCATTACACCACAGAGTTATTGTCAGAGAAAAAAATGATAAAAAATAAAATAAATTATAATACAAGAAGAAAGAATAAGGAGGAAAGCACTCCAAGAAGAATAAGAAGTTGTTAAATACAATGAGGCCCTAAATACAATCCGCTATGCCCTAACCCCAAGCTTGTCACACAGGCAGCTTCAGTGACAACTTTATCCAGTCACTTGCTATCCCACTTACCATTCTCCAGCTGCCCTTGGGATGTGTAGTACAGTGAATTATGACATACCTGAGGCCTCTGCTGGAAAAATCCAGTGCTCCCTGCTATAATGTGGGCTCTGGCCAACAGATGGAGCCATTTCCTCCCTACCCTCTCTTCAAACTGCTTATGCGAAAAAGCTGTTGCTCAAAGCTGTGAGGTCCGGGGATAGGAGGACTGTGGCTATCACCAGACACCAGAGGCTAAAGAAGGGTGAGGGCTAACTACTGCCAAGAAGAATTTATTACATCTAAACCCGGTGAGGATTGAAAGAACAGTCAGTTCCAGCAGAGTTTTGACCCTATCAACATTATGGGACAGACAATTCTTTGCTGGGGCTGGGGGAGGGCTGTCCTGTGCATTGTAAGATGTTTAGTGTCTCTGGCTTCACCCACTAGATGCTAGTAGCATGCCACTATCCCCCAGCTGTGACAACCAAAACTATCTCAAACATTGCCAAATGAACTGGGGAAGGGGGATCCAAATCACCCTTAGTTGAGAACCACTGGTTCATAACCAACAGTCATGTAGGAACAGGGGTCTATATATAATGGACTCCTGGTGACCTTGGGGGAATGTACTCTGCCCTGAAAATCCAGTTTCTAATGCTTTAAAGTTCGGGTGAGGCTCTTAAAATAAGGTAACTAGCAGCCCTCACTTAATGAGTAAGAAAAGTCAAGAGGGTCTCAAAGAAAAGGGGGAAGAATGAATGTGGAGTTGAAGCCCTCATAGTTATGATTGTACTGTGAGGCGGAGTTACTTTTTATCCCTACTTTAAAGAAAAAAAAAACAAACCCTGAGGCTCAGAGAGATTAAGCAACTTGCCTAAGGTCAAACAGCTAGGAAGTGATAGAATTGGGATTCAAACCTGGGACTATCTCCAAAGCCTTATGCTGCATCTTTAGAATTCTAAGAACTTTATCTTCCATTCATTCATTCATTCATTCATTCATCCACCCATGTGTTCATTTACAACAACCTACCTAGCTCTCACTGTGTGCCAATCTCTGGGAGAGTAATGAATGAGACAGTCAACCCCCACATTCATGGAATTTGTCTAGCACTCTTTTTAATGCTTATTTATTTTGAGAGGGATTGAGAGTGAGAGGAAGAGAGAGAGAGAGAGAGAGAGAGAGAGAGAAGAGAGAGAGAGACAGAATGAATCCCAAGCAGGCTCCCTGCTGTCAGTGAGATTGTGACCTCAGCCAAAATCAAGAGTTGGGACTTTTAACTTAGTGAGCCACCCAGGCACCTCCATACAAGGAATTATTTAATAACAGTTATGATAAGAGCTGTGAAAGAAAAGCTTAAGGAGCTATATGTGTGCTAACTATCCCTGGAGATGGGCCCTTTTGCAGTGTGACTTTATATCAAGAGATTAGTTACACTATTTCCCTGCCTTTGAATTTGTGCTGGCCTTGTGACTTTCTTTAACCAATAGAATGCAGTGGAAGTGACACTGTTATGTGACTTCTGAGCCTTGGCCTCAAGGGGCCTTGTAGTTTCCACTGCCACTGTTTTGCTGCCAGAAAATCACAATGTAAGGAAGCCTGAGGTTAGCCTACTAGCTGTCTCAGACATTCCACCTGTCCTAGCTGTTCCCATCATTCTGGCTAAGGCTCCTGACATAGGAGAGAGGCTATCCAGAAAGAGCTAGCACCTAGTCAACCCAACAACTGACGGCAGCTGCAGAGGTCACCCCAGGCAAGACTGAGCCCAGTCAAAATCACAGAAGCACGAGCAAATACATGGTTGAGGGTGGTTTGTTACCCAGACAGAGAAAACCAATTCAAAGCCCTACCCTGGTCTGGGGGTGGGAGTGAGTTGGGTGGTTTCCTTGAAAACATTAGGTGCAAACTGAGACCTGGAGTAAGTGAGAGTCAGCACGGTAGAGAATGGGAAAAGAGTATCCAGGCAGCATAGACAACACTTTGAAGGCCTGGAGCTAAATATGAACTCTGGGGAGTGCCTGGGTGGCTCAGTCAGTTGAGTGTCTGACTTCGGCTCGGGTCATGATCTCAGGGTTTGTGAGTTCAAGCCCCACATCAGGTATGCTGCTATCACCCTGTCAGCACAGGGTCTGCTTTGGATCTTCTAGCCACCACCCCCCCGTCCCTCTCCCACTCACTCTTGCTCTCTCTCTAAAATAAATAAATAATTAATTAACTTAAAAAAAAGATGAACTCTGTATGTCTGAGGACCTCAGCAGAGAATGGGCAGCATAAGATGGTGTAAAGAGAGAGGGGAGCCCAACACTGTAAGCAATGACCACCAATGAGTGGAATGCTTTATTTACTACCCACTGCCCATCTCCATCCCCAGATCTACTTTTTGTAATATTCTGGATACACTCACAGGCTGTGTCAAGCATATACATTTCATATATCATGTATGTTGAAGAATTAAAAAGTTGAAAATATAGATGCACATTAACCTGGCTCCCAGGAGCTTGGGGAAGGTTGAGTCACAGACTTCTGGGGATGAACAATATGAATATGACAAGGCAGCCTGAGCACAAAGGAAAAAAATGTATTTTTAATAGCTGTGATGACCATCTAAGCTATTATGGCTGTACCTTCACTGATCTAAGCTCATACTTAAATGGAAATTTACTTGAAAAGCCCTTTCTTTGCATAATGGAAAGGCAGGCTTGTCTAATTCCATTTCCCCAAGGTAATAGCCCCAGGATGTAATGGGATGCCTTGATACCAGCCCTGCTCATCAGGGGCTCACAGCCTGGGTACCCCCCTTCTGGTGTCCTTTATCCCTATGACTCAGGAAGGTCCCCCTAAGGATGCCTCACCTCCAAGGTCACTGCTGAGAACTGTAGGGAAGAGGGAGTATTGATGGGACTGACATCATTGTGTTGCTCATTCTCTTTATCTCTGAGGGAGATAATCCAGCAGTAGCTCCCTCAGCAGGAGCATCAGACTGAGCCTGATCACAGCACATTCCCATTAGGCAGGCTTTCCCAAGGACAAGGACAAGACCCCACATCTAGGCCACTCATTGCTTCCAGCTGGGGAGAAAGGTGCTCTGGATGTGGCTCTGTTCTTATCCAACCTGGCAACTCCTGACTTTTCTCCTGTTGGGAAGAGGGTCCCACTGCTAGGCCCTACCAAACAGGGGTGGGGTTTACATTAAAAAAAAATTTTTTTTTTAAGTTCATTTATTTTTTTGAGAGACAGAGCATGAGCAGGGGAGGGGCAGAGAGAGAGGAAGACAGAATCCGAAGTTGGCTGTCAGTGCAAAGCTCAACGTGGGGCTTGAACCATGAGATCATGACCTAAGCCGAAGGTGGATGCTCAACCGGCTGAGCTACCCAGGCACCCCTACATTTTCTTAACTATGAATATTCACTTAGAATAACAAAAGAAGTCATAAAAAATGATACATTTTAAAACACCGACAAATCCCAGAAGCACAACAAAATCCAGAGAGGAAAACCGTGTTTATTAACTGCCTGACATCCATCCCTCCATAACATATTTTTCTCTACATTTTAGGCTGCAAAGTTTTTAAAAATGTTTTGAACGCTTTGGGCACCTGGGTGGCTCAGTCAGCTAGACATCCTGCTCTTGATTTCGTCTCAGGTCATGATCTCACGGTTCTTGGGATTGAGCCCGGTATGGTTGGGCTCTGTGCTGACAGTGCAGAGCCTGTTTGGGATTCTCGCTCTATCCTTCTCTCTGCCCCTCCCCCCAACACACGCATATGCTCCCTGTCTCTCTCTCAAAAATAAACTTTAAAAAAACATTTTTTTTTAACCTTTCACTTCAACCCTGGCTCACAAGAGCTTCCTTTTGTTTTTCTTGTTCTCGTTTTTGTTGTTATTGTTGTTGAGGTATAAGATACACACAAAAGTACATATTTTCACATGTGAAAAGTGCAGTACTGTGAACCGATGATGTAAGGAGAAACATTTTTAAAATAAAGCTAGAGAAGCCATTTGAGAAACGTCTTGCATGTCCTGTTTTCTAAACCTTTGAACTGGACCAAACCGCCAATATTCTCAGAAGTCAGCAGGGACAAGAAAATCCTGTTTGAAAAGACTGATACTGACTTTTGCCCAGTGACTACTTCACCTGACCAATCAATGAAGTACAAACCTAGTCCTCCTTATCAGCACCAATCAACTCTTCTTAAAAACAATTTACCTAATCTTTCTTTCCTCCCCTATAAAAACCTTGAGTCCATCTCCTAGAATCAGGACACTATTTGGGTTTCCACATAAGTCTGTGTACTCTGAGTTGCAATTCTTTTATCCCAAGTTTTTCCTTTGAACTGGTTTCTTGATCTTAGGTTGACATTTCATTTCAATGATTTTTTTTTACATATGTGCACATTCATATAACCACCACCCCGATCAAGATATACAACATTTCTGAAAGGTGTCTACTCTTAACCCAATTTTGTTACTAATAATACCATTTTTAACATTGACTGAGGTCCAGGAATTAAGCTAACTGCTTTATGTGCATGGTATTCATTTGATCCTCACAACAAAGTACTGCCATCATCCCCATTTTACAGATGAAAAAGCTGAGGCTTGGAGATTTTAAATGCCTTGCCTAAGGTCAGCCACAGGAACAGTTGCCAGTGTGGCACTCAGACCCAGGTCTGCCAGGCTCCAAGGCCCACGTGCCTAACTGGTGTCATAGCATGGGGCACCTACTGGCACTACTTCAAAGTAACCTGCCTCCCCCATTTTTGTCTTTGATTGCTTATGTTCTCCAGGAACCTCTGCATTCCCTTTAAAACTTGGACAGACCAGTCTCTGCCCTCAGCATACCACCTCCCACAAGCTCAGTGCCCGATTCCTGTCCTCTGAGGTAGACAACAGAGGACCATCTACCACCCCATTGTTTCTAAAGGCCACAGTGGCCACTCTGGTGGGATTTGAACCCTCCCTGAGAAAACAGCACAGTTCTTACACTTGCCCAGGGTCCATGAGTGTAGAAGGTGCATTTCAGAACTGGGAATGCTCTTTATCTGGAGTTGGAATGGAAATGTCATGGGCTTTGAAGTCATGTGGTCTTTGGACAAATCCTGCTCCAGTCATTTCCTAGCCAAGTAACCATGAGCAATTTGTTTTATCTCTTTAGAAGGACACTTCCTTTACCTTGATTGGGAGGATATTAAGAGAAGCTTGCTGGGGTGGCGCCTGGGTTTAAGCATCTGACTTCGGCTCAGATCATGATCTCATGGTTTCTGAGTTTGAGCCCCACATCAGGATCTGCGCTGATGGTGCAGAGCCTGCTTGGGCTTCTCTCTCTCCCTTTCTCTCTCTCAATCTCTTCCTCTCTCTCCCTCTCTCTCTGCCCCTTCTCTGCTCTCTCTCTCAAAATAAATAAAATAAACTTTAAAAAACAAAGAGAAGCTTGCTTGTAGGGTTGTTTTGAGAATGAGATGAGATCATTGCAGGCATACGGTAGGTACACAAAAAGTGTTGCATTTTTTTTTTTTTAAGATTTACTGATTTTTGAGAGAGCACAAGTGGGGGAAGGGCAGAGAGAGGGGGACAGAGGATCCGACGCAGGCTCTGCACTGACAGGCTGACAGCAGCGAGCCCTATATGGAGCTTGAACTCACTAACTTCAAGATCATGACCTGAGCTGAAGTCGGATGCTCAGCCGAGTCACCCAGGAGCCCCAAAGACTTGCATTTTCAACAGGCATAGGGGTCTGGCGTCCTTTCACACATGCCAGATTACCAAGTGGGTCCAGGACAGGAAATAATCAACCACAATACATTTATAAGTGGTGGCAAATAACAAGAGGTAAGGAAGAAGAAGGGAGCCAGGAAGGTGAAAGACGTGGACAGAGAGAATGAAGTACAAGCTGAGTCCTGAGTTGGCACCTCAGGCTTCAGACTGAGCCTTTGCTGGAGCAGCCTGGCTCTGAGCATTGAAGCTTCCCTCGTCTTTGGATGGCCTTCCAGGTAGCTCACACCTTGCACCTGTCTACTCTAAGGTCCCAAGTTGACCCAAGTTCAGTAAACACATCTCCACAGAGGTGACCTCATGCTGAGGTAGCATCTGGTTCAGTCCAGGCTTTGGCCAGGGCACACACAGAGACCTGCACAATAGGCCTTAGCAAGAGAAATGCAACTTCTCTCCTGTCTTTCTAATTTGGGAAGGCAGACAAGAGGGCTAAACCCACTCCCCTTCTACACTGCCCTAAAAAGAAGAAAAACCACGAGTGCCCATTCACACTAAGCAGCATTGGGGGTGAAGCGGGAAGGGGTCTGCACACTCACCCAATTCAAAGCTAACCGTGAAGCCTAGTTTTCTCTAATTCTCACATCTCTGGGAAGGAAGTGTTATTTCCTCCTTTACAGCTATGAGGAAATCGAGGCTCTGAGAAGTTAACAGCAATGGCATAAGGCCAGTGGGTGACCAAGCCAGGATCCAAACCAAGACTTACCCCTAAGATCTTGTCCTTTTAACTAGTACGTTTCCATTTACATTAACCTTTGTAGTAAATGTTAGTGTTCCAAGTTGGGAGTTGAAGAACCTCAGGCTCAGAGAAATTTAGCAACTTGCCTGCAAGTACACAATTATTATTTTGCCCCACTACTCTCCTTGCTAATCTCTGACATCCCGTCTTTTGCCCTGAAGGAGCCTATCATTTGTCGATTCAGACTGGAGCTGGCTGGGTAAGTGTCCAATCTCCTATTTGCTCCACCATGGGGCCTAGTGCATGCTTAGCCATGATCGTTAACTGAAACTAATCCCAAATGGCTGCCACAACCTCTCCTCTGAAGGCCCCTTGGGTCCATAGAGGTGTGATGACCTCAGATTGGGCCAAAGGCAATAACCGGGAGCTGTTGGCATCCAGCCTGGGGTAGCAGCCAGAAGGCCCCAAAGCAAGTCTGATTTAATCCCATAATGGAAAGTGACTCAGATAAGGCTTTTATCAATCATTCCTGGACTGTTGGGGGCAGGGACCATCCCAGAGTCATGAAGGCAAATATCCTGGGGCCACACAAAAGTGTGTAAAGGCCTGGCCCCACTGGAAGGTCCAGGAGAAAATGGAGATATCAAGAGGCATTCGGAAATACTTTGCTCAAATTTCCAGGACTGAGAGAACAAGAGAAAGAGGAGGATACTGGTGAATCCATGTATTCAGGTAGAGAGGACATCAAAGCTTAACACTTAATAACAACAACGGGGTGCCTGGGTGGCTCAGTCGATTAAGCATCCTACTTCAGCTCAGGTCATGATTTCGCAGTCCATGAGTTTGAACCCCACATCGGGCTCTGTGGTGACAACTGAGAGCCTGTAGCCTGCTTCAGATTCTGTGTCTCCCTCTCTCTCTGCTCCTCCCCTGCTCAAGCTCTGTCTCTCTCTGTCTCAAAAAAAATAAAATAATAATTATAATTATAACAATAACAGCAATTATTTATGAGGCATTATATTAAGCATTTTTAAAATTATTTATTTATTTATTTATCTATCTATCTATTTATTTATTTATTTAGAGAAAGAGAGCAGGAGGGGTAGAGAGAGCAGAAGAGAGAGAATCCCAAGCAGTTTCTGCACTGATAGTGTGGAACCTGATGAGGGGCTCGATCTCACAGTTCGTGGGTTTGTGACCTGAGCCAAAACCAAGAGTCGATGCTGAACCAACTGAGCCACTGAGGCACCTCAGCTGTACTTAGCATTTAAATGCCTGTACAGTAGATACCATTTCATTCTTATTACAGAAGAGGAAACCAGACTCAGGTAAATTACCTGCCCAAGGTCACACAGCTGCTGAAATGGGAGAGCTGGGATTTATAACTCAAACCACCTAATTCCCATGCCTTCCTGCCTCACCCTTGCACTGATTGCAGGTACACCAATCACTCTTGCTCACAAACTTCTTCACCCCCAGAATTTGCCAGCATTTCATGAACTTGTCCTCTTCCTGGAAGAATTCCTGGAAGCTTTATGTAACTACAAGCTGCAGCCTCCCCATCACCCCAAAAGGGAAGGAATAAAGGATAAAGCTAGGTGAACTGACCAATCAGGAGCAGAGGGGCTACAATGCCCTCCCCCCAACTCCAAACCCCCAGGGACAGCCTCACCAAAGGCAAAGTGGAGTCTGGCCTTCTGCCAACTGCTTTCTCTGTGCCTCGCTCCCTCCCTCAGCCCTAACTCCCCACCCTCACTAATCATTTTTTCCTAGATCAACTTTACTTTCCAGGCCCCTACCTCATTGGCCTTGTTCATTCAAGAACACTTCTAAGTACCTACTATTAGCAATAGACTAGGGATTCACCTTCCTTGCTGGAGAGGAACATATACAATGCAATATTAATAGTAATAATAGCTAACACTTACTGAGCACTTACTATGTGCCAGTCACTTTTCTTTCGTTTTGAGCTTGAAAAGGCAGGCGGAACAAGCAGTAGCTTTTAAGTCAATTATAAGACTAAGTCAGACAAAGGGAGACAACTAATATTCCATGAACTTTCACTATGTGCTAGGCTGGGAGAAAGAGCAGCATTGTAACAAAGAACTTGGACTCTGGGTTGAGGCCACCTTAAGTCAGAGGTCTGTCCTACTACTGACTCACTGTGTGTTTAGGGACAAGCTAATTCTCTGAGTCTCATAACATGTAAATAACAACGGTTCTTATCTCTAAGGTTGTTGAGGGGATTAAATAATATATACAAAGCACTTAGCAAATTCTCTGACACATAATAATCAATGTTCAGCAATTTTTTTTTTTTTTTGAGAGAGAGAGCATGCGCGCATGCATGTGAGAGTGGGGAGGGGAAAGAGGAGTGGGAGAGAGAGAATCTTAAGCAGTCTCCGCACTCAGTGTGGAGCCTGACACGGGGCTCCATCTCACAACCCTGGGATCACCACCTGAGCTGAGATCAAGAGTTGGTCACTTAACTGACTGAGCCACCCAGGTGCCCCAAGCAATTATTATTACTCATTCTTATAACGTTAGTGTAAAACAGCTAAATAATTACAAACTTTTTTTTCCCTAAACTTTTTTTAAACTCTTCAGACCGAAGCAGGAATTTCTTTGTGTTCCTGTTTAATTACATAGGTGTAGTTGATTGGACTCCTTGGCACTAACAGGTCAAGGGTTTCCCCAGTCATTCTGCCTGCTGCTTAGAAGCATGCCTGACAGTAGCTGTTAAAACAGAAATGGTTTGAGGCCTGTACACATAGATCTAAAAATCAGGGCATGGGTATGAATTACTGCTAGAGAGACAGAAGGGAGGCATTTTTGGATTTGTGTGCTTCATATGTTAGTTTGCTAGGGTTGCTGTGACAAAGTACCAAACACTGGGTGGCTTAAACAGCAGAAATGTATTGTCTCACAGTTCTGGAGGCTAGAAGTCCAAAATCAAGGTGTCAATAGGGTCGGTTCCTATTAGGGGCTGTTAGAGAGAATCTATTCCAGGCCTTTCTCCTAGATGGTGATGTGCTGGCAATCTTTGGCATTCCCTGACTTGTAGAAGCACCATTGTGACCTCTGCCTTCATTTTCACATGACATTCTCCCTCTGTACTTGTCAATGTCTAATTTTCCCCCCTTTGTATGGTTATCAGATATATTGGATTAGAGGCCCACCCTACTCCAGCAGCACCTCATCTGAACTAACCACATTTGCAATGGCCCTGTCTTCTAATAAGGTACTTCTGAGGTACCAAGGGTTAGTGCTTCAACACATGAATTTTGGGGAGATACAATTCAGCCCATAACATGTTAGCACTTCTCAACTAAGCTTATGACTTCAAACTTTTGAAAATTTCAGAATTTGCTGATGTTTCTTCCTGTGGCCATTTTTTTTCCCCCAAGATTTTAAGTAATCTCTACACCCAACGTGGAGCTCGAACTCACTGCCTGGAAGAGCAAGAGTCACATGCTCCACTGGCTGAACCAGCCGCCCCCGTGTGGCCATTTTGAAGTTGTAATTCCATGGAGGACTCCTCTTCACCCTTCTCATCTAACTACTTCTCATTATCAATCCTGTTTTAACAGAAGAGGAAGGAAGGAGGAGCTCAGAAATGTTTAGTCACAATGAGTAGGACTGCAACCAGGGTTTACCTGACTCCAAATCCTGTGCTATTTATTTCTAGGGGTACAGGCCTATGCTATTGTGGTAAAAAGCAATTTTCAGCTGAACAGCTTAAAACCATAACCTCAAATATGTTTGTAATCTGCAAACTTCCTCAAATGGCATTTACATCGATGACTCCAAATGAGCCCCCAGCAATTTGTGCAATGGTCAGGCAGACTCAAATGAAGTTCCTTGTCCAGGGTACAGACAGGACACCACAGGACCAGGCTCCAGAATATGGTTGCTGGAGACCTGACCTGCTATCTGCAGTTGTTCTATCATCAAGAGTAGTTTCTGGTCTCCTGGTTCTCCCAAGTCAATGGGATTGTGTAGGTTAAGAAGCTCCTCTCCCCCAACTACCAACACACCTTAAATACCCTTCTCTGGCAAACTTTGGCCTCTGTAGCCTCTTGGCAGGTAATAGGAGATGGCACCACCCCCCCACCCCAAGTTCAGAAAGAGAAGTACAAGAAGGATTTCTGGTTCAGGAGAAAAACTACCTCCCTTACACTTGGCTTCTTTTCCATTAAGATTGAAAGTTGCAAATCAATCAGGAGAAAATTGCCCTCGGGACTGTTGAGCAGACATCTTTGCTCAAATCAGATCCTGGATGTGTGTGTCAAAAGCACCTCACACTCTCATTCATTGCCAACCAAGTCTCTGGGGCAGTCCAATTGATTTAGGAGCATTCACTCAGAACTAACAATCACTGCACACATCTTCTGCTGCTGGGTGAGCCCTCTGATTACTACTTCTCACTCACTGGTCTAATGGGCAAGGTGAATCTACAGCACGAGGGATAAGGACAATACTACGAAATCAAGGACAGAGCTCCTGTCCTCCACACTCCAGGATTACCAAGCTGAAAAAAAAAAAAACTGTAGGTACTAAAAATTCTTTTAGGTTTTAAAGGAGTGGGGGAAGGAGTTGTCATGGGACATCCACCACATGCGAGGTGTTTGGCATACATTAGTTCGTTAAATCTTCATAACTCTAGTGGGTAGATGCTATTAATATCTTCATTTCTAGGTATAAACAATATTTTAGCTATGGAAAGTAGAATTTATTAAACCTAAAAATAAATAATCAATAGGTTTTATGAGTGGACCATTATCTTTAATTTCTTTCAGAGAAGGGACCTAGAAAGAGCTCTCTGGGCAGGGTGGTTAAATGGTTATCACTCTTGCACTGCTTTGCCTTCTTTCATCTCCTGGGGAAAGCTTTAAGCACATCTTCATGGTCGGACAGATCTGGATTCAAATCATAGCTCTTACAGGAAAATTAATTTACTCGAACTATTTCAAACAGAGGAAATTTAACATAGAGAGTTTAACACTGTGGCCACTCAGGTGGCAGAAGTGACAGAAGAACTTTAAAGCCAAACGAGGTAAGTGAGGTAACCCAGAGATTATCAAGAGCAAGAAACCACTACCATCTAGTCTGGAGGCCAAAGGAAGGACATGGAGCCCAGAAGCTGTCAAGGATAGGGGTATTCTGGGTCCTCCTATCCTCAGCTCTCCAATCTTGTACAGTGGCTACCATTGGCCAAAATCAGCCAAAATCCAGCTGACAAAGGAGCCTGGGAAATCCAGCCTGATGGGAGGTGGAATGGAGGTAGAAGTGTGGGGGTGGCCCACCCATGAAAAACAATATCAGAAAGGGCGTGATGGATCTGAGGGCAAACAGGCAAATGATGGGCCCAGCCCTTGCTAGTTTCAAATTCCTCCTTTATAACCAATGATTTGTATTTCACAGGGTTGTTGTAAGAATTAAAGGAGCAAATACAAATAAATATTAGCACACTCCCTGGCACATAGTATGGAGGCAGCTATAAATTATTTTTCCCTGGATGGAAAAGCTAATATTCAGACAGATGAGAACATTTGTTCAAGGAAAGGGCTTGGAGGCTGGAAGATGGCTGTGATGTTGGGCAGGTCACTTCATTTATTTGAGCCTCATTTCCTCATCCTACCAATTAACTCACTGGGTTGCTGAGGGGATTCATTCTTCCTGCAAATATTTACTGAGCACCGGCCATGTTCCAGGCTTTGTGGGCGCAGGTAAACAAAACAGATGTACACTGCCTCACTCTCCTGGAGTTTGCAATCTGGTCAGGAGAAAGGCATTGGCCAGAAAGTTGTACAGATCGCACACATGTAACAACACTGTGATAAATGCTATGAAGGAAAGGTAAGTACTGGGTGGGAGGGTTACAGGGTGGCCTGGCCTAGTCTGGGGAGGTCAGGCCAGATTCCCTGTGACTAAGGTCACTGGGTCTGAAGGATAAGTGGCAGGGGGCCCGGTGAGGGGCAGTGGTCGAGTGAGTTGGGGAACCGAGGGAGGAGCTCTTTGTAATGTTTAAACGTTAACCCGTCATCGTGCCCGCAGCCTCCCCAGGATCAAGCGGCCATGCTCGCCTGCGAGGACCTCCAGCCTCCCTCGCCTTGCACCCCGCACCTCCCAGAGACTCCCGGGCGGCGCGCGCAGGCAGTGGTGCCCGCCCAGGCACCGGCTCTTCCCAGCAGGGCACCGCGTCCCGCCCTGGCCGCCTGACCCAGGAGCAGCTCGTGCACTCGGCGGCCTCGCGACCCGGGCGGCCGCCGATCCTCTGCTAATGCGTATCGAATTTTTGTTGAATGCAGCCCCGGGCCCGCGCAGAGAGCGCGGCGGCGACGCTGCCAGAGCCTCTTAATTCCCTTTGCATCGATCCCGCCGTTAATGACCTAACCTTCTCCCCTAATTAACTGACAACTGCATTAGGCGGCGCGCCTCCCCGCACGCAGCCTGCGGCTTCCCCACCGCAGTTCTGCCCGCGCCGAGGAGCCCGCGCCGAGGAGCCTCGCCAGCGGTGGGAGTTGGGGCGGCCGTTACCGCCCTGACTAAACCCAGAGCCCTGCCACTGGGGTCCGACGTGGGGGGTCGTGTTTCAGGTTTTGGATGCGCCTGCGGTCCTGATCCGTCACTAAACGTTTGCTGCCGTTGTTTATGCTGTTGTTGCTTAGTTTGTGCCAACACTGGGCAGAACATTTAACATGCTTTAAGCTTACTGATTCATTACAACGACCCAAGAGGCGGATGGAGGAAACGGGCTCACAAGTGGAGGAACACAGCAATCACCAAGGCTGTGCAGCAAGCGGCTGAGGGAGGTGGGACTCCCACCCTTTCTTACCCGAGTGTGCCTTTATCTCGTAAGCTTCCTACCCTCCAATATATAATTTAAACTGTACTTAAATGTGAAATTTAAACTAAATTTAAATGTAAAATATACAAAACGTGAAGTGCTTAGCACACTAGGTGGCAGATAATAAGCACTCAATATTTATTTTAGTGTGACAGGATAACTCATTGAAATACTGATTGGGGTTTATTCTCCTTTGCCTCCCCTCTCCTGAATGGTCATTTCACCCAAATGGTCAGGTCTGTAATCCCTTGGGGGACGGAGAAAGCAGAGGCAGCTTGTGGTCTTTTGACAAACACAAACACACAGGGGTCCCAAACTTCATACTTCAGTATAAGTTACAAAGGATTTTTCCTCCCTCCCCTTCACCCATGCACATTATATACTGGGACCAGGGCAGGACTTAACCTCAGTTTCATTTGTGAAATAGAAATATTACCTGTAGCTCTGGTTAAGATATATTTTCTAGCCTCTACTACAGGCAAGTATTATATGCTAAGGGTTCTGTGAAAATGGGATTCATCTGCGCAGGACCTTTTCACAGGTTTTACAGGTTACTGAAATGATCTGGCGGTCATTCACTGTTTTACTCTGATTCTCTCTGCAACCTGGTTTGTGGGCCTTTATTTTCATTTTGTTGTATTATTTTTATTTTATTTTTTTAGTATATTTATTTATTTTGAGAGAGAGAGGGAGAGGAGTGGAAGAGAGAGAGAGAGAGGGAGAGAGAGAGAGAGAGAGAATCCCAAGCAGGTTCTTTGCTATTAAGCACAGAGCCCGACTTGGATCTCTGTCTCATGAACTGTGAGATCATGACCTGAGCCAAGATCAAGAGTACAACGCTTAACCGACTAAATCACCCAAGTGCCCCAAAATGTGTATTTTTAAAAGTCACCTCAGGGGCACCTGGATGGCTCAGTTGGTTAAGTGTTCAACTTCGGCCCAGATCATGATCTCAAGAGTTCGTGAGTTTGAGCCCCGCATCAGGTTCTGTGCTGACGTTTGGAGCCTGGAGCCTGCTTCAGATCCTGTGTGTGTGTGTGTCTCCCTCTCTCTCTCTGCCCCTCCCCCACTCATGCCCTGTCTTTTACTCTCAAAAATTAGCATTTTAAAACAATAAATAAATAAATATCACCTCAAATCTCCTCTGGGATGAGGCAAATTATGGAAAAATATATTTAAAAATAAAATGGATGAAATAGCAATTCAAGAGTTTGGCCAATATTCATTAAGTTGGGTTGGCATTTCAAAGTGAGGAAACTGAGGCTAGGAGAGGTTCATGGAATTGTTCCAGCAAGGCAGCAAGACTTCAGGACTGGGAACCCTGTCCATGCTTAGCCACCTCCTCCTCTCTTTCCTTCTACTTCTTGGGAGTCACATTCCCACCCAAGTGCCTAACATCTCATACTGTACACTTCCTGCAGGAGAAACCTGGATTTGACAAGTCCCTGACACCTAACACTGAAGTAAATATTAGATCAATATATTCCCAGCCAGCCATTTCCTCTTCCTCTCTGACAAATCTATCAGTCACCACTTTTTAGCAATAGTCATTTTCTAGATCAAGAGGCTGAAGCTTCACAAGATTAAGCAATTTGCTTGAATTCACTCAGCTGAGAGTTTTGCTGAAATTCAAACCCAGATCAGGCTGGATCCACTTTCCATTGTACTCTTTGCACTACAACATGTTTTTCTTAAAGACTAGAGAGCTACATTCCCTAACACAGGCTTGACATGTAATTCCTTAAGAATTAAGTGATTTAACTTGGCCTAGGAGGGAGTTCTCTTCCCCTTTGGGGCGTGGGGGTGGGTGGTAGGGAGCCAGCCTGAATTAGAGGGTCTCTTTCAGAAGCCACAAGGCCGCTTTGTGATGGAGACTGTTAAAGGGCACAGGCAGAATCTGCCTAGGGCAAAGATGGAAAATGAGGCAAGTCTCCTAAATGCAGGAGGAGAGGAACCACTCTTCAGAGGGAGAGGAACAAGATTGTCTCTCTCTGGACATCCCACTGTATGATGTGCTCACCTCTTAGGTGTCGCTCCCTTCCTAAGAAACACTTCTGTCGCTCATCTCTGTTTGTTGAGCTTCTATTATCCTTTAAGATTCTACTCAAATGTAGCCTCCTCCGAATGAAGCCCCCCCATGAATTGACTGTCTTGACTGTCCCTCAGGAATCTCACAGGCCCTGGATCACATGCTTTCACAACAAACAGAATCTGCTTCAAATGCACTTGCCAGTGATTAGCTGTGTGACTCTGGGCAAGAATTAACTTCTAGACATCTGTTTCTCCATCTGTAAAATGGGGATAATAGTGCCTGCCTTCAGAGGGCTGTAATGAAGTTTCAATTGGATTATACACATGAGATAAGGGAAAAAATATTAACTGTGTATATTCATGGCATAAACCTCTACTGAGGAGCATGGAGAGAGAGGAAAGATTGTATAGAGATGGCTGCTTTGTACATATAATACAGAGAAACAGATGGGGAAAGAGGATTTTAAGTTTTGCTGTGTATTTTTTCCAAAAGACTGTGCAATCATTATTTAAATTTGTTTCAAATATTGTGGATGCCAGATTGATACCACGTGGAGACAAGCCTATGAGGCAGCTCAGCTTTAAAAAGATATACACATTGAACTCTTAGTGCAGTGTTTGACACAGACCAAGTACTCAAATAATGATGTCTTTATTATTTGTCTATCTGTCTCTACCACAACACTTGTCTTCATCTCTGTGGCAACCTACTGCCTGCCCTATGTGGTCCACAGTAGGTGCTCAGCAGGAAGAAGCCACCATTGGAACCCCAAAGCCAACCAAAATCTGGGGAGACCATACTCCCAGAACAAATGCCTGATATTCAAGCTGACCACAGCAACTGGAGTGGGGTCAGCCCAGGGAGGGGCTATTTGCTCTAGCCCTCTGTGGGGGATGGGCTCCTCCTTTCTGCCTGTCACTGTTCCCAGCCCAGACACAGGCTCACTTCATCCTCTCCCTGCCACACACTGACCTCTGTGCCCTGGGATGTCAGCAAGGGGTCAAGGGGCCATGGAGCTCCCTGTGGTCGCGGATGCCAAGCATGCCAGGCCAGAAATCTTCACATTGTTTCCTCAGGATTCCTGCCTGCTCCATGGGCCTGGTTTTCAGAGCAGCAGCTCTGCAGTTGGTGTGTCTGCAGAGGAGACACCCCCCGCCGCCCAGGCAGTCAGGTTGGGAAATGAGTGACCCTGAAGACCTGGGAGCACCTTCCCCTCCCCCCCCCCCCCCCCCCCCCCCCGAGAACTCCAGTCACGGCAGACTACCTGTAATTCCCTCAACACTCCCTGCCCTTTCCAGTCTCTGTTTGCTCATTCTGGTTTTTGGGATGCCCCCCCATTTCTGCCTAATTAAATCCTACTTCTTCAAGGTCCAGCCAAAATACCTTCTCTTCCAGGAAACCATAACTATAGCCTAAAAGAGCCCCCCCTTACCCCCACACTCCTCATCATAGTGTCTGTTCTAATTTAAGACATAGGGCCTCACCCCAACACTGGACAAATGTGATGTGTATCAAAGATGGTGCCTGGGAGTCAGGAAGGCTGAGGTTTGATTCCTGGATCAGTCACTTGTTAGCCCTGTAACTTGGACAAATTGCTTGGCCTTGTTAAGCCCCTTGTAAAACAGAGGGAAAAAATAGGATAGTTCTGAAAAGTAAATGAAATAATGCTCATTAAGCCATTAGCATTATGCTTTGCACACATGAAGCTCTTAATAAATGTTAGTCCTCCACCTCCACACCCATGTACAGTATGTCAGTTAGGGCCTTGACCAGCTCAATATGTGAAAGGGGAATTTTATTGGACCAAGTCTCCCAAGCTCCAGATGTGAAAAGTCTTCCTCCTGAAAGAAGCAGAGATGCTAAAAAGAGACTGGAGTTTCTGACAACCAGAGATCCTAAGAGAGGAAAGAGGGTGAGAGACTATGAATGTTGGTCAGATGGGATGTAGAGGTGAAGACAGAGGGTTATTAGCCAAAGAAATGGCAGTGCTTTTGTCAAAGGGAAAAATCTTTTCTTCTACCTCTTATGTTCAGTATCAGGAAACCTGTGTATTAAACTAACAAAACGCAGATTAACAGGAGAAAAGGCAAAAATTGTATTAATATTTATCTGCACAGGAGTTTACAAAAAGAAGTGAAACTCAAATAAGACCTGAGGTTAAATTAGGTCTTATATACCCTTTTAACAAAGTAAAGAGGGTTTGGGGTCACAGGACAATAAATTGTGGGGAAGTGACTAGGAAGTATATGGGGGAAACTAATGGAAGACAAGGGCTATTTTAGGAAGGCTGGTTTTTGCAAACTCATCTTGGTGTTGGTTCCCCATCCTCAATCATGCCCTGCTTTCAGACAGTTAAGGGGAGGGCACAGAACTCTTCCTGAATCTGTTGATTCTCTATCATCTTCAGGTCAAAATAATCCTTATACCAAGTAGTATATTTAGGAATGGCATTCTCTGATTCCCTTCAATTTGCCTTACTCTTCAACTGCCAGAACCAAAAATCTAGCAAAGCCTCCTTCTGCAGCCATAAAGAACCTCCACTCAGGGGCACCTGGATGGCTTAGTCAGTTAAACATCTGACTTCGGCTCAGGTCATGAGATCATGGTTCATGAGTTCAAGCCCCCATCAGGCTCTGTGCTGACAGCTCAGAGCCTGGAGCTTACTTTGGACTCTGTGTCTCCCTCTCTGCCCCTCCCCTATTCATGCTCTGTCTCTGTCCCTCTCTCTCAAAAATAAACAAACATTAAAAAAAAATTAAAAAAGAACCTCCACTCCAACCTCCACTTGGAGATCTAGCTCCAAGGGTACTTCTCAGACCCAGAGCCTCAGCACCTGGTCTGTGTTCCTACATTCCCATCCCTTGAGGGCATCCAAGAAGGAAGCTCAGGAGATACTCCAAGGCCAGGAAAGAAGCCACAAAAGAAGCAAGCCCTGACTTCAGGTAATTAAGACCCCCTGCAATTCCCTGACAGGAGTCTATGCCATTGGGCCTGTCTGAGCCACTCTGTGTCCCTCACACAGAGTGTGTCTCTCAACCCAGAAAAGCCAATCTAGAACCTATGCATAGACAATCAGATTTTCTGTGAATTTCGAACTAGAATGGGAGATCACTTAGGTGAACTCAAAGTAGGTCTGCATAGAGAATGAAGTAGATGGTTCAAGATGTCTAGGCCTTCAAGAGAGGGCAATCAAGACTGGTTCCTGACTCACCAGTCTCAGCACCCCAAGGCCTGGATGAATTTCTTGGGGTTGGGTTTCAGGACATTCCCCTTTTACTAAGTAATTCCAATATTTCTGTTACATTCAACCAAAAGATCCTTGACTAACACATTGACTCGCTTTGACTCTGTGCCTTGTCCAAGGTCCCTCAGATCTGAGACACAGACCCAGAGTTCTGGCTTACATCTTGGAGTTCAGAGCTTGAATAGTATCTCCCAGGGGCAGCCCCACCCAGAATTCAGCCCACAGTTGGAAGGAAAGCCAGCACCATCACTCACCACTGCTCCTGGGCAGGAAGCAGAACATCTGGTACCCACAGATCCCCTCCCAGAGGTCATAATAATAATAGCTGCCATTTATTGAGTATCCATCTTGTATCAGATGCTGTGCTAAGTATTACTTCCAGTCCTCAAAAAAATCGTGATTTTTAAAATAGGTTTTAAATATTTTTACTATTATCTAACTTAAATATGCATGGAGAGCAAAACAAGCATAAATTCCTCATGCTTATAAGCTTTTATAGAAATAAGAAGCCAAAAACTTGCCAACCAAAACCATTAAAATTGATATAAACATTACTTGATACTGCCAATTAGTTTTTTTGGCTGAAGATAAATTGATGATGTTATATTTATTTTTGTAAGAAAAGCAAAACAGGGGTGCCAGTGGCTCAGTCGGTTAAGCATCTGATTGTTGGTTTTGGCTCAGGTCATGACTTCATGGTTTGTGGGTTTGAGCCCCATGTTGGGCTCTGTGCTGCAAGCAGTGCAGAGTCTGTTTGGGATTCTTTCTCTCTCTGCCCCTCCCCAACTCTCTACGTAAATAAATAAACATTTTTTTAAATTAGAAAAGCAAAATAAAAACTGCAACCCTTTAAGTTAGGTATTTCTATTGGCATCCCCAGTGGACAGGAAGAAATGGTGGCTCAGAGGGGTAAAGTGTATTTCCCAAGGTCAAAGAGCTGAGGGTTATAATCAACCAGAATAAATGAAAAGTCTCAACTGCCCAAACTTGAGGTCTGGCTGCTAGAGTCCTGGGCTGCCCCTTCACCAAAATGGCAGCTCATAAATGGTCAAGGAAAGATCTTGAAAAATACTTACAACCTGGCACAGAGCAAATGCTTGTTAAAGGTTTGTTGAATGAATGCATGAATGAATGAATGGGTGAATATGAAGGGCGTTGTTTAAAAGACAGTCTGAAAAAATAAATAAAATAAAAGACAGTGTGCTCTACCCCAATGATGCAGAGGCCTGTAATTCAGCACTCCCCATTTACCACTGCTGTCAGTGGCCCTTCCCTCCTTGTTACCCAGGAGCTAGTCTAATGGCATTCGCCATTCCAATCAGCCAGGATACCATTAAAAGCTTCAGTCCAGCCACTGTGCCCCCACCCCAGGTCTTGGCTCTGGGCCCTGAGCTTGGGGAGTGGCCTAGTTGTTTACCAGAAATTTGGACCTTATTCAGAGAAAAGCACAGATGACCTATTAGTCTAATTCAAGCACTTAGCAAGGAATGACTGTACCATTCACACCCCCAGCCCCAGGCTAATGGAGTCAAAGCAAATGGAGAGGCTTTGCCAGCTCAGAGATCTTCCTGGGAGGGGTGAAGGGGAAGGTCTCCAAGTGCCCCCACTGAAGTTTGCAGGGAGGAATGTTGACCTAGCATTTTCTGGGGGCAGCGTGTACTATGGGGATACAAAAATGTGTAAGAAGAGGCTTCCCTCTTCTACCCGCCACTCTGGCAGCATTTCTGCACATCCTACCCCCGGTCACCTGCTCACTACCTTAAAACTTGGTTGAGAGAAAAATGGGAAGACAACCAAATATCCATTGATAAATAACTGGTTAAATAAATGATATATGTAGGAATATGCATTCATATAAGTCCATGCTCTGAAGCTGATAAAAAGGATGATGTAGTTCAAGCTCTACTCATGCATGCTGAAAGATATCTGTGACTTACACAGTGACATGCAGTGTCTGATCCCACTTACATAAAGTTATACATACCCATAGATTTTCATGTGCACATATAGGCAGAGAGCATTTGGCAGTTTGCTAGTGGGATTTTAGAGTATTTTACTTTCTTCTTTATAATTGTCTGTATTGTCCAAATGTTCTACAAAAACCACATACTGTAATTGCTAACTTTTCTGAGTTCTTATATTGTGTCAGTTCCAATGCTTTTACATGGATTATCTCATTCCTTATGAAGTGGGTTCTATGCTTTTTCACATTACAGATGTAGATAATGAGGTCTAGAAAGGTTGAGCCCAAGGTCATATAGCTATTAACCAACAAAGTCAAATATTGTTGGAAGATCAAATGAATTAATGCATGTACTTGCATGCAGTAGAGGCTCAATAAATGATGGTTATTATTATAATTATTGTACAGCACTTATTGCACTGTCTTGTTCTTCTTGTCTATTCCTCTGCTCTGGAGTGTTAAAGACTTGAAAACAGTATCTGAATTATTACTCCAGAATCTCCTGCATCCAGCACAGTGCCTTGCTGAGCCAGCACTCATCAGATGCTTAAGGAAAGAGTGAGTGAATGAATAGACAAATGTCCACAGCTCTATAAATATATTTTCCCAACTACTTTGTTTCCTAATCCCAACAGGATTGCAAATGGGATTGAGGACCAGTCTCTCATTTCCTCTGGCCCCCATCATGGTCTGGAGCAAGCCAATAACACGAGCAGGTGCTCAATAAATTCTTTGGTTGACTGGGGATACTCCCCTCTCAGCTCCTGTGGCAGATCCCAGGTAGTATCCCAGATATGGCTGGATCTGGGACAGATACCAGGTCCAAAGCCTCACATAAGCTATTTTTCCTTCCAACTCCATGTTAAGTACAAGGGACGTTGAGAGAATTGCTGAGGTCACACAGCAATTGGTGGCAGGGTAACTGTGTCTCCTGGTCCTGGCCACCTCTATTTTTGTATCTGTAACACTTCTAATTCTACATAAATTCACAATGCGAGAAAACAGGAAAAGAACAAAGTTTTAAGCCAAATGTTTAATTATGATCCAAGGGGCTGGGGATACTTCAGGACAGTAGCAGGAAGAAAGCAAAACCCAAATGTTCCGTCTCCTGAGGCTCAAATGCTCTGATGGATCCCCAGGTACGGTAGGCACTAGGTTCCTATATCCCATTCAGAGGAGGAGACAAGGGGGTAGGAGTCTTGCACCAGCCTTCCTTACAATGGGGACTGTCTTTCTATGCTGCCTCAGAACATCCAGCCCTGCCTACCTGGAGAATGCAATAGATAATGACTGATTTGTTAGAGCCTGGGTGATTCTGGTGGGCAAGAGGAAAGGATTACGAGAGAGATTGGTAGAGATGGTCTCCACCAGAAGATATGGCTAAATCATGGTCACCAAGTCCTAAGGAAGGGCTGAGGAGGGAATGAGTCACAGTTTCAACGATGGCCCCATGTGGAGTCAGTTGGATATGCAGTATGGACTGAGGGTCGCCATGTTGTTTACCGCACCTCCTTCCTGATGCCGCTCTTTCCTTACCCCTTGCAGGCTGAAGGTCAGGCTGGTGTGGTAGAGGGGAGAGGGGCCCAAGGGAAGTCCAGCTACCAGAGGCTCAGGAGAAGAATCAAAGTAAGTGTACAGGAGAAAAGAGAGGGCACCCAGGGCTGTGGCATCAGAGCAGGATTTTTGTTCTGTAGAAGAAATGGAATGGAGTCAGCTCCACCCCCTTCACACTTTGGCATCAGTCAAAGCCTGTCCCCCCACCCCTGATGTGTCCACTAGAGATCTATAGTATTCATGACCACAATGAGGTCACCTCATCTGTCCCCTTGTCTGGGTTTCCCCCAGCTAGACCAGTAAAGGTAGGAGGTGTGTAATAAAGGAGACCCTACCTGGCGTTCCATCACAGAAAAGGTAGAGTCTGCCCAGTCCTGGGAGAAGAGTTGGCTGTGAAAACGCATCTTAGCTGCAATGGCCTCCACTGAGGAGAGGAGAGAAGGTAAACAGAAGCGGGCATATGTTGGAGATCTCTTAGGCTCCCATGAAAGAAAAGGGAATGTCTTAGGGACCCTGGCATATGGAAGGATGGGTAGGAATGGGATATTGTTTCATTCTGCTTGCTTATTCCTAAAGCTGAAGAGTGTCCCTGGGGCCAAGACAGGTTGAACAGGAAGCTTGAGGGGTCACCAGGGAGTAGGAGGGGGCTGCTCTGTCTGCAGGAGATGGATGGAACCAGTGTGGACCACAGAGCTGACACTTTTCCTCAAACTGGGTCCAGCTGATCCAATCCCGGGGGCTGAGAGCAGGTGTAATGCACTCACTGAGGCAGGAGTTGTGGGAGAAGGACTCTTCCAGCTGTTCACACTCCTCCTGCCGGTTGCCACTGCCTCGACAGGTGCAGCTTAAGGCAACACTGATGTTGACATTGCTGACAAAGTTGGGAGTCATGGCAGTCCCTGTGGGGTGAATAGAGGACTGTCAGGGCCTAGGCCACCCAAACTTCAACCCCCACTCTCTGTCACCTGTCTCAGGACCACCCCATCTGGGTTCAGTCTCCAGAGGATTCTCACCCCTGGGAGTAGCCACCCTGTGGGCTCCCTTCATATGGCCCCCAGCCTCACCAATCAGCCCCATGTATGCTCGCAGACATCTGGACTGCTCTGTTGCACAGGTCCCTAGGATGTCCAAAGGATGGCAGTGGGTCTGGAAATCCACCAGGCGAGATCTGGAAGAAGGGAAATTTCAAGAGTACCCATTGAGGGTCTGGTCTGCAGCCTTCACCCTTGCTCCCCTTTAGATGACAGACCCATCTTCATGCCAAATCCTCCTTTGCATTCAGGGCATGGTCCAGGGCTTCCCCCTCAGTGAAGCCTGTTTCTATCACAATTAAGGGCACGATCACCCCAGTCCCAAAGCATGCCACTCTGAATTTGGGCTCCACAATCCCTAGGTATGAGATTTCAGGCAGCTTCTTTAACCTCAGTTTTGTCAACTATGAATAGAAATGAAAACAGTACTTCCTCATGGGTTTTTGTGAGGATGAGGTAAGAGACTGTATGTACAGCATTTAGCATAGTTGTTGGTACATATGAAATGTTCATTAAATGTTAAAGACTGTTATTATTAACATTGATCCTACAATAGGTAAGGCTGGTTATCTTCAGATGATACAAGTATGTTTTTCTGTACATATTTCTGCAATTTTCCTTACATTTTGCCTTTTGTTGGATAGGTGGTTTATTTCTCTGTCATGCTCACCCAAAAGCAAACTCCTTGAATGAAAGGACAGTATCTTAGTCATCCAGACCAGCACTTGTTATGTGATAGTAATAGCTATCAGCAACACAATAGGCAGTCTAGCAGAGCAGTTAGGCCAGACTCCAGGCCAGACTTTTTCATTCCAGCCCTCATTCAGTAACCTGACTTACTACCTGGATGAGTCTCAACAAGCTATTTAAACATTCTCTGATATGGTTTCTTCTCTGTAAAATGCAGATGATAAAAAAACAACAGCACCATCTATCTTGTAAGGTTTACATGAGTTAATACATACTAAGTACCTAAAACAGTACCTAGCCCATAGTAAGTACTCACTAAGTGTTGGTGTTATGATGATTGAGAGCTTTTATGTAGTATTTTACAGAAGAAGGAAGTGGAGCTCAGAGAGGTTAAATAACTTTGCCCAAGGTTACGGAGAAATAAGGGGTAGAACCAGGCTGCAAAATAAGTGACTCTCACTGTCAACGAATTCTACTTGAGTGGATGATAACTTCAATTTGGTGAATGTTTTGTCCTGAGAAGGCAGAGGAAAGCCAGGTCAGAATTTCAAATTTTCTGGACAATACATATCAAACACCTTACCAACAGTTGTGTACTTTGATTTGGTAATGGCAGTTATGGCCACACATCCTAAGTAATAGTTAGATTTGTGCACAAAGATTAATGAACAAGTGATATTTACTGCATTATTTATAGCAATAAAAAAAGCAACCTAAACATCCAACAATTGAGGAAGGATTAAATAAAGAATGGGGCATCCATAAAATGGAATGCAATGTAGGCATTTAAAAATCAAGTTGCCAAAAGGACAGTAAAACACAAAATAAGCACCCACCATTTATTGAGCACTTATTCTGCACCAGTAAGCTAAGCACTCTACATAAATTATGTAATTTAACGCTCACCAGAATCCCATGAGGTCTGTATTATTATCCCACTTTTTACAGAGGACTCAGAGGAACGTTAGGTTAAGTGATGGAATTTTAGCTTTAAAGTGACGGGCTCAAAATCGAACAGCCCCAGGATTTAAATTCACATTTGTCTGACTTCAGAGCCTGTCTTCACCACTGTTCCCTGCTGCCTCCATGGAAAAATGCTCAGGAGATACGCACATAAGTGAAAAAAAAAGAAGGTACAAATATATTTCTAGAGAATCCAGTTTTGTTTATGGGTATACAAAAAAGACTGGAAGGAAACGCTCCCAAAAGTATGTAGATTATCTTCAGGTGATGGATTCTGATGGATTTTATACGTTTTATATTTTCTGAAGTTTTTACACAAAGGAAAACAATTTTTTTTGATCACAGGGTTTTCAGAAAATACTACAGGGTGAAGTCAGTCCACGGGCTCAGGGGGGCAAGCCCAGCTCTGCACAGGAAAGCACCCATAAGGAGTGGCGTGCACTGAGCCCTTACCCACACCCAGCCCTCCCGCCCCAGCACTGGCACCTGCACAGCGGGTCAGCGACGCAGAGGCTCTGCAGCTCCAGGCAGTTGGGGGCCCCAGACGGCAGAGCGCAGCTGGGAGCAATGGTGTTGCGCCGGCGTTGCCCGCAGCCCTGGTCGGCCGGTGCGCAGGGGCACAACAGGAGGCCCTGAGCGTGGGGCTCCGAAGCCTTCTCGAAGAAGGCGCGGAGCTGATGGAGGCAGATGTGGCGCTGGCAGCGGGATCCCGAGCACGCTTCCCCATAGGCCTTGCGCAGCCGATCACACTTATCATTAAGAGTACATAGCATGGCAAACTTGAGGCAGAGGTCTGAGTCTGCGGGGATAAGGGCACCAAGTCACCAGTCCTCTCTGCAAACGTGCAGCCCAGTTTTGCTAGGAACCCCTGCAAACCTCGGATTTAACAAGGATGGTGGTGGGGGTAGGAGGAAAGGTAGGACTCCCTGGAATAAGTCCACTGCGAATCCTAGGCTTTCCCTCTACCCATAAACTATATCTGGTATTTGTGAGCTTCCCCCATCCTACTCCTCAGCTTTCCTACGTGTTAAAAAAATAATAATAAAATAAAATAAAATAAATAAAATAAAATAGGCCATATACATATCTTACACTCATTTACCTAGACTTGAAGTGGCCAGAAAGTTCAAATAACCAAAACCCTTTCCTCAATCCCATGGTGGATTGAAGTCTCATGGTGGAAATCATCATCTAGAGGCCCTACAACATTCTAAAGCACTTTCTGAACTGTCCAAAACATATGCAACTAAATTCTGCTGAGGATTTTTGTTTGGTTTTGCATCTATTCGGCCCATTTTTAATATTACCTGTCTGCTTTTAATGATTGATGCATGCATAAAAGTTCCCTGTGCTCTGAGGCTGGGGAAATTATGGTGATATTTTTATTGACAACATTCCAGCAGTCAGAACAATGGAGTAAATGGAACAGGTTATTCCCAGATTCCTTATAAGTAAGTGTTTATGCATAAATCTCTACACTTTTCTCTCAAAATACTAATTCCAATATACAGGACTAACTGTACAACAAAGCTCCTATCTTTCTCAAAAAATGAGTGTCTGTGTGTGTGTGCCTTTCCAATTAACACAAGAGCCTCACTTTCCAAAAAAAAAAAAAATGCATTTTAGTCCTTGCCAGACTGATGGCTCCCCACCCTGAGTAACCCCTGAGCAGTCACATTCTTTCTCACCATTTTCCCTGCCCAACACCTCACCCATCCCATTAAAATGGTATGAAAACAAGCAATTTCCTAGTCTTCAGGGACAAAAAGCTACTTTCCTGGCTGCCTCGAATGAGGGTAACTACTTTATTTCAGCATTTTTTTTTCTGGGACTGCTGCCACTCCATCAAACGCTTTGTAGAGACCCACCTTTTGGAACCAAGGAGCCCTAATGGCCTCCCTATTAACTATTTGTTGACATATAAGACCACAAATGCTCACAGCTCAGACTTCCACCCTGACACAATGCTTCTTTAGTTACGTGGCAGGCTAGAACTCTCTCCCAACACGCCCTCCGTCTGGCTTGTGTTCCCCATCAGCCACCCTTCCTTCAGGGTCCAGGTCCATCCCTCATGTCCCAACCTCAGACTGCCCTCCACACCTGGTTTGAGCATGTTCAGTTTGCTGAGATTCATTTTCCAGGGTTTTCTGGTCACGGTGTCTTCATAGGGGGAGACATCCAGTTCATAGTCACCTAGAGACAAGGTGATAAGAATCCTGAGGACCAGATTGGAGGCTGGGAACAGGAGGGGCTGTGGGCTCCTTAAGGGGACATAATAGATCATAAAGTCACTGCATAGCTCATAGACACAGTAGGTACTCAATAAATGTTGGCTAATCTTGTTGGAAGAGAAGGATGAAAG
Organism: Panthera pardus; assembly: GCF_024362965.1. NCBI lineage: Eukaryota > Metazoa > Chordata > Mammalia > Carnivora > Felidae > Panthera > Panthera pardus. The sequence goes on along the minus strand of NW_026526765.1, from coordinate 124,213,558 downwards.
AGTGCAAAGTGTCACCCAGTTTGCCTTTGAGAATGCATCTATAGGGAGGAAAAAATATGGATGAGGTCAAGCAAGTAGGAAAGGATGGTCTGGATATCTGGGAAGCCCTGAAAGCTCCCAAGGGGAAAGGCAAGAAGACAAGAGGATCTAGGGAGAAGTCTTGGGAAGTTCTGAAAGAGAACTGATTAGAATGAGGAGTGGAAAACAGGGAACAAAAAGGGTGGTAAATTGCATTACTGTTTCCAGCTATTTGCTAGCTACCCACCCTATGAGAAGATTATACACACACACCCCCACCTCAGTTGCCATGTGACTTTCAGGGCCCCTATGAGAGGAGTATACTTTCACACCCTACTATAAGGATTGCCTATGTGATTTGCTTTGGCTTGTGGATTGTGAGCTGAAGTGACATAAATCACATCTGAGCAGAAGCTTTAAGAACCATCACATGGTCTTGCTGCTGCTCTTTTCCCTCTAGCAGCCTGGATCATCAAATGAAGAAGACAGGTAGGGCAAAGACAAATCCCACTCAAGGAAGCCCACAGACGATGTGTAACATGAACAAAAATTAAATTTTTTTCTAGGAGGCCAGATATGTGGGGGTTGGTTGGTTATTACTGCAGCATAACCTGGCAAATTCTTATTAAAAATGTAATTGGTGGGGTTGTCTGGGTGGCTCAGTCGGTTAAGCATCTGACTCTTGATCTCAGCTCAGGTCTTGATCTCAGGGTCATGAGTGTAAGCCCCATGTTGGGTTCCACACTGGGCATGGAGCCTACTTAAAAAAATAAATTAAATAAAAATAAAAATTAAAAAATTTGAATTGGTATCTAGAAATGAGTGCTGCAGTAACAAAAAAAATCTAAGATCTGAGATCTAAAAATCTAAAATTTTATTGGCTTTGGGACTGGGCAGTGAGTGGATATAAATAAGCTGTTCCTGAAGTATGAAAAATGGCAGTCCTCAATATGCAGTGGGAAAGCATTTGGGAAAACTGTTGCCTGCAATAACTTGGAAGGAAGATGTTATATTGAATGAGCTTGTGCTTTAAGGAAAAGAAGCTGAGAAGCAGAAGGTTACTAGTATGTCTTCTTTTTTAAATTTTTAAATGTTTATTTATTTTTGAGAGACAAGAGTGTGGGGGGGTGGGCAGAGAGAGAGAAGGAGACAGAATTTGAAGTAGGCTCCAGGCTCCCAACTGTTGCAAGCTGTCAGCACAGAGCCCAATGTGGGGCACGAACTCACGAACTAAAAGATCATGACCTGAGCCCAAGTCAGGAGCTTAACTGACTGAGCCACCCAGGTGCCCCTTTACTAATATGTCTTGATTGCCATTGGCATGTTGCAAGGTACTACAAGAAAGTTAAGCTCAGAGAAGAATTGATCAGTTTGCAAATAGAGAGGAAAAAGAAAAGAAAAAATCCAGAAATTTCAGGATTTGCAGGATTAAGAGATGGAACTGTTTTTCATATTCAAATATTCAAATATAAAATTAAAAAAATGCTTTGAGTAATAAGGTCCATTAAGACTCAGCCTTGGGGCAAAGACCGATTCAAGTATATGGCTATCATGCCCTTTGTGGAGATCTCTCACTGATTAAGATGGTATCAATAAATCCTGCCAGTTATGCTCAGGGAAAAAAGACTAGGGTAGTGGCTCTCCCTCTGATAAGAGCAAGATACTTCTAATTAAGTCTAGAAAGAGATATATGTCTTGAAAAGAATTATAGGGAAGGCTACTGGCACCAGAGGTGACAGAAACCAAAGATATAAAAAAAGCAATTATGTTTTGAGAAAGTTGTACTGCTAAGAGCCACCAGCCAGGATTCAAATAGACTCTAATGGAGACTTAAAATGCCCCAACGTTTCTCAGGTAGGCAGCAAGCTGAGAATGCTGTTCACTCCTCAAAGAGGTGAGAGTCTCCAATATCCATCTCAGATATGGCCAAAGAAACCTGTCATGGGGAGGGGGCTGGGCCAAGAGCCCTGGAGAACAACAGATAAAGCAACTGTCCCAGGGAGCAAAAGCAGGGCCTTATTAAAGAGCAATTCCTACTCCCAGGGAAGATGGCCCTTAGACAACAATTTGTGCAGAGGACTTCAGAACAGCTATGAAGTAATGTCTGCTGTGTGCTTCTCATTCCTCCTCTTTCTGAGAGTGTTTGTGGTGGTTCTCCAGTCCCTGTTCCACTGATGTATACTGAGAATATGTTGGAAGCAGGCAGATGACTGGTCCTTTTTGTCCACAGTTAACTAGATCAAGGGGAGTCCTATCCACACCTGACAAAGAAATTATCACAAGATCCTAGTCGGGAAGCCTGCTATACTATTTGGATAGAACTCTTAGGTTGCCACACTTACTGCCATGTGATTTTCAGGGTCTCCTGTGGGAAGAGTATACTTCCCCTCACCAGGGATTCAGGCTTGGCCATGTGATCTGCTTTGTTTGTGGAATGTGAGTGTTAGTATTTTATGTAACATCTGAGTAGCTTTTAAAGGCATCATTTGCTTCTGCCATTACTCATTTCCCTCTGCCATGAGAAAAGAACATTCCAGATGGAGGCCGTACCTTCAGCCAGGATCCCAGAATGAAGAAGATACATGAAATAGTTAACACAGAACATGAGCAAGAATGAAAACTTTGTTTTACAAATCACTGTCTTGTTACTGCAGCACAGTCCAGTAAAAGCTGACTAATACAGAGAGGCGTCTCTGGAAAGAGTCAGAAGAAGCTCCTCTCGTTGGCTCTTCTAGTCCTTCTCTCTCACTATCTTCTGTCTGGTTAGCGAGTATCCTTTCTGTTAAAGGCAGGACCAGGATGCTGTTTCCCACTCTCTCTGAACTTATGGATTACGTTGTATTTGGAATCTGTGTATGGGTTAAGACCATTTTCCTCCACCTTTTCTCCATACACTTCTGTCCCAGGAGCTCCCCAGGTTGGGCCACAGTCTGGTTCAGAGCTCTGCCAAGAGGCAGCTACATGTTGCCAGGTAGGAAAGGGGGAAGTAGGAAGAAGAGAGAGCAGCGCTGTGGGTGCCCAAAAGAATACTGCCAATTCCTCCCTCTACTTCTTGTAGATGTCAAGTGCAGAGCTTCATTACCATCCCAGCCAGAATCTACCATGCAGCCTATATCCTGTAGGATTAAACAACCACCCCACAAGAGCCATCTTCCTTAGCTTAGTCCACTCTATGAGGGGGGCCTCACCAAAGCTGCGGGCAAGGTGAATGGTCCAGTAAATGTCCAGGCAGGCAACTTGGTTCTTCATGCGCCGATGGCATGTGCAGCTCATCAGAGAGCTATTCCTGAGGTGCTTTGCTGCCTCCCTGCAGTCCTCAGGGACCAAAAGTTCCTGTGTGGGTGACGGGGTGCTTATACTAGAGGTGCAGGAATTCAGGTGGTGGTAGGCAGCACTGCAAACAGGATCAGCCTGGCACTTCCTCCTGGCCTGAATACAGCTGTTCACGAGCCAGCCCTCTATAGGGAGAGGGTCTGCTGTGGAGGAAGAGAGACCAGGTGAGGCTCACATAAGGTCAGAGTAGCTGCCTGGGAGTAACAAGTTGTGAGGTGGAGTAGAGGATTCAAGATGAAACCTTGGGCAGGAAAGTCTTGGGGTGGCTTAGAGGCCTTTAGGAATAAGTGGAGAGAAAAGCCCAGTAGGAGTAAAGAATCTGCAGCTGTCACAATCTGGACAGAATAGATGAGGCCCAAGAAGAGGTGGATTTGAAGAGAGGCTGCTCAGCCTCCTAAGAGAAGGAGGGGGACTGTTGTCCGAAGCTGAGCCTGATATGACCCTGCCAGGCACAGGGAAGAGGGCCCTTGGCAGAGCAATGCACAGGCAGGGCTAGTATAATAACCAGAGAGTTGACAATGTGCATAGGAGTGCTAAATGAGAGTCAGCGACAACTCTGAGGCTTCCATTAAAAGTCACTTTAAAATACCTTTACGGGGGAACTGTTTGGTGTTGGTGTTGGGGAACTTTTGCTGATTCTGTCACTCAATAATACCGATGTTGGTTTATAGGTCAGCCTTGTGGATCTTCCCTACATCCTAGGACTTAGCATCCTTGTCAAAAGGTAGCCATCATGCTGCCAGTTTTGCAAGGCAAAACATCTAAGAGTCATTTTTAATTCTTCTCTTTCCTTCATATCCTATGTTCAATCCAGTAAGTCCTGCCAACTCCACAATATATCAGGAACCTGTCCACCTCTCTCCACATCTATCACCACACCCTCAAACCACCATCAGCTCTTGTCTGAACTACTGCCAAGACTCCTTATTGGTCTCCTTGATTCCATCCTCCAAATTCATTCTCCCATACCATTCAGCCATACTTTTTTTTGTTTTGTTTTCCAGCTTTAGTGAAATTTAATGGACATAAAACATCGTGTAGGTTTTAGGTGGGCAACGTGATGATTCGATTTACATATATATTGTGAAGTGATCAAGACAATAAGATTAGTTAATATATCCTTTACCTTACATAACTAACATTTTGCTGTTGCAGCCAACTTTCTTTAAAAATTTTTTTAATGTTTATTTTATTTTTGAGAGAGTGAGAGAGCGAGCACACAAGCAGGGGAAGGGCAGAGAGAGAGGGAGACACAGAATCCGAAGCAGGCTCCAAGCTCTAAACTGTCAGCACAGAGCCTGACTTGGGACTTGAACTCATGAACCACGAGATCATGACCTGAGCCCAAGTTGGAGCTTAACTGACTGAGCCACCTATGCATCCGCAGCCATCTTTTTTAATGACCTTTTTTTTTTTTTTTACACGTTGGAAACCATTCCCATTGAGATAAAATTCATACAACATAAAATTAACCATCTTAAAGGGCATAATTAAGTGGCATTCAGTACATTCATAATGTTGTACAACAATCACTTCTATCTAATTCCAATATATTTTCATGACCCCAAAAGGAAACCCATACCCATTAAATAGTCACTCTCCCTTTTCCAACCTCTCTAGTCTCTGGCAACCACTAATCTGCTTTGTCTCTACAGATACCTATTCTAGATATTTTATGTAAATAGAATCATAAAATATGTAATATTTTGTATCTGGCTTCTTTCTTCTAACATATTGCTTTTTTTTTTAAGTTTATTTATTTTGAGAGAGAGCACATGCATGCATAAACAGGGAAGGGGCAGACAGATGGGAAGAGAGAGAATCTCAAGCAGGTTCAACCACAGTGAGGACCCTGATGTAGTGCTCGAACCCATAAACTGTGAAATCATGAGCTGAGCCAAAATCGAGAGTTGGATGCTTAACCAACTGAGTCACCCAGGTACCCCTAACATATTGATACACATTACAGCGTGTATCACTACTTCATTCTTTTTTATGGATGGATAAGATTTCATTGTATGGATATCCCATATTTTATCAGTCCATCAGTTGGTGGACATTAGAGTTGTTTCCATGCTTTGGTTATTGTGAATAATGCTTCTGTGAACATCCATGTACAAGTATTTGCTTGAATTCCTGCATAAAATTCTTTTAGGTGTACACCTATGAGTGAAATTTCTGGGTCGTATGGTAATTCTATGTTTAACTTTGTGAAGAATCGCCAAATTGTTTTTCACAGTGGCTGCACCATTTTTCATTCCCATTAGCAATGTACAAAGGTACCAATTTGTCAATTCTTATTTTCCTTTTTTTTTTCTTTAACCAGCCATCCTTATGGATGTGAGATAGTATATTACTGTGGTTTTCATTTGTATTTCCCTAATAACTAATGATGTTGAGCATATTTTCATGTGTTTGGTAGTCATTTGTATATCATGTTTGATAATTTTTTATTAAAGTACAACATACAGAAACATGTATTAATCAAAATGTACAGTACAATGAATTTTAAATTTAATACACTGTGTAACCAGACCTCAGATAAGGAACCAGCACATTACCAGTGCCCCAGATGCCCTCTGCCAGGCACCAACCCCTCTGAAAGAAACCAATGTCTTGATTTCTAACATTAGAGATTACTTTTGCCTGCTTTTCAATCACACAACATGTGCTTTTGGTGTCTTAGTTTCTTTTGCTCAATATTACCTTTATGAAGTTCACCCACTAAGTAAAGTTTACCCATTAAGTTGCAACTAGCTTGTTTTCCTTGCCGTATATCATTCCATTGTGTGAATATAATGTAATTCTAATGCCGATTGGCATTATATGGGAGCATCTCTTAAATATTGTAAATGAGATCATCTCATTACTCTGCTTAACTTCTTCCAACAACTCCAATGCACTTAGATTAGGGTCTAGTTTAGGGGTGCCTGGGTGGCTTAGCCGGTTAAGCGTCCAACTTGGGCTCAGGTCATGATCTCACAGCTCTTGAGTTTGAGCCCTGTGTCAGGCTCTGTGCTATCAGCTCAGAGCCTGGAGTTTGATTCCAATTCTGCATCTCCCTCTCTCTCTGCCGCTCCCTGGCTCCCACTCTGTCTCTCTCTCCTTCAAAAATAAATAAACATTAAAAAAAAATTTAGATTAGGATCTAGTTTATATGCCCTGGTTTACAAACCAGGGCATATAAGACCTGTCCTTGTAAGACCTGGTCCCTGCTCACTTACCTAACCTTACCTTCCAGCTCTCTTCTCCTCTCCCACTTCCTTTCACCCACACTGGCCTTCCTTTTGTTGCCACTGAACAAGACAAGTCTGTGTCAACCTTAGCGTTTTTGCCCTAGCCTTTCTTTCTGCTTGGAATGCTCTTCTCCCTGATCTTCACATGGTTGGCCCTTTCTGGTAATTGAGTTCTCTGTCTAAATAGCATCGCAGAAAGGCCATCCCCAACCAACCAATGTGAAATAACCCCCTAGCTACTCTACTACATCATTACTCCAATTCTCTGCATAGTACTTATCATCACTTAATTTTTTTAACTTGATTTTTTATTATCTCCCCCTCTGGACTTCTACATCTATCTTATCACTACTCTGTTGCCAGTGCCTAGAACAGTGCTGGTTCCTTATGAGCTCCTATTATTTAAAAAATAACCAGGGTTAGGGTGCCTGGGTGGCTCAGTTGGTTAAGCACCAGACTTCAGCTTCAGCCGTAATGATCTCACGGCTCGTGGGTTTGAGCCCCGCTCAAAACCCGTTTGGCTCTGTGCTGACAGCTCAGAGCCTGGAGCCAGCTTTGGATTCTTTGTCTCCCTCTCTCTCTGCCCCTCCCCTGCTAGCGCTCTCTCTCTCTTTCTCAAAAATAAACGTTAAAAAAAACCTTTTTTTTAATAATAACCAGAGTCGCCTGGGTGGTTCAGTCAGTTAAGTGTCTGACTCTTGGTTTTGGCTCAGGTTATGATGTCACAGTTTCGTGAGTTCCAGCCCTATATCAGGCTCTGCACTGGTAGCACAGAGCCTGCTTGGGATTCTCTCTCTCCCTCGTTCTCTGCCCCTCCCCCACTAGTGCTGTCTCTGTTTCTTTTAAAATAAATAATGAATAAACTTAAAAAAGAAATAAACAAATAACAGAGGAATTTTGTGAGTCACCTCTGTAACTTCTCTGAGCTCCTTCCCTCTATTTAAAATCAAAGAGTACCAGAATGAGGAGGGGCATGAGTTTTGTTAGTCCAACTTTTTCTTTCAATCAAACAATAATTAAGTCAATTACTTATTAAAATGCAGATTTCTGACACCATCCCAGAACTACTGAATCAGAAGCTGTGGTGATAATGCCTGGGAATCTGAGTTTTAGCAAGTTCACTGGAAAATATGATGCATCCCAAAGTTTGAGAATTGGTCATATCCAATGCACAAAGGCAGGATCAGTAGTATCGATTTCACCTTTTGCTTCAGGCTCCAATATGCTTCAGCATGACATTGTTACTCTTTTTATTTACATTTTTGATATTTTGCTCCTCATGGATTTTGGGGGGGGGGGGAAGCATTGATTTTGATTTTTAGTATATGTGCTGCTGAAGCAAGCATTGATTTTGATTTTTCTTGAGAGAGAGACGACACAAGTAAGCGAGAGGCAGAGGGAGATGGGGGAGAGAAAGAATCCCACAAGGGGCAGAGAGAGAGAGAGAGGGAGAGAGAGTGGGGCTCACCTGAACGGGGCTCGTGTTCACCCTATGTGGGACTTGAACTCACAAACCGTGAGATCATGACCTGAGCCAAAGTCAGATGCTTAACTGACTGAGGCACGCAGGTGCCCAAGTCAGCACTGATTTTTATTTTTTTATTTTTTTCCAACCAGAGTGGCTTGATTTTATTGCAGGGAAGCGAGGGAGAGGCTGGGCAAGTGAGGGTCTCTGTAGGAACCCCCATTGCTGAGTAGGACTGCCAGGCCCCAGGTCTGTCTGGAAGTCAGGAGAGGATCAGAGGCCTGTCCCCTTTGGTCCATCTTGGGCCCAGGGGTCCAGGCCCTCACTACTTGGGGTCAAAGAAGGGAACAGCTTTTCCTGTTTTTCCCACAGTCTCCAGCAGAAGGTCCATGCTGTGCTCAGAGTTGATGCAAACCTTCTTGTTGAACAGGTCAGTGTCAAACTCAACTTCTCCCACCTTGTTAAGCACCTGACTGACCTCATTAGAGCAGCCTTCACAGGTCATGTCCACAGAGAACTCGTGCGTCGGCATGACTGTGGATGTGATGGTGGCTGCAGCAGCAACGCCTCTGATTTTCATTAAAAAAATTTTTTTTAACATTTATTTGTTTTTTGATAAATAAATTAAAAAAGCGAGGAAGATAGAGAATGAACAGGGGAGGCACAGAGAGGGACAGAGGATCTGAAGCAGGTTCTGTGCTCATAGCAAAGAGCCTGAAGCAGGGCTTGAACTTTGAACTCATGAACCATGATATCATGACCTGAGCCGAAATCAGACCCTTAACTGACTGGGCCACCCAGGTGCCCCTGATTTTGCATTAAAAAAAAAATACTGCATTAAGAAGCACCTGGCCAACTCAGTTGGTGGAGTATGAGACTCTTCTGATCTCAGAGTTGTGAGTTTAAGCCCCACATTCACTGTAGAAATTACTTAAAAGAATTTTTAAAATCTTAAAAAAATATATATTACATTAAAATATTCTTTATCTTGACTACTTTTTCAATGGCACCCCCTTCACTCACTCACCTTAGTCCCAGTTCTGCCTAGCACAATTTGCTTCACTTTCTGGGCCTTAGTTTCCCAAATGTAAGGTGAGGAATTTGGATTAAACCAGTGTTTCTCAATGGAGGGCTAGGGAAGATATAGGTTAGGCCCCTTACAGGAGTATATCAGAATTTCCAAAGGTAATGGGTGGCTCAAAAAAGTATATTTGATCGTTATATATGTGGAAGATGAAAAATACTTTTGAAATTTCAAAAACATATTTAGAGAAGGCATGAGAGATTTATCTTTACCAAAAGAGAAACATGGATTTGGATGGTTTAAGAAGGGGAAGGGAAGGAAAAATAAGACAACAGAGAGAGAGGCAAACCATAAGAGATCCTTAAAGACAGAGAACAAACTAAGGGTTGCTGGAGGGGTGTGGGAGGGTGGGGATGGGTAAATGGGTGATGGGCATTGAGGAGAGCACTTGCTGGGATGAGCACTGGGTGTTACATGTTAGTGATGAATCAGTAAATTCTACTCCTGAAACCATTATTACACTATATATTAACTAATTTGGATTTAAATAAAACTAAAACAACAAATGAAAAATACTCACCAATTTTAAATAAAACGAAGTAAACAGTTTGAGAAATATTATATTTAAGATGTTACTGCTGGTACGTACTCAGTAAGTGCTTGCTGAAAGAAATGTAGCAAGTCCACGTCTCACTGCTTAAACTGGACTAAATATTGAGTCAGAACAATTTTCAAAAGTAAACCTCCAAGTTCAGAGCTGACAGTTCAGAGTCTGAACAATGGTGGATTTAGGGGCAATTGCACCTCAACAAAAGAAGGTAGGGCCACCCTTCTTCTAACAAAAGAAGGTAGGGACAATGTTGAAGTTCATCATAACAGGGTAGAACTTGTTAAACTTAATTGGTTGATGGGGAAAGTGTTTAAGGTTTCCGACTGATGTTAGGCATACCGTAAGGTTTCAGCCATACCGTTAGGGTTACTGAAATTTTCTGGGCAGTAAAACCAGATTGGTAATAACTTGCTACCCTGATTTACTGATGGAGTCAATCTGGATAGACCAGTCCTTTCCCTCCTTCCTTCCATATCTGTCTTGCAGCCGAGGCTCCACATATGTAGTATTTCATTTCTGCAGTGACTACTTTGTGAGCCGAAGTGACGGGTCCATGTATGGTCTCTGCCTCCACTGAGGCTCAGGGCAGGAGCCCCACAATGAGATTTCCATGCACCCATCCCACTCCCAAAGGTCACAGGCATGTTCCCTGTGATCTTGGATCCAAGGCTACCCTTTTCTGGGGGAATGGCATAGTTCTTTTTTTTTTTTTTTTTTAAACTGTTTTTTTTTTTTTTTTTTTCAATGTTTTTTTTTTTTTATTTATTTTTGGGACAGAGAGAGACAGAGCATGAAAGGGGGAGGGGCAGAGAGAGAGGGAGACACAGAATCGGAAACAGGCTCCAGGCTCTGAGCCATCAGCCCAGAGCCCGACGCGGGGCTCGAACTCACGGACCGCGAGATCGTGACCTGGCTGAAGTCGGACGCTTAACCGACTGCGCCACCCAGGCGCCCCAATGGCATAGTTCTAAAACCAGGCCCTGAACTATATATTCCACAAGATACTTATTGTGTATTTATAATAGAGCAACGCACTGTGCTGAGCCATCTTCCCCAACAGTGAGTTTTCTGCTGTAATTAAAATAATGAAAGTATGTTCTAAAAGGATGGAGGGGGTGGCAGTGAGAAATATTCTCAAATAATGATGTTAGAAGTTCTGGCAGCAGTTTATAACCCTAATTTGTAACAAGTCAGTTTTAACAAAAAACTTCTTTCTTCACGCGTACCTACTCCACTTCCCCAGTCCTTAAAGAGAGTGGAAGGGTTGAAGCCCATGTGCAGCAAATGGCATCCCAGCCTGATTCTCCTCACCTCCTAGAGATGCTGTTGTGGAAGTGGCCTGGCTGCTACTGTTCTGTGTCTGTGTAGACGCACCTCAAAAGAGGAAAGTGGGGGAATGGGGAGTAGGGGAACAAGGATATGCTTGGGTATCCTGGCCATTACTGGCATTCAATCTACAACAGTTCAAAAACTGTACTAGGCATGGAAGGTAGCCCCTTCCCGGCACCCAGGGCTTCCTTCCACGTACACAGGGCCACCTGGGACGGCGGTAGTGCGGTGTCTGAGCCCCCTCTGGACAACTGTGACCAATGCCCCCCCCCCCCCCCCCGTGCGTTCCTCTCCTCTCCCCTTAATGCCCTGGCCGTAGCGGCCCCGCGTACGCACAGACGACACTCACCGGCTCCAAGCGGCAGCGGTAGCAGCAGCAGCAGCAGCAGCAGCAGGAATAAGGGCGCCAGTGGTCGCGGGTTAGGAGGACGAACCATGGCTCTGTCCGCGCGCCGGCCGTCGGCTCCGGAGACGCTATGCCTGCACCCAGCGCCGTGCTCCCCTAGCTCCTCGAGCTGAGGTTCTGCGAGCCGGGATCCTCGACCGCCAGCCACTGCCGCCTCCCGCCCTTCCTCGCGCGCGGTGCCGACACTCTCCCACCGGAGTCCTGGGCGCCGCCCTCCAACTCCGAAGCGCGCGGACGAACCGCGTCGCTTCTACTCTATCGGGAAGAAGGCGGGAGTGGGGGCGAAAAGGGCATGCGCCCGGCTTGTGCGTGCCAGAGAGAGGGTTCTCTACCCGAGCCGGCCCACCTGCCGTCCGTTGCCCACTTCGCTTAGAGTAGGAATTATGCCCAAGACAATTGTGGCAGCTGTAGCTGGAGACTCGCCATATCAGGAGATCAAGTATTTATCAAAAAAAAAAAAAAAAAAAAAAAAAAAAAAAAAAAAAGCACCATTTCTCACTTTCTGGACTCCGCACCCCCACCCCTTCCAAGAAAACTTGAACAAACAGCACCAGGGCACTTCTAGGTCCCCCCCACCCCCCGGCTTAGAATTTGCACATCTTTGCCTCCATTTCCCCCTTGTAAGTATCTTCAAGGGTAAGGTCGGGTTGTTATCATTAACCCCATGATTCTGCAAAGATGGGTCCCAGACAGGTGAAATGGCTGTGCTGAGGACAGTCCTGCGGCCAGATTCCAGGACTTTTGCCAGACTAGCCTCCTCCAAAATTCAACCCCTTCAGTGTCATTAGGGAGGGTGGAAGGATTAAACCCTCCTCAGATTAGAGGTTTCCCTGGAGATAGATAAGACAGGATCCCTGAAGAAGGTGTTAGACCATTTAGCAGCCTCCTCATTTTCAGGTCGATGTTTCTGAAAGCAACCTACTCTATCAAGAATAAACAGTGAGGTAGAAACACAGCTGTGCCAAGAGCCCAGGATTTCTACCCACAAGGGTAAGGTTATTTGTCGAGCCTAGGGTTGATTCCCACCTGCTCCCAGGATAAACAGAGGCACAATGACTTGGAAGAATAACTAAGCAGTGCTTAGAAAGAGAAAGAAGAAGATAATGAAAGGAAGTGGAGGGTTTTGTCTCCTAACCCTGCAGCCCAAGTCCTCTCCTCACTTCTACGGAGGCCTGGCAGAGGGCCAGGAGGAGGGTATCAAGAAATGCAGTATAAACCTCTGAGATTTATTGGCTGCTGCTTCTGAATATGGCCATCCTGCTGTGGCCTCTGGGGGGCATTTGCCGATGTAATCAGCCCAGAAAGAGAGTAATTCCAGCCAGGGGTGTAAATCACCCTTCACAAAGCTAGGAGAGAGACATGTGGCCCTAGATAAGGAAGAAGAGATGTGGCCTCTTGTGCCCTTTCCTCCCTTCCCCTGCCCAAGGGGAGCTGGTTCCTGAGCTGTAATGCACTTTAAATGGAGTTTGTGCTTCATTTTAATCTCTATCTGCCCTGCCAGTCTTCCAGGAGAGCTGTGAAAGTGAACATCTGGCTACTCAGCTTTTCTACAGGGCCTGTTTTCCCCCAAAGCCACACTACCTCCCTGTACCTTCTCCTCCAGTGAGGTTAGAAAGCTGTACTGGGGACCGATATCCCCTTTCCACTCCACTCTGGCAATAGTTTCAAAATGGGATCTACAAAGAGTAACAATTTCAGATGGTTGGAATGCTAGAAAAGGGCTGAGACTGATGAAATAACAGAGTTGTTGCTGGGGCAAGGGGGGGTGCCAAGGGGTGTTGCCTCTGCTCTCCCCCTCCTTCAGCAACCAAGCCCAATCAAGTTTGGGTAGGAAGACAGGCTGGGAAAAGGCATTTCCTCAGGAGGCCCACTCTAAGTGTCTACTCAGTGCCATCCCCATGGAATGGACCAGGAAGGCAGGAACAGGGTCAAACTGCTAGGCTGAGAGCAATCCTAATTCCATATGTAATAGGCTGGCCTTTTTGTGAGAATAATGAGATGCCTGGAGCATCTTTCTGCCTGGGCACTGGAGTGGAGAGTCTGACATCACTGGACCTTTAATGATGATTGGTAACCAAAGCTAGGGGAGAGATGAGGAAGCCTCTGCAAATAAATTTGACTCCAACACTTATATTGACAGCTTTTCCAGCACACCCTCTGCCCACCAACCATGTCCCCTGTGACTGCCAACACCTGCTAGATAAGCAGCATTGCCTTTGGGAACCTTGTAGATAATGACAAATGAGGCAGTCTTTTCTATAAAGATGATGTTATTCAACTGTCATTCAATTCAATAATGTCTTTTGAGACTGATTATGGGTTCAAATTTGTACCGGGTGCAAAAATGATTAAGAGACAAAACTTGCCCTACAAGGCTTTGCAATCCACTGATTGGGCTCAACAGTCTGAAAACCTTGCATCTTACTCCACTTCATTTGTAATCTTGGTTTCTGCCTTCTATCAGGCCCTCTCTCACTGGTAAGCTTTAAATCCTGCTGCTACCCTCACCTGGGATATTAACAGTGTGGTGAATAGTTAAGAACACAAGCTTTATAGACCTTCTGGGTTCAACACATGCTGGATGACCTTGGGCACAGCACTTAATTTTTCTGGGCTTCAGTTTCTTCATCTGTAAAATAACTTATTTCATACAACAGTTGTGAGGATTATACAACTATATATTGAGTAAAGATTTTAGCATAGTGCCTATCCAGAGCAAGCACTGAATAAATGGTATCATTCCAGGTGGCATGCAGAAGTTAATTTTTCTGTGACCTTAGCCAGCCCCCACCACCAGATTTGTAGCTTTGGAGCTGAATGCTACAGTACTTCTTCTCTTTGCCAGAGTGCTTATAGGGATGGGAAAAAAGGAAATCATTTTCTACATTGTCAGTCTCTCTTTTTTTAATGTTTATTTATTTATTTACAGAGCACACACCCACGAGCAGGGGAAGGAAAGAGAAAGAGAATCCCAAGCAGACTCCATGTTCAGTGCAGAACCCAACATGGGGTTCAAACCCATGAATCTCAAGATCATGACCTGAGCTGAAATCGAGAGTCAGATGCTTAAATGACTGAGCCACCCAGGCGCCCCTACCCTGTCAGTCTCTTGAGGACAAGGGCAGTTTGTGAGATCAAGCCCTGCGGTTGGATTCTGTATGGACAGCACCGAGCCTGCTTGGGATTCTCTCTCTTTGCCCCTACCTGGGGCATGCACACACATGCACTCTCTCTCAAGATAAATAAATAAACTTCAAAAGAAAAGGTTTAAAAAATAAAATAAAATAGGGATGCCTGGATGGTTCAGTCGGCTAAGTGTTAGATTTCAGCTCAGGTGATGATCTCAAGGTTTCTGAGTTTGAGCCCTGCATTGGGCTCTCTGCTGTCAGCATGAAACCCGCTTCAGATCCTTTGTCTCCCTCTCCCTCTGTCCTTCCACTGCTCTCTCTTTAAAATAAACATTTAAAAAATAAATAATAAAAACAAAAGGAATTGGTGTTTCCTTAACATTTGCATGAAGTGGATGGGGAAAGAGAATCTTCCATACCTCCTCCTCACTGTAGAAGTGAGGAGAAGGGAAGTCATATTGTTCTTTGTTGAGGATTTGGTAATGGCAAACCCATTCAGAGTATGGACACTGGAGCCATATTGCCTGGGTTCAAATCCAGATTCCACCATTCATTCATTACCTATGTGAACTTTTTTTTTTAATTTTTTTTTTTTTAACTTGAGAGAGAGAGAAAGCACAAGTGGGGGAGAGGGGCAGGCAGAGAGAGAGAGAATCTTAAGTAGGCTCCATGCTCAGCAGAGGCTAACTGGGATCATGACCTGAGCCAAAATCAAGAGTCATTTGCTTAACCAACTGAACCACCCAGGTTGCCCATTAGCTGTGTAATTTTTTAAAAGTTACTGAATCCCTCTGTTTCTTACTTTCTTTATCTGTAAAATGTGCCTAATAATAAGTACCTGCCTCACAGGAGTGTTGTGAAAATTAAACTAGTTGATACATATGAGGTCATAAAAAGTCTTGCATATAATAAGCACCCGAAAAATGTTAACTACTGTTATTATTCCTGAAAATAACATAAATCAAATCACATGGTACCTATGAGGTGGGAGGATATTACAAGAAATTATACAGGAAAATGGTGCCTTTTAGGCAAATACAATTTTTCATAAAGTAGGTAACTAATTAAGCCCTAGTTTTTGTTTTGAAACTCAGAATTTCCACTTAATTAAGATTACTGAAAGCGCTGCTATAAACATTTATAGCAGCGCTTTCAGTAATAGCCAAATTATGGAAAGAGCCTAAATGTCCATCACTAATGGATAAAGAAGATGTGGTTTATATATACAGTGGAATACTATTTGACAATGAGAAAGAATGAAATCCTGCCATTTGCAACAACGTGGATAGAACTGGAGGATATTATGCTGAGTGAAATAAGTCAGTCAGAGAAAGACAGATACCATGTTTTCACTCATATGTGGATCCTGAGAAACTTAACAGAACACCATGGGGGAGGGAAGGGGAAAAATAGTTACAGAGGGAGAGGGAGGCAAACCATAAGAGACTCAAATACAGAGAGCAAACAGAGGGTGGATGGGGGTGGTGGTGTGGGGGAGAGGGGAAAATGGGTGATGGGCACTTCTTGGGATGAGCACTGGGTGTTGTATGTAAGCGATGAATCATGGGAATCTACCCCCAAAATCAAGAGCACACTGTATATACACTATATGTTGCCCAATTTGACAATAAATTATGTTAAAAAATAATACTAATAAAATAAAATGGGACTGGAAAAAAAAGTTACTGAAATGTGAACATGAGCACCAGTCTCTTCCCAGGTGGGGGCTTGGTTCTACTTTTCTGGGGAAAATGATCAGGAAATGACCCACTAGGTTAGGCAATAAGTCAGGGGACTCCCTCCTCATACTTGGAAGTGGAGGTACTTCAAACATTTTCCTCCTCCGGCTACTAGGAGTACCTGTTTGGCAGGCGTAAGGATGTGGGAGTGGGACAGAGAAGCAGCATCTTCCCCTCAGCCTTCTCCACCTAATACAGCGACAGCTCTTCTCTCCTTTCCCCTCAGCCCTCTGAGCACTGAGCTCAAGGGCTCAGGGAGAAGGCCAGAGAGGTAGCTTCCTTTTGCGCAGAGAGGCAAGTGCAAGCAGCGGAGGCTGTGGACTCCAGAAGCTGCCTTAAAGGATACAGCAGCGCCCTCTGCTGGGAAGCACAACCGCCGCACTCCAAGAGAAGCACACTAGCGAACCTTGCAAACATCAATCCAGCTACTGCCCTTCTTCCCTCCCACTTACTTAAAAAAAGTCTCTTGGCCCCAGAACCTGGGAAGATGTCACTTTTGTCTCTATTCTATCTCAGCCAGGCTTCAGAGCCCTTTGTCCTTTTCCAGTCCTGGGCTAGCACTCCTACCAGGTTAATGCAGAATGACAATGATCAGTGGCAATTCTACCACCACCCCCAGGCCATAGTGCTGTATCTCACTATGAAGACGAAAGCCTGGTTACATTAAAGAACTCTAAGAACAGAAAGCCTGGGATAGTGCTGGAAAATAGTTTAAAAGGTCTTCCTTAAGTCTAACTGCTCCTGCTTACTACTTTTGTATCCTTTTATTCCTATCTTCAGATAGCACAGATATCTATTTTCAACTCTCCAAAGTCCTAAACTTATCTCTGTGAGATGTGAAATGAAGTGGAGAAAAGACTGTGGGAAATGAGAAAAGTCAAAATTCCACTGTAGACAAGGAATCTTTTTGAGCCCAACTCAGAACTATAACCTGCCTTAGACATGCCAATCATCTTGGTTCTCTGAGCCTAGTTATCACAGCATGCTGAGTATGGGGCACACTTTTAGGTAACTCATACCTTGGAATGGTCTAGGAAAGGATAGCCAGGATATTGCTGGAGAATGCAGTTTAAAAGGTTTTCCTTAATTCCAGAGCAGTGGTTCTCAAGGCATGGCATGCATCAGAATCACCTGAAAGGGAAATTTCAAAACCCAGAATTCTGAGCCCTAACTCAGAAGTTTTGTTTTAGTTAACTGTGTGATGCCTGAAAATTTACATTTCAAAGAAGTTCAGATGATGCTTACAGTTCAGGGCCCAAACTTTGAGAACCACTGGTCTAGAGAAAAGCACCTTGCCCTCAGCTATAAATCAAGATGGTTACACCTTTGTTTAAAGGAGTCTAATTTGGTGATCTCTTCCTTATAAAGACCTTCTAGGAGTAGACTGAGCTCACAATCAAATCTCTAATTTTGTAGTGTTTATTTTCCCATTTAAGAAAAAGAGAGAGAGGGAAACAAAGAAGCAAAGTACAGAGAAAGAAGATGCCCAACTCCCTTGCACAGACCCAGGGAGAGAAAGAGCTGGCTGGCTTGTAAGAAGACATTTAATTGGGAAGAGAATGTAACCACTTCCTGAAGCAACACAAATCTCCATCCAACCCAAAGCTACAGCCTTCTAAAGCCAGCTCCGGGACTTAGTCAACAGCCAGCAGTTTTGCTAAAACCAACCCCCAGGCCTAGAATTTCATTATCTTGGCAGCCTGTTGGTTTGCAGCCATCTTTTAACAATGTTGGGTTTTGCCACATTCAACATGGCTCTTTCTGTTCAGGGTTTCTACAGTGTCTTTGGGTGACTTGTAAGCAGCAAACCACTGATCCATTGTCATGGGCTCACATCCTTCACCAGTAAGGCAATCTGCTCCTGCAGCTGCTGCTCCCCTTCCCATGCTTTGCTCTGGCTTCGACACCTCAGCAGCTCAGCCTTGTGGTCTTGGTGATGCATAGGGCAGTAGCTCTGTGGTTCACACAGTTCCTGAAAGGTAGGGGACAAAGTAAGGGATACTCCAGTTTCCAGAACTCTGCCTACTAACTATAATGGAGATGCTGATAGTAGTAGCTAAGAAGAGCAGCAGTTTCTTCTCGGAGGGCTTTGCAGGCCCTGGAAGTTTAATGCTAAAGTTGGCTCCCCCAAGTCTGAGCTCTCCTGTTGCCCACGTGCCCCGTTCTTTACCGTATATTCTGGAAAGAAGTCTCTGTAGCCCCCTTTAAGGATATATAGCTCTGGATAGTACAATGCAGGATACTGGTTCAGAGCCCTGTCCTCTTCTCTGAGAGAGCGGCACCTTTAGAGAAAACCCAGAGGTGGGTGGGGTGAAAAGAAACAAGGTCAGGATTCTGTGGACCATTTGCTGGGGAGGGGAACAAAGAATAGACTATGGGTAACCCCAAAGGACTTCCAGATCTCACTGTTTTTGCAACACAAGGTTCAAGTAGTCACTCTTTCTCCTTTCCTTTGTTGGTATCTCATTCCCAATCCTTTTTCCTTCACTACTCCAAACTTTAAAAAAAAAAAAAAAGTTTTTAAAAAAAAAATTTTTTTTTTTTTAACGTTTATTTATTTTTGAGACAGAGAGAGACAGAGCATGAATGAGGAGGGTCACAGAGAGAAGGAGACACAATCTGAAACAGGCTCCAGGCTCTGAGCTGTCAGCACAGAGCCCGAAGTGGGGCTCGAACCCACGGACCGTGAGATCGTGACCTGAGCCGAAGTCGGACGCTTAACTGACTGAGCCACCCAGGCGCCCCAAAAAATGTTTTTTTTTAAGTTTATTTATTTTGATGGTTGGGGAGAGACAGAGAAAGAGGGCGAGAGAATCCCAAGCAGGTCCCACGCTGTCAGTGGGGAGCCTGATGCAGGGCTCCAACCCACAAACCGTGAGATCGTGACCTGAGACGAAACCAAGAGTCAGATGCGTAAGTGACTGAGCCACCCAGGCACCCCTCTGCTCCAAACTTTTAAATTGTAGAAACCTTTCCTTCCATTTCTCTAACCTTTAAGCTGCAATGGAAAATATGCATTCTTCATTCATTCATTCATTCATTCCAGTCTCTGTCTGAACTGGTCTGGGAAGGCTCCCTGGTTTTAAGTCCCAATTCAAGGTCCATTTCCAACATCTGCCCATGTAGACACTCACATTCGGGGACCCCTTTCTGAGGAGAATTCACAGTGGAACACGATGATTATTCTTTTCTGGGTGTCCAGAGGCATGACAGGCTTCTTCAGAAAGAAGTCATATAGTTCTTCCTGACTGTACAAATTTAAGGCTCCCTGTAGAAGAATTTTGGTAAGTACTGTATTTCCTTAAGCACCTCTGGACAGTTACAACACTTAGAAATAACTGGGATACCATCTTGGGATATCTGGGCAAAGAAGTCTAGACTATAAGCACTTTTGGGGCATAGATCTAATTATATCTCTGGGTCTATCCCCAAGGTCTGGCATAGAGCTTGGTATGTAGTAGGTATTCAATAAATGTTTGTAGAACTGACCCTCCAATCCCTAACATGTAGGAATCGTTATGAGGAATGTCTGTGAGTATCTGCAAAGTGCTTCTCAATTCTTGCATTAATATTTTAATTTGAAGTAGGAGCCCTTGGCTCCAACAAAATAGGGGGAGATCGGTCTAGGAGGAAAAGGGAAAGTAAATTGCTCGACGTACACAGAATTAGAATAGAAATGAGGACTTGCAGCCTTATCCAAATGTATAACCTCTGCCCTGGTTCTGGAGTTCATAGGGCTTTTATCCATAGACTCTGCTCAATAAAGAGGTACCTCCAGCCCCTCCCAACTAATGTCCCCTATGTAACCTCACCTGGATGTGTCCTCCCTGGTACTCATATGGATAGCGGCAATCGATGATATAAAACTTCTCAATCAGACTCTGGAACTTCCCTGACAGTAAGGCAGCCACCTGCACAGAAACAATGATTAAACACTCTGCTCCCAGTCACTCCAAGGGAGAGAACAGCCCTTCACACAGTTCGTCATTTGTACTCCCATTAGTCACCTAGGATTCTACTGTATGCCCGTCCTCCAAAGGCCCCCTATATTTTGAAATGGAGCAATGGTTGCATCCCTACCCTCCATTCAAGAGGATAAAATAGGAAATGGTCTTTTTGGAACACCGAAGTAGCTAGTATTGCCAAGACACCAGAGAAAATCGTATTCAAGCCACTCATCTGGAGGCAGGCATGGCTGCATTGAGCCTCTCAGAAGACACCCAAGGACTTCTGCAGTGGTACAGGTAGCAGGTAGCAATTCCGACTTTGCAGGAAGAAATGGGAATTTATGCTCCATCATAAAGGAAGAAAGCAAATCTTTCAGGAAAGGATAAGGAAGGAAAAGGTCGACATCCTTAAGCTACTTGTAAGAGTGTAAATTGGTTCAACCTTTCTGGAGTGAATTTTGTAAATGTAAGTGTAATTACACTTTGACTCAGTAATTTCTATTCCAACATCTTTAGTGAACAGAAAAGTACACAAAGATGTGGGACAACAATATTCATCCCTGCTTTCATTATTTTAGGTTATCAAAATATTACAAATAACTTAAGTATTCAATAATGGGGGTTTGGTTAAATTATACATGCCAATATAACAGAATATTATATAGTCATTGAAAGGATAATATAGATTTTTTTTATTGATGTAGAAACATATTTACAATGTCTTGCTAAGCTAACTTCAACATGTATAGAAGCTAACATGTTCATTATGATTCTATTTTTATCAAATATGTTCCAGAATAAAATGTGGAAGGCCATAAGGAAAATATTACTAGTGGTTATCTCCAGTGATGAGATTATGGGTAGGGTGACCAAATAACTATTGCACAAACTAGGACACTTTTAAGAGTGAAAGAGAACACTATAAATAATTACCCCACGCTGAAAGGTGTCAATGGGATTGTAACCTCTAAACCAGGATATAAATTTGCCTCAACTGAGTGATTTTGACTTTCTTCCTGCCCTCCCTTCCTTTATTGTTTTCTCTCTTTCATAACAATTTTATATCACTGGCTTAATTAAAAATAAAGGCAACAGAATGGGATAAACGGGACTCCTTTAACACAGCTTCAGTTGAATGAGGTGCCTATGTGAGTGAACACAATGAAAGAAATATAATGGAAGTGGGATTTTAGGGACAGAACAGACCAGATGGTAGCTTATGTAACCAGTTACCATCTCCAGAAATCTGCTTACTGTTTCTGGGTTGATGTACTTCAGATCTTGGTGTCTCCCTGACACGGTTGGCAGCACACACACCTAGAAATACCCAAGAGCTGAAATAACAACAAATTTTCTATACCCCAATTTGAGATTAAAGACCACAAATTGTCCTCCTTTCCAACTGACCTTAAAACCCCAGATGCCTTCAAAACAATCAAGAGTCTCTATAACTTGCATATGTAGCAATCCATTTCTAAGAAGTGATTCTAAGGAACTAATCAAGGATGTGCACAAAATTTTAGATTTAGCTATAAATATGTCCACCTTGGTATAGTTCAAAAGGAAAACTTGTAAAAGTAAATATGCTACAAGAACAGCTTTATCAAGAAATTATGGGCAGGAATGCCTGGCTGGCTCAGTTGGTAAAGCACGTGACTCTTGATCTCAGAGTTGTGAGTTCAAGCCCCACAGTGGGTGTGGAGATTACTTACAAATAAAAAAGTAACAAAATAAAAATCTTTTAAATAATTATGGGAAGCCAAAAAGAAAAAGAAAGAAAGAAAGAAAGAAAGAAAGAAAGAAAGAAAGAAAGAAAGAAAGAAAAAAGAAATACTGTACTATTAAAAATTATGAAATGATGTTGGGGTGCCTGAATGTCAGTTAAGCATCTGACTCTTGATTTTGGCTCAGGTCATAATCTCCTGGTTCATGGGTTTAAGCCCCATGTTGGGCTCTGCGCTGACAGTGCAGAGCCTGCTCGGGATTCTCTCTTTCCCTCTCTTTCTGCCCCTTCCCCGCTCTCACCCTCTCTCTCGAAAGAAAGAAAGAAAGAAAAAAGAAAGAAAGAAAGAAAGTTTTTAAAATTATGAAATGATGAAGCAGAACTGTTTATTGACATGAAAAGATGTTCTTGATACATTAAATGAGGAAGAAAAAAAAAACCCAGTAGATCACAAAACAGTATAAATCATTTTTTGTGAAAAAACAAAAAAACCCAAAAATATGTATTTTGTGTATGTAAAATATGCATGTGTGTTTGTGAAAATACATAGAAAAAAGTCTGGAGGAATATATACCAAGATGTTCATAAGATTTGAGGTATATTGCATTTTCTACTTTTCCTGTAATGACCAAGTATTATTTATATAATTTTAAAAGATTTTTTTTAATGTTTTATTTTATTTTTGTGAGAGAGACACACAGAGTGTGAGAGGGTCACACAGAGTGTGAGAAGGTCACACAGAGTGTGAGAGCGTCAGAGGGAGAAGGAGACACAGAATCCGAAGCAGGCTCCAGGCTCTAAGCTGTCAGCACAGTGTGTGATGCGGGGCTCGAACTCAAAAACGGTGAGATCAGACCTGAGCCAAAGTCAGACGCTCAACTGACTGAGCCACTCAGGCACCCTAAAAGATATTTTTAAAAAGAAAAAAGTAAAAAACCTCACACTTCCCCACTGCTTTGGATTTTCCCAGAATTAATAAAAAGTACTTTTTCACTGGAAAGGCTTGGGGTCTAGATCTACCGTGATAGCACCTTCAGTTTATCAAATAGTAGTTGGTGAGGATACATGATTATACCTAGTGTCCTCTGCAAGCAACAACAACAAAAAAAAGAAGACACAAATCCAAAATGACTAAGTGAAATATAGGATGAGCATAATCAAACTCACCTTGGAGAAATCACCAATCAGAGACCCCTGGTTAGACTCTTCCTCCAGCATCTGAGTGATATTAATGTCACAGAGAGAGACTGCTTTCTTTAGACCTAAGCCCTGAAGATGACAAGATTTCCCCCACCCCAATTCCTCATGTTAAAAGTTTAAAAACCAGGGGAGAGAAGGAGTGGAGACTTATTAAAAATATGCACACCTTTTGATCTAATAATTGTTTGTTTTCCTAGGGAAATAAAAATACGCACAAAGATTTGTCTGTAAAAATGGATATCCCAGCAAGGTTATAATAGAGAAAGATTATTAATAAATAACAGGGTCTTGTTTAAACAAATCATATTCTACACATTATATATTACTATTATGCAATAACAAGTATGTTGTAGGGGCACCTGGGTGGCTCAGGGAGTTAAGTGTCTGACTTTGGCTAGGGTCACGATCTCATGGTTTGTGGGTTCAGGCCCCAAACATTGAGCTCTGTGCTGACGGCTCAGAGACTGGAGCCTGCTTTGGATTCCATTTCTTTCTCTCTCTCTCTGCTCCTCTCCTGCTCATGCTCTGTCTCTCTCTTTCTCAAAAATAAATAAACATTAAAAAAAAGTATGTTGTAGATTAATTTCATTGACATGAAAATAAGTTCATGATATCCTTAAAAAAATAAGAAAACATGTACTTTTGTAATACCACTTTATAAAAGAAAACAAAAAACTGCATCAAAAAAAGAATCTGGAAGAACATACACCAGCTAACAATAATTATCTCTGGCCTATGGGATTATGGACATTTCACAACAGCTTCTTTTTTTCTTTTTTTTTTAATGTTTTTTCATTTTTGAGAGACAGCGATGGAGTACGAGTCAAGGAGGGACAGAGAGAGAGAAAGGGAGACAGAAAATCTGAAGCAGGCTCCAGGCTCTGAGCTGTCAGCGCAGAGCCTGATGCAGGGCTTGAACTCAGGAACCGCAAGATCGTGACCCAAGATGAAGTTGGATGCTCAACTGACTGAGACACCCAGGCGCCCCTCACAACAGCTTCTTTTGTTTATGTGAAACTTATGTACTATAAAACAGCCAAATGTATTTAGATTTTTTTATAAAGGAGAGGTAGGAAATGAGGGCTAAGCTTTTCAAAAGTTGCTTGCCACCAAACAGTGTGTTCCATGATGCTATTTCTGTCAGAATGCAGTTAAAACAGCAGTAAATATCCTTACCATTCAAGGTTCCCTTGTATCCTCTCAGATCTTAAAAGGGAAAGTTGGGAAGACAGTATGCCAACATCATTTCCAAAAGTATAATATAAAAAATATTTACTGTTAAATATTTTATACATGGATGCAGATGTAGAAAAGACAGAACAAAGAGATAAAAAGCAAAAGTAATTAAAAAGAAGATATACTAAAGCAATCCTCATACCAAAAAAGCAGAAAAGACAAGAAAGAGCATTAAACAGATTCTCATCTTGAAAAGTTCTTACCTTTCTGAATTCTTTGTTGTGAGAACAATACTCCTGTTTTACTTTATCCGCTATGGGATTGTCCTTGAATTTTACCACCTGATTCAGTCTTGGCCTGTTCAGAGTCTCTGGCAGTGAAGGCGAGCGATACAAGGAGCTTCTATTCCGAGATGCCTGTATGGGAATATCACCCCCCGTCCCCCGCCATGTTCTTACTCCTCTAAGTGTGTCTGCAGGCCAGCAGCATGAATATTCCGGGAAGCTTGTTAGAAATGAAGAATCCTAGATATTGGACCCCAGACTGAATTAAAATCTGCACTTTAGCAAGTTGCCCAGGTGATTTCTAGCAACCCTAAAGTTTGATAGGCAAAACCTTAGGTAAGCAACCACTCTTCCCCTCCTATTAACATCTTTCTCCTCAGACTGCATGATGTTTCATCTCCCCCAGATATATTAACTCTAAGCCAAACCAAATTCACCACGTGACCATCTTATACACACCAATTCTTGTAAGAGAAAGCAAGTGCAAACTCAATTCCTCCAGTCAAGGGAAAAAACAAACAAATGAACCTAATCCCACAATTTCTCTATAGGATCTTAAGACTCTGACAATCAACATTTAAGGACCCAAACAAAATAGAGGATGACAAAACAAAAAGGTCAGTCTGGGTAAAAAAAAATACTAGGCAGCAAGAGTATGTGTCACTTTTTTGGGTAGTAGTTTCTTAGAGGGACAGAGAAAAAATACCACTCAGCTTTCTTATAAAGGAGGTTGTTAGTGGGAAAGAAAAATAGCAAAATAAGCATCCTGCAGGGGAAACAGGAACACTAGAATCTAATATCAAGATTACTATTATAGGATTGATATTATGAAGACTATCAGGGGAAAAATGGATTAAATACGATGAAGAACTAGCCTTGGAGTTACTGGCCCAGACTAAAGTGTAACAGGATGGACTACTGTCTCCTTGAAAGCCATGATTTGGGTATTATAACCACAGGCAGAGGGATATATTAAATGACCTCTGATAACAACTTTCAACTTATCTAAGATTCTTTAAAAGAAATGTTTTTAAATAATCTCGACACCCAACATGAGGCTCGAACTCACAACACAGAGATCAAGAGTCCCATGTTCTAGTGACTGAGTCAGCCAGGTACCCCTCAACTAATCCAAGATTCTTATCTTCTGTTCCCATATACCTTCTATCTCTTGCCTAGATAAAAGCCAAAAGTTTCTACTTTATACTCTCACCTCACTAACTGCTATGGATTGATTGAGAAGTGAGCTAGATAATAAGAGAGCTATAACTAGAAGACAAGTTGATGGTCAATGGTTTCTGGGAGAATAAAAAAAGAACATCAAAATTTTACTTTATAGTAACTATATCTATTACAGTGTTTGTCACATCGATGGTCCCATCTAAGGAAAACTCCACTGTTCATGGTACCAGCTGAAGGTACAGTTCACATTTTATATACCAATATTTTACACAGACCTTTTCCCTTGGATCCATGCCAGTCAACTCCCTACCTCCCCACAACCCTGTCCAGAGCCACTGACAGGCCCATATTGCTGGTTCAACACACCCATTTAGTAGCCTAGAATATGTAAAAATAATCTGGGCCAATTAGGTTCTCTCTCCTGGGAGTCTAACTTAGAAAATGGCAAAATAATTAGGCAGCAACAGAAGCCAAAGCTTAAAAGGAAGAAGTCAAGAGATACAGTCAAGGCCATGAGGCCAATGATGAATGCATGGATGAACCGAAGGTATAGTGGCAGAGAGATGTAGTAAAGGAATGAGGAACAGGCTACCCAGACTTCTTGACCCACTATTCTTCATATAATTTCAATTTTGCCCTGAGAAGAAGGCAGGAGAAAGCCAGATAGGAATTTCAAATTTGATGGCCTTAGTGCAGTCTTTGTTTCTTTTAACCATAAGAACCTTCCTAGAACATACCAAATTATTAGGCTAACGGCTCATTTTAAAGAGTTTGGAATTAATGAGCTACTAAGGGAAATGTATCCATTTTTTAATATTATATCTAAGAAACCTTTACCTAACCCATGGTCACAGAAATTTTCTCCCATGTTTTTTTCTTCAGATGTTTTATAGTTTCAGATTTTACATTTAGGTCTATGATTTGTTTTGTGCTAATTTCTATATACGGCATGAGGTATGGATTGAGGTTTTTGTTTTTCATATAGATTTTCAATTGCTCCAGCACAATTTGTTGAAAAGACCATGTTTTATCCATTTAATTCCTTTTGTATCTTGGTCTAATTATCAACTGGCCATATATGCATGGGTCTATTTCTTGAATCTCTATTCTCTTGCATTGATGCTTTAGGTTTCTAGTAGGTATTATGGTGATAATGAAGGTGATAAACATCTTTTTGTGTTTTGTATAATCCAAAGGCAAGAACCCAGAAATAAATGACAGCAGAAAACTACTTTAACAAACAGAAATAGCCACTACTTTTCTAACAGATTCTTTTCAACACATTTATATTAAAACAAAAGGCAATTTACTGCAAAGAGCATACCTGCTTGGTCATGAAGACATGATGATATTTTAGCTTTGTCTTGCTAGTCAAAATTTCCCAGTTCTCAGAAGCAGCAGTGGGGAGAACCAAGGACCAGCTGGCTTAGATGGCACTCAATATCTGCCAACTAGTGATTTTCCTTCTTTAAGGAATCAATAAATACTTTCAATATTTGGGAGTTTTAAGCATTGAAAAGGCCAGGAAGAAGAAAAGGAAACTTGCTAAGCTCGAGTCTACCTGCAGATTTTATAAAAAGATCTAATTGAATAATTATTATTTTGTAAACTGAGAAGGCATCACCATTTCCTCATGGCCTGCAAACTCTTCTATACAAATAGACTTGGCTTCTGGTCTTGTCAAAGTTATCAGCAATCTTCATATCACTGTATCTTTAGACATATATCTTTCTGAACTTCATAGTAGCTTCCATGGAGTTGGCTACTGCCTTCTTCCTTGGCTTCAAGACACCTTCTAGTTTAGATTAGGGCTGGTACAGGCAATCCCTAAACTATAGAACCATGATGCTTCTACCTCTCTGTTGCTCCTTCTCAGTCCTCTTTGTTGGGCCTCTTCACTACCAAACCTCTAACAGATGTTGGACGAGGGTTAGGTCCTGGCCCTTTTATATCTCCTCACTTTGGCCTTATGTGATTTTTTTTTTTCTATCTGTGAATTCAAATTTTCTGTTTATACTGATGACTCTCAAATATCTATTTCAAATCAAGACTTCTGCTCTTACTTCCAGATTTCCATATCCACATACTGCCTTGGCAGTTTCTGAGTACCTACTACGTGTCATAGCAGTGAATAAGGGAGTGGAAGAGACAAAGAAATATGTGCTTTTAAATTCTATAAGTAAAAAATAAGAAGAATAAAAAGATAGGGAATATATTTGGGTTGGAAAGCTTGTCAGGAAAGGCTTTTCTGATGGTTAACACATGTAGGGAAATGAGACTGAATTGAGGAAAAAAAATCCTCTGTTACCTATGGGAAGAATGTTCCAGGCTGAAACAACAATGCAAAGGCCCTGTAAGAATAGCAAGGCCAGTAATGCCCACATTTAGTATGGTACCATTTTTAGAAAGTTCAAAAACTAATTGAAGCAATACTATGAACCAACTAAACCTAACAGACATTACAGAACACTGTACCCAACAACTAAACATGCATTCTTCTCAAATACACATGAAATATTCTCCAGGACAGATCATGCACTAGGTCATAAGACAAGACTCAATAAATATTAAAAGACTGAAATTATACAAAGTATGTTTTCTGACCACAATGGATTAATCAGAAATGAGTAACAGAAAAAAAATCTGGGAAATTCACAAATTAGGTGGAAATTAAACAACACACTCCAAAATAAACATTGGGTCAAAGAAGATCTCAAGAGAAATTAGAAAATACTTTTGGATGAATAAAAATGAAGACACAACATACCAAAATTTAGTTAAGGATACAGCTAAAGTAGTGCTTAGGTGAAACTTTACAGTTATAAAGGCCTGTAACAGAAAAAAAGGAATGATCTCAAGACAATGACCTAACCTTCCATCAAAAAGGAAACTAAATCCAAACCAAGCAGAAGCAAGGAAATAAAGATTAGAACAAAAACTTAATGAAGTAAAGAACAGAAAAAACAACAGAAACGAAAGTTGATTTTTTGAAAAGATCAACAAAATTGATAAACTTTTACCTAGATTGACCAAGAAAAAAAAAGAGAAAAGACTCAAATTACTAAAATTAGGAATGAAAGAATGGACAGTACTAGCAATTATAGTAAAAAAGATTATACGGGGATACTATGAACAACTACATACCAATGAATGAGAAAACTTAGATTAAATGGGCAAATTCCTAAAAAGACAAAAACTACTGAAACTAACTCAAGAAGAAATAGAAAATCTGACTAGACCTACAAAAAGTAAAAATTGAATTAGTAATTTTAAAACTTCCCACAAAGAAAAGCCCAGGTCCCGATGGCTTCACTGGTGAATTTGGCCTAACATTAAAAAAACAAAAAACAAAAAACTCCAATTCTACACACAGTCTTCCAGAAAACTGAAAAAGAGTGAATTCTTTCCAAATGATGACATTACACTGATACCAATATTACAGACATTACAGGGAAAACAAAACAGTAAAGATCAGAATCTGTCATGAATTCTTTCCAAATGATGACATTACACTGATACCAATATTACAGACATTACAGGGAAAACAAAACAGTAAAGATCAGAATCTGTCATGAGCATGGACTCAAAAATTCTCAGTAAAATTTCAGTAAATCAAATCCAACAACATGTAAAAAGGATAATACATCATGACTAAGTAAGGATATCACCTGCATGAGAGGTTGTTTAACATTCTAAGATCAATGTAATTAACCATATTAATAAGTTAAAAAAAACTCCTAAGATCATCTCAATAGATGCAGAAAAAACATTTGACAGAATATTTTCTCTTCCTGCTAAAATCTCTCAGCAAACTAAGAATAGAAAGGAACTTCCTCAGCCTAATAAAGGGCATCTTAAGAAACCCATAACTAACAATACTCAACAGAGAAAAACTGGATGCTTTTCCCGTAAGACCAGGTACAAGGCAAAGTGTTCTCAACAATTTCTAAGATTGCAAAGGAATCCTGATACCAAAAAAATTGTGAAGTCTTCATCTAGGAGCAAGGGGGAAATGATAATACAGGAAGGAAAAAGAGAGAGCAGATTACTGCAGAAACAGTCAAGAGGAGATGCTTCCATGTGACTCAGGTTTTTGCAAAATCTTTACAATGGCCTAGAAGGCCCTATGTGACCTGTCCTTCTTACTACCTACACTCTGTCCCACTGCGCACCTGCGAACTTTGCTCCAGCCATACTGGCTTCTTGGTGTTCCACAGAGATGCCAAGCACATTCCCACTTCAAAAGCATTGCACTTGCTTTTCCTTCTGCCTAGAAAAACTCATCCCTCCTGATACCTGTTTGTTTGGTACCCTCACCTGCTTCAGATGTCTGCTAAAACATCGCTCTCAGAGAGGTCTTTTCTAATCTATGAAACCTATCAAAAATATCAACTCCCACTCTAGCCCAATCCAGGTACTCCCTATTCTCTTTACCCTGCATTTTTACCACAGTCTTTAACCATCTGTCATATTATAAATGTATTTATTTATTTATCTGTTTCCTCCTGACTAGAATGTAAACTCCATGAGAGTACAGACTTTGCTGAGTTGTGTTCACTATTGTATCCCCAGTGTTACCAAGTGAATGAATTAATCAATCAACAGGTGGAAGTGCAGAGGGGGAGGTAGCTTCAGATAGGGGAAGGGACACTTCATGCAGGATGACAAGAGGGATGGTAAATTATATGGGTATGATTGCTTCTGTTTTCCCTTTGAAACGGAAACACTTCAAACTTGTTTTTTTAATGTTTATTTTTGAGAGAGAATGTGTGAGACAGCACACGGGTGTCATGGGGGGGCATGCAAAGGGAGAGAAGGGGAGAGAGGATCTGAAGTGGGCTCTGTGCTGACAGTAAAGACCCCAACACAGGGCTCGAAATCACCAACCGTGAGATCATGACCTGAGCCAAAGTCAGATGCTTAAGTGACTGAGCCTCCCAGGAGCCCCCAAAACACTTCAAATTTAACATGTCTAAATCATCCTTGATCCTTTCCTTCCTTCACAGCCTATATGCAACCCACCAAGTCCTGTCTACTCTGTATCCAAAATAGCTTTTGAATTTATCCATTTGTCTCTGTAGCCACCACCGTAGTCCAGGCTACTACCAACTTTCCCTGAAGCTACTGAAATAGCTTCCTGTCCTACTTGTACCTGCTTTCATTTCTTTTCCCACCTCCTTCCAACTCTTAATCCTCTCTAATCCATTATTCATCAAGCAACAGGGCAGTCTTCATAAAATAAACCACATCATATTATTCCTCTGCTTAATATCCCCCAATAGCTTGCCAATGCACTAAGAATAAAATCCACACACTTACCATAGCCCTAAGGCCCTGTATCGTCTGTCTCTTGCTTACCTGCTATCCCACTTCAGGCAAATGTCACCCTCTTTCACACTGGCTTCTCAATTCCTTGCACACACCAACATCTATTCAACCTTGGGAACTTTGCACCTACAATATGCTCCTCATGGAATGCTCCTGTCTCTAGTCAGGTCATGTATGGTTCCTGCACAACTAGAGTGACCAACTCATTCAAATCTGTCTATGATTTTCCCACTTCTGGCACTGAAAGGCCCAGGTTGTAGGAGCCTCCTCAATGGCAGGCAAACTGGGACAGTTTATCAATATGTTCTCGACTAAATATCTCCTACTCAAGGAGGCCTTTCCTATTTATTCCCATTAAAAGGTTCCCTTCAATTAGTGTTTATTTCAGTCCCCATTTCGTTACCTTCTTTACACTTGAACAATTGCAATAATTAAATCATTTTGTCTGTTATGGCAGTCATTTGCAATTTGGCTAAAATTGGAGGTTTGGTAAAATCTCAAATTAGATGGGAGGCAGTCCTGCATCCTGATAAGAAGGCTGAAGGGGGACAGGTATTCCTTTTTCCATTCTTTTATAGTCAACCGGATATTCCTGACTGCATTTTGAAACTTAAGGAATAACACAAAAAAAGCAAAGGGTTGGTTGAGACTTTTTCTTATGGTTGCAGCATCACAGTTGAGAATATAGTGGGTGGCAGCAAATGTCCCTGAGCAAGAGTCTAGCATCAGGTGGGATTACATCATGGGGCAGGGGGTTCAGTAATGGTGACATTAAGTGTCCAGGCAGCTGGTGGTAATGTCCTGAGAACAATGACCCCATAGCAGCACTGTGGCCAGGCCTTACCTTGTTTTCCAGCCTTCCTAGCAATTCTGAGCTCCTCAATACCCTCCAGAAAAATCCCTTTTCTGCCTATGGTAAGTAGTAATCAGTTTCTTTTAATTGCAACCAAGAATTCTAACTAGAACGTGTATTACCCTGACAAACGTGTGTTTGTTGTTGATATCCCTTTGACAAGAATACGAACTCCAAGAGACCATAAACCTAGTATGTATTGTTTATTATTGTATCACCAGTGACTAACATGGTATCTGACACTTAATAGGTACTCAATAAATATTTTTTAAATGAATGAATCAAAAATCACTGAGGTTACACAAATCTCCTTATTCTATCAGGTATCTATTTCCATTTAGCATCAAGAATGTAAACCCCAAACAAAAATCCCTATGCCTTTTCTATTCTAAAACCTACTGCTATGCATATTCTTATATAGTGTGCCCTCAACTGAAAATGATGTTATATGAGTCACAATACATTAAAATGAGCACTTAAAGGGAATTATTATTTTTTAAAGACAAAATAAATATCTCACAGCCATATGCTACTCTTCCATGTAAATAAACATACTCTCCAGAGTATTTCCTAGGGTCCGTCTATTTTAAATCCATTCTTCCATACTGTCTATATTATACAATTCACAATGATGTTTCAAAGGCAAGAAAAATTTCTGTTATGTTCATTGTACTTATTTCATAAAAGCAGATTAAACCCATTAGATAAATTTTCAACAAAATTGAAAACAAAAAATTTTCTCTTTAATCAACATTAAATATAATTCCCTAAGTTAATACTAGTTGAGATTTGACTATTTTAGCTACATTGCAAACATGAAGACTAACATATATTTCTAAGAGCACCACCAAATGTTCACTCTATATTGCTCTTTGTTTTTCTCCAGAAGGCCTAGGAACCTTTCCCCATGCTAACTATGCCTAAACTTGCTGTTTTTCCACAGATCTACCCTCCATTACCAGTTAGCCCTCAATAATGTTTGTTTCAGGAAGGTGAACATCAATTCTCTCAATACCCACCCTGTCTCTTTCAGATCATATCTTGGTTCTGCTGTTTTCCTACAAACCAATGACATTCGCTTGGAAGCTTTGTTAAGACTGCTGGGCCCCACCCTTACAGTTTTTTGATTCAAAGTTTCTGGGAAAGGGCCCCAAAATTTGCACTGCTAAGAAATTCCTACCTGACACTGATGCTACTGCTCCAGGGACCATATGTTTAGAAGATTCTAGATCTGCACTACCCATTATAGTAACACTAGCCACACATGGTTGTCTGCATTAATTAAAACTCAACAAAATTATGGGGCACCTGGGTGGCTTGGTCGGTTAAGTGTCTGATTTCAGCTCAGGTCATGATCTCACAGTTCGTGAGTTCGGGTCCCGCGTGGGGCTCTGTGATGACAGCTCGGAGCCTACAGCCTGCTTCGGATTCTGTGTCTCCCTCTCTCTCTGCCCCTAACCTACTCACATTCTGTCTCTGTCTCTCTCAAAAATAAACATTTAAAAAAAATTTTTTTTAAAAACTCAACAAAATTAAAAATTCAGTGTCTCAGTTGCACTAGCCACATTTTAAGTGCTCAAAACGCACATAGGGCTACTGTATTGGACAGATATAAAGCATTTCCATCATCTCAGGAAGTTTTACAGAACAGCAGTGTTCTAGATAATTGATTCACCATCCTCCTGAACACTTCAATCCATTCAAACTGTGCCTATTCAACCTTACCAACCCTACTCAAAAAGCAAATGTCATTACTACATGTTCCTGGGACAACTTTCACCTTCCAGGTATCTTCATAAAAGACACCAAATACTGCTAGAAACACCAGCTCAGGAGTCAGGCAGATCTCACCTTAAATCCTGACACTGCCAATGGCTAATTTTGTGACCTTGGGTAAGAGCCTTTATCCCATGGCCAGATGTTCTCCTCCTAAGATAAGACTAAAGAAAGAACAAAAGGGACAGAAGAAAGAAAATAAAGGGGCATCACACTCATATTTCAGGACTGACATGAAAATTAAATGCAATGACGGATATAAACTGTTCAGCACACAGTGCCCAGTACACTCTAAGTAGTCAATAAATGGGACCTACTATTATTACCTGGCTCTCATTTTTCTTTTCCAGTCTAGTCTCTGTTATACCAACAACACTAAAATCCCTATTTCTTCTCTCCTCAAACTCACAGTGTTCTGAAAACTGAAAACCCTTTGGACAGTGACTTCACAACTCCTCAATAGTTGCAGCAAGCTTCTCCTGCACTCCACATTAGCCTCTTGACAAAGAGGGACCAAAACAAAACAAAACAACAACAACAACAAAAAAGACAAAGCAAAAAGAAAAAGATCTGCAACTATCCTCTATTACTCTACTACCAAGAATTCAAACTTGGCATGCTCTCAAACTGACTGAACTTTCCCCTAGTTCTCAAAGCTTTCTAAACCAGGCACTTCTTGCTCCTCAGCAACTTTCAACCACATTACTGTTTTTACTTTACTGAGTCTACTCAGTGAGACATTTGGCTCCTTATCCAGGTTTTGATTCATCATCTTCTACTTCTCTGCTACCTTCACCATCACCTAGACTAACTCAACCCCTTTTTCATCTGCCATTAGCAACCTACAACCCTCTCTTAATCATCTCTGGAGTTCCAAAGTCCCCAGTCTTGCTTCTAGGCAACAGCATACTATGCCATGTAGGTCTATCATATAAAACAGCACAAATATCATTTTATTAGCCTTTTAATAATTCCCTTCTGTGGTTTCCGAAAGTTGATTATAACCTTCTCTAAATTCTTCATGACTGTCACGTAACACTCTCCAGAGTCATGAGATTACTGCAACTTTCACTTCGCTAAGGACATCAAGGCTATTGAGCATCCCTTCTCCATCAATCTTTATAATTCCACATATTTTGGCCCTTACACTATAGTAATTAAGCACTCATACTACACTACAATAATTAAACATTAGTAATTGAGCAAGTATTGTTCTAACTGCTTTATGTACAATTAACTCATTTAATCATCACAACAACCCGAAGAAATAGTTACCCAAACTTTTTCTTTTTTATAGATTAAGAAACTAAAGCATAGGGAAGTCATATAACTGTACCCGTATTGTTAAAGAATCAAGCTATGGAACCCAGAAAGTCTGGATCCAAAGTCTGTCACTTTCTAGACCAATATGTTCCACTAACTCCCACACTCTTGACTTTTCCCTATAATCCCAGATAATCTCAGATAATCTCAAAGTTGCTCTTCAATAGTGATCAGATAGGGTTAGCCTCAGCTATTACAGGTTGTTGTTTTTTTTTTAAGAATATATTCAGGTATAATTTGTGGAATAAAAAATATTTAAAATGATTTACTACAAAGCTACAGTAATCAAAACTATGGTACTGCTATAAAGATACACATATGGACCAATGGAATGGAATAGAGTCCAGAAATAAATCATCATGCATATGGTCGAATGATTTTTGACAAGGGAGCCAAGACCATTCAACAAGGAAAAGACAGTCTTTTCAACAAATGGTGCTGGGATAACTGAATATTCACATGCAAAAGAATGAAATTGGACCCTTACCTATCACTACACACAAAAATTAAATCAAAATGGACCAAGACCCAAATTTAAGAGCTATGGAGCACCTGGGTGTCTTAGTTGGTTAAGCTTCCAACTCTTGATTTCTTTTTTTTTTTTAAATTTTTTTTTAACGTTTATTTATTTATTTATTTATTTATTTTAATTTTTTTTTAACGTTTATTTATTTTTGAGACAGAGAGAGGCAGAGCATGAACAGGGGAGGGGCAGAGAGAGAGGGAGACACAGAATCTGAAACAGGCTCCAGGCTCTGAGCAGTCAGCACAGAGCCTGACGCGGGACTCGAACTCACAGACCGCGAGATCATGACCTGAGCCGAAGTCGGACGCTTAACCGACCGAGCCACCCAGGCGCCCCTAACGTTTATTTATTTTTGAGACAGGGAGAGACAGAGCATGAACAGGGGAGGGTCAGAGAGAGGGAGACACAGAATCGGAAGCAGGCTCCAGGCTCTGAGCTGTCAGCACAGAGTCGGACGTGGGGTCGAACTCATGGACCGCGAGATCATGACCTGAGCCGAAGTCGGCCGCTTAACCGACTGAGCCACCCATGCGCCCCTCCAACTCTTGATTTCAGCTCAGGTCATGACCTCATGGTTCCTGGGTTTGAGCCCTACATCAGGCTCTGTGCTGACAGTACGGAAGCTGCTTAGGAGCAGAAAGCAATATACTGGCTCAGTATATGGCCAGTAAGCCACAGGCTTCAGGTATGCCTCCCATTGACATGAGGAGGATAAAAGACAAAAGGATATATTGTAAAATACCTGAAAAATCATGCTAGGTATGTTCCATCCATTACTATTATCCTGGAGCCATCATTTACACCAAGTTACATTGATGGTGAGGTACTCAAACTACTAACTGGAACCTTCTCACCCAGCAGTAATAAGAATCCCATAGTTACCTGATATCCTATCAGGTAGCCCTTAGAGTTTAGAGATCATGTCTTCTTGATTTCTGCAGACCTACTACTTAGTAAGTGGCTGAAACCCAGTATATACACAACATTGTTAATTCAAGAATGAAGGAATATGGAAAATGCAAAGATACTGGGGAGCATTTTACCTTGATCTCTTTTTGATCTTCCAGAGAAAACTCCATCAATTCATTTGAAATCTCCTCTGCCTGGTGTTCTTCTAGTTCTGAATTTTTATCCAATTTTCGAAGTGTAGTAATGGGACTGCCCAGATATTTCATTTCTCCTTCCACCAACTTTCCATTGTCCTGTCAATTATATTGACAATATTAAAAACTATTCAGAACCCTTACGTTATACTATATACAAAAATTAACTCAAAATGAAGCAAAGATTTGAAAGCTAGAATTATAAAACTCTTACAAGAAAACAGTGGGAAATGTTCATGACATTGGATTTGGCAATGATTTTGTGAATATGACAGAAGCATAGGCAATAAAAGAAAAAATGGACAAATTGGACTTAACAAAATTAAAAACTTTTGTGCATCAAAAATACCACCAAGAAAGTAAAAAGACAACCCATCAAATGGGAGAAAATATCGACAAATCATACATTTGATGAGGTATTAATATCCAGAATATATATATAAAAATTCATATAGCTCAACACCAAAAAACCAAATAGAATGAAAAAAGGTGTAGCTGCCATGGATAACAGTATGGCAGCTTTCCTCCAAATTGAATATAGAATTATCTTATAATCCACCAATTCCATTTCTGGGTATATACCCTCAAAAAATGACAGCAAGGATTTGAACAGGTATTTCTACATCAATGTTCATAGCAGCATTATTTGCAATAGTCAAAGGTGAAAACAACCTGGGCACCTGGGTGGCTCAATTGGTTAAGTGTCCAACTCTTGATTTTGGCTCACATCATGATCTCATGGTTTATGACTTTGAGCCCAACATCAGACTCTGTGCTGGCATCACAGAACCTACTTGGGATTCTCTGTCTCCCTATCTCTCTGCCCCTCCCCTGCTCTCTCTCTGAAAACAAAGAAACAAGCAAACATTAAAAATAAATAAATAAAGCTTTAAAAAAAAGAAGAAGACTACCCAGTAATTTACCAGGCTCCAAGTCTTCCTCTTCTCCAAGAAATCAAATATCCGAAACACGGTCAACTTAATCTACTTAGGATGTGCTGTGTTAAAATGATTTTTCCCTAAGATTGAGATTAGACCCCAAATCCCTGGAATATCTTGAACCCAATGTCTATTAAAAGCAAGTGAATGCCTGGGTAACTTAAGACTCCAGTATCTAAATGGACAAAGGCACAATCATTTACTAGCAAAATGTGCATAGCTAATATTCACATGAAATCACTACTAATTGTTTTTAACATAAAACATTTATCAATCTAACTGGCAGTTAAAAAAATAAACATTTATCAAAAGAGCTATTGATTATTCATGAATTATGTAAATTCATAACTTTTTTTGAAAGGAATCTGGAAATATGTATCACAAATCTTAAAAATATATCCTTTAGCCTAGTAGTTATAATTCTTGGTACTAATCCTAAAGAAAAAATTTTGAAATGTAGGCAAAGATTTATGCTCAAGACCTTACATTTGTAAAAGCAAAATTGGGACCACTAAGTGTCCAAAAATAGGGAACTATGTAAATTGTGGTCCATTTGTTAGGGTAAAAGCATCCAACAAAGAATAATGTTTACTAGAAGTTTCAATATTAACTTAAAAAAAGCAGGATATAAAGTTATATATATGGGGCACCTGTGTGGCTCAGTTAAGCATCTGACTCTTGATTTCAGCTCAGGTAATAATCTCACAGTTTGTCAGATAGAGCCCCGCATCATGTTCTGCACTGTCAGATAATCTTGGGGTTCTCTCTCTCCCTCTCTCTCTGCCCCTCCCCCAACTCTCTCAAAAATAAATAAACTTAAAAAAAAAAGGAATCTCTTTAAAAAAATGTTATACATATGTAATTAATATGACTTCAACTCTAAAATTATATACATAGTTAAAAGACTATAAAAAAATGAGGTAAAATGTTAATAGTTTTTCTCTATGAGGTAACTATTTTCTTTTTTATATTCCATATTATATATATATATATATATATATATATATACATATATATATTTTTAAGTTTATTTATTTATTTTGAGAGAGAGAGAGAGAGAGAACACAAGCCAAAGAGGAACAGAGAGAGAAGGACAGAGAGAGGATCCCAAGCAAGCTTTGTACTGTTAGCAGAGTCTGGTGCAGATCTTGAACTCACAAACCGTGAGATCATGACCTGAGCTGAAATCAAGAGTTGGACGCATAACTGACTGAGCCACCCAGGAACCCCTATATTTCCTATATTTTTAAACCATTTTCACAATGGGCACATAGTACTTTTAAAATTAGGGTGGGAGGAATCACATATATAATAAAATAGAAAAAATTTTAAAAAACACCTTTTTTAACACTTATTTATTTTTGAGAAGGGAGGGGAAGGGCAGAGAGAGGAGACAGAGGATCCAAAGCAGGCTCTGCGGGGACAGCAGAGAGCCCAATAAGGGGCTTGAACTCACCAACCACAAGATCATGACTTAAGCTGAAGTCAGATGCTTAACTGACTGAGCCACCCAGGGGACTCCAAAATAGAACAACTTTAAAGGCCTAAGAATTTTTTTTAATGTTTTTTTGCTTTGTTTTGTTTTGTTTTCATATTTGAGAGAGAGATAGACAAAGAGCGAGTAGGGGAGGGGCAGAAAGACAGGGACAGATTCCAAAGCAGGCTCCAGGCTCCGAGCTGTCAGCACAGAGCCAGACGCGGAGGTCCAACTCACAAACTGTGAAATCATAACGTGAGTGGAAGTCGGAAGCTTAACCACTTAACCGACTGAACCACCCAGGCGCCCCCTAAAGGCCTAAGAATTTTCTAACAAATAAAAACGTCAGAGGATGTCTCTTACTTTTCCCAGAGTTCCTTCTCCAACCACTTTTCTCACCTAAGCCAGCTTAGAAAAATTGAAAGGGTTGTAATGCAGATCTGCCATCCTATAATCCACAACACCTCAGCAGACCCTTGATGAAGATGTTCAGTGACTCACCAGTAGAGAAAGGGGAGACATGTAAGGCTCCCCTGGTGTCTTTTGAAACTTCAGGCTCCTGGATGCCCACCACTCGGAGGACTTCAAAGTGTTATTCTTCTGCATAAGAAAAATTACATTGGCTGGAGGAAGACAAGTGTCAGCAAGCCCTGCCAAAAACATTTCATCAGGTGAAGCCATGAATAACCCTCACAAAACACATTAAGTATAATCAAGGTTGATCCTATATCCTGACAATACAAATTATGGTTTGGATTTGATGTATGATATGTAGATTTGCTTTGGAGGATACTGATTTTATGGTCACAAGCCAAAGGAAGGGAGGAAAAGGGGAGCCTGAGTAGGGAGGGGATGGTGAGATTTCCAAA
Source organism: Panthera pardus (assembly GCF_024362965.1). NCBI lineage: Eukaryota > Metazoa > Chordata > Mammalia > Carnivora > Felidae > Panthera > Panthera pardus. The sequence goes on along the minus strand of NW_026526765.1, from coordinate 124,173,565 downwards.
AAGTGATTACAAGGACAGTGTCAAATCAAGAATAAGCTGATTAAAACAGCCAAAAGCATGGGTATAACTTAGTCAATGTGAGAAAAGAAGAACAGCAGCTACCTTTTATAGATACTGACCTGGGGGAAAGGATGACGGGCAGGGGAAAGAAAAAGATGGCTAGAAAACACAATTCAGGGCACCTGGGTGGCTCATATAGTTAAGGGTCCAACTCTTGATTTTGGCTGGGGTCATGATCTCCTTCCTGGTCATGGGATCGAGCCTTGTATCTGGCTTGGTGCAGAGGCTGGACTCTGCTTGGGATTCTCTCTCTCTCCCTCTCTGCTCCTCTCCTACTTGTGCTCTTTCGCGCATGCGCTGTCTCTCAAAATAAATAAATACACATAAAAAAAAAAACAAGAAAAGAGAATTCGTTGAAGGGATTAGTTAGAGAACGATCTTGGTGATTAGGTGGCTCTGTCGAGCCCAGTTTCAACTTAGAAATGACTGAAGGCCGGAGGATCAGACAAAAAGGCCCATGGCTTTCTCAGAACATGGGCTAAGAAGCTTGACTAAGGGAGAAATAAGAAGAAATTAAGTAAACCCATACATGAAGCCATGCACAGAGTATGTGAACAACTTATATACATTATCCGTTTAAAAAAATAGCCCTAAATTCCCAAACTACACTAATAGAGATTTTTGTCCTTAAACCAATCAACTGAACATGAGGAATAATGATGATCTGCTCTGGAAGACATGGAGCTAGGTGTCTGTTCTAGGGTCAAATCTTAAAGATAAAAAACAAACCATAAAGAATTTTTTTGCCTTATAGTGAAGCAGTTTGATTGTCTGCATACTGAGGGATAACAGTTCTGGGTCTCATAATGATACTGATGAGTTGCTCCCCTCACAGGGAGAAAAGTACTAATGTATCTGGGTTTCCATTTAACACTTACATTTTCTTTATTTGTGGGTGAGCTACACACTGCATCTTTCTTCCTGTTGCCACAGTCCAAAACATTTGGAGTGCTACAAAGCAGCTGTACCTACAAGAGAACATTTTCTGAGAACGTCCAGCATCCTTAAGCCACAGGTGAGGTGGAAAGCCTCTGCCTACCACCTGAGAAACAAACCCAAACCCAAGAAATAGATGTTACTCACTGGGCTGCATTTTGTAAAGTGCTGGTGATGATTCCTGAAGATCAAAAAAAGTGCCAGTCAGTAAACCCCAAATACTGTTTAGTTATTCCTCAATGGCTTGTGGCATCCCAACTTTTCCTTTTTTCCACTCTAGGAGCCCTATATCTAGTTGATATGTCTCCATACAATATGTAAAGTGCTCTCTGTGGCAAATATGAAGATGTTAAGTGACATCCTGGGGATAAGGCCCTCATAACCATATATATAGATATCCATTAAAGATGATGAGCTTGTCCTACATCTTATGTAGACCAAATTTACTAATTTTCCAGCATTGACTATTGGGAGCTAATACTTATTTTTTATGAATTATTATCCCTACTCCCAAGATTTTATCCAGTTTGCATGAGTTAGGATTTTTAAAGCAAGTCAAATAAACTACAAGCAATCTAAAGTGAAATTTTCACATGTATTATTAAAAACAGTGGAAGGGCAGGGCGCCTGGGTGGCTCAGTCAATTAAGTATCTGACTTCGGCTCAGGTCATGATCTCTTGGTTCATGAGTTCAAGCCCCGCATCAGGCTCTGTGCTGACAGCTCAGAGCCTGGAACCTGCTTTGGATTCTGTGTCTCCCTCTCTCTCTCTGTCCCTCCCCTGCTCACACTCTGTCTTTCTCTGTCTTGCAAAAATAAATAAAATGTTAAAATTTTAAAAAAAAAACAAAAAAAAAAACAGTGGAAGGGCGGTTGGTGGGCTCAGTCAGTTAAACGGTTAAACAACTGATTCTTGATCTCAGCTCAGGTCATGATCCCTTGGTTGGTGGGATTGAACCCCGTGTCAGGCTCTGCCCTGGCAGTGTGGAGCCTGCTTGTGATGCTCTCTCTTCTTCTCTTTCTGCTCCTCCCCACTCTCACTCTCTCCCTCAAAAATAAACATTAAAAAAACTGTTAAAAAAAATAAAGTCTTAATAAATTAATTAATTCAAAACTAATTAATTATTTAAATCAATAATTAAAACTAATAGGTTTAATTAATTAATTAAAAAACAGTTATGGAATGCTCTCACTAGTGTCCTAAAGTAGCTCCTAATTCACCTAAACATAGAAGGATAAAGTTCCAAAAAGATTAAAAGAGTCAAATGGAAACCTTACAATAAGTTTAAGAAGTTAATGAGTTGAATTGAAATAACTTCATTCCTGGAGCATTCCCTGATTGAATATTTTAAGATGTCCAACAAAGAGTCCCCATGAATAACAATACTAAACATTACAAAATAGTTCATACGTGCTAAATTCCATCCTTACAAGAGCAGTTATGAAAAGTACTAGTATTATGTCTATTGTTATTTATTACAAATGAAGAAACTGAGGTCCAGTGAAGTTAAGAAAATCTTCAGAATCACAGTTGGTGAAATAGTAAGCCACTGGAATCCAGATGCTCTAACACTGCACTATTCATATGCAGGAAACAGCCTAGGCCTAAACGCAATATACCCTTTCCTTCATTTTTAAAGATAATACGGGTCGTATGGAATGGTTAAAATGAACTATTTAGATCTGAGCAACTTAAAAAATCTTTCCAGTGAGGGACTGAGGCTTTCAAGCTAACTTATACCCAAACGAAAAGGTTCTACATACTGCAGAGATTGCACAGGATAAAATTCCTGTGCCAGAGCTGAAAAGGCTTCAGCATGGGGTTCATTTAGCAAAAGAACTTACATCCCAGCTAAATGTATGTCCTGAGGTCCTTTAGATTCCAAGTGGCCTGCAATCAAATGTGAAGAGTTAATCTTGTCCACACATCCTGTCTTTCCTTCTCATTTTTTTCATTGCCAGTAAGCCACATTAATTTCAAAAGCTGATGTTTTGAATGCATGGGCTCCTGATAGGTACCAATTTTATGGTACAAGGTACAAGTTCATGAAAACTTAAGAATTTATATATGTTACTTAAGAATTTATGCAGGAAATACTGCAGGACAATAACGAACAGAGATTTTTTTCATGGGTAGGAAATAATGCTGATCATTCAGGAAATAGACTATTTATTCTGAAAATAGAACAAATACTAAAATGGCCGACTAGTGGGGTGCCTTGGTGGCTCAGTCAGTTAAGTGTCCAACTCTTGACTTAGGCCCAGGTCATGATCTCATGGTTTTTTAGTTTGAGCCTGAGTCAGGCTCTGCGCTGACAGTGTGGAGCCTGCTTGGGATTCTCTGTCTCCTTATCCCTCTGCCCCTCTCCTGCTTGCTCTCTATCTGTCTCAAAATAAATAAAAATAAACTTAAAAAAAAAAAGACCGACTAGTGGGGCACCTGCATGGCTCAGTCAGTTAAGTGTTGGACTTTGGCTCAGCTCATGATCTCACAGTTTGTGGGCTTGAGTCCCACATCAGGCTCTCTTCTGTCAGCACAGGGCTTTCTTTGGATCCTCTGTCTCGCTCTCTCTCTCTGCCCTTTCCCAGCTGGTGAGTGCTCATTCTTTCTCCCTCTCAAAAATAAACAAACATTAAAAAAAATTATTGACTAGTAAAACATACTCCTTTTGGGCTCAGGCCCTACAAAACCACAAGAATTAGTTAACAAAGTATTTCTTTATGTTTCTTTGCCTTTGCTGAGATTATACTAGAGCATAAAACTTCCCATTTTAACTACTACTTTCATTCCCATCATCAATCAGTTAACAAAATATTCCTTCTTGTCTAAATTTTTCAAATGCAAAATGACTCCTATTTATGTTATTACATTTCTCTTCTTGGCTTATCATTCTCAAAAATCCCTTAGGTACCCACAGAATTTCAACTTCAAGGATCTTTACCTCCTTTAAAAAAAAATTTTTTTTAATGTTTATTTATATTTGAGAGAGAGAGAGAGAGAGAGAGAGAGAGAGAGAGAGAGAGAGGGTCAGAGTGTGAGCAAGAGAGGTGCAGACAGAGAGGGAGACACAGAATCTAAAGCAAGATCCAGGCGCTGAGCTGCCAGCACAGAGCCCGATGTGGGGTTTGAACTCAAGAACCATGAGATCATGACCTGAGCCGAAGTCGGATGGGCTTAACCGACTGAGCTACCCAGGCGCCCCTCTACCTAATTTTACCACCTTCCATCTTTATCTGACTACCCTGTTCTCTCCCTTAAAAGTTGTTCTTTTCCTTGAGGCCTTTACCTCCCTTCTCCTTACCTGTTTCATCAAGGTCTGCAGAAGTGGTAAGCTGACTGGCAGACATCTCCCCACCACTGCTAAGATTGGAAAGATCAAGGCAACATTTTGGGGTTCCTCTGTTGAGACATAATAGTACAGCAAGATTCCCTTTAAGTTGTAATAACCTTGAAAGGCAAAGATCACATTATCCTCTTCATCTGAAACACCCCTCAGGAACCTTTTCTCTACTCCAATAATTTGCATCTCATTTCCTCCTCACCAACATATTGAGACAAGTAATTTTTTTTTAAATTGAGGACCAAACATTATTGGCTGAGGTGGGTCTTGACCCCACATCTTTTGCCCTATGCACTGTGGGTACATAGATTTGATTTCTCCCTGGAGTCTCTAGTACTTCTCAGGTCTATAACTCTCCAACTAGCCGAGGCATCAGAGCATGGCGTGACCAGAATTTAAAGTACAATAATAATAACACTAATATTAATACAAATAAAAATACCAACTCCTATAACACAATGGAATTTTCAAAGACTTTTCCCAGACATCACATCATTTAATTCTCACAAGATCCTAGTAAGATAGGAAGAGATTATTATTTCTATGTCACAGAAAAGAAGCCTGAGGGTCAAGAGTCACACTGTTACTGAAGGGCAGGGTTTAAAACTTAAACCCTGATCTTTGAGCCACAATAATTGTTTAAAAATGTTTTTTTAATATTTACTTATTTTTGAGAAAGAGAGAGAGGGGCAGAGAGAGAGGGAGACACAGAATGAGAAGCAGGCTCCAGGCTCTGAGCTGTCAGCACCCACAAACCTTGAGATCATGACCTGAGTCAAAGTCAGACACTTAACTGACTGAGCCACCCAAGTGCCTCCTCCCCACTTTTTTTAAAAATGTTTATTTATTTTTGAGAGAGAGAGAGAGAGTGTGGGGGAGGGATATGGACAGAGGGAGACACAGAATCTGAAGCAGGAGCCAAGATAATTTTTTAAAAACCCCAAGGCTGTGCCTGGGTGGCTCAGATGGTTAAGCCCCCAACTCTCACTTCATGATCTCACGGTTTGTGAGTTCCAGCCCTGCATGGGGCTCTGCACTGACATCACAGAGCCTGGTTGGGATTTTCTCTCTCTGCTCCTCCCCTGCTCATACTCTCTCTTTCTCTCTATCAAAATAAATAAATAAACTTTTACGATAAACAAACAAACAAACAAATAAATAAATTGGGGCACCTGGGTGGCTCAGTCGGTTGAGCAACTAGCTTCAGGTCAGGTCATGATCTCAAAGCTCGTGAGTTCGAGCCCCACATCAGGCTTGCTGCTATCAGCTTGTGCTGGCTTCAGATCCTCTGTCCCCCCTCTCTCTCTGCCCTTCTCCCACTTGCTCACTCTCTCTCAAACATAAATAAACTTTTAAAAAAATAAATAAATAAAAATCCCAAGGCTATTTGGAAAAGCAAAGGAGATAAGGTGTAAAAGGTGGATTTACCCAGACAAAACACTTAGGTTTGCAGAATCGCCAAAGAGTTTGTTCACTGGAGTTCTAGGGAGATCTGGACAGGTGGTAAAGGAAGTGTCTCTCTCCAAGAGCAGGTTTAATATCTTCCTCTGACTGGACCTAAAACTGGGTCCTGAGCCAGGATGTACATCCTCTTCTGCAGATGAAATCAATTCTGCAGACATGGCCTCCTGAGAAAAAAAAAAAAATAACACCTACCTAAGAGGTGAACATCATCTACATAGGTCCCTCACAGGCTGTCCAGTTTTCACAACCTCCTCCACCCTTCCCAGCAGCAGCCCAGTGGCTCAGTACTGGAGAAAGAACATCCCTAGGATCACAACTAGGCATGAAAGTTGAATCCCACTTGCCCCAAGCACCTTGACCTTTTTCTTGGAGCCGAACTTATCTAGAGGCAAACGCGGGACTTTTTTTTTTTTTTTTTTTAAGTAAGCGGTACACCTAAAGTGGGGCATGAACTCGCGAGAACAGTTCCACATTCCATTGAGTAAGCCAGCCAGACAACCCAAAACCAGGACTTCATTAAAAAAGGAATGAGGAGGGGCGCCTGGGTGGCTCAGTCGGTTAAGCGTCCGACTTCGGCTCAGGTCATGATCTCACGGTCTGTGAGTTCGAGCCCCGCGTCGGGCTCTGTGCTGACCCAGAGCCTGGAGTCTGTGTCTCCCTCTCTCTCTGCCCCTCCCCTGTTCACACTCTGTCTCTCTCTGTCTCAAAAATAAATAAACGTTAAAAAAAAAAATTAAAAAAAAAAAAAAGGAATGAGGAGCGCCTGCATGCCTCAGTCCGTTAAGCTTGGGGCTCTTGATTTCAGCTCAGGCCGTGATCTCATGATCTCACGGGGGAGAGATCGAGCCCCTCCAGGGCTCTGCCCTGGGCCTGGATCCTGCTTATGATTCTCCATCTCCCTCTGCCCTTCCCCCCTCCCCGCCCCCCCCCCCCCGCTCTCGAAGGAAAAAAGGGAGAAAGGGATGAAAGAGAGAGGCAGAGAGAGAGAGAGAGAGAGAGAGGAAAAAAGAAAGAAAGAAAAGAGAAGAGAAAAGAAAAGAAAAGGCTTTCACTTATTCGGGGGTCACACAGCTAGTGACTACTGACAGGAAAGAATTCGGGTCTCCTAACTCGCGATAATGCTTATTAAATCCCCTGAAGTTCTGTTTGTAGAGCCCCCACTGGACCCTGGGGGACGCTGAGGTTTCCGTGATATCGGTGGAGAGGGTTCCCGGCTTACCTCAGATTGGAGCCAGAGATTCACCTTCAGGAAAAACAAAGGTGGGGAGTCAGTCACAAGCGAAGACTTGAGCAGAATTAAAGGAAATCTGACGAAAGGAGTCAATTAACCAGACTACGATTCCGCTTCTAGACTGGATAGGCCGAGAGGATCGAAGTTACAGCCACAGTGCAAGAATATCAACAGTCACAGGGCCTGGCTATTCAAACCTTCCGCCTCCCCAGTAAACCTATCCCATTCACCTCAAGACTGCGTCAGCCAATCTGCGCCCGCGCGCGCCCAGACTCTTTTGGCCAATCGTTTGGCTCTACATCACTAGGCGTGACCTTGCTTTGGAAGGAACACAATTTGCCCCGCCCCTCAGCCAGAGCAGGATGCCGATTGGTCAGGGTTCAGTAAACCGCAAGGTAAGCCCCGCCCCCCCGGGTGCCTGGCACACCATTGGCTCTCCCTCTGGCCAATCTCCACACCCTTCCTGAGCACTCTATTCCCTTAGCCCCTCCAACCCCGGGAGATTTAAACTGGACTTCGGTAGCGAGTACTGCTCTTTAAGATAATACCTGGGGAGAGTTGTTTGGGTGACAGGGTGTTTTAAACTTTTCTTTCCCCTTGCTTCTTTCTTGTGTCGTTACTTGGGCCTTTTCATCTTCGTTTTTCTTGCCTTCCATTGGAGATGGAGCATTTGCCACCGGTATGGCAGATGTTGAGGCGAGACAGGTGTGTGTATTTATGCTGCATTTATGTATTGACCCCTTCCAATAGCTTTCATTGTTTCGAGTTCCTTTTAGAGCTCAGCATCTCTGAGACTCTAGGTTATGCAGGATAAAGGAAATTCCTTTTCAGGGAAAACAGGGGAATTAAATCATCTCTTGGTATAATCCTTATCACAGTCCAAAGGATCCCAAGCTTTGGCCGTTTATGGAAATTTGAACATTGATAGGTGATACTAAGAATTTATTCTTAATGTTGGGGATTTGAATAATCCTGCGGGAGTGGTGGTGGGTATAGATGGTGGGTGGTGGGTATAGACGAAACAAGATTTGCCATGAGTATTAAGCAATGGGTAACTGGGGGTACATTATATCACTACTGTCAAAGTTTAATCATCTGGGGATCTTGTTAAAATGCAGGTTCTGATTCAGTAGGTCTGGGTTGGGGTCCAAGATTCTGCATTTCTAACAAGCTCCCAGCTGATGCTGATGCAGCTTGTCCTGAGACCATACTTTGAGTAGCAAAACATTATGGCATGCTCTTCTCTATTTTTGAAATTTTCTACACACAAAAAAAAATGTTCAAAATAACTTGGAAGCTCTTTGAATGCAGGCTCTTTAAAATGATGAATCAATAAGTAGAGAGTGGGGCCTAGGAATTATCAAGGTGCTACTCATGCTGATGGTTTGCAAATCACATTCTGAGAAACAAATCAGCAATGCAACAGTTCAGCCACAAACACAACCTTTATCCGGTGTCCACATCTTGGTGGTGGTAGTTGCTAAGAAGTACAGCATAGTCAGCTGGGTTTTATCCTAATACCCTTTTCATATGGAGAATCTGCTTCCCCAGAAAGGAGGTATGTGAAGAGTCTTTGTTCTCTGGGATTGAGATGGTGAGTGTGGGAGTCAGTACAGAGCCCTGCCATGCTAGGTGAGTTTGAAAAACAGACTAGGGGTTAAGGGAGTGTGTGTGGGATGAGTTGGTTTTTAGTTTGAAAACCATAATCACACTTCATGGGACCATTGTATACTTCCCCTGCAGGTGGGAGGTAGAGACAGATGAAGTTGTTCTACAGCGGCGGCAAAAACAGATAGATTATGGCAAGCGCACACCTGGTTACCAGTGTTTCCTGCAGCAGGTCCCCAAGTGAGTGCAGTTGTGCGGGGTCACAACAAGCATGTCAGCTAAGTGGCTTTGGTTCAATGTAGGGTGATGGAAAGATATTAGAATATGAATGCTCTCACAAAGTCTCATCATTACTAAAACTAAGTCTCCTGAAATGTAGCCCCCTAAATAAATTTTCAAGACTTTTTTTTTTTTTCAAATGGAACAAATCCTACTTGGCCCATGAGACTTTCAAAAGCTCAATCCATGTTTGCTAATGAAGTTTTTCTTTCCAACCATTTTTACCTCATACCGCCAGCTGACTTCACTAATTACAACATACTTGCCTAATTACATGTAAGTTTCCATGCATACATGCAAACTAAATGTGTAAAGAGGTAGTATGTATTTCAAAGGGATGTCAGATACTGTCTTTTATATCTATCTTGACTTCTGAGGGAGTTGGAATATCTAAATTACCCTTGCCAGAAGAATATTAGGAATTTAGGAAGTTTGGTGCTTAATCCCAACTGAAGATTTATTTTTTCTATTGAATTGCGGGCATTGATCCTACCTGACTCTTAAGAAACCCCTAATGAGTCTCCTGATTCACTGTGATAAACTGACCTGTGCCCCTTCCCCCTGACCTGAGTCTGACACATATCTGTCATTGCCAGGGCAAAGCGACAGCCAGGACTTCACCCTCAAACACCAAATAAGAACAGGAGGTACAGCCGTTGCTCGTGGGATGCCCAAATCAGGCAGTGGAGAAGAGCTCTACATTCTTGGGACCCCCCCAGCCAGCCTCTGCAGGGCAGGGAGGCTGAGGGGTGAGTGCATTATTCTTGGTTTCTTGTTTGAGTGGTGGACTGAGCCCCACCTCTCCTTACTTTGCAGGGGTTTAGCTTTTAATGGCTGAAAAGGGAGAGTCTGAATGAGGTGCATGTTCCTCTGACTCTGCTGCATTCCTAGGCAGGGGATGGAGCATCTCTTAGAGCCAATGGGTTCCACCCCTTTGGATGACCTTTTGGATGACTGGTTCCAGGCCCTGGAACCCTCACCGAATCTGGATGGAGACCAGAAGGGAGCCCAGGTAGTCTTCTATCCACCTATCTTCTGTCTTCTAAATCCCACTGGTGCACTGTTAGAGATGGAGTCTGGCCTATGAGGTGACAATTAGCATGGGGTTCAAGGTAGTAGTCCAAGAATGAAAGAAGGAAAATGGGGCAGCAAGAAAAAATAGGACATGAATAAAAAACTCTGAGAACTAAAGGTGGCAAAAGGAGATTTAATTATAGTTAGTAATGGCAGGGAAGTTGGGCTGCACTGGGGGCTATCTTATACTTGATGAAAGGGGTATAATCTTCCTTGGAATTGAGGCCTGAAACCTGACATGGAGGATTTGGGTGTTTGTTTTTTTCAAGTGTCTCATTTTATAAATGTTTTGCATATGAGCCAATGCTAACTTCTTATTCTCAATCATTGAACTTTATTAAAGCATTGTTAATAATAAAAGGAGGATAATAAATAACAAAATTATAAAAGGATAATAAATAATAAAAAAAGGAGGATCATCAAGTGGTGAAGACCAAGGACTTTAAAGCATCAAGGACTGGTCTGTAATATTACCTTTGCCTACCAGATGGGCAGTCACTTAATCTCTCCAACCATTTCATCTGTCAAATAGAGACATTTGCTCATTTCATGATTCTAAGCAAAAATGAGAATACTTTTTTAAAGTATGTAGCACGGTGTCTGGTACATAATAAGTGCTCCACAACAGTAATTACTGGAAACCATGTCTCCTATACTTCATGGCCTTGTTCCCTCTTTTGCCAAGGGGAAATGTGCAGGGCAAGGGAATATGCAGTGCATCCATCTTCCCTCCACCCCTATTTTCTTGATAAATCTCACTTTCTCTTCACTCTTCTTTTTCAGTTTGCAGACTTGGTGGCTCCTGCCTACTCCCTTCCCTGGCTCTGTGAGGAAGATCCCCACCACTGGTGCTACTTTGTAGCTGATCAGTTACATATCTGTCCTAGACTTGAGTGGGGCACCAAATATTTACAGAAAACAGACGTCTTTCAAGGGACTTGTTGCTAGGTTGTAATAGTGTGATAGTTGGAATAGTGAAGATTATTTGCATTACTGCTACTTCCCAATCGATTAAAAAAGAAATCTAAAACTGCTGTACAAAAAGATGGCAACACGAAGGCATTGTTTAAAGCCTCTTTTTCTTTTTGCCTTTCTTTCTAAACCTTTTTTGATAGCTGAGACTCAAATTTACATGAAAGTCAGGAAGCATTTAGCTGTTCCTCAGCCTCTTCCCTACTAACGTCTACATGCAGTCTTTTCGAAAAAAGACTTAAACTTTGGCTGAGGTGGGAGGTGGTGGTAGTGGTGGAGATTTAATAAAAAGGGTGGTATCCTGTTCCTAAAGAGGAAATATACGGACATGAACATCTTTTCTCCAGCTGCCTGTTTCCTCCCTCCCTGTCTTAAGTGGTCCAGCTGTAACCACCATACTCCTCCTTCCCTCCCCCCCAACCCACCCCCGCAAGCAACTGAACCGCCTATGATGTCATAATCACAACCCCATTACCTCATCCTGCTCGGGGGTGGGGGTGCGTAGAGGAAGGAAGAGTAGTGGACAGCCCTGGGCCCTCCGCAGCTTCACAAAGTGTTTTGGGTGAGGGCTAATTACAAAACCAATTTGGAACGGCCGCGCAACCGTTGCAAGTCCTGGGTTTATAAGGTTCGAGGCGATCCGGCAGCTTGAAGAGGGGCTCCTGGGACTCGGAGCAGGCCCTAATCGACTCTTGGACTACATTTCCCAGAAGCCTTCACGCCGCGGACGGGTCCTCTGCTGGCGGAAGGGGGATTCCTTCTCCGAAGCAGCCCTAGAGGGCGGGACAGGAGAGCAGGTAAGAGGAACTTCGGCTAATTCTGTTACGCGGCTCAAATCGAGTAGAGGGCTGTACTTATGCCAGTGTTGGAATGGAGGGTGAGGGGGATGGCTTTGTTTACCTTCGTCCAACACGGCCTCCCCCGCGGGTTTCGAGATGTGCCGCCAACTGGGTCCGTCCACCTTCTGCGGTATTTTGGAGGGGGTGACTCGATGGTGAGGAAATCACCTTCATCCCTAAATCAAAGAACCTGTCTCATTCCCGACAGTACTTTCCAAAATAGACTTTGGGAGAGAAACGGCGCAAGGCTCGAGCCTCCGCGGGCGGTTCAGGAGGATTCCGCGAACCAGAGCGATCTCCCTACTCTCCTTAGGGGCCCTTTGGTTCGCGCCGGCGCCTTTTAAGGGCACCGTGGGGCGAACGGAGCGCTCAGAGCTGCTCCGGCCGCGGCCCTGGGAGCTGGAGGAGCCGCGGTAGGTGGCGAGGGCAGGTGGCGCTGGGCCCTCGGGGCGGGCACCTCGGCCGTCCCTCCCTCCTTCCCTCTTTCCCTTCCCCCAGCCCGGCCGCGAGCGCCGCACGGCCTCTCTGGACGCCTCCGCGGGGAGAGCACGGGACCCGGTGGGGGAGGGGTTGGCGGAGTGCTAAGTCCCAGACCCTCTTCATCCCTAGCGTCCTGAGTTCGCTTCCCGCGGCCAGGTGATGGAAGCTGATATGGGAGGAGGCGAACGACAGCCCCCCTGAGCGAGCCCTTGTGCCCCCCTAGGGGCCAGCGGACGCCCCATGCCCCACCCCGCAGGGACAGGCAGGGCAACCGAGGGAGAGGTTGAAGACTGGAGGGGGGCCTAGCCTTTTGCTTCTTCATCGGGTTGGGGGGAGGGGTGCTCCCCACTTGTCACCCCTATCCCCGCCAGAGCCATATGGAAGAAGGAACAGTCAGATCCTCACTTAAATGTTCATGCACCTCCCTGCCTTCCTCATGTTTTTCTTCAGTCTCCCCCAGAGGTGTGGGCCTGGGACCTGGGGGTGGGGTGGGGGGGAAGGTCCCCAGGGGATTTGTGACTCTCTTACCCCTTGGCCTGACTAGATCCTAGGTTCTTCAGTTTTCATCACAACCTCAGCATCCCTGAAACCCGAATGTCAGGGGTTACTGCCATCCAATAAGAGATGGGATGGGGGTCCAGTCTTTATGTTAGGGGGCTGATGGTGGAAGGAAAGCCTGGATTGAGAGTTGGGCCTGGTGGGGTCGTGGGGAGGGCCTAGCGGCCTGCTGCTCTGTGAAGGGCTGAGCCCTGTGCCAGTTGTTAAGCTGAGAAGTTTTAACTTGTTTAGTGAAGGTTCAGGGCTGTCTTTGCCCCTCAGATAAACAAAATGGAAGGGGAAGGAAGGCGGCAAGAGAGGGTTTCTTACACTTTTTTCTATGCCTGCCTGAGAAAGAGGAGGCCCCTCGCGGAGCTGGTTTGCCTTCTTTTGTGTCCTGGTTTGATTCCTTATGGCTTCCGTTCTGTTCCCCCTCTCAGGCTGGCCTGTTTTAGGAAACTCAGGCTGAGAGTATCAGTTGCGTGGTGGTAGTTGCATTGTTCCAATTACCGCCGTGTGTGGCCACATCCCAACAATTAAAATGCAGAAAAACACAAAATCACTCTCTTCACTTGATCCCAGAGAGGGCTGGGAGTTTGCTGTTTGGCCAAATGCCTCATGAAAAGCTTGAAAGAGTTTGCTTCACTCCCTGCTCTTCATGGCTGGTCAGTCTGAGGCCTGTGATCTGTGGGGTAAAAGCCTTCAGTTAGGTTCCCTCTCTAGTTGATCTTTTGGGGGCAGAGTTAAGAAACCAAGAGCAGAAAAGAAGCTTTAGCTTTTCCCCCAAGAACATAGAAGCTGCTGAAGGGAGCTCTCGGGAAGCTGGAACTTCGTTCAGGGTGGTGATAATTATGCGTGAAAATGATAGTTATTTGTAATGATGATTGACTTCTCCCAGACCTTTCTTCCAAAAAAAACTCCACATACATCCACATGTATTTCTTTGCTTTTCCTTACCTACCTCTCTCTGAGGTGGGGATGGGGTCAAGATGACTCCCTCTTTTTTTTGCAAAAGTAGAAAGTGATCTGCCTCCAAGGTCACAGAAGAGCCGTTTTGGGCTTCCCTAGGTGTGCAGATGAGAAAAGGTGGCGTCCAGCCAAATAGATAAACCCAATTGCCTTCTTCAGCTTAATATCATCACTTGTGGCATTCTTAGCCTGTGTAGAGCAACAAACAGGAGGGTTTGAGAAACAGCAGTCTTTGTGGAGTCTTGATTTGTACAGGCTAGATTGTATGCTTTTTACATTTTGGTATTTCATGTTATATGGTACCTGTGACAGGTTAAGACATATTTATTGTGCCCATTTTATATACAGGTTAACTAAGGCCAAGAAAAGTCAAGTGACTTCCCAGAACTGTCACAGCAAATTGGAGCAAGATTTAGATTTCTTGAATGTTTGTTTTATCTACTAGAGAATGCTATATACACCCTCTGATGAGCTGTCTGCCTGCTGGTCATTTCTGGGAATAGGCAGAACCATATGGAAATACTAGGTTAACCTCCTCTCCTCCATTGAGCAAGGCCCCTCAGGCAATTGTGTAGGCTGGAAGCCTGTTCTTTGATAGAATTAGTTTGCTTCTACTGAAATTGACCATGAGAAGGAGTCTCAGTTAATTGTATCCATGGTCTTGAGTCAGATCAGGCTAAAAACTTAGTTGAATGAAGTCATACAGTTGTTAACATCTATAGAGTTGAAATGTAAGTGGAATAATCCTGGTTCCATTTCTGTCTTCTTAGCTTTGTAAGAGAATGTATACAGTATCTGTTAGAAAACAATATAACACGATATACATTCAGGCTAAGGGAGAACATGAAACCTTGTTCACTCTGATTGGTCTAAAGGAAAAAGTCATTCCTACAACCAGTGCTCCACCCTGTTCCCTATTACTATTTGTGTGGTTTAGGAAAAATGTATCTCTCTGTTTCTGATTAGAGGATAAAAGAAAATATTGGGGTAATCAGGATGGAAGTAACCATTTGGGTGTTGTCTCTCACTTGAGCTGTTTTTTAAGCGGTACCGGTAGTCTGGGTAGACAGAACAGAGCATGAACCAGGTTAGGAGTGGCAAATAGGTTTCAACTTGCTTGCTAACTCCAGTTAATTTTACTGGTTAACTGGAGTGCCACGTTCAGAATGTTTCTGAGGCTGTGTTTAGGCTTAGCAGGAAAGAGCTGTGATCAATTAATGATGTCTGCCAGAGGCCTGGCATAGGGATGCTGTGGTATGTGTGCCATGCATTTTCCACCTTTGGGCCAGGTACATCTCTAATATCACTTGGGGCTGGTCCCTCTGTAATTGGCAGACTCAGCAGGCATGACTGGAGAGGGGAGTCCCAATGGTGCTAGAATGGTGCTGCAGTGGCAGAAGACGGCTCACGAGTGAGGTCTGGAAGAACAACAGGGAAGACATCCATCATTTGCTCCAAAGTGTGCAAGTCATATCCTGGGGAGAATCATGATAACCCTGATCACTGAGCAGCTACAGAAGCAGACTCTGGATGAGCTGAAATGCACACGCTTCAGCATCAGTCTGGTAAAAGACCAGTCTTCCTGCTTCTCTACCATCCCCTCCCCCTTTTTTCTGAGGCTGTTTGTTGCTACTACTTTACCCATGTCCTGTGCCGTATGAGTCATGGTACTTGTACTGGAAGAGCCTACTAAAGGCTCAAAACCCAGCCCAAAAGGAAGGGGGCAGGTATTTTTCCACTGATAGAGAAGGGACACCAAAACTTGGGTGGAGAAGGGTATGAGATGTTGGAAGATGTGGATTATTTTACTCACTAACTTTGGGAAGACAACAAGAAGAGAACATTTAGGAGTCCCTAACATCTCTATAGCCCATGAATTACAGGGGTAAGCTGAAAAGGGCTTCCTGGAAATATGTGTCCTGAGCCTGAATCATGATGGATATCCTCTCTCTCTCTTAGCCTCTGCCTGATCATGCAGACATCTCCAACTGTGGGAACCCTTTCCAACTTGTGTCTGGTAAGGCTTTGTATGTGTGTCTGTGTGTATCTACACCTTTCTTTCATTGGTTTCCAGTGACCAGGGCTAGCTAGTCTATCTCCACAACTTTCTTGCCAGGGTCACCTGCTGAGATTCACACTTCTCTCCATTTTCCTGCACCTGCATGGAGGTTATTTGTTTAGTTTGCTCTTATTCTAGCCTTGACAGGACTTTTATAATCTGATTTTTTTTTTAAATAGGTAATACATTCATGTGGTTCAAAAAATTTAAAGGGGCACTTGGGTGGCTCAGTCGGTTAAGTGTTCCACTCTTGATTTCAGCTCAGGTCATGATCTCAGGGTCGTGCCCCTCATTGGAGCTCGCTTAAGATCCTCTCTCTCCTACTCCCTCTGCCCTTCTCCCACACACACTAAAAAAAAAAATTTTTTTAATCTTTATTTATTTTTGAGAGAGACAGAGTGTGAGCTGGGGAGGAACAGAGAGAGAGGGAGACACAGAATCCGAAGCAGGCTCCAGGCTCTGAGCTGTCAGCACAAAGCCCAACGCGGGGCTCGAACTCATGAACCACGAGGTCATGACCTGAGCCGAAGTCGGACACTCAACCAACTGAGCCATCCGGGCACCCCTCAAAAAAAATTTTTGTGAATAACAAATATATTGAAAAAAGTCTCCCTTCTCCATCTAGCTCCCGCCACCTCCCCAAAAGCAGCTCGTGTTATTACTTTGTCTATCCAACTAGAGTTTCTTTATACAAATAGAAGCAAATATAAATGTGTACTTTTTATTCCTGCAAAAGGTTGCATACTATATATATTATTTGGCACTTTTTATTTTTTTAGTTAACTACACTCTAGCTAGATCTTTTGGTATCAGTGTGTTAATTGGAGCATTTCTTTGTGGGTGGCTAGACAACAAAGGAACATGAATAGTCTTAGGGTTTCCCAAGCCTGGGTTCCATCATCAAAGGCCTTCCCCACTCTGTTTGCCCTCTCTAGGAATAAAAATGATCTCTTACCTGCTCGATTGCCTCTTAATCCTTGGCAGCCCTAACTCTTGTCTGGGTGCTGGTGACATGTAGGAAGGAGAAAGATTAAAGAAGAGCATGGGCCTGCTTTTTACAACCTGGGGCTGGTAGGTATGGAAGCAGAGTAAGGCTAGGTGGAGTGAAGTATGAGCAGGGCACACATGCTTTTTTTTCTCTTGACTGTTTGTGCCTTTGAGAGGGAGTGATACGCAGTATTTGAGACTATTTTTAATTTTAGGTGGTTCCTCATAATGGAGGCAGTATAGTCTAGTGGTAAGAGACCTAGCCTTAGCATCACACAGACCTGGATTTGAATCCTCCTTTGATCATTTCATTCCTACATGACCTAGGACAGGTTACTGGACTTCTCTCATCTGTGAAATGGGGATAATAGTACCTACCTCCTGAGGTTTGGGGAAACCTCACATAAAGTGCTCATTATATTTTGTGGCATATAGTAAGCTCTTAAAAATATATTAGCTTTCATTAATACTATTTTTATTATGAATGCTTTCCAGAAGGTGCTTCCTGGAGGGGCCTGCCCCACTGTTCCTGTACTGAGTTCCAGGACAGCCTCAACCTCAGCTACCACCCCTCGGGCTTGAGCCTGCACCTCAGACCACCTAGCCCGGGAAGTTCCCCACAGGAGCAGCCCCTCTCCCAAGTCCTAAGCCCTGAGCCCCCAGATCCAGAGAAGCTTCCTGTGCCCCCTGCCCCTCCATCCAAGAGGCACTGCCGCTCACTCTCAGTGCCCGTGGACCTGTCTCGCTGGCAGCCGGTGTGGCGGCCCGCCCCCTCCAAGCTGTGGACTCCCATCAAGCACCGGGGCAGTGGTGGAGGGGGTGGGCCGCAGGTGCCTCACCAGAGCCCCCCAAAGCGGGTCTCCAGCCTCAGGTTCCTCCAAGCTCCCAGTGCCTCTTCTCAATGTGCCCCGGCCCACAGACCCTACAGTCCCCCTTTCTTCAGCCTGGCTCTGGCCCAAGATTCCTCTCGACCCTGTGCCACCTCCCCCCAGAGTGTCTCCTGGGAGAGTGATGCTGAGTCCCTGTCACCTTGCCCACCCCAGCGTCGCTTCTCCTTGTCACCTAGCCTGGGCCCGCAGGCAAGCCGCTTCTTGCCCTCTGCCCGGAGCTCCCCTGCATCCTCCCCAGAGCTGCCCTGGCGACCTCGAGGCCTCCGCAATCTTCCCCGAAGCCGCTCACAACCCTGTGATCTGGATGCTCGCAAAGCTGGAGTCAAACGGCGCCATGAGGAGGACCCCCGGCGGCTGCGGCCTTCTTTAGACTTTGACAAGATGAATCAGGTGGGACCAGCAGGACTAGGGAAACTTGGTTGGGAGGAGGGAGACTCTGTTCCATTTTTACTTCGAAGTGTCCCCTAGTTCCATGCACTCCTGACAGGTTCTTTTCTGTCTGAGCTTCTGCTAGTGTGATTCACCATCCTAGTTGTCCGGGACTGTACCTACTTTAGGACTCAGTGTCCCATGTCGTGTGTAACTCCTTGGGCCTGGAGGTTCTAGAGAAATTGAGGGCAGACCCATGGTAAATCTTCCAATAGGGATTCCTGATTGTTCTGCTAAAGGTGCTTTCCCTCCTCTTCTGAGCATGCATAAGCCTCAAAAGTCACATCATCAGTGCCCTACCCTTTCTTGACCTCTAGACTGATTTTGCCACTCTCCGTCAGTGCTTCCGCTGGGTGTGTGAGGGCTTCAGCAAAACGGGTTGCTGCCTTATTCATCTGTTCAGCAAATGAATTTTGACTTCCCAGTGTGAGTGCAGCTATTATATGCACTTGTCCACTTTTTTCACACTCTTCCTACTAGTCCATTGGGTCACAAACCCCTTTGAGAATTTACTTATTCAGAGTCATTCCTCCAACCAGTCAGCAAATGTTACTGAATACCTGCTATGTACTGGGCTGTGACTAGGCACTTGCAATATTGTTGTGAGACACCCAGATAAGATTCTTGCCCACATGAAGCTTGTAAGTGAGCTCTTAATCTTGAACCCAACAGAAACTATGGGCTCTTTGCTCAAAGAACTGTGCCTGCATACTAAATTTTCTAAATGTTACCAGGGAGTTCACCCACGTCATGCCTAGGACTCATACCTGTAGGGGTAACCAAGAGGGATACTTTGAAATATAGCTTGGACCAGGGTTCTGTGGGAGTTGATATCTTTCTGCATTCTTAACTTTGTTGTTTGTTTGACAGAAACCATACTCAGGAGGTCTCTGTCTCCAAGAAACAGCCCGGGAAGGCAGCAGCATCTCTCCACCGTGGTTCATGGCCTGTAGCCCCCCACCCCTCTCTGCTTCCTGCAGCCCCATTGGGGGTTCCTCCCAGGTGCTCAGTGAAAGCGAAGAGGAGGAGGAGGGGGCCGTGCGGTGGGGGCGGCAGGCACTGAGAAAGCGGACACTGTGCCAGCAGGACTTTGGGGACCTGGACTTGAATCTAATTGAGGAGAACTAAAACTGAGAGGCTACTTCCTGGGGCCACACAGACTGATTCTCTATGGCTACTAACAAGTGTCAAGGCCCCAAGGCCAGGGGCCGAGCCTGGGAATGGGGGTGAGTGGAGGGCTCCGACTCAGGGCAGCCGGAAATCTTCTCGCTCCAGGAAGCTCGACCATGCCAACAGACTGGCCGGGACAAGATAAACGGAGCTGGTGGCGGGAGGGACAGCCCCAGAGCAGACCCTTCCCATGGCGGCCCTGAGTGTGAGTATCCCTGCCACCGAAAAAGCAATGGGCAGGGAAGGAAGGGGTCTGCTGACCCCAGCTCGGGGAATTTCACTAGCCCCTTTGCTTCAAAGGGCACTTGTGTCTTAGAATTTGGCCAGGGTGGGGGGTTCATTCAGCCTCCTTGGAGAAATTGTGTGAGAGTGTGCGCGTGCGTGGGAGTGTACTTGGGGAAAGGTGTGTTTGCGTAGCCTTAGGGAAGGAAGGCAGTTGCTCCATAACAGCAGAGCATCATGATACCCCCAGGATCTTGAGTTTGCACGGGATAGCAGGCTTATTCAAGGAGTCAAGAGGAGGGCACCAAGTTTTTCTTTTTTCTAAGTAGCTTGGTTTCAGAGCTGATAATCCATAAGCACTGTTGGCTCTGCAAAGGACTCTCTTTTGGGGGATGGCAGGGTCTTTTAAGTGCTGTGACCTTGGCTAATGGTCTTTGTCTTAGACCCGTCCCCTTCCCTAGTTAGGTCTAATATTAGGGCTGGAGAGGGCTCTCTATGTTGATTCTGAGCTGGCCTTTTTTTCTTATCAGATTGTCTAGGCTATGTACAACCTGCCTCTTTCTCTAAGTAGTTGTAAGTACCTGTGGACAACTGAGGCATGGTTGGATGGCTCCATTTTTCTCTTTCCCTCTCTACTGATGGGATTTTTTCCCCTCACATTCTGAGCTTCGAGGGTCAAGAACAAGGAGGAAAGGCCCTGTGTTGGCCCTCATCATCTAAGGCCAACCTGCAGCAGAAGTGGCATTCAGTCCCCAGTAAGCATGGGTAAGCTCGTTCCAGCACTATCTTTTGGAAACAGACTATAGGGAAACCTGTTGTCATTAGATCCAGGTCTAACCTCTTTTCAGACCTGCTTGACAAAGAGGAAGGGGATGTCAGCATTTACTAGTTTGCTTGTCTTCCATTCCTGCCTAGAAATGTTTATTTGCCTCTAATTGGACCTGAGAGACCTCAGGGAGGTTGGGGCTCACTAAGGGGTTGGCTGAGGTTGTGTAAAGCAAAGGCTGTGAGAAGCAGCTGGGAATTTGTTGTTGTTGTTGGATTGAATTTCCTTTTTTTGTTTCTCGCCCATAACTTAAGCCAGGGCAGCAGGTCCCAGTGGCTGCAGGGATGGGTTTAACGACTGTAGGACCCTTGGTAGGGCTGGCACCAGTGAAGATATACTGAAGCAGCCGCCAAATAGCTTGTTAGGCTTTGTCCGGCGGCTTTGGTTAGACCCTGCACGACTGAATTGGACCTGCCCTTCTTGTTTATTGGAGGAAGGGCATTCTCTTGGATTTCCAGGGTGTCTTAGGACCCAGTTCCTCATGGTAAGGGGAGAAGACCAAAGTCCACATGGTTTCTTCCTCATGGGATTGAACCTGTCATTTTCTTGGTTTCCCACATGTCACATAGGAACATCACTGACGCTGCAGCCCTCTCACCTCCACTCCAGGGGAGGTGGCCATTTCTTCTTGAGGCTCTGGCCCTCAAAGGTTCTACCCTTCCAGGGCTCTTCCCCTTCTCCTGCTAGTTACCATGTATTACCAGTGAGCTACCAAGTCTGTAGGGGCCTGAGAAAGGCTCTCTGGAGAATCCAGGGAAACTGTGAGCCCAGTAGTTGCCCATCCTTGGTTTCATCCCTCCCTTGGCTCTTCTTCTTTAGGCCATAATTTCCCTGGTGCCAGCTTCTTTTCCTCCTGGGGCATCCTTATGCCTGGGCTCTCTGCTGCATATTGGCTATGCCAGCTTCCAATAGGCCACTAGCAAGACCAGTGGTGTCTCTGTAAGCCCTAAGCTCAAGAAGTGAGGGCAGTGATTCTGCCTCTATCCTGGCTTCCCCAAAGCCCCAGGGTGCCATCCTTAGGGGAGAAGGTCTACAGATAATCATATTTGAATTCTATTACATTAAGATCTGGAAAGTTAAATTAGTTGAAACTGTCATCTTGCTTCCCAATCCGAGCACCCATGACCCTGGGACAAGCCTTTTCAAGAAGTGGTTCATTTTGCTTTACACAGTAGATCTGTTCCAAAAGTTCTGTATAAGCCAAATGCTATTTTGCAATGCATTTGGACTGCCGACCATTAAAAAGCAGCCTGTGTGATTGCTTCTTTTGTAAAGCAAGCAACCTCCCTCTACTTTAGCTGTTTTGACTATTTGGATTTTCACATATTGGGCTTACCCAGAGTGGAGCACAACTATACAGGGCTGTGGTTGACGCTGGGTAGACATCTGCATCTGTGTTGTGTGTGTGGTGTGGCTGACCAGTAGGTGAGTATTCCTGCGTGTGTGAGTGAAGCCACTCCCAGGCTGGTGCTCTCCTCCTGTGCCCGGTGACTGCCCAGTGGCAGCTCCAGCTGCCCTTCACTCCCACCTGCTGCCAAAGTCCCTGTGCTAATGGGATTACAAATACAAAAAGTGGAAAAAAATTTTTTCGTAAACTTTGTTTTATATTAAAAAAATCCATAAGTCTGTGTGTGTTAAACATGAGGTCCTGCCTCTGTGGCTGTGTTTGAAAAAATAAAGTTTTATTAGAATAATTCATTTTCCCAAGCAATCTTGTGTACTACAGTGTCTTCTTCCCTTCTCCACAAAGAAAAGCAAGGAGGAAGCAGGGAGAAGGCCATCTAACTCTAACAGTCCCTTGCTCTAAAACATGGCTGGGCCTTCGCCCCTCGAGGGCAGTATCTGGTCCTAGGCCTTTTGCAGCCACAGCATTAATATCCTGTGGCCCAGCTTGTGATAAGGCCTTGGTTATTTTTGGCAGTCTGATTGGTCTTTGTTTCCCTGATAGTGGTAACTATCTCCTCTACCCTGTGGTCAGTCTTCCAATAAGTTGAAGTCAAGTACTAATACATTCTAGCTCCCTGAGAAATGCTTGATAGTCCAGTCAGGAACTTGTCTAGACTGATTTGTAGTCTTTAGGAAGTGGGAAGAAAGCAGTTTGAGAGACTTGACCAGGAATCTTTTTCTTTTTTAAGAGTTTTTACATCTTATGCCCTGGAGAGATGGAGGTTTTAGTCTTGAGAATTCAGATTCCAAAGACCTAGGCAATTACTCCATTCTAAAAATAATGCTTTTGGAAAATTATCCTAACAGCAGAGCTTCTCTTTTGCCCCAGAAGTTGGTATTTTCCATAATGATTTAGTTTGGGATGTTCATGTGCTCAGGGAAGGTGTGTGGCTCACTCTCTTTAGACATTTCTATTCCACCCTTTTCCCTGTGTTAGCATTCTTGCAGTTTGGGTAAAATGTAGTTGCTTAGAGATCCAGGCAGGAGCCTCTGTCCCTAAGGAGTAGCCTTTCTTTACCAGTTGTGGTGCTGACTTGCCAGGCAGCAAGAAGAGTCAAGTTGCTTAGCCTCCGTCCCAGTTTCCTGCTTCAGATTTGTGGCACTCATCATTGAATACCAATGAAGTGTGCAAGAGGACAGGATTGGCTTGATAACCTGGAGCAGGAACCTTTGAGGGGATGAAAATACACTCCATAAATAGTGAGGGTTGTCACCTGCCTCAGAAACCAAGAAGAGGCTTTGAGGAGGGTGGGGCTTTGGCATGTGGTTAAAGAAGTCTCAGTATTATAAGTTTTTTCCTTACTTAACACTGCTGCTGTTTCATTTCACCTACCGTTTGAGCAAGGGTCAAGTTTGAGCATCTCAAATGACTTTTTTTTCTTTCCTGTTCATTTGTTGTTGTTGTTGTTGTTGTTAGATTTTTCTGTTTATTTTCTGTGAAGCGAAGTGTGATTTCATTTTCTCTTCCTGAAGTCCTATTAGTATAAGGAAGAACTCCATGAGAACACAAGGGGTCTGTTCAGTGTTGTGTCCCCGGCATGTTGAAAAGTTAATAGCACATGAAAAGTGCCTACTATGTTTGTTGAATGAATTTCTCATCTTTGCCTTCCCATCCCTGAGCTTAGGCATATTTCTGTCTCCGGTGCTGTGAGAATCCAGCTTTAGACACTGGGGCTGTAATTAGAGCTCCTTATGGGAGAAAGTCTCAACAGTGAATTTTGGTAGGAATCCTGCAAAGCAGGTAGGTCTTAGGGATTCACCCTGGTTCTGTTACCAACTACAATTTGTGGGCCATGTGCTTTAAGAGGTGTCTTTTGGCCCAGGAAAGCATTCTGATTCAGGACTCAGGTTGGCTTATGGGAGGTGGAGGTTCTAAGGAATAGGAAGAGAAAAAGTCCAAGGAAATGTTTCCTTGGCGTTCCACAAGGTTAGTTCTAGAATGACTTCCTCTAGTGGTTTTGTACTTTTAGAAAAGTCAGTAGTTGCTCCCCGATCCCCAGTGCAGACCCCAACCTTTGCAAGGAAAGTATGTCTAGGGTAAAGAAAAGATATAGTCAGGAGATAACTGGGTAAGCACTTAAGTCTTAGAACCAGCTACTGCTCTTTCTGTCTGTAGAGCAGATCATTGAAAGAAATGGCCGCTTTGAGGGTAACAATCCATGATTTCTGGTTTGTATCTACTTCCATATGTACTCAGTCTGCATCTATAAAGCTATAGAACCCGTGCTAGTCTCTGATATTACCAATGTTAATGGATTTTTTTAATGTTTATTTTTGAGTGTGTGTATTTGAGAGTGTGTGCAAGCGGGGGAGGGGCAGAGAAAGAGAGGAAGACAGAATCCGAAGCAGGCTCCAGGCTTCAAGCTGTCAGTCAGAGCCTGACGCAGGGCTCAAACTCACCAGCTGTGAGATCATGACCTGAGCCAAAGTCGAATGCTTAACAGGCTGAGCCACCCAGGTACCCCACCAATGTTCATGTTTTAATGATTGAGGTTTCCCAGTGCCTGGTGTGAATGACAATCTAGGCAAAAAATTCGGTATCTCCCCTTCTCTACAATCCCTTTTCTAACAGGAACTATCAATCTCCCACACCTGTATTAAATGAATTGAGATAGGAGTGGTTGGGGTTGTTTTTTTTTTTTTTTGGCCCCCAACGCCACTACTTCCATGGTAAGATGAAGTGCTGTTGAGCCAAAGAGAATCTCTTTATTGCTGATCTCTTTCCAATTCCCCTAAAAGTTGAATTGAGAAACACCTGTACTGAATAACATTGGCAGACTTGGAAAGGGAAGAAGTTCCATTGGTTTAAGTAAAAATACCAAGATGTTGGAAACACATTGGCCTTCACCCAGTGTAAAGAGTGGTAGTACAACATCCAGTGGATGTAACACATTGGTCAATGGAAAGGAACCTATGAAGTACTAGTAGTATAGAATAGGATGGTACCATGTTATGGGCCAGTGAGAAGACAATGTGTCCCAGGGACCAGTGGGGAGAGTTTTCTAAAAGATAATGACAGGACTGATAGGGCATATTTTCAGGATAGGAAATGAATAGTTATTGCGGTGCTAACTGCTGAGCTCAAAACGCTACCTCTAGGTACCTTGCCCCTCAAGCCCCCTACCCCAGTAAAAGTCTTGGGTGTCCGAGGCGGGTAAGCTACAGCCTTCTCACATATGGGACCCCCCAGAAGGAAGGTTGGGACCAGGATGGTACCAAGAAAGACTGAAGGGCCCGCCCACTTCCCTACCCCCGCCTAAACTGCAATTCCCCTCCCTGCCGCAGGGGGCACTGCAGGCCCGGGGGAGGTTGGGGCGGAGCGCTGCGAGGGGCCCGGAGCTGCCGTCCCGCTCCAGAGCGCGGGGGGCGCTGTGCGGGGCCCGGGCTGCGGCTCCGCTCCCGGCCACGGGGGGCGCTGCGCGGCGCCGGTGGTTGGTGGTGGCTGTTGGGGGGGGGGGGTGGGGGGAGCCGCGGCCGCGGGTGGTGCGGAGGGAGGCCTTGCGGGCGGATCGGGCGCTCAGCGGCAGAGGTGGTGGGAGGCGGCGGGTGGGAGCGCGGGTCTGGCCGGCCCTGGCGATGGCGGACGCGGCGGCCTCCCCGGTGGGCAAGCGGCTGCTGCTTCTGTTCGCGGATACCGCGGCCTCGTCCTCGGCCTCGGTCCCCGCGGCGGCGGCGGCGGCGGGTGGAGATCCGGGGCCTGCGCTGCGCACTCGGGCCTGGCGGGCCGGCACAGTGCGGGCTATGAGCGGGGCGGTGCCCCAGGACCTAGCGGTGAGTGGCGGCCGAGGCAGGCACTTGAGGCCGGGGCTGCGGGGCCTGCGGGCGGCCTCCCCGAGGGCCTTTGTGAGGGGGCGGTGGGGTGGGGGGTGACCCAGTTCCTCGCCCCCAGATCTCCTCAGCGCCCCCCACCGGCTCCTCGGCACCCCGAGCTCTGGCCGGCATGGCTTCCGCGTCGGGGTGCGCGCCCCGGTTTCCCCCGGGGGGCAGCCAGGGCGCCAAGAGCTGCTGCCTCCACCCGACAGGCCCCGCCTCCTCAGCGACCCCTTTCTCAGCGTCCCCCCCACACCCCCAAAACACGCCTTGCGAGCAGGCTCCCGAACCCTGGGCTCCTGGGCCCCTCAGAGTTCGGCTGGTGCTGTCGCTGCTCCCTGAAAGACGCGGACCTGTAGTTCGCAGCCTCCCTGGAAATCTGCACCCTGTTCCCTTCCTCCCGGGAGCCCCGAGTGGGGCGGGAATGTGGGCAATTGTGGGAGGCACAGAGGCTGCAGTTGGAGCTGCTCGGGGCTTTTTTATCAGGCAGTTACTTCCTCCTTGTCTGAGCCGGGCTTGGCCTGGCGGTCTCCAGAAAGGCCAGCTCTCAGGACTCTTCAGGCTCCCTTTCTCTTTGAGCTTCTGGGTGACAGGAGCTGCGGTTGTGGCTGTTTTTGATAAGTTTGAGATCTGTCTTAGGAGCGGAATGGGGCTGCTAGGTGGTGCTTTTTTGCTCCCAGCTCGGCTACTCCCTCAACCCTGGGAGAGGTTTTGTTTTGAAACTTTGTGTTGGAGCTTGGGCGTTTTTGAATACTTGGCCTTGGTGTATTTCGTGATTGAAGTTATTCAGTAAAATAGAACTTAACTAGCATTTGGGACCTTGTGTTATTTTTGTTAATGTGGCGGCACAATATTGTCTTTGAGCTTTGGCAAGCCTCTTTAGTTCCTCATTCTGATAGCAGCCCTAGCTTCTCTGTTAAGACTATGAAAATAGGGAGATTTTTTTGGAATGTAATAGAAGGTAAATTTTCGTGATGAACTTGCTTCTGCAGATATTTTATTTGCTGTAAGTGGGAATGATTTCCTGAGATTTGATGTTAATATTGTAGGCTTCTGATACTCATTTTTCTACCTATTGATTAGTGGTGTTAGGCTTTTTTTTTTTCTTTTCCTCTGATATGCAGGCTTTATGGGTTGTTTAGCTTGCGGCTGGCTTAGCCTTTCCTTCTGCTACTTGAGTTCACATTCTTTGATCTTTCTCCATGCTAAATAAGAAAAGGCTGTTTGGGCATTTATGTGGCTTCAGTGGGGCGAATTTATAAAAAGCTACCAGGAATATAAAGGGATGAGGGTGATGCTTAAGGAGGGGATTTGGTTGTAAAATACTCTGTGCTTTCTTTAAAAGATTGCTTTCTAGGTTGGGATGGGGGAGAGGTGTCTATCTCAGATCCAAAAATTTACTCCCATAAATGAAAAACATAATTAGGATCCACTATTATATGCATACTTCGACCTAAGGCCTAGTCTGCCCTAGCTTTTCAGTTAGAATTTTATATTCTAGTTGTTTCCTCCATCAGATGAATTGCTAATGAGCTCTGCACCTGAAATGGCTACCCATTCACTTTGTTGTTTGCTGAGCTCCCTAAGGACAGAGGTTTTTGAAGCTCACTGAAATGCTGGACACCTACTAAGCTAAATACTGAATAATTTTACCACTGGGCTCATGAAGTGGTTTCCCAAATCAAGTAAAAAGTTGCAGTGATTCTTGGAAATTAAAGTTAAGGGTACATTAGAAGTGTGTTGGGGTCTCATGGAGCTGTGTGCATACAGAAGCAAAGGCAGATTTAGTTTTGAGAATAAACTTAAGCTTGTATGTATATTAAGGGGACATAGGTGAGAAAACTACCACAACAAAACTCACAGCCTTTAGAATTTTTCACCAGTTTGCGAAATTGCTCAAGAATTACAGTAGCTATGTTGAGGTTCTGTTAATGACAATGACTAGCCTAGGATGAGAACTGGACATTTGTTTTTCTTTTTCATTAAAGAGATTTCCTTTGGACCCTAGACATGTGGGCCTTTCCAATTTGCACCACACACCGTAGTAAACACAACCGTCTTCCAATCAAAAGTGTTCTTCCTGTACTCACGGGTGGAGTTTTCAAGCAGCTGGCCTGTGATTGGGCAGATTTTCATTCAGTTAGTTTAAGATGTTTTCAGGCATGCTTGGTTTTGAGCATTGCATAGCAGGGCGCCCCCTGTTAAGGATGAGTAATTGAGGGTTGGATGAATGAGTTTTTGAAGTGATTGAAAACACTTTTCAGTTTTAGGCTCCATTAATGGTCTCTTTCTAAATATTATTTGATCCTGAAATCTTTAAAAATGTAGTCCTGCCCCTTTTAATGAACCCTTTTCTGGAAAACAATACCAAAGCCATGTACTTCCTTAAGATGAAATATGAAAATAGAAAAGTCAGGATCCTGTTGATTGGGAGTTTGGTCGGTAAAGGTTTGCTAGAGGGCATTTTCATCTTCAAAGCTATGCTGACAAATAACTACTGAGAATTTTAGATGTAATAGGACAACAGCTTTTTACCACTACCCCCCCCCCCCATGGAGTAGTAGCTTTATTTGTATTTCAAAATAGGCCTGTCCTGTTATGTTGAAAAAAAAAAAAAATGTGTTGCTGCAAGATTAGTTTAATGGGTTTCTATGCATTTATTTCTGATTCTTCTAACTGTCCTCTTTGTGTTCCCAATCATTACTGGTCCGGATAAGTTGCAGAGACCTTGGGACCTTCATATATGTAGGTGTGGTAGTTAAACACACAGACCAAAAAAAACAAACAAACAAACAAACAAACAAACAAACAAACATGGGTTTTCCTTTTTTTATTAAAAGGCAAAACTTCTATTTTGCGAAATGTCTAATAACCAAAAGAATACACAGGAAAAGCCAACAGTATCTTTCACAGGCTTCCACTTTGCAAAAAAAAGGCTTTGCTTGTCTTTTTTAATTTTTTTAAGTAAAAAAGCCCAGCTTGGGGCTTGAACTCACAACCCTGAGACCAAGCAAGGGTCACATGCTCTGTTGACTGAGCCAGCCAGGCACCCCATTATCTTTCTTAATACTGGTACAAAAAATATCAAAACATTCATCTGTATACAAAAGGTTGCTTTTATTAGTGAATAGTATCATACTGCAGCCTTCCCCTCCCCCCCTTTTTTGTAAGGACTTTTTTTTTTTTTTTTTAAGATTTTGTTTTTAAGTCATCTCTTTACCCAGTATGGGGCTCAAACTTAGAACCCCAGGATCAAGAGTTGCATGCTCTATGGACTGAGCCAGCCAGGCACCCCTCCCCTTTTTTCCATTTACCATTATACCATGGACATCAATACCTATAAATCTTACTCATCCTTTTAGATAACTACATGATATTTCATAGAACGGATGTACCATCATTTGTTTAATCATTCCTCCTTATCCTGGATGTTCCAGTTAGTTATATTTTTGGCACTACAAATAATGCTGTGCTTAATAAACTTGTACACATATCTTGTGTAATCATGGTTTTGTTTCTTTAGTTTAGACACCTAGGAGTGGGTTAGGAATTCTAGGAAGTACATGAATCTTCGGTTGTATTAGATAATACCAGGTAGTTTTCCAGTAAGATGATAGCATTTCTCATGCCCACCAGCAGTGCATACATGCAATGCTGGTTTCCACCTTTCCCATCACTCGTGTCATCAGTTTGTCTTTTTTGGCAATCTGATGGGTGAAAAATAATACCTAGCAGTTTCATGACTACTGGTCTTTTTCTATCTTTATTGGCCTTTTATATTTTTAATGAGTTATATACCTATCTTTTGTCCATTTAAAAAAAAAATAGGAGTCTTTTCACTCTGTACAAGTTCTGTGCATTTTAAGGATATTAACCCCTTTATCCCTCAGGTGTGTTACAATTATTTTCTCTCGTTTGTCTTTGAACTTTATGAGTTGTTTTGCCATACAGAAAAACAAGATGTTTACATCATTAAATTTCTTACACTTTTCTTAATGGTTTCTTTACTTGCTTGGGGATAGCTCCTTGCCCTTGAATCTATGTAAATGTTATTTAATGTTTCTGTATTTTTACCTTTAGATCTTTGGTCTGCCTGGAATATTTTTGTAAGTGGCATGTGCGGTGGGGGATCTAACTTGCTTCCTACTGAGTAATCAGTTGTGGTAGCACCAGTTTTATTAAATAAACTATCCTTTTCTTGCTGTTTGTTAGAATTAAATGATTCTTTTAGTAG
This sequence comes from Panthera pardus, assembly GCF_024362965.1. Lineage (NCBI taxonomy): Eukaryota > Metazoa > Chordata > Mammalia > Carnivora > Felidae > Panthera > Panthera pardus. The sequence continues at coordinate 124,143,703 of NW_026526765.1, read as the reverse complement.
CCAATGATTTGTTTTGAATGTGTATCTTAGCTATCGCAGCTATCCAGAATTTGCAAGAGGAGTAGAAGCATATCTGCTTTATTGTTTTTATCCCTTAATCTTTCATCTTTATCTGGCAGAAAGGCGGACTCTAAAGTACTCCTTTCCTTTGATTCCAGATAATGTAATAATTGTAGCAGTGTCCAGGCTAGTACCATGTTTCTTCTATCTGGGAGTCTTCCAAGAGGAATGAAAACTTATCTGTATCTGCCTTATTTTTTTACGTCCTCCAACCTTTCTTCCTTGTCTCAGGTTAGGTGGACTTTAAAATACCTCTCTACTTTGTTCCTAGATAATGATTATAATCAGGTCTAGGACAGTACTCTGTTTCCAGGGCACAATCTCCACCTATGTTCACACAAACGTAGAACTCAGCCCTAATTGAAATGGGAGTTAATGATTATCCTTAAGTGTCCTTTACTTATAATTCCAGGAGTTTAATAAAAATCTGCCTGGTACATGATACACTGTTTATTAAAATAAATAGAATATGTTTTGTGGATCAGTGTACTGTTTACAGAACTGTAAATAAAAGTGAGATTATACAAAAGAATATGTAGTGTTTAAGTGTGAGCCCCTCTAATGTTTTTCATCTTAATTCTCTTAGAGCAGGAGGTCTATTTTTGAACATTAAGCCATCCTTGAGTTTTTCAGGCACTCAAGTGCTTCATATAATTCATTTAAAAAAAAAAAGTTTGTCTTATTGTGTGTGTATAATTGTTAGTAGTTCTATCTTAATTTGCATTCTGTTGAGTTTAGAGCTGTGCAGTATGTCCACCAGTGATCACATACTCTGGCCATTTTGTCCATCCAGCATCCTCTCCCTTTAGTGCACAAATATTTCCTCTTAATTACCATTTATTTCTAAGAGTTGCTTCACTAATTCCCCACCTGCCAGGGGCTCAGTCCCTCCTTTAGTACTCGCTTGCCTACTTTTTATCTCCGACTTGTTATGGTTGATTCACTTGCCCCACTTCCCTTCTTGTAAATGGTGGGGTGAATAACTGTAAATGGTGGGTAAGTTACGTGGCCTTTTCTGTTGTTAGTGATTTTCTCAACAGCTGGAGTTGATGCCTGTAGGGTTTGCTTCCACAAGGCCTGCGGGACTGACACCTGTTGCTGCTTCTCAGTTTTTCCACTGCCTTTGACAGGTTGGTGGTTTTTAAGCCCTCCCGACCCCACTATCCCGACTGCCAAAGTGTCTTTTACCCTTGTTCTGTAGGTGGATAAAACCTACCTGATGTTCAAGTAGTGACTCATATATATGACCTCTCTCAGTTTTGCAAGGGTAAAAACTCCACTTGTGTGTGTGTGTGTGTGTGTGTGTGTGTGTGTGTTAGGGGTAATCAGGCTCTGGGGAACTGATTCTCACTAACCACACTCTCTGGAGACTGATTTGTAAATTCGCATATAAGGTTATTAATTTACAGTAGGAGATACACCTATCCAGAGATCTGCACAGAGCCTCTTCCTGGTCTACTCACGAGACCAAATTATAGATACGAAGGACCCTTGGTGTGCAAAGAATCTTATGAGGGAAATTGGGTGTTGCCAAAAGGATGTTTATAGCAAGCAGCCCTGATTCAGTGATCCTCCACTTTCTTAGTATTTTTTGGCTTTTATTGCTTTGGTTCCCCTTTCCTCTTTGCTTTTATTTTATTTTATTTTTTTTAATTTTTTTATTTTTTTATTTTTTTTTATTTTTGGGACAGAGAGTGACAGAGCATGAACGGGGGAGGGGCAGAGAGAGAGGGAGACACAGAATCGGAAACAGGCTCCAGGCTCCGAGCCATCAGCCCAGAGCCTGATGCGGGGCTCGAACTCACGGACCGCGAGATCGCGACCTGGCTGAAGTCGGACGCTTAACCGACTGCGCCACCCAGGCGCCCCTCCTCTTTGCTTTTAATATTAACCATCAAAATCCTATAAAGAGAAAGTTTGTCCATTCCAGGTTCTACCACCTCTATAAAGCCTTTCTGAATCCCCAATATGTTATTTTTTTTCTTTGCTGTTGTAGCACTTTGTGATATACCTCTTTTGGAATATTAATCACATTTTTCTTCTTATAGATATATAACAAGATATATAGCTTATTTCCTCTACTAAATGTAAGTTCCATCAAGAACAGAATGTGAATTTTTCTGTTAGTATTTTTAAGAGGCCTTTTCTGACTACCATATCTTAAAAAGTAGACTAGGGGCACCTGGGTGGCACAGTCGGTTAAGCATCCGACTCTTGATGTTGGCTTAGGTCATGATCTCATGAATCATGGGTTTGCCCCGTATCAGGCTCTGCACTGATGTTGCAGAGCCTGCTTGGGATTCTGTCTACTTCTCTCTGACCCTCCCCTGCTTGTGCTCTCTCTCTCTCTCAAAATAAACTTAAATTTTTTTTTTTAAGTAGACTATGTAGAAGCCAGTATTAGATTGTTAACTTTCATTTCTGATTTCTTACGGAATTTCTGCTCTGTGGCCTCCTGTTTTAAGGTGTTTATAATTGATCTTTAACTTTTTCCTGTTTATATATATTTTTTTTATTTTTATTTTTTAACATTTATTTATTATTGAGAGACAGAGCATGAGCATGAGCATGAGCATGGGAGGGGCAGAGAGAGGAGGAGCATAGAATCCGAAGCAGGCTCCAGTCTCTGAGCTATCCTCACAGAACCCGACGCAGGGCTTGAACTCACAAATCGCGAGATTATGACCTGAGCCGAAGTTGGACACTTAACCTACTGAGCCACCCAAGCTCCCCTGTTTATATATTTTTATGGATATGGACTCACTACTAATTTTTTTGTCTTGAGATTATTGGAATCTTATTGGAGACCCCAATCCAAGGCCCATTGTCCACCTGACTTGTCACATTAGAAGCTTTAGATGTTTTATTTTTGTGGTTTTGTGGTAATGCATGCCTGTAATACAAAATGAAATTAATTTGATAATTTTAAAAGTCATCCCTGTATTCACAACCAATTAGAAACAGCTGTTCATATTTTGATACATATTTTGATACATATTCATCTAATCTCTTTTTAGAATTGTCAGAAGTTGAATTCGTACTGTATTTTCAGTTTTGTGTTTTGCTGTTTTACTTAATGTAGCACTTTTCCTGTATTACTGAAAACTTTTGTATATGGGTAATTTTAATTTTCTTGGGGCTTTATTTTCCACAGGTAACATGTATTGCTCTCGTAAGTGAAAGGAAAACAATAAAAGCTCTTTAAGAAAAATTTTATAATTTTTATTCTGGATAAATTATTTAACTGTTCCTCTTTCATTGAATATTGAAATTGTTTAAGATTTTAGACTTTATCAATAATGCTGTGTGAGCATTTTTGTGAATAAAGCCTTCCCTCTGTTTAAGGTTATTTCCTAGAATTATTGCTAGGAGTGGTTATTATGAAGACCCAGAGTATGCACATATTTAAGATTCTTGATAATATGTTTTCTTGTTTTTTAAATCATACCAATTTATAATCTGACCAGTAGTGTGAGTTTCTTAAGGAGTGCATGTTTTTCAGGAGCCCCAAATCTGCTAGACATTTTATGCTTTCATTTCATTTAATCCTTAGACAATCCTTTGAGGTACTTACTGTCCCTATTTATAGGCAAAGGAAATGAGGCTCAAAGAGGCTAAAGTGTCTTGCCCTGGGCTACACAGCTAAGAAATAAGGAAGTTGAGATGCAAATTCAGTTCTTTATGATGCTAGAGCCCCTAAAAACACTATATATTTGTATGCTTGAGGTTTTTTTTAGGCTATCCTTATGATACTCAAGTACTTAACATTTCATATATTGCAGATGTTAGAAATTGGGGTGGGGGTTGATGAGGTTAATTGTTAGAAAGCTATCTCTTGAGAAAAAAAAGAAAGCTATCTCTTGATCAGATGAACCATATAGAAAAAAATTGTTTTATATTTGAAAACAGCCATCTTCTAGACGTGCATCATTCCCCATCTTGGCTGTCAAGATATCCCACAGTTTTGTAAAATAATTTCTTTAAAAAAATTTTTTTTAAGTTTATTTTTCACAGAGAGAGAAAGAGACAGAGCATGGGTGGGGGAGGGGCAGAGAGAGGGAGACACAGAATCCGAATCAGGCTCCAGGCTCTGTCTGAGCTGTCAGCACAGAGCCTGATGGGGGCTGAAACTCATGGACCGTGAGATCATGACCTTAGGTTGGACGCTCAACCTACTGAGCCACTCAGGCACACCTGTAAAATCATTTTTAATAGACTTTACATTTTGTTTAGAATCATTTAAAAAATAAAATTCAGCTGGTAAATTTTACAGATCTTCTTGGCTTTATTCAACAATGCCTGAATCAACAGCATCCCTTCGAGCTGATAGAAAGGAGCTCCAGAGAGCTGTGCAAAATGAAAGACTTTAATAGGCAGAAGGAGGTGGCACAAGGTGGTTATTCTAGCAAAGAGCTGATTGTTTCAGACAAGGTTACCTTCCTTTGGGGGAGAGCAGGGGTCCATCAGGCAGATTACCTCTCTAGTGCTGACCAGGTAATTCCAGATTTACTGGTTTAAGATTCCCTTGCTAGGAGAAGTTAAGTTGTGGTTTGATGACTTGCGCTTAGCACAAGTGACTCCATTTTGGGCTTGTGCCTTTTTTAATGGTATGTATGTAGGTAGTAAAATTGGAAAACTTAGGGACTTCGGGAGTTGAGTTAATCTTCCATTTCTCTTACTCTCAGCCATCATCATCTGTTATTTTTATCTCTGTAGTTTCTCAAATGCACTTTGTTTTCCATTCATATCTTTTTGGATTAAGCCTTTTTCATCTTTTTACTGGATTATCATGACTTTGTAATTGGTCCCCCTGCCTCCAGTTTCTTCTCTCTGTAATTAATCTTCCACCCTGCTACCAAAGTTAATTCTTTCCTTTTTAAAAAGTTAATTATTTAAGCATTATATGAATATAGATTTTGTTTTGTTTTTAAAAAAGCATTTACTGATTAAGGCAAAAATGCTATTATCCCCTCTGTCCCAATCCTCCTATTCTCTCACATACACACCCTAAAATCTGCAACCAGCTTCTTTTGCATACAACACATCTTGGAGATCTTTCCATGGTAGTCTTCTAGATGTATCTCATTTTTTAAAACTTCTCGATATTTTTCTATAGTATGAATAAAGTGTTTTGCCATTCATCTAATTATAAAATACTTTGTAATTTCTATTTTGATTTTCTATTTAAATTGAGCATTGAGAAGTTTTCCCCCAGATGATATTATCTTTATAAAACATTGTACCATGTCTTCCCCCTCCCCATTTAAAACTATCAGTGGCTCCCTCAAGGCCTATATCAGGGAACATAAACCCACTTGTGTCCAAGGTACCAGGTGTATGAAAACAGCTAGATGACAGACTAGAGAATATAGTGGGTTGGCAACTGGAGAGTGCAGATACTGCCTACAGATGTTCAATGCACATTAAAAACAAATCAACAAAAAAACCACTCTGCTGGCCAAATATGATACCTTTGCCACCAGGTTTCAGTGCATCATGCATTAACATGCCAATCAGAGCCCTTACAGCTTACTTACTAACAGCTGCCACTGCTGCCTGGAACACTCAATCAGCTTTTATGTTTCTCTTCCTTTGCACCTGCCAGAAAGTCTTTCTCTGCCAGAAGGCAACTTGTCCTTTTAGACCCAGCTTGTATACTACTATCCCTTCTGTGAAACCATTCTAGTTTCTCAAAGCAGATATGTTTTCTAGCCTAACATAACATGTTTGTTATTGCCCTTATTACACAGCTCTGTAATCATTTTTATACCTCTGTGTTGACTCTTTTGGGGCGTGAGTCCCTCCTGCCAATTGCTACCATTATTCACCTTGATATTCTTGGTCAGTAAATGCTCTATATATACATAAGAGATGTTCTATTTTTGGTGAGCATGACTGAATGAATAACTTTATTAATTATAGTAAGAGTAGCCTTAGGCAGAACCAGAACTCAAGCTGATATTAACACAATAAACATGAAAGCTTATATTACTCAGGTTACTAGTTAGTATCTGATGTTATCAAACTTAGGAGAACTTAATTGATTTTATTAAAGAATTTCTTTGGTTTTAATGTCACTAAAATAAATGTAAGTCACATATATACCATAAAAGGAATTTTGAAATGAAAGCAAGAGTTTTACTACTATCTCTCCTTAACTCATGAAATATTTTACATCTACTGCTTGGATTCTAGCTATAGCATGTGTGGTTCTATTTGCTATTTTTATTCTAATAGTAGAAATTTTTAAAAGACTTTTTAAATAATCAACTCAAACTGTTTTAGTCTTGTTCTATTCAGATTATCAGCCTGTCTTGGTCATCTGTGACTCAGTTCAACCACAGCCATTGATTTTTTGTTAGTTTATATACCTTCCTCCTCTTCTCTGGTCTTGCCACTACCATTTTAAGAGTTCATGTTGTAGGTACTTTGATCTGAAATTATTGTTTACCTTATATGTTCTCCTTTGTTCCATTACCTAAGCTAGGAAGTAAAGCACAGTGCTAGGGCCAGAAATAAGCCTTAGTGTTCAGAGAACGTGCTTACATATATCCACATCCCATATTGCTCTTAAAACAGATTCATATTGGAGCTCCTGGGTCGCTCAACCAATTCAGTATCTGACTCTTAGTTTTGGCTCAGGTCTTGATCTTGCAGTTTGTGAATTCAAGCCCCTCATCCAGCTCCATGCTGACAGTGCAGAGTCTGCTTGGGATTCTCTCTCTCTCTCCCTCTCTCTGTCTGCTCCACCCCTGCTCGTGCTCTCTCTCTCAAAGTAAAGAAATAAACTTAAAAAAAAAAATAGCAAACATTCATACTGTTAGCCTTGAACTGTAGCTTGATCCCAGAATGTGTAGCACTGTTGTTGTTGTCAAAGTAAACACTTCATTCCATATATGTCCTTTGCTGGGTGGGTTGAAAGTTTATTTCCTTTAAGTTGGGTGAAATCTGGTTTTTCAGTAATTGAACTTTTCCCTGATGTTTTCAGGTAAGTGATGATAGGATTCCTGAATATTAACTTTTTGAGTGTTGAAGTTCTTTTGTAAAAGCAATAAAAATTGTTATAGCTATAGTACAATGACTTCTTTTGGTATTGTATTTGTGTATTGCTATAACTTAGAATTTTGTGACTCGCCTTTGATTTTTAAAGTGGTTTCAGCATGGCACCTTGCCATCAGTCACCATGGAGCCTCAGCCTCTGGTTTTCTGAGTGATGCCTGGTAGCGTACTCAGGGTCAGACTCAGCCAGGGCATTTAATACTCCATGCTGCTTTTCATGCTGTGCAAGGTCTTGTCTGTCCTCCAGCCATCTCCTCCTCTTGATATCAGTTATGTAATGGTATCACTCTGGTTCAAAATCCAAGTCATTTTAAAATTTTCCTTTATTGTTTTATCCAGCCATTCATCAAGCTTGATGATTCTTAACAACCACAAGTCACTTTTCTTCCTAGTCTCACTGCTCTCACTCTAGGTCATGTAAGAATACTCCCTATAACCTTCCCCCAACTCCAGTCTGTCTGTATCCACTGGTTAGTAGCTGAATTTCCTTAAAACCAACTACTCTGTTCATATCTTGACCTCACTTATAAACCCTTTAATGACACTTGTGTGCATGCACACGTATACACACCCCTCCCATTGGCAGCTAGATGAAGCCTCAATTTTTTTATCCCAGTATTCAAGGTTTGCCACATTGACTTTGTTTTTTTTTAAGCCTCATCTCTCACTCCTTCCCCCACAGTCTGCTTATATAGCTCCTGGCCATCCTAGAACTTAAGTGGACTTTTTTGGGGGGGGGGGGTGGTTAGGGGACTCAGCCCATATCAGTCCCCTCTGCACCCTTAAAGTGATCTCTCCTGCCTCTGAACATCCCCTGTACTTGATTTTTTTACTTTATTTCTCCTTATTTTATGGCATATTATGCTTTTGAATCCATTACTTTATTTGAACTTCACAACCAATCTATGAGATAAGCAAGACAAATGTGTCTTATCACAGGGGAGAAAACCAAAACTTGAGGAGGGAAGAGTGACTTGTCCAAGTTTTGGGGTTAATAGAGTAGACCTCAGGGTGCCTGTGTGGCTCAGTCGGTTGAGCGTCCAACTTCAGCTCAGGTCATGATCTCGCGGTTCGTGGGTTCGAGCCCTGTGTTGGGCTCTGTGCTGACAGCTCAGAGCCTGGAGCCTACTTCAACTGGTGTGTCTCCCTCTCTCTCTGCCCCTCCCCTGCTCGCTCTCTCTCTCTCTCTCTCTCAAAAATAAATAAACATTGGGGCGCCTGGGTGGCGCAGGGTTAAGCGTCCGACTTCAGCCAGGTCACGATCTCGCGGTCCTTGAGTTCGAGCCCCGCGTCAGGCTCTGGGCTGATGGCTCGGAGCCTGGAGCCTGTTTCCGATTCTGTGTCTCCCTCTCTCTCTGCCCCTCCCCCGTTCATGCTCTGTCTCTCTCTGTCCCAAAAATAAATAAAAAAACGTTGAAAAAAAATTAAAATAAATAAATAAATAAATAAACATTAAAAAAATTTTTTTTTAATTTTTTTTAAACATTTATTTATTTTTGAGACAGAGAGAGACAGAGCATGAACGGGGGAAGGTCAGAGAGAGAGGGAGACACAGAATCTGAAACAGGCTCCAGGCTCTGAGCCGTCAGCACAGAGTCCGACATGGGGCTCCAACTCACAGACCGCGAGATCATGACCTGAGCGAAGTGGGCCGCTTAACCGACTGAGCCACCCAGGTGCCCCATCATTAAAAAAAAAATTTTTTTTAATAGTGTGGAGCTGGTACTCAAATTCAAGTCTCCTGGAACATAAGCCCCAACCTGTGTTTATTATGCTGCTACTACCTTTCTTGGTGCCTGAGTCTGCACATAAGTATAAGTTTGATTATCTCTTTCCAATGGTCTGCAAGTTATTTGAAGTTGTGTCTTATTCCCTTGGAACATTTATGTATATATAAGTGAGCCCATTCATGTATTAAATATATTGCAATTCATTGTTCTCCTCTTTCTCAGTAAAAATTGTGCTTCTCGTTTCTGAACCTTGTTTCCCCACTGTGTGTGTGTGGGTGGGTATATATATGTGTGTTTAATCAGAAGTGAAGCTTGGTATATTACAATAATAAAACTGGAGCTTTATATAGTGGATTTGATTTCTGGGATAACTTTTCAGCAACGCACTTCACATTCACAAGTATGCATTGACTGTGAAGAGATTAAGCATAACACTAGGCTACTGCACAGTGCTTTCACACTTTGTGAATATAAGTATCCTAGATTTTCATTTAATTTTACCTTTAATTTTTATGTTGAATAGATGAGAACATGTATACCATGAAAGGCTGATATGAACTCAGTAACAATTTTAATGGATTTGAATTTTATTCATTGTATCATCTACACATATTTTAAAAATAACAGTACATACATGTACTGGAAGCTTCGTGTGAGAAATTTCTTATTGTGCCAAGAGGTTGGAAAAGCGTTGCTTCCCTGAGTAATTACTTTGTTTTCCTTTTAGCTCCTTTCCTCCGTGGGAGGAGCTCCTGGCTCCTCCAGTTGGTAGAGCATGTAGGTTCAAGCCCCATGTTGGGTGTAGAGTTTAATTAAAAAACAACAACAACAACAACAAAAAACCAGGCACCTGGGTGGTTCAGTCTGTTCAGCATCCAACTTTGGCTCAGGTTATGACCTCGCAGTTCATGAGTTCAGATCCGGGGTCAGGCTCTGTGCTGACAGCTGAGTTTGGAGCCTGCTTGGGATTCTGTGTCTCCCTCTCTCTCTCTGCCCCTCCCCTGCTTACACTCTATCTTCTTCTCTCTCGATTTTAAATAAATAAACATTACCAAAAAATTAAAAAAAAAAAAGATGCTGACAGTGGAAACTATGCAACTAACCTCCTCATTTTCAAATTGGCCTTTAGGAAGCTCAGAGGCACATGTATCACTCGGTCATACAGCTGTATAGATCCTCGTGGCCAGCTTAAGTTTTCCCTTTTACACTTTCATAGTAACTTCTTGTTGTAGTTTGCTTGGCCTTGATTTTTTTTTTTTTTTTCATTTGTATTTTGTCATTTTATTGCATGTGTTTCTCAAAAACCAACTAAAATTCTATGAAAATGAAGGGGCTATGAATAAAATAGTCTTTCTATCACCAGCTATAATTTAAGTCCTGGGTGTTTCTATGCTAACTATTGATACCTGTATGCATATGTCTTGCTCTTTATGCTGCATGTGAAACATACTCAGAAGTCAGAATTTATATAGAAAAGCCAAACCTAAGCATACTAGTTATTAGAAAAATGTAGTTTTGGGGTACCTGTGTGGCTCAGTCAGTTAAGTGGCTGTCTTTGGCTCAGTTCATGACCTCACAGTTCAGGAGTTCAAGCCCTAAACTGGGCTCTCTGCTGTTAGCATGAAGCCCACTTCGGATCCTCTGTGTCACTCTTTCTGCCTCTTCCCTCCTCCTGCGGGTGTACTCTCTCTCTCTGTCTCTTTCAAAAATAAATATTTTTTAAAAAGTAAAATTAAAAAAAAAAAGAAAAATGTGGTTTAGGGGTGCCTGGGTGGCTCAGTAGGTTGAGCGTCCGACTCTTGATTTTGGCTCAGGTCATGATTCCTGGGATGTGGTATCAAGCCCTGCGTCAGGCTCCACACTCAGTGTGGAGCTGTCTCCCTCTGCCCCTCTCCCCCTCTCGCACTGTCTCTTTCTCTCTAAAGTAAAATAAAATGAAATAAAAGAAAAATGAAGTTTTGTTTAATCTGAATCACTTTTTAAAACTTTCTGCACTGTCTATGTAACTATATCTCAAAAAGTAGAGTATCTCTGCTGGGAGGAAGCGAAGTATTGTTGATGTTGACAGCATGCCTCTTCTAACAGGTATGAGATCACTCCTGGCAGGAGCAGTTAAAAAATCCACATGCAGAACTGGGAAGGAACCTTTTTTTTTTGGTGTTCATCCTTTGAATTTTATATCATGTTGATAGATCACCTATTCAAAAAAATTCCTCAAAGAAGTTCACTCGGGTGCCTGGGTGGCTCAGTTGAGAATCCGACTTCTGTTCAGGTCATGATTTCAAGGTTTGTAAGTTCAAGCCTTGCATCAAGGTCACTGCTGTCAGTACAGAGCCTGCTTTGGACCTCTGTCCCCCTCTTTCTACCCCTCCCCTGCTTGCACGCTCTCAAAAAAAAATAAATAAACATTTAAAAAAAATTTCTGTCATATTCAGTACAAGTGTAAAGAATTTCTCTCTAACCTGTTAGACTATGAGCTCCTTAAGACCAGGAAATGTGTGGGGCGCCTGGGTGGCTTGGTCAGTTAAGCGTCCGACTTCAGCTCAGGTCATGATCTCACGGTCCGTGAGTTCAAGCCCCGCGTCGGGCTCTGTGCTGACAGCTCAGAGCCTAGAGCCTGTTTCAGATTCTGTGTCTCCCTCTCTCTCTGCCCCTCCCCTGTTCATGCTCTCTCTCTCTGTCTCAAAAATAAATAAACGTTAAAAAAAAATTTTTTTTAATAAATAAATTTAAAAAAAGACCAGGAAATGTGCTAGATTTCTCTATTTCTGAACCTAGCATGGTGTCTCATACATAGTAGGCCCCTAGCTGGTGTGCATAGATGTAAATTGGAAACCAAGAGTTACAAATTTCAATAGGATAACAGCTAAAAATTGCTAACTGTGGATGTGCCCCCTTAACTCTGGTACCCTTTTCAGAGTGAAGCTGAGATCAGCTTCCTTGCTCTGAAATAAGATGGATTTTTATTGAAATTCATCAAAAGGACTTAAAAACAAATTAGAATTTTTCCTAGTCACAGTTTATGTCTGTTTATATATTATAATGTGGGATTTTTCCAAATGTGACCTCCAAACTCCTTTTTATCTCTTTTTGCAGATCTTTGTAGAATTTGATGGCTGTAACTGGAAGCAGCACTCCTGGGTTAAAGTTCATGCTGAAGAAGTTATTGTGCTTCTGCTGGAAGGGTCTCTGGTGTGGGCACCCCGGAAGGACCCAGTCCTTGTCCAGGGTACTCGAGTCTCAATTGCACAGTGGCCAGCCCTGGTGAGTGACTTACTGCCTACGAACATATTTGAGCTTTACTCCTGTACTATAACTGTAACTATGGTATTTATCCAATAGCTGAACTCCTGGGGCGCCTGGGTGGCTACTCAGTTAGGTGTCTGACTTCATCTCAGGTCACGATTTCACGGTCTGTGGGTTCAAGCCCCACGTCGGGCTCTGTGCTGACAGGTCAGACTGGCCTGGAGCCTGCTTCAGATTCTCTTTCCCTCTCTCTCTGCCCCTCCCCTGCTCGTGCTCTGTAGATCTCTCAAGAATAATAAATATTTTTTAAAAAATAGCTGAACTCTTTAGAGTTCCCAAAGCATGTATATTCCTAACATACTTTTATTCTGATGCTACTGAAGCAGAAAGTGGGAGATCTTTTCAACTGTGTCTTCTGAACTTGTTTTGTGTTTTTGAAATATAATTAACATACCCTGTTTATATTAGGTTTAGGTGCACAGTATAATGATTCAACAATTCTATTCATTACTCAGTGCTCGTAGTGATAAATATTTCTGAAGTTTGACAAAATAATGCCATAAATTTAATCCTCTTTATTTCACTCATGGCCCCACCCATCTCCCCTCTGGCAACCACCAGTTCTCTGTATTAAAGAGTGTGGGGTTTTTGTCTCTTTCTTTGTTCATTTATTTTGTTTCTTACATTCCACAAATGTGGAGTGCCTGAGTAGCTCAATCGATTTAAGCATCCAGCTCTTGATTTCAGCTCAGGTCATGATCTCACTGGTCAGGAGATCAAGCCCTGTGCTGGACTCTGCCCTGATAGTGTGGAGCCTGCTTGGGATCCTCTCTCTCCCTTTCTCCCTGCCCCTACCCATCTTGGCACGCTCGCATGTGTGCTTTCTCTCTCACTCTTTTCCAAATAAATTAACAGTTAAAAAAAAATCCACATATATGTGAAATCATATGGCATTTGTTTTTCTGTGACTTATTTCACTTAGCATTATACCCTCTGAGTCCATTCATGCTGTTGCATATGGCAAGATCTCATTCTTTTTTTTTTTTATGAATGAATAATATTTCTGTGTGTGTGTGTGTGTGTGTGTGTGTGTGTGTGTGTGTGTGTTCTTTATTCAGTTATGGATAGACCTTTGAATTGCTTCCATGTCTTGCCTGTTGTAAATAATGCTGCAGGAAACATAGGGGTGCATGTATCTTTTTAAATTTGTGTTTTTGTTTTCTTTGGGTAAACACCTAGTTGTGGAATTCTTGGATCATATGGTAATTCTACTTTTAATTTTTTGAAGACCTTCCATACTATTTGCCATTAGTGTAAATGGTTACACTAATTTACCTTCCCACCAACAGTGCAGGAGAGTTTTTGTTCTCCACCTCCAACCCAACACTTTTTGATACTCTCCATTCAGACAGATAGATGTGAGGTGGTATCTTGTGGTTTTGATGTACATTCACCTGATGATTCGTGGTGTTGAGCATCTTTTTATGCACCTGTTGGCCATTTACATGTCTTCTCTGGAAAAGTGTCTGTTCAGGTCCTCTGCCCATTTTTAACTGGATTATTTGGACAGTTGTTGGTGTTACATATATTAACCCCTTATCAAGTATATCATTCTCTATGTATCTTCTCCCATATGGTAGGTTGCCATGTCATTTTTTGGGTGGTTTACTTTGCTGTGCAAAAGCTTTTTATTTTGATGTAATCCCAATAGTTTATTTTTGCTTTTGTTTCCCTTGCTGAGATGTATTGAGAAAAATGTTTGTATGACCAATGTCTACAAAATACTGCCTTGTTTTTCTTTTAGGAGTTTTATGGTTCCAGGTCTTACCTTTAGATGTTTATTTTTGTATATGTTGTAAGAGAGGGGTCCAGTTTCATTCTTTTGCATGTAGCTGTCCAGTTTTCCCGGCACCATTTGTTGAAGAGACTGTCTTTTTGTCATTGTATAGTCTTGTGTCCTGTCTCAGAGATTAATTGATCATATAAGCTATAAGCATGGGTTTGTTTCTGGGCTCTTTATTCTGTTCTGTTGATCTCTATGTCTTTTTTTGTGCCAGTACTGTATTCGATAATATTTGATACTTTTATTTCTAAAGAATTTTTTCACCTTAGTGTTTTCTCATGTAAGGTTGTGAAACAATGTTTGTAATCCTTAAAGCCTTTTCTTTCCATAAGAACTCTTATTTTTTTTCCCAGCCTTACTGAGGTAAAATTGACATATAACATTGTGCAAGTTTGTAACAATATAATAATTTGATATATATTGTGAAATGATTACCACAATAAAGTTAGTTAACATATCCACTGTTCACAGAGTTAACATTTTGTGTGTATGTGGTAAGAACTTTTAAGATTTAGTTTCTGGGGTGCCTGGGTGGCTCAGTCAGTTGAGCATCTGACTCTTGTTTTTGGCTCAGGTCCTGTTCTCATAGTTTGTGAGTTCGAGCCCTGCAGTGGACTCTGTGCTGACATCATGGAGCCTGCTTGGGATTCTCCCTCTCTCTCTGACCGCCCCCCCCCCCCATTTGCATTCTCTGTCTCTCTCAAAATAAACTTAAAAAAAAGAAAGAAAAGATTTACTTTCTTAGCAACTTTTAAGTATATGTTATTGTTTTTTTAATGTTTAATTATGTTTAATTAATAACATTTAATTATTTCTTTTTGAGAGGGGGAGGACCTAGCCAACCTAGCTGCTCAGGCGCCCCACATCATTGTTAACTATAGTCACCATGCTGTATGTTAGAACCCCAGAACTTATAACTGAAGTTTGTACCTTTTGACCACATTCACCACATTTCACATTCCCCACTGCCCACACCCATAGGAACTATAGATCTACTCTAGGTGTTCTTTTTTTTTTTCACACGTAAGTGAAATCATATAGTATTTCATTTGCATATGTGACTTATTTCACTTAGTTTAATGCCCTCAGGTTTTATCCATGTTGTAAATGGCAGGATTTCCTCCTCTTTTTTTTTTTAATTTTTTTTTTTTTAATGTTTATTTATCTTTGAGAGAGAGAGAAAGACAGAGAGCATGTGGGGGAGGGACAAAGAGAGTGGGAGACACAGAATCTGAAGCAGGCTCCAGGCTCTGAGCTGTCAGCACAGATCCCTACATGGGGCTCTAACTCACAAACCATGAGATCATGACCCAAGCCGAAGTCAGACGTCCAACCGATTGAGCCAGCCAGGCACCCCAGATTTCCTCCTTTTTTATGACTGAATAATATTTCTGTGTGTGTGTGTGTGTGTGTGCGTGCGTGCGTGCGCGCATGCATGTGCATGCACATACACCTCACATCATTCCCTGTATCCGTCCATCACTGGAGGCTTAGGTTGTTTCCATATCTTAGCTGTTGTGAATAACACTGCAGTGAATGTGGGTGTGCAGATAATCCTTTGAAATGGTGATTTCATTTTCTTCAGATACATACTCAGAAGTGGGATTGCTGCATCATATGGTAGTTCCGCTCTTAATTTTTTGAGGAGCCTCCACACTGTTTTCTATGATGGCTGCACCAATTTATAGTCCCACCAACTGCACAAGGGTTTGCTTTTCTCTGCATCCTTGCCAGCCCTTATTTTATTGACTTTGATGATATGTCTTCTAACAGGTGTGAAGTGATGGCTTCTTGTGGTATTGATTTGCATTTCCCTAATAATTAGTGTTGTTCACCCCTTTTTATATACCTATTGGCCGTTTGTATATTTTCTTAGGAAAAATGTCTATTTAGGGTGATTTGCCCATTTTTAAAGTCAGATTATTTGGTCTTTTGCTTTTGAGTTGTATGAGTTCCTTATATATGTATTTGGATATTAACCTCTTGTGTGATACATGATTTGCAAATATTTTCTCTCATTCCTTACGTTGCCTTTTCATTTTGCTGATCATTTTTTTGCTATGCATAAACTTTTTAGTTTGTTATAGCCCCACTTATTTATTTTTGCTTTTGTTGTTTGTGCTTTATTATTGTTATTATTAAGTTTTGTTTTCTGAAGTTTGACAAAATAATGCCATAAATTTAATTCTGAGAGTATCCTTTTGTTTCTATCCTGTTAGCAAAGTAAAGGCATAAATGGCTACATTTAAAAAAAAACCTACTTCTAGGGGCGCCTGGGTGGCGCAGTCGGTTAAGCGTCCGACTTCAGCCAGGTCACGATCTCGCGGTCCTTGAGTTCGAGCCCCGCGTCAGGCTCTGGGCTGATGGCTCGGAGCCTGGAGCCTGTTTCCGATTCTGTGTCTCCCTCTCTCTCTCTCTCTGCCCCTCCCCCGTTCGTGCTCTGTCTCTCTCTGTCCCAAAAATAAATTAAAAAAAAAAAACAAAAAAAAAAACCTACTTCTATGGCTAACCAGATCAAATAAATATTATTCAAAGCAAATTTTCTACTTAATTGATTATATGTAACATCATTTACTATACTCTCCTTTTTCATTTTTTTTTTTTTTCCAGTTTATTCATTTTTGAAAGAGAGAGCGTGAGTTGGGGAGGGACAGAGAGAGGGAGACACAGAATCTAAAGCAGGCTCTAGGCTCTGAGCTGTCAGCACAGGGCCCGACTCAGGGCACGAACCATGAGATCATGACCTGAGCCAAAGTTGGACACTTAACCGATGTAGCCACCCAGGCACCCCCTTTTTTGTTTGTTTTTAAGTCCATTTCCAATTGAACTTTTGGAAGAAGCTCAAATGGACATGGGCCCCGGGTGACTTTTATAGGCTATTCATTTATGAGACAGCAATATGAATTCACCCATGAGCATTTATACCAGTGATTATTTTACATATCTCCCAAAGATTTTAGGAGTTCTAGAGACGATAATGTTGTAAGTCTTTATTTTGGGAATTTACTGTAATTTAGCCCTCTTGAAGCCTGGCAAGATTAGTCAGATCCCTAGAGGGAATTGGGAATTTCTTATTCTTTGTGTCCTTTTCAGCTGTAAATAGGAGTATTGGGCTGAGTTTCTGCTCTAGTTTGCTTCCTATGATTATTTGTGGGGTAGATGATGGGTTGGGAATGTTTTATGCTTTAGTTTATCTGTATTTACTGGGGTGAAAGATATATTAATGATGGATACTGTCTCTGAAGTTAGAGATGTGGATGAATTGTTACCTATTTTCTTTTCCAAGTTCTAATCAATTTCTTGTCATTTCTGTTTCACAGACTTTCACTCCCCTAGTAGATAAACTTGGTTTGGGTTCTGTGGTTCCAGTTGAATACCTTTTGGATCGAGAGCTTCGTTTCCTGTCAGATGCTAATGGATTGCATCTGTTTCAGGTACTTAATACTTCCTCTAGTCCTAAACTTATTTCCCTCCTTGCTAATTTGTTTGTTGATTATAAATATGTTTCCCCTTTTCTTTTAGTATTGAAACAAGTGCTTCCATTAATTCCCTGTGCATTTTAAAGCTTTTCTGCTACCTTGAAAGTCCATTCAGTGGCTGAGACTTGTTTCCTCTTCAGCACACCCCACCCTACCTTGAAACCACTTAAGACTTATGACCACAATTCTTTTTATTATTATTATTATTTTTTAATGTTTTCATTTTATTTCTTAGAGAGAGAGAGAGTGCATGCGAGCAAGCAGGGGAGGGGCAGAGAGGGATAGATACAGAATCTGAAGCAGACTCTAGGCTCTGAGCTGTCAACATAGAGCCTGACATGGGGCTCAAACTCATGAACTGTGAGATCATGACCTGAGCCAAAGTTGGATGCTTAACTGATTGAGCCACCCAGGTGCCCCAAAGACCACAATTCTAAGGGTCTCCTCAGAAGGTGGTTTCACAGAGGTGGCTGCTTGTATAACTTGAGGGGGTCTATACTTAGGTCAGTGGCAGAGAGGCTGGGAGTTGGGGCTTATTCCAAGCAGCATTAAATATTAAAGAGCTTAGGCGTATCTCTACTTAGAAAGAAAAGGGGTAAAATTAGTAGTTTAAACAAACTAGCATCTGAGTTAGAGTTTGAAAATTTTTGGATGGTAATATTTATTTCTCACTTGTAAGATTTATTGTCTGAAGGCTAAAAATTAGGAAACTTCTAAGTTTTGCTGTCTTATTGAGGCAGCCAAGAACAGTATTTCCTTAACTGTGTTGTGGGAAATATTAGTGATGATTTCTTTGTTGATATGTCTTCCTTTCTCTTTCGGCTTCACTCCCTCTCACCACCCTTACTTTATTCATCTTTGCAATCTTAGTGTTTATATGAGTAGGCACTCAGTAAATGTTGAATAAATATCAACATATACCAAAAGATTTACATGGAATAAAATATTTTGTGGTCATATATGTGTGAGAAACCTAAACAAATTTTTTTTTTACATGTCTTGTCAGAGCCTTTCATCTGCTACAACATATAGAAAGATAGAGTATATAGTATTTCCTATAATTAAATGATCCGAGCATCATTTTTTGCAGAACATCTCATGAGACTAGGGTTCTACGGAACATTCTTTGGTGGGGCGCCTGGGTGGCTCACTTGGCTGAGCATCTGACTCTTGATTTTGGCTCAGATCATGATCTCACAGTTTTGTGAGTTTGAGCCACATCTGGCTCTGTGCTAGCAGCGCGGGGCCTGCGTGGGATTCTCTTTCTCCCTCTACCCCTGCTCACGCTCTCTTTCTTTCTTTCCCTCAAAATAAATTTAAAAAAACAAACAAAAACAAAACAAAACAAAAAAAAACATTCTTTGGCACTGTCAGTATAGAGCTCCTCAAGGGTATGATTTTCTCACCTGGTTAGATATTGCTATTTATTTTAATATTCGGTTGTTTTCTTTGTTTGTCTTTACCAGATGGGAACAGATAGCCAAAACCAGATTCTTTTGGAACATGCTGCACTGAGAGAAACAGTTAATGCTTTGATCAGTGACCAGAAGCTACAAGAGATATTCAGTCGAGGTAAGAACAAGCAGTCTTCTGTCCTTGAATCCTGAATCAGGTATGTGGTCAGTGTTGAAGTGATAGTATGGGAAAGACACCATGCAACTCTAAACATGTGTGTTTCTTCTTGTGGGTAGAGTCCAGAGTATTTCCAGTTAGCAAGATCTCTAGAATAGATGGGAAAAATAGAATCTCGCTCAGACCCCAGTTACCTCTTTAAATACATTTCATAATATCCAGTTTTGTTGTGAGTTTTGTTTTGTTTTGTTTTGTTTTCCATTTCCTAAATAGTTACCAAGGACAAATCTTGTACTAAACACAATGTTAAGGAACTAGAGCTAGAAAACCTCTGCCCTTATTGAGCTCAGTGTCTGTGAGATTCCTAATGACTAAAAAGACCAGTAACATAAATCACAACCTAGAGTGCAAGGTACATGTTCATAAAAGAAGGTATCCACAGACTCATTCACATTAACAACATGTTATTTTTTTAAGAATTAAAACAAAAGAATCCTTAGCTGTTTCCAGTTCAGATACAGATTTTGCCCAAAAGTCTACATAAAGAATATTTATCCTTCCCTTAGTGTTGCACATCTACTCCTCTTTTTTTCTGAGCCTCTTGAAAATAATGATTTTCAGTGAAACAGGGTCCTTGGTTCTCTTTGTCAAACTGTATCTGAATGGGTAAAAGTAGGAAAACTGGCTTATTTGGAGAAGGAGAGTATCAGCATAAAGTGATGTTTAATGGTCAAGGAAAGATATGAAGGAGGAAAGAATGTGAGAAAAACTTGATAGAAGAAAACTGGACAGAATGAGAAGTGAATATGTATGTGGATACATAGAGAAACATTGAGGAAGCTTCATTATAGTTGTGAGAGATAATAATAATTTAAAATAAGTGATGACTTAACTATATAGTCTCAAATGTATGAGATAATGCAGAGGAGAGAAACTGTCCTTCTTGGAGGGCAAATGAAATTGCAGGTTAACATTACCTGCTGATAAAGTAATATCTTTAGAACTTTGTTTTCCTAGGAAGGCAGGTGCTATGTTTGTTCAGACTATTACTAGTGCAGAGGCTGGAGACTTCATAAATGGAACTCTCCACCTATTGCTATTGAAAGTCAGCAGAGTACAGATGGTTATCTAACATTCCTATGGTCACATGACAAAATAGTATGTTCAACTTACTGACCTCCCTTTTTTGTTGTTTTTAATTTTTTATTTATTTTGAGAGCAAGAAAGAGCGCGCCAGGCAAGGAGGGGCAGAGTGGGAGAGGGAGAGAGGGAGAGGGAGAGGGAGAGGGAGAGGGAGAGGGAGAGAGAGAGAGAGAGAGAGAGAGAGAGAGAGAGAGAGAGAGAATCCCAAGCAGGCTCTGCACTGTTAGGGCAGAGCTGGACTTGGGGCTCGATCCCACGAACTGTGAGATCATGACCTGAACTGAAATGAAAAGTTGGACACTCAACCAACTGGGCCACGCAGGCGCCCCACTGACCTCCCATTTTTTTTATATGTGTATATCAGATGAGATACGTCTGATAAATTTTCTTACTACCTGTAGTTTTTGTTTGTAAGTTTTGTCTTCCTTCTATTCCTTCTAGAATTGGAAGTTTCAGATAGGGTGAAATCAGATTTGGAATGCTACAGAATCTCCACATAGAATTTACAAAGATCATGAGGAAAAATTATTTTGTTTTTAAGTGGCTTAATAACCATTTTATTCAGCTCTATACAAGAGAACTGAAAGTGCTAAATATTTACACCAAAGTTTTCTTTCTGCTTTTAGAAAGAACCATGAATTATAACTTTGCCAAATATTTTCAGTACTGACTGATCTCTCCTGTAGGTCCCTACAGTGTTCAAGGTCACAGGGTCAAAGTATACCAGCCAGAGGGGGAAGAAAGTTGGCTCTGTGGTGTTGTAAGCCATCAAGACTCCATCACCCGTCTTATGGAAGTGTCTGTAACTGAGGTGAGGTTTGGGGTTATTTCCTTTATGATTCATCCATCCTCTTACAGAGGGTGGTGTAGAGAAAGGGAGCATTTAGCTATATGTAAGAAGACTTAGGTTCTGTCTCCAGCTCTTTCACTTAATGACTGTATGATCTTGAGAAAGGCTATTCAACTTTCTTAACCTCTTTGCTCTCATTTGTAAATTAAGAGATAATTAGGTAATCCCCCAGCCCCACCTCAGCACTGTTTTGGGAACTGGGATAGTAGATCTGAACGTGCTTTGCACTCTGTAAAACAGTGTAAAAATGTGAAGTAGAATTATCATTATTTTATCATATCCATAAAGGTTAGTAGTTTAAAATCTAGTCAGTTAACATTTGCTTCTGTAATGCTTATGCCACTCCCCTTTGGACGGTGAACAGTATCTAGAGCGACCTGGAGAATTGTCTCAGAAAAACAATAGATGAATGGTTTTTTTTAACTTATTTTTGAGAGAGAGAGAGAAAGAGAGCGTGAGGGAGGGGCAGAGAGCGAGAGGGAGACATAGAATCTGAAGCAGGTTCTAGGCTCTGAGCTGTCAGCACAGCCCAACGTGGGGCTTGAACTCTTGAACTGCAAGATCATGACCTGAGCTGAAGTTGGATAGGCTTGACTGACTGAGCCACCCAGGCGCCCCTAGATGAGTGTTTTGAGGCAAACATAAATGTATTTATCTTTGAATTGGTTTCAGAGTTGTTCTTAACCACATATAATGTAAGCATAAATGATTTTACTTAATTTTTTACTGAGTTTTCAAAAAAATTACTAATTAATCTTCATTTTAAAATTTCAAAAATACACATATATAAAGTATATATTGGAAGCCACCCCTTCCCTCAGGCAAATATCACTCCCCTCAGTGGTAACCACCATTAACAGTTTGGTATGTATTTTTTATATTCTTCCAAATATCTTCTGTGTGTATGTGTAATATTTGTATGTTATCTATTTATGTGATATATATATGAACCATACTTTATTAACAAATGGAATTATACCATACATAAAGTTCTTTACCTTTTTTACATAACTGTAAATTATCAGTATCTTTCTTGTAAATATACATAGAAATTTGCCTTATCTACTGAATGGGTATGTCATAACTAATTTAATCTAAAATTGGTGGACATTTACATAATTGCCATTATTTTCAGTAATACAAATAATGCTGCAGTGAATATCCTTAAATAGGTATCATTGTGTACTGCCACACATTGTTTATTGGAATAAGTTTTTACATATATAATTTCTAGATCATAGGATATGCACATTAAATCTGACAATGTCTGTCAAATTGGCTGCTCCCTAATGCTTTTTATTCTTTATTAGTAGAGAGATTCCTTTAATGACTTGATTCTGTAGGTTTTTACTTTGATATGTACAGAATAGGAAGATTTTAGAGATGTAGAATTTGAAATTAACGTCTCTAAAAGAGACACTTGGTCATTGAATTCAATTCTTTCATTCATGTAACAAATATTTGAATGCTTACTGTATTCTAGACCTTGTTTTGGATGTTGTTATTCTGGCAGTGAATGAGATTGCGGGGATTCCTGGTTTCATGGAGCTTTCATTCTATTGGGGGAGTAGAAATAGATAATTACATGGATTAAAAAAATACATAATTATATCTTTGGACAGGGCTTAAATCTTTTTCCTCCCCTTTTTCATATTTTCTGCTATCCTTCTCCTACTCTAGAGTGGTGAGATCAAGTCCGTAGATCCCAGACTGATCCATGTGATGCTGATGGATAATTCAACTACTCAGAGCGAGGTACAGTAATCAACTGAGTCTCTGAGACTCATGAGCTTTCTTTATCTTATTATGCAGATTCCTCATGTGTGTGTTATCCATGGATGCCCTTTGGGTCTCCATTCTGGCCACTGTACATTTCTTGCTCTCACCACAGTCTTATCTACTTAAGGGAAATACCGTCTCAAGCAGGAGTTGTATCATGACTGTGTTGCCTAGCCTTTTTAAAATCCATGGCCTAACAATTTCTTTTTACAGTCATTCAGGACAGATATATTTGAAAGATACACTAGACAGTTAAAGCTGTAATAAGCAGTAGTAATATTTATAACCCATCGAGTAATAAGAAATGGAGAAGATGCATCCTCTTTTTCTTTTCATTAGGTGGTAGTGAGCTCCAAGAAGTCTGAAATTTTGTACTCCAAGAAAACTCAAATCAAACAGGTGCCTAGTTCAGTGCTCAGCACACAGTGGATTACTCCATAATTACTGTGAACCAGGCCAACTCTTGGTTCATTCAGAATTATCATAACCCAAATAAAGATACATAATAAATCAGTACCTAAATCAATCAGGAATCCTGTTTGAATTTCCTTCAGTAAGACATTGAGTATGACAGCCATCTATCCACATATTCCTGACAGTCTCTTAGCATCTCTGTAATATTGCTGTCTTGGCCACTCCTCTGCTAAGTAAGTATACATTTCTTCACATTTATCCAGTCATTCTTGACTTGATATAACAAGATCAAATTAGGAAAAGAAGAATCAGGGTTGAATTCAATATCTTTTCACTACATGTTATATTGCCACAAGTAGGATATGCCTTTTGACTATAAACATGACTGAAAACACTTTTTACTTTGAGGGTGTGTTGGGCCCCTTTCTTATTCCCTTCCTTATGTCATTCATTCATTAACTACTACTTACATGCCAGCCACTATTCAGCTGGTCAGATATAGCTGGAGAGTACTAGTCTCAGTGTCTTATGCCATCTACTCACATGTGAGAAGCTCACCGTAAATAGGACATACATATAATTTCAGGGAAGTTGCTGTGAGCCAAGATCAGCAACTTGGCTGGATGTGTTGGATAGAAGATCTGTGGTTTCCACAGCAGACTACCAACAGTATGGGAGGAACAGGAGTAAATCTTGGGTTTGGTTAAGAGCAGTAGAAGGAAATTAAGGAGAAAAGATGCAAATGAAGGCAGCAAAAAAGAGAGAGAATACAAAAGCTAGAACTGGCAAGATGAAATATAAAATTTGAAAAAGTTACAGTTATAACTATAGTAATGGTTACAATAAAAATATAGATCTGCTCAAAGATTCTATAAATATTCAAGAGCATTAAGAGTAGTTTAATGAAGTTGGTAAATATTAATGGCTAAATAACTACATATCACTAGCTTATTACCAGCCCAACACATGTTATTTGAGTAAAACTATCTGAAAGTTAACTGAATAAAGCTAAAAAAAAAAAAAATTGCTTCATGGTGGGATACCAATCTAAGAATGTTCTAGACATAAGTTCTTGCTGCACAAAGATTGTTTGAGAGAATGGTACTGTGTTCCTAGCCCCTTTCCCCATGCTCTTGTCGGGAGAGGAGTTTATTCAGAGATAGGAATCATGTCTCCTAATCTACCTTTTAAGGTTGTTAGGCCTCTCAAATAAGACATAAGTAAGATTTCATAAAATGGGCTGAAATTATTGGAAAAGCTGCGGGATTTGGCTGTATGGTCTGTGGTAGCCTCCCTTTTTTGCTTTCCTGTGTCTAATACTTTGAAATAAGTTCTGGAAATTGTTTGAGTATTTATAGTGTCCACAAGAGCAATCCACGCTTGTCTTTGTTGGGCTCACTTTTCCTTTGGTCACAGACTCACCACTGTTAGTCGTCTTATTGCTAAGTTGTCCCCAGTTTTTTAGTGACTTCTGGATAGAGGAGATTTTTATATTTCAATACTTGAAATGCGATTGTCAGGCAAACAAGGAGAAAAATATGAAAGAAAGCAGATTTTTTTTTCATCAAGGGGCAATTGAGCTCCCAGCCTAGCAATAGCAGTCTTGTTTTATAAAAGAAATTCCACAAATTTTTAAAGCCCTCGAAAAAGTACATTTGAGGAAGCATTTTATTTAAGGGGAGGGTTTGCCAAGTGAGTGAACTTGTAGTAACTCTTATCTTGAATATGTGTGTAAAATGAGTCACAGGAAGATTGGAGCTTTCTGACTAAGGGGATGTCTTAGAGCTGGCATTGGAATGTAGCAATCTGCCTGCTTTCATTGTCTGCTTCTAGAGATGGGAAAGAGCTAATGGTTTATGGTTTTCACAGGATGGAAGGTTCCTTGTAATAAATCTTTTTTGAATTTTGTTTTGTAGGGGGGTACGTTAAAAGCAGTAAAATCTTCCAAAGGAAAGAAGAAGAGAGAGAGCATAGAGGGGAAAGATGGCCGGAGGAGGAAAAGTGCTTCGGACTCTGGGTGTGACCCTGCATCAAAGAAATTAAAAGGAGACAGGGGTGAAGTAGACAGTAATGGGAGCGATGGAGGTGAGGCGAGCCGAGGGCCCTGGAAAGGAGGGAATGCCAGTGGAGAGCCAGGGCTGGATCAGAGAGCCAAGCAGCCACCGACTACATTTGTCCCCCAGATTAACCGCAACATTCGCTTTGCCACTTACACCAAAGAAAACGGCAGGACTCTGGTGGTACAGGATGAGCCTGTAGGTGGGGACACACCTGTACCTTTCACTCCATATTCTACAGCCACAGGTCAGACACCTTTGGCCCCAGAGGTGGGTGGAGCCGAAAACAAAGAGGCAGGAAAAACACTGGAACAAGTTGGCCAGGGCATGGTGGCTTCAGCAGCTGTGGTCACTACCGCCAGCTCCACCCCAACCACGGTGAGGATCTCAGACACTGGCCTTGCAGCAGGGACTGGGCCGGAAAAACAGAAAGGCAGCCGGTTACAGGCCCCAGGAGAGGTGAGTTGTTTCAGGGGCAGATGTGCAAGATTTGGGTTCATTCTTTTACCCTACTTTATTGTTAACACATTAAGAAGCATCTAAAATGCCACAGGAAAGGAAGTATTTCTGACATGTGCTTAAATTGTGCTCTGAACAGTCCTTTACTGCTCATTGGGCAAATGTGTATATTTTCATAACTTTATCAGCTATTAAAAGTCACCCGAACAATTGCACTAATCAAAAACTGATGATAAAACCCAATTTAATGAGATATTAAAGTAGATCTGATGGGGAATCTTTTTAATTCAATTATCTATTTAGTTCACACAGTGGTTGAGCCTCTACCAGGCCTATGAGAGACAAGGTTAATGAATTACAGTGTTGGTAACAGTGAACACTATAATTAAGGCTATGTGAGAGCGACTATTACCATCCCCTGTTTTTAGTTCATCATTTTCTATGATATTTTCCTTTAAGGCTGGGCTTCTTTCCATGGTTTGATATAGCTATAAAAGCGTTTTGGTTTTTTTTCTTTTCTTTTCTGACTTAATCTTTTTAAGCCTTACTGGAAAATTTGATGGAATTAATCACAGTAGTATCCAACTTCCTATGTTTTTTATCTGATTTGCATGTATTGTTGCTGAAATGGAACTTCTGTTAAATAAAAGTTAACATTGGGGCACCTGGGTAGCTCATTCGGTTAAACGTCCCACTATTAATCTCAGCTCAGGTCTTGATCTCAGGGTTGTGAGTTCAGGCCCCACATTGGGCTCCACACTGGGCATGAAACCTACTTAAAAACAGATAGATGGATGGATAGATAGATAGATAGATAGATAGATAGATAGATAAACTTCTAAAAAAATACAAGTTAAATTTGAAACAATATCAAAATCATTTCTCACAGTCTTGACTCTTGTACACCACAGAATGATTTATGATGCTAGTCATTTTCTTTCAAGCTGGCTGTTTCTTCAAGCTGGAATATGAAATACAAAAAGTACTAAATGATTTAATTATGTATAAGAAACTACTGTGTGCTAAGTACTGTATATTATAGACAAGGAATTGAAATCCCTATTTGAAGGAGCTCACATCTTAAGATGGAATCATTATAGGCATAACAATGCCAGATAAAACATGGCATATACATTTCATCTGAGTTCGTCCCCTCCTAGCAAATGTGATTTGTGAATCCCTAGTGTGCAAGGATGGGCAGGGAGGTGAAATGTCCAGGCAGAAGAGAAGGTTTGTAAATGCAGATTTCATACTGATAAATGGTTTGTCCTTTGTTAGTTGACCAGCATTCCCAAGAGAAGTAGGTGAGGATCTTAAGTGAATTTCCACCGTGTATGTCATTATATTGCTCAAACTAATTAAAATCCACTCCATGCCGAAGGCTGTGTAGATGTAAAGGGGGTTACAAAGTAGACCAAATTTTATATGCTGGGAGATCCACTGAATGCTATTATTCTTGGGGTAGCAAAGCTGATTAGAAGAAATGTGGATTCAAAGGGCATTTCTTTTCCAAATAGATTGGAGAAGTTTCTGTGACTGTATCAGTGATTTTGGTAATGTGTCAGCCTAGGTATTCTCCTGGGATATGATTTAGAAGTACAGAAAAGGATGTTTCATTATGGTATCACATCTAAATTAGGGACATAGCCCCCAGGAAATTTCTTGCCCTAAAAATTAAGTTGAAATCAATTTGTCATCACTTTCTTATAAGAAGAGGATTTAGAATTTAATCATGTGAAGGAAAATGAAAGACCATCCAAATTATTTTGCATTCATGTGTATATTTATTTTCAAAGGGTAACTTTAGTAGTGAAACCTAAGCTACCCATGCTGGATCCTTGGAGTCATGCAGGTGTCAAGGCTTCTGGCCAAATTCTGCTTAATGAAACAACAGACAATTCTTAGGGCTGTGTCTTTCTTGTCTCTTCTTTTTAGTAGTTGATTAGTGGGAAGGAAAAGAAAAAGTATAATGGGGTTACTGGCTGGCTCAGTTGGTAGTAGAACATGTGACTCTTGATCTCCGGTTCATGAGTTTGACTAAGTAGAGTTTACCTTAAAGAAAATAAATAAATAAATAAATAAATAAATAAATAAATAAATAAATAATAAACAACTTTAAGTTTTTAACTCTAAAATGCCCTGAAGCAGCCTCTGTAGCAAATGTCAACTGGAGGCAAGCCATAGGTGGCATGCCTGGTTCTCATGCCTCTGTGCCATCCTCAAGGAAAGTCCTAATGTAGGCTCTTCTTGCATATTTAATGAGTACCTTAAGTAAATTAACACCTGTTTTTGAACAATAGACCTTTCATTTATCTGGGATAATTTTTTTTTAATGTGGAAAAGTAATAACCATTAGATTTACCATTTTAACCATTTAAAGTGTTCTAATACTGTAGTATTTAGTACATCCACAATGTTACACAAGAATCACCACTTTCTAGTGGTGATTTTCATCACCCCAGAAGGAAACCCCATATCCGTTAAGCACTCCTAGAATAATTTTTACTTGCCATGTTTTAAAATGAATGTTTAATGGTATCCTACTACTACTACCTGAAGGTTGATTTTAAATGTTCAAACCCACCTGTGGATGAATGTTTCCCTCTTTGCATAATATGTATGAAAGTGGTCCTCCCCTTCTTTATGCACACACCTTTTATTTACATGCAGAAGTTAACATTAACAAGGTGAAAGAAAGGAAAATTTTTTTTCATTCTCCAATTTGTTAGGCTGAATGCTTTTGTTTGGTGGGTGTATCAGTATCTACACTTTTCTTGTTTGGAGGCTTGTTAGATCCTAATGATAACAGAAGGGTTCAGTAATGAGTGCTTTGTAATTCAACATCTTTTTTTTTTAACATCTTTTATTTTGAGAGAGAGTGAGTGAGCACGAATGAGGAAGGGGCAGAGAGAGAAGGAGACACAGAATCTGAAGCAGACTCCAGACTCCCGAGCTGTCAGCACAGTCTAACGTGGGGCTCGAACCCACGGACCGTGAGATCCTGACCTGAGCTGAAGTCGGGCACTTAACCGACTGAGTCACCCAGATGCCCTGATAATTTAACACCTTTAGGTCTAACTTTAATTGAAGTAGATACTCAACTTTTAGATTGATTTGGACGCATACATAAATGGCCAAATTCTAAAAGGGTCCATCTTGGGGAGTTTCAGACTAAGAAAGAGAATATTTTTCCTTGTTATGGGGCAGAAGTCACTTTTGTAAAATGGGCAGTTAGTTTAAATAAATCGAAACTTTGACAGTAGCTAAGATCATTGAGGGAGATTAATATAACAGGGTCACTAGGTACATTTCAGAGTAAAAGCTAGTATCTGTTCAGGAATCCTTTTCTCCAATTCCTGGTAGAATCTTCATTTCCAAGTAGAAACTGAGAATCCTACACAGCCTCCTAGTACTGTGACAGCCAGTTGGCTAACAGTCAAGGGAGTGGCAGGGTGAGTGACATCCTGCTGTCTCTAGCTCACCTTGTTAAAGATGCCCTCTGTGTGGTCTGTGGCAGGTGTCATCTCTAACACTGGTAAAATCTAGTTATAAGAGCAGTTTTCATGGAATTGTAGGGGAGAAAAGTTGATTTGACCCACAAGAAATGTTGGCCTAGGCCCAAGAAAGAGGTGGTAAGGTTGTCAAGAGAAACTAGAATTACTAATTCAGGCTATCTTCTTTTCAGAATTCAAGAAGTACTGTTCTGGCCTCTTCTGGATTTGGAGCATCTCTCCCAAGTTCATCACAACCTTTGACTTTTGGAAGTGGAAGGAGCCAGTCCAATGGGGTTCTAGCCACAGAGAATAAACCTTTGGGTTTCTCTTTTGGCTGTAGCTCTGCACCAGAGTCTCAGAAAGACTCTGATCTCTCCAAAAACTTGTTTTTTCAATGCATGTCCCAAACTTTACCCACCAGTAACTACTTCACTACCGTTTCAGAGAGTTTGGCTGATGATTCCTCCAGTCGAGACTCATTCAAACAAAGCCTTGAGAGCCTGTGTAAAGGCAGATCGGCTCTTGGAGCAGACACTAAATCAGGCTCTAAAGCTGGCAGCTCTGTGGACCGGAAGGTGCCTGCAGAGTCCATGCCCACCCTCACGCCAGCCTTCCCACGGAGCCTCCTAAACGCCCGCACCCCAGAGAGTCATGAAAATCTATTTTTACAACCCCCTAAACTATCCCGAGAAGAGCCCTCTAACCCTTTCCTAGCATTTGTGGAGAAAGTTGAACATAGCCCTTTCAGCAGCTTTGCATCTCAGGCGTCAGGTAGCTCTTCCTCTGCTACCACTGTCACCTCTAAGGCAGCACCCAGCTGGCCCGAGGCTCACTCTTCTACAGATTCGGCATCTTTAGCAAAGAAGAAAACCCTCTTCATCACAACTGACTCCTCCAAACTGGTGTCTGGTGTTCTGGGCTCAACTCTTACCACCGGGGGTCCGAGCCTCTCTGCCATGGGGAATGGCCGCTCCAGTTCACCCACCAGCAGCCTCACCCAACCCATTGAGATGCCTACTCTCTCCTCCAGCCCCACAGAGGAGAGGCCAACTGTGGGGCCTGGGCAACAGGACAATCCCCTCCTCAAAACCTTTAGTAACGTCTTTGGCAGGCACTCAGGCAGCTTTCTGTCCTCCCCAGCAGATTTTTCACAGGAGAACAAAGCTCCTTTTGAAGCTGTGAAAAGGTTCTCACTGGATGAGCGAAGCTTGGCTTGCAGACAGGACTCAGACTCCAGTACCAACAGTGACCTATCAGATTTGAGCGACTCTGAGGAGCAGCTGCAGGCCAAGACTGGCCTGAAGGGGATTCCAGAGCACCTGATGGGGAAGCTGGGCCCCAATGGGGAGCGCAGTGCTGAGCTATTACTGGGCAAAGGCAAAGGGAAGCAGGCCCCAAAGGGCCGGCCACGGACCGCCCCCCTGAAAGGTGATCTTGCTGGGCTTATTCATGGGCTTGGCTCTGGCACTGGCTTCGAATGCCTATTGTGGTCTTGGGCAGCAGAAGCCCTTTCTTTGATGGAAAGTTCTGTAATCACATAGAATAACATGGCCAAAAGGGCCTATTAGAGGCCCCTCATCAGACCTGTTGGTTCAGGGCAGGATTGCATCTAAACCCCAACACTGTAAGAGGGATATCTACCTGTATAATGAGGACAGAGAA
The DNA here is from genome assembly GCF_024362965.1 of Panthera pardus. Taxonomy (NCBI): domain Eukaryota; kingdom Metazoa; phylum Chordata; class Mammalia; order Carnivora; family Felidae; genus Panthera; species Panthera pardus. The sequence goes on along the minus strand of NW_026526765.1, from coordinate 124,112,856 downwards.
AGGGAAGACCCCTGATACTCCTTTCAGTCAAGAGTTCTTTCCCGGTGTTTTTCTCATCCCTTTCTCCTTCTCTTTGGCCCATCCTCTTTAATTTACTTTAGAGGAATTACTGAGTACTGGACTCTCACATAGCAGCCTTTCATAGACTTAATTAGGCAAAAAGAATCACCCCTCAAATTTACTTCTCTCTGTTACATATATCAGGTTTTAACACCTCTTCCAAAAGCCATTAACTCCTATGCCATGAGCTTCTAGCCCAGGAATGTGTAAGGGCAAGCGTCCATTACTATTGTCATTAGGAATTGGTACCATGGGGGCCCAACAGTCTGTGATTAATAGAATAGTCGTATCCTGAAAGTCTAGAGGCAAGTGGCTACCTTCTGCCTTCTTGGGTTTTCCTCACCCATACCAGAGTTGTTTCCTTATAATGGGGCAATGCCCACAAATTCTCCATGGTCCTTAGCTTCCTTTTGAAGCCTCTTGGCTCCCTCCCTTTCTGTCACGGCTGGACATGATGCACACAAGCCCAGCCATGGCAAGGAGCAATGACCCAGGCCAGGACAAGAATTCATCCCCAAGAGGATTATGTTATTGGGTCTCATTAATACCAATCATGACCAACCGTTTCTCCTTCCCTTGCCACAGTTGGCCAATCAGTGCTAAAAGATGTGAGCAAGGTGAAGAAGCTGAAGCAGTCTGGAGAGCCCTTCCTGCAGGATGGGTCATGCATCAATGTAGCTCCTCACCTGCACAAGTGTCGGGAATGCCGCCTGGAGCGGTATCGGAAGTTTAAAGAACAGGAGCAAGATGATTCCACTGTGGCCTGCCGCTTCTTTCACTTCCGGAGGTACCCAAACCTGCCTGTCTCCTTCCCACTTTCCATTAGTGATATACAACTCCCACTCTCTGAATCTGTAAGCATATGTCCAGTCTATTCCTTGTTTTCCTTAACCTGTTTGCTCTTGAGTCTTTGCTGAGGCTCTATCCATAGTAGCCATTCGGTTTGGATTGTGAAGTGACTTGTGGCTTTGTCCTTAGGGAACTGAATAGCTCAGCCACTGGCCCCTGAACTACGTTGAGTCATTCCTAATTTGGATTCCATTTGAAACCAGTGGTAGAAGCAGAGGATGCTATTTTGTATTATGGATGTGTCTGACCCTTTATTCCTCTACAGTGCTAGAGTAACTTGAGTCTCAGGGAGAAAGGCAAGTAAGATGAGGAGATATGTGAAGTGTCTTTGAAATAGATATAACTGATGAAAATCCTGGGAGTATCCCTGCTTTTACCAAACAGCAGATAGTCACTTTTTTCTGCTTGATAAACTTAGAAAAAGAATTTCTTCTAAACAATCTTCCAAGAATTCTTAATTTTTAAGAAACAGAAATCCAAATGATTTATCCACATAGTGTAGCTTCACTTATTCTGCAAATGTTTACTGAACACATACTCTGTGCCAGCCATCGTTGTAGGCATTGAGGATTAAACACTGTATAAAACCATAAAAATCTAGCCCTTAAGAGGTTTGCTGAGGAGGCAGACAATAAATAAGGAAAAGAGATTAAATGTATGGCATGTTAGCTGTTAATAACTGAGAAAAATAAGGACAGGAAAGAGGATTGAACTGTGGGGACGTTAGAAAGCCTACAGTTTAGTGGGGGGTTTTTGTTTTTGTTTTTTTGAGAGAGAGCATGTGCATGTGAGCGAGGGAGAGGCAGAGGGAGTGGGGCACAGAGGATCCAAAGCAGGCCATGTGCTGATAGCAGTGAGCCCAACGCGGGGCTCGAACTCACGAACCACAAGATCCCGACCTGAGCCAAAGTCAGACACTGCACTCACCGAACCACCCAGGCGCCCCTAGAGAGGCTATAGTTTAAATAGGATGACTTGAGAAGATAAGTAAGACTTGAGTAAAGACATGAAGGAGGTGAGGGAGTGGACCACACATGTCTCTGAGAGACAAGTTTTCCGGGTAGAGGGCACAAGGGCAACTGTCCTGAGGTTGGAATATTCCTGGTGTGTTTGTGGACCTAGGGTGGCTAAAATACAGAATGGGGGCAGGGGAATTGAGGTCACAAAATTAATGATGAGTCCATATTTTAAAGGACTAATCTAAGGGCCTTGGCTTTTGTGCTGAATAAGAAGTCATTGGAGGTTTTGAGTTGATGAGTGACGCTGAGGAATGTTTTAAAGGATCACTGTGACTACCTTACTGAGGATAGATTATATTGAGGCAAAGGCAGGAGCACAGAGAAATTAGGAGGCTGTTGGAATTATCCAGGTGAGAATGACAGTAGCTTAGTGATGGAAGTGATGAGTCCAGTTGGATTAAGGATATATTTTGAAGGTAGAACTCACAGGATTTTCTGATTGATCAGATGTAGAGCATGAAAGAAGAAATGGATTCTACAGCTTTTGACCTGAAAACTGGAAAAATGGGACTGCAATTTACTGATAAGGAGATTCCTTAGGGAAAAGCGGGTTTGGGGAAGAAAATGGGAACTTTTAATTTGGGCATGTAAAATTTGAGATGCCTATTAGATTTCTAGATTGAGGGGCACCTGGGTGGCTCTGTCGGTTGAATGTCCAACTTTTGATTTTGGCTCAGGTCATGAAATCAGGGTTTGTGGGTTAGGGCCCCACATTAGGCTCCATGCTGACAGGGCAGAGCCTGCTTGGGATTCTCTCTCTCTCCCTCTCTCTCCCTCTCTCTCTGCCCCTCCTCTGAATTAACTAACTCTCTCTCTCTCTCTCTCTCTCTCTCTCTCTCAAAAATAAATGAATAAACTTAAAAAAAAAAAAAAAGATTTCTAGATGGAGATGTTGAAAGGGCAGCTGGAAACTCAACTCTAGAGTTGAGGGGAGAAGTCCAGGCAGATAAAAATTTCGATGTCATCAGGTATTTAAGCCTAATTGAGATCACTGAAGGAGTCCAAATGTAGACAAAGAAGAGAAGCATTCCTAGGACCGAGTCCTGGAGTTCTCCCACATTGACAGATGGGAAAGATGAGGAGGAGCTAGTAAAGGCAGCTAAGAAAGAACAGCCAGTAAGGTATCCTGGAAGGCAAGTGAAGAAAGTATTTCCAGGAAGGAATAATGAACTCTGTCAAATACTGGGGATTGGGTCAAGTCAGATGAGAACGGAAAGTGACCATTAGATTTAATGAGGGGTAATGACCTTATCAAAAAACAGTTTTGGTATGTTGGTGAGGGAAAGCCTGATTGGAGTGGAGTAAGAAAATGAAAGGGAAGAGGAGCTGGTAACAATCAGTATAGACAACTCGGTCAAGAAACATTGCTCTTACAAGCAGATAAATGGAGGGGGGTGTGGGATCGAGAGGATTTTTGAGATAGAAAATTCTTAGAGAATTTTTGAGATAGTTCAAATACAAGAATGATTCAGTAGAGAGGAAGATAGATGATGTAGAAGAAAGAATATGTGGAGGGCTGCCTACGTGAGAGGATGTAGAGGATGTAGAGCATAGGTGGAGAGATTGGTCTTCGCTGGGATCCTAGTTCATTCCTAGCAGCAGCACGTCAGATGGAACATGGGCCCAGTTGCAGGAAGGCATGGTAGTATGGTGTTGGGAACTTGGGGGACATCTCTTCTGACTTCTTGTATTTTCTCCATGGAATACATAACAAGGTCCTCATGGGAGAATTATATTGGAGGTTAGAAAAGAAAAGAGAAGCTACGAAACAGGCATCTAGGAGAGGGCATGCACCAGGAAACTGTTGTAACTGGAAGGCAACATGAAGGGCTCAGCTGACATAGTTAGACGTGAATTTCAAATGTGACAATGAGCATGGCTATTTTCCTCCGGTCACGTTCAGTGGTGTGGGTGCACACCACTCAGGTGGATAGAGAAACTGAAAGATGTTTCTTGACACAGCTTTTTAAAGAACCCAGACATATTAAGTGTTAATAATAAACCTTTCTACTATTGCAGAGAATGTATACTGTGTTGGTCAAATAGGGTGAAAATTCGTTTTTATTTTTATTTTTTTGTTTTGTTTTTATTTTTTGAAAATTAGTTTTTAAACAAAATTTGGGGGCACCTGGCTGGCTCAGTTGGATAAGCGTCTGACTCTGGCTCAGGTCATGATCTCATGGTTGGTGAGTTCAAGCCCCACATCGGGCTCTGTGCTGACAGCTCGGAGCCTGGAACCTGCTTCAGATTCTGTGTCTCCCTCCGTCTCTGCTCCTCCCCCGCTACACTCTGACTCTCTCTGTCTCAAAAATAAATAAACATTAAAAAAAATAGATAAATAAAATTTGGAGGGGTGCCTGTGTGGCTCAGCCAGTTAAGCATCTGACTCTTGATGTTGGCTCAGGTCATGATCTCACAGCTCATGAGATCAAGCCTCACGTTAGGCTCTGTGCTCACGGCGTGGAGCCTCCTTGGGATTCTTTTTTCTCCCTATCTCTGCCCGTATCTATCCCTCTAACATTCTTTGTTTCTCAGAATAAATGAATAAACTTAAAAAAATTTTTTTTTCCTTTTTTTAATTAATTAATTTATTTATTTTTTTTACGTTTATTTATTTTTGAGACAGAGAGAGACAGGGCATGAACGGGGGAGGGTCAGAGAGAGAAGGAGACACAGAATCTGAAACAGGCTCCAGGCTCTGAGCGGTCAACACAGAGCCCAACGCGGGGCTTGAACTCACGAACCGCAAGATCATGACCTGAGCCGATGTCGGACGCTTAACCGACTGAGCCACCCAGGTGCCCCTTTTTTTTCCTTTTTAAATATGTCTACACCCAATGTGGGGATGGAACTCATAAACCCAAGATCAAGAGTCACATGCTTTTCTGACTGAGCTAGCCAGGTGCCCCACTAGGGTGAAAATTCTTAATGCACTCTAATGCCTTTTAAGGCTCATTTAATTTTTGTAGATCCTAGGCTTTTAGGTGTGTTTTAGTTTGCATGGCTGCTGTTTACCATGTATTTGATTATCTGCCTTCCTATCTCAGGTTGATCTTCACTCGAAAGGGAGTACTCCGTGTGGAGGGGTTTCTGAGTCCCCAGCAGAGTGACCCTGATGCCATGAACCTGTGGATTCCCTCTTCCTCCCTTGCAGAAGGAATAGACCTAGAAACCTCAAAATACATCCTGGCCAATGTTGGGGACCAGTTCTGCCAGCTCGTGATGTCAGAGAAAGAGGCCATGATGATGGTGGAGCCACATCGTAAGACACCCACTTCCTTGTCTTCCAGGCACTTCTATTTGGGAACTTGTATTTTCTGTTACGTCACAGGAGTAGAAAGAGTGACAAATGGCATTCTCTGTGGACAAATTAAGACTGATAAGACTTCTCTTTGTAGCAAACTAAGGAGCTGAGGCTCTAACTATATCCAGCAGACATTATTCCTTCCTTGATCCCTGTCTGGGTTTGGGTCACTCTAAATACTTTGAGTTTGCTTTGAACCTATTTGTATTAGTAAGTGATATTATATGGTTTGTGAGTAGATGAAGTGCTAGCGGGTACGATGTTTCATACCTAGAACCCGCTGTTATTCAGACACTGATGATGTTTCCATATCTGTGAGATACTGTACCCTATTTCTACACGAAGGAAAATTCTCCCAAGACATTATACCCTACATTTCAAGTGAAGAATCCTCTTATTTCAGACTCCCCCACATTGACATTTTTACAGTATCTTTAAATAACAACACGTGGCATTTATATCGTTGACACTTGTTTAGAAATATTAACAATTCCATCTATTTTGTTTCTCTTACATTTATAGAAACACCAGCTTCTTGCATCTTTGAGTTTGATTGCTGGACAAAACAGTTTGAGGAGCAGTCAGTGGATCTGTAGTCTTTTACTGTTATTCAGGATGATCAATGCCAACAATATCCCTCTTCCTCTTTCCACCAGAGAAAGTGGCATGGAAGCGAGCAGTGCGTGGTGTGCGGGAGATGTGTGATGTATGTGAAACAACTCTCTTCAACATCCACTGGGTTTGTCGCAAATGTGGATTTGGGGTCTGCCTTGACTGTTACAGGCTCAGAAAAAGCCGTCCGCGCAGTGGTGAGCAAATATTGTCCTGTTCAATTCTAAAGGTAACCTGTCATTGGAGGTATGGGACTTGAAGCAAGAATGGGTTTGTGCCCCCATTTTAGCTGCTTAGCTTCACTCATTTTTGTTGCATTATGAGGCGTTATGGTTGCCAATATTCCAGCCTAACTGGGAAGGCTAAAACAATCCAAGGAAAGTTATTCTTCATCTTCCCTTGTGTGTGTTTTTTTTTAACAGCATCTTTATTGAGATATAATTCACATGCCATAAAATTCACCCTTTGAAAGTGTACAATTCAAAAGTTTCTAGTATATTCTCAAGGTTGTGCAACCATTTCCACTATCAAATTTCACTTTTGTCTTTCCAAAAAAAAATGTAACCCGTAGCACTAACTCCCTATTTTTCTCCCTCTCCTCAACCCTTGGTAACCATTAATCTTCTTACTGTCTCATCTCTCCCTGTTCTGTACATGTCATATAAATGGAATCATACGATATTTGGCCTCCTGTGACTTGACTTCTTTCACTTTAGCATACTGTTTTAAAGCTTCATCCATGTGATAGCATGTATCATTAACTCATTCTTTTGTGTTGCCAAATAATATTCCATTGTATGGGTGTATTATATTTTGTCTATCCATTCATTAGTCAGTGGACATGTAGGTTGTGTCTGTTTTGAGCTATTATGAAAAGTACCACTATGAACATTTGTGTACAGGTTTTTGTGTGAACATAGGTTTTCATTTCTTTTGAGTATATACTTAATGGATTTTATGTGTTATATGGCAGTCCTATGTTTTTAATTCTTTCAGAAACTGCCAAGTTGTATTCCATAGTAGCTACATCATTTTATAATCCCACTAGCAATGCACAAGGCTTCCAGTTTTTCCACGTCTTTGCCAATGCTTATTATTGTCTGCCTTTTAGGTTATAGCCATCACAGTGGCTATGAAGTAGTCCCTGTTTCATTGTGTGATTCTGATTTGCATTTCCCTGATGACTAATGGTGTTGACCATCTTTTCATGTGCTTGTTGGCTGTATTCATCTTTGGAAAAAGGCTATTCAAATCTTGTGCTTCCTTTTTTCCTTGCTTTATCTTACTACTTGCCCCTTAACCTCATCCTTCCCTCTTCAGAGATATTGTGCAACCATTGGAACATGGTGGTTTAGAGGTATGCAACTGGGATTTGAATCCTACTTCCACATCTTTTATACCACCTGTGGTATCTTGGGCTATTTTCTTAATCCCTCAGAGCTTCAGTTTCCTTATCTATAAAACAAAGATAATATGAGTATTTCTCTCACAGCATTGTTGTGAGGATTAAATGAGATCATGTACTTGAAATGGTTAGCACAGGGCCTGACATCCACTAGGTACTATGTGTTATGTAGCTGTTAGATCTTCCACTTCTGCCCACGAAAGATTAACTTCTACAGGAATTGCCCTCCTGCCATAAACAATAAGAAAACCAGACTAAATATATGAAATCATGGATTTAGACATTGGACAGCAGGCAGCATGAGTCTGTCTCTTAAGAGAAGGGAAGAAACAAGGCACATCCTACAATTGCTCCCGTTTACTGCCCGCAGGCAGTTTCCAGGCTGTAGTAGAGGGAAAAGCAACTACACCAGTTTGACAGTCTCACTGAGCTGAAACAGAGATAAGAGTCTGAGAAGAGTGAGGCAGAGTGCTGAAGACGTTAGAGCTGCAGAGAGATCACCTCAGTTTTTGGCTCTGTAGTGATCTGCACACACATGAGGTGAAACTCCTTAAGGCCCAAAAAGGAACTTTCAGAAAGCAATTGACTGAATAATTTCCAGAACTTACCATTTGTATCGCCACAAGCCAGACTGGAAAGACTCTGGATAAGAGTGCACAAGGGTCACGTTTTAGCAGTGGGACTAATGTAGTCCCAGAATAATGGCTGCTGTGGAGATGCCATAACAAAGTGTAAAGCAAGCCTTGGAGGGATCAAACCGATCTGCAGGTTACTTAACTATGCACCAGACTAAAATCAAACATTCTTTAAAGGATTACAACAAAATCCAGTACTCTGAAACATTAAAGTCACAAAGCTCTGCATTCAATCAGGAAAAATCAGGGTATGAGTAATAATCAGCTAAATGGCTGGCTCATTCGGTAGAGCCAAGGTCTTGAGTTTGAGCCCCCCAATGAGGATAGAGTTTACTTAAAAAAAAAAAAAAAAAAAAAAAAAGCATAATCAGGTGTGAGTCTCTTAAGTAAATGGTGCTGAGAAAACTAGACAGCTACATGCAAAGGAATGAAACTGGACTACCCTCTTACCCCATACACAAAAATAAACTCAAAATGGATTAAAGAATTAAATGTGAGACCCAAAACCATAAAACACCTGTAAGAAAACACTGGCAGTAATCTCTTGGGCACTGGCCATAGCAACATTTTTCTGGATATGTCTCCTCAGGCAAGGAAAACAAAAGAAAAATAAATGAAAGCTTTTGCACAACGAAGGAAACCACCAACAAAACAAAAAGGCAACCTTCTGAATGGGAAAAGATATTTGATATTTGCAAATGATATATCCAATAAAGAGTTAATATCCAAAACTAGAATACTTACACAACTCAACACCAAAAAAAAAAACAAAAAACCTAAAACTGCCCGATTAAAAAGTGGGCAGAGGACCTGCGTAGACATTTTTTCAAAGAAGACCTACAGATGGCCAAAAGATACATGAAGACACGCTGCACATCACTCTCATCAGGTAAATGCACATAAAAACTACAATGAGATACCACCTCACACCTGTCAGAATGACTAGTATCAAAAAGACAAGAAATGACAAGTGTTGGGGAGGGTGTGGAAATAAAAGGAACGGTTGTGCATTGTTGGTGGCAATGTAAATCTGTGTAGCCACTGTGGAAACAGTGTGGAAGTCTCTCAAAAAATAAAATACAGAAATGCAATCCAGTAATTCCACTACTGGGTAATTACCCAAAGAAGATGGAAACACTAATTCAAAAAGATATATGCACCCCTATGTTTACTGCACTGTTATTTACAACAGGCAAGATATAGAAGTAGCCTAAGTGTGTATATACATATATACACCTACATATACATTGTGGAATATTACTTGGCCATAAAAAACTATGACATCTTGCCACTTGCAGCAACAGAGATGGACATACAGGGTATTACACTAAGTGAAATAAAGATACCATATTTTTCACTTACATGTGGAATCTAAAAAACAAAACAGGGGTGCCTCTCTGGCTCAGTCACTAGAGCATGCATGTCTTGATCCTGGGAACATGAGTTCACGCTCCACGTTGGGCATAGAAACCACTTTAAAAAAATAGGGGTGCCTGGGTGGCTCAGTCGGTTAAGCATCCAGCTTTTGCTCAGGTCATGATCTCATGGTTTGTGAGTTCAAGCCCCACATTGGGCTCTCTGCTGTCAGTGCAGAGCCCGCTTCACTTCCTCTCTCTCCCTCTCTCTCTGCTCCTCCCCTACTCTTGCTTTCTCTCTCAAAAATGAAACTTTAAAAAAAATAAAAATTAATTAAAAAAAAAAACAAGACAAACTCATAAATGCAGAAAACAAACTAGTGATTGCCAGAAGGGAGGCAATGGGGGTGGGGCGAGTGAAATACGTATCAGGGATTAAGCAGTACAAACTTCCAATGATAAATAAGTCAAAAGGATGGAAAGTATGGCACAGAGAATATAGTCAATAATATTGTAATGACATTGTATGGTGACATATGGCAACTACATTTATTATAGTGAGCATTGCATAATGTATAGAATTGTCAAATCACTGTGTTGTACACCAGAACTACTTTAGTATGTTAACAGTACATGTCAACTATACTTTAGTGATAAAGTTTTGTTAAATAAAAGAATAATCAAGTATGCAAAAAAAGAATGTGACCAATAATCTGGGGGAAAGAAACATTCAATAGAAACACATCCAGAAATGACAGTGATGATAGAATTACTGTAAAAAGGCCTTAAAGCAGCTATTATAAATCATATGAATATATTTAAAGACATAAAGGGAAGAGCACCTGGGTAGCTCAGTCATTGAGCATCCGACTCTTGATTTCAGCTGGTTGAACATCCGACTCGATTTCGGCTCAATTCATCATCTCACGGTAGTGAGATCAAACCCCACGTTGGGCTCCACACTGGGCATGGATTTTCCCCCTCCCTCTGCCCCTTCCTCACTCAAGCACATGCTCACTCGCTCTCCCTCTCCCTCCCTGTCTCTCTCTCTCTCTCAAAAAATAAAAATAAATACATTAAGGGAAATATGAGAGAAATAGAAAATACATAAAAGACCCAAATAAATGGTCTAGAGATTAAAAAATCCCCCCAAAATTATACTAGGTGGGATTAATGGCAAATTAGATACTGCACAAGAAGCTGAATTTAAAGATGTAACAATAGAAACTATCCAAAACTAAGCACAAAGAGAAGAAAGACTTAAATTTATAAGTTAAAGAGTGCCTTGTTTATGTATAGGAAATATCAGGCAGAAATGGTCAGAGAGCAGATACAAAAAAATACCTGAAAAATTCCAAAAATTTTCCAAATTTGATGAAAAGCTATAAAACCACAAATCAACAATAAATCTCAAATAGAAGAAGCATGGGCACATGGGTGGCTCAGTTGGTTAAACATCCAACTTTGGCCCAGGTCATGATCTCATAGTTTGTGTGTTTGAGCCTCTTGTCGGGCTCTGCTGACAGCTCAGAGCCTGGAGCCTGCTTCCGATTCTGTGTCTCCCTCTTTCTGTGTCCCTCCCCTGCTTGCACTCTGTCTCTCTTTCTCAAAAATAAACATTTTTTTAAATTAAAAGAAAACCACACCAAAGTACATCATTACCCACCTTACTGAAAAGCAATAAGGAGAAAATCTGAAAATCACAAGAGGGAAAAAAAGTACTTTATATATACAAACTAACAAAGATAAGAATGACAGCCAAGTTGTCAGAAACGCTCTTCCACTGAAGACAACGGAACAGCATCTTAAAGTGCTGAAAACCAATTATTAACCTAAAATTCATACCTAGTGAGAATATCTTCAAAAACGAGAGTGAAATAGTCTTTCAGACAAAGAAAAGCTGGTAGAATTCATCACCAGCAGATCCACAGTGCAAAAGCAGGGGAAAAAAAGATACAGTAAGGGAATTTGGATTTACACAAAGGAATGAAGAACATCTGTGGGTAAATATGTGAGTACATATAAAAGACTTTTTCTTATTTTTAAACTTTTTAAAAGATAATTGTTTAAAGCAAAAGTAACAAAGTAATTTGGGGCTTATAATGTGTAAAATTAGGGGTGCCTGGGTGGCTCAGTTGGTTAAACGTCCAACTTCGGCTCAGGTCATGATCTCATGATTTGTGGGTTCAAGCCCCGCATTGGGCTCTTTGCTGATAGCTCAGAGCCTGGAGCCTGCTTTGGATTCTGTCTGTCTGTCTTTCTGTCTGTCTGTCTTGTCTGTCTCTCTCTCTCTGCCCCTCCCCTGCTTGCACTCTGTCTCCCTCAAAAATAAACATTAAAATTTTTTTTTAAATGTGTAAAATTAAAATATGTAATAGCACAAAGGAAGGGGAAATGGAAGAATATAAGAATCTTACACAGTATGTGAAGAGTGGTATACTATTTGAAGACAGGCTGTGGTAAGCTAGAGATACTACAAACCCAAGAACAAACAGTAGCAAATAAAGAGGTGTATATAGCCAGTCAGCCAAAAGTGGAGACAAAGGCAAATCATACAAAAGCAGTTAATTCAAAAGAAGAAGGAAAATGAAACAGTATATACAATACAGATCTGTAGTATATCTTGCATTCAGTTTTCTTGGGGTGGGTAGTATAATTACCAAAAAAAAAAAAAAAAAAATGTCTATAAAGGTCTTGGGAGGGAAGTGATAAAGAAATAAGGGTCGAAAAACACTGAACCTAGGTATAGATAGGAACATCTTACATAATGCAAAAGACTGAATATTTCTCCTTAAGATCAGGAGCAAACAAAAATACCTGTTTTCACAGCTTCTATTCAGCACTGAGCCGGAGTTACTAGTCAGCATGAGAAATAAAAGACAAAGAAAAGCATAATGCCATCCCTCCCGCAAAAAGCATATACTGGAATGAAGTAAAAAAAATTTTTAAGATTTATTTATTTTTGAAAGAGAGACAGCAAGTGAGGGAGAGAAGGATGGGACAGAAGATTCGAAGCAGACTCTACACTGACAGGAGCAAGCCTGATGCAGGGCTCGAACTCATGAGCCGTGAGATCATGACCTGAGCCAAAGTCAGCCATTTAACCAACTGAGCCACCCAGGTGCCCCAAGTAAAATGTGTTTTATTCTCAGGTGACATGATCATCTATATAGAAAACCCCAAGGAGGGCTCCTGCCTGGCTTGGTCGGAAAAGCATATGGCTCGATCTGGGGCCATGGGTTTGTGCCCCACGTTGGGTGGGGCGCCTGGGTGGCTCAGTCAGTTAACTCTCTGAATCTTGCTTTCAGCTCGGTTCATGGAATTGAGCTCAAAGAGCTGCGCTAAGCTCTTTGCTGAGAGCATAGAGCCTGCTTGGGATTCTCTCTGCCTCTCCCCTGCTTGCACTCCCTCTCTCTCTCTCTCTCAAATAAACTTAAAAAAAAACTTAAAAAAGAAAACCCCAAGTAATCTACAAAAAAAGCTACAAGAACTAATAAGTGAGTTTAAGCAAGATTACTGGACAAACTGAACAAAAATTAATTATATTTCTATATGCTGTCAATGAGCAACTAGAAATTGAATTTTTAAATTAATATCATTTATAGTAACATCAAAAAACCATGAAGTGCTTAAGGATAAATTCAATTAATAGGTAAGAAACACATGGGGTGCCTTGGTGGCTCAGTTGATTGAGCATCCGTCTCTTGATTTTGGCTCAGGTCATGATCCCAGGGTTGTGGGATGGAGCCCAATGTTAGGCTCCGTGTTCAGCATGGAGCCTGCCTAAAATTCTCTTTCTGTCCCCCACTCACACTGTCTCTCTCAAAAAATAAATTTAAGGGTGCCTAGGTGGCTCAGTTGGTTGAGGGTCTGACTTCAGTTTGGGTCATGATCTCATGGTTAATGAGTTCAAGCACCACGTTGGGCTCTCTGCTGTCAGCACAGAACCTGTTCTGGATCTTCTGTCCCTCTTTCTCTCTCTCTCTCTCTCTCTCTCTCTCTGTCTCTCTCTCTGCCCCTCCTCTGCTTGCATGTTCTCTCTCAAAAATAAACTTAAAAAAAAAAAGACTAGAATAACGAAAACAATTTTGAAAAAGAAGGCATTTGGAGGATTTATACTATTTCATTTTAAGACTATACAGCTACAGGAATTTAAGGCACTGTGGTAATACAACAGCAGAGATGTACACACATATATAGTCGGCTGATTAGGTAATGAAGGTGCCAAGATAATTCAGTTGGGAAGAGATAGTTCAACAAACGGTACTGGGATAATTGTGTATCTGTACTAAATAAAGTGAGCTTTATTTGTTTATTTTTTAGTGTCTATTTTTGAGACAGATAATGAGTGGGGGAGGGGCACAGAGAGGGAGATGCAGAATCTGAAGCAGGCTCCAGACTCTGAGCTGTCAGCACAGAGCCTGACGTGGGGCTCAAACTCATGAACCGTGAGATCATGACCTGAGCCAAAGTCGGATGGACACATAACTGACTGAGCCACCCAGGCGCCCCAAATGAGCTTTATTTTTACCCACACGATATATCAAAAGTAAATTGTAGGCCTAACCATAAAAAGCTATAACTACAAAATTTCTAGAAAAAAAATAGGAGAAAATCTTTGTGTCCTTGAGTTGGATAACTACTTGTATGGACACAAAAAGCAAAAGAAGAATTGTTATCAAATTTGAAATATTTTGCTCCTCAAACAACACTTTGAGTAAATGAAAAGACAAGCCACAGATTGGGAGAAAAGATTTGCTGATTCCCTATTTGTTAAAGGACTTGAATCCACCATAAAGAGCTCTCACAACTCAGTAAGAAGACAACAACCTGATTTTTAAGTGAGCAAAAGATTTGAACAGATACTTTATCAAAGAAGATAGATCAATGGAAAATAAATGCATTAAAAAAATTACCACTACTCATTTGGAAAAGGAAAAAATAAAACCGTAACGAGAAACCCCTCTACCCACTTAGAAGACTAGAATTTTAGAAACTGACAGTACCTGGTGTTTCCAAGAATGTGGAGGAACTAGAACCCTTAACAGTTGCTGGTAGGAATGGAAATTGGTACCATCCTTTTGGAAAACGGTATGACCATGTCTTATAAGTTTAAACATAAATTTTCCATATGACCCAGCATCCCACTTCTACATGTTTATGAGAGAAATGAAAATGTGTCCACACATGGGGCACCTGGGTGGCTCAGTTAGTTGAGCGTCCGACTGCAGCTCAGGTCATGATCTCACAGCTTGTGAGTTTGAGCCCAGAGTTGGGCTCTGTTGCTGACAGCCCCGAGCCTGGAACCTGCTTCGGATTCTGTGTCTCCCTCTGTGTCTGTCTCTCTCTCTCTCTCTCTCTCTCTCTCTCTCTCTCTCTCTCTCCCCCACGCTCATGCTTTCTCTCTGTCTGTCCATCTCATAAGTAAACATCAGGGGCACCTGGGTGGCTCTCTTGGTTAGGCGTCTGACTTCGGCTCAGGTCACAGTTTGACGGTTCATGGGTTTGAGCCCTGCGTCAGGCTCTTTGCTGATGGCTCTGAGCCTGGAGCCTTCTTTGGATTCTGTGTGCCCATCTCTCTCTGCCCCTCCCCACTTGTGCTCTGTGTCTCTCTCAAAAATAAACACATAAAATAAACATTTTTAAAAATGAGAAAAGAAAATATGTCCACACAAAAGATTGTACTTGGATGTTAATAGTAGTTTTATTCATAATAGCCCCAAATTGGAAATAATCCAACTGTTCACCAGCTGGTAAATGGGTAATAAAAATGTATATCCATACCACAGTATAGTATTCAGCCATGAAAGGAAATGAATTGCCAATACATGAACAATATGGATGAATCTCCAATCATGCTAAATGAAATAAATCCAACACAAATGACTATATACTGTATGCTTCCAGTTATATGAAATTCTAGAAAAAGCAAAAATGTTAGTATTAGGAAGTTGACCACTGGTGACCAGGGGTTAAGAAAAGGCTAATGACTTTAAGCAAAGGGCTCGAAGGAACTTTAGGAAGGAAGATGGAAATGTTCTATGTTATGATTGTGGTAGTGCTTATGCAGCTGTATACATTCATGAAAATTCATGGGAGTGCACACTAAATTGTTGGATTTTTT
Source organism: Panthera pardus (assembly GCF_024362965.1). NCBI lineage: Eukaryota > Metazoa > Chordata > Mammalia > Carnivora > Felidae > Panthera > Panthera pardus. The sequence continues at coordinate 124,097,493 of NW_026526765.1, read as the reverse complement.
GTATGTAGATACAATAAATAACAGTAAATCAGTGAAGTCGATTTTTTTAAGTTAGATACTATCTTCTTTGGCTGAAGAAAAAAATGGCCTTTAGGATCTGAAACTCTGACTCACTAAGAGGGATACATCTTATGACCCTAGTAATATAAATAAAGTCGTTTCATTTCTGTTTCAGAGACAGAGGAGATGGGTGATGAAGAAGTTTTCTCCTGGTTGAAGTGTGCAAAGGGGCAGTCCCATGAACCAGAGAATCTCATGCCTACACAGATTATCCCTGGCACAGGTAAGGGAGTTCTTTTTTTTTTTGTTAAGTTTATTTCTTTTGAGAGAGAGAAAGAGTATGCAAGCAGGAGAGGGGCAGAGAGAGAGAGAATCCCAAGCAGGCTCTGCACTGCCAGTGCAGAGCCCAACTTGGGGCTTGATCCTATGAACTGTGAGATCCTGACCTGAGTGGAAATCAAGAGTTAGATGCTTAAATGACTGAGCTGCCCAGGCACCCAAAGGAGTTCTTTTTTAAATTTGATGAAAGAGTGGCTCCTGGCTGACTCAGTCAGAGGAGCATGTGGCTGTCGATCTTGGTGTCATGAGTTCGAGCCTCACATTGGGTATTGAGATTACTTGAATAAAAAAACTTAAAAAATAAATAAGTAAATAAATAGGGGCACCTGGTTGGCTCACTCAGTTAAGTGTCTCACTCTTGGTTTAAGCTCAGGTCCTGATTTCTGGGGTTTGTGGGATCAAGCTGCGCATCCGGCTTTGCTCTGACAGCAGGAAGCTTGCTTGAGATTTTCTCTCTCCTTCTCTCTCTGTTCCTCTCCCACTTGCACACTCTATCTCAGAATAAATAAACCTTAAAAAATATTTTTAAGCAAAGAAAAAAAAAATACGTAAATTTGGTGGAAAAAAAGTTTTTTATTTAGTTGAGGTTTAATTCATACATCATAAGATCTGGTAAAATGGTTTTATCTCAGCCTGATTTTTGTTAAGCTTCCCCAGATTTTTCTGAGTATTTGAATCTTCAGATATGTGTTAGATTCTATGCAGCCATTGCACACACTATGCCTCACCTTTCAGGTTAGAGAAGTTGGTTACTTTTCTACATAACATTTTACATTCCTGTGGTTGGCAGGACCAGAATAGAAAAAAGTCCCACATGCTTCCAGAAAGACCTTTGCTTTTAGGCTTGTAAAAATCCAGCTGAAGGTAAGCAAACCTTTTGAATCCATGAAGGCAGCCTATGAATGGTCATGTTTATGTCACTATTGAAATCATTATTTCAATGATTCCTCCAAAAAGTGTGTTTTCACCTTCCATACTTACAATAACACACATTGAAGATGGTCAATCTACTGCCTATATTCTCCTCCAGTGTGGCAGAGGGCACTCGTTGGATCCTTTATACCCCAGCGCTTCCAAGCAGAGGGGCTCCTTCAGGGCACTGGTAGGATGCTTGCTCCCTACTGATCTAAGCATTGGTTAAATGTTCACGTTAAGTTTACATTGGTCTGCTTTTTCCCCACTTTTCCTTTTTTTTTTTTTTTTTTTTTTTTTTAGATATAAGTTAAAGTATATAAATCTCACGTGTACAATTTAAAATGTTTACATGGTCGAGAAGCCTGGGTGGCTCAGTGGGTTGAGCGTCTGACTTCAGCTCAAGTCATGATCTCATGGTTCGTGAGTTCGGGCCCTGCATCAGGCTCTGTGCTGACAGCTCAGAGCCTAGAGCTTGCTTTGGATTCTGTGTTTCCCTCTCTCTCTGCCCCTCCCCCACTCACGCTCTGTCTCTTTCTGTCAAAAATAAAGAAAACTAATAAAAAAAAATTAAAATGTTTTACATGCTCTTGAACAGAAGGGAATCTACCCCCTAGAGTTTCTCCTGCAAGACACCTTAATATTTACTGTAACAGGGAGAGAGTGTAACTTGTTAAGAGTACACAGAACTTTAGGCTAGTTATACTTGGGTTAAAGTATTAGTACTTCCATTTACCAACTATATGTATTTGAGAAATGATGTTCTCTGAGTATCAGTTTCATCATCAAAAATTGAGAGTATGGGGTGCTTGGCTGGTTCATTTGGTAGAGTATGAGACTCTTGATTTTGGGGTTGTGCGTTCAAGTCCCACATTGGGTGTAGAAATTATTTAAAAACTAAAATCCTTAGGGGCACATGTCTAGCTCAGTTGATAGCATATGGCACTCCTTATTTTTATTTTTTTAATGTTTATTTAAATGTTTATTTATTTAATGTTTATTTAATGTTTAATGTTTATTTTTGAGAGATGGAGACAGAGCATGAGCAGGGAAGGGACAGAGAGAGAGGGAGACATAGAATCTAAAGCAGGCTCCAGGCTCTGAGCTGTCAGCACAGAGCCCAATGCAGGCTCGAACTCACAAATGGTGAGATCATGACCTGAAGTCTGACGCTGAATTGACAGAGCCACCCTGGTGCCCCGCACATGGACCTCTTAATCTCAGGTTTGTGAGTTCAAGCCCCATGTTGGGTGTGGAGCCTGCTTAAAAAATGAACTTAAAAAAATAGTCCTTTTTTTTTTTTTTTTTTAAGTTTGTTTATTTCGAGAGAAAATGGGAGAGGGGCAGAGAGAGAGAGAGAGAGAGAGAGAGAAAGAATCCCAAGCAGGCTCCACAGTCAGCACCAGAGCCAGACTCGGGGCTCCATCCCATAAACTGTGAGATTACAACCTGAGCCAAAATCAAGAGTCAGATGCTTAACCGACTGAGTCACATAGGTGCCCTAATAAATAATATCTTTAAAAAAATGTTGAGGGTAATAGCTGCCACCTCATTGAAATGTGGGTAAGGATTGAGGAAGATAATGTAAATGAGATCGCTAGCACAATATCTGGCACATAAAACATTCTGAGGCTTCTGTTGCTCTCTTTCTACCAGCTCTTTACAATATTGGAGACATGGTACATGCTGCCCGGGGCAAGTGGGGAATAAAAGCAAACTGCCCTTGTATTAGTCGGCAAAACAAATCTGTGTTGAGACCTGCTGTCACCAATGGGATGTCACAGGTAAAGTGGTATGTGTGGGTATGAATGAGAGAAACTTCTCTTCTTAGTACCAGGAAATGCCCCATTTTCACCTGTGTTGTCCTAGGCTACTGTAGGATTCCTGAGGAATTAGGGGATGGAGAAGCCTATCTAGAGAGAACCCCCAAAAAGTTACTCAAGGGATTTTAATTCCCTCCAGCTGGTATGAGTTTCTCTTTATTTGTCTTTAAAACCAATTCAGGCTGGGTTGATAAGTAGCACAATGAGATTCTTTTCATCTTGTCAAGATTTATACCTCAGGGTCCTTGTATAGGTGAAGAGTATAGAAAAGGTTAACAGGAAGGCAGTCCAATATGTGTGCATGGTCCCTGTCCTTGTCATGTTAGGTACTGAGGACAGAAATATGAAGATTGGCCTGCTGAGCTGGGATCATTCTACTCTGAAAACAATCCCAAGCCTCCAGAGAGGCAGTGGTTTGCTCATTGCTCTATCAGAGGTGGAGGTCATTCCGGTTTGATGGTAACTGTTTTGAACAAGAGGCCGTTTTAAACACACACGCACGCGCGCGCGCGCACACACACACACACACACACACACACACACACACACACAGCTAACTTGCTTATATTTGGAGTGCTTTCCAGGAACACTACTAATTCATGGTCTGTAGGAGGTACAGGAATTAAGGCTGAGGGATCTCAAGATATATTTTCAGTAGAGTTGACATATTAGAGCAAATCATGTGGAAAATTCAGTAATAGAATAGTAAACATTTATGGAACATTGATGTATGCCAAACACTCTACTAAGCTCTTTGCATATACCATCTCATTTAATCCTCAGAACAGCTTTATGAGGTCACATTTTAATCATCGGTTTACCATTGCAGAAACTGAGCCTCAGGCATGCTAAATAAATATATTTTAATATTTTAAAATAAATTGTATTATTTATTTTTATGTTCACTGATCTTTTCACAGAACCAAGCATAGTTTCTGTCATGTTGTAGGACTCCTTAAATATGTGTTAAATTAATCAATGAATGAAATAGTTTATGAGACAGTTTCAGGTTGTTTTCCCAGACTTTTTTAGTGTCAGTAGCCCTTGCTATGTGTTTGTTTTTTTTTTCCTACACAAGAACAGCACTCTAACCATGTTGGCCTTCTGTGCTTTAGCTCCCTAGCATAAACCCTAGTGCCTCTTCTGGAAATGAAACCACTTTCTCAGGCGGAGGAGGAACTGCAGCAGTAACAACATCAGAGACTGACCATGTTCCCAAAGCTGACAGCACTGACATCAGATCTGATGAGTCTCTGAAAGCAGATAGTTCGACTTCAAATAGCAATAGTGAGCTAAAAACCATCAGGCCCTCTTGCCCTGACACAGCCCCCCCCTCATCTGCCCTGCACTGGTTGGCGGATTTAGCAACTCAGAAGGCTAAAGAAGAAACAAAAGGTGAGATTCTCGAACACAAGCCTCTGCCCTGCCTTTGGGTGGAACCTGGACTTATTCCCGGATTCTTCAAACTCACACATGACCATCCACGTTTATGAAACATGATGCTTGCTTTTTCTGGGTAATCACATAAAATGAGGGAATTGCTTTCAATATTTTTGCAGAAGTGGAGCTTTTTTAAAAAAGACATATGCCTGGGTACCTGAGTGGCTCAGTTGGTAGAGCATCCGATTCTTGATCTCAGGGTGATGAGTTCAAGCCCCACATTGGGCGTGGAGTCTACTTTTAAGAAATAAAACATAAAACTTCAAAAGAAAAGGCACATGCCTGGGCTGTACCCCAGACCTCTTTAGTCAGAATTGATAGGAGATTTTTATTAACCTTCCAGTTGGTTCTGTTATGCAGCCAGGGTTGATTTTCCATGGGCCCAAGAGTTGCCTGGGGAATTATTATAAATAGAGATTCCTGGGCCCCACCAGAACTATTAAATGACATTCTCTTAGAGTACAAACAGGAATCTCCATTTTTAGTAAACACTCCAGGTGATTCCAGTACAAGTATTCTGAAGACCCCCTTGCAGAAACACTATGTTAGAAAGTGAGGGAGATGAAAGATGGATTGGAACAAAAGGAAATTTGAAATCCAGATCTGGTAAAGGAAGGAAGAAGTAGGAGAGCTTCTCCTTGGCTGTGATCCTGCTATAGTCATAACCTTGTCAAGGTTGGCCTGGACAAACTGTGTGTAGTTTGTGGACCAGGGCAGGGGGAAGTCCTCCTCCCCTCTTGGCTCATTTTTAGGAGTCATTTGCTTGCTGGGTATTACTTGTCATGCCTAATGCTATTCCTGGTTATGTCCTTACAGAAGCAGGGTCCCTGAGGTCGGTGCTCAGTAAAGAGTCTCATTCACCCTTTGGGCTGGACTCGTTCAACTCCACTGCAAAGGTCTCTCCATTGACTCCAAAGCTTTTTAACAGTCTGTTACTGGGTCCCACTGCCTCCAACAACAAAACCGAAGGCTCTAGCCTTCGAGACCTCCTTCACTCCGGACCCGGAAAGCTTCCTCAAGCCCCCTTGGACACAGGCATACCCTTCCCCCCGGTCTTCTCTACATCCTCAGCAGTAAGTGTCCTTTCTACAACTCTAGCCTTTGCTGCTTTTCCAAGGAAGAGCCATCAGAGATCTGATAACTGGATTAGAGTATATATGGGTAACTTGTGTTATCTGTGTTGTCTGTCCAACTGACAAGTTACTTACATCGCGTTTGGGAAATGTTTGAGATCCGTTTGAATAGTGAACCTTGGGGCGCCTGGGTGGCTCAGTCGGTTAAGTGTCCAACTTCAGCTCAGGTCACGATCTCACGGTCCGTGAGTTCGAGCCCCGCGTCGGGCTCTGGGCTGGTGGCTCAGAGCCTGGAGCCTGCTTCTGATTCTCTGTCTCCCCCTCTCTCTGCCCCTCCCCCGTTCATGCTGTGTCTCTCTCTGTCTCAAAAATAAATAAACGTTAAAGAAAATTGTTTAATAAATAAATAGTGAACCTTTTGTGCCATGTTAAGAAGTCAATAGGGGCACCTGAGTGGCTTGGTCGGTTAAGCGTCCGACTTCGGCTCAGGTCATGATCTCACGGTCCGTGATTTCGAGCCCCACATCGGGCTCTGCTGACAGCTCAGAGCCTGGAGCCTGTTTCAGATTCTGTGTCTCCCTCTCTCTCTGCCCCTCCCCTGTTCATGCTCTGTCTCTCTCTGTCTCAAAAATAAATAAACGTTAAAAAAAAATTTTTTTTTTTAAAAGAAGTCAATAGAAATTGAGACATTGAAATTTTCAGTCAGCAGGAATCACTATTTTCTTGACAATAACAGGCATTATTATTTTTTTTAACCTAGACAGTACATTCATACTGCCTTTTCTTGGGTATCTGTAATAGACACCTAAACCTAACACATCTAAGACCATATGCCTGATCTTCTGCGTATAAGCCTCCTTCTCCTGTAGTTTCCTCTCTTGGTCATGAGCATCTGCATTCTTCCAGTTGCTTGGCCAAAAATCTTGGAGTCATTTGGGACTCCCCTCTCTCACATTTCCTATCTAATCTGCCAGCACATCCTTTTAGTCTGATCTTTAAAATGTATGCAGGGGCACCTCAGTGGCTCAGCCATTTGAGTGTCCAGCTCTCAATATCAGCTCAGGTCGTGATCCCAGGGTCATGGAATCGAGCCCTGTATCAGGCTCTGTGCTGAGCATGGAACCTGCTTAAGATTTTCTCTCTTTCCTTTTGCCCCTCTCGCTCTCTCTCTCTGTCTCTCTCAAATAAAAAATAACATGTATTCAGAGTCCACCCATTTCTCATTAGCTCCACCACTTCCTCTCTGGTCTGAGCCAACATCCTCTCTTGCCTGCATGTTTGCAGTAAACTTCTTACAGGTCTCCTTTATTTCTTCCCTTTTCCACTCTATAGTCTATTGTCAACACAGCAGCTTGAGTGGTTCTTTTTAAATATGAGTGGTTTCATTGACATGATTTTTGTTAGCTCTGCTGAAAATCCTTCAAGGGCTTCCTATTTCTCTGATAATATAAACAGAATCCTTTCAGTGGACAATAATGCTGTAGCTTTATCTGTGCAAGACTTCTTCCTTGCACTTCTCTGACTTCACCCACCACTTTCCTTGTTCACTCTGCTCTGACCACACCCACCTTCTTACCGTGACCAGGCAAGAATCCCTCTTCAGAGCCTTTGCGCTTACCCTTTTCTTCCACTTGGAACTCTCTTTGCCATGTAACCATATGCTTGCTTCATCATTAATTTCATCTCCTCCCTTCTGAAATGTCACGTCCTGTAAGCCTTCTTAAACCACCCTTTGTAAAATCCATCACAGCTCCATCCTCCATATCTGTTTTCTCTGCACTTACTATTTTTTCCATAGCATTCATTACCATGATTGATTTGTTGTCTGTCTTCCCTTTTCTTAAAAGATTTTTGACTGTTTTATTCACTGCTGTATCACTAGTGCCACAGTGTTTGATACATAGTAGGTATTCGGTAAGCATTTACTGAATGAATGAATTCACAAGATAAAAATTTAAATGATGTAGTGAAAAGTCTCCTTCCCATCATCATCTCCCAGCCACCTGTTTTCTTTTCTGCAGGTCAGTCATTGTATGGTTTTTTTCCTCCTTTTTTTACTCAGATGCTCTACACCTTGCTTTTCTGTTTTCACTGTGTATTGTCTTAGAGATCATTTCAAGCAAGTACATAAATATATTTCTCATTCTATTTTATAATTAGTGGCTAAAATTCAGTGAGCTGTGGATGGTTGAGCCATGTACGATGTGGGTTATTTGTTTCTTTTGCATTAGTGACTTGAAAAAATTACTTTTGGCTCTCTTTTATATGTACTTGCTCTGACCTTCAGTTCTCCTTTTTCTTTTTTGATTTTCCCAGGAAGTTCTATGATTACATATACTTTGTACAGATAATAATTAGTGATACTTCAGACTTAGGAATACTTCAGGCTTTTTATAAAAGCCCTCTCAGTTCTGTGACATTAGGTATGTCACTTTGATTTTTGAGCCTGGTGATTTCATCACCTGGAACGTGTGAGAGATTCTCAGTGGGGTGATAAGCAAGGGAAGAATTGAACATTAGGAGACTACTTTCAGAATATTTAGTTCCTTTTGAATACTTTCATTTACCACTTTTTTGGGGTATACTCCCTGGTTAAAAAACAAACAAACAAACAAACAAAAAACCACTGCCTTGGCACCTGGGTGGCTCCGTTGTTAAGTGTCCAACTTTGACCCAGGTCATGATCTCACAATTCGTGAGTTCAAGCCCCGCGTCGGGCTCTGTGCTGACAGCTCAGAGCCTGGAGCCTGCTTTGGATTCTGTGTCTCCGTCTCTCTCTACCCCTGCCCCGCTTGCACTCTGACCCCCTCTCTCTCTCAAAAATAAAAATAAACATTAAAAGAAATAAAAAACACTGCCTTGGGGCGCCTGGGTGGCTCAGTCTGTTAAGCGTCCGACTTCAGCTCAGGTCACGATCTCGCGGTCCGCGAGTTCGAGCCTCGCGTCGGGCTCTGGGCTGATGGCTCAGAGCCTGGAGCCTGCTTCCGATTCTGTGTCTCCCTCTCTCTGCCCCTCCCCCGTTCATGCTGTGTCTCTCTCTGTCTCAAAAATAAATAAACGTTAAAAAAAATTTTTTTTTAATTAAAATAAAAAACACTGCCTTGATAAGTCACTTTATTACTTAGTTGAAGTATCCTTGGGTATGCTAGCCAGAAAAAAATTTATAAGCCTCAAAGTAAATAATCTTTTTCACTCAGTTAAAGCATTTTGTGATCCTTGTGGTCCACACGCAAATCCTTAATACAAGGCTGGATGGTAAAGACATTTCTTAGGTCTCTAGGCTCTTGAGGCAGATGGGATCTTTGCATACTTTTCTTGCATAAATGTAAAGCACAGTATAAAAGATGGAAATTTAAGATACTGACTTCATAAACCCCCATTCAATTACAAAAAGTATCTCAGAAAAAAAAAAAAAAAGTATCTCAGAAACGTTTGTGAAACTTAATCAGGTAAGTCAGAACTCCTTCTTGTGAGTACAGTTGTGAGACAGTTTTTTGAATGCTCTTCTCATGGTGCCTCATTCATACTTACCTGATAGAATTGTATCTGGCAGGGAGTGAAGAACAAGGCCAGCCTACCCAACTTCCTTGACCACATCATTGCCTCAGTGGTAGAAAATAAGAAAACCTCAGATGCTGCAAAGCGGGCCTGTAACTTGACTGATACCCAAAAGGAAGTGAAGGAGATGGTGATGGGGTTGAATGTGCTGGACCCCCATACATCTCACTCCTGGCTCTGTGATGGCCGACTTCTGTGTCTTCATGACCCCAGCAACAAAAACAATTGGAAGATCTTCCGGGAATGTTGGAAGCAAGGCCAGGTAAGTAAGGATAAGTAGCTACCAGGACCAGCTGGCTGCTTGCCCACCACAACTACAACAATAGTTTCAATTCTGTCTGGGAGATTTTTTGACAGGGAGATTGAGACATAGTAAGTTCACCAAAAACTTCCTTGCTACTTCGATTTTACTTGGATTTTAAAAAATCAGAAGATTCCTAAAAATATATTGTGGTTCCTTCTATTTCTAAGCTTTATAGGTCTGTGGTCTGAAAAGGGTAGTTGAAATTTCTGGGAAGTGGTGATCTGGCATTAATGACACTTTTAGAGGAAAATCCTTAAGTGTGATAGGGGTAAGGTGAAGGTGGGTAGAAATGGGTAGTACAAAAAAAAAAAAAGAAATGGGTAGTACTTTTCTAGGTAAATGTTCCAAGGCTGCACAAATTTGGATGATAGTGTGATAACACTTCCTAATTTTTATACTTTAGCAGGTGCTTGAAAAACGGGGAGGTTATGGAATTGTCTGGATAGTTCTTCATTCTCACTGTGAGGAAGTATTCTCAAAGTTGCATTAGTCAGCTTTTTGTCCTCTCACCTCAAAATAGTGGTAGATACCAGAGCAACAGAAGTAATTTCTGTAGCATGCCTCCCAGCATGAAACTCAAAAATTATAATGGAGAAGTGGTTTCCATTTCCTGCACCTGACATGTTGAAACCTATAGATTCTGAAGCTGGGACAGAACAGTAAATCATCATGAAGAAGAGGTTGTCCTCAGGAAACCTATCCTGTCCTTGAGCTCTGAGCTAAAAAGTATTTCCTAAATCGTTCTGATTGGCATATTTTGTTTCCGCAGCCAGTGTTGGTTTCAGGGGTACATAAAAAGCTCAAGTCTGAACTCTGGAAGCCAGAAGCCTTTAGCCAGGAATTTGGAGACCAAGATGTGGACTTAGTGAACTGCAGGAACTGTGCTATAATTTCCGATGTGAAAGTTCGGGATTTCTGGGATGGCTTTGAGATCATATGCAGTAAGTAGTTTTGATGAAGGCAGACTGGAAAGGAAGTCCAGCTCTGCCCTTGGACACAAATCATACCCCCTTGGCGGGGGGACAGTCTGTCTTGGTGCCAACCAAGCTAGCTCTCCTGGCAATCATTGGCTCCCAGAGCACACCTGGGCTTAAGCACCTTCTCCCATGGGTTGTGTGGAGCACTTTCACTCTTGAGGCTGGAATTCTTGTGAGATGGAAAAATATAGCATGTGTTAAATAAAGCAGTGGGCGAGGAAAACAAAGCTCACCTAGTCCATTAGGACGGGTTATAAGTGTGAAAATAAGTTAGTCTCCTAAAACTTGCAGTCTTTGGAAAACCAGGCAGCAGCCAAACAAGCAGATTGTGGGAGTGCTGTCTGTCTTTCAGAGCGATTAAGATCAGAAGATGGGCAGCCTATGGTGCTTAAACTCAAGGACTGGCCTCCTGGGGAAGATTTTCGAGACATGATGCCCACAAGGTTAGTGAACTACAGTAGGTCATCTTGAGACCCTGTGCCTTGCTGAAGCATCACAAAGTAATGATAGAAAAGTGGACTTTGCCTCTTTGCTTTTTTCCCTCTTAACAAGCTAAGTCATCTTTCCTGATCTTCTGTAGGTTTGAAGATCTGATGGAGAATCTTCCTCTGCCAGAGTACACCAAACGAGATGGCAGGCTCAATCTGGCTTCTAGGCTACCCAGCTACTTTGTAAGACCCGATCTGGGCCCCAAGATGTACAATGCCTACGGTATGAAGAAGCCAAAGCCGTAATTGCCCTTTTGGGATACTACTGTTCCCCATTTCACCTATAGAGGGAGATATTTAGTCAGGGTCCTGTGTAGAGCTAATAGAGCACAAAGTGACAGGTGCTAAAGAATTTAACAGTAGCCATAATGGTTTCAGGTTTGTTTGTTTGTTAAGATTTTTTTTATTTTTAAGTAATCTTTATACCCATTATGGGGCTTGAACTTACAACCCTGAGATCAAGAGTCACATGCTCTACCAACTGAGCCAGGCACAGGCCCCAGGGTGGATTTAAATGCTATGGCTTTTGTCATACTGATTTGTATCACATCTATACTTTGTATATCTACAATAATTAGAAAGTTTCCTCTCAAACATTCTGTGCAAGAAGACATGATTCTTAGTTTTTAAGAGCCTTGATAAAATAACAGTGAAGAAGACAGAGTTCCATACCACCCAGCAAGCTCTTTGTGAAGTCACAATAAGGCCGTAAATCACTGTGAAAGCCAATTCTCATTTGTATGTCAGTAATGCACATATCTGTTTTTCTTTTAAAGGAAAGATTGTTGGGGTGCCTGGGTGACTCAGTCAGTTTAGCATCCAACTTCAGCTCACATCATGATCTCACAGTTCATGAGTTCAAGCCCTGCATTAGGCTCGCTGCTTTCACTGCAGAGCCTGCTTCAAATCCTCTGTTCTGCCCCTCTCCTGCTCATTCTATCTCAGAAAGAAACATTAAAAAAAAAAAAAAAAAAAATAGAGTGTTGTAGGGAGTGGAATTGGTTCAGTGAATGGCCAAAACTATAGTGTCAACCGAACTAGAAATCAATCTTAAAACACTAGAAAAGAGATGAGAGTGATTTTTTTTAATAAACAGATATACTTCACTCTCCCTGTTACCCATTTAAGAACATCTTAGAGTATGTTCTCACTTGTAGAGTTGGTATGGATTTTTCACAATATTGCCCTTTCACCCTGCATATCCTCCTTTTCCCTCAGGCTTAATAACCGCAGAAGATAGAAGAGTTGGCACAACAAACCTTCATTTAGATGTATCTGATGCAGTCAATGTGATGGTGTATGTTGGGATCCCCATCGGGGAGGGTGCTCATGATGAAGGTACTATTTCTATATACCCACTACTTCAGGATGGTGAGGCTCAACGTCAGGAGTAGAATCGGGTGTCTTTCTCCTCAGGGCCTATGCATAGTAGGTGCCCAGTAGATGTTGCTAAGTGAAAGGAGGTTTTAGGAAAGAAGAGTGGTACTTGTGTATCTCTGACCACAGTCATTCTCTTTCTGGGAATGCTCCCTTTTCCACTGAGTATAGAGCATCAGAAATAGGAGCAAAGAAGGAAGGGTAGTCTGGCTCACTTGCCATCAGCCAGATCAGTTTATCAGATGATAAAGCCAGCTTATTTGCGCAGAACGAAAGCATCAAAGTGATATTTTGCTGCATTTTTACTCCCTGCCATCTCAGTATAAAATTAATATGTGTTAATTATGGACATTTTAGAAAATGTACAAAATGTTAAAGAAATACGTAATTCAAAATCTCACAGTTCAGGGATTATTGGTGTCATTATTTTGGATATTTGCTGCCACACATTTGCTTTTAATGCGATACACCTGCAGATCCTTCCGTTAGTTGTCCTTTAGAGGATCATAATAGACAAGCATTAGAAGTCTACCCTCTTAACTTGCCAGAGAAGCTTTATGTTTCATGGCCTTATATCCGTAGAACCCTAGAGTTTATAAAGAGGTCTTGAAAAAGTACATGGAGTCTGTCTACTTACAGCAGGAAATAACCTGCATGTTGAACATAAGATGTGGCTAAACAGTTTGAGCAAGAAATATGTTTTAAAAGACTACTCTCCCTCCAAAAAAATGCAGAGTCTCTATTAAGGAAGATTTAGGGTTGCTCTTACTGTGTGTAGAAAGCTTAGGCAAATATGAGTTTTGATTCTTTGATTCTACCTTACATTGCTTCAGAGAGATGGAGAATAGTAGAGACTAAGCTTGTTTGAATTGAACATTTTGCTTTACTCAGAAGAAGTGAAATGACTGGAAAAGTAATTTTGCTCTTTTCAGAGGTACTCAAGACAATTGATGAGGGAGATGCTGATGAGGTGACAAAGCAGAGGATTCATGATGGAAAGGAGAAGCCTGGTGCTTTGTGGCACATCTATGCAGCCAAGGATGCAGAAAAGATCCGGGAATTGCTACGAAAGGTATGCCCCCAAGTAGGCTATCCACTCACGGATGAAGGGTCTGGGGGTGATGAGACCACCTGTTTAGGTTTCTCGTGTGGGGTTTCTTGGCTTTTAAGACCTGTACTTTTGGGACGGCTGGGAGGCTCAGTTAAGTGTCTGACTTTGGCTCACGGTTTGTGAGTTCGAGTCCCGTGTCTGGCTCTGTGCTGACAGCTTGGAGCCTGGAGCCTGCTTCGGATTCTGTGTCTCCCTCTCTCTCTGCCTCCCCTGCTCATTCTCTGTCTCTCTCTGTCTCTCAAAAATAAATAAATGTTAAAAAAAAAAAAAAAATTAAAGACAGGTACTTTTTGTCCAAATGCCCTGAAGGCCTGAATCCACACCTGGAGGGTGTTGAATAGAATAAAGCAGAAGACTTTGGCCCCACTAGGGACATTGCTGCAGGAAGTTGGGTTTATGCTATAATTTTTACGCATTGATTTTTCCATCTTTGGGTTTGGTTATGGCTTCAGGTTGGAGAAGAGCAAGGCCAAGAGAATCCCCCTGATCATGACCCAATCCATGACCAAAGTTGGTACCTGGACCAGACCCTCCGTAAGCGACTCTATGAGGAGTATGGTGTGCAAGGCTGGGCCATCGTTCAGTTCCTGGGAGATGCTGTCTTCATACCTGCTGGAGCCCCACACCAGGTGGGTTCCACTGGATTCCATCGGCTTCCTTATTTCTGAGTTTCCTACTAATCTGGCAATAGATACATATAAATGGCTGCATTAGGCTGACTGTTCTTAAACTGCAACTTCTTTTTTGCTCTTTAAGTTTCTTCAGTGTAATTCTCAGTGCACGTTTGAAAATTTTTAAATAAGGGAGAAAGTGAAAGTCCCAACTCGGCTACCTGTGCCATGCCCCTTTTCCATCCCCTCACCCGGCTTTCTCCAGAAGTAGCTTGTGGTTAACAGTTTGGTGTATATTTTTCCAGATCCTCTTCTGTGAGAATACTAACATTTTCATTTATAAATATATACTTGGAATTTTTCTGCTTTTGTTTTTATGACAATGGAATATCATAAGCATTTCTCAAGTTTGGGGAGTTTTGTCTTCTTTTTAAAACTATATCATGGATATTTTCCATATATTGCTGAACATCTCAGGGCTCTTTTCCCTCTGAACTTTTCCTCTCCCAGGTGCACAATCTATACAGTTGCATAAAAGTAGCAGAAGACTTTGTATCTCCAGAACATGTAAAGCACTGTTTCCGCCTGACGCAGGAATTCAGGCATCTCTCTAACACTCATACAAACCATGAGGATAAACTGCAGGTAAATAACTCCTCCTTCACCCCCACTCTCTCTCCTTATCTCCTGCTTGCCTACATACATAGGATGAGCATTCTGCTTTCTGAGGGTATTCTATGGGAGGTATTACTGGAGAGATGATCCTCTTCCACAGAGTATTTAATGAGTCCTCTTCCGATTTGCTTTTAGAGGATACACATCTATTAACCTAGTCATTTCTGCTATCATCTTTTATTTCTCTGCCCCTGGGAGATAAAGTATTTCAGTGTTAATAACTGACTAGACTGACTTTTCCCAGTTAGATGGCGAAAGCACTGTGGCAGAGTGTTCCAAGCATGTTTCCAAGAAGGGCATTTCCCCAGAGCTGCTTCTCACAGCATGTTTCTGTGCAGGCTCCATTCCTTAATGCCCTGCTAGGTACTGCAATCCATATCCCTAAGAATTGTTGGGTGCTTTAGTAGCATTAAAAAAAAGAAGAAGAAGAAGGAAGCAAGATTTCCCAGGCAGGACTTCAGCAATCTGAATATAGTCTCCCAGCCTCCCGCAGGTAGATTCAGACATCTTCAACCCTGAGTCTCCTCATTTTTGCTGTTCCTTTTTAAAAATTAAGAACATTTCAGGCTGCCTGGGTGGCTCAGTCGGTTAAGCATCTAACTCTTGATTTTGACTCAGGTCTTGATCTGTGGGTTTGTGTTCCGAGCCCTGCCTCCAGCTCTATGCTGACAGCGCAGAGCCTACTTTGGATTCGGTCTCCCTCTCTCTCTGCCCCTCCTGCTTACACTCACTCTCTCTCTCTCAAAAATAAATAAACTTAAAAAATTTTTTTGAACGTTTCAACCTTAAAGTTCTTATTACAAAGTACAATCACATTGATAGATAACATTGATATTATAGATATAATGCAAATATGCAGACATATGTATTTTCAGATCTCAGCTCCATTAGGTCTCTACTTATAATATGTCACCTCCAACACTCTCAATCCTCTGTCACTGCTCTATTTTTGTCTGTAGTATTTTTTATTGTCTAACATACTATGTATTTTTTCTGTTTGTTTGTATCCCTGCTAGAATATAAGCTATTTAAGCTCCATGAAGGCAGGAATTTTACTCCTTTATTCACTGCTTTTCCCTAGCATGATATCTGATACATACTAGGTACTCAGTAAAAATATTTGTTGAATTAGGGGTGCCTGGGTGGCTCAGTCGGTTAGGCATCCGACTTGGGCTCAGGCCATATTCTCACGGTTTGTGAGTTTGAGCCCCATTCGGGCTCTGTGCTGACAGCTCGGAGCCTGGAGCCTGCTTCAGATTCTGTGTCTCCCTCTCTCTCCCTGTCCCTCCCCTGCTCACACTCTGTCTCTCAATAATAAGTAAACATTAAAAAAATTAAATAAAAAAAATATTTGTTTAATTAATACAAAAATTATTTTTTTTTAACGTTTATTCATTTTTTGAGAGTCAGAGAGAGAGGTTAACACAGAATCTTAAAGAAGGCTCCAGCCTCTGAGCTGTCAGCACAGACCCCGAGGCAGGGCCTGAACCCACAAACCGTGAGATCATGACCTGAGCCGAAGTCGGAAGCCTAACTGATTGAACCACCTAGGTGCCCCAATACAAAAGTTTTTAAATAAAAAATAGCAAAAGGGAGCTTATGTGCCCATCCTTCACCTTAAGAAATAAAGCATCCTATACATACTTATTATACAACATACACATATAGAACAACTACATTATTGAAGCTTCCATATACCCTTCCCCATTCTGTCTCTTTATTTCCCTCCCCAGAAATAATCACTATCTTGGTTTAAAACTGTCTTTAGCCTGTTCACTTAATTTTAGTAACTCTAACTATTCCTTCCTGCTTCACGTGTAATATGTGTTCTTCTTAGACAAAATAGAAAATATTTTTTCTCAGTTTCTCATCTGTAAAAATGGGGATGATAATAACAGAACAGACCTCAGGGGCACCTGGGTGGCTCAGTTGGTTGAGCGTCCAACTTTGGCTCGGGTCATGATCTCATGGTTCATGAGCTCGAGCCCTACGTCGGGCTCTGTGCTGACAGCTCGGAGCCTGGAGCCTGCTTCACATTCTATGTCTCCCTCTCTCTCTGCCCCATCCCCACTCATGCTCTGTCTCTCTCTGTCTTAAAAATAAATAAAACATTAAAAAAAATTTTTTTTTTAAAGAATAGACCTAATAAGACTGTGGTAAGGATTAAGTGAAAGTCCACATAAAAAGCTTAGCAATAGGGCACCTGGGTGACTCAGTCAGTTAAGCGTCGGACTTCAGCTCAGGTCATGATCATGTGGTCCATGAGTTCAAGCCCCACGTCAGGCTCTGTGCTGACAACTCAGAGCCTGGAGCCTGCTTCGGATTCTGTGTGTCCCTATCTCTGCTCCTCTCCCACTCACACTCTGTCTCTCTCTGAAAAATAAACAAACATTTTAAAAAATTAAGCAACAAAAACAAAAAACTTAGCAATAGTGTGCCCAGCATGTACTAAGTACATAGATGATGGTGATTATATAGCCTTTCAAATGATTTCATCATTCTTTTTTGAATATAGACCTTCTATCCTCTGTGATTTGTAAATCATCTATGGGATTGATTTGGGAAGTATGCAGTCCTCGTTGAAGGATT
The DNA here is from genome assembly GCF_024362965.1 of Panthera pardus. NCBI lineage: Eukaryota > Metazoa > Chordata > Mammalia > Carnivora > Felidae > Panthera > Panthera pardus. The sequence goes on along the minus strand of NW_026526765.1, from coordinate 124,080,216 downwards.
TCCTCACTCACTAGTAGGCTTTATAGGTTGTTTAAAATATATATCTTCATTTGAGAATATAATATGAGGCCACCATGAACTGACTGTGCCGATTGCTCTCTCCAGGTGAAGAACATCATTTATCACGCAGTGAAAGATGCTGTCGGCACCCTCAAGGCTCATGAATCCAAACTGGCAAGATCTTAGGCATGGAGAAATTGTTAACTCCCCTGTGAAGCAGGTCTTTCACTCACAACACATACAGGGAACGGCAGGGTTCTCTGCTGGAGCAGAGGCCCTTCACTGGGAGCCTGTGTGGTCAGTATTACAAACTCTCCAGCCACTCTTTTCTACGCTGCCTCAACACTGAAGGTTGACCCAGGAAAGTCACACTGTTCACACACACAGTTTCAGACTCCAAGCCAAGGGTGCCACATACCCATCCTGTGGTCTTTGGGACTCTGAATTGCCTGAACATTGCTGGGCTTTCCTGCACATTCTCGTGACTTGAGATTCATGGAAACCGGGAATGTGGGCACACCTTTCTTTTCTTTGTTCTCTCGTGCCTAGTTAAGTGGGAATGTGTTTGGAGGTAGGGGGAATCACATAACTGGTACAAGTAGGGGCTAATTGCTTAAACACACCTGGTGGAAGCCTGACAGTGTCTCTGCACGTGACCTCTGACACAGACCATCCCAGGAGACGGGGTGAAGCCATTCCCCACAATCTCTCTCGTGAACACTGGAGTCTTGCAGGACCCAGGGAGAACCCACTGCTTTTCCCAGGAGGCTCCAGGATTAGGAAACGTGTGTATTTAGTGAAAAATAGGTTTGTAGTGAAATAGTTACTATTTCATGAAAGTAGATATTTTTAGAATTTTTGAAATACCACAGTTGTTTTCCTGGATTATGAGGAAAGGCACATTACATTTAGTCTTCCTTTCGATAAAAATCTTTGAAGAATTATGATTTTTAGAAATCACCTGCCCATTATAGCACAAAATCAGCCAAAGCAGAATTGAAAAGAATTGGCTTTTTAGGATTCTTTTAGTTTCTTCCCTTCCCATCTCAGTCCTATCTTGAGGGAACAGCCATCTGAGAAAGAACTTTGTCATGTCTGAGCTGTGGTGTGTTTTACCGATACGCACACTGGTGTCGCAGGAACCATTTTCACATATTACCAGCGTTCCCTTGGGACTCCTCTTAAATTTCCGAATGCAAAGGAAAGTTTGATTTCCTACATGAGTCTGTTTGGTTTTTTGGGTTTTTTGTCCAAAAATGTTTTCAGCAAAACTTTCCAACTCTGTGGAGTTTTATTAAGAATTTATTTGAAAACGATGGAATTCATTAGCCCATAGATACATTGGAAAATGTATCTATCTTCTTTCCAGCTGTACTGTAGTGCCCTGCAGGCTTGTTTATATGTTCACAATTACCTTTTTTTTTTTTAAATAAAAGTCATTTACTGTAGAATACTTTTAATTTCACTTTCTGTATTTTAATTTTGTTGAAGGGCTGATTGGGATTTCCATGTTCTTATTAAAAATCTAACAAATCTGTTTGGAGTGGACTAAATTCTTCTGTGCCGGCCATTCTAAAAAGCAAAGGCAGGTTGAGGGCGGGGTTGGAGGTGGCGAATGGTTCATTTTCTGACCTTCATTACATTGCTGCATCCGATTACCCTTTACTTCCTGAATTTGTGCCCATTTGAGAGAGGAAAGTGCCAGGTCATTGTGGTTTGTGGATTTGGGGGGTGAAGGGAAAAGAGTGGCAGAAAAGATGGGTTTTCCATTGTTGATGCTATGTGAATGGAGTGGGAAAGATGAGGTCTTTAACCTTCCTAGAGCAGCTGGGGGTAAGCGCAGTGGGGGACAGCCTGAGCAAGGTTTTGGGTGATCAGTGATGAGGTTCCTCAAAGCAGGAGGCCCAGCTGCCCACATATGAAACATGTGGCCCTAGGTCCACCTCAGTTGGTGGGAAAAGACCCAAATGGATTTTTTGTTTATAAATCAGCAATTAAAGTAGCTTGAGGAGTAAGGACAGACTACATTCCAATTAGAAAAGGCCTTTTGAAGAGGAAGTTGTAAAGAATAGCAAGAGGGGTCATTGGAGGCTGCTTCTCCAGACTCTGTTGGAAAACATCTTCCAAAGTGTTTGAGCCTGGAAATACAATTATCAGGGTGGAAATAGACCATTGTGTGGTTCAAGGATACTGAGTTTGAATAGGACCATAACTGAAATACAGAGCTCTGAACGTGTCCTTTCAGGCTGGATGGGCACGGGTCGAGGCTGTGGTCACCAGAAGACTCACACCTCCACTTAAAGAATGCAGAAGCTTTGAAATGGGACAGGAAAGGAAAGCAATGGGGAGAAAGGGGGTTGCAGAGGTTGGAGCTTTGTTGCTTTGGTGAAAATCAGGAGGCGGGCTAGCCTACATTCTGGATATAAATGTCTTCAGAATTAGGGCATACACTGCTGCCAGCATTTGCTGATGGGGGTGGAACTGGAGGCCCTAGATCCATCTCCAACCCAGACGCCATGCCTCCCTACCCCTTTGTTTAAAGAGGGTCTACCCCTGGGTATTCACCTTGAGAGCCTGGGCTCTGTCCCTGCAAAGCTTAGCAAACGACAACGTAAAAAAGCACATCAGAGTGGGGGACGGGTCCTCCAACAGGATTGATTGGTAGTGGCCACGAAGGGGTGAGGTGGACAGGTGTAGCTATAGCTATACCTTTGACTTGAGAAGTTCTTGGGTGGGTGTCTACAGGGCCTGTAATGGAGGAAGACAGTTTGCTAGTCAGCAGTTAGGAGAAGTGGCCTGATTAAAATAGACTTCATGGGTTCATACCTTAGCATGACTTAGTGGTTTTGTGACCTTGGCAAATTATTGAACTTCCCTAAGCTTCCCATTTCCTTATCTTCAAAATGAGGATAATTATAACCTCTGCCTTATGAAATGAGGATTCAGTGAAATAATGCATGTGAAGCTCTTAGCTCAGAGGCTGGCACAGTAAGCACTCAATAAGTCCTAGCTAGTATTCCTGGGGGAATGTTTAAACCTTTCAGCCTGATGTGGGCAAGGCAGGAGGAGGGCTAGGACGTCAGGATGGAACCTGAAGGCCTGTAAGGACCTCAAGCCACGGCTTGGAATCCAAGGAAGACGAACAAGCGATTAGACGAAGGCAGGGCGGTGAGGGTCAAAGGCGCATGCCCGGTGATAGCAGGTGCAGGGGGGCGCGCCGCCGCCGCCGCCGCCGCCGCCGCCGCCGCCGCCGGCGGGCCTCCCCTTTAAGAGCCGCCGCCGCCCACGGCCCGCCGCTGCGGCAGGGACCTCCCCTTTAACCGCGGCTGCTCGGCACTTCGCGGCCCCCGCGGCGGCTGCTGCTGCGGCTGCTGCTGCTATTGCGGCTCTTGCTGCCGCCGCCGCTCGACCTCCGGCACCTGCATCCTCCGCTCGGGCAGGGTCCCCGCCCCGCGCCCCGCCCGGCCCCGCCATGGTGTCCTGGATCATCTCTCGCCTGGTGGTGTGAGTGCGGCGGTGGCGGGGCGCGGCCGGCAGGGAGGGGGATGGGGAATGGGAATTGGGGGCTGAGGGGTGTTGAAGCCCAGCATGGACCGTTCCGTGGCTTCATACAACAGAGTCCCCTAAAGGAACATCGTTCCTATTTGGGGTTCCCAGAGACAAGACATGGAAGAGTAGGACCCAGGACCTGAGGGGGGAACATTAGAGGAGCATAGTAAGCCTGGCTTCCCACCCCTTTTATTTTCAATTTTCGGTGTTCCTTCATCCTAGGGCTGGGCAGCATGGCTTGATTTATGAAGGGGAGGCAGCATGTCCCCTCCCCCACCTAGCAGATCTGGGCTGAAGGAGCAACTCAGACCTGGGCCGTCATCTTCATGCGGGGAGAGGGCTAATGGAAGAGCGGGGAGCCAGACAGGGCCTCATCATTCCATTGCTTAGGGCCGTAGTTAGCAGCCTTGGCCTCCTCTCTCTTCCACTATCAGGACTCTAGAGATGAGGGCATAAGCTCTGAAGGCCCCCCAGGGAGGACATCTGGGTGTTGGGAAGCAGAGATGCTTGGAGGACAAAGTGTGGGAGGTAACCGGGAGGGGATATGTGTGCTCAGCCTGGATTTGTGAAAGCCACAGAGGGGAGGGCCTTAGGTGGCCTTCATTCCAGGCTGCCAGCTACATTGTGGAGCTCTGTCCCTGCTCCTCCCCCAGGCTCCAGGAGGGAAGCCTGCTCCCACACCCCACACTTTGTCCTTGAGGACTCCACCCCCGACCCCTTCTCCACAGGTCGGTTTGAAAGTATCTTGCCTGTAAAAGGCAGGTCCCTGGGAGAACAGGCAATACCCACACATGGTCAGGGGGCTGGGCCCAGCAGGGGCTTTGCTTGGGCCTCAGCCAACCCCTACCCTGGCTCAGGACCCTGCCCCAGGACCCTGCCCCTCAGCCTCTACCGCGGGGGACTGACACCCCAGAATTCCCTCCCCCTGCCTTCTTCCCATTCAGTGCTGTTATGTGCTTGTATTCTGACTCCCTGTCACTGGAGTCTCCCTCCTTCCTCTCCCCCATCCCACCCCAGAGGTTATCCACAGGCGTCATACCTCCCTGTGCCCTTCAGAGTGGCTGCTTCTCTCTTGCCTGGATGAGCTCCCTGGGGAGCATCAGTCTTCTCCTTCCCTCACCTGTGTCCTATATATGGTCTCTCTAATGGGATCACTACCAGGTTGTACTCCAGCTAGGGCCTCGAGCCCAGGACCCTCCCCTGAGCTTGGTCCAAGTGTACTTATGGGGGAATAAACCTTTTGCCCCTCTTAGGGCCTCCTGCCCCTGTGCCCTCTATGCCCCAGGTCCCCAGAGCCACAGAGGTGCCTCTGATTGCCACATAGAGTGCCCTGTTACGTGGTGTCTGGTTCCCCTACAGACCTGGCCCTAAGCAGCCTGGCTCAGAACTAGAGGTAGAAGGTAAGGGCAGACAGGTATGAATGAGCACAGTATCTGGAGAAGGGAGACACCCTGTTGCAGTGACCAGACCCCCACTCCCCACAATACGGATAACCAGTGATCATGGGTGAAGATACCACATTGGACCCTCTGGCCTCTGGGTCTTTCTTTACCTAAGGGGCTGGAGAAAAACTGAAAAACAGAGAGGCGAGAGACATCACCTTCACTGGCTGCGGACCTCCAAGCTTGTCACCTGAGGCTTAATGGCTTTGACTGTAACCACTGGCCTGAGTTCATCAGTCCAGTTGATGTGGCACTCTGGAGTTCTGTCCTTCTCCCCTTACCTACCCAGGGACTGACTGATGCAGAGCTGGGAGGGAGAGGCCACTGCTCTTGGCCGAGGGGACCAGTAACCATGCCTGCCTCCCTAGGCTCATCTTTGGCACCTTGTACCCAGCCTATTCTTCCTACAAGGCCGTGAAGACAAAAAACGTGAAGGAATATGTGAGTTTATGACCCTTTAATCTCCTACCCACCCCACGTGGCAAAGATAGGCCAGTGGATCACAATACAGACAGTAGTGACTTTGTGCCAGTGCTTCAGCACTAATGAGACCTTACTTCAAGGAAGTTCCTTTGTGTTCCCTTTCCCCTGTGGTGTGATCCACAGGCAAAGTTGAGGTCCCGAGTGTCCCTTCCCCACAACACCTCCAGCATAGTTGGCAAGAGAGATGGGGTCCTGGGTGTTCCCTCAAGGCCCCAGCTAATACTGCTCTCTGTACCTTCAGGTGAAATGGATGATGTACTGGATCGTCTTTGCCTTCTTCACCACGGCTGAGACACTCACGGATATTGTGCTTTCCTGGTGAGGTCCAGCATCCCCAACCTGCATCTCAGGGTCCAGAGTTTAGACTCTCTACCCCCACCAGCCCAACAGAAGATTGAGACCCAGGGTAGAGTCCTCCCACAGTTCCATGGGGTCCTGGATGTCCACTCTCCCCCCGTGCAGGCCTGGCTTAATCAGTAGAATAAGAGACCCAACCCCCACATTTCTACCTGATGATAGCCAAAGCACCATAATAGAATTCAGGAAACCTGCTTCTGCCAGACATCCTGTATGACTTTGGGCAGGTTTCAGCTTCCTAGGTCTCAGTTTCCTTATTTGTAAACTAGGCATATGATTCAATCTTATAGACATTCAGTGCTAGTATTTCAAAGCACTACTAGACTATGTTGTGAACCCTTGAAGGACAGAGAATGTCTTAATCACCTATATGTATGTTCACAGCAGGAGCTCAAAAAATGTGTACTGAGTGAGCAGATACCTCTTGGAAGAGAGTACTAACAAAGCACAGAACACTAAATCAAGAGAGAAGAGAGTTTTATGGAGAGGTAGAGAACAAAAGATGATTGCATTGGCTTGCAAGGGCCAATGACCTTTGAGAAAAATAGTTTTAGCAGAAGTTGAGTAGGGTTAGATTAGGAAAGAATAGTGGGTTAAAAATTGTGAGGACAGTGAGCATAGATGCTTCTTTTTTTTTTAAGTTTATTTATATTTATTTTTGAGAGAGAGAGAACCAGCAGGGGAGGGGGAGAGAGAGAGGGGTCAGAGGATCTGAAGCAGGTGCTGTACTGAGAACAGAGAGCCCGATGTGGGGCTCAAACTCACAAACTGCAAGGTCATGACCTGAACCAAAGTCAGACACTTAACTGACTGAGCCACCCAGGAGCCCCTAGCATAGATGCTTCTTGCCACAAACAAAGGAAAGTGCTTTGTGAGGATGTCGGAAACATGAAGGAGTCTGGCCTGAGGAGAAGGAGCCAGGGAATGGACACCAATCCTTAAAAGTAAGAGGCAGCAAAGAATGGGATCCAGAGCACAGCTGGAAAAGCTTCAGTCTTCCTTGTGGGAGGAAGGGCAGGAAGAGAAGGGGGTGAGGACCCAGGAGTGGACCTGGGAGGTTAGGAAGCTCACCTTTGTGTTGGCCCTGGGATAGACAAGCAGGAGTGTTCTATCAGAGTGAGAGGCCTGGGACTCCCAAAAGAAAAATGTGCAGAGAGCCACTGCAAGGGGAATTCTGCTGGAGGCACTTACCATCCCCCTTGGAATCTCAGCTATGCCTCCCATTTTCCTTGAGATTAGAAATGCCAAGGGGCACCTGGGTGGCTCAGTCAGTTAAGCATCTGACTCTTGATTTGGGCTCAGGTCATGATCTTGTGGTTCTTAAGTTCTAGCCTCTCATCAGACTCTGTACTGACAGCCTGGAGCCTGCTTGGGATTCTCTCTCTCTCTCTCTCTCTCTCTCTCTCTCTCTCTCTCCCTCTATCTCTGCCCCTCCCCTGCTCACACTCTCTCTCTCGGTTTCTCTCAAAATAAATAAATAAACTTAAACAATTAAAAAAAAGAAGGAAAGAAAGAAGGAAATGCCCAGTCTCCTGAGCCACATGGGAACCCCAGTGCACTAAGGGGTGGGGAACCAGGCAAGGTCTTGCAGGGGATCAGCTCACCTCCTGACTCCCTATCCCAGGCTCTGCCACTTGCCTCTGTCCCACCCACAGGTTCCCCTTCTACTTTGAGCTCAAGATCGCCTTTGTGATATGGCTGCTGTCCCCTTATACCAAGGGCTCCAGCGTGCTCTACCGCAAGTTCGTGCACCCGACACTGTCCAACAAGGAGAAGGTTTGCCTCCACTCTCAGCTGACTTCCTAGCCTGCCCCAGGCCATGGCAGCCCAGTGTCTGCAGCCACGTCCATTCCTGGCTCTCCTTGTGGGCACCCAGAACCTGAAGTGATCTGGCAGGGCCCTGGCCTCCTGGAGCAGGCAGTGCCTTTGTCTGGGTGTGAACAGGGGCAGGGAATGGCCTAGCCAGCAGGGACCACCCCTCACCTCCTACTCCTTCCCCTCCCACCTCTCAGGAAATCGACGAGTACATCACACAGGCCCGAGACAAGAGCTATGAGACCATGATGAGAGTGGGCAAGAGAGGCCTGAACCTGGCTGCCAATGCTGCAGTCACCGCTGCTGCCAAGGTGAGATGGGGGCAGACCAGGCTCCCAGGGCCCCACCTTGCTCATTTCATCCCCCTGGCCAAGCCTCTTTGCATCTAACCTGTCCTTGGTGCTGTGATGGTTTGGGGCTTGTGCAACTCAGGGTTGTAGGCCTGGTTCTAACACCTTCCAGCCAAGTGACTTCAACTCTCTGAGCCAGTTTCCTCAACTGTCCAAAGGGAAATGATGGGCCTTTCAGTGCTGCCAAAGGACTGGGTGAGGATAGTGTGAGGAAAGCACTGAGCTCAGTGGCTGCCCATGCTCTATAGTGACCTCTATCTCCACCCCGCCCCTTCCTCCGGTTCTCCCGGTGCGTGGTGGTGACCCTAGGGCCAGGGGGTGCTATCAGAGAAGCTCCGAAGCTTCAGCATGCAGGACCTGACCCTGATCCGGGACGAGGATGCACTGCCCCTGCAGGGGCCTGACAGCCGTCTCCGACCCAATCCTGGCAGCCTCCTGGATACCATTGAGGACTTAGGTACAGGCAGGGCCCAGGACTGGGCAGAGGGAGGGGGGACCTCAAGGGCATGGAGGCCAGGCCAGGTAGGAGAGCCACCAGACCTCTGTTCTCCTTTCTTCCCCCAAACCAGGAGATGACCCTACCCTGAATTTAAGATCTAGCACAAACCAGGCAGATCCCCGGACAGAGACCTCTGAAGATGATATGGGAGACAAGGCCCCTAAGAGGGTCAAACCTGTCAAAAAAGTGCCCAAAGCTGAGGTGAGAGCCCAGGCCAGAGCAGGGGGAGATGGGGAGGGGGTGTGACCCCAGGCTGAACCTCTAACTTCTTCTCTCCTTCCCACAGCCACTGGCTTCCAAGACACTGAAGACCCGGCCCAAGAAGAAGACCTCTGGTGGGGGTGACTTGGCTTGAGGTTCTGACCCCCCGGAGGCTGCACACTGTGCCAGTAACCCACACTCCTCCGGCCCCAGGGCCCCTCAGATGGCTGTTTCTGGTGCCTTCCCAGTGACCACTCCTCTGGAAGGGCTTGGAAAAGGGGAGGGAGGCCCTGCTATGGGGGTGGAGGGTAGAGGCTGGAGGAGTTACTGAAGACTGAGCCCCCCAAGGAGGCGGGGGCTCCTTAGAGCCCAAACTGCTATTCTCCCTGCTCCAGTCCTGCTCCCACCCACCCAGTGCCTTGCTGAAGACCATGGCCATCCCCTTTTCTGAGGTCCTAATATGCCCCCACTGCTCTCTCCGGGCTGGGGGAGCAGTCACAGCCCAGACTGACCAGAGATGGGCCTGAAGGCACCTGGGAGACAGGGAGGGAGAGGGGAAGGCTTCAGAGAACTTGTGGCACAGGCCACAGATGTGAATGGAGGACAGGGGCTTAGCATGTGCTTAAATGACCAGGATGATGAGGCCAGAGCTGCAGCTGGGGGCATTGGATAGGGCTGTGTGCTACATGTCCCCACTAAAAAGAAGTGGGGTCCTAGGGGTGTGAGAGTGTGTGTGTGTGTGTGTGTATCTTTCTAGGTCTAGGGCTGGGGAGATTTTGAGTAAAGGACTTTCCTGCCAGCAGTGACCATCCCCCACCCTAAGCCCCACAGCTAGCTGGCCCTTCCCTGCTTTCAGCCCTCCCTCCTACTCTCAGAGCCTCAGAGGAGCTCAGCCCAAGAGAGGATGAGGCTCTGAAGGCCTCTTATCTCCTCCTCTGCCCTTGATACCCTTTTGCTTCCTCCCATTCCTGCCCTGCCCCTGGGCTGGGCTCCTCTACCCCTCAGGGCCCATTGTAGAGGGCCCTGCTGAGCCAGCTCCTTTCCTCCTCACCTGGGGGCCCATCTTCCTTTTCTCCAGACTCCTTTTCCTGTGCCAAGCAAACTGAGCCCATGTAAGCAGGCAGACCCTTATTAGCCCAGCCTTTGCCCCACACTCTACCCCAGCTTCTGCCGTGGCTTCAGGAGGAATGTGTGAAGAAGAAAAGAAATATTGGAGCCAAAGTGCTTCCAATTCTATGAAAAGAGGGTGCCCATTGGACCTTTGGCACTGGATGAGCCAATAAACCAAATTCTGGCACCTCATGTATTTCGGCCTCTGTACTTTGTTCTTGCTCCTCCAGTCCCCAGGTGGGAAGGACCTCAAGTAAAAAGCAGGGCTCAGCTATAGGAGGAAGGGGGGACAAGGTCAGAATGTGAGACCCAAGAGCTCTGATCTCCAAGATAAGAGATAGGTTTGAGCTGGTCCATCTGGGAAAATGGTTTGGAGGTTCAAGATACAGCCAGAGGAGTAGGAGGGATCATGACTTATGAAGGCCTAGGGGTCTCCAACTGCCAAGGTTGTCTTGTCCCTTGGAATTCTGCCCAGAGACCTCCATCCCCAGTGGACCTCCTGGTACCTTATGGAAAGTATCAGTATAAGCTCTGAGGATAAAGACCCCCATGAGTGTCCCAGGGAAGAGGGAATAGGATTTCGGGGTTGCTGGGCAAGGAACTGGTTGGCCATGCTGCTTAGAAAGGCTTAAGAATGTTGGAGGAGGGCTGAGAGGGAGAGACTCTGAAAGGAGGAGACAGGCTGAGGGAAGAGGTAGAGATGGGGAACCAGCCTCACAGTGCATGTCTGAGCCTGGGGACAGAGAAGGATGACAGGACACCAAGGACTGGAGACAAAGAGATAGTCCCTGTGGCCCCAGGAGGAAAGGCTTGAGCCCTGGGCTGCTTGGCTAGGTTGGAGGAGACAAGGAAGGAGGCTGCAGGGCATGGGGTCTGAGTCCTTGGGAGGTAGAAGACCACCAGGGGCCAAGGGGAACAACTGGCTGGGGATAAGCCCTGCAAGGCAGTGCCCAAGAGAATGGAAAGGATGGCAGAGGAGCAGAGGCAGCATGGGAAGAGAAAAACAAAGGGAAAGAGTGGAGAGGGAGGGGGGAGAGAGCAAGGCAGGGAGGAGGAAGGGAGAAGGAAGGGGAGAAACAGTAGTGCAGCTTTGTAGAAGGAAAATGAAGGAAGCAGAGCATGGGGTGTGGCATAGGGTGTGTGGGGACCTAGCCCCAGGCTCTGGACCCCACAGTTGGCAAAATGCCCCTACAGCAGACTTCCCTCTCCCTTCCCCGGCATCACAGAGGTATGTCCTCTCCAGCCTCACACTCAGGCCAAAGTGGCCAAGAACTTCCTGAACTGAGGTCATGGTGGAGGTGGAGTGTGAAATGCCCTTTTCATCTTCCCTGGAATCCTCCAGTCAACAGCCCTCTGAAGGTCATTCTTTTCACCACTGGCCTCTGAGCAAATTGGTCCCTTCCTCTAGAAAGGAGAGGATGCGTCAGGATAGGATTCAGGGAGAGACTCCTTTGTTCTAGAAAGATCTCGAGAGAGTAAGATGCTGCAGTCTCATGCTAGCAGCTACCATATGGCCAGAAAACCAGGTTAGGCCCTCCCTAACCTAAATCCCATTTGCTGCATAACACACAAATATGAACGCGTGTGCATGGATGCACACAGATACATGCTTGCACCCACAGTGACCACTTGCTAAGAAGGTCACTGACAGATTCCCCACTGCCAGGCTCTCCATGCACATCTGGGTTTCTCTGTGTCAACAGGAACATGCTCAGATTTCCAAGCTCCTTGGTCCGTTGCCGTGGAAACAGTCTCCTAGAACTCGGCACAGGGCCTGGCCCCTGTGGTGCAGGGGAGGAGAGGAAAGATGGGGGGTGACAAGAAGATGGAGGGATCAGCTTCTTGGAGGGGCAGGCAGGACACATTTGGGTCTAGGTGACATCTTGCCATCTCATTCCTTAGGACCACCTTCTCTCTCCCCTCCTCCTCAGTAGACCTCTAGGCCAGGGGAGTGGGGAAGAGATGTCACAAGACAGGTGTATGGTTAAAACTATGTGGAGAATTCTTGTTCACTCCCTGGGTCCCCAGTGAGCATTGAGAGATATTAGCTTTTGAGTGGGAGCTAAGGTCTAGCCCTCTGTCCCACCGTGCTGGGGGACACTGGACAGCCCTCCAGGCCTGAGGTCCCTGGATAGAATGTCCTCATGGCTGGAGCTGCTTCAGCTGGCTCCCCCTCTCTTTCTTGTGTGTGTCCCACACCCAAAGAACCTGCTTAAAATGGGATTTCCAGGCTGTGACGTCAGAGGAAAGCCAGCAGCTCCAGCCTGTGCCAGTTCTTCCTTGATCAACAGAGCTGAGCCCAGTCTTGCTCAGCCTGGAGGAAAGGGGGTTGGCAGAGGAGGGAGTGGATCCAAGGGCTCTAGGCCATGGACACCGTATCAGTGGCATCCATGATAATAGGGAGAGACTGTAATAGGAAGAGGCAGGCCGAAGCCACTGCTGGCTTCCCCACTACCTTAAATTTCAGCCATTTCGTGATCATTTCCCTCCCAAATTCCTCTAGTTTTTCCCTCTCTGAGCTGAGATAGGCCTTTCTGGTGGAGGAGGGCACTTTAGTATTAGAGCCATTTGGGTTCTGCCTGACAACTTGTCCCATATCTGGGCTGGAGGCAGGGATGGGTAGGAGGGATACCAGCAAGGAGGGGGGAAAAAGTCCACTAGGTGGCGCAGCTCACTCCCAGTGTGGGATTCCCAGCCCCCGAAGGGGAGAATCTTTTCCTGCTGTCAGTCAGCATTATGGTCTGGTGAGCAGGGTGTCTCATGCCCCACTCGCTGGAGTTGTAGGTTCATGAAGAAAACATTCTTGCAGGTGCATGGAACAACTATGGATTTTCAAGCAATTACTTCCTAAACCCAGATTGTGTACCACCCCCTGCACACTCCCCAGGAGAACGTCAGGCCCAAAGGGCAGGTACTCCCTTTTGGTGAGAATCAGGCACTGTCCTAGAAGCAGGGAAGGTGACAAGCTGACTCTGGGAGGGTCCTGCAGCCCAAGGGACCCAACATGAGTTTCTGAAATGACATCAACAAGGCCACTGGAGCTAATTTCAAGGTCAGGTGAGGAGAGGAACCCAACAGGTGGCAAGGGGTGGGGAACTTGGGAGAGGCAGGCTAGGCCCAGAGGGATGGCAGCTCACCTGACTGCAGGACTCTTCTGGATATTATTTCCCTGATGGCCATAGTGACAGTCCCAGGCCAGGCCCAAGTGTTTGTGTTTCCTGTCCCTTCCCTTATTTTATCTGATCCACTATGAGATTTAAAAAGGAGAAAAAAAGACCCTAATTTCCAAATTCTGGAATCCCAAGGTACTTCTACAAGAGCCAAGGTTGGGCCTCCTTAGTAACCTACCTTTCCCTGACCTCCTTCCCAAACTGACCCCACCAGCCCTGCATCCCTAATGAATTACCCTCTCCTTTTGTCCCAGCCAGATGAGTGATCAATAAATAATGCTGCCTGAAATATTGATGGTGAGTTTTACACTAGCATCCCTTAGCTGTGCCTGTCATTGGGGAATTTGAGAGCTGACAGAGAAATGCATGGCCACCAGAGAGCTCTTTTCTATCTCTGCCAAGAGGGGGTCTTTCTTTGCCAAGATTTCAACCTGTTCCCATCTCAGCCAGAATCATGACTCATTCCCATCAAGTAAGATGAGGACTCAGCCAGCAACCTCCAACCTGGGAAGAGTCAGGTAAGCTAAACAAAGCAGAGACCCTTCCTGATACTTTTGTCTCAAGACAAAGAGATCCCATTTCCTCTGTTCCATGTCCATCTTGGACCTTCCAGGTCCAGCTCTCTGAGCAGGATCTCAGAAGGAGAACTGCAGGTTCCCTGTCCCCCAGGTTGACTGTTTAAAGCATGAACAGAAGGACTCACATGCTCCCAGACTTCTCTGGTCCAAGTCACTGTCATCTAGTTTTGTTCTCCCTGGAAGAAGGGTAGGGGAGAGGAGGAGCAGGTAGAAACTCTTGAGCCCTGTTGAGCCTGACTCACCCGATGCCAGGGCCCTCCTTGGCAGAAGCTAGGCACACTCAGATCTTTGCATGCACAATGCCCTCGGCCTAGGCACTCTAGTTCTGCTCCACTTGGTCAGCTGCTGCATACACTTCAAGTCTCAGTTTAGAAGTGACGTCCCTGCCCCATCCTATCCCGGTCCCTGTGGCATTCTGCTCTTCCTCCCCAACACCTCCCCCTGTTTGGTCATTGCCTGTTTCCCCACCAGACTGAAAGCCAGGGCATAGGCAGTGAGTGGGTCTACCTGGTGCACCACGGTTTCCCCAGCATCTAGCAGGGGTCCGGGCACACAACAAGCACTCGGCACATTTTTGCGGAATGTTCTAATGATGTCCTGTAGTGCTTTTCCACTCCTGAAAAAAACATCAACCTTCAAACTTCACCGTCTCTCTTGACTGAGCTGTTTGCCTGCACTGGAGGATGGGTGTCTGCACTAAACAGCAGCAGCCCAGATCAGCCTCCCTTGCTCTCACTTCTCCTGCATGTGTTCATGCTCATTTGCTCTCCTTTCTCTCTCACACACACAGATGGGAGTCAGCTTTCCAGCCACATTCAGTTCTCACTTTAATTCAAAAGCTAAATTGGGAAGAAGAGCAGCTTCACACTCCTAATTTAGCCTGGGAGAGAAAAAGGGAGACAGCCTGGATTTGCCAGGGAAAGGAGAAAGTTGGGTGTGGGGTGGGGAATGGTGGCAAACATACCCATAGCCTAAGGGAAGACAATGAAACTCTTACCACCCAGCTCCTAAAAATAAACCATCTACAGCTATGACCCCAGAGTGACCCTTATTAAGCCTCTTTCCCATACAAGTGCAGCCATTCCGGGCATTCCCCCAGTCTAGGGGTAGGATTAAGGGAGGCAGAGATTGTGGTTATTAAAACTATGAAAAGAGGGAGATGCTGCTGCTTTGGTCACTGGTAGTACAAAATCAGGAAGTCCTTCTTAAATCTAACTTTAATCCCTCTTTTGATAGCTGAAGTGGATGATGAATAAAAACAGTCTGCAGGTACTTGCCCACTAATATTCATAGCAGTGTTATTCACGAGAGTGAAAAGGTGGGAACAGTGGCGCCTGGCTGTCTCAGGCGGTTAAGCATCCAGCTCTTCATTTCAGCTCAGGTCATGATCTCATGGGTCATGAGTTTGAGCCCCACGTTGGGCTCCATGCTGGCAGTTTGGAGCCTGTTTGGTATTCTTTCTCTCTCTCCTTCTCTCTCTGCCACTCCTGTGCTCATGAAAAACAAATAAATAAACTTAAAACAAAACAAAACAAGAGGTGGAAATGGTCTAAATGTCCATCAACAGATGAAGGATTAAACAGAATGTGGTATATACATACAATGGAATATTATTCAGCCTTAGGAAGGAATGAAGTTATGACACATGCTGCAACATGGACAAAGCTCAAAAACATTATGCAAAGTGAGATAAGGCAGTCAAAAAAGGGCAAATATTATGATTCCACTTACATGTAGTACCTAGAATAGACAAATTCATCAAGACAGAAACTATAATAGAGGTTACTAGGCAGTGGTGTGAGGGAGCAGGATGGGTACAGAGTTTCTCTTCAGGAAGATGAAAAAGTTCTGGAGATGGATGAAAGTGATGGTTGCACAACATTGTGAGTGTACTTAATGTCAGTGAATTGTACACTTAAAAAAAATGGTTAAACTGGTGGGATGCCTAGCCAGCTTGGTTGGCCGAGCCTGCGCCTCTTTATCTCCGAGTCCTGAGTTCAAGCCCCACGTTGGGCATAGAGTTTAGGTTTCAAAAAATGATTAAAATGGTAAATATTATGGTATGTATATTTTATAAATGTCTTTATTTTATTTTATTTTATTTTATTTTATTTTATTTTATTTTATTTTGAGAGAGAGACAGCACAAGCAGGGGAGGGGCAGAGAGAGAGGGAGAAAGAGAATCCCAAGCAGGCTCTGAGCTGTCAGCATAAAGCCTGATGACACAGGGCTTGATCCCACGAACCATGAGATCATGACCTGAGCTGAAAACTCAGGTCAGACTTAAGAGTCGGACACTTAACCGACTGAGCCACTCAAGTACCCCTATGGCGTATATATTTTACTGCAATACATTTTTTAAGAAGGCACTGAGTCCAATGTTGGCTTGAAGACTGTCACCCTGCCATGATGACTCTCTGAGGCATGACCAGAGGGAAACTGAGTCCTAGAAGTTCAAAAGACCCCTCCCCTTACGCACAGGGACAGAAATGCTGCTTCTGCCTGGAGTACAGAGAAGAACCCTCTGGGGCATTCCTAAGGATAGGAGCTAACTCTGCCTACCTCTTATCTCTTCTTATCAGTATGATAATCTGGAGGGAAGTTCTTCTTCCTGGCTCTGGATTCCAGCATCCTCTTCAGTCACTTCTTTTGACTTTGCCCTAAACAGGGTTCTTATATGGGTGTAGTAGATAAGGGGATGGTTAGAGAAGGGAAAAAGAGAAGACCCTTCCATCCAGCCTCTCCCACTTCCCTGTGGCCACTGTACCAAGGAAAAGGGATGTATGCACCTTTGGGCTGAGCTGCCTGTCAGTAAATTTGGGTGTCAAATTTTCTTGCTCTCTGCGTCTGACTGGGTGGCACCTGAAGGGAGTGTGTGATAGCTGGTACTGATGCATCCAGACCTCACCCTCTCTCCTAGATGACTACATGATTTCCTGCCTGGTCTCCCCACCAGCACTCCCCACCCAGCCTCCTGCAAAATGGCCAGTTGGCTCCCCAACTGCCTGGGAAGCACTTCGGTGGGTAGGAGATGATTAGGGGTTCCACAGTCACTAAGCTTCCCCTATGATAGCACATTTCACACTGTTGTGATTGCCTGTTTATCTGTCTGTCTCCCACACCCAGACTACAAACTGCAAAAGAGGAGTCACCTTTTTACTTCTTTTTGTATCTTTAATACCTAGAGGAGCAGATGTTTGATAAGTAACTGTTGAAATGGTCTGTTCACATGTCTGTCTGCCCTACTCGACTTGACTCAAGAATCCCTGGAGGGTGGGGGTGCCTGGGTGGCTCAGTTGGTTAAGCATCCAACTTTGATTCAGGTCGTGATCTCAAGGTCTGAGTTCAAGCCCCATGTCATGCTCTGCGCCGACAGCTCAGAGGCTGGAGCCTGCTTCAGATTCTGTGTCTCCCTCTCTCTCTCTGCCCCTCCCCTGCTCATTCTCTCTCTCTCTCTCTCTCAAAAATAATAAATAAATGTTAAAATGTTTAAAATAAATAAATAAATAAATAAATAGATACAAATAAAGAATCCCTAGGGGTGAAAGCTTTGTCCAATTCATTCTGGAACCCCAGAGAACATTTTGTTCTTGGTATGACTTTGGTTTCAGCCAGAGGTTCTGAAGCCAGACTGTCTGGATTGGAATCCTGGCTCCCCCATTGCTCAGCTTTCTGACCTTAATCAAGTCACCTGCCCTCTCTGAGCCCCCTTCCTCATCAATGACATGGGGGTGAGAATAGTACCTACTTCATGAGGTATTGTGAATACAAATGTCTGTCAAATGTTTAGCACAGAGCCTGTCACATTGTAAATGTGTCTTATGGGTGAGGTGGGGGTAGAGAATGCAGCTAGATGTTAAGAAGAATCAAAAAAAACAAGCACCCACAGCTCATGGCTGCATCCTGGTATTTTGGGGTAGGGGGTGAGGCCAGTGCCACAGTGACACAACCCCAGGGGCTGCCTGTCCCCTACTTCCCTCCCCCCCCCACCAGGTCTACAGAGTCCAAGCTCACCCACCATGAAGCTGAGCACCCCCGGCGCTGGGCTGGGCGGCGGTGAGGGGCCAGAAATAACCGCCGTTGCTATTCCTGCTTTTCTAGGCTGGATGGGAACGCTGCCTCTCTCATCTAAAGGCTGCTCCAGACTTCCTGCACATCAGTGGGCTCTTATGTAACGCTCCCCTCCCTCTGCCTGCCCAACACGCTTCCAGAGATTTCTGCAGCCAGCTTTGCTGCACACTCAGCTGAGGGGTGGGGAGAGCAAAGAATCCACCACCGGCCAAATTGTCCTGTAAGTCCAGGGTCTTGACAGCCCCAGGCCTGGGAGAGGATCCACACAGCACAGGGCAGAGAGACTGATGTCCAAGGACAGCAGCCTCTTTCTGCATCTGCAGGTTACTCTGAGGCAGAAAGGACCAGGAGAGCCCTATCTGAGTGTTCACCCTCTCCCTCTGCCCAAAACAGATGCTCTGTGCCAAATTATTATGCTTTAGTGTCTCCACTTTAGACCTAACCTGTGTCTGGCACACAACCCATCAGCCAGACTCTGAGGATGGCAACACAGACCCCAGCTCTCTCAGGCAGATCCCCTAATCTTGGCCAAATCCTCCATGTCCCTTTCCTGAAGCTCCTAGAACCCACCCCGAGCATGCCAGGTACCCTCTTCAGAGCCAGGGGCCCCTGTGCCTCAGGCCTCAGCATCACTCTCCATGAGCCCTTCTTAGAACTTGCCCCTCTCTGGGCACCTGTCAGTTAAACATCTGGCCCTTGGTTTTAGCTCAGGTCGTGATCGCAACATTCTCGGGATTGAGCCCTGACAGCATGGAGTCTGCTTGGGATCTCTCTCCCCATCTCTTTCTGCCCCTCCTACGCTCTCTCTTAAAATAAATAAACATTTAAAAAAACATTAAAAAAAAAAAAAGAACATGCCCTTCTCCACCTGGCTTAGGAGTCAGGGTTTTCCTCTGGCACCCGGTTTCCCCACCTGTAACTGGAGCAAAATACAATGGCTTCACACTCCAACACCTCAAGGGGATTTTCTCTTTCATCTCCCCTGGTCATTCTTCATGTCTCCATTTCTCCTCTTCTGTCAGTGCACTTTCTGTCCCCTCATTCGACCCCCCACCAGATCTGGCCTCTCCAGAGGTTTCTCCTCACCTCTCACAACCCTTCCTTCACAGGGTGGGAGTAGAGCTGTACCCAGACCTATTGAAGGCCAGGCCCTCCATATTTCCGGCAGAACCCATCAGCCATCGGAAAGTGTGACAGGCACCCCAGACGGAACTGAAGGGAGAGTCACTTCCTGAGCCCCAGGCTGGCCACAGCAGTGGCAAACCACGATCTGAGCAGCACATGTGGGTGCTGACGTAGTCGGGGTTGAGGAGGAGGAAGTGGCAGTGGAAAATGGGGCTTGTTTTCCTCTGACAGATGCTGGGTGCTCAACAATGGGTCAAGTTTCTGAGACATAGTGATTCCCACTGGCTTTTGCTTGGAGCCCCAGATGCCCTGGGCAAGCTCAGTTCTGCTCTCACCTCTGTTCCCTACTCCTCTCCTGCTTGCAAGGAAAGTCGGAGTGTAGACGGCAGCCCAGACCTGCACCCCTTCCAAGAGCTTCTCACCTTTTCCAGGGCTTCTGGCACCAGTCACCCAGGATGCAAGGTGTGAGAGTCCCACACTCATCCCTAATGCTCCTGGAAACCCTATAGATCCCAGGTCAGGGTGCAGGAGTGACTCTGAGTCTTGTTTACCCCCAGTTTCATTTCCATTAGAACCCAGGCTGGTTGTCAGGTTTGTTGGTCACAAGTTAGGTAGGTGCTCAAAAGCCCACCTGAGATTTGGCTCCTTGGGAGGGGTCAGTTCTTTTCACTCTGTCTCCTCCTCACCTTCCAGTCCTCCCCCAGCCCCCACCCATGAGAGCAACCAGGGGTGTGCCATTGCCCAGAAGACAGAAGAGAATGGGGATAACCTAGATGCTTCCAGCTGTATTGCTGAGAAGGCAGGCCCAGAGCATAACTCTATCCAGGGAGAAGACTCTCAGACCCTCCTTCTCACTGGTTTCCCAGTCAGAGAGAGGGCTAAGGTCTGTGCAGTGTGTAGGGGCTTTGAGCCCGCTCCTCTCAGTGCTCTTCAGGGGCGTATACCATGAAGGCAGAGCAGGGTAGAAAATGACACCTCCTCCTCTGTATGAGCTATAGAGGGCAGAATAAGGGAGAAGAGGGTGGAGGGGTACAGTTGAGCCCTAAACATTCTCACTGCCCATACCTTAGCTTGAGGCCCTAGACTGATCGCAGCCTTTTCCTCCTGAGGCCTTTGCACAGCTGTCCCCTTTGCCTGGAATGCCCTCCCCACCACACTCCTCTATGCACAGTTGGTTTCCTCTCATCCTTTATGTCTCTGCATAAATGTCACCTCTTCTGAGATGCTTCCCTCACCTCTCTAGTATGTTTTACTTACCATAATCTGAAATCATCCTTTTTATTTACATAGTTGTTTACTTGTGTCACTTAATAGCAGTTTCCAAGAGGGCATAACTCCATCTGCTTTCTTCATTGCAGAATCCCCAAGACTTAGAATTGTTTCTGATACAAGCAAGGGCCAATAAACCTTTTAAAAAATAAATCAATGTGTTTTTTTGTAAATGAATGTTTTACTCAGCCTTACCTCCTGCTATCTCCCAATTGAAACCCTCTCTACTCTAGCGCTTTAAAAAAAAATATTTATTTATTAATTAAAGTTTATTTATTTATTTTTAGAGAGACAGAGACAGGGTGAGTGGGGGAGGGTCCGAGAGAGAGGGAGAAAGAGAATCCCAAGCAGGCTCCATGCTGCCAGCACAGAGCCCAACGTGGGGCTCAAACTCATGAAACTGTGAGATTATGACCTTAGCCAAAACCAAGAGTCAGATGCTTTACCAATTGAGCCACCCAGGTGCCCCTGAATGTTTATTTGTGTGTGTGTGTGTGTGTGAGAGAGAGAGAGAGAGAGAGAGGGGAAAAAAAGCGAGCCAGAGAGGGGCAGAGAGAGGGAAACAGAGGATCTGAAGCTGACAGCAGAGAGCACAATACAGGGCTCAAACTCACCAACCATGTGATTGTGACCTGAGCCAAAGTCAGACACTTAACCAACTGAACCACCCAGGTGCCCCTTAGCTCATTTTTTCCAGGCAGATCACACAAGGACTGTTCTGGCCAACCTCCCCCCAACCCTGGTCTGAAAGTGCTTCACTTCCTCACCACAACGTTTGGTTCTTCTCATGTTCGCTCTCCTCTAAAATCTTTTTATCATCTTTGTCCCCTTCCCTGGAATCTCTGCCTCCTCTTATCTTCTGTGTTCTTCAGCACAACTGACATTTGGAGGCTAACAGGGCTGCTTCCTATTCTTAATTCTCTTGCAACATGGAATCCAGTCTTCTTTTACCTAACTGTAAGCTTCTTAGAGGCCGGGGTGTATGCCATAGGCCTTCCTAATCCTTGCCCACAGAAAGTCCTCAGAAAAGTTCTTTGTTGTCGTGGAAAATGGGTGTATTAATCAGAAACTGCTGGATTGTGAGTAACAGAAACTGAAAGGAGCCTATTTTATTAAATCAAAAAGAAATGCATTGGCCTGCATAACTAAAAACCTCAGGCTGTATCCAAAGACTTACTCTCTGCATGTAAAAGCCTTCTATGTTTTCCTCTGCATTGGCTTCATTTTCAGGTAGGCTTTCCAGTCCTCATGGCAAGATGGCCTCCAGGCTTACATTCCATTGGCTTAGTACCATCAGAGAGAGAATTGCCCTTTTTCAAGAGTTCCAGAAAAAATCCCAGAAGTGCTTTTCATTAGCCTTGTTTGGGTCATGTGCCCATCCTAACTCAGTTGCTCTGGCTAGGGACATGGAATGGTCCTAGGATGGAGCATTCTAGATGGATGGCCAGGTGTGGGTGACATACCCACTCCTAGGTCTAGAACAGGGTTGTCTTCCTCCAACCACATGGACTGGAGTGGTTCCCCAAAAGAAACCGTTGTCTGGGGAACAATTATGAAAAGAGAGGGGAATTGATGTTACATATGCAAAACAAAAGATATAGACTATAAGGATTTCCATTGCCCAGCTTCAGTGAGGATCTGAAGATAACTTAGGTCAACTTCCACATGAGAATCATAGGGGAATTGGTTTGTTCTGGCTGTGCTCTTGGGATCTGGGCAGCTCCCCAGGGACAGAAGGAGGATCCTAACTAAGATGAGGAATCCACTCAGTTCAGTTCTGGCACTCACAAGGTCAGAAAAATTATGACTCAGTAGGTCTAAGGTAAAACTTCTTCTTCTTTTTTTTTCCAGAGCTCCAGAAGTGATTCTGTCACACACACAAGGTTGTAAAATTCTGTTCTAGGAAGTGATGTTTTACTTCAGCAAGAAAGATTCAGATTAGCTCTTCAGGACAATGTCCCCTGTGTTAGAATTGGAATGTTTCTCCCTTTCTGCACAGTTTTTCAGAAAAGGATCACTGGAGTTTGCTTGGAGGCTGAAGACGGGTGGGTGAATTGTGGGTGACCCTGTGGGTCAAAAGCCCCTGAAAATAACAATAGTCACTGTTTATTGAATGGTAATTCCAA
Organism: Panthera pardus; assembly: GCF_024362965.1. Taxonomy (NCBI): domain Eukaryota; kingdom Metazoa; phylum Chordata; class Mammalia; order Carnivora; family Felidae; genus Panthera; species Panthera pardus. The sequence goes on along the minus strand of NW_026526765.1, from coordinate 124,058,071 downwards.
GGCAGGAACTGTGCTTTGGGACTTCAGTGATGTCAGTCCATGTAAGCTTCAATTTTTCACAACAATTCTTCCATGTGGGTATCATTAACATTAGCTCTATTTTACAGTTGAAGAAAGTGAGATACAAAAAGCCTGGCCAAGATACCCAACCTGGGAATGGCATTCAGACACAAGGCCATCTGACCCTGACTGGCAGGAGGCCTCAGAGAAGGTACATCACTCATGGCCCTAATGGACAACACGGTTAGGCATTAGGAGTGGGCCTCTCACCACGCCCTAGCCATTTGGGTTGGGGAGCTCAGACTTAGAGCACACAGGTTCATTGCTAGATTCCTTAAATAGATTTTTATAAGAAAATGTGTGTGTGTGTGTGCCTGTGTGTGTGTTGGCATGCGTGTGTGCGTGTGTAGAGGATAGAGAAGGATGAAGCCCAAAAGTTATTGCCCCTCCCATTTAAACCCCAGGACTCTGACCTGTTTGGGTTCACAAGGACCCCAGTCCTACCCCCGTCCGTCCCTGTGTCCTCAGCACCCTCCTTCCACACAAATTTTGTGCTTTCTTTTTAAATTCAGAAAAACAGCACCTCCCTGGATTGAGAGCTAGAGCAGGAGCCTTCCCCTCTCGGAATCCCTGTTTTCTTGGGGTGCGCATTTAAATGCGGGGGTAGGGATGGGACCGAAAGGGCTTCCCCATTCGCGTCCTGCTCCTGGAAGACCTGCGGGAATCGTTCCCGCCTACCCACCCCCGCCCTCCCGCCCTTAGGCTGGCTCCGGGAGGGAAGTGTTATCCCGCCTGGAGTCTGGGCGCCTCGGCGGTGGCGGCTCCCCAGGGACTGCAGGGAGAACCCAGGCTGCGGCGCCTGCTCAGTTCGCGCTCACTGCGTCTAAGGCTCCCCCGGCCTGGCTACGCGCCCAGCACAGGAGCAGGGAGGGGGAACCCGAAGCCGGCGGAAGAGCCCACTCGGCCCGGGGCCCGGGGAACTGAGCTGGAGAGGGGACCTCCAGGGGGCAGCACCAGGCCGCTAAGCAGGTCCTCTCGGTGCCAGCCTAGGGGTCCCCAGACAGCCCATAGGGAAGCCTCCTTTTCAGATTGCCGCATTGCCCGCCCATCTCCATTTGTTCTGGATAAAGGTGGGAAAGTCTCCCACCACCACAAGGACCACCAGCTCCTGGTTGAGAAGCTCCTGGTGGCCCACCGCAACCCAAAGAGACCTAGGGAACCACCTAGCGAGTATTTCCTAGCCTCAGTTTCCCCCATGACATCTGGAATGGCTTCGTGCCATTGGTCAAGGCCGGGGGGTCAATGCCCCGCCTCTCCTGGGCGGCCTCTGCCCCGGCCAGCCCAGCCGCTCCTCCCCTTAGCTCCCGCCCCGCTCCCACGGTCCCAGAGGTGGGCGGGAGGGCCCTGGATGACGGTGGCAGAACCCCGAGCCGACTCGCCCTCGCCCCCGCCCCGGGCCCGGGCTTCCCCAGCCCAGTCCCCGCTGGGGAGTCGCCTGAGCCGCGATGCGCCAAGCGCTACGCGCCCGGAGACCTCCACCAGGGCGTCCCCAGCTCTTGCGCTCATTCTGGCTCCCGGGGAGGGGGAGGGGGGGCAACCAGGGAGCAGCGAGCAACGACCCGGAAACACCATATAAGGAGCAGGAAGGATCCCCCGCCGGAACAACCCTTATTTGGGCAGCGCCTTATTTGGAACGGCCAGATATGGCCCGGCCGCTTCCGGCTCCGGGAGGAGGGAAGAAGGCGGAGGGAAGAGGCGGGGGCAAGGCTGGGAACTCCGAGGCAGCCTGAGTCCGGGAGTCCCCAGCTGAGGCTTGAGTCCTAAGCTTTCTCGAAGCCTAGACGCCCAGGGTCCAGGAGTCCGCGCAGGGGCCGGGGTGAGGGATGGCGGTGCCCACAGCTCTAGGATAGGGGGCTTCACGTCACTCTGGGTCCTCCCGGCCGGTCTTGCCATATTAGGGCTTCCTGCTTCCCTTATATGGCCATGTACGTCACGACGGAGGCGGGCCCGTGGCGTTCCAGACCCTTCAAATAGAAGCGGATCTGGGGAGTCGCGAGAGATCCCAGCGCGCAGAACTTGGGGAGCCGCCGCCGCCGCCTGCTGCCATCGCCACCAGCTTCCGCCGCCGCAGGACCGGCCCCTGCCCCAGCCTCGGTAGCAGCGCCGCGTCCACACCCGCTGGCTGCGAGGGCGAGCCTAGAGGCCCCACCTGCTCCCGCCACAGTGTGCCCTGCGTCCCGCATGTGACCCGGCCAGGCCCCCGAGAGTGTGTCCCCCGCAGCCACGGCTCCGGGCTGCGCCCACCCGCCCCAACACCAGCTCTCCAGCCTGCCCGTCCGGGATGGCCGCAGCCAAGGCCGAGATGCAGCTGATGTCTCCGCTGCAGATCTCCGACCCGTTCGGCTCCTTTCCTCACTCGCCCACCATGGACAACTACCCTAAGCTGGAGGAGATGATGCTGCTGAGCAACGGGGCTCCCCAGTTTCTCGGTGCTGCCGGCACCTCAGAGGGCAGCGGCGGTAACAGCAGCAGCAGCAGCGGGGGCGGTGGAGGTGGAGGGGGCGGCAGCAGCGCCAGCAGCAACAGCGCCTTCAACCCTCAGGGGGAGGCAGGCGAGCAGCCCTACGAGCACCTGACCGCAGGTAAGCGGTGGCCGACGCCGAGGATTAGCCCCTTCGCCACCATCCTGGCATCCAATCCTTCCCCACAGCCTTGCAGCGCCCCCTTCACCGCAGCAGTGCTCCTGGACCTCAGGGATGCAAGTGGGATTTCCCTTCCCTTCCTCGCATCCTTAGGGTCATGTGCTAGAGGGATACCTGGGGACACCCACCTCACCCTCACCCTCCTTGTCCCTAGCGGTGCGCAGAGGAGCGAGCTTCTGTTTTGGATGGAGAGCTCGGGCTGCGTGGGTGGGTGGAGGGGGGAGGGCTTGTTTTGAAGAGCAGGGCTGCGCCCCCCTTTCTCCAGACATCCTTGCGTTGCTTGCCGCCTGTGCCCAAGGAAGGGCCGTGATCCGTGCCCAGGGATGTCCTGGCAGCCCGGGGTAGGGGGCGCGCACTAGCCGCGGCGGAGGGGTTGCTGGCGGGAATCCCTTCGTGGCGCAGCCGCCGCTGCGGAGCGCGGTGAGCTGCAGTGGAGGGGGATTCTCCGTATTTGCGTCAGCTGTTGTTGAAATGGGCTCTGCCGCTGGAGCGGGTCCAGGAACATTGCAATCTGCTGCTATCAATTATTAACCAGCTCAGGAGTCAATGGTAGCCAGCCCGACCTCTTGCCTGGCAGCTCGGGTCCTCGTCCTCCAGTGATTGCTCTCCAGTAACCGGGCCTCCTCCCTCTCTCTCTCCTGCCAGAGTCTTTTCCTGATATCTCTCTGAATAACGAGAAGGTTCTGGTGGAGACAAGTTACCCCAGCCAAACCACCCGGCTGCCCCCCATCACCTACACTGGCCGCTTCTCTCTGGAGCCTGCACCCAACAGTGGCAACACCTTGTGGCCTGAGCCCCTCTTCAGCCTGGTCAGCGGCCTCGTGAGCATGACCAACCCACCGGCCACCTCATCTTCAGCACCATCTCCAGCAGCCTCCTCCTCCTCCTCTGCCTCTCAGAGCCCACCCCTGAGCTGTGCAGTACAGTCCAATGACAGCAGCCCCATTTACTCAGCAGCACCCACTTTCCCCACACCTAACACTGACATCTTCCCTGAGCCACAAAGCCAGGCCTTTCCAGGCTCGGCAGGCACCGCGCTCCAGTACCCGCCTCCTGCCTACCCTGCTGCCAAGGGTAGCTTCCAGGTCCCCATGATCCCTGACTATTTGTTTCCACAACAGCAGGGGGACCTGGGCCTGGGCACCCCAGACCAGAAGCCTTTCCAAGGCCTGGAAAGCCGTACCCAGCAGCCTTCACTCACTCCACTGTCTACCATCAAGGCCTTTGCCACACAGTCGGGCTCCCAGGACTTGAAGGCCCTCAATACCACCTACCAGTCCCAGCTCATCAAACCCAGCCGCATGCGCAAGTACCCCAACCGGCCCAGCAAGACGCCCCCCCACGAACGCCCCTATGCCTGCCCTGTGGAGTCCTGTGACCGCCGCTTCTCCCGCTCAGATGAGCTCACCCGCCACATTCGCATCCATACTGGCCAGAAGCCCTTCCAGTGTCGCATCTGCATGCGCAACTTCAGCCGCAGTGACCATCTCACCACCCACATCCGCACACACACAGGCGAGAAGCCCTTCGCCTGCGACATCTGTGGGAGAAAATTTGCCAGGAGTGATGAACGCAAGAGGCATACCAAGATCCACTTGCGGCAGAAGGACAAAAAGGCAGACAAAGGTGTTGTGGCTTCTTCTGCCACCACCTCCCTCTCTTCCTACCCGTCCCAGGTGGCTACCTCCTACACATCCCCAGTTACTACCTCTTATCCGTCCCCAGCCACCACCTCATATCCATCACCTGTGCCCACCTCCTACTCCTCTCCTGGTTCCTCAACCTACCCATCCCCTGTGCACAGTGGCTTCCCCTCACCCTCAGTGGCTACCACATACTCCTCCGTTCCCCCTGCTTTCCCAGCCCAAGTCAGCAGCTTCCCTTCCTCGGCTGTCACCAACTCCTTCAGCGCCTCAACAGGGCTTTCGGACATGACAACAACCTTTTCTCCCAGGACAATTGAAATTTGCTAAAGGGAAAGGGGGAAAAAAGGAAAAGGGAGAAAAAGAAACACAAGAGACTTAGGACAGCAGGAGGAGATGGCCACAGGAGGGGGTTCCTCTTAGGTGAGATGGAGGTTCTCAGAGCCAAACCCTCCCCCTCTACTCTACCCCAGGGTCGGCGTGGAAGGTCTATTGGCCTGCAATCCTCTCTGCCCGCTTGCCCTTCCTCCCCCGTCCCTACTCCCTTTGACTTCAGCTGCCTGAAACAGCCATGTCCAAGTTCTTCACCTCTTTCCAAAGAACTTGATTTGCATGGATTTTGAATATATCATTTCAGTATCATCTCCATCGTATGCCTGACCCCCTGGTCCCTTCAATGCTAGAAAATCAAGTTGGCAAAATGCGGTTTGGGCCGTAAGAGCCCAGCCCTGCACCCTTGTACAGTGTCTGTGCCATGGATTTTGTTTTTCTTGGGGTACTCTTGATGTGAAGATAATTTGCATATTCTATTGTATTATTTGGAGTTAGGGCCTCACTTTGGAAAAAAAAAAAAAAAGAAAAGCCAAGCAAACCAACGGTGATCCTTTATTTTGTGATGATGCTGTGACGATTAAGTTTGAAGCTTTTTTTGAAACAGCAGTCCTTGATATTAATCAGAGCATGTGTCAGAGTGATGTTCCGTTAACTTTTTTGTAAATATTGCCCGACTGTACTCTCACATGTGACAAAATATGGTTTGGTTTTTCTTCTTTTTTTGGAAAGTTTTTTTTTTTTTTCGTCCTTTTGGTTTAAGGAGTTTCACGTCTTGGTGCCTTTTGTGTGCTGCGCCTTGCTGACAGCTTGACTCATGCCGTAGTGAGGGACGTGCTCACCTCTAGCCTTAAGGGGGGCAGGGAGTGATGATTCGGGGGAGGCTTTGGGAGCAAAATAAGGAAGAGGGCTGAGCTGAGCCTCAGTTCTCCAGAATGTAAGAAAACAAAATCTAAAACAAAATCTGAACTCTCAAAAGTCTATTTTTTTAACTGAAAATGTAAATTTATAAATATATTCAGGAGTTGGAATGTTGTAGTTACCTACTGAGTAGGCGGCGATTTTTGTATGTTATGAACATGCAGTTCATTATTTTGTGGTTTTATTTTACTTTGTACTTGTGTTTGCTTAAACAAAGTGACTGTTTGGCTTATAAACACATTGAATGCGCTTTATTGCCCATGGGATATGTGGTGTATATCCTTCAGAAAAATTAAAAGGAAAATAAAATAGTTGTGGTTGGGTGCGTGTTTCCTGGGGTGGGAGAGGGGGCGGCCCTTTTGTAGCCATCTTTATCGAGGGCTTTGAAGGGCTTTTACAGAGACAGGGAGATTCCTTTCTTGTTTTTTAAGATTTTATTTTTAAGTAATCTCTACAGCCAACATGGGGCTTGAACTCACAACACTGAGATCAAGAGTCACATGCTCTGCAGACTGAGCCAGCCAGGCTCCCTGGAGACAGGGAGATTCCAGTCAAAGTCGTGCCCGCTGTGTGTCACTGGAGTGAATTTTTTGAGAACTGTGTGTGGGTCTCTTGATACTGGGCCTTTTCCTTAGTCTAGCAGACTGGAACCTTAACTTGGTTAATTAAAGCTGAAGAAGGCTACAGGTAGAAATGGAACATGAAGGGCACCTGGGTGGCTCATTCGGTTGAGTGTCCGACCAGACTTCGGCTCAGGTCATGATCTATTGGTTCTTGAGTTCAAGCCCTGCGTCGGGCTCTGTGCTGACAGCTCAGAGCCTGCAGCCTGGCAGATTCTGTGTCTCCCTCTCTCTCTGCCCATCCACTGCTTATGCTTTGTCTTTCTCTGTCTCTCTCTCTCTCTTAAAAATAAACATTAAAGAAAAAACAAAAAACAAAAAAATAAAAAGTGGAACGTGAGTGCCCAGAAGCAGTGCTATTCTCCTGGCCCCAAATGTTTGGCCGACCCTGCCCCCTATCTCTACCCAGGGTTGGGGAAAGCTATGTTCTTGGGAGTTCCTGCCATATATACTTGGGGGAGATAAAGGGTGGGCCTGAGGGCTTTGGGAAGTAGTAACAAGGCTGCAGCTGACTCAGCCTCTCTTTCCCATTCTCCACGTCCCCAGAAACCTGAGGGTATCGAAGAAGCCTAGAAGAGGCGAGGGCCAGTTCTCAAGCCAAGAATCCTTCCAGGAAGAAATCTAACTACTTGCCAGCTGGAGCTGCGATCCTTGGCAGCTTCTGGGGAACACAAGGCAGAGTGGGCAGGAGGCTGGCCTGGTATTTAAGGTTCCCATCCAGACCAAGTCTGTTCCCATTGTGTAGGAGGCCTGAGGTTCTAGGTTCCCTAGCCCCAGCTCCCTGATGGTGCACACTCATGGCTGGAGCAATTCTTATGGGTTTATTAGCATCTTCTGCTCTGTGAGAGGCCTTGAGCTGGTCACAACAATGTAGACTGTTGAGGACACGGATATGTAGGCCAAAAATTATAACATGGTGTTATATAATATGGACAAGCATGGTGCTCTCTGAGAGCAAGGAGAAGGACACCCAACCCCCACAGGAGCTTAGGAAAGGTGGAAAAATTGAGTTGGGAAGGCTAAGTAAGAGTCAACTCAATTGACTTACTTTTTATGTGTGAGCTAGGGAGGGTGTTGGTGAGTTTTTACCTGGGAGAATGAATGAATGGGTAGATAACTGAATGCAAGCACTACCTCCAGCCCTGATTTGAGTCTTCTGTAAATGGGTCAGACACTACCAACCATTGGTCATTTGGGTACAATAGATTTGATGTCCTGGAATTCCCAAGCCTTGGATCCTGTCAACTTCTGATCCTTCCAGTCAGGAACAATGAAGTATATTCTATACCCAGTGTGGTTATCAGCCTTTGAGTGAGGGTGAGGTCTAACCTGCGTCCTCCATTCCTTCTCCCTCTGAGGGTCTCCCACACTACTTCTGAAGCCAGGGAAATTCCAGAAGTCTCCTGGCATTAGTCCAATTCTTTCTCTTCTATTCTAGCCCTCAGCCACCAACACTGTTGATCTCTGCCCTTTCCCATGATACCACACTGCTCAGTCTAGAGCAGGAGCAACCAAGCCACCTTCTCCAGCTAAGGTCACATCCCCATGAGCGTTCTGGCAAAGTTGCCAGGTCCTGATGGGACAGTATTTGCATTGACACACCTTTTCCCAGCCCCACCTACCCTTCCCCATCTCACTCTGGCCCCAGAAACACAAGTCTATGCCTGTAACACAGTCTTAATAATTTCTCACCACAGACTACCAAGGCAAGGGTGGGCACGGGAGGACATGGCAAGAATAAAATATGTAAGAAGGAGCAAAGAAACTCTATTCCTTTAAAGCAGAAAATCTCCTATGTTATTACAATGCATTAGAATCATTTTCCCAAGCCCCATTCCCAGAGCATCTGATTCTTGAGGTCAAGGTGGGGGCCTGGACCTGGTCTTGACAACAAGCACGCCAGGCAACTCTGATGTAGAGGGTTTGTAGAGAAATTCTGCCAGTATTGCCAGCTAATTTTTATTAGTCCTGTTACCAGGGTTCCTTTGGATTCTGTCACTTGAAACTCAAGTTTCTCTGCATAGCTGAAATAGGGCAAGACTAAAAAATTGCCCCATTTTATAGTCCTATAGTATTAAAAAAAAAAAAAAAAAAGGAAAGTATTTTAACTCCTGCTTCTGTGAGGGAAATCTGAAACCAAGGGCACAGGGTGGTGCTGATAAAAGCTCTATCATCATAAAGGCTGAGGTTTAGGAAGGGACCCAGATAGTGTTGAACAATTGATTGCTACCTGGGGACATTGTCTAGGGCTTCAAGGATGTTGAGGACAGAGGAGTGGGGTGGAAGAAGAGAAAGGGCAGGGCAAACTTGGCCAGCGAAGGATAGGTTTAGATTCTGAATTTTAAAAAGAACCTGGTTTTAAGGACCCTTGACCCTTCTTTCTAGTACCTGAGAGGTACTCTTTTCTCTTGAATTTCAGGAATGTTGAGTCTATGAGGCTTTCCATTTGGAAAGATTCTAAGCACTCAGGCAGAGTTTAGCCTGGTTGTCAGGCTGAGTTTGAGGTGTGCTTCCTTCCTTCTACCTACCCCCCTCTTGGAAACTCCAACTCTAGGAAGCAGGAATGGGTACTAGAGGGTTAGAGGTGGTTCCTGCAATGTCCCTCTCACTCCCTATCCCTGCTGTTTTCCCTGGTTCAGCCACACTTAGTGTAGTTTGAAAGGCAAGGAGCAAGCAGAGCAAGATCTCAGTGGTCCTAAAGGACCAATGAGGCCGAGTCTAAAAGAATCAGGCACTGAACAAACAAGGTTTCAACATTTTATCTGTTAGCGTCCAGGTGCTATTAAGATTTTTGCCTCCAAATAGCAAATCTAGCCCTTCACTGCAGTGAGTTTTCTTTCTATCTCCCTTTTCCCATTACTAGAACCTAGGAAAGCCTTTTGAGACAAAGCTTACTTGAGAACTTCTCCTCGGTCAAGTTGGCAGCTCAGCTTCTCAGTTGTAAGTAAATCTATTTCATTTCCTTTTTTGGGGAGCTATCTCAGACAAGCCTATTCTCCTCAGTGCTTAGGTTATTTATTATTATAGCTTTTTTGAGTACAACTGATATACAATAAACTGTACCATTTGATGAAGTCTTGATGTATGTGTTCGCAGGTGAAACCATAACCACAATTAAGATAATGAACATATCAGGGGTGCCTGCCTGGTTCAGTTGGAAGAGCATGCGGCTCTTGATCTTGGGGTCATGAGTTCAAGCCCCATGTTGTGTATAGAGATTATTTAAATAAATAAATACTTAAGAAAAAAAGATAATGAACACATCCATCACCTGCAAAACTTTCCTTGTGCCCCTTGGAAATGTTTCCTTCTTCCATCCCTGTCCCCAGGCATCCACTGATCTGCTTTCTTTTGCTGTGTAGATCAGTTTGCATTTTCTGGAGTTTCATAGAAATTCACTAATTCTGTATGTACTCATTTGGGTCTTGTTCTTTAACCTAGCATTATTATTTTGCGATTCATCCATGTTATTGCTTACATAAATAGTTCACTCCTTTTTATTGCTGAGTGGTATTTTGCTCTATGGCTATAGCACAATTTGTTCACCCTTTCACCTGCAGATGGACATTGGGGTTGGTTTCCTCTGGGGCTATTATAAACAAAGCTGCTATGAACACCTGAGTACAAGTCTTTGTGTGGATGTGATCCCATTTACTCCACAGCCCCTGTTCTGACTCCTTCTTCCCACCATGTCCCCATTTACTCACCTCCCTCTTACTAGAAGCAATAATTCCCCACCTTCCCCCACACTCACACAGTGAAGGCCCAGCCTTCTAAAAGAACTGCTTCATTTAATCTTTCCTCACGTAAACAGAGCCAGCCCTTCATCATTTTTATTGCCCTACTTCAAACTCCCTCCCATTCATTTATACCTTCTGGTAATGAGACGTCTGGGGCTAAGCAACGTATCCTGTTGCTATTTATTCAGCTTAGCAAATGTACATGAGTCCTTGGTGATACTTCTCTAAGGTACCTGGTAGAGGGTGGACTACGTATCGATGAGGCATTTCTACCTCATAAGGAGGAAGGAGCTAAGCTCAAATGGTGTGGGAAGCTGCCCTAGGGTACTAGTCCTTTGAGGTTATCTGTCCATGTTATTACTATATCCTATGGGCTCTTCCCTGGGTGGGTTTTCTGAAACACAGGCCCCACTCACTCACTAGTTGTGAAAAACACTATCCTACCAAATTCCCACTTCTCAATTCTGAGGTAATGTAACTATAGCTTCTCTTTTTCTCTTCTTTGGGCCTAGGGAGCCTAGAACTGAGGAGCAGCCTGAGAGTGGAAAGGGCAGCTAAGGCTCTGTGTTCTCAACTCTGATAAATTGGCACTTGTTGCCTTCTGGGGTATGAGTTGGGGTTGGGGTAAGGAGAGATGGCTTTACTTATTTTAGAAAGTTATCTTGGGATGCCTGTGTGGCTCAGTCAGTTAAGCGTCAGACTTCAGCTCAGGTCATGATCTCATGAACCCGGAGATCATGACCTGAGCCAAACATTTAACCAACTGAGCCACCCAGGAGCCCCAAGCAACCAACTCTTGATTTCACTTCAGGTCTCACCATCGTGAAATCAAGCCCCGAGTCAGGCTCTGCATTGACAGCACGGAGCCTGCTTAGGATTCTCTGTCTCCTTCTCTCTCTGTCCCTCCCCTGCTTACACTCACAATCCACTCTCAAAATAAGTAAATAAACTTAAAAAAGAAAAAAAAAAGTAAAGACTATCATTTAAAAAAATATCTTTTTTAAGGGTGCCTGGGTGGCTCAGTCGGTTAAGCATCTGACTTTGGGTCAGGTCATGATCTCACAGTTTGTGAGTTTGTGAGTTTGTGAGTTTGAGCCCCATGTCTGGCTCTATGCTTACAGCTCGGAGCCTGGAGCCTGCTTCGGATTCTGTGTCTCCCTCTCTCTCTGCCCCTCCTCCGCTCGCCTCTCTCTCTCTCTCTCTCTCTCTCTCAAAAATAAACATTAAAAAATTAAAAAAAAATCTTTTCTTTCCCTGTCTTTGAGTGCCCATTCTCCAGGTGGGCTTTGCAGTGTTAATTCTACCCTACAGATCTGTCCTCCATCCTTATAGGTATACATCTTGGGTCCTCTCTCCTGCCACCTGCCTTGGCCTGTGCTCTGACAAGATCCTCTGCTCGGAGGACACAGCCCTCTAAGATTGTGGTGCTGATTTGCAAGCTGGAGGCCTAAGAGCAGGCCTTATGGTAGTGGGGGTGGAGGTCTTCCTAAGACTTGCACTTAGGGACTCATTTTGAAAGAAGGGACTTTAAAAATCTGAGGAGGCAAATGCATGGAAATGAGTCTCTGCTGGAGTGTCTTGTCCCATCTCTGTGACCCAGGTAAATCAGTCTGCCCACCTGGGTTAGAGTGCCTCCTCACTTCCCAAACAAACCTGGAAGTCGAGTTGCCGCAGAACCACCCACAGTGGGTGCGCTGCTTAGAGAAAATGATTTTAGCCTTCTCTGAAACTCTTTTCTCCTTAGAACCAACTTCTCACCCTAGAATCTTTTCAGATCCAATAACCAGACTCCTGAGAACCAAACTGTACTTCATTTATTCAACAGATTGGTGGAACATCTACTAATGCTACCTGGGAGCATCTCCCAGGGGTCTGAGAGAAAGAGAAACAAATCCATCCCAGCCTGCCAATCACCTGTGACTCTCTTTAGAACCAATTTTGGGTTCCCTCAAACTGGCTTCTCAGTCACAGTGAATAACCTCCAGCTTTCTTATCAGAACCAATTGTCAGTCATCTCAACACCAATTGTTCATCTCAAACTGTGTTCTCAGAACCACCTCTTCACTATTCTCAGGTCCACCTGACTTAATAATCCTTCCCAAATCAGTGATGAGGCTAGCAGTACCTTGGTGAGTGTTCCCAATCTTCTATTAATGATGTAAACACAACTTTATGATTGCCCCCAAGTCTCTATAAAACAGAAACCCTGAAGTGGTAACTGCTTCCAGTCCTATTTCAGCAGCTTCAGAATTTCGTTCCCTCAGATTTGTGATGACTCCCCGGAATTATCTCCTCAGAACCATATTTCTTTCTCTTCAAAGCCAGATTTCATTTTTGGCTAATGAGACTGCCAAGGTCCTTAGAATTTTCTTCTCAGAAGCATGTTGATTCTATCCAGAAACACTTTTTTCAACGTCCTCAGACCCAACTGTCAGGCTTCATAAAGCTGTTCTTTTTAAGTTATTCACCCATGTACCACTGTCTTATGGGAAAATGTGTATTTTCTTCTTTTTCAAATAAAACAAATTTTCTTCCTGATTACAAATATACTCATTGTGAGGAATACAGAAAGTCTTACCTTTTTCACTTTGACCACGAAACTCACACACTGGTGGAAGGAAGATAAACTGGTATAAGCTGTCCCGAGGGCAATTCAACAATGTGCACCAACAGCCTTATAAAAGTTCATGCCCTCTGACCTAGCAATTCTTCCAGGACTGCTGTTAATTACAGTATTTTTGGTAATGGAGAAAAACTGGGAACAACATAAATGGCCAAGAGATGATGGCTGAAATAAATTGTTATCTGATGGGCTATCATTATAAATCATGTTCTAAAATAATTATTAACCTGAAAAAAAATGCCTACAATATAATTTTAAGTGATAAAATAATGTATAAAACTTTATATGGCATGATTTCAATTTTATAAAATATACACATGTGCACACACATACATCAAATGTTAATGGTTGTTACTTCTTTGTAAGTTTATTTATTTATTTTTGAGAGAGAGGGAGAGAGACAGCACAAGAGAGGGGGAGGCAGAGAGAGGGAGAGAGAGAGCCCTAAGCAGATTCCCTGCTGTCAGAGAGGAGGCTCAAAACAAACTGTGAAATCATGACCTGAACTGAAAGCAAGAGACAAATGCTTGACCAAATGAGCCACCCAGGTGCCCCAATTCTGATGGGTTTATGGAAACTTTTTATTTAATTTTTATACTTTTCCTTATTTTTCAAATAAGTAGGTATTTTTTAAAGTTCATTTATTTGTTGAGAAAGAGACAGAGAGAGCAGAGGAGGGGCAGAGATAGAATCCCAAGCAGGCTTCGCGCTGTCAGCACAGAGCCCGATGTAGGGCTAAGTCTCATGAACTGTGAGATCATGACCTGAGCCAAAATCAAGAGTTGGATTCTTAATTGACTGAGCCACCCAGGTGCCTCTGAGCAGTAGAAAATCATTCTAGGGGTGCCTGACTGGCTCAGTCAATAGAACTTGAGACTCCTGATCTCAGGATCATGAGTTCAAGCCCCATCTTGGTCATAGAGCTTACTTAAAAAACAAAACAAACAAAACAAAATATTTTATGCCTTAAACTTTCACAGTGTTATATATACATATCAATTGCATCTTAAGAAAGCTGGTAAAAATGTAAAAAAGACGGGCACCTAGCTGGTTCAGTATGTAGAGCCATACATCTCTTGATTTCTGAGTTGTGAGTTCAAGCCCCATGTTGGGTGTAGAGATTACTTAAAAATAAAATATTTGAAAAAAAGGGAAAAAAGGAAAGTCATTCCATTTATGAAAGAAAATGAAAAAAATAAGACTAAGAAAATAATTATTTTTTAGTATCTGGTGTGATGTACAGGTCTTCATGAAGGTCCTCTGATAGAGTATTCTCTCCCCCTGCAGTGATCTGCCCCTTCATTTGTAAGGTGTTAAAGAAGAGTGCTAAAGAAAAAAGAAAGATTTTCTAGAGATTTAGGGCTCTAGGTCCCTTACTACGTGGACACAAGTTGGCTGTTTCCCTGTAGGTGGGTCATCTATTGGGACTGACAGGATGGAAATACCAGAGAGCTGCTACTGGCTTCTAAATTTGAGGGATGTAGGTTTTTTAAAAATCAGGAAAGGTTGTGATTTTATTAATTCTCTGAGCTCTCTCAACTATGTCTTAGAGAACTCTTGAGATCTTAACCCACCATTGAATTATCTCTACTCCCATATCTTCCCCCCCTTTTTTAAATTTTATTTTTTATTTTTTAAAATTGACATCCAAATTAGTTAGCATCTAGTATAACAATGATTTCAGGAGTAGATTCCTTAGTGCCCCTTACCCATTTAGCCCATTCCTCCTCCCACAACCTCTCCAGTAACCTTCAGTTTGTTCTCCATATTTATGAGTTTCTTCTGGTTTGTCCCCCTCCCTGTTTTTGTGTTATTTTTGTTTCCCTTCCCTTATGTTCATCTGTTTTGTCTCCTAAAGTCCTCATATGAGTGAAGTCGTATGATTTTTGTCTTTCTCTGACTAATTTCACTTAGCATAATACCCTCCAGTTCCATCCACGTAGTTGCAAATGGCCAGATTTCATTCTTTTTGATTGCTGAGTAATACTCCATTGTGTGTGTGTGTGTGTGTGTGTATATATATATATATATATATATATATATATATATATATATAGGACATCTTCTTTATCCATTCATCCATCAATGGACATTTGGGCTCTTTCCATACTTTGGCTATTGTTGATAGTGCTGCTATAAACATGAGGGTGAATGTGTCCCTTCGAAACAGCACACCTGTATCCCATGAATAAATGTTTAGTAGTGCAATTGCTGGGTATTAGTAGTTTAGACTAAGTTTAAGTAGTTAAGACTTAGTTTAGTAGTGCAATTGCTGGTAGTTCTATTTTTAGTTTTTTGAGGAACCTCCATACTGTTTTCCAGAGTGTCTGTACCAGCTTGCATTCCCACCAACCATGCAAAAGAGATCCTCTTTCTCCGCATCCTCACCAGCATCTGTTGTTGCTTGAGTTGTTAATGTTAGCCATTCTGACAGGTATATTTCCCCCTTTTTTTTTTGAGGGAGTGAGAGAGACAGAGGGAGAAAATCTCAAGCAGGCCCCACCCTCAGCGTGGAGCTTCATGCAGGGCTTGATCCCACAACCCTGGGATCATGACCTGAGCCAAAATCAAGAGCCAGAGGCTCAATCAACTGAGCTACCCAGGGGCCCATTCCCACTTCTAATATACAATTCATGCATACCACTAAGCTCAGAACCTTTCTCTTAAATTTCTTTCTTCTACTTATTACTGAGTTGATATTAACCTGGTGATCTTGTTAGTTATTCTTTGATCAGGCTGCTTGCTTTGTTGTGTCCTAACTTAGTAGGCACATAAAGGGACAAGTGCAGGTCTGGGTAACTGGGCTATCCAAAGTCTATGCTGCTCCTTCAGCCCCCGTCTGTTGTCCAAAAAACATTTATCAAATACCTACTTTATGTCAGACCCTGAACATGTAGAGATAAACAAGATAGAGTCTGGGGCAGCACAGAATTGGGTGTGGGGGAAATTTAAACATAAATAATACCTTACAGTGTGATATATCAGAAGCACGTACAGAACAGGGAATGGCTAATTCTGTCGAAGAGAAGGAGACATGTGTAAAGGGTGTGAAAGAAAGATTGGGAGTTCACAGAAGGATTTGCAGGCAAGGATTTAAAGGCAAGGGAGTCGGGGCGCCTGGGTGGCTCAGTCGGTTAAGCATACGACTTCAACTCAGGTCACGATCTCGCGGTCTGTGAGTTCGAGCCCCGCGTCGGGCTCTGGGCTGACGGCTCAGAGCCTGGAGCTGCTTCGGATTCTGTGTCTCCCTCTCTCTGACACTCCCCCGTTCATGCTCTGTCTCTCTCTGTCTCAAAAATAAATAAACGTTAAAAAAAAATAAATAAAGGCAAGGGAGTCAGTATGTTCAGAAACCAGTGAATTACTGGCGGCCAGGAATCAAGGAGAGGAGGGTGAGGAAACAAGGCTGGAAAGGCAGGTCAGGACCGGATTTGGAAGCTTGTACTTTTCCTAGAGGCAACAAGGAGTCAGGTGTTGTTAGAGGGAAGATCAACAACTTAGTATGACTGTGTTTCTTGGTGTATGAAAGGCTATACTACTTCCTGGCTCCTTGGGAGGGTCCTGGTACCCTTGCAATTTAGCTATTGCAATAATAACAGTAGTGATTACAATAATTTGGGCTGGTCACTTCAGATTGTGCATATGTTCTTTAATTTCAGCTTTTAATAAAGTAGGAGTCATCTCAAATTCAACTATTCGATCTCAGCCCATTTCCTTCAAAGAAGATAGACTTTCTAAATATACTCCAATTTAATGGATAATCCAAGCCTCATATATATTTTTTAAGATTTTATTTTATTTTATTTTTTATTTTTTTTAACGTTTATTTATTTTTGAGACAGAGAGAGACAGAGCATGAACGGGGGAGGGTCAGAGAGAAGGAGACACAGAATCTGAAACAGGCTCCAGGCTCTGAGCTGTCAGCACAGAGCCCGACGCGGGGCTCGAACTCACGGACCACGAGATCATGACCTGAGCCGAAGTCGGCCGCTCAACTGACTGAGCCACCCAGGCACCCCTAAGATTTTATTTTTTAAAGCAATCTCTACACCCAGTATGGGGCTGGAAATCACAACCCCCAAAGAGTTGTATGCTCTACCGAGTGAGCCAGCCAGGTGCCCCGTAAGTCTCATATTTTTTAAGTTTTTAAACATTCACAAAAGTAGGAGAGAATAGTGTAATAAACCTCTCTGTATCTATCAAGTAGTTCAACAACTGTCATTTCACAGATGGTCTAGTTTTGTCTCTACCACCCTCCTCTACCAGCACACACTGGATTGTTTTGAAGCAAATTCTGGACATTATATAATTTCATGTGTAAATACTTTAGTGTATTTAGTATACACACACACACATATACATATATATGTATGTATATATATATATTTAATTTCATTTATTTATTTTTGAGAGAGAGAGAGATAGAGAGAGCACATGAGCAGAGGAGGGGCAGAGAGAGAGAGGGAGAGAGTGAATGCCAAGCAGGCTCCCAATGCGGGGCTCAGTCCCATGAACCATGAGATCATGACCTGAGCCAAAATCAAGAGTTGGACACTTAACTGAGCTACCCAGGTGCCCCACTTAGCATAATGTTTTTAAGGTTCATTCCTGTTACACTATTCATCAATACTTCATATCTGATTTTGGCTGAATAATATTCCATTGTATGAATATGCCACATTTTTGTTTATCGATTCATCAGTGGATGGACTTTTGGATTGTTTCCACTTTTGCCTATTACATAATGCTAATGCTATGAACATTATGTACAGATTTCTATGTGAATATGTTTTTAGTTCTCTTGGGTGGTCTCTTTTTGTGATGTTAAAATTAATTGGTGGGCTTAAGTATTATTGGTATTATAAAGTTCCTTCAGTCTTTGACCCAATAGAATCCCTGATGATTGATGATCCTTGTCTAAATCCTTATCTCACAGAGGTTACAAAATGGTGATTTTATTATTCTGTCATTCCATTTGCACTTATTAGCCAAAATTTGACAATAAAGACTTTAGACTAAATCAAGTTGTTAAGGGTTCCTTGGCTAGTTCAGTCAGTAGACCATACAACTCTTGGTCTCGGGGTTATGAGTTTGAGCCTCGCATTGGGGGTAGAATTTTATTAATTAAAAAAAATTTTTTTAATTTTTATTTATTTTGAGAAAGAGAGACAGAGTGTGAGCAGGGGAGGAGCTGAGGGGAGGGAGACACAGAATCAGAAGCAGGCTCCAGGCCCTGAGCTGTCAGCTCAGAGCCCAAACCAATGAACCGTGAGATCACAACCTGAGCCAAAGTCGAACGCCCAACCGACTGAGCCTCCCAGGCGCCCCTAGAATTTTATTAATTAAAAAAAAAAAAAACCATAGCTGTTAAAAAAAAAAAAAAGGCCAGGATAAATACTTGCCTGTTCTCTTTCTTTTATCTTTTAAATTTTTTTTTTTCAACGTTTTTTATTTATTTTTGGGACAGAGAGAGACAGAGCATGAACGGGGGAGGGGCAGAGAGAGAGGGAGACACAGAATCGGAAACAGGCTCCAGGCTCCGAGCCATCAGCCCAGAGCCTGACGCGGGGCTCGAACTCACGGACCGCGAGATCGTGACCTGGCTGAAGTCGGACGCTTAACCGACTGCGCCACCCAGGCGCCCCTCTCTTTCTTTTATCAAATAATGATATTTTATAATTTCCTGTATGGAATCTTAGTAATTTCTGGGTCCCTACATGGTCAAGTCTCTAGGTGGAGTTACAAATAAAGAATTATAATCCTGGAGACGCCTGAGTGGCTGGTTGGTTGAGGGTCTGACTTCGGCTCAGGTCATGATCTCTCGGTTCATGGGTTTGAGCACTGCATCAAGCTCTGGGGTGACGGCTTGGAGCCTGGAGCCTGCTTGGGATTCTGTGTCTCCCTCTCTCTACCCCTCCCCTACTCGTACTCTGTCTCTGTCTCTCTCTCAAAAATAAATACAACATTAAAAAAAAAGAATTATAGTCCTGGAGCCAGGGAATAAAAATGGTATTTCAATCTCTACTTGAGGAATTACAGGGGATCCATTTAATTCCCCACAGTGACCCTTGATAAAATTCCTCCTAGTGTTCCTTTTGCAACCCATCTCTTTGTCTCCTTCCCTCCCTTGTTCTTTTTTTTTTAAGTTTATTTATTTTGAGAGAGAGAGCGAGAGAGCATAGGCATGCTTGTGCATGAGATGGGGAGGAGCAGAGAAAGAGGGAGAGAGAGAATCCCAAGCAACTTTCATGCTCAGCATCAAGCCAGACAGGCCTCAATCCCACCATTTTGAGATTATGACCTGAGCTAACCTCAAGAGTCAGATACTCAAACGACTGAGCCACCCAGGTGCCCCACCTTGTTCTTTATTATACAGATCAATTTAGCCTCTCTGCCCCAATTTTTCCTTCTCCCAGCCTCTCAGGCTCTACATCTCATTCTCTGTTTCTAACCAGTAATGACCCCCTTCCCTTCCCTAGCATTTACGATTCTATAGTTTAAAAGATCCAGGAATTGGTCTGGCAAAGACCAAACTCTATTTATTTACAAAAATTTTTTTTTAATGTTCATTATTTTTGAGTGAGAGAGACAGAGCATGAGTGGGGGAGGGGCAAAGAGAGAGGGAGACACAGAAACAGAAGCAGGCTCCAGGCTCTGAGTTGTTAGTACAGAGCCTGATGTGGGACTTGAACCCACAAACTGTGAGATCATGACCTGAGCTGAAGTCGGACGCTTAACCGACTGAGCCACCCAGGTGCCCAAGATCCAACTTTAAACTAGAAAGTGGGATAGGATTCTAAACTGTAAAACATTTCGTGGATGGGCAAGAGGAGAGAAAAAAATGGAGGAACATTCATACTAATAAGTCTTATTATCTTCACGTGTATTTTCTGCAGTGAACATGCATAAAAAAGACATAAATGGAATAAAAAATACATAAAAAATATTTTAAACATAAAAGAGATGATAGGGAAGGAAATGAGTACTATACTTTCTCACTTTCCAGTTCCCCTTCCTCTCTAGATAGACTGACTGCTGCATCCTTGACATTCCAGGGAAAGTGAAGTGGAACCTTTTCTCTGACTCAGGATTTCAAGTGTTTCCCACCCCCACAGCCCTGCAGCATGGGTGGGAGTGGTGGAGTTGGCTCCTGTAACAAGGCAGAGGAGCCTTTGGGAGAGGGCCCAGGGAGCCCGCCTAGCTGGAGAGGCTGCCACTCTGTGGTCTCCCTGATTGATTGCTGGGTTCTCCAGACTGTTCTCCAAAAAGTACCTCCCTTGGGCATTAAGGAGCCCTCCTGAGGGCTGTTCAATTTATGTTTTTGCATCTCTTCCGGAAATGTCAAGGCGTGGGGAAGGTAGAGAAGCCCTCTCAAGGTTCCTTCTTGCCTTGGGAATCTGGATTGAATGTAATGAGAGCCCTATGACACAGGGTCCATGTTACCCTGGCCCATCTGTCTAGACCCTAGAAATACTCTGGTGGCAAGTCTGAACTAAAGCAAGTGAACATTCTTGGCCAGGTTTTTGCCTGTGTGGCCAGCACTACAGAAATGTAGGTGTGGGCAGATTTTTGTGGTTTCAGCCTATGTGAGAAGGAGCCCTGGAAGATGTGGAGAAGCCTTGGTGTCAGCAAGGCCAAGTAGTCAAGCTCTAGAGTCACATGCTCTAGAGTCACACATCAAATTGTAATCCTTTACTCTGCCACTTATATCACTTAGTGATCACAGACAAGATCCCTACTTCTCTGATCCTCAGTTTTCACCTGTAGAAAATGGCCACAATGGTTTCATCTCATTGGTTTGTGGTGAGGATTATATAAGATAATGTCTACAGAGTGCTTGATCCACTCTCATTAATTGGGAGCTATTTTTATTGAGGAGCCCATAAACCTCAGTTTCCTTATCTCCAAAACAGGGATAACGGTGGGATCTACCTGAGGGAAGGGATTCAGATAATAAATAAGGCATGGTCAGCACACTATAAATAAATATTAACTATTAACACTATTAATACTTCCTATGTTGGGGCACCTGGGTGGCTAAGTCAGTTAAGCATCCGACTCTGGATTTCAGTTCATGTCATGATCTCATGGTACATGGGTTCGAGCCCCACGTCAACTCTATGCTGACAGTGTGGAACCTGTTTGGGATTCTCTGTCCCACCCCCCTCTCTCTGCTCCTCCCTCAGTCATGCTATTTCAACAATAAATAAAATAAACATTAATAAAAATACTTCCTATGTTTTGCTTGAGGTCATTACCTGGTAGTACCCTCCTCCTACTGCTTTCTTCCTCACCCTGTTCCAGTTGCCAGTACTCTTCTCATTTTTTTGGACAGAAGACTTGCAGAAAGAAAAATGATACCTATGAAGTAGCACATGAGGAGACCATGAGGAGATCCAGGAGTCTCTCTCCCTCCTGAGACCTGCCTCCTCTTCTCTCCCACCACAGTCAAATCCAGGCTTTCCTACTAATGTCTCTCCTGGGCAAAGCTCTTGCCCAAGGGTTCATTTTAGAGTCTTCCATAATCTCGAGAGGATCAGTATTAATCTTCCCCACCTACAAAATGAGTGACAGCTTGAAGCCAAGTGCTTCCCAGCCGGGGAAAAAAATGGAAGTTTCCTTTTTTTCTGTGTGTCTCTCTCCCCCTCCTTTTTGCGGGGGAGCTGAATGTGCTCACTCTGGAGGGACTGAGGGAAGCCGGGGCTGGCTGTAATGCAATTTTGCCTAGACGAAGCTGGCAGCTGGGAACCACTTTCCCTCAGCTTGCCCTCTGCCGGGGAAACTCCATGATGAGACAAGGCAGCTGGCAGGGGGAAGCCTCAAGTTTGAGGCTGCTGCTGCTGCTGCTGCTGCTGCTGCTGCTGCAATGCCACACAGAGCCACACAGGACCTCGTGGCCATGGAGATTGATGCTAATGCCCATTTTGTTCCTGTGGACCTCATAGAAGGGCAGTGCCTTGGGTTCCTGGGGGAAGGATTTCTCA
This sequence comes from Panthera pardus, assembly GCF_024362965.1. Lineage (NCBI taxonomy): Eukaryota > Metazoa > Chordata > Mammalia > Carnivora > Felidae > Panthera > Panthera pardus. The sequence continues at coordinate 124,036,508 of NW_026526765.1, read as the reverse complement.
GTAGCAGGATAGTAAATACAAAGGAACACAAAACCTAGTAAAAAGTGCGAGATTGGGAATCTGAAGACCAGGGTTCAAGTCCTGATGCCACCACTCCATGGCCATGTGATTTTTGGTCAAGTTGTATAAGATCTTTGTTTTTAGTTTTTTCCATTTGTAAAATGTCCTAATACCTCTCTCATAGGGACTGTGGGAAGAATTAGTTGAAATAATGTATGTGAAACTGCAACACAGGAAATGGTTAATAAATATTCATTTATTCCACAGAGGGACTGAGGAGAAAGGAAATCACTGGATTCTGGAGGCTTTCTGGTTTATCAGCTTATTCTACAGAATTAAGCACTGGGCCTCATGCCATTTGTTGGGTGCCTGATTTTAGTGAAGATGTGTGTTTACCATTCGCTATGAGATGTCGAGAGGCCCCCTAAATATTCTGGGCCTCAGAACTGGTTTCTCTGGGCGGCAGAGGATCAACATGTAGGACAGAAGGAACCTGTTCTTCAGAGATCCAATCAGCGTGTGCCTTAGGCCCTTTGCTGCTCTCCTGAACCAAACCTCCTTTTGTGCCACCAGCACCATGTCCCCATTCTGGAGGAGGCCAGAATGACACAGCTACGTGTCACCCAATGATCTACAGTGCAGGGAAGGAGCTATGTCCCTGCTGGAATTGAAAAACATCCTTGAGGGCTGCAACTTTTATAGGGAAGGTTACCATGCCAACAACAGCCTCCTTGCCCAACAAGGATGAAAGGAAACAAGGCCGTGGGTGACACACATCTATTGTGTATGTCCACAAACTTGCCTGGAACCTCTTAGGGTTGCAGCTCAGCAGGATGGGACTTCGACTGAGAGGCAGGAAGATTCAGGTTAGATATAAGTGGGACTCCAGGACAGGGAAAACTGATGAGGGCAGGGCAGGGACAAGGGAGGATTGGGAAATGTATTTCTGAGATTGATACCCATCTCTTGCTGAAATGTGTGGGTGTGGTAGTGACAGGCTGTGGGAGGGTACGGTGTCCTAGATACCAGGTTCTGGCTGTGATGGGAACTTCAACTTCCTATAAGTTCTTTTGCCCTTGCCAGACTGTCCAGGTCACCTATGCTCTGGGAGTAGGTAGAGAAGAGCAGCAGCAGGGAAGACAGGTTATTTGGGTGGTGGCTGAACTGAGAAAGGGGGGCATTAGGGCCACACACACTTCTGGCAAAGGTATCATATCTTGGCAATAAGGCCCCAGAGATGCCAAAGAAGGGACAGAAGAATGGCCAACTACTCAATCCCTTCATATCTTCTCCCACCTCCCATTTGGGAAAGCGCACCGAGAACTGAGGAACTGACATCAGTTCAGCATTTACTCAATGTCAGGTACGTTATGCACACACAGGCTCCATTTCATTTGATTATCATTACAGCCTTGCAAATCAGAAATTATTTTCTCCATTTTACCTATGAGGAAATTAAGATTCAGGAAAGGGAAGTACCTTCCCAGCATCAACCAGTTGGTAAGAGAAGCTGGGGTTGGAGCTCTCTCGATGTGAACCTCACAGACTCGAAGGGAAAACTCTAGACCTTAAAGTTGCCTTATTTTCTTCTGGAGCGGTCTCTTCTGAAGCCGTCAGCTCCCATACAGCCTTTCATTCAGGCTCCCCAGTAGTTGGCGGGGGAGGGGTTTAAGGGACACAGACCGTGGGTGACTGGGAAAACCGCCCCCCCTCCCCCCCCCCCCGCCCCCAGCCCTTAAGTTGTTAGGGTGACAGACTGTCACTGCGGGCCTGGCTCGCTCGAGGAACTGCTTAACTGGTGTCCTCTCATTTTGTCCCCACAATCCTCGGAAGAGGAATCTGAGAGACAAGGTGCTTGGCCCAAGGTCACAGAGCGAGGGCATGGTGGAGCTGGGAATCCAGCTCGGCTCGGCCAGGCGTCTAAGCCGGGCTGGATCACCCGCCGCGCCGGCCCCCGAGAGTCCCCTGAGGCCCCCCCATTCCTGTGGCCCGGGCCCGAGGAGTGGGATGGAGTAGGAGGGGTGGGGTAGGGGGCGCGGGCCGCGGCCGGGGAGGGGCCAGAGGCCCGGGCGCGCGGTGGGGGTGGTGCGGAACAGGCGCCGGAAGCTCGCTCCATTCCGGGCGGACTGCCCGCCCCCGGCCCATGCCCGCCCGCCCCTCGCCATGTATGGCGCTTCCTCCCCGGGCCCTACAAGGCGCTTCCTCCCGGTCCTAGGCCCATACAAGGCGCTTCCTTCCCGGCGCGTCTGGCAGACGGCCCGCGGGCGGCTGTGGGCGGGAGCCAGCGGCCAGGGGATCCGCTGCCAAGGAGGGGGCGGCTGGCGGCGCTGGGAACGCGCGGCCTGGCCTCTTCGCGGCCGGGCCTGGCTGAGGTAAACGCGGACAGGCGGACTGAGGAGTCTGTATGTAGGCATGGTGTCTTGCTCCATCCCCAGGTCTGAGGTTCCCACCGGCCCCACCGGTTTCATTTTTTTGGCCCCCTCTTCTTCCCCATTTCTGAACACAGCACGCCTTGCTGGAGATCCCTCCGCGGTTGCCAACCCCGGGCCTGAAGCCCCAAATCCTAAACAACGGTGTGAGGGCCTACCGCTCCTCCCTCACTGCTCCCCTTACGTGTCGCAAGTGGGTGTTTGTTATTTGTTCTTGCCGCCCTCCTTGCTGTTTCTTGAGCCTTCCTGCCTTTACTCAAGCTGTCTGCCCTCCCTGGAGTGCCTTTCCCAGGTACAACTGCTACTCATCCTTTACCTGGTTGAGACATGCGGCCTTCTGGAAATCCTTCCCGCCCCCAACTCCTAGGCACGTTATGCACTTAACACAGTATTATATACCTTTTTATTTATTGAGACTGCTGTTTGATCTTACTCCTCTTTGCATTCCTGGTGCCTAGCTCAGTGAGTTATATCTGGGTGAGGAGAAAGAGGGGGAAAGGACCCCATTTTTAGGCCAACTACACCGTTTTTTAGGCCGTTTCACCTTGGACAAGCGTCCCTGACTTAAGGCTGGGCCCCTAACACGCTGTGCGGTGCATCCTGTGGTCTGGAAGTTTGTGAGCCCCAGAACTCTATCTACATCAATAGTTTGACTCTGTAGAGAAAATTAGAGGGATGGTGTGGGGTCAGCCAGAGCTGGGGCAGGTATACAGCTGCAGTGGGGATGAGGTCTGGAGCAGGGCACACTGGGTGCCCCTACCACCCAGAATGGCCTTTGCTCAGCCTGACAATTCTGGTTTATCCACTGCAGGAACCAGCAAGTCCTTACAGGCCCTTCCAACAGCACCTCCAGAGATTTAAACGTGGTTCAATCACATGGTTACTCTGATCTGTCTGCCTGGAGATGAGCACAGGTCAGAGTGAGGGACCAGACCTCAGCACAGACCAAACCAGCAGCAGCAGCTCAAACGCCACCCTCCAGCTCTTCCAGAAGTGCAACACATCATCAACGTACAGGCATTCTGGTGGACCAACCCGTGAGACCCTGACTGTTCTGCTTCAGGTGAGGCAGGGAAAGAAAAGCTCAGTAGGGAATATGCCCTGGAAGGGGCTTCTAGCACCAAGCATCCTCTAGACTTGATCACTCACAGGTTTCCAGTTTTTTGGTTGTGCACATGTGTGTATATGTGTGTGTGCACACACACACACACACACACACACACACACACACACAGTGAATAAGGTCAAAAGATAAGGAGCTTTGTTGGTTTCCCTGACTCCAGGTGGGCTGAGTGCCTGTGAATTGGATGCATGGAGAGGAGATGATCTCTGAAGTCCAGGACTGAGGGTTTAGGGGTTAGCTTTTGGGGAAAAAAAACTGGGTTTCAGGGCCTGGACTGCACACCCAGGGCCTAGGATTCCGCTGGCCTTGTTTTCCCTTCTAAGGCTTCAGGCTCCTAGCAGCCTCCTCTTCCCAACTATTGTCTGGGATTGTGGGTAATGTAGTCCAGGGGCCAGCTTCTGTGTGGTGCTTGTTCCTGCCCTTCCCTCCTCTCCTCTCCTTCCCCCTTCCAGCCACCACCCCCTTCTGCTCCAGGCTGAGGGCAGCACTGGGTGAGAAGGCGGTGCTTGCTCCTGCAGGGCTGGGAGATCCCCTGCTGGAAACCAACTAGCTATTTATAGCTGAGCCTAGCAGAGGGGGCAGGCCTGAGAGAGAAACCAGGGAGCTCCAGCAGCCTCCTCTCCAGCTACAGAATTTACAGGAACCCCAGGCCTCTGCTGGGCAGGTCTTGTGTTCTATTCTGGGTGAAAGGGCTTTGAGCCTCAGAAAGCCTATGAAGCACTAGGGATACTGGGTTGCTCCTTGCTTTGAGAGAGTGAGGTTACTACTTGGGCCTCTCTAAGGGTGGGGATATTTGGAACCTGGAAACTGATAAGCTGAGATTTTTGCAAAAAAAAGTCAGTGTGACACCCGGTATGATGGTCACCTAATACTTATATACATTTTTCTTCTCAATTGTTTTCCTGTGCTTGCTTTCTCAACCAAGTTATTATCTTTAAGGACAGGAACCAAACCTCTTGTCGGTAACACCAATGCTGTCTTCATGCTATAACAAGTGATCTTGCCAAAAGGAAAACCAAACCCTCCCTACCAAGAATGGGTTGGGTGTGATTTTTATTCCCACCACTACCCAATCCTTCTCCCAGTGCCCTGTGCCTTTCTCATCGGAGCACCAAATTTTTATTTGACTGGGTTCTTCACCAGATTGGGCAGTCCTTATTGACATGGATGGGTCTGTCTTGTTGACTACGATAGCCCCATTGCCTAGCATCATAAATAATTGATGAATGAATATGAATGAATGAATATGAGACTATGATAGCCAGTACTGTTTGTGGAGTACTTGATACATACTTGTCACATTTATTTATTTATTTTTGAGAAAGAGCACGAATGGGTGAGGAGAAGAGAGAGAGAGAGAGAGAGAGAGAGAGAGAGACTCCCACATGGACTCTATGCTGACAAATATGGGGCTTGATCCCAGGGACTGTGAGATATGACCTGAGCCGTAATCAAGAGTCTGAGGCTCAACTGAGCCATCCAGGAGCCCCTTCACTGTTACATTTAATCACAGGGTTTTACAGGTTGGAAAACAGCTCTAACTGTTTAAGTATCTTTCACCAAGATCTTGTTAAGTGGTAGAGTTGTGATATGAACTAGTCTGACTTCAGAGTATTGCTTAGCCATGGCAAGAGGTTGCCTTTATGCTGGTACCCAGTAGGTACCTCTGGCTCCCAAGCAGATAGATGGGTGAGGTGGTTAGATGAGGTGGGCAGACATGGTTGACCTGGCCTGGCCCCATGACACAGCTAGTGCAACCAGCCAGGAGAGCTGCCAGGGAATCCTCAGAAGCTTAATGAGAAAGACCTGCCCTTATCTGCCAGAGAGAAAGTTCTGAGGCAGATGCCATGGGGGCTGGAAATGGCAGACAGGCTCTGAGGGCTGAGCAGTGGTGTTGGGGGGCTCCTCAGATGTTACCAGGGACCTCTTGTTTCTTGAGTAGATTTTTTAGTCCTCTTCTTCCTTCAGTAATTTTCAATGGCATTTGACTTGTATGTGACCGTCTCTTCTTTTTTATAAATATTTTTACTTATTTTTGAGAGAGAGAGACAGAGCACAAGTGGGGGGAGGGGCAGAGAGAGAAAGAGAGAGGGAGACACAGAATCCGAAGTAGGCTTCAGGCTGTGAGCTATCAGCATAGAGCCCGAGGTGGGGCTCGAACTCATGAACCCCGAGATCATGACCTGAGAGGAAGTCAGATGTTTAACTGACTGACCCACCCAGGTGCCCCTGTTCATCTCTTATACCCTCTCTCTCTTGGCTTATATGTTTTGAACAATGTTCTAGTTGGATATTAAGTGCTTCAGGACTCAGCCCCATGCTCTCTTCTCACATATAAAACAGATTTGAAGTTTGAAAAACAAATCTGAGTTTTCATCTTCTTGCTTAAAACCCCTGAATGGCTTTTCATAATCTTTGGAATAAAATTTCAAATTCTCAGCAAGGCCTTGAAGCTTAGCCTGTTCTGTGCTTGCTGGCCTCTCTTCCAGTTTCATATTCTATCGCATGTCTCCTTCATTCTTTGAGCTTCTTCCACACTTCCACACTGAGCTTCTTTCACCTACCTCCTCAACTGTACTCTGTCCCACCTCCCAAGTGTTCTCACTTTGTTTGGGATGCTCTTCTCTTCTTTGCCTGGTTAACTCCTTTGTGCTCAGTTCAAGCATCAGTGTTTTTTGAAAAGCTTTCTCTGGACTCTGGCCAGGTCAAAGTCCTGTGCAACAGGTGTTAATTGTAATAGGGATTTCACATTCATTGGGGTGGTCCACTGGCCTGGAAACCCACTGGGATGGCAGTTGTGTGTTTTTTGCTTCTGACTGTAATGTAGGGTCTAGCACAACGCTTGACTGGGGTAGCCACTTATTTTATGTAACAAATGGAATAAACTGTTAAACTTGAACGAAATGAAAGAGAAGTTAAGCAAGGTTAAGTTAAATTATGCCCAAGGTCATGCAGTTAGTAAGTGGCAGAGTGGGACAATAGTCATCTGGTTCCAGTCCCTGTGGTCTTAACTTTCTGACCTGTGCTACTCCTCTACTTGTTAAGTACTTTTTGAAAGTAAAGGGAAAGGGAAGAAGGGAGTAAGGGTATCTGAGACAAAGGGATTCCCTGTCTCCACTCAGAGTTGGAGATTAAGAGTTGGAGATTAAGAATGAAAGATTAAGGGGGGGGCTGGGTGGCTCAGTCGGGTAGTCAGATAAGACTCTTGATTTCGGCTCAGGTCATGATTGTAAATTGGAGCCCCAAGTGGCACTGTCAGCGAAGAGCCTGCTTGGGGTTCTCTATCTCTTTCTCTGCCCCTTCTCTGCTTGCTCTCTCTCGCTCTCTCTCAAAATAAATAAACTTTAAAAAATTTAAAAGAATGAAAGATTAAGATGGTAGCTGTCCTTGTGGTGAGCATAGCAACTATAGAGTTTTGGAATCAGTGTATTGTAAATCTGAAGCTAATGTGATATTGTCTGTCAACTGTATTTCAGTTAAAACAAAAGAAAACACTGGAATAGGATAAATAGGTCTGGAGGAAAAAAAAAAGAAAGATTACATTCTGCCAAAAGAGATATATGAATGGCCAATAAGCACTTGAAAAGATGCTCAACATCATTAGCCTTCAGGAAAATGCAAATAAAAACCAGAATGACATCAGCAATGAACAATCCAAAAAGGAAATTAATAAAACAATTCTACATTAGCATTCAAAAGAATGCCTAGGCATAAATTTAACCAAGGAAGTAAAACATTTGTACACAGAAAACTACAGAACGCAGTTGAAGGAAACTAAAGACCTAAATAAATGGAAAGACATACTATATTTGTTGATTGGAAGACTTAATATCTTCAAAATGGTAATATTACTCAAACCAATCTACAGATTCAGTGCAATCTGTATCAAAATTCCAGTGGTCTTTTTGCTGAAATGGAAAAGCTGATCCTCAGATTCATATAGAATTACAAGGAGCCCTCCCAATGCTTCAGTATGTTCACCAACCTGGAAGCTCTCTGAACCCCATAATTTAGGGGTTTTAAGGGAAGCATCATTATGTAGACATTGTTGACTAAATCATGGACCATTGGTGATTAACTTACCCTCCAGCCTCTTTCCCTTCCCTTGAATTGAGACTGAAAGTTCCAACCCTGTAATCACACTTTTCTGCCAACCAGGCTCCATCCTGAAGCCATCTAGGGGCACCCAGACACCAATTCATCTCATTAGCATACAAAACACTCTTATCACTATGCAAATTCCAAGGGTTTTAGGAACTGTATGTATACCTGGAACTGGGGACAGAAACCAAATATATATAATTAAAAATTCTTTAAAAAAATAGATTTTTAAAATAATTTTTTTAACATCCATTTTTTGAGAGAGTGAGTGTGAGGGGGGGGAGAGGGGCAGGGAGAGCAGGAGACAAAGAATCTGAAGTAGGCTCCAGGCTCTGAGCTGTCAGCACAGAGCCTGATGTGGGGGCTCAAACACACGACCTGAGCCAAAGTCAGATGCTTAACCAACTGAGCCATCTGGGTGCCCTTTAATACATATTTCTTATTGTATCATACTCCTCAACAATAAAAAGGAACAAACATACAACAACATGGATGTATCTAAAAAATTCATCTGAATGGAAGGAGCTAAGTCAAAGAAGCATGAACATATAAAAGGCTACATAGGGGTGCTTGGGTGGTTAAGTTGGTTGAGCATCCAGCTCTTGGTTTTGACTCATGTCATGATCTCATGGTTCATGAGATTGAGCCTTGAGGTTGGGCTCTGCACTGAGAGTGAGGAACCTGCTTGGGATTCTCTCTCTCTGCCCCTTCCACACTCGTGTGCGCGCTCTCAAATAAAATAAACTAGAAAAAAAGTACAACTAAAAAAAAAGACTACGTATTATATTAGTCCAGTAATACAGAGTTTCTAGGAAAGGGCAAACTGGAGAGACAAAGCTGATCAGTCGTTGGCTAAGGCTGGGAGTGGGACCAGGATTGACTGCAGAAGGGCACAGAAGACCTTTTGGGGGTGATGGACACTGGATTATGTTGTTTGCATAACTGTACAGATTTATTCCAGAGAGCCATTAAACTATATTTACAGTGGACAAATTTTAATAGTATATAAATTATACCTCAGTAAATAAACCACAAAAAAAAGTGATAGCAAGATGAAAAAAATCAGTGTCCTGAAATCTAAGTGGCATCCTGGCCTTTGGATCAAGACAGGACCAACTCATCTGCCTCTCCAAACTCACTTCTCATGTGTCCAAGCTGCCCTGCTGCTTCCCAGGTGGGTCAGGCACTCCCAGATGATGTGGGAGCCACCCTTATATTCTAACACTCCTTCCTCTGTCATTCCTTGCTAATTGCCTCTGCTGCTGAAGGGGAGGGATAGTGCCTGTGTTGTTCACCGTGTTCCAGCATCTAGCACAGGCGCAGCACACAAGAAATGTCTGTAAATGCTTGAACGGAAGATTTATATCAGGGTTAATCTAAGTGTCATTTAAGGAATAGAGGAGGCAGTGGGCTCTGTCTGTGGAAATTGAAAGCTAAGGAGACTGGGTTTCTAAGGCCCTTTGCTCAGTTTCCCAGGGAGAGTCAGAGCCCCTTCGGTGCTACATCTCTTCGTAATCAGATTTTGACACAGGTGCAAGGGAGGGCCTCTAGTGCTGAGCACGGGAATGCAACTTCATCTAGAGGAACTTTACTTCCTCTTCCCTAGGTGACATCCTGCCATATTACTGATAGAGTCCTCTTCTGCAGGCTTTTCAGTGGGGATTGTATCATGAGCTGGTTGTTCCATTTCCACCCCTTGGGGAGCCTAGGCTGAGAATGTACTTGGCTCTGGACAGCCATGTAACATGGGGCAGGTGTCCCCACCTCACTCCCATGATTTTTCCTCCTTAAACTAAGCTGTCTCCCACCTACCTTCCTCCCAAGTAGCAGAATATCTTTGCCTTTACCTTAGAAGATCTTTGCCATTCCTCAGAGAACCTCTCTCTGAAGTTTTCACTCTTCTTTCCTAGTTTTCAGCGTTCCCTGGGAAATGGATTTACTCTCTAGGTTTCCTTTATGTGGGGAAGGAGAACTGAGCAGAAGGGGCTGAGCCCAGTCAGGGTCTCTCAGCAGAGCGGAAGAGCTGGAAATCTGACAGGGAAGCCTAGATGGGGCTAATTTGGAACCCTGGGGGCTGGAGAAGCAAGTTAATCTACACACTCAAGCCAACCCTGACTCACAGGGAAGTGACTTCAAAACAGCTTTCATAACCCCTCTGGATGTTGGCCACCTTCCCCCTCCCCAGTGTCTTTGGCATCAAGCCACTCTCTGATCCTCCCTTTTCTCATCCTTAACAAGGGGAAGAATGGGGTTGTGATGAAGAATAACAAGACCATCCATGTGTTAAGAGCAAAGAATTTGTAGCTGTAACGTCACGTGTTCATGTTGGCTTTGCTAATCTGCTGCACAAGCATAACAGGTCATTGGGTTGCTCTCTCGGCTTCAGCTTCCTTCTGTCTTTAAAAAACAATTTTTTTTTTACGTTTATTAATTTTTGAGAGACAGAAGGAGACAGAGCATGAGCGGGGAAGGGGCAGAGAGAGGGAGACACAGTCTGAAGCAGGCTCCAGGCTCTGAGCTATTAGCACAGAGCCTGATGCAGGGCTCAAACTCATGAACTGCGAGATCATGACCTGAGCCGAAGTCGGACGCTCAACCGACTGAGCCACCCAGGCGCCCCCAGTTTTCTTCTGTCTTTAATGAGATTGGATTAGCAACGTTAATTGGAGTAGCAAGGTCCCCTTTAAGTACTAAAATTATGGTTCCTTAAGAAGTGAAAGTATGGAGCAATAGAAGAGCTGTGTGTGACTGTAGACAAAGGACTAGAGTGTCTAATGATACGCTTGTCCTGAGAAAGGGCTCTAGGCTCCCAGGTACAGCTCTGCCTCCTTCCCATCATGCCTGAGTTGCTCACTAAGCTAGGGGTCAAGCGATCCCCAAGAAGCCCTGTTCTTTACATGGCCTCATCTCATCCATCCAGCAGCACCAGACCAACCCCAAAGTGTTTTGTTTTTTTTTTTTTTTAAGATTTTATTTTTATTCTGTAGAGATTACACCCAATGAGGGCCTCAAACTCACAACCTTGGTATCAAGGGTCACATGCTCTACCAGGTGCCCCCACTCCAAAGTGATTTTCTCTCTGTGGTGTGTGACAGTAGCTCCTCTCTTGGCCCTGCCTCTGCTCTTTCCAGTCTGGGCCCAACTCCCAGGCAGTCCCCCAGCCCCACTGGCTGACTGCGTAAGGATTTCTCCTGAGCTGTAAACCCTGTAGCAGAACTTCTAAATTACGACCTCTGAGTCAAACCCACATTCTCAGTGAAAACCAAACTTGAATGAAGATTCAAACCAAAGTTGTTTTAAATACCTTGTGAACCAGTTTGAACCTAAGCACTCATTATCGCACTATTCTATAATGGATGTTCATGATGACTCTAAACTGTTAAAGATAAATGATCCGTTTTTCTTTTACATTTCTGAAATTTCAAGATCTTCCTTAATGAATTCATCTTATTTAAAATCCCTTGATGCTTCAATATATATATATTTCCTAAGAAAAAGGGTATTCTCTTACATAACCACAGTAGAGTTATCAAATCCAGGAGATTTAAGATTGATACAATACTTTTATTTATAGTCCATATTCCAATTCTGTTGTTCTACAGATGACCTATTAAGAGCAGGGACAGATGCCCTAGTCTCTGAGAAATTCCATTATGTGTGTACATTCTTCTATGAAGGTGCTGGATCAATTATAGGGATCTTGTACAGAGTCCAAGGGAGCTCTTTTTATCCATCCTCAACTGTAGTTGTGCTGGGCTGACCAGTCAAAATGCTGTTGGGGGAAGGACAGGATTGCTAGATGGGTGCCTTTGAAATGAATTTGAGCTGTTGATGGTCTCTGAAAGCACAAGGGTTGGTGAGGTGAACCCACAAATCTTCTTAGCAGTACTAGCAATGGTCCCGTCCCTCTGTATTCCCTTCTTGAGTCATGAATGACCTGCAGTTACATTGGCTTTGTAACCAATTAGACTTGAGTCCCAAATTTTTCCACTTAGTAGCTTATGAACTTGAATGTGCAGATATAAAATATCCACCTCATTGCTTTTCTAAGGATTAAATAACATGATGATGTGACATAGCATTAGTGTTAACTATTTAACCAATGTTGGGGATTGTAGTTATTTCAGATTGGTAGCTCAAAGCCCAGATGGAGACTCTTTGAGTTCTCCTTGGTGTTCACTCATCCCTACATCCTTTAGTAGTTTGCCCTATTTCTCGATATTTTAAGGGCAATCAAGCTGTCTCAGCTTGTCAAGATTTAATAATGCTCATCAAAAATCTCCCCACCAGATGCAACAAATTTATCCCACAGCCAGTATCCTTAACTCTAGCACCATCTGGCGGTTGCCAGTGCAAACTCACCCTAGTTACTTCCAGAGGACCAAGGTTGGTAGTGGTGGCACTGAGGATCAGAGCAGCTCCCGTCTGAATCTTTGCAAAGGCATGTCACATGCCTTCAATCCTTAACAATCCTTGTGGAGTAGGCATTATTACAGGTAGGGAAATTGCTGTTCAGAGACATTAAATAATTTGCCAAAGTATCACTGGCAGGATTTCTACCCCAGTCAGAAGTGAGATTTGCTTGCTCGCCATGATGCTGTCCTTATGGCTTTAAGGCTGCAAAGTCTCTTTTCATTCACAGATTTCCTTACCCTGATAGGGAAACTGAGGGATAAGAAGGGACTTACCTGAAAATCACAAGGCCAACTAATGCAAAGCCAGAATGAAATGTTTGTCCTAAAAATTTGACTCTGACCTGGGCTCTTAACTGAAACCCAGGATAAGCCTCCCAAAACGAATTTCAAACTTTACCTGAAACCACATTCACAGACAGGATTTAGTTACCCAAGAATCCTGGAAATGAAATGTTTTCACATGTACTTCTAGTTCCTGTTGTCCAGCCATGTGCTCAGCAACTCTGGCATCCAGTGCTTCTATACTCCTTGGCTGGTCATTTCCTATGTCCCTGGAGGCACAGTCCCACTAGGGTGGGACTTGGCAGGTGGGAGTCCCAGCAGGCCCTCAAATTGGCAACAAGGGAGAAGCTGGCATGAGGCTTAAATTCCACTTTGGCACTCAGCCCTGAATCCAGTGTGCTTGTCTGGGAGCGTCGCATGAGAACCAGAGCCAGAGAACAAAAGATGGCAAGCGCTGCAGGCCCAGACAGGCAAACACAACAGCCCACACACCCAGCACCAGTGTGCTGCCTTCCAACTTTTGACTTTAGCAGCACCTAGGGATGCATTAGGAGGAAAAATTATAGATCTCCACCATGCACAGGCATGTCTGCCCTTCCCAGAGGGTGACTGGGTTTCATCAAAGCTATCCTCTAAATCTGCTGGAAAATGGGCAAAAGTATGCTAAAAAGTACCATTACTGGTCACTTTTGTTAAATACGTTTTCTTAAATCTGGAGAAAGCAAATCACGGATCACACCTTGACTTTTTAAGTAGGCTTTCTAAACCACCAACTAGGAGCTCTTAAGAATCTAAATCTTTGGGAAAAAAAAAATTATCTTCTCTTGACACAACCTGGAAGGCTTGCTCTTGGATGAAGTTATTTATTACTCTCCTACACAGTACCAGGTATGCAAGATCAAGGAGGCTTCGTTTCTGCTCTTCCATCTGGACCATCCAAAGGTGATGAGAGGTAGAAAGAGAATCAAATGTGGGATTAGGCCTGGGGTAAGATTTGGCTTCACCACTATAGGGCTGTTGTCTAATGTCTTTTGGCCTGTTTCATCACTTGTAAAATGGGCACAACATGTTACCTCCATGAAATGTTGAGTTGCATGGCATAACATACTTGAAACAGCTTTTTAAAAAGCGCAAGATTTCCCTTCGGTGGGCATGTAGAATAAGGGAAGCTACAAATTAGTTTCACCCCGACAACTTGAACTTTCTTCCTCTCATGGTAATTTTGGGACCATGTCCTCAGGCCTCCTTTGCATATACCCTTCCATAGGCAAATGTAACAAAGACAACTAAAATTTAAGGCTGAAAAGTTATTAGCCATTACTAAACTTAACACATGCCTTGGAGAGCTTATACTGTCTCCATGGTGCAGACCCTGACAAGGAACAGTCCTAAAGAATCTCAAGCACACAAAGTGTATTCTTAAATATGGTTTAATACTCTTCTCCATTTCTGTACATCACAACACCAAGATTTCGCTGCTTAGGATCTCTCTGTAGAGGCTATAGAGAATGCAAAGGCTACGGTTTTCACCCCTCTTATTTACGTGTTTGTATGTGTAAGTGTAATACATATCAGTATATATTGATACACACATCAATATATAATGCAATATATATCACCAAAGAGAACACATTGATTAAAGAAATACAAAAATTTGGCATCATTTCCAAACTTAAATAGTAAAAATAAAAACTACAAAAGGAGCTGCATACCCTAAATGTATCATGTGAAACAACAAGCATATTCAAAAATGTAAATTTACATCCAATTTCTCTGGTCTTGTCATATCACATTAGACCCATTTACAATGGCAAAACCCTAAGGTACTGCTGTGAAGAGAGCATGTTTGCTCGCTCTTGGGTGTTCTGCAAACAAACAGCAGAGCCCAAAGCAAAAGCCTGTTCCGGTGAAGCCTCCCACGTTGGTGAATACCAAAGAATGGACTCTTCTCACTGGGGGTTGAGACATCAGGTTATACATTAAAAGACAGTCATTTGGACCTCAGAATATACAGTGTGAGAACCAGAAGCTTTACAATTAAGACATACTCCCTTCATTCAAGTGAAACAGGATTATTGGAACGATAGGCAGGTCTGCAACCTGGGAACAAGGAGCTGGTTCAGACCAATAAAGCTACGAGTGACTGAGTCAAGTCAGTGAAGAACAGCAGTCAGGCACTAAAGTGTTAAAAGTACCCAATTTGAAAACCAAATGTACCCCACTACTCTATCAGTGTGGGAACGATACCAATTGACTTTTAAAAACCTTTGGTCCTTCAAAGTCCATTTGGTATACTTTTTTCCATTGCTACCACTGGGCACATCCTATACACTTTATTCACTGTCACCACCTCGGGCACGCCATGACCTTGCATGTCAGCTGGGGTCAAATCCAACTTAGAACCCAGCTATGAAGCGTGAGCTTCAGGTTTTCAGGCCCACTTTTGGATCCAACAATAGTTAAGTCCTTGGTGCCAGAAGCTGTGTCCCATCCCTTCCCACCCCTGCCCTTCCCACCCCCCTCCCATAATTTCTCATATGAGAGGTGCTTGTAAGTCCCATATTTGAAACAGATGCTCCAACCCCACCAGGAGGTCAGGGGTTTATAATTACATGCACAGTCATACATGTCTTGTCAGTCGTTCCTGTGAAAAACCTTGCAGTTCACTTTAAAAAAAATCAAAACATTCACATAATCATGCCATCCAACACAAGGAAAACACAACCATCTCCCTTTTACCAAGGACAGACCCAAGCAAAATAAAATATTCTTTAAATTTCTTTGCTTCCACTTAAATTGCATGTTTTATTTCTCCCAATCCCAGCAATAGCACAGAAGCCCCATCATATCCATCCCAAACTGGTTTCTAGTAGGCTAAGATTACGGGAACCCTTATCAATGCAACTGATGCCAAGGGCTCCCAAACCCCGGGCACAAATGCGCCTGCAAAACAGATGAAAGGGAACAGTGCATTGGCCCAAATGCTTCCTGTGTCAGTTTGACTTTGCAATGCAATTTGCATCCTTGAAACTGACAGTCTGGAGGGGGAGGAGTAATGTGAGGGAGTGAAGTTGAAATTGCCTCCTATTAGCTCACCCTTTCAACATTAAACAGAGACCAAGAAAAAATGGTTCCAACATTTCACCGCATGTATTTCTTCTTATGCAGTCTAAGCTGAGAATGCCATGTAAATGGGTCACTGCGAAATGCAGCAATTTTTCTCCAATCAAAATAAGAAACAAACCAGTATGATCTCATTTCTATTAACTTTTGAAGGTTTACAGCAGTTAAAGTATTTTTGATTCTATGTATGAAGGTTAAAAAAATCATTTTTTTTTTTTCATAAAATACAAGAGCAACCAATTTCACCATCGAGTAAAAGTAAAAACTGGGATTCTTTTTTAAATTAGTCCAAAGTGGCATTTTAGGAACTTAGTTGTAGGCTGCTGCGCTGACACCATGACAAACCAAAGTGTAGGGTTGGGTCTGGTTTTGTTTCGGTTTTCTTTTCAATATCCAATGCTCATGGATTAAGTTCTGGAAATGTTCCAATTGTAAGGCAGGGATCTGTTTGGATTCCACCACGGGTATGCTCCTTGGGTTGGATGCTGGAGGGTGAGGCACGTTTTGCCGGACCCATGTCGACTACCTAGTAGTCATCAAGGTCAAAAAATTCATCATCTCCTCCTTGGTATTCCATTCCCTGGAAATCTACTCGGTACCGCAAGATACCTGGGAAAGCAAATCAAAGAGTAAATCACCAGTGTTCCTGGGATGGGGAAGGTTCATTTCAGTAAGGAAAGTCCAATTCCCTTGTAGAATTACAGAAAACAAAGAGATGATGATAAAAAATACAGTTCCAACCAAGGAACCTGCAACCATGTGCTGCCTCAACCTCCTGCCTCTGCCTCGTTGGATGAGCACACTTCATCTCATAGCTTGATTTTGGGATAGCCAGGAAAGCTTTGGCCTGAGACCCTGGCCGTAAGTTTAGTTTTCTTATTTGCTACTTACCTCCAATTCCACCAAATCCTTTCACAAACTGGGATCCTTCTTGTGACTTATCTGTGACGATTTCCAACGTTGCTCCAAATTTTTTATAGTTGTTAGCAAACCATTCCAGCAGGGGCATGCTTTCGATCAGCTCATGTTCTTGTCCTGTCTGCAAGGGTGACCACGAAGATACAGAAAAAATGGGATTAGGATGTAATCAAGACTTAGCCACCCTAGCTCCCGGACCCACGATCATTCTCATTCTCTCTCCTTATTAAGTGTGTGTGCCATGCTCTATGTGAATTCTGGTTTCTAATGACATAATTCTAATAGCACAGAAGTTCTATTTCAAATAACATTCCTCCTCAGGCTCTGGCTCAATGATAAAATGTCAACACACACTTAGCAGTTTTTCAACTTCTGGTTCCTGTTGTTGTCTCTAAAGTCAGGCTGTTGTAAAGTGTCTCCAGGCTGCACTCATTTAACAGCCCAGAAGAGACAAGCCAAATTTACTTTTTAGAGCAACCTTGTGAAAAACAAAGTCATTCAACTCAGAATTTGAGGAACTTTAAGTGATCTGTGCTGGCCAGGTGACACTTTTGTGGTGATGCATATAGACCAAAGCTGCAGAAGCTGTTTCAGTACAAAAGCTTATAAAGTGAGTGAAGAAAGTAGCACAGGATTCACAATGCAGAAGAGGCACTAGTCAATCAAATCTTCCTCTTTACTATTTCAAGAATGAGAATATTTAACTACTTCATGGCACGGTCTCCTTCCTTGGAATCAGACAGGCATGTAGCATATAAGACGTGACCACCTCCCGTTGCCCCCCACTGCCAAGAGTATGAAGTGTGGTATCTCAAAGCTGATACTCTACTTTGCCAATGCCCTAACATAGATTTCCTTTCCTTGCATTTATTACCAGACTAGGAAAACAATCACATACCTCTTTGTCTGTGAAATGAGATTTATCCTTCTCTTGTTCTGGAGTTAGATAGAGAATTTTCTCCTCTGTAGTATTGGGGGAAAAAGTATGTTAACCTAGTTCTTATACACTAGCAGATTTAAGTCCCATAAGTCAGGTTAGATGAAAGGGCTTCTGAATTCATTCTTTCAACCTTCTTTTTATAAGCAATATTAGTCAGCATGCACTTAATGTCTACTAGGTATACTGCTCCTACCGTAAGTAAACACCAAACATACTCAAGATACAGTTCTTGTCCTCAGGAAATTTAACAGTCTTAAGCAGACATTTATCAGTTCAAGCAAAACAGTTTACGCAGACAGAAGCCACCTCTCCCAAATTTCCACCCCAGGTTTCCAGAACACAGAGGTCACCAACAAACCATAATCTTATTTAACTTTCTAATTCTCATACCTTCTGTGCCTTGGCAATGAAGAACATATCTCATTATATCCAGATTTTCATAGACTATTAGAATCTCTACAGCTCCCATTTCTAAAGCCTTTAGTGTATCTTCAACTCCAAAACAGTACTTGCCCGTGTCCTGACTGATTTCATCGAAGTATCGTCCTGTGATGAGGGATAGGTGAGGAAGCACATATATTAAAAGTTTCCTTTGTAGAAATAGACTTTCTAGCTCAAAATCCAAGAGATAGTGGTGGCTGGGTGGCTCAGTCAGTTGCACATCCTACTCTAGGTTTTGGCTCAGGTCATAATCTCATGGTCTGTGAGATTACCCTGCATCAGGCTCCATTCTGACAGTGTGGAGCCTGCTTTGATATTCTCTCTCTCTCTCTCTCTCTGCCCCTCCTCGGCTTGCGCACACATGCACTCTCTCAAAATAAATAATAAAAAAATAAACTTAAAAAAACCCAAGAGAGAGAAAATAACAACTTAAAAATAAGAGCCAAAAGCTGTGAAAAGTCCTACCACTCTAGTTGAGGCTCTAGAAATTGACTCAAGAGTTAATAGCGGGGCCAAATACACAACCACTTGGAAAAATGTGTGCTCCATAAATCAGAAACAAAGCCAAATAATGGCCAGATTTTTTTTTTTTTAAGGTTTGTTTATTTTTGAGAGAGAGCACAAGCAGGGTAGGGGCAGAGAGAGGAGAGGAGAGAGAATCCCAAGCAGGCTCCACGCTGTCAGCACAAAACCAAGCGGGGAACTCAGGAAACGTAAGAATAAGACCCAAGCCAATGCTTAACCGACTCAGCCACCGAGGTGCCCCAATGGCCAGATTAATCTTTAATTTGGTCTCTATTCACCACTGCATTATAAAAGATAATATGTGAAAACTGAAGTTTGGTTCCTATTGCCAAAGGGTAAAAAGAGTGGAAATACAAGCACACTTACTAGAACTCAAGAATAAAGGAAGATTAATGACTCCACTGAGGAAGATTTTAATACAAACGTTCAATCTTCCTCTTACCTCAATCTTCCTCTTACCGTTTTGGCATTTTGTTACATATATATAATCACACACAAACATACATACAAATACATTTCACATAATAAGTAAGTTGCATTTCACTGATACCTATTAATTTCTTCTCTTGAATGAATTTCACGTTGGAGAGGACTTCAGTAGATAGCTCGATAGCTTGGTTGAACCCATTTTCACCACCATAGGATATATCAACTAATTTTAAAACTTTTGACTGCAACCTCTGACATACACACATTAAAAAAAAAAAAAAAAAAAAAGCATCATTAGTACTTCAAAACACCTTGACCAAGACACACTTCTTCTTAATGGGTCTTTAACCACTTCTAACTAAAGTCTAAAGAGGGAGAATACGGGGAAAGAGCCCAGTATGTTCATGAGCAGGTCTCAGTGAGCAACACTGTAAAGTGTAACTTCCCCAGCCAGTCATATCACACATTTGATTAGATTTGACAACTCATTAATCACCAACAAGACTAAGTTCCTTGTTAAGGAAACAGGATATTGGTTCCTGCCATATAAAGTGGTTGAGTACAACACCACTTCTTTGGTTGAGACTTCTACCATATAATGCTACTCCCTCTCAAGAGCACCTTTGAAATGTGTTATGCCTGAGTCCATGTCATAGACCAAAAGATTTTTTTGGATTAAATGCTTTAGGCTAATCAGCTCTATCATATTACTGGGAGTTTCACTGCTTTATTTACCTCCAGAAATAAATCAGAAGAAGACCAGAAAAACCCCTACTTTCTCTGAAATCACATTCCATTTTGAGGCTAATTATAGCAATTCACTAAACCAGAAGCTGCCACCAGATCATAATGATTCTATCTAAAAATGGTTGGTTTTCAAAGAGAAAAAAGACCCAGAAAAACGTGGAGGAATGTTTCTTAATAAAAACCTGTCAACTTGTTTTTAAACATGAAATTCTGTCAACTTGTTTTTAAACATGAAATCTATCACTTGAAAACCAAAAAGATGTGCATGTCCCAGTGCTCAGAGGACCCACTACTCTCACCTAGCAACTTAACAGAGCATCTACTTCTCACTTACCTGATCAAACATATCAGATTGACTTAGTTCAGTTTTAAAGTCAGCTGATCCAGCTAAAACAAGACCAGCCACATTCACTTTGTCCCCAGAAATAAAGAGCTGTACAGCAGTCTCAGCTACTTTCCGAACATAGTTATGTCGCTTTTCCATTCTTAAACGAGCAAAACGCAAGGCTGACTGACCTCCTCTACCTTTGACACAAAATGTGGGAAAAAATGGGTAATTAGTAAGAAGTACAAAATAACTTGCTAATTAAAAACGAATCATGCCATTATCTAACACAAAGACAGAGAAAAATTACTATTTATTTTAAATGATTGTTTGGCACAAACTGATACACATTTTCAGAATAAATACCAATTATCTTATCAAAAGAAGAATCATAAGCACCAATGAGTCATGTGTCATTTCATGATGCCTCTCATCTGGAGTTATTCCCTTTATGTAGTTGACCACCCCTTAAAAAAATATTTTATTTGTTAAAGTAATCTCTACCCCCAGTGTGCAGCTTGACTGAAATCACAACCCCAAGATCAAGAGTTGCACGCTCTACCAACTGAGCCAGCCAGGTGCCCCTACAGTTGACCCTTAAGAAAAACACAGTATATTTCTGTAAATGTATTTTCTCTCTGATGATTTTCTCATTAACATTTTTTTCCCTAACTTAAAGAATACAGTACAAAATATAATTAACATACAAAACATGTGTTAGTCAATTGTTTATGTTAATGGTGAAGACTTCCAACAATAGGTTATCAGTAGGTAAGTTTTTGAGAAGTCAAAAATTATATGTGTGTGTTTGGCGGGGGTGGGGGGTGAAAGTGCGTGCCTGGGTGGCTCAGTCAGTTAAGCATCTGACTCACTCCTGATTTTAGCTCAGGTCACAGTCTCACAGTTCATGAGAGTAAGCCCTGCCAACAGGCTCTGCACTGGGTATGGAGACTGCTTGGGATTCTGTCTCTCCTCTCAAAACAAGTAAGTAAATAAATAAACTTAAAAAAAAAAAAAAAAAAAGTTTTATGTGGGTTTTCAACTGTGCACAGAGGTTGGGACCCATATGTGTTGTTCAGGGGTCAACTGTACTATTTGTTTCCTTTTTGCTAGACACAAAATGGGCTCATGTTCTCCTCCTGTGTTACCATGTTTCTTTGGGAGATCCACAGTGAATTTGTGTAGGACTTCTCTTGTGTTTCCTTGGAGTGTGCCAAAAAGTGCACCACTACCATCTATTACAATGAAGCCAAACTTGCTGTCATCCGAAAGTAGTGCTGTAAGAGCCTGAAAAGCAAACATAAGTTATCACACAATAAATAAATCCCAAAGCTTTGTTAGGCAAGACAAAATCCAAAAGGATGTACATACAAGCCCTTTCACCCCATCCAGAATGGTAGGAGTACTTAAAGTCATTTTATGGAATGATTTAGACTATAGCTATAAATATGTAACCCATACGGTCAATTTTGAAACAGATGCAGGGAAAAACACCAACAATAATGATAGAAAGCCCTTCAACAAACCTGACCTGGACACATGAATAGAAAACCAAGAGAGGTTTAGGGTTCAGATTAATTCTATCCTTGATTTGATTTAGTCTGATGGCAATCCATGGAACATAATGTTCAAATGAAAAGTCCAAACTCTAAAACAACAACAGTACAAAAAGCTAACCTCCATCAGGTCACTTTCTGTATTATCCCATCATTAGCAGGCAGTATTCATTATAGCAAATAAGGGTATCTTGTAAATCAACTCTAGAGAAGGAGTCCATGAGGAGAAAACCCAGAAAGTCTACAAAAAGATCTAGATTTGAAATGTTTCATTTAACATAGATGTCTTGAACACCCTTAATGGTATCAGGATCTAAAACTCAATTTTATTAAAAAAGTTTTTTTTTAATGTTTATTTTTGAGAGAGACGTGAGTGGGGGAGGGAGGGAGAGGAGGCGGGGAGAGAGAGACACAGAGACAGACAGACACACACACATACAGAATCTGAAGCAGGCTCCAGGCTCCGAGCTGGCAGTACAGAGCCCGACATGAGGCTCAAACTCAGAAATCGGTGAGATCATGACCTGAGCTGAAGTTGGCCACTTAATGGATTGAGCCACCTAAAACTCAATTTTAGGCACCCCTAAAACTCAATTTTATTTTAAAGGTATTATATAGCTAATGATTTGGAGTTTTTCTGGGGGACAATTCCCCTTCTAGGTTAGCTTATAATTATATCCCATAGTTCTGTCCCCACAAAGAACAAATATTTAAATAGTCCTGGAACTCATATAGATGGGTCAAGAGTTTTCATGATGGAATGTGCACACCTGGTAGATGATTAGTTCCTAGGTGCCAGGCTTCTTTGGAGTTAAGAAATACCCTTTCCATTTTAACTAAGGAAGAAAATATTTCCTTTAAGAATTGACCAGAAAGCAGATTAATCATTAGTAATCAATCTTTAATCATACCATATCTGAAAATTAGCATTAAGACATGAATCTTGTGCCATTATGTCGCAATCTCTTAGGTGGCTTGATTAGTTTAGGTTTTCAATAATTCTGCTCATCAGGGAATACTTATCCCTCTTAAGAATGTATAATTGTCCTGATGAAGCGACATAAATTGTGTTGTACAGCATGTCACATTCACATCTAGTTATCAACATATCAGCTGAAGCCAAAATAAACAAAGCTAGCAAGATTAAACAGTACCTGGAAGGATTAAGGTTTAGAAATACCAATGAAGCTAGCTTAATAAAAGCTAGATAACACAAGTAACAGGTACTACTTAAATTAAGACTTGAAATCTGCTTTCATGAAACTAGATACAGGTAAGTGGGACATGGTAGCTAAGAGCCTTCCCAATGAAGCTTTTGCCAAAAAGAGGCTGGCAAGATAGCCCAGAGAACAGTCTCAATCATCTATGCAACGAACCAAGATCCAACTGGAATTGGACTTCCTGTCAAGTTAGCAGAAATCATCCATTGTAAACTGTGTCGACAAATGTCAGTTCTAATTCCACTGTAGAGGTTTTTCCCTAGGTTGATGAAAAGCAAAAGACTGAACTAGGAGCCAGCTGTGAATTCCTGATTGTTCTACTGTTGACTGATTTAGGTCACTCTAATGAGGTTTCCTTTCCACCCTTAAATTTTATCTTATGGCATCTCTGTCACTCAAAAGTTTCATGGGGAAATAAAAGCTCTTACAGTCCTAAAGGTTTTATAATTTGTGAACTGAAAACTAAGGATGCAAGAAATATAGGCAAGTATCATGGGTATACAGGGAGAGATGGAGAGATGGAGAGATAGGCAATTATTTCTTCACCTCTAACCAGTTCTCCAAACCCAGTTTAGCACTTTCTTCAAACATAATGATGGTCATTCAGTGTGTCACAATTAATGTATAATTTTTTTTTTTTTTTAAATAGCCAGCCTTGTGGTACAATGACTTAGAAAACAGTCTAGCAATTCCTCAAAAGGTTAAGCAGTTACCATTTAACCCAGCAATTTCATTCTTAAGTATATGTACTGCCCTCCCATGAAAACGTATGGTCACACATATGGTACATGTATGTTCAGAGCACTATTATTCCTAATATTCCTGATGAACAGATAAATCAAATATAGCAAATATGATCTGGTAATAAAAAAGGATGAAGTACTGATGCTAAGTGAAAGAAACAAGTCACAAAAATCCACCCATTGTATGAAATGCCCAGCATAAGTGAAATCTAGAGAGACAGACAAAATCAATGGTAGCCTAGAGGTGAGAGATCTTGGGGAGGCGGGGGTACGGATAGGGGGTGGGGGGGAGGATGGTAATGACTGCTAATGGATATAGGGTTTCTTTCTGGGATGATGAAAATACTGTTTGAACTTCTTACCTCTGTATGGAATTTGTTGTCACACAAATACAATGACGTATTAATTGGTTTGAAAGGTTCAAAGTCAATGTTGACTTTCTTTTCCTTTCCTTCTTCTGTTACAATGGTACCACAGTAAACAACCAGGCCATTTGGAGGTACTGCAAAAAACACACAATTTCTCTACTTAAATCTATAGCTAATTTTCCTCAATTAATAGAAAATGTTCCTAGTTCTGTCCCTACTCCTTTATTATTTTTAAAGATTTATTAAGTAATCTCTACAACCAATGGAGGGCTTGAGCCTACAACCCTGAAATCAAGAGTCACATGCTCTAATGACTGAGCCAGCCAGGTGCCCCGTGTCCCTGGTTCCTTTAAGTCATAATTTAAATAAAGCAGAAATATCTGTAAATCTCTCCGGCAGAATTCTCTCCCTAATTTTAAAAATACTTGAGATGTTTAAAAAAGGAGGATTTACACTTTTAAGTAACTACTACTTTGCTTTAAAGAAAAAAAAAAGGGGAGAGAGGGGTAAGTTCCAAGGCCAAAGGTAAATTGCTGATGGCTATCTGAAAAAGATACAATAGTGACCAAAAGCATCATGGCAGGATCAAAGTGGAAAATATAACCAAAACACAATAGAGGAGGAAAATGATCATATTCTAGATTACCTTTGTTATAAAGTTTGAGTCTTTGTTGTACAGATGTAATGGCTCCCAGGACTGAAAGGCGGTTTACTCGTGACTTAATGTTAGATGCAGTTCCAAACTCATCTGCTAACATTTTTGCCACTCGTGAAATCTGGTCTTTGGGAGGAATGATCAATGATATCATGCTTGTGCCATTGCTGTGAAAGAAAGAGTAACATCAGAGGTTCAAGTACCACATAAGTCAAGAGTTTAAATTCATGCTTATCATTAGTAAAGGGAGCTAATGAAATCCCCTTAAAATAGAAATATATCACTCTCAGTGATTAGGAAGATAGGGACTATTCCAGTGTAATCAAAGTATGCCCAGAATTAGGAAAAGTGATCAGAATGTGATAGGTACTCAATTATTTGAATCAATTTTAGCTAGCCAAAAGAAAAAGTAGTAAGGCACTTTAAAGGATGCTTGGGAAACACCTCATTCTTCAAGGGCAAAGAGAGAAGCTTTCATAAGGGGGTGATAACAGGCTGGAATCTGACAGTGAGTCCATGGTAGAAGCTTGGAATCTGGTGGTTCTTCAGTGGGAGAAGCCACCACAGGATGATACAACAAGTCTTTACAAAGTCTAGATGAAATAACTGAATATCATAGTGTCTCTCCTTTTCTTTAAATTCCAGGCTCACCATGAAAATTTAAAATCACTAGTTTAGCACCCTTAGGAACTAAACTAGTTCCTAATAGGAATAGCAGAATCTTGGAATTCAAACAAATATCCCAATTAGGAAATCATACATCTACTCTATGTGTTTCTCTAAACGTATTTTACATATTAATCACTTTTTAAAAAAAATTCATTTTGACACTGTGTGGAGGGGGGGCGGGGGGGGGAGAGGGAGAGAGGGAGAGAGGGGGAGAGAGAGAGAGAGAGAGAGAGGGAATCTGAAGCAGGCTCCTTGCTGTCAGCACACAGCCCAACGTGGGGCTCAATCCCACCAACTGTGAGATCATGACCTAAGCCAAGATCAAGAGCCGCTTACTGAACCACCCAGGCGCCCCCATATTAATCATTTTTCAATCTAAGACACACACAACCCATATATGAGAAATTGGCCAATTCAGGGTGCTCAAATTCCAGCTTCTAAAATTCAAAACCAGGACCAAACTCTGAACTATGAAGGACACTACTATCAAAGCCTTGCCACGTGGGAGGTCCCTTTCGAGCAGCCACCAACTTCGGTATAACCTCAGTATTGATGCCAAAACCTTTTTTAGCTACATTCTCCAGACATTTATTAACAAGATCTCATTTCAATATTTCTACTTCTACTTGAAGCAAACACAAAACTACATTATCAAAACAAATGAACTCATCACTAATCATCAGGGTAATGCAAATCAACACACAAAAACACTTCACACCCATTAAAATAGTTACCATCAAAAAACAAAATAACAAGTGTTGGCAAAGACATGGAGATATTGGAACCCTATGTCTTGCTGGGTGATGTTAAATCACACAGCCATTATGAATAGCAGCATGGCAGTCGTTCACATGAACATAGAATTACCACATCATCTAGCATTGCCACTTCTGGGTATATACTCCAAAGAGTGAAACTGGGAACCAGATACTTAGGCACTAAATGCTTACAGCAGCAATGTTCACAACAGCCAAAAGATGGCTAGAATTCCTACGTCCATCTATCCATTTGATGGATCAATAGTAACACAAAAAAGTGGTACATATATAGATACAGTGAAATATTATTCAGCCTTAAAGGAAATTCTGACACATGCTACAATCTGTATGAGCCTTGAACAATTTAGGCTAATAAACATATACAAAAGGACACATACTGTATGATTCCACTTACATGAGGTATCTAAGAGTAGTCAAATTAACAGAGACAAAAAGAACAGTGGGTTGCTGTGAATGGGGGGAAGGGGAAATAGGGTGTTTTGTTGTTTAGCATGGTTTCAGTTTTCTAAGATAAAGAGTTCTGAAGACTGGTTGCGTAACACTGAACGTATTTTTAACACTACTTAACTGCATAAATAAATTGGCCGAGATGGTTAAATTTCATGTTGTGTGTACTCTGCCACAATACAAAAGCTAAAAGTTCATTTACGATAACACAAAAATTTAAAACACACATTCTCTTTAAATTAGCAGTTCTTGGGGCACTCTACAATAAAATGTAGAGAAAACCTTTATCCACAGGTATCTGAAATTTTAAAATGTCTGGAAAAATATCTTCATATAGTAAAATTAATCCCGCAAATTTGTTTTTTCCCAGTATTAATGTTGGAAAGGGACCTCATTTACATAAGACCTTGCCCTTTTAACGTTTTTTTTTTTATTTATTTATTTTTGGGACAGAGAGAGACAGAGCATGAACGGGGGAGGGGCAGAGAGAGAGGGAGACACAGAATCGGAAACAGGCTCCAGGCTCCGAGCCATCATCAGCCCAGAGCCTGATGCGGGGCTCGAACTCACGGACCGCGAGATCATGACCTGGCTGAAGTCGGACGCTTAACCGACTGCGCCACCCAGGCGCCCCAGACCTTGCCCTTTTAAAGTTTTCTAAGTGGTAAATCCCTCAGTTCCCTTGCAATACAAGTTTTCTCTATAAGCAGACAAGCTGCCTATCTAGCCCTTCCAACTATCAAAATAGTTATTCAGATCAGCTTATTTTCTATCTTTGAAACTGGCACTGTTTCTGTTGGGGTTTCTATTTAAAACCCAGAAGGTCAGTTCATAACCTTTGCGATACTTTCCTCAATGAACTACAAGTTGATCAATGACAAATGACAGTACCTGGTAAAGTATGGTGTGTGCTCTGCTGCCACCCCTTGGGTAGGGGAACAAGTATTCTAGCCAAACCAGAGAAGCAAGCAAATTTATGAGGAGCAGCTTTACTTGGCATCACAAACACAATCAAAATGATCATAAAACAAAACTGCTTCAGGACAATCCTTTGCTCATGCACACACAAACACACATTAAGTCAGATGTATCACTCTCTAAAATGTTTTTCATTTTAATGTTCACAATACAACTACATAAAAGGAATTTTTCTAAACCAGGAGAAGGTGCCCAGAAATAAAAAATTCTACATAAAATTCTACCTGTGGCCATGTTCCAGTTTCTGAACTAGATGGAAAAAGAATTCCCAAATGAAACAAATGGGTATCTTCAATTACAAAAAAAAGAAAAATGCTCTTTACCGTCAGTGAGTTCGTTGGATCCTATTTTTAAGCAACCAACTGTAACAAACTGCTTTTCTTCCAGTAATTTATCTTTCTAGGTTTCTAAAAAGGAAATTTCCTAAGAACCTTTCAGATAAGTCTTTACAGAGTTATGTCAAATACTATAGGCTAAGGGAGAGAAGACTTTGCTTTCATAGGGACTGGAAACATTAAACACGTAAATTTAACTTCAAACATGGTCTCTACTGTAGTTGCCATTTACCTGTCTCTAAACAGGGGCTGTCAATTTATGCACAATAGGAAAATGTACAAAATGGGGAAAAAAGAAGATATATATGAGAAGTTTTAATATGGACTTTACTAGCTTGTGCTTATTCTCAGATTAACAATTCTCAAAAGAACGTATTTCTCTATCCCACGGGCTCTTGGAATCTTTAGGGATCAAAGGAGTTATTTCTCAAAAGGGCTCAGTTTTTAAAAGCTGACGTGCTCTGATTTACAGAGTAGTTTCCTAGGAGATGGAACCAGCAAAGAGGCAATCAGTAGGGAATGGAAAGAGAAGGGGCTCCAAGGATAGCAGGGGTGAAGGCTCAGCTCAGGAAGTCAACAGGCACCAGACCCCAAAGGATGGAAAATTTAAGGCTAAAGAGGATGTTGGGACAAATTCACTGAGTGAACCCAAAATGCCTGAAGGAAATCCTTAAAGCAAGATAATCATGTAGAGGACAAAGCAATGACCTTAAGATAAGCAGCTATTTACTTTCCACTGCAGATAGGTTAAGAAGATAAGCATTCATTAAGCAACTTTGCTGTTATAGCACCAGAGTTGGACAACCAACCTTACACTTACAACCATGTAACATTCTACAGGACAAAGTAATGAAGAAACCTGAGAACATTATCTTGCCATAGGTTTCCACTTAAGTAATTCAGAAATGTAGCTTGAAAAAAAAAAAAAAATTCTACCAAGTTGCTAAATCTGAAACACTACTTGAAAGTTAGTTTTGGCCTCCTACTCCTTTTGAATTTTGATTAATGCTCAAAAAATGACCTTTCACTAGTTTCCCCTTTACGTCTCTCTCTCCTATGTGAGGGGGAGCACCTTAAATTTTTGAATTCATCTTTATTAAATGGATGGCCTCTATTTTAAAATTTAAAGGCTACTTGATAATATCTGAATTTTTTTTTATGTTGGGTTTAACAGAAGCATATTTAAGTTTTACCAGGAAAGTTTCCAAACAAAATAACCGCTCATTTACCCCCAAGGCAAGCCACTCAAGGTCGCTAGACCAGTTTGTATAAACACAAAAATAAAATCAAGGAAGTTGAATTTTCCTTTCCTTTTTTTCTTTCAGAAACACAGAACAGGGGAGGGGCAGAAAGAGAGGGAGAGAGAATCCCAAGTAGGCTCTGCACAATCAGCGTGGATTCAAATCAAACCGGGTTCAAATCAAACTTGAGAACTGTGAAATCATGACCTAAGCCAAAATCATGAGTTGTACACTCAAATGACTGAGCCATCCAGGCTCCCCAAGGAAGCTGAATTATTTCAAAGTAACCCGAACAACCCACAGGGAAGAACAAGAAGTAAAACTCTCACCAAGGAGTTGCTGGCTACATATACAAACTACTACCTTTTTAAATTTAAGAGTTTTCATGTACTGGTCTGCTTTGCCACTATATCCTTTTTCAAAAATCAAAAGTCTCTCATTTAAGAGTTAGTGAATTATAAGGTACAGCAATGATTCACATGCAGGTTGTAAAAACTGGGCAAAGCAAGACAGACAATACACAACAATGTGCCACATAGGGCTTCGAGGGGCTTCTGCTCTTAGATTCCTTCTTGTTCTCACCATTTTAGGGGCATTTTCCCTTATCAAAGAAGAGTTCATCAATGCTTTCAGAGACTAACTTCTGAGAAGTAAAATATTTGGGAGGCAGAAGGAAGTAGTAGTTGTAAATAGACTAAATGCAGACAGTAAATAAAACTAGACAAAACTCAGGAAGGAAGAGAATTTAAATAAAGAGCTGACAGCTTTTCCTTCCTTCAGTCTCAAATAGATGGTTGAAGGAAAAGTTTCTCTCCCTAAGATGAGAGGTTATGATAGTGCCACCAGTTATCCATCCAAGGTTTCGTGAATCCTGAGCACTATTAACACAGAGACATTTATAAGGTTACCTGAAGTACCAGAACTAAAATGTATTTCAGGAAGAAAATGCAAGGTAATCAGAACAAGCCTGGACTATGGGATGTGTGTAAGTTTAGGTCTCAGAATTCCAGCATTTGGATTCAAGGTACCTTCTGATGAATGACACGCAGAGAAAATCTAGGCACTCTTTCACTTGTAAAGAGCTTATTAAGATTCATCAATAATGCTCAAGAACATTTTAGAAAGGTAACTGGAAAAAGAAAAAACCTCATAGTTCAGTGACCTATTTGCATGAGAACCCTGAATCTCTGGAAAATTTTCTAAAGGAGCAAAACAAATGCCCAGCAACAAAATTTCCCCTTCCTCCACCTTGATTCCATCACTCCCCCAATAGGGACAGTGACGGTGGTGGTGACTGTGATTAAGAGGGAGTCTCAATTTTCAGAATGACTGATTTCAACAGAATCAGCATCACTTCTGATGTGTAATTAGGGCTGAGAATCACTGGTTTGGCTAGCTTTCTGCATCTGCAAGAAGGATCTCTTGGCCAGCTGAACTCAATTCCATGACCTCATCCACACCTAAAGAAGATCAACTCACAGAACCCACCTGCAGGAGGTAAGATGCTGTCATTTACCCTTCCTGGCAGCAATACAACCACAATGAATTGTCCAACTTTTCCCAGATAGAACACAAATGTCCTGCTACCCCTCTCCTCACTCTTACGTAATGGAACTACTTTCAGGCTAGGAACCAGAACACTTTAGAGACTGCCTATAATACTTTGTAATTACGATTTAGAGTATGTGCTCACCAAGGAGCTTTCATCTCAATGTTTGATGGAGTCGAGCCTAGGATATGGATGCCCAAGGATTCCCACCATCCCCTTTTCAAGCTCAAAAAACTCAACTTAAATCTCAGTCAAATCATTTCTGATAATTGCCAAGCTAGCCACATTATATGGATCACCAGCTGAAAAATCATTGAGTTCCTCTCCAATTTCTATTGCCTTTGTCTGTATTTCTTATTCACCATGGGGTTTCTATTTTTCTTTTACCAAACATACAAAACCAAGTTTAAACTTTGAGACTACAGCAGTCTTTCTGATATGGGTTTAATATGGGAACAGAGTAGGAGGTTGGTTAGGAGCACAGATTATTTTTGAAGATTTTTTATTTTTAAGTACTCTTTACATCCAATGTGGGGCTTGAACCCATGATCCTAAGATCAAGAATCAACATGCTTTTCCAAATGAGACAGCCAGGTGCCCCAGGAGCACAGACTGGACCTCAGTTTCTACTTTCTTCCCAAGGTCATGAGGGTTCTGTAATACAGGTGAAGTACCTAGCATGGATAGCAGATAGTAAGTGCTCATTGAAACGTAACCAGATGGAACTGTAGCTCCATGTACTCTACCCCTCTGCTCTTTAGTAGTATAATCAGAAAGAATTAACATGATAGCACAGTTGGGGGGGGGGGTATTTCAGATGGTGGTAAGTTTTATTTGAATCTGATTAAGTCCAGAGATAAAAGCTGACTTTGTGGTAGGGCAACTACCATTCTTAGATTACAGGATTTATCAAATCTTCCAACAGAAAAGAACCAAACCAAAAATGCAGTTCAAATTAATATAGCTAGAGCAGTAGAAGCAATTTTGTATAAAGAAAAGCAGAAATCCTTTCCCCTCTAACATTTTAAATAATTTTATTATACAAAAGCTTAAGTAGCTTTATCCTACAGCTGTGGCATGGTTCACGTTATTTTGATATAACCCAGAGTTAGCCACTACTTCTGTCTAGTTGTCAGTCACTTCAAAGATCTAACCCCATTTTCTCTTCCATCAAGTATCAAATAGTAAGATAACATGTTGCTTACACTAGGTCTATAGAAGCTTCTTAAGAGCACAAATCATTTTAGCACATGAATCTGATGAATAAACAAACCGTTAATTCTTAACATCAGAAAAAGGATCCTCTATATTTGGTCTCCTCTAGGCAAACACCAGAGATTTATTCTAAACTACCATTTAAAACTTTGCTAGTCTTTGGAGAGGAACCAACATTTGCCTAGAAATGACTAAGTGTCCCAGCTTTCGCTTCGTTAAAAAACCCAAATCACTCCATTAGTCTTTAAACATAACAAAACCAATACTTCCAAAGTGTCTTCTTTTGCTTAATTTTGTTCATCCTGAACTTGATGCCCTGGCCCCTCATCATCTATGAGGAAGATTGGAGGTGGATGGGCCTGCCTTTTATAAAGAGCTCAGAGAATACCAAACTAGGAGGGAGGATTCTATTACTGTTCAAAAGACTAAACAGAATTACCAGAAATTGGTTTATGCAATTGACCTTAGGGTCAGAAGCCATTACCAGATGGGACAAAGTCCAAGATCTGAATACACTGAGACATTAAAGCAGCTTCTACAGAGAAAAGAATAACTCACATGTCCCAAAAATTTCCAGCAGAAAGCTTACAAAGGTTCATTTTAGTATTTTACCCTCAAAAGCACTACGATTACTTAGTTACCCAAAACAAAAATGTATGTATCTGATGCCTTTTTATACAATTACAGGCATTCGTTTGGTCTTAAAAAGAAAAATTTTAACAACTTCACAAAGTTAACCTAGTGGAATATTCCACCAGGGAGCAGCAGAAGCTGGAAAATTTCTCTAGTAGTCTCACATCAAGGCAAAGCCTACAGGTATCAGTCACAACCAGCATTAGGCACCAGTGTTCTACAAGGAATCCTAGAAATGAGATAGTTCACCTGATGTTTCTTTACCACCACTATAAGTACTTTTCACATAAAACAAAAGCCACTGCCTTCTTGTTACTGTTCTAATACACAAAATGAAATTCTGCGGAAGGATTTAAACCCAAGTTACTTCCCTCACCAGCGATGCTCATTAAGAGTAAATATGTTTGGTACTCAAGTTCTTCCTTGGGTAGATTTGCAAATAGCATGTCTGTTTTACTTTTATCTTTGCTCCTGGGTCTCAGCACACCTGCTCCCTCTAGTGAAATGCAAATCTCCTTGGACAAGAGTCCTCCTTTCAGAAGGGAATGGGAGATGTTTCTACTTAGCAAAGAAATACCAATCAAAGAGGAAGGCAGCGTGGTATAATAGGATCACAGGCTTTGAAATCAGGAGTAGGAACAGAAAATCCAGCACTGCCCCTCACCAGGGTGGGGCGTGATGTTAGGCAAGCTACTTAATCACTCTTTATTTCAATTTTTTCATCCGTGAAATGCCAATAGTTTCCTCACAGAATTGCTGTGAGTCAAAATGTAGGCTATTCACCTCATCTTTAGAAAACTGTTTTATTAAAACACATCTCAGCCACGAACCTCTAACCCTGTCTTTCCTGAGGATTCTCTTTGCTTAAATGGAGTCATTAAGCCCAGAAGATGCCAGAAAATAGGAGCCAAGAAAGGAAGAAAATTTTTTAGTAAAATCTAAAAACACCCAGAGGTATTAAGGAATTAATGTTTGGGGATCAGCACTTTTCATTACTTGCAAATCAAAGTTTATTTAGGTTGAAAGGCAAACTGTTGGGACTGTCTTAAGCTTTGTCATGCCAACTTTACGAACAAGGCACACATGCACAAATGCTCTGTGCTATTTCAATACCCTGACAGCTCACCATCAACCAACACAAAGCTCTTGGATCTAATTTTAGACTAACTGGCTTTCAATCAAAAATGAATTTCAATTACAATTTCAAAGCCACAGCAGTTACAGCTTCACTCCATCAATGTATCAAAGATACTGTATCAGCCAAATACTACTGCCCAAGGTAACATTCTATGACAGTACCTGCCTTGCCTAGGAAATCCGCCTGAGTAGTTATACAACTTTTGGTTTCTGATAATATCCAACACCTCATTCTAGACCCTAATCATCATCTTACAGCACACCCCTCTTCAACATGTACTGTGTTATTCTGTACTTACTAACATGGGTCTGGAAATGGTTCATATAATCAATTCAGGGTTGTGTGTCAGACCATGTCCTCACTGCATTACACATTTCTTTCAAAATGTCCAGTGTCCAACCTACAGATATTCAAGTTTGTAAGCTAACTGGTTAGTAGTAAAAATGCATTTGTAGGCTTCAATTTTTATATATCTAGAACTGTGGATGTGGGTTTGGAGAAATATCTGATTTAGAGGGCCACAAATGCGGCAGGGAAAAAAATCTTTTGTTTTGACTAAGAACATTCTTCTCAAGGAGACCTTAGAGCATCAAATGAAAATGTGAAAACAGAAGAGCACAGGCACAATATCCCCAAGTTAATCTGCATGACAAGAGGTAGTTTTCAGGCATCTGAAGACAGCAAGTCCTCTGAACTGGATAGGAAGGATGGGGACAAAAGACAAAGCATACAGTGGATGTAAACTTCATGTTTGAAAACTGCTGTTAATTACATACAAATTAAGCAGACTGAAAGAGCTGTATTAAAGCATAGGAAACATGATCAATGTATAACATGTAAGAATCAAATCTGTTTTCATCTTTGTATCTGTAAGAGAATAATGAAATTATGGCTTGTAAAAACTCAATTATGTTTTGGGGGAGGTGAGAAGAAAGCAAAAAATTATTTCTCTTAATTTTCATTCACTGATATTGAGAGAAAGAAAAGGTATCTGTTCAGAAAGTGACAAAAATAACAAACAAGGAAGTTTCCCTTTTTTTCTTTAATTTTTAATGTTTATTTACTTTTGAGAGAGAGTGAGTGAGCAAGCGAGCGCAAGCTGGGGAGGGGCAGAAAGAGAGGGAGAGAATCCAAAGCAAGCTCCAGGCTCTGAGCTGTCAGCACAGAGCCCAACCCAGGGCTTGAACTCAGACCGCTAGATCATGACCTGAGCTGAAGCTGGATGCTTAACCAACTGAGCTACCCAGGCACCCTGGGAAGTCTCCATTCTTAATACAAAGCAGGCAAAGGTTTAAAGTGTGTCCAGTGGCATTAGAGCTGTTATCAAAAGAAAACTTCATGCTCTTTGGGTTAAGTGCCCACAAGAAACCTAATTTCCAACCTGCTGGAAAGAAGGGCCTCAAAGCCCTCTCTCTAATCCCTCTCCCCCTCATTAAGGTAACAGATTGCTGAGGGGCACCTGGGTGACTCAGTGGGTTGAGCAGCTGCTTTGGCTCAGGTCATGATTTCGTGCTTTGTGGGTTTGAGCCCCACATCAGGCTCTGTGTGGCTAGCTTAGAACCTAGAGCCTGCTTTGGATTCTGTGTCGTCCTCTCTTTCTGTCACTCCCTTGTTCGTGCACTCTCTTGCCTCAAAAATAAATGTTAAAAAAAAAAAAGATAACAGGCTGCTGAAGAATTAATAGACACCTATAGAATGTATCCTACAAAAAGGTTCTATTCTGAGATCCATAGAGAACACGCCAGACTCTGAAGAAATTTCTGCTGTTCTAATTCTTAGTTTCAGCAGTGGGTCTAGGGAAAAGAGGCAAATTTTTCCTTCGGACTCTTCAAATAGGATGTAAGACCATTCAGCTCTGCTCCCAAACTTATTTTAAGTTTTCTCACAAGAGAACATCCGGCACAAGGGACCACACTGAGCACACCCTCAAACTCCAAGTTTTTAAGAAAAAGAGCCCTCTGATAAAAGGTTCCAACTGGTCTGTGTGTATGGGGGTGGGGGGGAGACACCTATAATCCACACTGCATTTGGCCTTAAAAGTTACTCTAATTAGACACTTGTGCTTACCTAGGAGCGTGTCCACAGTAAGCCTTCCCTTCCTGGAAGGATAAGTATATCTGCTACTACAATGAGAAGTCTGTCAAGGATTGAAATTCAAAGACAGTAATTGTTCATTAGGTTCACAGTGCATAAAACATTATTTCTGAATCAACAGCTGTTAGAACTAGTTCTGAGTTGAGGCAGGCAACCAATGACACTCAGGAGTGCATGAAGGCTACCACACCCTATCAAATATCTTCTCTTCCCTTTTTTCTCTTCTCATGGCTCAGACCTGTTGGTGGCATTTGTATCCTGACCTCTTAGTAAGAGGCTAAGACCTCTGTCTGTAGTTGTAATTTAGTCTACGTTCATCTCTTCTCAAGAAATTAAAAACATTCTAATTTTTGTTTTTTGTTTTGTTTTTTTTTACCTAAGTAAAAATAAAAGTATCTAAAATTCATGGCTTTGAGAACATTACACATGTCATTTAGGTGAATGTTCTATTAACCAACAATTTTCACTTGGGGAAGGTATTCAAACACATTTAATATACTTTACTCGATTCAAATCATATTCATAGCCTGTCCAAATTATTTGTCTATAAGGTTAAAAAAAAAAACCTATTCAACAATCTCACAAAATTACTTTTAATCCAACATAATGTAAAGAATTTTATAGAGATTTATTAAAAAAAGCGTTATATGGTATATATAATATACCAACATAATGTGAAGAATTTTATACAGATTTATTAAAAAAAGGGTTATATGGTATAAGAAATGTATGTGGTTTTCATCCACAGCTTTTGACAAAGATTCTGAAACCCTTAGAATTTCCTAGGTTATGGAAGGTTTTTGTTACTCATAAGGAGTCTCTAAAGAGCACACCAGACTTATTAATGAAGTGACTAAGGGTGGGTCTCAGAATGGGGTGGGGGTCACCAGAAAGGCCAGGTAACTACCTGAGGGTTAGAACTTTCAGCTCCATCCAAAGACCTCTGGGTAAGGTTTGGTGCATGGAAGGAGGGACAATCTGCAGATTAAGTTTTATAACGTCTTGAACAAGATTTAGTGAACTTCTGGGTTGGTTAACCTAGGATGTATGCCCCAGTTCCACAGGGACAGAAGCTCCTATACTCAGATGCTTCTAGACCTAACCCTAAGTACTCCTCATTTGTATCTTTTATAATATATCAGTAAATCTAAGTAGAGTATTTCCCTAAGTTCTGTGGGCCATTCTAGCAAATCATTAAGCCCCCAATTTAAAGCCTGTAGGTCAGAAGTAGGGGAAGCCCAGACTTACCACAAATGGGGGCAGTCTTATGGGACTGAACACTTTACCTTAGGGGATCAGATGATAAGTTTATGTAATACTAGAATTAAACTGTAGGACACTCAGCTGTTATCCTCTAAGACTGGAAAAATGCTTGGTGTGGGACCCTCTTCCCAATTTGGTTTCAGAACTATTTAAGAGTAGAGCAGAAAAGAAGCTATATTTTGGGAAAGAAAAGACAGTGATGTATATAGCCAAATTATTTCTATTTTCTTCAAAGTCAAAATATCTACAAGTTGTTTTTTAACTAAACAGGAAAATTTAAAAATGCCAAAGACCACTACAGAAGACCTAAATAAAGTTTACAAACTGTGCAGATCTTCAAACAAGGGTTATTTGAGCCTTCATTATTTCTGACATTTACAAGGTTCCCTCATCAAAATAAGTGAAAAAGTATTCTGACACCTACAGATGCAATTTAGCCCAAACTAACCTTGTCTCTCACATGTACCACTGTCCTTGGCTAGAACAGGCTCTGGCAATGATTTTATTACCTGAAAACTATAAAGCTTCCATCCTTATTTCTGGAGCTATTTCTTGACGGTTCAAAAAAACATTAGCAGGAAAAAAACCCACCCCCCCAAAATTTCCCACCTACCTTTTTTGTAACATTATATTCCACTTGCTTTAGTTCCTTACCCAGAATACCCACAACCACAGTTCCATTCACATGGCTCTATTTCCAGTTTTGGCTTACATACACATTTGTCCCCATTAAGCCAACAACGGAGAATCATAAACCAGGAAGAACTTCCACTAACATTAAGTGGGACTACGTATACCAAAAAAAGTGGCATATTATTTAACACACACACAGAAACTAACATTCAACTAAACTTACATGATACTAAATAGGTCTGTTTCAGCTAACTTAAATTTAAGTTATATGACTAATACTTCTTTCAATTCAGAAAATTAAGTACATTGTGGGCTACAAAAAGACTCCTGGCCAAGTTCCCTGTGTTAATCATTTTGGCTCTTATAAATGCTCTTCCACAGATATGACAATATTAAAAGGCTGTTATAGCTTAGATTCCAATTTGAGTCAATCCAGCCTTATATTTTTTGAAAACATTTAATATATCCACTGCACTCTGTTACACACTAGTTCAAGCCCTGGGCTCTGCTACACTTCAGATACCAAGTTATTTAACCTCTCGGCCCCCATTGCCTTGGCTATCAAATGGTGTCAACACTTTCTGCCAGGATTAATGAAGTAGCGTACTGCTTAACCGTGTCTAGAACATACTAACTACTCCATAAAGTATGTGCTTAGAAACTTCACTCTATTCAGATGTACTTAATTAGTGAGTCCATTTTGCAGCAGTTCCCTTTTAAAGCTAAATATGCGTAATATTATCAAAAGATAATCAAATTGACTCAATTTCAAAATTACTCTTATCACACCATACTTTATAGCTGTTAAAAACAAACCAATCTGATTTTCATGCCCAGAATTCTACACTACTGGGAGGGGGAAAAATTTCTTTCAAAAACAATTCTATTATCCACCAGTAAATTTCACTATCTAGTGCTAATAACCATGCTTGAACATTTTCAGTTTTCTCCTTAAATCCACAGGCTGCCCAACACCAGTACGTATAGATTCATCTGGTCATTCAGTTTGCCTTTAAATGTCATTACACTTCTTAAAATATCTTAGTGTTAAGAAAACATTTCTCACTGTACATACACTAAGATAATCTGAGTCAGACTTTAATACAGTTCAGCCATGAACATGAAATCTTGCTATTCCTGAAAAGAAATTGGTATGTACTGGGAAACTTCTGAAGCAAGCTGAATACACTTGTTGACTCTTTACTAATACCCAGAAGTAGCCAAGATTTAAAATTTTCATGGGATCAAGATGCAATCAAATCCTGAATAAAAGCAAAGTAGGAAATGATTATCAACCACATAATTTGTTTAAAGGAAGACTACTCCCAGCTATTTGAGAAAGCTTTAATTTTGGTCTAAAATGTCCAAACTAACTTCATCACTAAAAAGTAGTCACTAAGAACCTCATTTTTGGTGAGCTTTAAACTTTACTGAACTTTGCTAATCAAAGGGATAAAGCCTTTAAAAGCTGTAAAGAGGAGCTTAAAGGTTTCAAGTGGCTAGGTAACATGGCAAGGGTCAAATGTAAGAATTAACTTCCTTCATCAAGCTGTAGAAAGAAATGCTGTTATTACATGCAGTGTTTTATTTTTAATGTTACTACACTCAGACAATAAATTACAATCGTTAATTTATTTTAGACTTCCTAAGAGAATATAATGTATGCAGATTCTAATGTGTGAACCTGCCTCCAAATTAAAGTAGTAAGAGAACAAATCTACAGGTCATATCCAACTTTAAACACTGCATCAATGATGCATAAAAGCCATACTCAATTGAAAGTAACACAACAGAAGATCCCAGTGAAATGAAAGAACCTGGCTAGCTAATTCCTAGTAATGCATCAGACATAATGGGTCAGGACCTGTATTACCCCTCCTGTAATAATGTGCTCACACTTGGGGAATAATTATTCAATTTACCATATGGCACAGAACCATCTGGGTTCAAGTTCCTGTAAGATTATTATATAGGTCTGAGTATTTTATTAAGTTCAAAGAAACAAAATTAAATAAAAAATAAGCTGCCACCTTCAATTTCCATCAGGGAAAGAGTTAGCAAAAGCCCAAGTCACTGAACTGAGCCAAACTTTCAGAAGCTTCAAGCAGAAATGTCACTAACTTAGTAAGAACAAGACACAATGGCAAAACCAATTATCAACCCTAGGTCTTTGGTGTAACTGAGTACACCTTATTTCATATGGTAACAATTAAAAGCTTAATCCTATCATTGTAAGCCAACCAATCAAAGACAAACCTGGACTGGAAACCAGAATGCACAATTCTTGTGCTGAAAACAAACCTTCAAAATGGCCTGGGGCAAGGCACTCTGCTATTCTAAGAATGCTCAAACATACAAATATGTCATGTTCCAAATGCTTTTTTGGGCCACTTCCTGTAACCAAAAAGTTCCTACAACTGGGAAAAGAACAAAATAAAGTGAGAAAAGGGGAGTACCTCTGACACAACTTCACCAAGTAATTCTTTGTTAACCTAAAAGGAGCATATATACCCAGTTTCAATATAACATTTCCATAGTGCACATCCACAAAATTTACAAAAGGAGACCCAAAGCCCATCTAATTCAGTTCTGAATTTCAACAAGCACTAGTACATCAGGAACCTCTATCCCTGAAAGTTCCAGAGAGAGGAGAAAAATGACCCTGTTAACAGTTCACATCCATCAACTGCCCCATAATCCGGATTTCTCCTGGATATACAGACCCAGGCAACCAAAATGTCCCTTCTATTCGACCCCGCATATGTTGGCATTTTCAATTTATACGCGGGTACTTTAACAGCTAAAACCAGGAAGCTCCGGGGGTAGAGGACTTGGGGGAAGTCATCTGGGAAGAGCTGGAAGACCCAGAGATATCAGAGGAAGTCAGAAAGAGGTTGTCCCTGACCACGTCTCCGTCCTGTCCCATCCAAACTTCACCCACTCGGGTCTCAGAAAAACAGGAGGGAGAGGCCATTTTAATAAGGTATGGCTGAGAAACATGAAGGAAGAAGAGAGGAAATCAGGGAAGAGCGTTCGGAAAGGAAGGCCGAGCCCTTTCTCCCCAAGTACCCGAGTAGGGGGGCAGCACCTGGAGTCGAAGAGGGAAGTGTTGGATTCAAGTACCTGGGAGAGATTCAAAAGTAGCAATGACCTCTCACGTAAGGGGTTAAGTGGTCCGAGACCCGGGAGCGGGGCCCCTTATGCCCCGAAGCAGGGGAAGGATCCCTTCTCGGGCCAACCGCGCAGACCCTCGCCCCTGGGTCGGGGGCTACTACCCAGAGATCCAGAAGGCGGGAGTTGACTAGTGCCTGGTTCTCCTCATCCGGCCATGCGGCGCGGGGGCGGCCATCCTGAGGGGTCCGGGAACCAAGAGGGCACGGGGGGGCCGGACGCGGCGCTCACCCGCGGGCCGCCTCCAAGCTCTTGATGAGCTTCTTGATCTTCCAGATCTCCACGTTCCTATCGGCAGCACTGGGGTCGTCCGCCATCTTCTCGCCTCCTCCTCCCTAGAGCGGCCCGGCGGGGCCCGGAGACACCAAGACCACAGAGTTAGCGCCGCCGCTGGGGCAGAGCGGCCCCCTTCCTTGCCACCCCCGAGAGGCCCTCTTCTTCCTGCCCCGCGCAGCCCGCCGCGGCGGTCGCTGGCTTTTCCCTCCCTCGGCTTACCTAAGGGCCCAGTCCTGGGCGGCAGCGGCTGCTCCTCCCCGGCGGCGGCTCCGCGGCGGCGGCTCTGACGTAGGACACCGGCTCCCTCTCTCCAGGCAGCTGCATGTGTTGCAATCCGCTCACATGGGGCCTGTGACATCACTTCCTCCGCCAGAGGCTAAGTGGAAGTCGGCGGGCGGAAGGGAGGGGGCCGGTGCGGAAGAGGGGAAGCTCTGCGCGCGTCGCGACTTTCCATTGGCCCTCCGCGCCGCGGCCTACAATGAGTCCTCTGATTGGTCACGGCTGGGTTCGCGCTGCCTTGTGAGGTAGGTCCCGGGGCGGGGAAGTGGCGCCTTCCTTCCGGTCCCGCTAGCCGGGTGGAGGAAGCGGGCGGAAGCCGGTGATTCTCGCGAGGATTTACTCAGCTCCCGGCCAGCCTTGATTGGGGGTGTTTTTTAAAGGGCGAGGCGCAAGGGTCGTCGTCTTTTCAGTCCTTCCTTCGTGATTCTGGTGGGCGTCCGAAGGTCTGCGACGCGCGGCCAACCGCTCAGGCTGGGACGCACGACTTGAATTGCGTCTGAGAAGTCTGAAGGAAACAACTTAGGCTTCGTGGCTTCGTAGCTGACGAAGTGCTTCTGCCGACGTGCGTTCAGGCTCCCAGCCCGGGTGTCCGGATTAGGAAACTTTCCCCGGGTCGACCGTGTCCCCGCCACCCGCAGGGGCAGGGAGCAGGTTCCAGCTCGTCTCAGTGCTAGGATGGGTTCATTTTGGACGTGGAACTTTATGGTGATGGGAGGAGAAAGCCGGGGTTGCGGGAGGTTGGAAACCTTGAAGTATTTGATTTTGGTCTGAGCTTTTGAGAACGGAGGTGGGGAGCGTTGAAGCAAAATGGGCAACTGTATAAGTTAGAACTTTATTTTTTTTTTTAATTGAGATTTTTGGTTGACTATGCCCCTCTTCACCTCAGTGGATTTATTCAAATATTTAGGCCCGAGCTGTGTGCCAGATCCAGTTTACCTGAGGATGCTGAGGTGAACCGGATAGAATAGTGCCTACCTTCATGAAGCTTTTAGTTTCGTTGGGTTTATAACCATTTGTTATTGTACACTTTTGTATAATAATTGCATAAATAACGTAGGTACTTCGGAATGCTGTAAGAGTGTAATAAAAGCGTGTAAAAAAAGAGCCTAATTTAGGAATGAACCCCAAAGAATGAGGAGTTTGTCGGGAGGGAGCATAACACTTTCGAGTGACTGCATAAAAGCCAATGTGCTGGAGCAAGATCAGGAATGGGGAAAGTGGCTTGAGACAGAGGGCAGATCATTTAGAGCCTTGAAAACCAGGTTTAGGAGTTTGACCTCTTTCTCTAGAGAACAGTGGACAGCTTACAGGGTTTAGATGGGAAATGACATGAAAGTACAGTTACGTTTTTAAGAATATGGTTCTGTTTGTATTTGAGAGAGCTGAAGTGGAAGCCTAGGGATCATTTTGGCTGCTCCAGTCATTCATGTGAGAGATAATTGTGGTTTAAACTAGGGTGATGACAATGCAGGTAAAAGTGAATGATATATGGGGGTCAGAATGGATAGGACTGGGAGATGAATTGGATGTGGAGAAAGCAAGAATGCTTCTAGAGTATGGAAACTGAGACAGGAAAGATGAGGAGCAGGTTTTGGGGGATGATTGAAAATGTCCTCTTGGGCCTATTAAATTTGAGATTGCTTATGAGACTTGCAAGAGGTGATGTTACTCAGGCAGTTGAATTTGTGTCAGCTTTGAATCCTTTTTGCATGTTATCTCAACTTTGCCCACACCTTTTGAGAGTGGGAAACTGAACCAAAGAAAGGTGAAAGGGGCTTGCTCAGAATTACACAGCTAGTGTATGGCTTCCAGAGTCCATGTTCAGTGTCCAGTGCAGTTTGTTATACAGCAATCCCATGAGCTCTGTTTCCATAGCATGAGGACACATTTTCTACAGGACGGGTCTCTCTCCCAGCAAATTTTGAGTTCCCAGGGTGTTCTTTTGTACCATTTTGTAATTGGCCGCATATGTTCATTCATTACATAATACTGTACTTCTGTGTGCTATTCACTGTGTTTAGTAATGGACCTTCTTAAATAGTCATAAACACTGCTACGGATGAGGTGTGTACCAGGTCCCAAGCTTTTCCCCACTTCATTCCTCTTGCCCCAATCTCTACTTTCTTCACTTGGTTGCCTTGATGGACCTGACTTCATTTTTATGTTTATAGTCTTGCTACAGGTCCATGTTTCATGACTTTACAGGCTTTCTAGACCACCTCACAGGCTTGCTTTTCTGTGTGATTCATCCTGAAATAAATTGGTAACCTCTCAGAACTGCTATTTGTCAGCCTTTGAATCCTTCAGACTTGTGGTTATTGAGATAATGTAACTTGTTTCTTAGAATATTCTAGTCCCAGGCAGTTTAACTATAGCTCCCAAAGCTTACTTGCTTAGTTGCTGTAAATTCACGATCTCTGCATTTACAATTGAAAATATGTGTCTTAGAAGCAAATCCTGGCATTGATCTCTAGCAGAAGAGATTTGAGAATAGAACAGATTTGAGAATGGAATAGAATGCTATTATCTTCAGCAAAGACGTGGCTTTAAAATTTTTTTTTAAGTTTATTTATTTATTTTGAGAGAGAGAATGAGCAGGGGAAGGGCAGAGAGAGAAGAGGACAGAGGATTCAAAGCAGGCTCCGTCCTGACAGCAGAGAGCCGATGTGAGGCTTTAATCATGAGATCATGACCTGAGCCGAAGTTGGAAGCTTAACCGACTGAGCCATCCAGGCACCCTGAGAGGAAGCTTTTTAAATGCAGCCATGACCATCAGTGTCCAGGAAGAACTTCCTGCGATTAGAAGATACAGATTTTTTCAAAATATAACCTTTCTAGGCACAGGTTGTCCTTTTCTGAAAAATGAAGGATTTGTACTTGACCTCAGACTACTTCTCCAGATCTAATGTTAGATAATAAAGCTAAATATTGGGGTATAGATGACATTTCTAGTTAATGGGTAGAGGTAGGGGAGGGAAGGAGAGAGATGGATTGTTTTGATGTTGTTGAAAACACCAATAGCAACTTGACAGCACAGTGGTGTTAGGTATGTAATGAGGTACTTGGTTGCTAAGATGGAGGCTAGTTTTTTTTTTTCCCCTAAGTTTATTGTTTTATTTTGAGAGTGTGTGAGTAGGGGAGGGGCAGGGAGAGGGAAAGAGAATCCCAAGAAGGCTCAATACTGTCAGTGTGGAGCCTGACTTGGGGCTTGATTTCTCCTTAGGTCTTGCCCTGAGCAGAAACCAAGAGGCTTAAGCTTAACTGATCCATCCACATGCCCCATGGAGGCCAGTTTTAAGAGTAGCCAAGGTAAAGAAAGCAGGGAAGGAATGGCTGTGGAAAGATACTAAGGGCTGTATCCTTTGACTCTTAAGGAAGTCAGTAGGGTTGTTAAAGGAAAACCCTCTGTAGCTAGGTAGCCTTAGGGTTGAACCCTGAGTTTGCTTCTTACCTTGGGCAAGTCATTTAAATCTTGCAGAATATGTTTTTTATCTATAAAATGGGGATACTGCCTGTTTTGTAGGTCTATTGTTGGTTTAAATAATTAGTGCTGGGGCGCCTGGGTGGCTCAGTCGGTTAAGCGTCCGACTTCAGCTCAGGTCATGATCTTACGTTCCGTGAGTTCGAGCCCCGCGTCGGGCTCTGGGCTGATGGCTCAGAGCCTGGAGCCTGCTTCCGGATCTGTGTCTCCCTCTCTCTCTGCCCCTCCCCCGTTCATGCTCTGTCTCTCTGTCTCAAAAATAAATAAACGTTAAAAAAAAAAAAAAATTAGTGCAAAGTGCCTAGTACCATTTACAGTGCCCGTGTCAACAATGAATGTTGATTCTCTTTTAGTTTCTCCTAATTTGTTCTGTCCTCTTCCATTGTTTTCACTATCCATCTGTTGACCTGTTAGACTACTTCCGGCAGAAAATAAAGTTGAGAGCCTAAAGG
Source organism: Panthera pardus (assembly GCF_024362965.1). Classification (NCBI taxonomy): domain Eukaryota; kingdom Metazoa; phylum Chordata; class Mammalia; order Carnivora; family Felidae; genus Panthera; species Panthera pardus. Next base: position 123,991,535 of record NW_026526765.1, on the reverse strand, counting down.
TAGAGCATGTCCAAATTACAATTCTTAAGGGACTTTTTTTTCTCCTGCTGGAAAGAGGGAGACAGTAAAATGGCCTGTGGGATCTTTCCCCGTTTCAGTGGCTGGTGTGTTAATAATTGTTAGAAATTTGGAACTTTGCACAGTTGGGAGTTTAAAATATTGGATGTTTATATGGGGAAGGTTGTGTGGGTGCCAAGGTTGTGTGTGTGTGTTGGTTTAGGGCCTAGAAATTGGGCCTTGGGCTGGTCAACATCTGATAGTCATTGGGTAATGCCTCCCTTTCCAGTCTGTGGACATGAGATCACAAGTATGTTGTTCCTTTGTAGCAAGATTTTTATATGATGTGTTTTTATTTTATTAAAAATTTTTTTTCTTTAATGTTTCTTTTTGAGAGAGAGAGAGAAAGAGAGAGAGACAGACAGACAGTGTGAGCAGGGGAGGGGCGGAGAGAGAGGGAGACACAATTCAAAGCAGGCCCCAGGCTTTAAGCTGTCAGGACACAACCTGACTCAGAGCTGGAACTCATGACCGTAAGATAGTGACCTGAGCAGAAGTCGAATGCCTAGCTGACTGAGCCGCCCAGGTGCCCCTGATTTGTTCTTACTTTAAATGGAAACTATTCATGTTAATTTTTTCTTTTTCTTTCCTGTTTCTTTTAATTTCTTTCTTTCTTTCTTTCTTTCTTTCTTTCTTTCTTTCTTTCTTCTTTCTTTTTCTCTTTCTTTCTTTCTCTTTCTTTCTCTTCTTTCCTTCCTTCCTCCCTTCCTTCCTTCCTTCCTTCCTTCCTTCCGGAGAGAGACTCCCAAGCAGGCTCTGTGCTCCTTCCTTCCTTCCTTCCTTCCTTCCTTCCTTCCTTCCTTCCTTCCTTCCTTCCTTCCTTCCTTCCGGAGAGAGACTCCCAAGCAGGCTCTGTGCTCCTTCCTTCCTTCCTTCCTTCCTTCCTTCCTTCCTTCCTTCCTTCCTTCCTCCCTTCCTCCCTTCCTCCCTCCCTCCCTCCCTCCCTCCCTCCCTTCCGGAGAGAGACTCCCAAGCAGGCTCTGTGCTCTCAGCACAGAGCCTCATGCGTGGGTCGACCTCACAAACTGTGAGATGAAGACTTGTAAACACAAAAACCGACTGAGCCACCCAGGTGCCCCCAGATTTTGTCTTTAAAAAAGGAAAAAAGGGGCGCCTGGGTGGCGCAGTCGGTTAAGCGTCCGACTTCAGCCAGGTCACGATCTCGCGGTCCGTGAGTTCGAGCCCCGCGTCAGGCTCTGGGCTGATGGCTCGGAGCCTGGAGCCTGTTTCCGATTCTGTGTCTCCCTCTCTCTCTGCCCCTCCCCCGTTCATGCTCTGTCTCTCTCTGTCCCAAAAATAAATAAAAAACGTTGAAAAAAAAAAAAAAGGAAAAAAACCCTATTTCTATGCCTAAAAAAACCAATTAAAAATAGTTAAAAATAATCTCTGGGTTAGGCTGTCTTTGAAGTGCTTACAACTGCATGATGTAGGTGAACACCAGTAAAGGAATATCTACTCTGTCCTCAAGTTCTTGGATGTACTTAAGCATAATGAGTTTGAGGAATGCAGTTCTACCCATTCCATTCTTAAATAAATGAAGAAATCTTACAGTAAGTAAAAACCAATGAAGAAAACCTAAGCCATAGTGGTGTAATATGAAACTCTTAAGATTTGTGTAAATTGATAAAAGACACAGTTGTTTAACTGTGGAGTACACTGTGTGAAAGTGGCTTGAAATGGTCAAATGCAAAGTATCATTTACTCCCCTGTGGATACAGGGGGTGCAATGTAACCTAGTGAGAGTGGGGGACTACAACTAAGGAATGACAGTTTTTTTCTATAAATGACCAAACATCTGTACATGAATTTGTAGTTTTGTTAAATTAAGCAGGCATTTACCATTATATTCTTTACCTTATAATGATTTTCAGCCTTAAGAAAAAAAATGCACATACAGGGTGCCTGGGTGGCTCAGTTAAGTGTCCAACTTCGGCTCAGGTCATGATCTCACGGTTCATGAGTTTGAGCCCTGCATCAGGCTCTCTGCTGTCAGCACGGAGCCTGCTTCAGATCCTGTCCCCCTCTTTCTGCCCCTCTACTGCTTGCATTCTCTCTTTCTCTAAAAAATAAGCATTAAAGGGGCGCCTGGGTGGCTCAGTCAGTTAAGTGTCCGACTTCGGCTCAGGTCATGATCTCACAGTCCGTGGGTTCGAGCCCTGCATCGGGCTCTGTACTGACAGCTCAGAGCCTGGAGCCTGCTTAAGATTCTGTGTCTCCCTCTCTCTCCCTCCCCTGCTCATGCTCTGTCTCTCTCTGTCTCAAAAATAAATAAAAACATTAAAAAAAATTTTTTTTCAAAAAGCATTAAAAAAATTCAAGAGAATTCCTTCTCATTTTATTCTAGAATTTTTATTTTTTTATTTTTTAGAATCCCTTTTCCAAAGAACACTCACTAGCTGAAGTAGGTCTTCCAGTAACATGAAAGAATAGTTAGGAAGGTGAGATTGAACAATGCCCTTGGATCATTTGGGGAAAGGTAAGTGCTTAATATTTCCAGTGGTGCTTTTTTTTTTTTTTGATTCAATAGACACTTGTAGAATAGTGAGACAGATGACAATCTTTTAGTTCAATTCCATAAGTACTTACTGGATACCAATTTTCTCACACCAGGCTATGTGCTGAACAAGTTTAGATATAGTGTAGTCCTTACATTTGCAGTCTTTTTAAGGGGGAAAAAACCCCAAAGAAATGTTAAATATATAACAGTATAAAAAGTTGCTGTTCACAGGACAGGCAGAAATGAACAAGAATAGATTTGAACACACTTTTATATGAGTAAGAAAGGAAATTAAAGACTACTGGGTCTTTTTTTTTTTTCCTTGTATGAGTACTTGTAACATCCTAATAGACTTTTCTTTATTGAGGTATAATTGACATATTTTCATATGTACAACATAATGATTCAATATTTGTATATATTGTGAAATGATCACCACAGTAAGTTTAGTTAACATCTGTCACCATAGTGAGTAGTTACCATTTTTTTTCTTGTGATGAGAACTTTAACGTTTATTTTTCTTGTGATGAGAACTTTAACATTGCTTTACGGCAACTTTCAAATATGCCATATAGCATTAACTATAGTCACCATGCTGTACATTTCATACCCAAGACTTACTTTAACTTTTGACCTCTAACACTTATGTCAGCCACCCCCTCTTCTCATCCCCCCTCATTTCTCACCTCTGCCTCTAGCAACCAGCAATCTGTTGTTTATATGTATGAGCTTGGGATTTTGTTTTTATGATTCCACATGTAAGTGAGATCATATAGTATTTGCTTTTCTCTTACTTATTTGACTTAGCATAATGCCCTTGGGAACTATCCATGTTATCACAGATGGCAAGATTTCATTCTTTTTTATGGCTATATTTTATTGTATATATGTGTGTATCTTTGTGTGCATACTCGTGCATCACTTATCTTTATTCATCCATCTTGACAGTTTCCATAGCTTAGCTATTGTTAATAATGCTGCAGTGAACACAGGGATGCACGTATTCTTTTGAATTAAGTGTTTTCATTTTCTTTGGATAGATACCCAGAAGTGGAATTGCTAGATTGTATGGCAGTTTTGTTTTTAATTTTATGAGGAACCTCCATACTGAAGTAGCTGCACCAACGTACATTCCTACCAACAACACACAAAGGTTCCCATTTCTCCAAATCCTTGCGAACACTTGTTATTTCTTGTCCTTTTGATAATAGCCTTTCTGACAGGTATGAGATAATATCCCATTGTTTTTGACTTGCATTTCCCTGATAATTAGTGGTGTTGAACACCTTTTCATGTACCTGTTGGCCATCTGTCATTGGAAAAATGTTCAGATTCTCTGCCCTTTTTGGATTTTTTTTTAAACTATTCAGCTGTATGAGTTTTTAATATATTTTGAATATTAATCCCTTCTCAGGTAGGTTGCCTTTTTATTTTGTTAACTTCCTTTGCTGTGCATAAGCTTTTTGGTTTGATGTAGTCCCACTTGTTTTGTTTTGCTTTTGTTGACTGTTTTTGGTGTCAAAACCAAAAATCATCACCAAGACCAATGTCAAGGAGCTTACCACTTGTATTTTCTTCTAGGTGTTTATGGTTTCCAGTCTTACATGCAAGTTTTTAATCCATTTGTGTTGATTTTTGTATAAGGTGTAAGATAGTGGTACAGTTTGTCTTTTGCATGTGGCTGTCCAGTTTTCCCAACACCATTTATTAAAGAGACTATTCTTGACTATGAGGGTCTTGTCAAAAGAACTTAAGAGCCAATAGGAAGAGTTTCCACAGGTCAAAAATAGAACAATTTGAGCATCATTAAGAACTACAATGAATTGAAACACATAAGTTAAAGAAAATCTATGAGCTCAACTGGGTGTTGTATGGAAACCAAATTGACAATAAATTATATTAAAACACACACACGCACACACACACACACACACACACACACACACACACACACACACACACACACACACACACAATCCATGAGCTCACACTGGGTGCCTGGGTGTCTAAGTCGATTGAGCATCTGTCTTGGTTTTGGCTCAGGTCAAGATCTCACGATTTCATGAGTTTGAGCCCTGCACTGGGCTCTGTGCTGAGCGTGCCGAGCCCGCTTGGGATTCTCTCTCTTCCCCTCCCCCACTCACGCTGTCTCTGTCTCTCTCAATACATAAAAAAAATATTAAAAATCTGTGAGCTCACAGTGACCCCTAAGAAACCTCATTGGTTTAACCTTTGATTAATATTACAAAACCAACTCATTATAAAAGCAGTACATGAAGAATACTTTTCTGTATGAACTGTACCTCAGGGTAACTAGGTACTTATGAGGGAAAGTTTTTCTCTACAGAGGTATTCCAAGTAACAAGTGAAGAAAAGACAAGTATTAATGAAATTAGAGATGTAGGCAATGATCATTAGCGGCTGCTAACATCACAAATGAGCCAAGTAGAATTATGTACCATCGGATGGATGTATATACCAACTGCTCTCATCAAGAAACTGAACTTGGGGGCATCTGGGTGGCTCAGTTAAGCATCCGATTCTTGATTTCAGCTCATCACAATCTTATGGTTTGTGAGTTTGATCCCCATGTCGGGCTCTGCTGTAGACAGTGCAGGGCCTGTTTGGGATTCTCTCTGCCCATCCCCTTCTTGTGCACGCGCAAGTGCTCACTCTCTCAACCCTTTTTTTTTAAAATTTATTTTAGAGTGAGAGAGCTGGGGAGGGGCATAGAGGGGGACAGAGTATTCAAAGTGGGCTCCACGATGATAGCAGCAAGACCATGATCTGAGCTTAAGTTGAATGTTGAACCCACAGAGCCACCCAGTTGCCCCAAATAATTTTTTTTTTTTTTAAGTAAAATCTTAAAAACAAGTGGGAAAATTTGGACATCTGTTTGCTATTAAGGAAATGCTCACTTTTAAAAAAGTTTGAGAGCGGGGCGCCTGGGTGGTGCAGTCTGTTGAGCGTCCGACTTCAGCCAGGTCACGATCTCGCGGTCCGTGAGTTCGAGCCCCGCATCAGGCTCTGGGCTGATGGCTCGGAGCCTGGAGCCTGTTTCCGATTCTGTGTCTCTCTCTCTCTCTCTCTCTGCCCCTCCCCCGTTCATGCTCTGTCTCTCTCTGTCCCAAAAATAAAATAAAATAAAAAAAAAAACGTTGAAAAAAAAAATTTAAAAAAGTTTGAGAGAGAATATGCAGGGGGAGGGGCATATTCAGATGCTTAACCAACTGAGGCACCCCAGGAGTTGCCCTTTTTTATGTGATCATGATATTGTTATATACCGCAAAATAATCCTTTTAGAAAACATTGAAATGTTAGAGTAAAATTCTAAGTGAAACCATCAGTGGGAAAGGCTTCATGGAGAGAGTAAATCAAGGATGTTTGAGAAATAAAAAGGCATACTATGCACTGGCAAATAGCAAGGTAGACAGGGACTAGGAGGGTAGGACTTGAATTTAAGCTACACCAGGAAGGTAGAGGCAGTTGCCATTTAGGAAGGCTATGTTTCTTAATCCTCTTTTGGTCAGATTCCTTCAAAAAATCAGTAAATAAATGGACTTTTTTTTCCAGAAAAATTAATAGTCTTGCATTTTATGTTTTATGGACCTCCTGAAATTGCTCATGTGGACTCCCCACTCCCCTGTTGTTCCAAATTTCCACCCTCTGGGACAGGTGCTCTAAGAACCTAAGAGCCTGTGATTTAGATGGAACTTTAAAATTTTTTAAAGTAGGCTCCACATGCAGCGTAGGGCTTGAATTCAAGACCCTGAGATTGAGAGTCCCATGCTTCACCACTGAGCCAACCAGATGCCCTTGGGCAGAGCATCTTATTTGCTTGTTTCCTGATCTGAGTTGAAGTTCAGAATTATTGAATGTTGGTTCAACTGCAATGTCCTTTTTAGGGTCAAGATTTCGGTTTCCTGACCTGCTGCAGCAGAAATGGGTTGGTGATTGTGCTTTGTATTAGGTTTAACCATTTCAAATTGCTGATACTCAACTGTTGCTGATCAACTGAAATGGCTTTCAGTGGTTCTTTCTGGGATTGCTAAATTACCTTCATGCTGTACACAGATGTACAGCAAATGTAGGTCACCCTATAGTTTCTTCTATCTGAAGTTTTCACCCATTTTACCATCCTGATAACTAGAGGACAAAAAAGAAATACAGCCCTTATATGGAGTCAGTTGAAGTGTCTGTGAAACAGTGAAGTGCCTTTGCCTGAATCAGCGTATTTCCAAGGTCTAGGCTGTCTCTTCACTTCTCATATACCATCTTCTCATATACCATCTAGAAGAATTTGCTTTTATCTTTCTTGCTATGTAATCTCTAGGTTATATCTAAAATTAAGCCACATCCATAAATTACTTATTGAAAGTGTCTTCATAATGAAGTGTGTGGAGCACAGCATCTTAGTCTCCCTGGTAATTGATGCATTAATAGACCTAATACATGTGTGGCCTTTCTTTCTACCAGTAATATGTACAGGACTCAAGGAAATCATCAGGTGAATCCAAACAAAGGCTATTCTGTAAATGAAATGGCCAATACTCTTCAAAAATGGCAGTGTCCTAAAAAGATATGGCAAAGTAACTATTCCTAGCTAAAATGAAATGTAACCCCTGACGAATGCCACATGTGATTTTTGATTGCTGACTACTCCGGGAAATCACCAAAATGGCAAAGATGTGATTTTAAGTTGGGAAAACTACTTAGAAGAATCCAACTAGTAAATTATACTAAGTGGTAGAAGTGGATAAGGTGGTTCTGGATGTACTTTGATGGTCATTAAAATTTGACTTTTTTAGATTAGGCAAGAAGCACATTAGGATAATTAAGAAGCACATTTAGGATAATTGGTAAGATCCCTTAGGAAGGGAAACCACAAGTTTCTTTTGGAACCTATCAAGCAGTTGTCACCACAAAAAGGAGACTATTTGCAAAATAAAAAACCTTTTGTCTTTGAAGGTTTGCACCATCAGTTTTACTGGTAGGAATTGAAATACTGCTCTAGGTGTTCAATATACAAGGGGTAGCTGAGGCAGTGTCTTTTCAAGCACTGCTTTAACCTGATGCCAAGGATAAATCTTTAATAAAAAGCCACTAGTTCTTAAGGGGTGCTTTAGAAGTCCTTGAGGGGCTTAGTATCACAATGATTAGGAGACTCCAGAAGCATTCAGTGGGCAAGGGCTGACAAAGGTGCTAAGTATCTTCCAATATGCCATAAAACAATCCTTCACAAAGAATATAATCCCATAAGGTTCCCAAGTATTCGTGTAGCTGAAAACTTGAGCCTAGAATTTATTTTTCAAATGAATCCCCAGAAGTGTTTACATGGGTGTTAAGAACACTTAATTTTCCAGGAATGTAGTGGTTGTATAAACAATCTACATTAGAACATCATATTGACTTAAGTATACACGAATTTCACTTCTAGATAATCACAAAATAAAAGGAGGTATTACACCTGATGAGGTCTAAGCCCATGTTCTTAACTGACATTCCTTTGGGCATGGTAGAGGGCAGTAATCCATGAAAGGAGGGGGGAGTCCGCTGGAAGCCACTGGTTAGGAAATGAATCTTAACACTAATCAGTTCCTGATGTTATCAAACCACTGAAATCCTAGGGCTTACTATTGGACATGCTTCTTGCAACCTGAAAATAGTAGCCCTAGTTTCGATGCTAGACAAAAAGATTGTTGAATGGCTTTAGGTCAGGGAATTGGGAAATACGATTCATGTCCTTTTCCTGAAGCTAAATCTCAGAACCTCACTTCTCATAAATAAGAGATCAAGATGCTTTTCATTTATTTTTAAAAATCCATACTGGATCAAAAAAGCAATCAAGGATACAGGTGCCAGACACAGGCCAGAAGGTAGCTAGAAAAGTATGCCTTAGGAAAGTTAGGGAGCCCTACTACTACCTTTTTTAAAGCTGCACTTAACATCTATTTTCCCATTAATCTACCTTCTCCTGCCCTACCTCCCAACATGGCACAGCTGGCTTGCCTTGCAAGGCCTCAGTTGAAGAATCCCTCATACACATAGGCTGGTTTAGCAGTTTCAACTGACTGGAAGGATCTCATCCCCATATGGTCTGAGAGGGCATTCCAGGTTTATGGGTAAGTACCTTCTTTATTGAGATGGTTTCACCTCTTGAAAATATGGCTACTAAAGCACAAAACAGTGTTTTTATAATGATCAATAAATCATCTTCCCCTCCCTTTACATGCAGTTGAAAATTAACTAGGGACAGAGTACTGTGAACTTTGTATGGTTGGAATTCTCATTAAATGATCATTAGCTAATGGTTGCTGAATTTACATATTAAGGAAATTATATATAGAATACTGCAAAAACACAGTAAAAGACTGAAATTTGCCCATTTCTGCTCAGGAAGTTTCTTCACTCCCAAGCGTCATAATTTGACTCCAAAGTTTATTGGTATTACTGTTTCTCCTCCTTTTGATCTTCCTTTTGTTCCCCAGTGCCAGAACTTCCAGAGCCTTCTCGCTCAGATGCCATCTGTTAAGAAAATATTGGAGAGCAACTCATTTAAAGTGGACAGTTTGCTCTTTGATAAACTAAAAAAGGGGGCATATCCTGCCTATTCTACTCTCCCTCCCTTCTTGTACTCTATTGATGGTTTCTGTGAGTCCCTCCCTTTGACTGCCATCACCACCCCCTCCCAAAGCAGAGTCAAGAAAGCCAGAGTATTTCCAACTCCAATATTCCCAGTTCTATAAACGGCCATGTAGAGTGCCACCAGTGACAGTAATTAACAGCAGTTCTATTAAGATGAAGTTAGGCACAAATTCACTCAACAAAATGTCCTTGTACCTTTTTGTATGCCATTTCGAAGAGCTTCAGTGATGCTTGCTGAAGGGAAGATGCTGCCTGCCTTATGTTTTCTCCCGTTTCACTGTCTTTTCGAGCCAGAAGTTCCCTCATTTTGGAAATCTCTTCTTTTAGCTTGTTGCACTTAAAAACAAAACCAAACTCTTTCTCTGGGTTTCTTATCCCATTTTATGTAGAGTAATACTCAGAAACATTAAAAAACAAATTTCTATCCTTGACAGAACTCCTCTTTAAAAGTGTATCTCAATTTCCTTATTTATCAAATGGCCCCAACTGAAGTCTGTGTGAAAAATGTGAATAAAAAGCCCGAGAAACAAAAACACCACTAGATTCCTATCAAGATTCACACAGAAAAACAAACTTCATTGACACTGGTGACAATGCCTAACTTCTTGAACTATTTTAAGAGAGGACTCACTTCATCAGCAGGCAACTGGTCCTTGAATTCTTCCATTTTTGTTTCTGTGTCATGAATGATTCCTTCAGCCATATTAACTGCTTCAACTCGTTCCTAGGAGAAATTATAAATTTAGTATGAAGACTTCCCAACCAACCAGTTAGAACATACTGATACATAATTACATAATAAAGACAAATTACTGTGGTCTGAAGTAGTCTAGGATGTCTGTAAGTGATTTTATCTTATTGTATAACACAAAAATTTTGATGTGGAAATGAGAGTAAGAAAAGCATTCCACACAAAAGTTAGGAACAAAAAGAGAGCAAGGACAGATTCAAAGACAGACTAGAAAATCAACAATACATGTCCAAACTCCCACTTTCACCTCCCAGTTGCAGAGGCAGAAAATAGTTACCTTCTTTCGTCGGTCTTCCTCAGCATACTTTTCTGCATTTTTAACCATATTTTCAATATCATCTTTGCTTAACCCACCAGAAGACTGGATCACAACTAGAGTGAAATAAAAGCATCTTGTTACTTCCCAGATAAAATTATCTGCCTCTTTCTCTGTATTAAGAAAAAGAACACTCCTGGGGCACCTAATGATTCAGCTGGTTAAGCATCCGACTCTTGATTTCCGATCAGGTCATAATGGAACAATTCATGACCTCGAGCCCCATGTCAGGCTCTGCACATTGGAGCTTGCACTCTCTCAAACTTGAAAAACAACAACAAAACCCCACCAAAACTTAAAAAAAATATTCCTGTTCAGAGTAGCCAATCTTGATGTATGATGATGAAGTATTATGTATATATATTACGAATAAGAGAAATACCGTTGTCCTATAACAAACAGAAGGAAACCAAGGATCTGAAATCCACAAAGACCATTTGTTCTGCCTGCCTACCAAAACTTCAGCAATCCAGAAGCCCAGTGCTTGCCCATTTGTGGTAATAAATACATCTGTTAATGTGAATCTGATGACCAAGGAGAAAAGGGGCAAAAAGGACTCATTGCCTCCCCCAATCCCCCCGAGGCTCGGAGAAAACACATGCACAATCTAGAAGGTCTAGTTCTCAGAGGAACTTCAAGGTCCCTTGTCTCTTAGAGTCTGATAAATAAGAACACTTACTCTGCTGCTCACGTCCTGTGCCCTTATCTTTGGCTGAAACATGTACAATCCCATTGGCATCAATGTCAAATGTAACTTCAATCTGAGGGACTCCACGAGGGGCTGGGGGAATTCCAATCTAAAATAGAGAAATATGCAGCATTAAAAGCTCCTCTCTCAAGAGGTCCGGTGCCCTATTTCCAAACCTATATATACAGTCTCTGGGTAAAGTAACTTGTTCCTGGGAGCAACAAACAATACTTAAAATGTATAAAAACACACATTTATAAATAAGAATAGTAGTTTCATTACTACCTGAAAGAACCAGGGCTTAAGCCAGTGAAGTTGGCTACAGCAAGTAACCATAATGACCGTGTATACCTAAGGGACACGCTGAATGAGAGGAAAACTGTCCATCATTGTTCACTAAGAACCAATAAACAATGCTCACTAGGAGCCAATATCAAATGCCTTAAATTAATAATTGGGGAATTTTTCCTAACTAACATTCTATTTCCCTAGCTCTTATATTTACCAACTTCCTAAGGCATCAGGAACAAGCAAAACTTTCAGGAAAAACTGAAGCCATGGGTATCCAGTTGCAAAATTCATCTGTACACCGAACTAAGGTAACACAGACAAGGTCCCTGTGTTTTAGTTTTGGTAATGTTATTAAGAATTATAATTTAGTCTAAGTTTATAGAAAAAGCAAAGTACTCAGGATTCCTGATACCTACCAAAGTAAACTGTCCAAGAAGTTTGTTGTCTCCAGCCATCTCTCTCTCACCCTGACACACTTTAATCTCCACTTGAGTCTGACCATCAGCAGCTGTAGAAAACACCTAAGAGAGAAAAAAAACTCTGGGTTGGCAGTCTTTTTAGGCTACTCCCCTTAGAAAAGTGCAAGCCAAAGAAAGAAATTCCCATCTCAACACTTAAGAATCCCATGTTCAGAACAAAGGCTTTTGTTTTTGCAGGGGAATAGGATTAGTACAGCCAAAGAGTATACAGTAGCTATTGTTTCAGCTAAGCAAATGCACTAAACAAAGATGCAGCAGCATTAGCAAAGGCGTCCTCAAAAGGAGCTAAAGAAAATGGGATGTTGAAACATGCTCATTTGAGGAAAGAGGTCAGAGACATGACATGTATTTTATGCTCAGTCACAGGAAGTCACCACATAGTTTTCTTCAGAATGATGTATTGGCAATACATCACTGAACAAATAGCAACAGCCATTAGCTATAACAGCTTTTCAGAAAAACAAATTGGGAAAGTCAGTAAACAATTCAGAATCTAAGACTAGCAAGCCATTGTCCAGATAGCCCTGGCTTGGTATCTCAGCATCTCCATCATTCACCCATAAGACAAGCACCCTCCCCTAATCTTCGCCAGGCCATTCTTTTTATTGCCTTTGAGAACAGAAGAAAACAAGGAAATTAGTCCCAAACGATGAAGCTCCTTTTGGAAAGTTATTTTAATACGGTGAAAGACACCACTGATACCTTCCCTAAAATTACTGCTAGCTAACAGGTAAGGAGAACATATTCAGGAACCAACAAAAAAAGAGAACAAAAAGCAAGATTCTTAGCACCCACATTCACCTAGTATGGACTCAAAAACAAAAAGCAAAATGTCCTAGGAAAAACTAAAAAAAGTGGGTATAATCATGTCCCTCACAGAACCTATATTCTCTGTGACAACGGAGGAGTAGGTGACTCTTACCTGGCTTTTCTTGGTTGGAATAGTGGTGTTTCTGTTGATAAGTTTGGTAAAAACACCTCCCAGAGTCTCAATACCCAGAGACAGGGGAGTGACATCCAGGAGCAGCACATCTGTGACATCACCAGCTAACACACCTCCCTGAATGGCAGCTCCAATGGCCACAGCCTCATCAGGATTGACTGCTTTGCTTGGGGCTCGGCCAAAGAGATCTTGTACAGTCTGCTGAACCTAAGCCACCAAGAAAAAAGAACCCGTCACCCACTACCAAGGGCAGCTACCCTTGGGAAGGGTAAAAGAGCACATGTGTCCCAAGACCACAACAAATCTCAGGATAAGCTGCTTCAGATCCAAGAATGTTCACTCACGTTACTATTTCATATTTGAGTTCTTCTTAATGACCTCAGTGTGTCAAATACGGGCAACACTCATATCCTTTACTTGAGCATCAGTCATAGCCCTTTTTAAAAATTTTTTATTTATTTTTAGACAGTTCCACCAGGGTAGAGGAGCAGAGAGAGAATCTCAAGTAGGCTCCATGCTCAGCGTGGAGTATGAGGCGGGGCTCAATCCCACGACACTGGGATCATAACCTGAGCTGTAATCAAGAGTCAGACGCAAAACGGACTGAGCCACCCATGCGCCCCATTTTGTCCTTTTAAATTTGAGAAGGAGCTGCTTAACTTTTGTTACTGGGTTTCCTATACAACATATTAAATTAGAAATACAGGCTGCAAGACATCAAGACTTAGATATAGTTCAATTCCCCTTCTACAGATCAACTAAAAACCACCTTAAAAGAGCAGTGCTAATTCAATAATTCAACATTGTTGCTAATGTGAGGCATGTTCTTCTCTCCAGCTTATTTTACTAATGTTAGAAAAAACTGCTACTTAAACAGCATCTGGGGTAATTTGTTAACATAAAGATATTTTCCTGGTCCAAAGCCTCCATTTTTTTCTCCATGTTTACTCTGTGCAGATTTTCCTAAGCCCATGAACTCCAAAGGAAATTACTATTCTATTCAAGCTATACAGCAAAAATGACACCTTCAACAGGTTGTGCTCAGTCATTAGTTTTCCACACACCTATCTTATCAGAATGATGTGTTGATAAATAATATGCATCATCGCACAAATCTCTGTTGAGGTGATGCAGTTAGAAACCCAAAATATTATGCTGTAAACACATGTATCCAAAACTGCATGTAGAGACTAGATAGTACCAAGGTTTTAAGCTATCTCTGATCTCCAACTTTGAGAAATACTTGGTTTATAAAAATATCCCAAGAATGAAGTTCAGGATCTTCCATGCTACCACCCAAAGACATTTTGCCCTTCCTGATCCTTTTTCTGAAACCCTTTTAAAAAGAGGCCACAAAAGACCTCTAGTGAGGGCATAAATTGCGTTCAAAGATCCCTTCAGGTCACTGTGGCAGAAAGGCCATGTACTCATGTTCCTACACAAATCATCTATCCAGAGAAAACATTATGTGCTTGCCCTCTCTGCTTTCCATGCCAAGGATTCCATGGGTCCATACCTTGGGCATCCTAGTCATGCCACCAACAAGAATCACTTCTCCTATGTCACTCTTGCTGACTTCTGCATCTTGCATGGCTTTTTGACATGGGGCAATTGTCCTCTTGATTAGATCCGTAACAATCCCTTCAAATTGAGCCCGGGTCAGCTTCATATTCAAATGCTTGGGTCCAGAAGCATCCATCGTAAGATATGGCAAATTGATGTCGGTCTGCAAAGGTAGCAGGGAAAGCAATACTGGTGACGTTTCTTTATTACTTCAATTAAAATAAGACCATACCCTCACGAGGAAGACTTTGAAAGCTATAGAGAGAGTAAACCCACTTTGAAGGAACAGCCACAAACACAATGACTCTTTAAGATTCAACTCCTGCTCAGGTCATGATCTCAGAGTTCAGGAGGTCGAGCCCTGCGCCTGGCTCTGTGCCTGGGATTCTCTCACTGCCCCTTGCTCATTTACACTACCCCTCCTTTTCAAAATTAAAAAGATTCAACCTATGATCTTCCCAGAGGCAAAAATTTTAGAATCTGTTATCAACAATGAAGAATGAAATAGTGGGACTGAGTCGGTTAAGTATCTATGACCCTTAACTTTGGCTAAGGTCATGATCTCACAGTTTGTGGGTTCGAGCCCCATGCTGGCCTCTGCACTGACAGTGTGGAGCCTGCTTGAGATTCTCTCTGACCCTCCCTTGCTCACGCTTTCTCTCGCTCTCAAAATAAACTTAAAAATGTACACACACAAAAAGTAAGTCAAAAGCATGCTCTGAACCAAATAACTTGCCTCAAGCCAAGGCTTTCTAAGTTTCAGGAAGATGGTAAGGAAGCTACAGAAATACTAAAGATACCTACACCAGGATTGACTTTACTGCCATCACATTCATGGAAAGCAGCAAACGCTGCTATAGCCATACCATAATAAAGGTATCCTAATAGGGCCTACATTCAGACTATTTAGACTAACCAAACTCCTCACTAAACATGCGGAAACACGTCTCAACGTGGACCCTCAGGAACAAAATTGTACCTCCCCTCCAATTTCATATCAAAGCAAGGCTGAAGCAAGGCTGGCAGGAAACAGACTGAAAGGGAGCAAACCCATTACCATCTCTCATCAGGTAAACTACTTTTGGCATTTAAATGCTTAATAAATAGTGAACGAGTTAACACATCTTTTGTAGGAACAGTGCTACTGAGTATTGCTTTAAAGAACACCATCCATCACTTCTCAGCCTTTTGGCTAAGATCAAGTGTAAAGAACACCACTGACGATTTCCTTCTTTCTTTGCAACATTATTAATAAACTAAATCAAAAACAATTAAATTAGCTAAACTAATGCAATCCAGGGGGTGCCTGGATGGCTCAGTTGGTTAAGCATCTGACTTCAGGTCAGGTCATGGTCTCAGTGTTCCTGAGTTCCAGCCCCACATCGGGTGAGCTAGAGCCCTGCTTCGGGATTCTCTCTCTCTCTCTGCCCCTCACTCACTTGTGCTTTCTCAAAACAAAAAAAAACAACCAAGCAAACTTTAAACCAATGAAATCCAACAGAACTTTCTGTGGCAATGGAAATGTTCTGTATTTGTGCTGTTCAATTTAGCAGCCACTAGCCACGTATGGCTCAGCATTTGAAATACAGGCAATACAACTGAGGAATGCAATTTTAAATTTTTATTTAATTGTAAAAGCCCACACACGGACATTGTATCAATGCAATTCTATATGCTGTATGGTAATGACAATCTGAACAATTCCAGACTCTCAATCCTCAAAACCCAGTTTGTCACTAAGCTTTGTCGCTTCTCAAATTCAACACTACCTCCATTTCACTCCAGTCCAAGTCCTTCCTCTCACCACCACCTGACCATGTGCTACAGCCTCCCAATGTTCTCCCACTTCCACTCAGGCTACCTCTGCTACAGGACCCCTCCTGACCCCAAACAAATTTCCACTCCACCTCTGCCAGAGCACTTTTCACAAACCCATATCTGGCCATGTTACTGCCCTTAATTTAGGTTTTCACTAGGGTGTCTGGGTGGCTCAGTAGGCGGATCATACGACTCTTGATCTTGGGGTTGTGGGTTTGAGCCCCACGTTGGATGTAGGCACTACTTAAAAAAAGAAAAAAAAAAAAGTTTTCACTGGTTTATATTCCCTCTTCTCAGAATAGACCCAGATCCCAAATCTATCAAGCCTCTACCCTCAGGTTCTGCAGTTACCCTGCCTATCTGCTCTTCGAACACACTAGCCTTTTCTCAGAGCCTCATACTTACTTGTCCTAGTATCTTTTCCTGATCAACTCATCTCACCGAGCACTCCTTGTGAGGTCAAACACCTCTGTCAGCTTTCTCTTACAATTAGAAACCAAACTTTGTTTTTTTACCACATTAGTAACTTACTATAGAATACTATTTATAACATGTCCTAAACACGTTTCAATTTAGTAATCCTCACAAATCAAAGAGAGAAACTGGCACTATTATTCTCATTTTGTAGGTAAGAAAACAGAAATGTTAAATAATTTACCTAAGGCCACAGATAGTAAGTGATGAAATAGGACTTGAATCCCAGCAGTCTGCCTAGGGAGCCACTCTTAACCTATCACATTACTTCTGGTTTGACTGTTGTTAATCTCACGTCCTAATTAATACCTATCTCTCCACACCACACTGTAAACCCACAGAGGTAATGCTTCTAGGAATTTATTCTGGAGATTTACAATTACACATGCACAAATATTAACATACAAGAATGCTGAACAAACTTTGTTGTAATATCAAAATGCTGGAAAACAATCCAAACTCTACCAGTAAGATACAGTCACAGTAAAAACCAACGTCACCCTCCACAAATTGTCAACTCCTGGGACGAATTTTAAGCTATCTTCTGGCATCCCATAGTTTAATTCTAATCCTAACCACTGTATGTTGCAAAGTTCTGCCACTCTGTATGACAGCAGGGATAAAGTAACACCATTAACACCATGGATAACTCTTGTATAACTCATCATAGCTACTTTAAAAAACATTTCTTTAAGGTGCACTTGAGTGGCTCAGTCAGTTGTGTCCAAGTGTTGATTTTGGCTCAGGTCATGATCTTGTGGTTCTTGAGTATGAGCCTTTTATCGGGCTCTGCTCTGAAAGAAGCCTGCTTGGGATTCTCTCTCTGCCCCTCCCCTGCTTGCACTCTCTCAAAACAAATTGAAAGAAAAAAAAATTTTTTTAACGTAAAAAAAAAAAAAAAAAAAAAAAAAAAAAAAAATCCAGGTTCAAAAGAAAAAAACCCAAAAAACAAAAACCAAGTTTTTCCACATTGGATCACTCAGTACGGGTGATCAAATCATCAACTCAAGGAGTGACATGCTCCGCTTTCCTGCTGCCACTTGAGAAACCAGAAACAAATTTGCCTTTCAACTACCATGTTCATATAGTTCTATTATTAATGCCTAAGGCAAAGTGAAGCTTCACCTCTCAGAACTGGAGCAACACAGCCTAACACTTAAACAGATGCTGAGCAACTCTAATGCTAACAGAAATAAATGTGCCCAAGTGTATATACCCCAGCCTTCAGCCAGGTTTCATAGCTCACTTTCTGGATTGCTGATCCAAATAATTAAATGAGACAATTAGAGACTCACACAAAGACATGTCTTAAGTGAAGACATTAGCAATTATGAGAGAAACCTATTATTTCTAGGCTAGTGATTCCCATTTTGCACACTACTAAATCTAGATTTTAAAATCAGAATCTTGGGGTGCCTGGGTGGCTCAGGTGGTTAAGCATCCGACTTCAGCTCAGGTAATTATCTCACAGTACGTGAATTCAAGCCCTACATCAGGCTCTGCGCTGACAGCTTGGAGCCTGGAGCCTGCTTCAGATTCTGTGTCTCCCTCTTTCTCTCTTTGCTCCTCCCATGCTTGTGTTCTGTGTTTCTCTCTCAAAAATCAATAAATGTAAAAAAAAATTTTTTTTTAAATCAGTATCTTTAGGGGTACATGGGTAGTTCAGTAGGTTGAGTGTCCCACTTAGACTTAGGTTGTATCTCATGGCTCATGGGTTCAAGCCCTGCATCTCATGATGTTGAGATCGATCCCATGTCGAGCTCTGCACTGAGTGTGGAGCCTGCATGGGATTCTCTCTCCTCCCCTCCTGTGCTTGTGTACTAAGAATAAACTTCTAAGAAAAACCAAAACCAAAACCAAACAAAAATACACTGTTCCTTTGTTCATGGACAGGCTTTTACTGCCACCTATAAAACTATAAAAGATTAGATAGAAATTGCACCAAGAATATGCTATTCAAATAAACTAAGGCTGGAAACATTAAGACTGTTGGGACTCATCCACATCCCACCTGCACAGATGAGGAGAGTTCACACTTAGCCTTCTCAGCAGCTTCCCGAACCCTCTGAAGTGCCATGTTGTCTTTGGTCAAATCAACCCCCGTCTACAAAATGAAAACACGTAATACTAACGTTAATGAGGTGACGAATACTATTTAGACTACAACGATAAGGTATGATAACTTAAAGTAAAGCCCTGTCTTTATAAACAAACATGAATCACTCACTGCCCTTAAAAGTCTGTAGGAAAAAGAAATCTTATTCTTCAAATTGTGTCTGGAGCCAGAGGGCTGATCTAATCTTAGTTCTTTCGAGCCATTGGGTTCTGGATCCAAATAGGAGTGCCCAGAATTCCTCTTCCAATATTATACAGAGTACCATACCCTCTTCAACCTGTTGTGGATTCCCAAGCTAAAGCTACAACAACCAGAATGGTTCAGTCTACCTGTGAAACTGAAATGCAATTCTTTCAGTGCTGTTCCATGTTCTATTAAGGGCAAAAAGTCATAAAGCAAATAGTCATCTAAATAAAGAAATTCTCACCATCCCAATGTCTACATATGAACTATACTGGTAACCAACCTCTCTCTTGAACTCCCTCACAATGTGTCGCAGCAAGGCCTGGTCAAAGTCTTCACCACCTAAGAACGTGTCTCCATTGGTAGACTTCACCTCAAACACTCCTTTCTGAATTTCCAGGATAGAAATATCAAAAGTTCCACCACCTAAATCATATACAGCAATTCTAGAAAGACAAAAGAGGTGGTCTTAAGGGAGAACACCTATCACTAGGGTATAAATTTTAACAACCAAAGGAACATAAACCTGATTATTTTCCCTGTACTATAGTTAATTATAAAATTGGATAACTGCCTAAGTGACAGGTATATGAACATGTGGCACGAATAGCTAACTGTAAAATATAGAGCTGAAATACATTTTAAAACTGGGGTGCCTGGGTGGCTCGGTTAAGCGTCCGACTTTGGCTCAAGTCATGATCTCAGGGTCTGTGAGTTCAAGCCCCGCGATGGACTCTGTGCTGACAGCTCAGAGCCTGGAGCCTGCTTCAGATTTTGTGTCTCCCTCTCTCTGTTCCTTCCCCGCTCCTGCGTGCTCTCAAAAAACATAAACATTAAAAAAATAAAGCAAAATTGACGATATTCAATCACTTTTTCCTTAAAGTAGGCTCCATGCCCAGTGTTGGGCTTAAACTCACACCCCCAAGATCAAGAGTCGCATGCCCAACCAAATGGTCCAGCCAGACATTCCCAAAACCATACTTTTGAACAAATACTTGCCAATATGCATGCTAAGGGGGGAAAAATGATCACAGCCCAGTACTTCCATAGGTGAAGTCCCACAAACCTGGGTGGAGTTTACTGCACAAACTTACATTTTATCTTCTGATTTGTCTAGACCATAAGCCAGAGCAGCAGCTGTAGGTTCATTAATTACCCGAAGCACGTTTAGTCCAGATATCTGGCCAGCATCTTTAGTGGCCTAAAAAAAAAGAAAAAAGCATTTTCCACCTTGTGTCCTAAATATCATCAATACAGTCTTGATATTTTCAGAATGTCAAATGAACTCACCTGTCTCTGGGAGTCATTGAAATAAGCTGGAACTGTGATCACAGCATTTTTTGCTGTATGCCCCAAGTAATTTTCTAGAAAAGAATAAAAAAATGAAATACATTCATGACATTCTGTCCTATGAAACAGGTAAAAGAATTACTAATGTAGGGGTGCCTGGGTGGTTTAGTCGGCTGAGCGTCCAACTTCGGCTCAGGTCATGATCTCGCGGTTCATGAGTTCGAGCCCCGTTGTCAGGCTCTGTGCTGACAGCTCAGAGCTTGGAGCCTGTTTCGGATTCTTTGTCTCCCTCTCTCTCTGCCCCTCCCCTGCTCACGCTCTGTCTCTCCTTCTCTCTCAAAAATAAATAAACATAAAAAAACAATTGAAAATAATAATAAACAAAAGAATTACTAATGGAGCCTAACAACCTGGGTCGTCATCCTGGAGCCACAGACAGCGCTCATCAGTTTTTTTCTGCATGTGACCTAACACAGAGAAACCCTGTAGGAAAATGCTCCAATTAAATCAATGGTTGAAAACCCAAGATCTCACCCAGTGAGATCTTCACCCAGTGAAGGTTCAGCAGCTATAACGACCTATTCTTAGACTTAAAATAGCCACGAATTTCTCCAAATACGAAGTTTTACCAAGAGAGCCAAAAGGTTAATATGTAGTCTTTCAGCTTTCAATACAGAACACCACTCCTCTATATTGGAGAAGATAAATAAGCCCTGTTAGGAAAACTTTGAGGACAAATTCAGTATGTAGGGAAAATGTGAAGAGTAACAAAATTTTGCCAATTCTAGGTTTTCTGCATAATATTCACCCCAGACTCACACAAGGGACACTGGAGTATATAAGTTAGGAACCATCCAGTTCTTCAAACTTGACAGATAGGAACCAAACCTTCTCACCTGCAGTCTCTTTCATTTTCATCAACACAAATGCTCCAATCTGACTTGGAGAATAGAGTTTTCCATGAGCTTCGACCCAGGCATCTCCATTGGAGGCACGGACAATTTTAAAGGGCACATTTTTACTGAAAGACACAAAAATTTTATTTGATAAAAATGTGCCAGTGCAACCTACCATGACAAGGCTACCATATATCATGAATGTCCATCTTTCATCCCAAGAGATCCATGGCCAAAAAATGACGACTTAAGAAATCCATTTAATGAAAACGTTTAGAAAGCAATCATTAACATCTAAAAACATCCTGGTTACACCTGAAGATTCTTTCCACCAAACTAAAGATTTGTGCCCCTGCTTTGGAAATTTTTTAAGAGTTACCAATGACCCAGCAAGTCCATTACTAAGAATCTACCAAGAAAAAAAGAAATGAAAACACATCCTTACAAAAACCTGTACATGAATTTATAACAGTATTCTTTAAGTTTATTTATTCTTTTCAGTAATCTCCACACCCAAGATAGAGCTTGAACCCACAATCCCAAGATCAAGAGTTGCATGCTCTTCTGAGTCAGCTGGGTACCCCTATGGTAGTATTCTTAATAGCCCTCAAATGCTCATTAACTGACAAACAAAATGCTGTATACAACTGACCCTTAACAGAGGTTCTAACTCCACCAGTCCACTTATATGTGGATATTTTTGAATCTATATAAAGTATTATAAACATATTTCCTCTTCCTTATGATTTTTCTCTAATGTACTTTGTTGTAATATGATATATAACATACACAACACACAAAATGAGTGTTAATTAACTCCTTATGTCATCAGTAAGGCTCTGGTCAACAGCAGGCTTTTAGTCGCTAAGTTTCTGGGAAGTCAGAAGTTATACACAGATGTTCAACTGTATAAAAGGTTGGCACCACTATCTCCTGTGTTGTTCAAGGATCAACTGTATGTTCATACAAGTTGTTGGCCATGAAAAGGAATAAAGCAGGGATAGGTGTTTTAGCACGGAAAGACTCTGAAAACAGCTGATTCGCACATGATGTGGCCTTATGAATTTAACACCAATTTACATGGTCCAAAAATGACTAGCCAAATCTTCGTGTCACATCAATACATGGAAAAGACCTAATATGTGAAGGCAAAAGCTAATGTTTTTGAAGGAGGTATCCTTTCAGTAGGGCAGGACATGCCTCTAGGGACAATATGTACAATTACTAAGGTCAGATGCTCCAAGGATTTTGCTGAAACCATTCCTATGTGTGGCCTCTGGAAATAACTATGCTTTTCCTATTACTTACATGTCTTTCTGTACTTCAGGGTCATCATATCGCCGGCCAATGAGACGCTTGGTGGCATAGAATGTGTTGTTTGGGTTGGTGACAGCCTGTCGCTTGGCTGGCATGCCAACAAGTCGCTCACCATCTGCTGTAAAGGCCACAACTGAAGGGGTGGTTCTGGCACCTTCAGCATTCTCTAGCACCTAAAACTCCCAAAGTAAGACAAAGAATGAGGTTCTAGTCACCACTTTTTTTTTTATCAATCATTTAAAGACACAAAACTGCTGCCAAATCACAAAACAAACGTTCAAGTACAGCACTAATAACCATGCTTTTCTGCTCTGTGAATGCTGATATAGCAAGTACCTACTACTGGAGACAGATGTAGATGTTTAAAGTATTTTTAGTCCTTCACTTTGAAACAAGTTACAACTAAAAACAAAAAAATGGAAAGATAATATAAATCACACCTTTCCTACTAAGATATTGAAACCAGATCATCCTTCTTTCCATATGGGGGAATTAAATCTACTTCTAAATTTTTTTGTGCTGGTTACAAGTTTCATGCATAGGTAAAAGAAACTGCCAAGAAACCATTCAGAAATCCCAACTCTAAATCTTGAGAAGAACCCAGTGGGAATAAACTGTTTTGTGAACTAAGGAGGTCCTTCAGGGGAACAACCTCTACCATAGCAAGAGCTTCTAAGATGCAGCCTATGTGTTATGTGGAGCTTCACTTGCTTCTAGACTCTTCCTGTACCTCTAACCATGGTTCAACTGACTTACAGAAATGTAGGACTCTGATTACAGAAATAATCAACAACGCAAGTCATACCAATTGGTACTAATAGTAACTTAATAGTCTTTATACTAGGACACATTTAAATCCTAATAAGTCAAATCCATTCACTTTACAGCACATTGCAATTAAGCATAAAAGTTCACCTCAAAACAATCTTAAGAACTTAAATGCAGCTTTTAAAATACCCCTTATCTAAGCCACAGGGCCGAGAAAGCCAGATAGACTACTGACTACTAATATACGATCCAGAACTTCCAATAGTGCTCACCTTTGCTTGTTTACCTTCCATAACTGCCACACAAGAGTTGGTAGTGCCCAAATCAATACCAACAACTGCTCCCTTGATTGCTTCTGATCTGCAACACATATAAAATAATGCTATGGTTATTTTTACCATAATAGTGGTTTCCAGAATGGTTGCAAAAATAAATAATACTTGATATTGTGGGAATAATGGCATACTACAGAATCGTTCCAATTTTAGTGTATGTACTGCCGAAGCAAGCACGGCACACTACAGAATCTATAAATTAAAGCAGAAACATCACTTTTTTCTCAGTGTAAGAGTTAGTCACAAATTTAGAGACCATCACTGTAGGGTTTAACATTTATTATCTCTTACAGAAAATAAAGTTAGACTTACGCATAGTCCCGCCTTGAAACAATTCTAAAAGCCTCATGACTAAGGCCATTCCAGCCATCCTAAAAAAAAAAAAAAAAAAAAAAAAAAATCAACCAACATTAAAACCAGAGCCTGTTCCCATTATTCTTCTGAAGAATATGAAGTTTCATTCTGGTAACGGTATATGTAAAACAAGATCTTACGTATAAGAGATACTGTGCCACTTAAACACCAAACAAATTTAATCAAGTATGAAATTTCTAAAGGACCCAGGAGAAAAAAGTACACATAAAATTGTCTTGAATTACATTGTAACAGGGTTCCTCAACCTTGGCCCTATGGATTTCTGAACCAAATCTGTTGTGGGGCACTGTTCTGTTTACTGTAGGACTTTTAGCAGCGTCCTGTGTCTCTCCTGCTAGAAGCCAGGAGGTTCCCCAAGGTGTAACAAATTATCTCCAGATATTACCAAATATACCCTCAGGAGGCAAAACTGTTCCTGGTTGAGAATCACCAGTACAAAACACTATTCAGATATTTCTTAATTTCACTGTCAGCAGCAGTGTACAGGTACCAAAGCCCCACGTAGGTATGTATTGTAGCTCCAGATTTAAATCATTCAGAAACATTTCCAGAGTTTGCCAAGCAAATGATTTAAGGGGACTAGGACTGGCAATCTTGGACAGTCAGTTTAGAGAAAAAAATTCAGAAGTTGCCTCCAACCAGGATCAAATCTAATCTCAGGATACTTCCAAGTCTTCTTTTTAACCCCATGCTGAGTGCAGAGACACAGTTCCCGCTCTCCAAAGATATGTTTGGATAATGAGCAACCACTCCATTGTTGGTACGTGGAAATAACAAATAGTACAACCAACCGTACACCAAAGACTCTTAGAGAACTACATACAAATGTTCCTAAGCAAGAAAATCTGCACCTAACTTCTGATTTACTGAAATGGCTTTTCATCCTCCTTTTCATGATTACGGGGTCCTTGCACACGCTGTATTTTAGAGGAGGCGAACACTCGTCCTTCGACTTGTATATGTAAGTAATGGCTAAAATATCGGTTCCCTCCCAACTAAAATTGCGTCCCTCGCCCCCAAGGCCAAACCCGTCCAATCAGCAAGTGAACGGGCCGTCAGGACCACTACCCGTTACTTCCTAGAATAAAACTATTCTCTCGCAAGAGGTGTGACTCAGCAGAGCCCGAGACATGGAAGGAGAAAACCCTGAGTTAGGCCCTGAATCCGTAACAGAGATTACTCAAGGCCAGTTACCTTCTCCCCATCCTGATCTCTGCTGCACAATTCTGTCCCCGAACGGCTAGGCCTGCCGTAGCAGGTCAAGGCCGTGAGCCCCCCCGGAGGAGGCCCAGCAGTCCCTCACCTTGTGGCGGGCGGCTGTGGGGCCCCGGGAGACCGCGGCGCCGACGAGACGAGCTGCTGCGGCCCGGCTGGCACTTATCATGGCGGCTAGATGGTGGAAGTACGAAGCAGCAAATGCGCTCGGACGGCCGGAGCAGCGCGGCGCAGTAGTGGTAGCGCTTCTGGAAACCTCCAACCACGTGGGGTGGGGGGGGTGGGGGCTAGTTGCTGACGCCTGGAGGACCACTCTTCCGCTGAAGCGTCGCCCGGGTTGCCTGACCAGAGAGTATGGGACCCCTACTCCCTGAGTTAGAGCACATGGCTAATACGCATCGCAGCATGATGGCTGGAAAAAGTATGACCTTTCGTTCCGGCTGCAGCAGGTCTGGGCTCAGTAAGTGGCGAGAGGGCTAGGAGAGGTTTAAAGGCAGCACTTTGGGCAGCCCCGGTCCTCGAAAACAGGAAAGACTCAAGGTCACACGGATAAATTGCGAACCGATTACAGAGGCCTTGCGTCAGTTGCGTGAGAGGAGGAGCCTGCTGCGCCTGCGCAGCTAGCATCCTGCCGCACGCCTAAGGCGCATGTGCGCAAGGCGTGGTGGAAACCGAGGTACTACAGCACTCATTGGATGCTTCAGCGCACGTGAGTTCGGCTCAGCTTGTATCCCGGGGCGAGCGCGGGCGCGTGCAGCATCCGCTAGGGTGGTCGTTTCCCGCACTCTAATTTTTTGAGTAACGGCGCCATCTTATCCTGGGCGTTTGTTCATTGAAAATCTGTGGCTCAGAGCAGATTTGTTGGTCTGCTCCGTCTGTTGTTCGTCTTTTGGTTACCTGTTGGCCGTCATTTGAACTACACCTGGATGTGCAGATCTCAAATTTATGCCGTTTACCACGGGGATCTCTGGTTTTGAGCTACTAACGCAGCCTTTCGTTCAGAGAATTGGGTTGAATTGAGCTAATTATCGTTCAGACCCTCAAAATAAAAAAATACTTGACCTTAGGTTCTTTGCCTGCGCCCCCGTCCCGCCCTCCCCTCGCCGCCTCTGCTGTGCTAGGCCTCACTGAAGCTCCTCAATCCCGTCTCAAACCTGCTGGTTTCCAGGAACAGAAACTGTGGGCTCTGTAACGAGATGTCAGTGGCCACTGCACCGTGATCAGTTTCAGTTTTGCAAAGAGGTAGGAGTCTCTGATGAAACAAACAGGTACTGGAGTGCCTACCATGTGTCAAGCACTGTTTTAAGTGGTGGAAATATAGTGAAAGCAAAACGTGAATTCACTAATGAGTTGACAGTGTCCTTGATTTTGAAGATGAAGCAACTTGGCTTTTAAGTCCTATTTCGAAGGAGGTGCTTTCCTCTTAGGCTATCACAGTTGTGTGAGGAATTGTGAAGGAAATGTTGGGGGAAGTTTGGGAGAGAAAGAACATAACTAAAGAGTGTACATTGTAAGGAGGATGGAAGTGGGAGTGAGAAACAGAAAAGGCAAACATAACATTGGTCATAACAGATGAAACATTGTAATAAAAGTTACACTCTTATCTAAGTCTTAACTATTATTTTTTAATTGTTACTAGTCTGCTTAATACCCTCATTTCTTCGGTTTTTTTAATTCCCTGAGAGGTAGACTTTTGACCCCTGTTGGTAGGGATTTGTATTCTAAAACAATATACTGATGGAAAAGAATGTAGATGATGTGGAAAATGCTGGGGTTTGGAGCCAACGCCCAAGAGAGAGTTATTGAGATGTTTTCGGTGCATAAAGGTTTTATCAAAGCACAGGGACAGGACTCGTGGGCAGAAAGAGCTGCACTGGTGTTGTGAAGGGTGACTGATGATATGCTTGGGAGTTGGGGAAAGTAAAGACCAGGGAAGTTTGCAAAAGGATTTTTGTGTGCTAAAGATTCACAGGATCCTGGAGGCCCAGCTATCGTCAAGCTAAGATTGCTTTTCTCTCTAGTAAAGCATTAACATTAAGACAGTTGGGATTTCCTGGAGGAATGTCATATTCTGCCTGTTGCAAATATTTGCCGGTGAGCTGTGGGTTAGAAGGAAACTTAATTTTATCTACATTTCTTTCTGGTTTTGTTCCCCACATCAGTAGAGGGGAAGGAGGAATGGTATTAAACATTGAAACAAAGTAGTAATTGATAATTTTGCATCTTTGTGTTGTGTACGTTGGGGAGGGAAGAGTTCAAGTGCAATAATTGGAGTAACTATAGTCTCCTCTTTTCCTTCTTTTATCAACTGGTTCTCTTAAGAGTTTGTTGTTGTTATTGTTGTTGCATTTTTCTAAAGTCCACAAAGTATTAATCAAAAGAATCCTGGAATCAAATGGTGTTATCTTTAGAGTGTCTGAGACAATGTTACTGTGGATGATAGAGGTTCCTGGTGGTTTCCCCAAGAGCCTGGCAAATATTTTCCATGACCACAAGGGGGATGTGGTAAGCTCTAGATACTCAAAGCTAGACCCTGAGAATGGGGCTGTATTGTATTTGCCAGTGTGAAGGACAGGTTTTTGGACTGCTTGGAAATTAACATGGCCTATAGCCTGAAGGCTTGAAGAAATGAGCCTGAGTCTTAAAAGAAATAGGATGCAAATGAATAAGAATGGACAGTTAGATCCACAGCCAGGTGATATAATTCTTCACCATACAGCACAGTACTGTATTTCATTTCTCTGCTGTCATCTCAGTGTCACACAGGAAAGTGAAAGGAGCCAGTACACGAGTTGCATGTGGGTAAATGTTTCCCAGACAGAACAGGCAGCTGTCCCAATACCTGTGCATACTATATTTTAAATTATATTCTAATTAGTATGATTAAGGGTTTTTTTTTTTTTTTTTGGCATATTTGAAGATTGAAAACTAGTTTCAATTGTTAAGTATTTAACTCCCAGCAGTTAATAGGAATTGTTATTAGATAGTAATCACTAATACTTGTTAACTGTTTACTTAAATGCCACATATTGTCCTAAATGCTTTATATACATTGTCTAATGAAGGCTTACCACAGTTGTTTTAAGTAGAATACTATCACTATTCCCATTTTGCATGTGGAAACTAGGGTTTAGAATGGTTGATGTGTTATATGGCTCACATAACAACTGACTGGTAAAGTCAGAATTTGAAGCTAGATTATCTGACTCCAGAACCTTTGTTGCTTCCCACTAGGCCCTGCTGCCGAAATGGGCCTCATCTTTTACCTCCACATACATGCAGAAGTTAAATTTTATAATATCAGCCTGATCCAGTATTAACAACAGTTATTTTAGTCAGTGGAATAGAAGAGTTCGAAATATTTTTTTAAAATTTTGTGTAGTTAAGATTGCAGAACAAACTGTAAAGTATAATCTATAATGGAACTCATAGAATCAAGTTTATATTTTTAAAGCAAAATGTCTTTAACTTGGTGACTCAGATGATGTTTTATTCACTTTTCCCAAAGACGAATATCCTGCTGTGGCACCTTCCATCTTCATGAAATAAAAATGTGGCATACTTTTGTCACTTTTGTTCTCCTTGTCACTTTTGTCAGTTTTGGAATTTTTTTTTCACTTTTGTTCTCCTTGGAATTTTTCATGTACCTGTAGCAGGTCTCAGGAGCCAGTTTGCACTTCTCCATGCTGGCATTAGCTACACTATATTGGAACATATTACATGGTGTCACTCCATTCAAGTTTGATTCAACAGAACTTGCCCCAGTGAAGCGTAGGAAGTATTATGTCAGGTGATGTCTCTGTGCCCAGAGGTGACAATTACTAGGTTTCATTTTATATTGAAAGCCTGGGTAACCCACCAACCTGCCCTCCTTCCAAAAAGAGAAAAGAAAAATAGAGGATGACCCTGAAAGAAGAGTAAGGAGCAATAAATGAAAATAAAGTGTCACTCTGTTTAGATAGGACATTTGCATTCCATTGATACTGCAGTCTCATTGCACAGGATAAAAATCAGCCTCACTCTGGATTTTCATTCAGGTTTGGAAAACAATTGGCTCTTGGATAGGTCCAGAACCAATGTTTTGAAGCACCTATTTGGGGAGGGAAGAGGGTCACCAAAAGCAGAGATTTGCTTTTCATGAAGAGCCATTTAATAGTTAATTTTTAAAGGTAAAGAAGGCCTTTCTGAATTTTCTAGCTTAAAGGGCTTTAATTTTAATTAATCTTCATTAGCATGGTATAGTGAAAGGACCCTTGAGCTAGAAGTTGAATCTGAACTTGGGTTGTAGAAACACGGAAAGGAACTTAAGATCTCTTTTAAAGTCTAACCTTTCATTTAATAGATGAGGAAGATAAAGAACAACTGTGTTGCCCAAGGTCACACAGACAGTGTTAGCTTCTGCTCCATAGCCTCTCTTTTTACTTGGTATGGTTTTTAGAAATCACCCACATGATTTCAAATTAAATGTTCAATCAGTACAGAACCTTTTTCAAAATCTTACAGACAACTCTGGCTTGTATATTCTTTGTCTTATCTTGTCCTCATTCCTGAAAGTACTGAGTTAGGGAGATTATGTCCACTATTTTTTCAGTTTCCCTGGATTACAGGCTCTCTATGTGAGGGGCTATTGGTTTCTAAGTTTCCCTACTGCTGCTCCCCAGCCATCAGGAGAGGATGTGCCCAGGTTTCCTTAGGTGATGAAGATTTAATTGAAGGCTAGTTGGGGAAATACACGCATTGTTTAGTATCCATAAAGCTAGAGTTTTGGAAGAACAAGGAGGGTGACTACTCTTCCTTAGGCCACAGGAGGACCTGGCCTATAGCAACCAGTTATTGGACCTCCCTCAGAAATGGGCTTTTGGGGGACGTCTGGGTGGCTAAGTCGGTTGAGCATCTGACTCTTGATGTTAGCTCAGGTCATGATCTCACAGTTGTGGGATCGAGCTCCATGTGGGGCTCTGCATTGACAGCCTGGAGCCTGCTTGGGATTCTCTCTCTCTCTCTCTCTCTCTCTCTCTCTCTCTGCCCCTCCCAGCTCGTGCTCATGCACACGCAAGCTCCCTCTCTCTCTCTCTCTTTCTCTCTCTCTCTCCAAAATAAATATTTAACAAAAACCCACTCTTAAAAAAGAAAGAAAGAAAGAAAGAAAGAAAGAAAGAAAGAAAGAAAGAAAGAAAAAGAAAGAAATGGGCTTCTGACATTCCCATTTGTACTGATTCGGCCCTTTTTGTGGCTCAGCTTCTTCATGCCTGCTTCTCTAATTCTTCTATTGTTCTAGTTCCCAAACATCAGTAGGAAGCTCTAAGCATCCCACTCCTAGAGATTCTAGTCCTGTAGGTCTGAGGTGGGTCAAGTAATCTGTGTGTTTAAGTTCCACAGGGAATTCTGATGGGGGTGGGGTGGGGCTTAAGGACCCACATCTTACTTAGAAATACCCCCAAGCACCATAGTGTCCTCTGGTCTCCAAACTTTTTTGTTACACATTCCTATTAGAAAAATATTTGGGCACACACCTCAATTATGTGTATATTTATGTATTTATAAACTATACACTTACATATATCTAGTACTATTATTAAACATATTTCAAATTCAAAATATAAGTAGAAAAGAAAAAAAATGTAAATATATTTGAATATTTTCTTCCTGTACCCCAGTGTATTCCTGGGGCTGCTTGCACCATCCTGGCTACCTTCCTACGTGGCTTGAACTAGTCATCCACAGGGAGTTCTGTTATTGTGTAAAGGCACAGAAAAGTGCCAAATTTTCTCAAGGGTCACTGGGTCAGTTTGTAGACCTTTGGTTTAGGTGCCAATTCCTTGTTTTATTTAACTAGCAATTGAGGGTAGGGTGGGGGTGGTGACTATGTATGTGACATGATGTGAAGCAAGCTGGTTTGCCTGGGAAGAGCCCTGTGACCCATTCTTTAGGGGAAAGGGGAATCTGTGAGCATGATAGTTGCTGGGGGGTTCATGAACACCTGTCTTCCACCATAGAATAACAAACTGCTACTGAGCGTGGCAAAGTACAAAGGCAACTCTACAGAGGCTGCGATTCAGACCACCATGTATGTGTGTTCTCCCCAGCTTTGTTTGGCTTCCAAGAAGGAAGTTTGGTCTGCCTTGGGCTGTTGTATATGTATATGTTGTGTACGTGTGTATGGTGCTTGCCCACTTCTCTCTCATTCCATTTAGAGCATGACTCCCTGGCTTGAGCTTGGGAGGTAGTTCTCAGGATTACAGGCAGTCAACAGAATGCCAGGACCCAGAGCCCTGGAGAACAGCACCTGTGTTTGAGTGGTCAAATCTATAGGTAGCTTAATGAGAAGTAGTAAATGAGTCTCTGAACTCAAATGAAGTTCTTCCCTGTACACGTACTCTGCTCTTGGATATACTCCCAGTGGCCAAAGAGGCTTTACCTTAATTAATGCATTTGTGGTTCTTTGATACTGTTCTCTTACCCTAGGACATAATTTTGTTTTTGTTTTTTTAACTTTTTAAAAAATATTTATTTATTTTGAGAGAGAAAAAGAGAGTGTGAGCGAGGGAGGGGCAGAGAGAGAGAGAGAGAGAGAGAGAGAGAATCCCAAGCAAGCTCCACACCATCAGCACAGAGCCCGATGCCGGACTTGATTCCACAAACAGCAAGATCATGACCTGGGCCAAAATCAAGAGTCAGATGCTCAACTGACTGAGCCACCCAGGTGCTCCAGTTTTTGTTCTTTTGGTTTTTTTCCTAAAGTTTATTTATGTAGTTGGGCGGGCAGGAGGGGGGGGGGGGTGGGTGGAGAGACAGAGACAGAGAGAAAGAAAGAGAATCCCAAGCAAGCTCTTTGCTGCCATTGCAGAGCCCCCGACATGGGGCTTAATCTCAGGAACTGTGAGATCATGACCTGATCCGAAGGAAATCAAGAGTCAGATTCTTAACCAACTGAGCCACCCAGGTGATCCAGGGCACCATTTTGTGTGAAGAGCATCATTTAACTGAGTTAGAGTAACTGCATTTCAATGAGCAGATAAGGTGTTATTAAGAACTGGACACATTTCAGTGCATCCAGTACACTGAAATACCAGACACATTTCAAAAATCAAGTGACTTAATAATTAGTTATTAAAGTTGGAAATGGGTTCCTCACATTCCTTTGTCCAAGTAATTTTCTTACCCTTCCTTGGAGACTTTTTACATTTTCAGCTTTCTTCCATTGCCTCAGGTATTTGAGTGCTGGTCTTCTATACTGTCGAAGGCCAGGAAGGGTAGAACACTGTTTAGAGAGTTCTGCAGAGGAGAGACAGAGGGCATACTTCTTGCATTCAGGGACGTTAACAACCATGTGTATATCTCTATAGGTATATTCATAGGCATATTTGAAAATACTTTATTACGAATTTCATTGTTTTTCTCTTCATTTTATACTATTGAAAATCTCTAGGCTGGAAACATCCTTTTTTCCATCCCTTTGCCTTTTCCCTGTCATCATGTGTGCTTACCATTTTCATATTCTGCTTTTTGTGTTTATCTTGTCTAAAGAGATCTGCTTCTCAACCTGGTCCCATGTACTTGTCTTTTTTTTTTTTTTTTTTTTTACATTTATTTATTTTTGATAGAGACAGAGACAGAGCACAAGTGGGGGAGGGGCAGAGAGAGAAGGAGACACAGAATCTGAAGCAGGCTCCAGGGTTCGAGCTGTCAGCACGGAGCTTGATGCGGGGC
Organism: Panthera pardus; assembly: GCF_024362965.1. Taxonomy (NCBI): domain Eukaryota; kingdom Metazoa; phylum Chordata; class Mammalia; order Carnivora; family Felidae; genus Panthera; species Panthera pardus. Next base: position 123,958,808 of record NW_026526765.1, on the reverse strand, counting down.
TCGAACTCACAAACTGTGAGATCATGACCTAAGCCAAAGTCAGACACTTAACTGACTGAGCCACCGAGGTGCCCCTATACTTGTCATTTTTGATGACTGTCTATATAATCTTATTCTTTCTTGAGATTCACAGAATCCTCTGTGCTCCCACTTTTTAGCAGGATATGGGGAGAGATTTGCTGCATTTCTAAAATATCTTTGAAAACAAGCTGTATTTCATAACCAACGCCAACATTTACTCTTCCTCATGTTGAAGGTACATACAGGAAGCCACTGGGCACACCAACGTGTTGAATTCTCTTCTCTGAAGTCCATGTCTGTGGTTCTGGCTGGACTACTTGATGAGAAATCTCAGCAAGAGATCTCACACACCAAACTGGGGGAAATTAAGCTGACAAACTGCTTGATATTTCCAAAGAGTCATTTAAGTTCTGTCTATTACTGCAGTGCTCAAAATGGAGACATAGTTCAGTGCTGTGATTAAAGTGACTTTCACTGTTAGCCTCTTTGTTCTTGTAAGATATAGTGGTGAGCTATGGCCAGTTTATCATGTGGGAGTGTAATGGTTAGCTAAAGCTATTTTTCTCCAAAGGGCCAGTTTTTTGGTTTTTTTTTTTTTTTTTTTTTTTTAGTTTTTCTTCAAAACTTCAGCTTTAGCAAGAAGGAGCCATAAATTCTGTGACATAGCTGCCTCCTTATCTGTCTTGGGAGTTATAGACTGCACACATAAGACAATTCATGTACCTCTGCATAATGAGGTAAGTTTTATAAATCATAAATCTTCACTTAACATGCAGCTGGTGTTGGATGCCAGGTTTAGAAAAACTGATGTAGTTGCCAAGTTCATGAATGTCATAAATCATTCATGCGAAGGTGGCCCAGAATCATGCTGTCCTCTGAGGGAGAGCAATTTCAAGGTGGTTGTTAAACACAAAAATGTGAGTCTCGATGATTGTTTTTCAAAATCAAATGCACTTTTTATTTGAAGGGTAAAACCAGATTTTTTTTCTTTTTTTAGTTGAAGTCACTTTTTTAAGATCCCCCCGTCACTCTCAAACAATGTGTCAATAATAATATCTTTTCTCCCCTGATTCCTGAATTCTATCAGAAATACATTGCAAAATATATAACCTGTACATTTGCAATTCAGATCTTTAATGTGCTGAAAATGAGCTTCAGATGTTTCAATAAATCTTCAGACACATTATTAGGAAAAAAACTCTCTCAAGTTTTGAGGGGTGTTTTCTTCTTGTGCCATATTTAAAATGAAGCTACCATGGATTGCAGGCAAGCATAGCCCTCTTTGACACTGTCTTTATCGTGAAGGACAAAGGTGGGGAAGGAGTAGTGCCTAAAGGGAAGTGGCCTAAAAGTGACCCTCAAGACAGAAAGCTTGAAGCTGTGCAGTATGATGGGCCCCTCTAAGTTCCCAGGCTTTATCCAGACTCCTGGAATATGGATATTAAGATAAAGTGTTTGTAAAAGTTGCTCGTGTGGTAGATGAAGAAGGCTATGAGGTTAGAGATTAATGAGGAAGGAAAACATGCTAGTAATTTTGGTGACATGTCCTCAGAGAGACAAATGAAGTTTGGTCTCAGGCTGTTAGGTTCTCTAAGGGTAGTTAAGTGTCCATATCCCTTTGTGTAGTATCCAGCATAGGGCCATATACCAGATGACACATGACTTTGTGTATCTCAGAAGTCCTTTTGGGGTGAATATGTTAATAGCTGCTCCTCCTGTGTCCATCATGTGGGTAGCCTACCCTTGGTTAAAGATTGTAGGATCCATTTCTAGGTAGAACATCTTTTTCACTGAATGCGGTTGAATTTTGTTCTTTGTTATGATAATCCCACTTAGCTCTGTGAGTCCCAACTCACAGGCTTAGAATATAGGTCCTAACCTACTAGTGAATTTGCAAAATCACTTATGTGATCTTTATAACTTCATTAGTCTTGTGAAAATACTGGGGGGCTCATTCTTCCAAGTTCTTTTTCATCCCTTCTCACCGGTCCCCACTGCAAGCTCCTGATTTCTTTATTCCTCCATGCCTTGTGTGTACTACCCAGAGTGCTCTTCTTTTCCTTACCAAAATGTTGAGCTCCTACTCCTCCTGTAAAACCCACTTAAATCTCAGCTTCTCTATAAAGCCCTCTCTGGCTTCCTGAAGCGTAGGTTGTCACTTGATCCTGCTAGATTTACCCAGCTCTGCTGTGACACACACAAGGGACAGCATGTCCATCCTTCCACTAGATTGTGAGCATCTCAAGGATGAGAACAGAGTAATGTTAATCTAGGTATTACTGGTGCTCTCCATGTCTGATACAAAGTGGAAACTCAGTGACTAAATCTCATATTTTTTTTATTACCCGAGCACTAACATACAGCCTTGGGAGAACACAAAGCTTTTTTAAGTTACATTTCATCATAATTTATGGATGCTAGGACTAAATCATAAAGCATTTACTTGAGTCCCCTATAGGAATGCCTAAGGGTAGAGAGTGACAGAGGCAAGGAGAAACTTCCTGCATTCTCAACATGCCGTGGGATTTTCTGTAGATTCTGGGCAGATCAAGTCCTGTTCTTTATTCCTGCATAATACATCTAGGACTTTTATGTCTTTTGTCTTTTCTTCGCAGTCATTCTAATCTAGGTGTCATCCCTTCACACTTGAACTGCAACGTTTATAGCAGGTATGACTCTCAGTTTATAAATTCCTGTGTGGGGGAAGTATCACATTTATTTATAATCTTAAATAAAGATACACTCCAGTTTTATGCTTCTATCCCACCTTAATGGTGGGAAATTTAACCTCACCTATTTCTCATCTTCAGGTTTGAATTGTGGTTCCAGGATCTTATATTTTGCCATCAGACTAGAGAGGGTTCTGAGTTGCTGGTTATTCCTGACACATCTGTTGTCCCATCATTTGGACCTTCCCTTCAGGTCCAGGGAATGAGTGTCTGCTCTTCATCATTGACTCAGAGGATTCTTGTAAGGCTGTGAATCCTGCTGTCTAGAGTCCTGTCTCCCAGTTGCTTCATGTGGCCCATCTTCTCAAGGGTCATGTTCCCTGCTCAGGTGCTTCCAGGGAGCAAGACTTAGGGTCTTAGGTCCCTTCCAGGTCCTACAAACTCATCTTCATCTGCAACCCAGGAGAATCTTTTTCTAATCTGCTTGGAGCACTTCCCTGCATCATGCTGCTCTGAGGCCAGTTTCTTCAAGCTCTTGCTTCTATCTTACTCTTTTACAGGAATCTTAATGGTTTTATAAATCCCAAACCCATATCACTGCAACCAAAACTTTCATCTCTTTTTCTTTAATTTCAGTGGGAGGTTAAGGGAAATGTCTGTCATCCAGTTCTTTTAGCAATAGAAGAAAAACTAAAAGTTATCAAATTCTGCCATATGCTGATCTGAAACTGGCTTCCTTGCCTTTTATCCCCCTCTTCTCCATTCAAATTATTTTGCACATTCCAATCACCAGAGTTGTTCTAAAACTTCTGCCCCAAAACTCTAGTGGTGTCTCATTATCTCCAGAATAAAAGCAAAGCTCCAACCACTTTATTCTACCATTAGGGCTTCTCATGATTTTCTTCACCTTTCAAATCTGACTTCCCATTACTACTCTGTCAGAAACCCCTGGTCTAACCCTGTCCCTCTATCCCCGTGCCTCCCATCCCTCCTTCAACACACACATGCTTTCCCACCTCCTCACCACACCTGACTTTGATGTCAGACCCAGATCAAGTGCCAGCTCCTTCAGAGAGCTTGGGGATTATCAAGTGATCTAGTTCCATAGTGATTCTACAGCCATCTAGTTTTCCATAAAGCCTCGTTTTTTCCTTCTATATCCATTTGGTACTTGAGGTTATGGTTCATCTTCTGGTGCATGTTTAGGCCTTCCTCATCTAGATTTATGAGCCTCTTAAGTATAGAGACCTCTACTTTCCTGTATCCTGAGCCACCATGAAGCTCTTCATAGTGTAGAGTGCTTACTAAATGCTGATTAGTGACGATGATGGCGAGGACATGGGACCCTTACTGAGCATACCAAACCCTGCCATATAGTGAGAAGCAGGAAAAGGAAGGGAAATGGTGGGGGTGGGGGGAGCAGGCTTCACTACTACCATGGAAACATGAATGTTTAATTGCTTTGTACCATGAAGGAGTAGCCTCCATGTCCTGCCTCTAGCACAAGAAACATGCACCCTAGCAGTGATGAACAAATTCCAGTATTAGAGTGAACAGGCCAGAACTCCTCTGGGTGATGGGCACACTGGTTTTGCTCTCCTTTGGCATTACTATAGGCTGCCTTGCCTGGCCCTCCACAATAGGGTTCTCTGTTGTGAGTGCAAACTAGCCAAACTCTCTTGAACAAACCAACCTCCCTGACACCTGCTCAGAGTAATTCTCCGCCCACCAAGCTGTGGTTAATAAACATGAATGGCTGCCATCCCCTTCACTTTGGCTAATGCTGTCAGGGTGTCTTCACACAGATAGGCCGATGAACCTGGCAGCTCCAACTCCTACTCTGGGGACAGAGAAATGAAGCCAAGAACCCTTCTGCCTCAGCCTTTGGGGCTCCATGGGTATTTCACTTGCTCCCTGACACCAGTCTCCTGTGATCCCATGTAGGCCCTTTCTGGCCTCCATTCATGTTGATCCAGAGGTAGGGAATGGGCAGACAGGATTCCAGCAGCATCTGGGTGGTTGGACTAGATAACCTTTAAAGTTCCTTCCAGTCCTTTGAATCTTATATCCTATAATTTTCACCTGCTTTGTTCTGAATCAACACTGAAAATCCCCAGCTTCCTGCTGATCTCTTCAGTCTTCTTACTTGGCCCCTTTCCCGCTGCTTCATAGAAACACCCAGTCTAGCCACACAGGCCTTCTTTCAGTTCCTTGAATGTGTAGCTTCTGCCTTCCCATTTGCCCTTTCTTCTCCTAGGTCCCTCTTCTCCCCACCAGCCATCTGTCTAACCCTACTCAGCTTCCGGGACCCATTTGAAATGTCACTGGTGTAGGCAAGCTTCTCAAACTCCCACTAGATTAGGTTCCTAATGCTCAGGCCCGTCCCATGTATTATCTTACACAGCACCTCATACACTTTTATTCATTCATTAACCTACTTTTTAGTAAATAGTTGTTTAGTGTTTATTTTCTCTGGCATTTTGAAAGCTCCATGTCTGTGCAGGGAATGTGTCTTTTCTGTTCAAAATTGTATTACCAGAACCTAGCTCAATGTCTAACATCTAGTAGCTGTTCAGTAAAACATTTGTTGACTGGCGGATTCTGCTTCCCATCTCAATCATGCATTACCCCTGCTGTTCATGTATTTGTTTTCTGTTATTTATACATATTTATACATTTATGCATGTGTGTTTAATGTTAGCTGTCTTAAGTTTTACTTCCCTGGAGGGCAGAGAATTCATGTATACAATTTTTGTATGTGGGTGTATGTGTATGTATCTCATCCACTGTGGACTCTAGGGGAAAATTGAGAAGATAAATGTTGTCATGGAAGAGGGTGTGAAGCTGTCATCATATCTTCTGACCTTTGTGTTATCCCTGAGGATGGGCAGGATGTGGGGCAGGACTGTGACAACACAGGAAATTTTAGGACACTGTTAAAAGTAGTTTCCCTCAGGGGTGCCTGGCTGGCTCAGTCGGTAGAGCATGTGACTCTTGATCTCAGAGTCATGAGTTCAAGCCCCACTTTGGGTGTAGAGCTTACTTAAAAAAAAGAAGAAGAAGTAGAAGTAGTCTCCCTCAAAACTGTGGTACATACTGTGGAGTGACAGAAAGGAATAGGGGATGCTTGGGAAATTAAGAAGAAATGGAGAAGTAGGCAGAACTCGAGTCCATAGGCCTCCTTTTCCACAAAGACATTAAGAGTGCTGTTAAGTCAAAGAGAATTATTAGTTCTGACAATAGCTCCTCTTGTTATGACCCCTTTGGTGGTGTTTTTATTACTTTTTTTTTTTTTTTTTTTTTTTTTTTGAGAGCGAGGGGGAGAGAGAGAGAGCACAGTACAAGTGCAGGAGGGGAGAGAGAGAGGGAGAAAGAATCCCAAGCAGGCTCTGTGCTGCCAATGTGGGGCCCGATCTCAGGAACCATGAGATCATGACCTGATCCTAAATCAGGAGACAGACACTTAAAACAGAGCCTCCAAGGCACACTTATTATTTTTATAGTAAAGGTAAGGTTGAGGGTGGGGGAAAGGTGGAGGAACAGCTTTTACAATTGTAATTGGAACAATGACAAGTAGGACTCATAAGGTATAATCATAAAAGAAACTTTGTTTTTGGTTCCCACTGTTACTTTAAAACTGCTCTGCATTGATGGTCCTAATTCCACTTCTGAACAAATGCTTTTCTTGCAGGTAATCAGGAAGCCCTATAGTGACTTTATGCAGTAAAACATGATCTAGTTACGTACTTAACATGTTCAGCCCAGGTACTGTCAGTGTTTGCAGATTTCTTCAAGATTAAGTTATTTGTGCTCCCCAATCTGGGGCTTGATGACAGTGAAGAGAGGAAGTATGGTCCTTGTTACTTCCCTGAAATTTCTGAGCCATTCAGGACTATAGCAAGAAAGTAAGAGGTGGCAAGAAATTTTGTACTTATTTCATGTTGTTGAAGCTGGCTTTTTTTTTTAAAGCCAGGAGGGGCCAAAGGTGTTTTTTTTTAATATGAAATTTATTGTCAAATTGGTTTCCATACAACACCCAGTGCTCATCCCAACAGGTGTAGGAGGGGCCAAAGTTTAAATCAGGCATTTTCTTGGGGTACTCTTGTGGGTTCTTCAGAGATCTGAAGTCCCCTCCACACATATGCACATACATGCTTGACCTGGACAAGTATGCGACACTGCTTTTTTTTTTTACACTGTCCTCTCTCAGTTGCTTTCTTCCTCTATAGCACCTAATAATTCAACATTCCATTTCCAGTTTTTACATGAGAAACAGGTTCTTTGCTCACTCAAGCCCTGTGACTATGGGCAGATCCCAGCATGACAAAGCAGCCGCCAGCCCATATAGTGGTCCCTGTATTTCTTGGGCTGGAGTCAGAAATTAGTCCATTCTACCCCTCTAATTGACAAAGACACATAGCAAGCTCTCTGAGGGGTCCCCTTGAGGCCCTTCTCATTAGGCTTGTGGTGAAATGCAGGTACCCCTCTTTCTTTGGAGAGGAGTACCCACAGGACACCAAAATTTCTCACCAAATACATCTTTTTCAAAAACTTTCTTTTGGGGTGCCTGGGTAGCTCAGTTGGTTAAGCATCTGACTCTTGATTTCGGCTCAGGTCATGATCTCATGATTCGTGAGATCAAGCCCCACGTTGGGCTCTGTGCTGACAGCGAGGAGCCTGCTTAGGAATCTCTCTCCACCTCTCTTTCTCTAACCCCTCCCTTATTAACAAACTTGCTCTTTCGTGATTGCACACTCTCTCTAAATAAATAAACATTAAAAAAAAAAAACACTTTCTCTTAATATCCAACAACTTTTTTTACCCTTGATTTGGGTGAAGGTTTTAGAGTTTCGTAACTGCCTTTCAACTGTTTTGTATGAAAATTTATAGAATTTGCCAGAATTTTTGCTGGCACTTCACTTTACTATGACATATACTGCAGAGTAGAGTCTCTGTTGAAACTTGCAAATACATAATACCATGTAGGGATATCAAGAACCAAGTGCATAATTTCTTTTTTCCCCCTTCTCTCTCTCTCTTTCTTTCTTTCTTTCTTTCTTTCTTTCTTTCTTTCTTTCTTTCTTTCTCTCTCTCTCTCTCTCTCTTCTCTTTCTTTCTTTCTTTCTTTCTTTCTTTCTTTCTTTCTTTTTTTCTTTCTTTCTTTCTGATAGGCTCCACACTCAATGTGGAATCCAATGGAGGGCTTGAACTCACAACCTTAAGATCAAGACCTGAACTGAAATCAAAAGCTGGACGCTCAACAGACTGGGCCACCCAGGTGCCCCAAGAACCAAGTAATTAATTTTTGAGTAATGGTAGGTAATATCGTTTTCTCTTTCTGTCTTCTGTTAAGGAAGCTTAATTGTCCTTATCTGTAAGATGGACTCCCATAAGGGCACCTGGGTGGCTCAGTCAGTTAGGCATCCATCTCTTGATTTTGGCTCAGGTTATGATCCCAGTGTCATGGGATCAAGACCTCTATCAGGCTCTGTGCTGAGCATGGAGCCTGCTTGGGATTCATTCTCTCTCTCTCTCTCTCTCTCTCTCTCTCTCTCTCTCTCTCTCTCCTGTCCTCCCACCGCTGCCCCTCTCCCCGACTCATGCTCATTCTCTCAAAATAAATAAATAAAACTTAAAAAAATAATAAAATAAAATGGACCCCCATCTTTTCCTTACCTCACAGTAAGATAGATAAACTAGAAATTGTGAGGATAAAAGATGACTCTGGATAGATCACAGGCCCTGGGGAATAGTTAAATAATCTGCAGAAGCAGCATTTTTCATACACAAGGCAAGTAGAGATGAAGGGCTTGATGGAAAGAAGAAAAGAAAATGCCCAATTTCATCAGTGTTTTTGTCAACTCCATCCTAACCCCTCCCACCCCCCCTTGGTTTGGAGCTGTCTTCTTGTTCGATGCAGGTCCCTGTTATAGCCGCAAAGCAATGCTTCTCAGAGCAGAGGCAGCTCCTATTAGATCAATATTCCTTGGTTCTGTGTTTTCCAGCTGTATTTGTTGTCTGTGTCTGTGGGTTTAAGTTTGGAAGGGTAGATGTCATCACTTTTGATAAAATGGCTGAATATCTGTATTCTATCAGGATGAAAAGACATCTTGGTCTCCTGGTTCAGAGCCAGAGCCTGTCTTGCAAGGAATTCAAAGGCTGCACTCCGAGCTGCTGGCAAGCCAGCAGATGGAGTCACAGACCTTTTCTGTGTGCCTCTGTGTCCACCTGGGCTGGTATGCCCAGTGATGCTGGATCCACTGGGACAGTGAAATGAATACAAATGATTGCACCCTATTGCTATAACCATTTGTCTGCAGAGGAATTTAGTAAAATATAATCCTGGGAGAGTTGTTTTCATGTGCCTCTCTGGAATTACTGCAGAAGCAGTTGTAAGGAGTGAGTACTTGTATGCTTGAGACAACTGTAGGGCATAAGTGAAGGAAAGATGTAGAAATGTCAGAATCAAGTCCTGGGCAGTGGGGGAATATGGCACAGTCCTCTCATCCTGGAAAACCTTGGGGAAGATAAAGGAATACAACCAGTAGTTCTTGGAAGGAAAGAGAAGCCTTCAAAGGAGAGTTTCAACAACGAAACTGAATTACTGTCTGCCTGACTTACTCATCTCTGAGTGAACTGCCAGCACCTGAGTCCCTCTTATTAAAATCTGTAGATTGCTAAAGAAATTTACTTTGGGGCCAGTAGTAGCATTTAAGCTTCCCTGAGATTACTTCTTCACTTTTCTAGGAACCCACCACACAGCTGTGTGTGTGATAGCTCTTAATAAATACAAGAGGCATGAATGGCATTCTCATTGAGAACTCTTTTCTGCCCCTATAGGGCTCCATCTGTGAAATGGAGGGTCCTCCCCATCTCCTCCCAAATGAATGGAAAGGGGCTCCAAAATGGAGGGTGGCCAGTGGATGGATTCCTACTCTCAAGGGCAGGGCTAGTGATACTTCCTGCTGAATTCCTCTGTCTGAATAACCCAAATCCAGAAGTAGTGGTAGACTGGGGAACTAAGCAGGATAGCCTCAATAACCCAATGCCTAATCCTACCTAGAGGACTACCTAGAGGGAAGGGGGCATCCTACTTGGTCCTTTGCTCAATCCTTAGGTGAGGGGAGTCAGAAGTGCTTGGGTCCTGAGCTGCAGAGCAGGAGGCAATCTGTTCTTCATTGGGAATCCAGAGGTGTCTGGCAAGTTGGCCACAGGCCTCCCTGGAGCCCAGAGCTCTTTGAAGAGAAGAAAAGGTTTTAAGAACAAGGAAGCTTCTGCTCTTGATGAGAAAGTCTGAAGGGAAGAAAATGAGACTAACAAAGGCTGAAGAGAACTGTCTGTGACTGAAGAGAATATTAATGGCTCTGCTTGGGAGCTTCAAAGACTAAGTTGGATAGGATGGCACACAGATGCCTCTGCTGTCACCTACAGAATACTTACCAAGGACTAAGGCTTGCAGACAATCACAGGACAGGAAACAGCACCTGCTGACAAAAGAAGCTGTTGGGAGATCCTAGGCCTGGCTCAGCCCGTCAAGATTTAACTTCTTTCTTCTGCGTCAGTCCATAGATGGGGTTCCAGAAGAACTTAGGTGCAAGGGAAATGGCTCTTCTGGAACAAATCTGGCTAACTCTTGTCTCTTTTCCCTGTTTACAGAATGGTAGCTGCTATGGATTGGATTGTATTCCCCTAAAATTCAGATGATTAAAGCCCTAACCCCCCATGTGATGGTATTTGGGGAAGGGCCTTTGAGAGGTATTTAGGTTTAGATGGTGTTGTTTAGAGGTTATGAGGGTGGGGCTCTCATGATGGAATTAGTGCCCTTATAAGAGGAGACATCAGAGGGCTTGTTGTTTAACTCACCTCCCCAGGCCCCTTGTGAGCACACACCAAGAAGGTGGACATGTGCAAACCAGGAAGAAAGCCCTTGTAAGAACTTAGCCACACTGATACCCTGACCTCAGATTTCCAGCCTCCAGAACTATGAGAAAATAAATTGAAGCCACACACTCTATGGTAATTTGTGATGTCAGCCAGAGCTAACTAATACAGGAGCCCTGGTGGATGCTGTCAGTACTCCTGCCAGAATGCATCTTTACCACATCAGAGTATCATGTCTCCAGCTGCTGTATTGGGTTCTAAGTAGCTCACAGATACCCCCTTCTCAAGAAAATTGCTTGGTGGATGGGAGACCCTATCTGTACTTCCCTGTCACTTTCACCCCCTTCACCTCAAGGAAGGATCAATTCTTTGGTGTTATTTATGTTCTTGAGCTCCCCTGTGGGATCAGGCAGAAGCCAAACAAAGCTGCAACCACATTCTTCTTTCCTGCCATCTCCTGCTTTTTTCATTCTTTCTCCTAAGGGCACACCTCAATAAATCATATTACCTGAATCCTCTCTTGAGCTCTGCTTCTAGGGAACCAAACTTAAGACAGCACCTCTCCCAAGTGGTAGAGTATTGAGTAACCCAAATAACTTTGTGATTTTAGTGATGATGATTAATGCCCAATGATTATGAACATTGGGAACAATACCCTCTATTCCTCTGTCCAAAAAGTATAGATGAGTAGAGGTCCGCTGAGAGAAGATGAGGATGTGTTCTAGCAATAGGTGGCTTCTTCAGCAGGCATCTGGCAGACAGTGGTGCCAGCAAGGATTTAAGTAGCCTTGTTAGCTCAGAACCACAGGCTGAGGTTCCACGGATTTAACCAATTATGGAAGCATCTTGATTGCAAGAACCCTGGAGCCATGACTAGACAGCTAGTCAGTTGTGCAGGTCTGTGCTCTGTTTGGGAGCTGGCCAGGCTTCACCTCCCCAGAGCAGGGTCCAGAGTCATCTGAAAGGAGAAGCTCAGCACCTGCCCAGGAACTGCCTGCTGTTGTGGGGGCTTTAGGTGCTCGGGTTCTGGTACGTTTCACTCAATCTGTTGGCTTCTTCTTGTTGCTATTTTGTGCTTGGGAGATTCTTTTTCACTCTTTTTTGGTAATCGTTCTCTTTGGTTTCCCTCTTTCTTCCTTCTGTACTTCCTGCTTTCTTCTCCAAGTCCAGGCTTCATCATCAGAGTCTGTGAGATTTGGGACTGGCTCCCTCTTGCGAGAATAAGGGTGAATTCTTAGATTCTTCCAAGGAAGCCTCTACAAAACAGTTACTTAACTGCTTCTGGTAACCCCTTAGAACTTAACTTCCTTCACATTAACAGAGAGGATAGGAAGGGATGGAGTTGGCAAAGGAGCAGAGAACTCTCTGACATATCACTGAGTCCTGGTGTGCCACTGACATATCTTGACCCATCTCCATTGATAGTGGCCAAAGGAAAATGTGAGAGCACAGTAAATCCTTCTCTCCAGATATTCCCACTGATTTAGGGACATGCCTCAAATACTGAGTTGACTCAGTATTTTTAGAATGAAAGTGGCTCCTCATTCTTGTTCTCAAGAGATCTGGGATCTTGTGTTTAGATATGGAGGTAAAGGGGGCAATTTTTGACAACTCTCATCCATTTCCATAACTTTTCTCCTAATATATTTTGTGAGAGGGAATAAAACCGAGGTAGTTTAGGGACCCAATAACAGAAGAGTGAAAGGCAGCTATCTGCCTTTTTCCCAAACATCTCCAGCAAAGAGTAGACTTGCTTCAGGAAGACTAAATCCATGAGTTTAAATGGTGCATCAAGGTGTAGACTACTTCCATCACTTAGCTTTGCTTACTCCTGCATAGCTTTACTCTTAGGCAGGTTCTCTACACGTGGCAGCCATATGGCCACCAGCAGCCCCAAAACAGTGCTATCCTTAGAACTCACCATTCTAGAGGGAGAAAGCATGTATCATTTCCCATAGCTCCTGCAAAAACACAGAAAAGACTATGATTAGTGTGGTCTGGGTCGTGTATCCTTCTCTGAACCAGTTGCTGCAAAGTAATTTTTTTTTTTTTTTTGGCTGCAAAGTAATTTAATGGGCTAGGTGTGGATTGTGTCCTTACCCCTGGAGTTGTAGGGAGCGTCTTGTCCCTCCAGAATAATGTGGTCTTAGAATAACTAGGGAATGGGAGAGACTGATTCCCTAAGGAAGTGATGCTTGGGAATCTGTGCCCATTACAGTGTGTATTGTCCATTCTCCTCTTAACTGTAGAGTACATCTAGCTCATTCAAATGAAATTTCTTATGAAACACAGATTATGGATTCAGCAGTCAGTTGTGAACAGCCCTTTCTAGACTCAGGTGTGAAGAAAGGCAAGCTCAGATTGAAGAAAGGCTCCCGTCAGTCTAGCTGGTTTGAGGAGCCTCTGACCACAGTATCCAGGGAATCAGCTGGGAGTGTCAGAAAACCACAAGGAAGAGGTAATCTTATCTTGAATCCAAGGGCTGTGCCAGGAGGAGCAGGCTGGAACATAGTGGCACTGAGTTATATCTGTGGAATGGATCCTCTGAGAATTGTAGGTCAAAGAAAAAGCTGGGAGAAAGAAGAACCAAGAGCTGAAGCACATTCCTGTGTTAAGCAAGAGTTCCGCCCATGACCAAGTCATGTTCCCATAATTTGCCAGATTATACACAGCTAATATTCTAGGATTTTCCCATCCTGTAATTAAAATTGTTTTGTTGTCTTTATTCTGAACAGCTGATAAAATGTATGACTTTCAAATAACTCAAGATGGAGGACAAGGCAGCTACGAGGTGGCAATGACTGGTGGGTGCTGGCTGGTCTCAGGTTCAGAGTCTTCAGAAACAGGCAGCGTTTCCTTGAGAGTGGCTTTTAGACTTTTTGACATTTTAGTAAATTGTCACAATTATAGACAAATGTCAAAGAAAGTTTCCACAATTGGGGCTTTTTAAGGAACATTTTCTTGGATATGAATGGACTTTGGGAGATGTGTGCGGACTTACCCTTCCTCCCATCCTCCCTCCCACATCTTCATGCCCTACTTTTGTGGCTGGTAGACAGGCAGACATCAGTGTATACTCCAGGGAAACATGTGGGCTCTCATACCAGGAGTTAGCATTCAGTGACCTGGCTGAGGCACAATGTGGAAATTAAAAGATAAAAACATGAGATATGTGATGGGGGCTGTAGTTTGGAATAAATGGGTTCAGGCCCTCTGCCCAGTCAGCCTAACATTTCTGGCAGCTGCTGCATTCAATAGACGACTCCATTAACATCTCCTTGTAGGGAGGGAGTGAGGAAGAGAGAGGGAGAGTTGAATGTGTATGTGTGTTGGGAGAAATGTAAAAAGCTTGGAGCTTTCCTCCATGTCCCTTGGGGGAACTTGTGTGTTTCCCTTAGTCTGTGTGCCATCACAGGCTTTGACAGCTGAGGTAGAGCTGTAAAGGGTAATAATATGGGTAAGGTAGAGTGAGGGCTCAAACCACTTGTCTTCTCATCCCCACAGCATAAGCAAGATGAGAAGGAATCTATCCTCTCTCACTGTAATGAAGAAATTGTAGGTCCTGGAATTCAGAGGATAAAAACAGGGATTTGGGGGTGTCCTCTGAGAGATTCTGTGACAAAGCTGGTAGTTGAGGAGAGGTGAGGAGAGAAAGAAAGTGAGTCTCAGGATTTAGAAGCTGGTTCCTGAGTGAGAAGAAACTGGTCCCCACTGTAGGAGGAGAGGAGGGACATATCTAAAGATGAAAACAAAGGAAGCAGACAGCCATCTTTTGCCTGAGGGCATTTGGGTTGACCGCTCTGAAGGCTAGAGAAGGGTGCATGCCTCTTACTGTGGCTTATGAATGAGATTCAGAACCTATCAGATAGTCCTGCCTGGGACTTCCTGAGTCCCTGGTACACAGAACACAGAGGGTAGTAACAAGTAACCACATTTCCACAGAGGGATTTTCAGTCTTAGCATTTTCCCACTCCAGCTTTTTAGCTGCTTGTCAGACCACATCAGGGCAGAATATTGAACCCAACCATATCACAGCTGCTGGAGATTTCCCCAGAGGAGAATGTGCTACAAGAGGGAACAAAGCAGCTCTGATCCAAGACTTTGCTTCTGGCATCCCTGAATGCCTTCACCAGCTCACCTCCTCTCAAAAGTCATTTCTGGAGCCAGAGCGAGGTATTTGGGGGTGCTGCACCCCCACAAATCCACAGAACTGAATGTGACCTGCCCAGAGACAAGGTCTCAGTCAGATCAAGGCCGTGCTTCTTGAATATGGGGGGGAGGCCACATTGGAGGGTATAGTGAACAGTTCCCTAGCTTAGAGGTCTAAAGTGCTGGGGTCAGGTCCTGATTCTACTTCATATAGCTGTGTGACCTTGGGCTATTATTTAGTTCTTTATTTTATTTTTTTAATGTTTATTTTTGAGACAGAGAGACAGAGTGCAAGTGAAGGAGGGGCAGAGAGAGAGGGAGACACAGAATCTGAAACAGTTCCAGGCTCTGTGCTGACAGTACAGAAACTGATGCGGGGCTCTAACTCATGGAATGTGAGATCATGACCTGAACCAGAGTTGGACGCTTAACTGACTGAGCCACCCAGGTGTCCCATTATTTGACATTATTTAAACTTTAGTGTTTTACTTCTAAAATGGGAATAATAACACCTTTATCAGAGGGCTATTATCAAAATCAGGTAATGTGCATAAAAGCACTTTGTAGGGGAACCTGGGTAGCTCAGTTGGTTAAGCCTCCTGACTCTTAATTTTGGCTCAGGTCATGATCTCAGGGTCTTGGGATCCAGCCCTACATTGGGATCCACACTGGGCGTGGAGCCTACTTGAGATTTTCAATCTCTCTCTCTCTGTCTCTCTCTCTCCCCCTCCCTCCCTCCCCCCTCTGCCCCCCTCCTCTGCTCACACGTCCACTCTCTCTCTCTCTTAAAAAAAAAAAGCCCTTTGTAAAAGGCTAAATTGGTAGAAAGAATTACTTCCCTATTCCTTCATTCTGCCTTCCAAATCCAAAGGCGTCTCCTTGGAATGTGTGAAAGCTGTTGGGTTCAAGTTAAACACTGGAAAGATATGTGTGTGGTGAGGGCAAGGAGAGATGAAGGGAGAGTAAAAGACGCAGTGAAGTGGTGTCTCCTGTAGTCATGGAGGATGTGACATGAGCTTCTTACCCACACAGTAAGAGTGTGTAAACACCTCTTAAGTTTGTACCTTAAGTTTGTGGCATAATAAGAAACATATATTTGATCATTGTCCCCAATTCCTGACAAAGAGCTCCTAAAACCCTTGTAATTTCCTGACTGATGGGGGTTATAGCAGCATTTTTTGTTTCCGACACAGTGCTTCTAAATTGCTTGGAATTTCCAGAGTGACAGGAGCCTCTTTTGTTCTAATGAGGCAACTCTTAGTGGGACTTTAGATAGCTTCAGGATGGGGCTAGCCACCAGAAGGACTAAGCCTCAATTAGAGGCCTAGAACTTTCATCCGTACTCCACCCAACCTCTGAAGAGGGAGGAGGAGCTGGAGATTGAGTAATCTATCATGCCTATGTAATGAAACCTCTATTAAAGCTCCTAAATGAAAAGGTTCAGAGAGCTTCCAGTTTGGTGAATGCACCCTTGTATCAGGAGGATGATGGACCCCAAATCCATGGGGACAGAAGCTCCTATGCTCAGGACCCTTCTGGACCTCACTCTGTGTACCTCTTCATCTGTCTGTTCATTGTATCCTTTATAATGTCCTCTGTTAATAAACCAGTAAAGGTAAGTAAAGTGCTTTCCTTAGTTCTGTGAGCTGTTATAGCAAAGTATTGCATCTGGAGAGGGGGCTGTAGGAACCCCCAATTTGTAACTGGTTGGTCAGAAGTAGAGGTGGCCAGAGATTTGTGATTGGCATTTGAAGTGGGGGCAGTCTTATGAGACTGAGCCCTTGTGAGATCTGAGGCTAACTCCAGGTAGTATCAGAATTAAGTTTAGGACAGTTGGCTGGTGTCCAGAGAGTTGGAGAATTGGTTGTTGGTGTAAGGAAAAACACTCCTTTGATGTTGGAATGTTCTGTCGGTAGAAACAGATCTTGGTCATAGTACTCCAGCCGGGAAGCCACTGGCTTGAAATACCTGAGGGTCTGATGCTTCTCTGGTAAAGAAGGGCAACCTGGGACACCAGAAGGTGGGAATCTTGGCATGCAGAGGGAGACACAGATTGTGAACCCCTTTGTTTGCTGTGACTCTTCAGGCCCAGCCATATATCCTGGTTCTATGATTTCACTCCCCTGTTAGTCATATAGCCCTATGTTCCATTCCTGCTTCTGCAAAGAGAGGATGAGACGACCCCTCCCCCCCGCTTTCTCTTGTTTGCAACAGGCCTTACTAGGATGCCTCACTTCAGAGCTATGGCTGGAGGGCTTGGGCTGTCATCACAGGATACTTGGCTTCCTAAGATAAAAAGAGCACCTAACATTTACTGAGGGATTACTATGCACCAAGCACAGTGCTACATGCTCTTCAGGGCTTATCTCACTAATATAATCCTCCAAACAACCCCACTGAAGTTGGTTCTATTTTCCCCATTGTGTAGATAAGGAAACTGAAACACAGCGAGGCTGCGTAGCTAGTAAATGGTAGAGCTAGTATTTGAATCCAGGCAGAGTGGCTTCAGAGCCACAGCTAGTAAGCAGATTTTGTAGGGCTTCTGAGGTAGGGCGGTAGGTGAAATTACTCTTCTAAGCCAGGGCCTTGGGCACGCGGGCAGTGTGCTCTACATATGTAGTCCAGAAGCATCTTTCGGGAGGCAAGCCAACCAATTTGATTTCAGAGTCTTCAGCTGTTTTGTGATGTTCCTTTAGGGGCTGCAAATGGGTGTGGCACGGAAAAGGCTCTACTGCCATGTAAGTCAATAAAGATGAGGTGCAGGGAGGGGGCATATGGCCCCCTTGAGATATTAGAGGAAAGAAACACCTTTGCCTTTTGTTGAATCCGGAGTCTCCCAAAATTACCTGAGCAGAGAACTCAATTGTTTTCTTTGCAAGATGCCTACTAATATACAGTGGACCACGGTTCCAGGACCACTGGTTTGGAAAATGCTCTCCTCAACTTCCCCTCCACCCCACTATCACTAAGTGCCCTTCAGGTAACAGCAGCACTTAGGATGGCAGCTAAGATTTCTGCAGAGAGCAAAGTGCTCAGTGGCCAGTCTGCTCAGATGGCAACCACATGATGCTAATTAAGCAAGGTCAGGCAGTTGCTGACGTTCCTAGGCAGCATGAAGAAGCCATCCACCAGGGCTAGGTGGTTTATTTCTTGCTTACATTTTCCCTTGTAGTGACAAGTGACGCCCTCCGGCTCCCAAGCCTCCTCTTGTCTAGACCCTTTACATGTCAAATCT
This sequence comes from Panthera pardus, assembly GCF_024362965.1. Taxonomy (NCBI): domain Eukaryota; kingdom Metazoa; phylum Chordata; class Mammalia; order Carnivora; family Felidae; genus Panthera; species Panthera pardus. Next base: position 123,940,853 of record NW_026526765.1, on the reverse strand, counting down.
GGACTGTCAGAACAGCCGTCTGACCAGTCTCCCTGCCCAGCTGGCTCTCCCCTGAGGTCTATCCTGCACACCTGGCCAGATATGTCTTCTTAAAACACTGCTTCGAGCTTGCCACTCTCCTGTCCCAAATGTTTAATTCAGTTTTCAAGACTGTCCTGCATGGTCCTGATCTACCTTCATTGCTCCTTCCTCATGTCCTACATTCTAGATGAAGCTGAATCATTCTAAAGCCCCTCTGTGCTCTGTATATGATGCAGCCAGTGCTTGAAAAGCGCCTGCCCACCTCCCCTGTTTCCCTCTGTCAGAATCTTGTGTTCTCATTCATTCATTTTTCCATTCAAGAAGTATTTATTTCTGCCTCCTGTATGCCAGGCCCTCTGCTAGGATAAGACACAGTACCTTGATCTTAAGGAGCTAATAAAAATAGATAAATACACAGAGTGATGTGTGCTATGGTAGAGTGATGCTTAAGCTTTCACGGTGGGGCCGGGGAGGTGGGGGTGGGCACCTATCCCCCTGCCTGGGGCCCAGGGGGCAAGTCAAGGTAGGCTTCCTGGAGAAAGAGTGAAACTGTGAAAAGGTGTTAGTCATTTGAGGGCATGTGGTGTATGGCAGGAATTGGCCAAGGATGTGTCGGGTACCCAGATCTCTGCTGCAGGGCAAACCAGACTGGTTTGAGATTCTCCCTGTCCTCAGGGAGAATCTCAGGCTGATCCTGTTGAGCTGAGGTAGACAGGTAAAGGGAAAGCACTTACACTCTTCATGGGAGTGGGAACTCAGACTGGGAGGAGGAAAGGAGGACCGCGACTGATATACTCCCTGCATCCTGTAGGTTAGCGACCTCCTCCAGTTCCCAAGTCTCCTCTGAGAAATGAACTGCTACTGGAGCAGTTTGGTTGCCAGGGGCAACCCTGGAAGGCAGCCTCATTCCAAAGGCAGCCACTGAAGCCCCTTGCCCCGGGGCCTTATAGCCTGACTCTGGTAGACAGTGGTGGGTAGCTCATCTCAGCCAGTCCCCTCTGGGAGCATCGGCCAATGTGCTCAGGTAGGTTGGAGCCAGCGTGTGGAAGATAGCCCTTCCAGCCACTCAGCAGGATCCTGAGACAAGACTCACAAAACAGTAGATGGCATTTTAATCCACACAAATACTTAATATGAGTAACATAACCTGTTTCTGTGAGACATGGCCTAATTTACTTCAGGCCTCAGGCTTAATAACTTACCATTGACAACTTGCAGATGTGATGGCATGTGTGTGTATGTCTGCAGTGCTAATGAGATTGTAGAAGTGGTGAATTTCTCTTGCTCAGTGTTCCTACTCCCTTGAGCTTGCCCACCAATAAGTCTCTCCTTTTCCTGAGCTGGGACTTGTGATCTGGGAAAATGGGGCCAATGGAGGGGAGAAGGCAGAGAGATTGTAGGCTCCTTTGAAGAGAGACAGAGTGAGAGCTCCTGGTGCAAATGACATGTAATTCAGTGTAGCAAGGCACCCTGCTTCTTTCTCTGGTTCCTCCTGTTCTTCCTGCTTGAATTTCCTGCTGCTCTCCTCCCCACAATAAAGAAATCTTGTGCTATTAAACTCAAAGCACCTGGGTTTTAGTTTCTGTTTTGGGACTTGGGCAATGTATTTAATCATCCTGAGCCTCATTTTCTTCACCTGTAAAATGGAAACAGTAACACCCGCCCTACCCAATCACAGTGTTATTGTAAATATAAGATGAAGTGACATATTAGCAAGTGTTTTATAAACTGTAAGTAGCAATAATAGGAAGAAGAAGCAGCAGCGGCTTCCAGTTATTGAGCATTACTGTACCAATTGCTGTCTCTTTATTCATATGATCTCCTTTTAATCAAGATATCATTTCTCAAACGGGCCCTTGGGTGACTCAGTCGGTTAAGTGTGCTGCTCTTAATTTTGGTTCAGGACATGATCTCATGGTTCACGAGATGGAGCCCCACATTGGGCTCTGCACTGACAATGTGGAGCCTGCTTGGGATTCCCTCTCCTCTCTCTCTCTCTCTGCCCCTCCCCCACCATTGTGCAGGCTCTCTATCTCTCTCAAAATAAATAAACATTAAAGATATCATTATTTTTATTCATATCTGCTCTCGCCCTTAAGACTCAGCTCTTAATTCACCTTCACATGAGGGCTTCTTTGACAGTTCTTGATCATGTTGGTTTCTAGCTTTTCTGAACTAGGAGGCACCCTCTAGGTTAATGTACTATTGTTTCTCAAGTTCAAGTTCTCTTTCCCCAGCTGGATTATAAACTCCTTCAGTTTAGGGACTAGGTTCTCTACTTCAATTAATTTTCCTAAAATATCAAACACATGGCAGGTGTTCCAGAAAACCTGAGACTGAAACTTTGTGGTCATGTAACTATCACATAAGTTGAAAATTCCCTGCTTTGTGCAAAGCAGAGCTTTGGGTGGAGAGTTATTACTCTTTGTCTTCACCACCAGGAAAGGACCCATCTGCTCAATTCAGATTGATAATCATCATCTTTACAGAGCCTTACCAAGCCCCTAGATTGAGAATTTTGATTGCAAGACCTGCTTCTAGAAACACTAATCATGTTAGCCCTGCACCCCCTTCCATACGCTTGTCCTGCACCATACCTTTCTCCATGCTCATACAGATGTATGCAGCAGATACAGATGAATTCTGTTATTAAAAGACAGAGTGGTTCCCTTTTAAGGCACAAGAGGATGCAAAGAAGACTAGAGTTAGATGTCAGGAGCGACTTGCCTCTCACCCCAGTGTGGAAACTCAGAGGGTTATATAAGGACACTAAAGCACCCTTAAAAGGGGGCACCTGGGTGGCACAGTCAGTTAAGCGTCCGACTTCGGCTTAGGTCATGATCTCATGGTCCATGGTTTTGAGCCCTACATTGGGCTCTGTGCTGACAGCTCGGAGCCTGGAGCCTGCTTCGGATTCTGTGTCTCCCTCTCCTTCTGCCCCTCCCCATGCTCACTCTGTCTCTCTCCCTCTCTCAAAAATAAACATTAAAAACTTTTTTTTTTTTTTAAAAAGGAGACTTGTTCTGCTTCCTAATTTCTCTCCAACTTATCTCAGTTCACTGCCCTCTGGCCCAGTGTGCCCCAAACACATTAGCCTCCTTTCTCATCTTTGGACCTGCCAAGTCCGTTCTAGCTTCAGGGCTTTTGTATTAGCTATTCCAGAACCCTGGGAGCTGCTGCTCTGAGATCTTTGCCTGGCTGCCACCTTCGTATCATTTGAGTCTTAAACTAAATTCTAAGTCTTTCCTGATCTCCCAGTTTAAAATAGCTTCCGTGGGGTGAAAATATAGACTATACACATGTATTTGCTTTTTATATGATAAATTTCTCTGGAAGGATGCACAAGAAATTAACATTCGTTGTTTATAGGGAGGGAAACTGGAGAGCTAGGAAACAGAGCTGGTAGAGAGGCTTCTCTGCATATCGTTTTCTATTTTTTCGTTTAAATTTGGACTCATTGAATATATTATCTATTCAAAAATTAATTTAAAAATACAAAGAAAAAGAGAGAAAATAAAGTAGGCCCCTGCTGAGCATTCTTTATTTACTTTATAAATTTTATTTACAAAACTGGAAGCAGGCCATAGTTTGCTGATCCAATCCCTGCTCTATAATATCCTCTTATTTGATATTCATCCTGGCACTGATTATTGGTTTACTCATTTCTTATCTGCCTTCTCCCACTAGAATGCAAGTGCCATGAAAGCATGATGCTTTTCTGTCTTTTACCAGCATATCCCTGCACTTGGAACAGTTTCTGGCTCATAAATACTTAGGTGCTCAATAAATACTTGTTGAATAACTGAGTAGTTGAATGAATTGTGTTTGGGCTGAAGGGAAAAGCACCCTTATTTGGAAGGAGATAAGATGAGATAAACTTTTGATGGCAGCCCCTCCAGAAGGAATAATGTCTAGTTTGGTCATCCTCCACAAAGCCCAATCTGTAGTTCTTGCCTCAAGGATTGCCGCTCATGCCTGCTTCCTGAAAGCAGATGCAAAACTGAATACCTGTCCTCCTAAGACCTGTTCCAGAAGGTAGTGAAAGCAATGGATTCACCACTTGTCAGTTTAAGAACAAGACACACTCCCCCCATTCCCCCCCCCTCCCCCCCTCCCACCTGGAGAAGCTGCTGAGTTGGCAGGTTGAGTTTTGCAAATAGTCACCCCTGAGGAAATGAGGGAACAGGACTCTGACTGCTAGAATGACATGAGTAACAGCCAGGACCTGGGGAGGAGGAGGAGCTGGGGAAAAGGAAAGGAGGGAGTTTGGCACATTGCAGCTTAGGCGGCACATTGCCCTGAACAAACAGCCTGCATCACCATGTGCTGATTAATTTTTTAAATGTTTCTGAATCAACACATTCTTTGCATGTCCGGGGCTTGGCTTTTTACAGTCATGCAGCATATACCAGCCCAGAAAATGTGGGGTCCTGAAGGAGAAATAGCCGTTAGTGAACCACCCATTGACACTGGGTACTACTGCCTACCCTGGGCAGGGCCCTGATCCAGAGGAGCTGACCCCATCCTATAATGTTTGGAGGTCAAGCAGAAGGTCAGCAGATCCAAGCTGTACTACCTTTTTTCTTTCTTAGAAGAATGTCAACAAGCAGGTTCTTCTTCTTCTACCTATTCCAACACTATCTTCACCACCTGATGGTGGCCTCACATTGACTCAGAGGCAGGTGAGAGGGCTCCCCAGTGGAATGGTCTGGAGAAGCAGTAGAAAGGGCAAAGGTTTTGGAGTTAGCCAGGCATGGGGGTGAATACTGGCTCTTTCACTTGCTAGCTGCTTAATTTGGAGCATGAAAAATCCCTCAAGCTTGAGCCTTAAACTTTCTCACCTTTCTCTACAATAGCACCTTGTGGAGTTATTTGAAGTAAAATAGAATAATGGGGTACCTGGCTGGCTCTTCTGGAGAGCATGTGACTCTTGATCTCAGGATTGTGAGTTCAGGCTCCGTGATGGACATAGAGATTACTTAAAAAAAAAAAAAAAAAAAAGCATAAAGTACAAGGAATAGTGTAGATGCATAATAAAGAGAAGGATTTAGGGAGGCAGGAAGGTAGTACACTTGCCTAGCAGTGGCTAGGAAGGAAGATTGGGTCCATCTTAGACTGACTCCTAGCAGTAGAACTTGTATAGACTCATTGCAAACAGTTGAGAATGTCCTTTTGATTTTCCTGATTAGGATCTTAGCCTGGCAATGTTGGGTCCTCTTTACTTCAGCCTAGATTTCAGATGCATCCCCTGTATTTCATAGGCTGGTTCTTCTGGAGCTTTGAGAGAGCTTTGATAGGAACTCGAATCCTTTCTCCTTTGTTCATATAGAGGGGCCTTTCCCTCAGACAAGCCCTGGACATTAGCTGAGCCTGAGGGGAGCAAGGAGGCCCAGCACACTTCCCAGGGCTTATGTCTATGTGCTTCTGGAGCCCTGGAAAGGATCCCTTGGGTGCCCTGAGTGGAGACTCTTGAGGAGAGGGTTGAGTAAGTGTAATTGAATGCATGGCCTTGCAGGCTGAGTCCAGTTCTGGGCGAGGGGCTGGTGATTTGGGGGTGTGCACAGCTCTGTGTGTATACAGATGCTCTAGGTATGTTTGAGGTTCAGCCCTAGAGGGCGTCTAGGATTTGTCTGTAGCTCAATCCCCCGTACCCTATTCCTGGAGGGGGAGCTGTAACTCAGCCCTCAGGCTACCTAGCTTCATTCCCCTTCCCCCAACCCACCAGCCTCTCATTCTGTCACAACAAGGAGGTTTGGCAGAAAGGGAGGGAGCGTGGGTGCTGCAGAGAGAAAAACACCCAAAGTTTCAGTAAAATGGCAAGAGAGATGCCAGCACACAGGGAGAAGGAGCCTTCTGTTTCTCACAGCCTGCACTGCTGGGCTGGGGTACATATACCATGATTTCCTTTCCTTCCTTCCTCCTGCTTTCTCTTCCTTCCCTGCGTGGTATTCAGGAAAGGGAGACCTGGAGCTAGGTGGGGGAAAGGAATAAAGATACTTTTCCCAGGGATTAACATCTTCTTCTATAGCTACCAGAATAGGCAGTTCTGGGCTCCTTTTGCTTTGGGGTGTGTGTGTGTGTGTGTGTGTGTGTGTGTGTATGCGCATGTGCGTGCTTGAGGAACACTAAAGATAAAGGGCAGATAAAACAGAAACAAGCAAACACAAGGTGGTTAGGTATCTGCCTTGGATAACTCACACATGAACAACTTAAAATTGACAGCTTTTGTGTAATAGTCTGGCCATTGCCCCAATTTTGCAAGATTAAAATAAAGATATATAAAAGGAAAAACCTCAAGGTTGTCATTTTTTCTTGTACTTTTGAAATTAGGGCATTTCAGTGAACAATGGCTCCTTTTTTGATAGGGTAAGACCCTCATTTAGTCAAGAGTTTAGGAATATAATTTTGTGATCATTTCACCTAAATAAGAGCTGGAGTTCATCTTAGTGCTATTTGCTTACAAAATAGTTGAGTTTGTAAACAAGATCCTAAGGGGAATGTTTATCCCCGCTCAAGAAAACAAGTTACTTTTCACTTCTTTGAAGTATTGATTTGCATTGCAACAATATGGTACTTATAAATCACTCCTTTCTAGCAATTCATTAAAGCAACTCCTGAAGGCAATACTGAAAGAAAAAAGTGAGGCTGTATTTAAGAGTCTATAATGTGTTTGAACAGTTTATCTGACTTCTTCATGTTTATTAATGATCATAATAATTTCTAACATTTATTGGGTGGCCGTCACGTCCCAGGCACTGCATTAGATGCTTTACACACATACATATTCTTATATAGTCCTTACAATCAGGGAGGTATTACTCTTACAACTAAGGCATAGAGAAGTTAAATAGCTTAACCAAGTTCATGCAGGTAATAAGTGTCAGAGAAGAACTTAAATACGGGTTTTGACTCCAAGCGCTATGCCTTACCCCACATGCTGAATTCCATCTCTTTATATTTACTGCCCAAGGATGTCAAGGCTTGCTGACAAGAGGAATGATTACATAGGTACCTACAGAAGGTCTCTCCTCACAAAATTCTTGGCTTCTGATATAGACTCAGTCTATAGGGTGAATGCTTTGGCATTTGGGGTTAGCCCAGCTCAGAAATGATAATTCCTATTGTTGGAATGGGGGAGGATAAACCCAACTGGGTTATGGCTCATGAATGCCCTTGGGATTTTTCAGTCCACCCTGGGACAGCAGGTTTTGTAGGGCTGATAGATATATAGCCTGAGACATTGGCATGAGGAAATCAGTAAATGCAAAGCATATCATAAAGGGTGTATTTAGCATTGTGATCGCCAATGTTAAGAGTGTAGGACTTTGAGGAAGGGCAATAACCGTGAATTCCCTCTGGAAGGAGTGAGGGAGAGGAGGCAAAGGGAAAAAAGGAAGGTGATGGGAAGAGGCGAAGAGAGGGCATGAAGGCATGTGTGATGGGGAGGAAGCGTGCAACCTGATGAATGATGGAGAATAGTTTTATTACTCTGATTGTTTGGAATAAGAATTGGCCTATGAAGGTGGGGAGGGAGCAGCCTGGGAATAAATGAAATGAGAAAGGAAATTGAAGCCATCATTTCTGGCTTGCTGACGAGCAGATGTCAGCATGCTCGTAGCCTCTTGCTATATTCAGTGCTTTTCCAGAGATAGATGGCAGAGCTCAAAGAGGTTACAATGGGGCCTATACTGAAAACTCAGAGGCTCTAGGATATTTTAGTTAGGAGAAAAGAGGGCTGGAAGTTGGGGACTAGTCATCTAGACTATGAAGGATTTTTTTTACATGTCTTATTTCACTATTAGCCCTGGATTTCACTACAGAACTGAAAGGAGAGCAAATAAGAATTTATTAAAAAGGAGATCTCTACCAACATAACACAAGGGGTAGGTAGGTGTGGAGAACTACAAGGGAAAGAGTTGGAAACTTCACCAAGCCACTGAGAAGCCTAGCAGAGCAGATAATATCTGGAGCATTCCTAATTTCCCTTAGAAGAAGCCAAGCCAGAGAGCAGGGAAGAGACAGTGAAGCCACTAGCTACCTGAAGGGGACAGAGAGAGAGAGAGGCTGGATCAAGGACATAGCCTGGGGTAGTAGCCCCTTGTGTTGAAATTGATGTGGAGTTCTAGTGAAGACGCCCTCTCTCTGCAAGGGGAGACAAAGTGGAGACCAGGCATCCTTGTGAACAATTCTTCATTTCAATCTCCTCTGCATCCAGCCAAAGGGAATTATTTATTTTGAGTTGGGAGAAGTGGGGGAATATCATAACTCGATGAATTAGCCATTGTCTGTGGCCTCCTTTGTGGTGCATGGGCCCAGCACAGAAAGCAGTTTTGCTCCTTTGTAGACCCTGCTGACTCCAAATCTACCACAGCCTGAAATCCTGCCTCTAACAGACACATTTGAGAGCCTAGGATGGAAAGAAAAATGAGACAGTGCTATGAAGGCCAGAACCAGGCCCAGGATTATGACCAACCAGACACTTGGATTCTTGAAAGCTTTGTCCATTAACAATGCTGGAATTAATAAGTATTTATTGAGCACTTTGAAGGGGGGCTATATGAGGAGTAAAAAAGTATGAGAATGCCCCTCCTCTCAAGCAAATTAGCATGTGGACAGATGGGATTGGCTCTTCTCCTCCAGCCCTTCAGCCCTTCCCCTCTTCACTGTTTTCACCTGTGTGATCCTTCCTATCTATATGTTCTCCCTCCTCTTTTTCTTGTCCTCTTTATTTTCTGGCCCTTTTGTCCCTGTCTTTGGTCATTTTCCTCTCTGAATATCTTTATTCTCAAAAGACCCACTTGGTCTTCCCTAACCCTTGTGTATTTTACCTCCTGGTGTTGTCAACTTCCTTCTTGCCCTGGGATGCTGATAAGCAGGCTTCTCTGTTGGCTTCAGCCTGCTCCAGGGCTCCAGGGGAGGTTAAAATTCTGTCATCCTGCAAGTGTACCTGCACCTGGACGGCAGAGGTATCCCTGATTTCCCCAAATTTAGAAATTGTTTGAATGAACTAATCTGTTAGAGGCAGGTAGAGCCTGGGTCAGAGGAGTCTTAGCTCTGCCCAAGTTATACTAAACATATGAGTGAAGAAGTACATCCTGCCCCCACTTCTTAAGTACAATGGCTAAAAGACATGGAACAGGTTATTGTGAAATTGATGGGAGTGTGAATCACTAAAATTAAAATCATAATTAGGAACAAGCAAGAAAGACCATATAGGAAAGGGTAGTTTTGGGGGGGGGGGTGTATTTGAGCATAATCAGCATACCCAGACTTCATTCACTCTTCAGCTACACCTTCAGTTTCAAAAAAACCTAAATTTGAAGCCCTCAACCCAGACTCACTTTTCCTTTATGGAGCATCAAGTTCCCTTAATGGGGTTTTGGGGTGATGGGGGCTATGAGGCAATGGCCAAGAAACAATTCTTGAAGACATCTTTGGTGCAAAAAAGTGATTTTATTTTATTTATTTAAAAATTTTTAAAAATATTTAATCATTTTTGTGAGACAGAGAGAGAGAGACAGAGCATGAGTAGGGGAAGAGCAGAGAGAGAGGGAGACGCAGAATCTGAAGCAGGCTCCAGGCTTTGAGCTGTCAGCACAGAGCCTGACGTGGAGCTCAAACCACTGACTGCGAGATCATGACCTGAGCTGAAGTTGGACACTTAACCAACTGAGCCACCCAGGCACCCCCCAAAAAGTGACTTTATTAAAGCACAGGGACAGGACCTGTGGTCAGAAAGAGCCACCCTAGGGTTGTAAAGAGTGACTGATTGTAGACCTTCAGGTTAGGGACAGCATGAGTCTCTAAGGAATTTGGAAGCAAGGTTTCCAGGACCTTGAGGGGCTAGCTGTTGTTAGGAAAATATAATTTTCCTGTTTACTGTTTAGTAAAACCTCAGTCATGAGACTCTTCAGATGTATATCAGGGGCCATATGCTTGGAGTATAATTGCCAACATATATTAGGGAGTTAAAGATAAAGGAGGTTTGCAAAGGAGTTTTTATGTGTTTAAGGAGATTCACAAGATCCTGGGAGGTCAGGATAATGTTAAGCCAAGATTCCCTTTTGCTCCTAGCAAAGTGTCATCATCGAGGTGGCTGAGCTCCTAGAGGAAGGTAATTTTGCCGATTTCAAGGACTTGTCAGTGGGCTGTAGGCAGTTAGGGAATTTGATTTTTCATTTGCCTTTGTTGCCCATATCACCATGGCAAGCACTTAAACCCCCTTACATCCTGATTAGGGTGAAATTAGGGCTCCAGGAAACAGAGTCTATGGGTTTCTGGAGATTAGGCTATGGATAAGATTGACTTTTTCTTGCAGTTTACTAAGTTATCTATAAACTGAAGGAGACTCCTGTCCTGCATGACTGTGATCTCTATCAGTCAACCATTTGCTTTCTTTCCTTTCCCCTGTTCTTGGGCAGCCAGGATTGTCTGGGTATTATCATATATATCCCACCTGGGCAGACGGGTGCTGTTATCCTGTACTTTGCCCTCTGCTTGCCTTATGCTCCCTTATCAACCTAATGGTTGCTCTTGGCATTAGTAACTTCAAGGGAGAGTTGAATGGGTTTGTGTAAGTGACTTTGTGGGACTTTGCTTAGCCTTAGCAATTCCTCAGGTACTAAAGGTAATGAAGGATGCATTGGGGTTTGGGTCAGGGACTGGGAATGTCTCAGATGGCTTTTCATACTCTATGAGAGAAGGAACTTGAATTTACTACCCTGATCCACAGTTGACTCTAACTCTAGACCGCCCAGCAAGAAAGGGAGGTTAGCTGGTTAGTTCATTGTTTTTTCCCCATTCATTCATTTTTTCACAAACAGTGCCAGACACTGGAGATGTGAGAATGGAAATTCATGGTCCCTGTCCTCCAAGAGGCATTCTTGTAGAGGATATAGGCATAGGAATAGAAATAATCATAATCCAGGTTGCTAATTGCTACTGTACAGGTAACATGGGATCTGGGAGGAGGGAACAGCTAACATGAAAGAGGGAGGGAAAGAAGCACTTAAACTTCATATTTTTAAAGGATGAGATGGGAGTTGGCCAATCTGAAAGGAGGGAGAAAACAGATTCCAGGCAGAGGGTACAGGAATTACAAAAGTACAAAGGAGCACAGTGAAGGGGAAGGGGGAGAATGGTGAGTTTCGTATGAGTAGAGGTAAGGGATGTTCCATGAGAGTGTCTGAAAAGAGGACTAGAATGAGAAGTTGGAGACCAACTATGAGGTGACTAGTGTACTCTCCTAAGGATGGACTGGACTTTATCACATATCAGTGAGGAGCTAGTGAAGACTTAAACAAGGGAGTGGGATAATCAGCTATTCACTCTATAAAGAGGTCACAGAGCAGAGTTGGGGTGGAGACCATTTGTTCCAGAGTCCCATGTACAATAGGTCTTAACATCTCTCTCCTGTCGTGGTGCACCAACTGGGGAATTCTTTCCTTCCTCCGTTCCTCTCTTCTTTATTCCACAGAAATGCGGTAAGCACCTATCAGAAGCCAGGCTCTGAGTTAGGTCCTGGGAAAACACAAATGAAGAAAAACCACTCTCTGCTCAGAGGAGCTCACAGTCTGGCTTAGTTTTCCCAAACACCATACTAGAGTATTCCTGAGTTCATTTCACTACCATGGTGAATTGAGGAAAAAACGAGGCCAATGTAGTGAGTCTTTAAATAAAGCTAAATATATTCCATATGATACCTTTCCTTTCTAATGGGAGGTTATATTCATATGTGCATATTTCCTTGAAAAGATGAAAAAGGGTTCCGCTTTGCTTTGTTTTATGTTTACTTGGCAAAATGGAAAGTCAGCAGTATTTTGTCATATCTCAAAAATTGTGTACGTGAGGGAAATTTACTGGTTAAGGGTTTAGTTCCTCATTACCATGGTAGGACTAAGAGAAGGCCTTTTTCATCCAAAGGAGTAAACCTATGAAGGGAACATAGATTTACCAGAAATGACTGAGGCAAAAGTGGACTCTCCTGCCATTTCCCACCCACTGTAGAGTCAGGAATGGGGGTGGGGGTGGGGAGGGAGAGTCCCTGGTTGCAAGAGAGTCAGGATTCAGGAATTTCCTCTCTTGAGAGCAGTTGCTTTTCCTGACAGAAGAAAGAGGGTATGTCTGATGTTCCAGGAGCCTATAGGCTCAGGAGTTCCGAGTTCATCTCATCTGGCTGAGAAAAGGACAGCAATTCTATAGACAGATCCAGCAAGTTTAACAGGAAAAGCTGGTGAACTAGAAGTGGGATGCCTCAGAGTAGGGGGCCTCTGGCCCTGTCTCTTATGGTATAATGGAATGGTCAAGTTTTTGTCACAATTAGCCAGGCGTTCGAGGTTTTCATGACCCAGATGTAAATAACTCATACATCAATCCCTGCAGTCATATCACCTAGCCAATCACACTGGCTAGCAATGAAGCATTAGCACCTAAGCTCAACCCACCATGCTGTAGCAAAGCCACATCATCCTGTTTATAAAACGTAAGGCTTGTCGGTTTAAACTAATTTAGGAATCAGCATAGAAAGTCTTATTTTGAGGTGGAGGGTGGTTTAGTGAATAGGATGCAATCCTTGCTTGACATCCAGAGGTTGGAGAGGCACTGCTCTCATGGGAGACTCAGACATGTGAGCAATTATTTCAGTGCAGTGTAATAAATGCATGTCCAAAGGCACAAAGAACCATGTTGTAGGAGGAGAGTGATGAGTTTAGTAGGAGTAGTAGGAAGGTGTATCTGGTGGGAGTGTCTGAAAAGGGTGTTAGAGAGGAAGGTTGGGGCCTGGTTAAGAGGAGCCAGGCCAGGAGTAGCTTCTCAGGAAGCACAGCTAAGGAAAGAGCTGCTGATCCAGGGACTAGAGAGGTAGGGGGAGGCTTTCTTAAGAAGCTGGCTCTTGGGATGGGTCTCTTGCATAGCCCTCTGCTTTAAGGCCCTCTTCTCTCTTTCCTTTCTCTCTGCCCCACATTTCCTGTGTGTGCCAGGCCCAGAACATCCTTGCAGTCTGCTGCTCTAATTACTTCATTCCATTTTAATTCTGCTGAGTTAGGAGCCTGTGAACTCAAGAGGAAATTCACGCAAAATACCCAACAAATTGAATGTGCTGGCATTTCAGAAACACATCTGACCCTATCTGCCCCTTGATGTTCCCTTCCTCTTAGCACCTGCCTCCACCAGCCTTAGATTGAAAAATCAAGGATTAGATGTGCTGGTGGGAAGAGGTGGTGGCACTATAGAGTAAGATATTAAATTTGACTTACCACTTGAGCTGTTACCTTTCCAGGGAAGAGAGAGGGACAGGGTGGGGGGTTTCTGATGGGGGGCTTTTCCTGGTCCCTTTCGAAACCTGGCAAGGCCCATCTCTGCAGCTCCAAAACATTGTGCCTATGTACGAATTGTGGTGTTTCTTCTTCCCTAGAGATATTTACGAATTAGGAGATACACCTTATTCCAAGCAGTTTGTTCATGGAGTTGTATAAAATGACCTCTTAAAATGAGGGGATTGCAGTTTGTAAGTCAGCAGTTCTCAAATTTTTTGGTCTTAAGATTCCTTCACACTCTTAAAAATTACTGAGGGTCTCCCAGAGCTTTTGTTGATGTGGGTTATATCCACTGACATTTGCTGTATTAAAAATCAAAACCCCAGGGGGGCCTGGGTGGCTCAGTTGGTTAGGTTTCCAACTCTTGATTTGGCTCAGATTATGATCTTATGGTTCATGGGGTTGATCCCCACATCTGGCTCCATGCTGACAGCATGGAGCCTGCTTGGGATTTTCTCTCTCCCTCTTTCTCTGCCCCTCCCCTGCTCACATGTGCACTCCCTCCCTCTCTCTCTGTCTCTGTCTCTCTCTCTGTCTCTCTGTCTCTCTCTCTCTCCAAAACAAGTAAACTTAATGGGGAGCCTGGGTGGCTCAGTTGGTTGAGTGTCCCACTTTGGCTCAGGTCATGATCTCACAGTTCGTTAGTTTGAGCCCCATATCCGGTTCGCTGCTGTCTATAAAGCCCGCTTTGGATCCTCTGTCCCCCTCTCTCTGCCCCTTTCCTACTTGCATTCTCCCCAAAATACATAAATATTAAAAAAATAATAAAGAAATAAACTTTTAAAAAGTTAAAAAAAATTAAAACCCAGAAATTAAAAGAATATTAATCCATTTAAAAATAACAATAACCCATTATATGTTAAAATAAATAACACATTTTGTTGAAAAGAACTATATTTTAAAAAAATTATTTTATTTATTTATTTTTTTTGCATTTATTTATTTTTGAGAGACAGAGAGAGACAGAGCTCAAGTGGAGGAGGGGCAGAGAGAGAAGGAAACACAGAATCTGAAGCAGGCTCCAGGATGTGAGCACAGAACCTGATGCAGGGCTCAATCTCACAAACCATGAGATCATGACCTGAGCCAAAGTCGGACACTTAACTGACTGAGCCACTTAGGTGCCCCAGAACTATAATTTTTAAAACCAAAAACATTAGTGGTAAGATTGGCATGTTTTGCATTTTTGCAAATCTTTTTAATACCTGGATTCTTATTTCTGCTTCTGCATTCTTTCAGTTTCAGTCTGTTGTTTTGGTTGAAGTATATGAAGAGTTGAAAACAGGAATATTTTAGCTTTCACATAATGGTGGATCGTTTTCTTTGATACTACACCAAAACTCAACACGTGGCAGTTTCTTAAGGGTTACTTGTGATGTGGAACCGAACCATATCAAATAATTCCTACTCTATTACAGTAAAATCCATTGGCTTATGCTTTGAGTAGATTTTTCAACATCACACATTGGTCATTTGGAAAATATAGATCCTTTGAGTTACACAGATCTTCCAAATGTCAATACATTTCATTATATAATATTTTAAAAATCATATTCATTCTACCACCATCATCTCATCAGAGAAACCTTTAAGCATTGGGAACTCTCAAGCTCCTTGTGGCAGATACAAGTGTTCCAAAATTCTAATTTTTGCTTGAAAGCCTACATTTTATCATTGGCAACAAATACTGTTGGTTGTTTTCCTTGAAGTGACAGGCTTACTTTGTTCATTTTGGGGAAACTGTCTGCCATACACTCCTATCTGAATAATCTTAGTTTGTCTTTCAGTCATTCTTTCAAGTAAAAATGATGTTCCATGAGAAAAGAGGCTAGTTGAGCTTGAAACTGAAACAGTTGCAGAAGTGATTTCCCTGGAGACAGCCACTGTACTTGGGTTACAGCAGAAGTGGTTTATGTGTACTTGGTATTTCTGCAGCCAGAATGTTAGAAAGATATACTCAAGAGTTGAGATCTAGGGGGCACCTGGATGGCTCAGTTGGTTTAGTGTCCAACTCTTGATTTTGGCTCAGGTCATGATCTCACAGTTACTGGGTTCAAGCCCCACATTGGGCTCTGCACTCACTGACAGCTGAGCCTACTTGAGATTCTCTCTCTCTCTCCCTCTCTCTCTGCCCTTTCCCTGCTCAGGTGTGTTCATGTGCATATTCTCTCTCTCTCTCACAAAATAAATAAATAAACTTAAAAAAAAAAAAGATTTGAGATTTAGGGGCCCCTGGCTAGCTTAGTCTGGAGAGCATGTAACTCTTGATCTCAGGGTTATGAAGTCAAGCCCTATGTTGAGCATAGAGCCTGCTAAGAAAAAAATGAGTTCAGATTTAGTAAAAATTAATATTTACTGTTTTATCAAGGACATTCCTAAGTGATAGTAAATTTATTTTTATTATTTTTATTTTTATTTATTTTTTTACTGCATGTGCATGGCAGTGAAGAATACAAGGACTGTTAGTACTTGTGCCATGCTTTGATTTCTGCTAAGGTATAAACTATTTTACCCCCTATTGTTTGTGTACTATCAGTGCAAATGTCAACACGGTGAAAAAGGCAAATAATGTCTTAATGGTGTTATGAAAATAGCTCTGACCTTGTGGGTGCTTAGGGTCTTGAGAACCACCAAAGGGTCCATGGATTATATTTTGAGAACCACAGCTCTAAATGACATGTCTGACTTTCTTAGGATTTGCCCCTGGATCTTCTTTTCTTCTCACTCTTTACTCTCCTTGGGTGAATTCCTCTACTGTCTTTGAACTACCTCTATGCAAATGACCCACACATTTATTTTTCTAGCCCTGACTTCTCCTTAGGCTCCAGACCCATGTATCCAGCTGCCAATTTAACATTGGTATTGGACATCACAAAAGTTCCCCAAGGGCACCCTGTCTAAGAACTTGTGGTGTTCTTCCATGTTGTCTTCTATACAGTTATACAAGCTGGAATTCTCATCCTGACCACATTCGCTCTACCCCCATATCCAGTCTATCATCAAGTTCTGCTAATTTTACCTCCTAAATATCTTTTTAGTCCATAACTTCTCTCTATAGCCATCATTACCACCACTACCAAAGTCAAAGACATCATTATCTCTTGCTGGAATTACCACAATGGTCCCCCTTTATTGTAGTGAGTGATCTTTTTAAAACACAAATCTAATCATGCAAAACCCTGCTTAAACCCTTCAGTGACCTCCCATTGCTCTCAAGACAAAGATCAAGATCTTTAATATGTCTAACTCCCCAAACTAGGTCAGGTTCTTTGGTATATGCTCTACTGAAAAGATTCTTATCCTTAATAATGCTCATCATAGTTTGGTTTGTACTTATATATTCATGCAGGATTGTTTGATTAGTGTCTCTCCCTGATGAGATTGTAAGTTCGATGAGAGCAGACGTTCTGTAAATATTTGCTGAGTCCAAGATGGAATGAGGCCTAGGACAATTCCTCTGAACATAGATTAACCCCTGAAAAATTAAATCTTTTGCCCCAGGCCCCTGAGTTGGGGGAAGACCCATTTTTATTTTCATTGTCTCCTAGCATTTCAAAGAAAAATGCTGTCTTGTCCAATGCTTTCCATCAAAATGTCCTCCTAATCACAGGGGCACATTCATCTTCCTTTTGACATAGGAGCCCTTTTTGTTCTCCATCACTCATGCTGCCCATGGTTCTTGGAGAGGGTTAGCTAGCAATACTGGCCCTTCAGGAATAGAAAAGAGGATTCCTCATCTCTTCCCCAACTAGATGATTGGCTAGGAGGCCCACTTCAGCAAGAGAGAATAAAATATATCAAGTGGAGGTGCCAAGAGGAAAATAAAAAGAGAATGAGTCATGATGTTTGTCCTCAGGGAGAATTCAATCTGCTGCAGGAGACAGGACCACTTCTTGGAGTCCTTTTCAGCTGAGGTCAATATAGCACTGGAAGTGGCCTTTCCTGAAAGAAGAAAGGGAAACAAGCATTTATTGACCCATGTCAGGCACTTTGAGATTTGTTCTCTACTTTAGTCTTCGCAACAGCAATATGAGGTAAGAATTATTGTCCCATTTGTATAAATGAGGAAACAACAGAGACCCAGAGAGGTTAAGTAACTTACACACTTAATATAGTATATTAGACCTGCTTACTTACCATTCCACAGCCCTCTTTAAGAGCTTCTGTACTGGCCAAAACTTGGCTGCAGGCCATATTATATACTACATGACACCTCCCCCCAACCCCTGCTTAAACCTCCATTTACCCACCTCTACCCTCTTCTGCCCTAGGTGATTGGACCAGAGGAGGTTCTGATCCAAGGTCAGTCATTTTATGGGCTGGCCAATTGCCTCTAATTTATGGCCTGATATAAAAAAGACAATCTAGGCCAATCAGATTCAGAGTCTAAAGCATAGAGTAACCCAGGAGCATCCAGAGGCTGGAAGAGAAGCCGACCTGCCCAGTGTAGCTGAATCACATTAAGGGTGGGTAGGGTCTGACAAGGAAGAGCCAGGATCTCCAGCCAACGAGGAGTCTTGAATCTAGATTCTTTCCCAACTTCAGCATCTGCCCCTGGAGTGTTCAGAGAGGCCCCATTGGTTCCTCATACACACTGACATGAACCTTATATGCTTGAGTTAACTTGAGGGGGTCTCTTTGTCCATAAGAGTTAGACTCAAATGGTTATAGAGTAACAGAGTCAGAATCCCAATTGAAGCCCATCTGACTACACACCCTGAGCTCCTTTCATTATTTCACACTGCAGCGGGGAAGGCCCTAAAGAGTGTCAGGGGCCCAACACCCTGGAAATGAACAAAGTCAACTTTGGAGGGAGCTACCAGTTTAAAGAAGGATATGTCAGAGACCCTCTCCTGCTGGGTGCTGTGAGGTCATCAAAAGACTGATGAATAGTGCCTGGCCTTGCTTTGAGAATCCTTCTGAGAAGTACAAACCACACGGGCTAGAAGCCCTCGCACTGCCAGCCATAGTTTGGTGTGCGACATCATGTATGAAGTCACTAGTCATCAGTGACGTCATTCAGTGATGCCATTCCCATCCTGGGCAGCTCAGGTTGGGAAGCACAGAAGGCACACATTCGGACTGAGCAGACTGGGATTCAAGTCTTCTCCTTGCCTGTCTGTGCTTGGGAAAAGCAGCACTACTTTTCCTCAGTGTCCTCATGGGTAAAAATGGAGATAATTCTTATTCCACAATAAGGATTACCAGAGATAAATATGTAAGACCCTACATCAAGGGGAGTTAGTGTTTAATGGACACAGAATTTCAGTTGGGGAAGACAAAAAAGTTCTAGAGAGGAAAGGTGGTGATGGTTGCACAACATGAATGCACTTAATGCCTCAGAACTGCATGCTTAAAAATGGCAAATTTTATGTTATATGTTTTTTACATGAAAGAATAAAGACTTTATGTTGATCTCCCATGTAGCAGGGCCTTATAAATGCTAGTTTCTGTCTTTATCCTCTGTAGCAGAAGCCAAGGTCCAATTAATCCCAGTGCCCTTAATCCAAGGCAACTCATTAGCTCTCTACCAAGGCCCTGAGGCATGCTCCCCTCTGCCTGCCCAGCTCCCTGCCCTAGAGAGCCTGACGCCCTGAAATAAAGTGTCCAGACCTGGGAGATAGGACTGTTTTGAGCTGAGCACTTCCCAGGGCAAGAGGCCAGTTCTTGAGGCTGCTGGGGCAGAGCGGAGCTGGGTTGGAGATTTGAGCAGGCCCCGCCTGGGGATGCTGGGCCATGGGGCAGTGTCCAGAGCTCTGACTGCTGAGGCTCTCTCTCTAGATAGAGGAGCACTGGGGAGGGAGTCTCCTTGCCAGGAAAGAGTGAATCTCTGCTGGAAATTCCAGAGCTCTTCTGGGAGGCCTTCTTTCTCCTAGCCATCAGTTTTCTGATCACATCACTAGCGATACTCATTGTGTGCTCTGTGGAGCTGCCCCCACCCCTTCCTCACAGAAACCCCCACCCCTACCTCCCCCAAAGTCGGTGCCTGTGTTAATATGATGATGCTGTGATAATGGCCAGGAGATGGCTTCAGCTATCTGATTAAGCCCTCTGGAATGGCATCCAGGGCACTGTCTTAACTCTCCCTGATGAGCAGGCAGCCAGGGCCCAGGGCTGGAGCACAGGCTCTGGCTGGGAAATTGTATCCGGGAAAGCACTGAGGGGGAAAATTGGAAGTATCAGAATTTCCCAGGTTGCTATTCCACAGGGGCCAAACATCCTCAGCAGCAGCACTAATTATGATCCAGGAGAGTCAGGCCTGGCTGCCTAGCTTGCCCAGGCAGTCCTTGAGAGCAGCCTTGGGAGCCGGCAGGGCAGAGGCAGAGCTGAGGGAGGCCTAGGCTCCAGAACCTGGGGACTCTGGGAGATGAGAGACAGGAGGGTCATTCAGACATGTGGGGAGGGAGAGCTGGGTAGGGTTGCTAGGGGTCCTCATGTACTTCAGAATGTTTGCAACTGTGATAGGAAGGGTGGAAGTTAGGTTGCTGGGATGATTTCTACCTGCCAGGAATTCAGAGTTGTCTCACTTCCGTTCTTCCTCTCTCTCTTGTCCTCAGTGCTCCTCTGAAAATTTTCTTGTCAGTGTGACCCATGACTTCCCTGTTGCCAATTTCAGCAGTCATGGTCATCTCTTAGTCTTTCTGGCAGCCACCTTGACATGGATGGTTGCTCGTTCCTTCCTAAAACACCCTCTTCATTTGGCTTCCACGACACCTCTCCTACCTCCGTTCTCCTACCTCCATGGTCTCCTGTGCTGGCTCCATAGCATCTTCCACATCTCCACGATGACCTGGGACTGTCATCACCACCACCACCCCCTCTCCACCCTGGCACTCTCCCTTATCCACTCTCACTCCCTAAGTAATTACATCTATCTCAGGGCATTAAAGCCAGCTGTATGTTGATGAATCCCAAATGACTATCTTCAGCCCCTACTTCTCCCCTGAACTGTAGACTCATATCCAGCTGCTACTTGAAATTTCCATGTAAATGTCACTCATGGACCTCTCAGACTCACTGGTCCCCCAGTCTTCTGCCTTGTGATAAATGCAACTCTATTCTACCAGGCCCCAAACTTCAAAGTCATTCCTGGTTCTTCTCTTCCTTTAGTGCCCCCTTATCCAATTCCTCAGAAAATGGTATAAGTTCTGCCCTTTAAATTACTCCACAATCCTGTCACTAATCTCTAGATACACCACTCTTACCCTCATCAGAGCCACCATCATTACTTGCCTAGACAATCGCAATCGCTTCTGAATTGGTTTCAGTATAGATTAGGCTGTTTCAGGGTCTCTGAAACACAGGGTTTTATACAAGATAGAAGATTTCTTCTTTCTCCAGTGTGAACCTGTGCATAATAGCCAGGTTGATACAGTCCTTCCACACTCTCAGGGACTGTAGCTTCTCAGGGCTTGAGGCTCTGTCATCTTCATCATGTGACTTCTATCTTGTGGCACAAGATAGCTGGTCCACCTGGCACTATTGTGCCCATGAGGTTTCAGCCTGTGGAGAGGGGAGAGGGAAGAAGTGGAGGGCAGCCCTCTTCCTTTAAGAACATGACCCAAAAGTTGCACCTATCCCTCTGCTCACATTCCATCAACCAGCATTTTGTCATATGGCCACACTTAGCTGCATGAGGGGTTGGGAAATGTAGTTCTCTTTGTGAGAAGCCTTGTGCTCAGCTAAAATGTGGAAAGAGAATGAATTTGGGGCAAAAATGTATAGGCTCTGCCATAGCTTCCTAAGTAGTTTCCCTGCTTTTGCTCTACCCCCTGTAGGTTGTCCTCAAAACAACCAAAATAGTCCTGTACCATGAGAACAGGTCACTCCTCTGTGCAGGACTTTCTAATGACTTTTTTTCTCATAATGAAATCTAAAATCCTTATTATTATCTGCAAGGCCCTATGAAATTTGAACACCAATTTCTTTTTTTTTTTTTAATTTTTAATGTTTATTTTTGAGAGAAAGAGACAGTGCGAGCAGGGGAGGGGCAGAGAGAGAGGGAGACACAGAATCCTAAGCAGGCTCCAGGCTCTGAGCTGTCAGCACAGAGCCCGACGCGGGACTCTAACTCAGACTGCAAAATCATGACCTGAGCCGAATTTGGACGCTTAACCGCTTTACTGACTGAGCCACCCAGGTGCCCCTAGGCACCAATTTCTTTCTGATCTCATCTCCTGCCTCTCTCCCCCTTGCTCACTCCACTCCTGCCAGGCTGACTCCTTGCAAAATGCCCCCACCTCAGAGCTTTGGCAGTTGCTGTTCCCTTTGCCTGGAGCACTCTTCTCCCAGATAGCTGCCAGTGTAGCTGCTTCACTCGCTTCTGATATCTGCTCAAATGCCGCCTCTCACAGCAGCTTTTCTTGACTCCAATTCCCACTGCCCATAGCCCCCTCACACTACTTTGTTTTTACCAAGGCAATTGACACCACCTGAAATATTATATGTTTACCTACTTTACATTTGTTTCTCCCCACTAGAACACAAGATCTAGGGTCCACATAGAGCAGGTGTGCTATACGTGCTTGTTGAATGAGTGAATGGATGAAGATAGCAGTGCCTGGGCAGAAAGGTGGCAGGACAGGGTTTCCTTCCTAATCATTTCAGAGAGGACCCATTTATTGATCTTTCTTGTATTTCTAGTGTGGCAGCAGAGACTCATTAGTGTCTTACTTCTGGGCACTTCCTTCAGTTCAATTTATCAAATATTCATTAGGCATCTCGTGTGTTAGGGTATCTAGTATGGTAGATATAAAAGGAGAATAAGCTATAGACCAGATCTGGCCCTCAGGAAACTTACAGACTGGTTAGGAGCCTAAGTTTTGTCCTTTTTTTTTTTTTTTTTTTTTTCTTTGCAAGGTCTAAAGGTACCTATTCAGGTATGGTATAAAAAGTCATGGAAAAAGTGGCTCCTCTCTTTTTTTATGGCAGCACCATGAACTGGTGTGACCTGAATGGGGAAAGAGGAGAGGGTATGAAGAAAGGCTGCCCCCTTATAGGTTATAGTTGTAGGTTATGGTGGGCTTTTTCCTCTTACTCCCTGTGGAATAGGGCCTCACTACTCACATGCTTAAGAAACTGTTTGAACCAGTTATCATTCATTGGATGAGGAAAGAGACATGAGATGAATGGGGTGGCCAGAAGGGTAGGGAGATGGAGGGGAGGGATGAGAGTCTTGAGGAGGCCCAGCTGGATGAAAAGGTAGCTCAGAGAAGTTGAGTAGGAGATATATTACATGAGATGATTGTCCATTATCCTTTCCTGCCCTTGGCAAAATGCAAAGGATCAGGGTTAGTTATTTTCCCCAGACTCCTTCATGCAGGGCCGCTTAGACATTGCTATGACATTTATAGCCCAAGAAGATCAGAGGAAGGTGGCCTAGGTTTGGCTTTCCACACTGGGAATTGATTTTTTTTTTTCCTTTTAATGAGGCTGCTTGTTGCATCCTCTCCTAATTTTTCTTTCTCTTGACATTCCCCTTCCATTGAACTAGAGCCAAAAGCAGTGGTTCTCAAACTTAAACACACATTGCAACTACTTGGAGGGCTTGTTAAAACAATGTTGTTTTAACACAATCTTGTCGGGGTGCCTGGGTGGCTCAGTCAGTTAAGTGTCCAACTTTGGCTCAGGTCATGATCTCGCGGTTTGTGAGTTCGAGCCCTGTGTCGGGCTCTGTGCTGACAGCTCGGAGCCTGGAGCCTGCTTTGGATTCTGTGTCTCCCTCTCTCTCTGCCCCTGCCCTGCTCATGCTCTGTCTCTCTCTGTCTCAAAAATAAATAAAACCTTAAAAAAAATTTTTTTTAACACAATCTTGTCACATCCAGAGTTTACTCATTCAGTAGATCTGGGATAGAGACTGAAAATTTATATTTATAGCAAGTTCTCAGATGATATTGATGTTGCTGGTCCCAACCATGTTGGGAGAACCACTGGACTAGAGCAACTAATTTGGGTCTCAAGGTACCTCATCCCTGATGGTCTGTTCCAGTCATTTCCCCCCATTCTCCAGCCACAGAGAGATTGGCCTTGAGTTATCACAAGATTAACTCAAGGATTTCCTGACCAATAGGGTTGTGGCCAAGTCAGACCCAGGAATCTCCCTCCCTGTAAATCTTTGAGAATTTCTTCCATTGCCATGTGTCGGGGTGAGTGAGTGTCTGTTCCCCTCCTGCCATAAATTCACCCTCCTCAGACAGGGAATCCCAAGACCTGAGAATAGCAGAAACTGTTACAGGTGAAGGCTGGGAGAACAACTGATGTGGAGTAAGCAGAGGGAACTCCCCTCCCACACTTCTGTTTCTTTCAGATTAAAATATTTGTTTCTTCCTGGGCTCTGGCTCATGCCAATGTCTGGGAAACCATTTATGCTTAATGTCTCCAACCCATTAGCTGCCCGGCATGGGGTTCTGCTAATCAGGCTCCTTAATGGCAGGGCTCTGAAGAGTGACACTGTGAGTGTCTTCACCAACTTCCCAGCCTCAGCTGGAGAGGAAGTGTCTAGACAAAGATTAAGGCCCAGATAGACTCAGAGGTGTCCTGAGAATGATTCATGCCAATGTTGGGAGCCCATGTAATAGTAATCCAACCTCCTGCCTCCATTTTGGTACACATGCCATAGTATGCCCTCTGATAACGTTGGCTGAAATAGCAAGACCCCTCAGTCCTACTCCAGCCTTCTCTGTCTTCACATTCGAGGATAATAGGCTCCTTTGGAAACATATTCCTGCACCAGGGGCCTTCATTCAGCATTCATTGAGTACTCCTATGAATGAAATTCTCTCTTCTGCATTACCCACTTCCCCCTTCAAAATCCAAAAACCCTTATTTTGTTCTGTCACCGTGTAGGTGATGAGGGCCTTTGGCCTAGAATCTAGGGGATCCCTGAGAATCATTTAACTCTAAGACTCTGTGGTTCTATATTGCTGCTTCTTCTACAGCCACTCTTGAAGAGTTTGGGTTCTGTGGCTTTGATCTACAGAGGGAATATTTGGAGTACCTTCATTTAAGGGTGACCAGATCCCAGCCAGGAGGCCATGACTTGAATCCATTCTCAAAGTATTTTTCTCTTGCTCCTCTTTGACATCTCATGATGTTTTTGGTCCTACTAGATAACTCAAACTACTGGCAGCTCCATAAAATGCTAGGAGGCAAAGATACCACCCCTGGCCCATCAACACACACCCCTTCAATGAAGCACTTGAAACAGGAGGTGGGTCTCTGTTATTTTTTTTATGTTTTATTTATTTTTGAGAGAGCACAAGTGGGAGAGGGGCAGAGAGAGAGGGGTGGAGAATCTGAAGCCGGCTCTGCCCTGACAGCAGTGAGCCTAATGTGGGGCTCAAACTCACGAACCGCGAGATCATGATCTGAGCTGAAGTTGGGCGCTCAACCTACTGGGCCGCCCAGCTGCCCCATGAGTCTCCGTTATTAAGAGGCATGAAGGGAGCCAGCAAGTGCCATTGACTACTTCACGTTCACCCTCTCCTCATTTCTCCGAACTTCAGGGGTTAAAACAGATTAAACATTTTTTTTCTTTCTTTCTTTTTTTTTTTTAATGTTTATTTATTTGTGAGAGAGAGAGGGAGAGGGAGAGAGAGAGAGAGAGAGAGAGAGAGAGACAGAGTGCAAGTGGGGGAAGGGCAGAGAGAGACTGTGGCACAGAATCTGAAGCAGGCTCCAGGCTCTGAGCTGTTAGCACAGAGCCAGATGTGAGGCCTGAACTCAGAAGTTATGAGATCATGACCTGAGACCCAGTCAGACGCTTAACAGACTCAGCCACCCAGGTACCCCTGAACATTTTTAATGGGAACCCCAACACTGAGCCCCAATAGCCATCAGAATCACAGGGATAGATAATGCTGACTTTTCTCCTTCTAGGCACGGAGAGCTCATACAGGCGCCTGTATTTCAGGCCACCAGTTAACTAGCTGGTTGGCCAAGAGCTTGGGAGCCTCCTCTTTTTCGCTATTTCCATCCTGGCTCCTCAGCCTCAGGTCTGAGCCATGGGGAACCCTCTCCAATCTGCTGGAACAGAACATCACAAGCTGCTCCTGTTGTGGTCTGGGCCGCCAGCTCTCCAGCCTGCTGCTGCTGGAAGAAGACTATGATGTTAGAATCAGTCCACAGCATCCCCCTACATGCCAGTCCCTTCATCGGGGGAGGGGGGGCCCATTTGGAAAGAATCACATCTGAAGCAGGCAGTTTGGAAAGCAATGGGGAGAATGGATGAAAGAACAAGTGCTCAAGTCACCAATTGGGCAGAGCCATGTTTCTGCCAGGCCACTTGTACGTACGCTTTTCCCACAGCCCAGCCTTCCCACATGGCCTGCCCAGGTCAGTCTGCCCAGCTCTCATCCTTTCTCCTGCTCCTGGGACATGGAGAAATGCCAGCATTTCTCTTTTCTGACCCTCTGCCTTTGGGGCCCCACCTGGCCCATTCCCAAGATATGAACCTCCCAGCTGGAGCCTGGCTTGCACAAGGCAGGCATTATAAGCAGGGCAGGGGCTAGAATCGTAGGTCTGAGCTGATGATCCTGTGTTCTAGAGCCAAGGGTAGGGTAGGCACACTTAGCAACTGAAATGTCATCTGCTTCCTGGCTCCCTTTTCTACCAGGACATAATCTGCCTGAAGCCGTCTGTAGACTTGGAAGACTTGTGCTTAACTCGGATCTGTCCCTTTTTTAGCTGCTAGTTTTGGCAAATTGACCCCTCTGGGTCTCCACTTCCTTTTCTGTAAAATAAAGGCATTAAGTAGGGTAATTTGAGAATGAGTGATAAACTGGAAACTGCAGCACAGATCTTAGTTATCCTTCTCATGCCCTGTCCCTTTGGATCCCCCAGGATACTGGTCACACAGGAGATGCTCTCTTGTCTGCCTGAGGGGTCAGGATGCTCCTAGGAGGCAGCCGCATCCTGCCTAGGAGCAGCCAGAGCCCTGAAACTTCCAGGAAGGATTACTGTGAGCCCCTATCTGTTTTGTTTTTCTAAGGATGCAAGGTAGAGAGGATGGTTGGGAAGAATTTAGGTCAGGGAAGGCCTTGGGGGGGGCGGGGGTAGGGTGGGGAGCTGAGGTCTCATTTCCATTGTTTTGCCCTGGAGGCCCCAGAGTGTGTGTGTGCTAGGTTTTTCTCCTGCCTGGCTCTGGCTGGGTTTGAAGGAGGAATCCCCACTGAAGATTGATGTCACAGACTTGCCTTCCCCTCCCCCAGCCTCATCCTTGGTGATTTAAAGAAATTATTTGGACATAAGAGTTAATGGAAGTAGGTTGCTAGTGTGTGGGTGAATTCATCACTGTCTCCCTGCATTCCAAGAGCAGATCTGTCTTTCTGGGCGAGGTATCCTAGAGTGACTTTCCAAGGTCTGGAGAATAAAGGCTACCTTGGGAGGGCAGGGTTGTAGCAGGCTGAGTAGGGATTTGGGGCCACAGGGATGACCACAAAGTGCAAAGTGTCTGAGGGATTGACTGGGAGTGCTTTCTTTCCCTTTTGTTCTTTAATTTATGGGGGGAAGGGAGGCAGAGAGTATTGGCATTGTGGAGAATGCTGCTACTCCAGACCCCCCCACCCCAGCCCCCAGCTGTCTCCTGCCCTGGGAAGTAGACAAACCCCTGCAGCCCACCGCTCAGGGTGAGGAGGGCTGTTTTTGCAGCTGTTGTTGGCAGTTATGAAAGAGGTGGAGAGGAGGGGAGGTAGAGGGGGAATGTTTGATGGGGTGATGCTCTGGAAGGAAGAGAACTAGCTCTCCTCCCTTCCATTCCCATCCTCCCCCTCAGCACTTCCTGGAGGTGGCATTCAGGCAGGGAGCTCTTTTGAAAGCACAAAGACCTAGTGCTGTAAAGCTTGGAGGCTGGGAGGCAGGGGGGATGAGAAGAGGGGAAGATAATTATGCAGGTGGGGCAAGAGAGGACTGCTACCCCCTCTGACCCCACACCCAGCCAGGCCTTCCTCACAATGTAAGGGTGAGCGAGTACATGAGTGAGTGTGTGTGTGAGTGTTCACATGAGTATACTTACACCTACATTTCGCATGTGCACAGAGATGCAGCTATGAAATGTTAGAGGGAGAATGACTGGACATAATGTTGAGGCTTGTTCCCCACCTCGCCAGCCTGTCACTGGTTTCTTTCAAATATTTGCTGGGTCTTACTTGGTCATCTCTCCACTCCTTAATCTTGCTTCTGCCTCTTTCGTCAGTTTCTCCAAGTCCTGTCTCTTTCCCCCGTCTTTCCATCTCTGATCTTGAAAATGGGAAGTGTTGGAAGAAGCCCCTGTCTCCTGGCTGCCACTATTTAGGATGCAGCAAGATGGGTTTAAATCCGATTAAAAAAAGAACTGGGAGCAGGGAGTAGTGTGTGGTTGGGACAGAAGACAACCACTAGGGATTGGCTGTAGAATCCTATAGGCTCATAGAATGTTGGAGCTCCACAGAGACCTGAAGAATCTTCAAGTCTCTCCTGAGCTTACAGACATAGAGCCAGAGGTCTTTTGGGAAACAGCTATTGATCTGTATAATCAATAGTAAATTTGGATGTGTCACACTGGCACCTGGGGGAGTTGTTGGGGAGAACTCTCCTGTCTTCCCCAAGGCTGGCAGAGACACCCCCCCCCCCCCCGCCCCAGTCCAACCATACACTGACTGAGATGATTCTCTGAGTGTGGCACAGCCTTTTCTCTCTTGAGGCTCAGATGAGGCAACTGATTTTGCTCCAGAACATGAATTGTCTCTTGAAGCCAGAAACATCTGCACTGTGCATGTGCCCAGAGGCCCTAGCCTAGGCCACAGCCGGGGGGGACCCTACAGGGTCCCATTGTGTCTTTCCCCCAGGTCAACAACTCTCTGCTCATTCCTCTCCTCAGTGGCCCCTAGGGAATTCTAGCTCTGATTCAGGCTCTGGCATTGTATAGGGGAGGCAACATAAAGCATGGCCCCTTCTGTTGGGACAAGTATAATCTGCTTTAACACTCCTTCCTTCCTCTAGCCCTGAACTGGCTTCAGCCAAGTCAGACAGCAGGGGTCGCTGCTGGGTCATCCCAAGGAGAGGATTCTGGGCTGCTGTCTTTAGCCTGGACTCTGAGAACACTGGAAATTTTGTCTGTCCACTTGTCAATCTGAGGGTGAGCAGGGCAGGCCCTTTGGGAACTGGAAGCAATCTTTTTTTGGCAGACAGAGAGAGAGGCTTGAGAAAGAGGCCTTTCTAGCTTGTCCCTGAGACTCCTTGGGCTGGAAGGAAACTGCCCCTAGGAGGTCAGCTTGTAGGGCAAATCTCCATCTAGGAACCATGGCCAAGCCCAGGTGGGTCCCAGTTTGGGAACAGTGTAATTCCTGGCCTCTTGGTAGTCCCTAGCAGTCAGTCCCTAGCAGTCCCAAGCCAGATAGTCCCTGGTTTGGCCATCTTTGGGGGGCTGAATTTTCTTCTCAATGACTTCAAGATTAATCTGTGTTGCCATTTTTTTTTTTAATTAAAAAAAAATTTTTTTTAATGTTTATTTTTGAGCGAAAGAGAGAGAGAGACAGAGCACGAGTGGGAGAGGGGCAGAGAGAGAGGGAGACACAGAATCTGAAGCTGGCTCCAGGCTTTGAGCTGTGTTGGCACAGAGCCAGACGTGGGACTTGAGTTCACCAACTGCAAGACCGTGACCTGAGCCGAAGTCAGACGCTTAACCAACTGAGCCACCCAGGCACCCCTAATCTGTGTTGCTCTTGCCCATGCCCTGCCTACTAGGTTCTACATCAAGGAAAAAAAAAAAACAGAAACAAAACAAACAACCTTTTTCTCTTTCAGATCTGTCCTCTTGGACATATCTAGGAGTCAGAGGTGGGGTGAAGCAGGGAGTGCTGAGCAGGGGTGTGGTACATTCCTGACCTGAAGGTGACATACCAGGGGCTTTCTGGGCAACCACTTTTCTCAGGGAAACCTTGGAAGGGGGCAGCTTCCCAAGGCCAAGCTCCTGCTTCTTTTCCATGTGTCCCTCAGTCTTCCTTATCCCTACTTAGTTATCCCAAAGCCACTGGCCCTGAAGAGTTCGTCCTGTCCAGTAACAGGGCCTGTGTGGGCACTGATGTATGGGCACAGGGAGGGTGACACCTGTATCATGTTACACAGCCCCAGAAGAAAAGCCTGGCCTTTAGCTTCTAGCACCTCCAAGTTTTCTCTGTTCAAATAATGAGGGGAGAGTCCAGGGCATGGTGGCTGGTGTGGAAGATAGGATCTCTGGGCTGGAAACAAAGGCTTTGTTGCCAGCAGAGCTGAGGACACAGGCCCAAATCTGTGAATTTATTCTGGGGAAGGACATGACTGAGTCATCCTCAGACCTGGTTTCTAACATCAGAACCCAGAATCACTGGTTCTCTCTAGAGTCTGGCTCTGCAGGAGCCCCACCTCATCCCACAAGGCCTCAGGGGTGCTGTGAACATTAAAGCAATAGGTCTTCCAGGATACGGAGGAAGGGGATAAGAGGAAGGGAAAGACAAAGACAGTTTTGGGGGCCCTGGCTGGGTCCAGCATGAGAAGTACTTCACTTTCCTTAATATCTTAGGGGTCCTGAGCAGCTCCACCCCACAGCTCCACCCCACCCCCATGGAGTCATTCACTCTCAAGCTCTCCAGGGCAGTTGAGATTAGGGATGGGATCTTCTTTGATTGGAAATCTGCAGAGAAGCAAAATCTGTAGTTTGCATGTAGCCTTTTCCCTATGTCTCCCAACTCTGTCAACTAGGACACTCTCTGAGATTTCACGTGAAGTTCTTCCATTTGCAGTCTTAGCCCACCCTTTAGCTTGTGGCACACCTTGGAGACCCCTGGGACACCCACCTGTGCAATTCACACTGTTGGACAAGTGAGGCACAGATGTGTGAAGCAGGCTGACAGGAAGAAGACTGCATCACAAATTATCCTTATTCATTGGTCTCAAAGGTCAGAAGTGTGACTGGCCCCCGAAGGCCATTGATATTGGTCAGGGAGGAAGATCTGAGAGTTTGGTTATCAGTCTGCAGTTGACTCAGCCATATCCAAGAACTCACGGAAGTGAGATCTCAGATGGATCAATGGACAAAAGACAGATGCCTTTAAGAGGGATTGTAGCCCCACCCACATGGTCCTCTCATCCATTCTCTGGTGTCCCCTCCCCTAGCCTGGCATCTGACCCTCTGTATGGAGATAAAACCTTTTTCCATTCTAAATGACCCTTTACCCCTTTTCTGCAGGATGCTAGGCATTAGCTGGACATCAGCCTGCTCACAGAAGCTCAGGCTCCTGAGATGGAAATGAAGGAGTGCAGAAGTCAAAGTCATTCCTGGTCCAGAAGCAAGTTGAGCATTCACTGGCATGGCCACTGGGAAGGACCACTCCAACCCTTGTGATTCCAGAAGCCTCATTTTCAAGGCCCCTACTGCTTAAGGAACTAGGAGTTTGGGCCATCTCAGTAATGGCTCCTTGATATATAATCTGAGGCTTTAGGGGAAGAGGGATACAGGAATCAAAAATAACAACTCCTGTTCATTGAGCACTTTCTATAGATAAAGTGTTGGTCTAAGCATTTCACATGCTTTGCCTTGTGTAATCTTCAAACGACTCACTGAATTGTGATCCCTCTTTTATAGATGAGTAAACTAGGCACCCAGTTAATCATAATAAAAATTAAAATAGTAATATTAGTGAGAAAAATTTAACAGCTTTAATGTTTTTTACACTGATCCAGTGCCAGGCCCTGTGCAAGCATATTATATATGTATGATATCAAGTCCTGACAGTTCATCATATTACCCCCATTTTCAGCTAAGGAAACAGACTGAGGGAAGTGACTTGCCTGAGGTCACTGGATTTCAGAAAGTGACCGAGCCAAGAGCCAAACTCGCTTCTGTTTGATTCCAAAGCAGCCTGAAGCCACAATTCCTTAGCAACCTCCCAAGGGGGCCATCATGGCAAGGACAGAAGGTTATGGAAGAGAATCCCATTGGCCTTTAAAAGCAGAGGTACCCTGGCTTATGAGCTGGGCCAGGAGCTACAAAATCTGCCATTATGGGAAGCTGTGGGAGAGACACCGCCCCTTCCCACTGGGCAGTGAGGGAAGCTTTAATGCCGTCTTCTCACCCACCTGGTAATGGGCCGTGTAAACTCACAAACTGCAGGAAAACAGTTCCTTGAACAGGGATGCAGAGGATGTTTGCTCTGGTCCAAAGCCTCTGCCTCCCTGCTCACCCTGAGATGTGGGGCTGTTGTCAGTCTCTGCTTTCTCTCCATTGTCACTGTGAATCCTGCTGGGCTGTCGTTGCCTTGGTAACTTGCTGGGAAGCTCTTGAGGCTTTCTAAAACCAGAGAGGGCTGTGGAGGGAGGAACGAGGCTCTGCTGGGCTGCTAATCATAAAAGGGAAGAAACTAGCCCCGTGTTTGCTGCCCCTACCAGCCACACAGACAGTCCTTCCTTGGGTTTTACCTCAGCCTCTTCTGTTGCCTCCACAGGAGCTTCGTAGCTTTTGAGGCCGGGCCTGAGTGGGGGGCAGGGCGGAGGGGAGCATTCACTGGCATGGCCCTGTGCTACTCTGCCCTTGGAGTTGGTTCCCACTGTTGTCAGACAGAGCTGCTTGGACTTCTGGTTGCACCCGTACCCTGGCCCTGAAATGTTAATTGGTTTATGAAGTTTACTGCCTATTTTTTATGAAACAGATAATTATGGTAAGGGGAGGTCAGGCCCTCCTCTGCTGGACTTTGCAGGGCCTCCAGTACTCCTGACTCCCCAGTCAGCACCCAGGCAGACTGATGGGATCTGGGTGGGCAGGAGCAGGCCTAGGCATTGGGGAGGGGCCTGGATATACTCACCATGGGACAAGGAGCCAAGCCTTCAGGCTTGTAGTCCCTGTGATGGGATCAAGGAGGCGAATGCACACCTGGCACATAGTTGAGGTGGGTACCTGCAGATGCTGTCCTTGGGTAAGAGAGACAGAGAGGTGTGGCTCTCCTTCCAGGGGCCTCTGGCAGCTCTCTTAGGCTTCCTAAGGGATTCCTACATGGGGCTGCCCCTGGCTGTGCCAAGAAATCCTTAATCTTGACACCATTGTCACCTGTGGAACTGTTTCTCCCCCCGCCCCCCTCTCTGTTTTGGGCTTCTTCCTTTCTTTTCTCCTATAGTCTGAGTCTGAAATATGGCCTCTTTCTTTATTTGGCCAGTCTCTATAACTGATCTCTCTTTCTCTCTTGGTCTTTCTCCCTCTGTCCTAGTCCAGGATCAATATCTCTATCTCTATCTCTGTGTGTCTCTTTATCTCTCTCTCTCTCTCTCTCTCTCTCTCTATCTATCTCTCTATCTCTCTCTCCCCTTCTCTCCTTCCCAGGTGGGAATAGACTTGCTGTCCACTCGAAGGCAGCTCCCTCATGGGTTTTACTTCTGGCACAGGTAGGGTCTGCGATGGGGAGTAGACAGTGCAAGAAATTCCACTGAAACTGGGATGGCTCCCCTCCAACCCTCAGGGAAAGCAAGAGCAGGGAATGAGGGGGCAGAGGTTTATGGGCTTCTCTCCAGGGTACGATCTGATGTACAGTTTTGTGACTTCCAGGTCGTCTGAGTGGCCTGGCCTGGCCCTAGACCAGGCCGAACATCTGTGTGCCCTGCATCCCTTAGCCCTCTGGGAAGGATCTCTGACAATCTACTCTGGCTCTAAGTACTGTCTGTCTGTCCTCATGCCCTGCTCCAAAGGGGGAGAAAGTGGCTGACCCATTCATGGCAGATGTATAACTGCACTTTCAGACCCAGCCGGTTGCTGGATCTGGCTGGCAGTGGGACACGATGACCTCAGGAAGACACCAACCTACTCAGTATATTGCCAAACTCCCTCCAACCTTGCTTTCTTCCTCAGTGGCCAGCTCCCCAGGAGTTGCTTCCCCTTTAAACTAAGTCCAACCTTGAAGGGAAAGAAGGAGGGAGGAATGAGACTGGAGCTGCTCAGGTCAGGAGGGCCTAGAGTCCCAACTACAGAGGCCAGGCCCTCCTCCTTCTGTTCCTCCTCCATTTAATTAGCTAATGTCTGTAAAGGGCTGGGCGGCAGAAAAGCCCCATACAAATGTTGAGCACAATTTCATTTCCAAGACTCGCCAAGAATGTATTTGTAGACTTGAGTGAGAGGTCACTGGGCCTGCCTGGGACACAGGGAGGACTCCCGCAGGGGAGGACAGAGGTCCTGGGAGGCCAGGGCAGGGGAATGAGAGGCCATGATGGAGGCCAGGGTCCCAGACTCCTTGGTCTTCCAGCTGAGCATCTTGGCACCAAACCTGCTTTCCACTGGCTTCCACCCTTCCTGACTCCCAGGGTCCTAGAGGTTCAGCCTTCTCTGTAGGGACCAGCCTCAGAGACTTGCTATCTGGAAATTATGTGGCTATTCACAACAGCTAATATTTATTGAACACTTACTATGTGTCAGGCTGTGCTAAGGGGGCTCTATCTGTCCAGCTTGGGGAGAAATGGCTGCTCTTGGTGGCAGTAGAGTGTAGGATAGGAACTTTCCAGTGAAGCGGCCCCCTTTGCTCCACTTGAAACCTTTAGAAGGGGGGGGGTGTCACTTTTCTGACCAATGAGAAGAGATTCTGCTTTGTAATCCAGGTCCCTCCAGTGTCGATGCTCTGCAAGTTTCTGAACTCTCCTTTCCTTTCCCCAGTGACAACTCACCTGGTCCTAAATCCATTATTAAAGATCCTTGGGGCCAGTTAGCCTTGACAGGTTCCATGTCCAAAGGGACAGCTTTCCAGTTTTTGGTGCTCCAAGGCCTGCTTATGTGAACCTGTCCATCTCAGAATTCTGTGCATCTGATACTGAGGAGTGGCCACATTCCTCCATTTCTGGGCAGGACTTGGCTTTGCATGGGGGTCAGAGAGGCTGAGCCTGGGAGAATGGAATAGCCAGCCTCCTCTTTCACAGTTCCATTGCCAAGGTGAGTGCTTTGGGAAGGTGAGAGAGAGAGAGAGAGAGAGAGAGAGAGAGAGATTGAGCTTGAGCGCAAAGCAGAGAATGGAAGAAAGCAGGGTTCAGGAAGAGACATGCAGGCCAGACTGGGAATATTGATGTTTCTAACATGTCCTGGGCCTCCTTTGTCTCCAGCCCCTCATTCTCTAAAATCTGAACAGAGCTGGAGTGGGCTTTCTGAGAGACAAGATCCTTGAGCCCCCAAACCTGGCCAACCTCTCCTGTTTCCCTAGTTGTTCTTCTCTGGCTTCCCTCCAGAGCCCAGAGGCCTCCATGTGTCATCAGTTCATTATCATTCAGGTAAAAGTCATTAGTCTTTGAAAAAGTATGACTCCCCAGCTGAGGCCAGCCCCCCATCTCCACCTGAGGAGAGGAGTACACATGTTTGGAGACCTCCTTCGGAACTGTGTAGGGAGAGATATACACAGTTGCACAGACACAGACACACTGATGCTTATTCCCAAGGGTGTGTGCACACACCCTTTTATGTCCTTTTATGTACCCCCTTTACTCACAGGCACATTTTATGTGCTCAGGGGTAGTTACACCAGAGAGCCCACAGAGCTGTAGCTGCTCTCTTGCTTACCATCCCTGAGATTCACTCCTCATCTTGCAGCATCCAGCAGCCTCAGCCTCCTGCACACCCAGAAGCCAGGCTTCCCAGACTGGTGGGGGAGGGGAACAGAATGTGGAAGCTGAGGTTAGAGATCTGCAAGTTCCATTAGCCACAAGAAGCATGTCTGGAATCTAAAAGCACAGGGACAAGGGCGCTGCGGAGCAATTCCTGACAGCGTGCTCACATTTCCCACCCCCTCCCCTGCTAGGAAGCTCCTCTCGGTCAATAAAGCCATTTAGGGATTAGAGCAGCTCCCTCAATAAAAGCTGCTTATTCAAAAGGTGCTTTCAGTTAATTTGCATTTACTTTATGGATATTATAATGCGTGGAAGAGCTGCCTCCTCAGAATCCCTTCGCTGTCCCCATTTTGAGTCCCAAGCCACATACTCTCTCTTCATTCCATGCCCCTCTCCCCTGCCCCAACCAGTAGGCACTGTTGGGGCTGAGCCATGCTTCGAAGCAACCCAGGGACCCTGATGAAGAGTGGGAGGTGGTGAACGCTGGCCACTGACTCATGGTTCCTGGAGGGGCAGCCCTAGGGACAGCCAGAGGGGGCCCAGCTGAAAGAGTTTTCCCAAAAGAGAGGAAAGACCCAGGCCCTGGGGGAACTGTCCTAGTTCCTGAACTCCTGGGGAAAAACTGATCTGACTGCTGTTTGTAAGTGGAGACGCCATGGGGCTAAGCAGAATCAGCTTTAACTCCTAACACTTCCTCTGGCAGCACCTCCCGTACATTCAGTTTATTCAGAGAATATTTAATTAATGCCTATTATGTACCAGGCTTTATGCTAAGCACCTGGAATAAAGTGGTGAATATGACAATATGGCCCCTGCCCTCCAGAAATTCTGGTCTAGTGGGGAAAACCCACGAAAAATGAGCCAGTGAATATACAATTTCAAATTATATAAAATATAATCGGTACTATAAAGTGAACAAACGGTGCTGATGGGAAGAGGGACCTACTTAAGATGGGTGGTGGAAAGGGTGGTGACAAGAAACAGAGCTGGAAGAATAGGAACCGTGGGAGAAGCATTTCAGATTGTAGGAACTGCCATCTCAAAGGCCCTGTGGCAGGAGTGTTGGTGAAACAGAATGCAGTGAGGGGAGGAGTGGTATCCAGTGAGGGTACTATGGTTTAAGATGGGCAAGGTCAAGTCTCGTGAGCCATGGTAAGGAATTGGGTATTATCCTAAGGGTGGGGGCACCTGAGTGGCTCAATTAAGTGGCTGACTCTTGATCTTGGCTCGGGTCATGACCTCATGGTTTGTGAGCACAGAGCCTGCTTGGAATTCTGTCTCTCCATGCCTCTGCCCCTTCCCAGCTTGTACTTTGTCTCTCTCTCTCTCTCAAAATAAATAACTAAACTTAAAAGAAAAACAAAAAAACTATATCCTAAGGGTGGAGGGAAGCTGACAAAGAAGTTTAATCAGGGACAAAAGGCATGACTTGATGTCCATTCAGCAGGAATGTGTGTTAGAAGGGTAGTAGTGGATGCAGATCAATGAGGAAGCTCTTGCCATCATCCTAGCAAAGAGGAGCAGGAAGGGGGAAGGGACACATCCAACTTCTTTTTTTTTTTTTAATTTTTTTTAATGTTTTATTTATTTTTGAGAGAGAGAGTGGGCACAAGCAGGTGAGGGGTAGAGAGAGAGGGAGACACAGAATCCGAAGCAGGCTCCAGGCTCCGAGCTGTCAGGACAGAGCCCTATGTGGGGCTCAAATCCACCAACTGTGAGATCATGACCTGAGCCAAAGTCGGACGTTTAACCGACTGAGCCACCCAGGCGCCCCTGATTTCTTTCTTTTTTTTTTCCTTTTTTTTTTTTTTTTTATGAAATTTACTGTCAAATTGGTTTCCATACAACACCCAGTGCTCATCCCAAAAGGTGCCCTTCTCAATACCCATCTCCCACTCCCCCCCACCTCCCACCCCTGATTTCTTCTAGCTTATTGATATATTCTAAATTCTCTGCAATCTCCACTATTTTTTTTAAGTTTATTTATTTGTGAGAGAGAGAGAGAGAGAGAGAGAGAACGAGAGAGAGAGAGAGCATGCACAAGCAGGGGAGGGGCAGAGACACAGACTCCCAAGCAGGCTCCAGGCTCTGAACCCACAACACAGAGCCCAACGTGGGGCTCGAACTCACAAACTGTGAGCTCATGACCTGAGCCGAAGTCGGACACTTAACCAACTGAGCCACCCAGGCACCCTAACATCGAAGTTCTTTTTAAAGGGAGAATCAAAGTCCTCAAGGTACCTGCTAGATAGAAATCAAGAAGGCCTCACCTGATATGTCCTTTTATCACCCCCAAGGTCCTTTTATGTCCTCATGTACACCATGAGATTTCCCATCCCAGGTCAGGGCAAAGTCACGGCTGGTGCCTCCTCAGCCCCACATCAGTCCATGGTAAGGGCACTGTGTTTTTGAGACTCTCCAGGAAAGGGGCCTACCTGCCTCCTTCTGGCACATCCTGCGAGACTGGGAGAAAGTTGCCATTCTGGGAGGAGGGATCAGTTTCAGTGCCTTCTTGCCCAGGTGATCTTAAGCTTTACAGTGCTACACACTGGGCATCGTCCAGCTCAGCCCTGGCTGAATCAGGACTCAGAGCCACCCACCTCCATTCCCCACGCACCCTAGAGTCAAAATCAGCTCTCCCAGTGCCTTTTCTACCATCATTTAGGGGATGGGAAGGATGTCAGAATCAGGACTGGGGGAAGGGGACTGCTCAGAACCTGAATCACCCCCCAAGGATGCAGGAATATGAGACGAGGATCCTGTGCTTGAACATTTACAGGTAGCACTCAGGATTGAAAACTGATTTATAGTCTGAAGGCAGGCAGGCAGGAGCGGGAGGAAGGTGGGGAGCTCTGTGTACAGTGCAGCCTTGTTGGGCAGCGGTAATTATATATTACATTGAACTGTCCTTGCAGCACAGTGAAGGGCAGTGGGAATGAGACTCTAAATCACACTTCTCTGATGCTCCCCATAGCTCACCTCCCTGTGATGTGGCCCCAGAGCCCAGGGCTAACGCTTCTCAACAGACACACATACACACACACACACACACAGGCATACACACACAGCCTGGAGGGACTCAGAGAAGTGGGGGGAGATCGGATGTTATCACCTCTGGCAGCTTCTGGGGGGCTGCTCATGCTACATGCCTCATTGTATATTGCACTCCATACCTCCCACATTCTTTATTCCTCTTCTTCCACTGGGGCCTGAATGTGGGCTATGTCATTTGAAGAAGACATCCCTGTCCACCCTTCATTTGTTTGCTCCTGCAGCATCTCCCTTCTCCACACCACAGTTACTACCTTAGTTCATTTGGGACCTCATCACTTCTCTCCTGGATTTCTGCAAGTGACTCCTAACTCACTCTTTACTAATCCATCATCCTTTACTTTGTTGCCATGGTGATCTTCCTCAACATACTCTGACCATAATCTTGATCTCATTTGTCAGGGAATTGCAGGAGTGGGGAGAGATGGTCAAAGACTTTGGGTTCTTGAGAGCCCAGTAAGGAAGAATTTTCCCCAGGCTCTCCTGAGGTTGGTAATTGCTGGCTTACCTCCCATCCTGACCTATCAAGTCTCTGACCTAGACTTTCCACCAATCCCCTCATCTGTCTTTCCAGGCCCCTGGCTATAGGTGGCCGGCACTTGCTGGTTCATTAGGGTGGTGGTGGTGCTTAAGTGGTGATAAGAACAAGCTCTGGGGTCAGACAGATCTAGATTTGAATTCTGGTCTCTGACCATGCCCAAGTTATTCTAAGTAGTGAACTGATGAAGATCATGAACTCTGCAGCCAGATTCCCTGAGTCTGAATCTTGGCTCTGCTACTCTTTTTTAGTTTGGCTAGGGCAAATGATTCAACCTTCCTATGCAGTTTTCTCATTTCTAAAATGAGGATGATAATAGTACCTATCTCATGGGGTTGTGATGCAGATTAAATGAATACAATAATAGGGCGCCCTGGTGGCTCAGTCAGTTGAGTGTCCAGTTGAGTGTCTGACTTTGGCTCACGTCTTGATCTCACGGTTGGTTAGATGAAGCTCCACATCGCGCTCTCTGCTGTCAGCACAGATTCTGCTTTGGATCCTCTATCCCCCTCTCTCTCTCTGCACCTTCCCCACTTGTGCTATTTCTCTCTCTCTCAAAAATAAATAAATGTTTTTTTAAAAAATAAAAAAATAAATGAAGACAATAATATCTTGCTGGTACAATAGTGTTGTGAGTGTAAGCTATTATTATTTGTAACTTCACCTCTCTGAGCTTCAATTTCCTTGTCTATAACAATTCTTCATAATATGACTCCTCCTTGCCCCAAGGTTGTTGTGAAGATCAAGGCACATTCCCTTTAGAAACTCTCAAAGGCTCTACAAACGTATGGTATTATTATTTATTATCAGATACTTGCTCCCTGGCAGTTCTACAAATGTATGGTATTATTATTTATTATCAGGTACGTGCTCCCTAACAGTTCTCAGGGTTTGGGCAAGAGGGCCACGTTCCCTTTAATAACTAAGCAGCTACCTTCGTCCTCCTCCTGTCAGCCTCAAGGCAGACAATGGAGGAGTCCTGGAACCAGAAGCAGTCTTAGAGGTCATCCGTCCTCTTCCAACCTGAGGAAGGGGCATACAAGGTCCTGTGGACAGACTGGCATCTCTGATAGAGATGCTTTCCAAGGAGGCTGCCAATGAAGAATATAGTCTATTCTCTTCATTGCAGAGGTGGACCCAGATATTGTGGGTCCCACAGTTTATATAATTTGGGGATGCTTTCTTTAAGAAAAACGATACAAAATTACAAACATAAAATTAAGTACAGACTTTGGAAGGGGCCTGTGCAAATGAGGAGCTTAAGCTTCATTAGCTTCATGGAAAATCCACCTCTGCCACAGTGTCAGTGGGGCATTTGACAAATACTTGTCAGTTGGTTGCTTGTGGTCAAAACAAACCATTGCCACATGTCGCAAGCCAGGATCTGAGGACTGCAGTGGGCTCATCCTCCACCCAGACCCTGAAAGTTACCCCATTACATGGGCTGCGGATACTCCTGTGCCTTTACTTTGAGCTAATTGTTCATTTTCAAGACCTGCAAGCTATTTATTTTTGCTTTCAGTGCATTTGCATGTGATTACATCACATTAATATTCACATTCATACAAGGAATGCTTCCTCTGCCCCAGCTTAGCTTAATTCTTGGGACTTAGGTAACAAGTGAGATTCAACTCTCTCTCTTCCCAGGATGTAGAGGGAAAGATACATTCAATTTAGGGGTGGATGGGAGAGAGGGATGATGATATTTGTCTTGGAGTCAGTTTCTAAAGTCTCTGGTCCTACTCAAATTGTCTTCCTCCACATATCCCCATCCCCTGCTAATCTCATCCCTTCCCAATTTCCCAGCAAGTATGATGTTAAAAATGCATATGTTCAAAGACACACATGCCGGTCCACATGCTGGGCTGACTTTGGCTCGATTTTGTGGCCCCTGAAGTCAAGAGGCACATGGCATTGAGATACCTGGAGATAAAAACACACAGGAGTTCTTCCTCAGGTCACTCGCAGAGAGAATCAGCCCCCCTAGAGTACCCTAGCACTGTTTGGAAGCCCAGTTTATTCCCCCCACTGGCAGAATCAGATGGCAAGTGGGAGTGTGTGTGAGTATGTGAGTGTATGTGCGCACACATGCACGTAAGCTGTACACACATGTGTGAGACAGTGAATACTCATATGCACATTAGTACATCTACTAAGACAAACAGAGGAAGTGGAGGTGAGGATGTGGGAAGAAAACTCTCAGTCTAAGAAAACCACATTCTAAATGTATTTAATGTGTGGTTCTAAATGTGTTAAAGGTGAAATCTGCTTCCCCAGCCCTACCCTGTGATAGGCAAAGAGAAGCTAGAAAGTCAGGAAAAGGTCTCAGGGCAGGGATGGGGGTGCAGCTGCCAGTGTCACCACCAGCTCCAACAATGACGTCACTCTCTCAGATCCCTCCTCTGAGGTGGTGAGTCACCCAGAGCCCAATCAATACTGCATTCCGTTTGTCTATGCCATCTTTATGCTCTTGTGAGTCAATGCATGCTTTCCTCTTCCACACAGGCCAGTCCCTGTCCCCTGTGTGCCCAGAGGACCCTGAGCTACCCCAGCCCTGGGGCTTATTTCTCCTTTAAGCCTCTGTCAGAGAAGGCAGGGAACCCTGCTTGTGGGTGAGGCAATCTGAGGAGGAGAGGGAACTAGAGAAACAGAGAGACTCATAGTGTATGGAGGGAGTCTGGGAACAGAAGTTGAAAACTTGCAGGGTGCCTGGGTGGCTCATTAGGTTGAGAGTCTCTTGGTTTCGGCTCAAGTTATGATCTCACAGTTCGTGGGTTCAAGCCTCATGTCGGGCTCTGTGCTGATAGTGTGAAGCTGTTTGGGATTCTTTCTCTCTCTGCCCCTCCCCTACTCATGTGCTCTTTCTCAAAATAAATAAATAAACTTTAAAAAGTTGAAAACTTGCAAAGCCAGCCTCTGGATAAGGAGAGGAGAAAGAAGAGGCAGAGAAAAGAGAATGGAAAGGAGAGAGTCAAAAGAGAAAAAAGGAACAGGACACTGGGATTGGGGAAGAGAGATGGGGTGAGGTGAAGTTGCCAACTATGGACTTTCCCTTCTCAGGATTTTAGGATTGTGACCCATTTCTCTGGCCTTTCAATCTTAATTGGGTTCCTAGACCTAGTGGTGTATGGGAAATCCCAACACTCCAAACCACCTCCCCCAGGAGAGGAACCCCAATGTCTATCGTATCACCTACCTATCCAGTAAGGTCTCAGCTTGGTCCTACCCTCCATGTCAGAGATGGGGGCTGGGAAGCACTAGAAACCAGGGGTATGAGGGAACAGTGAGTGGCACAAAGGGGAAGAGGCGCTGGGGCAGCTCTGGTTTCTCTCTTGGGACCTCAGTTTTTTCCCAAGGCCTTGGCGCCTGACCAACCATTGTTACTTTTAGCCTTACCCTTGTACTCAGCGGTGGCCTGAGCGTCATCCTTTGCCACTGACGGGAATCAGAACAGGGGGCCCTTTATCTGACAGTGAGAAGGACTGGGTTGCCCAGTTTCTGTAACTCTAAGTTCCCAAGATGCAGTTTGTTCTTGGTGTAAAGTGAGCTGCTACAAGGAAACAGAAGCCTGTGTGTGAGTCAACAAGATGGCACCAGAGGGTAAGGAGACCCTCAACTTGTTGTGGCCAAGTGTCTCTACAAACAAGAAAAGCTGTCTCCAATCCCCATTTATAATTCTCCATCAGCTACAACAATAACACAGATACTAGTAATGATAATAATAACAACAACCATTTACTGAGTGCCTAATTTATGCCAAAGGCCTTGGTAAGTGTCTTATGTACATTATTTCATTAAATCTGGCAACACCACTCTGAGATAATCACCAATGTGGAAAGCAAAAGAGGACACTTAGGATTCCAGAGGTTGCCTAAGTGTTCACAGCTTAAGGTAGAGCTGAAATTTGATCCTAGATCTGATTTTTCCTGACTCAGCTGTACAGCCTCCTTTTTGGTTTTGACTTGCAATCCAAAGCCTTTATCTCCAGAAAGCACTCATTCTCTCCTCCCTCCCTTGGTTCTCCTTCCTGCACCAGCCTCAGAAAGCCCCTGGTTTGCCCGGGCTGTCCCTCCTGCTCGTTCAGGTTAGGTTTGGAGTTCCCTCTGTGGCCCTTGGGGTTGAGGTGGTGACAAGAGAGCAGACCTGCCCTCGGCTTGCACTCCGCAGGCAGGAGGAGAGGCGGGTGAGAGTGGCTGTCATTTCAAACCAGGAACAAAAACGTGAGGTTATTGGAGAGTTTAGGGTCATGTGGTGTTTTGGGTTGCTGGTTCTCTTGAGTCCCACAAAAAAGAACAGAAGAACGTGGAAAATTACCAGGTCCTTGAGGGAGGTGGGGATGGGGGCAAAGGTGAAATGAAAAACTCTTTTCTCCACCAGAGCATGTGCCTCTAGAAGGCTGGTGCTGCTGTTTGCAGATGGGGCAGTCACAACCTCTAATGCTGTGTGAGAGGCAGCCCGCCTGCATTCCTGAGTCTGGTGTCCTCTAGTGAAAGGAACCTGTTCCAGACCTTGGAAAGCCCCAGGTGCCTCCCCATATGCTCAGTAAAAACTGAGCTGCTATAGCTTTGAGGTGGTCCTGGAGCCACCTCCAACCACACTGCCTTCTCCAGGCCTGTCTCAGAGGGGATGTTCTGGACACCGTGTGGACCAAATATTCCTATGGGAGTCTGTGAGCAAATCAAGGAGAGATCTGAGGAGAGAAAAGAAGAACAGGGCAAAGACAGCGGTGGTGTTGTCACACAGGGAGGAGCAGTCACCACCTGAGGACAGAGAGACAATGGAGCAAAGTAACAGAGAACACCCATCTTTTTTCCCCCCTGGAGTCTGGGCACATGGATTGCAAGTGACTCTAGGCATGATTTAGGGCAACCCCTTTTTAAAACAATTTTTTTTAATGTTTATTTTTGAGAGAGAGAGAGAGAGAAAGAGACAGAGTGAGTGAGAGCAGGGGAGGGCAGAGAGAGAGAGAGAGAGAGAGAGAGAGAAAGACACAGAATCCAAAGCAGGCTCCAGTCTCCAAGCTCTGAGCTGTCTCACCAAGCCCTACACAGGGCTCCAACCCACAAACTAGGAGTTCATGACCTAACCTGAAGTTAGACGCTTAACCGACTAAGCCACCCAGGTGCCCCAGGGCAACGCTCCCCCCGACTTTTTAAATCTAACATCCAAGTTAGTTAGCACTATATATTATATTATTATATTATTTATATTAATTTATATTAATATATATTATATTATTTTTATAATATATATAAATATATATTATTTTATTTTTATACATAAATATATAATATATAATATATATGATATATGATATATGGTATATGATATATATTTAATATATAATATATAATATATAATATATAATATATAATATAATATATTATTTTTATAATATATATTTTATAATATATATAAATTAATATATATTAATTTATATTAATTTATATTATTATATATCATAATATATAATATATTATTATATTATTATACAATATATATTATATATATATATAGTATTGCACTATATAGTGCAATAATGATTTCAGGAGTAGAATCCAACGATTCATCCCCTATATATAACACCCAGTGCTCATCCCAAGTGTCTTCCTACTTCCAAACGGTTCAGGAGCTGCCCTGGATCACACCACTCCTGAGTGGATCTCTCATTCAGTGTTCTGGTGGCAATGGGAAGAGGCAGCCCTGTCCCAGCTGTCTTCTCAGAGGCAAGGAGACCCGAAGGGGAAGGGATCCAACTTTG
The DNA here is from genome assembly GCF_024362965.1 of Panthera pardus. NCBI lineage: Eukaryota > Metazoa > Chordata > Mammalia > Carnivora > Felidae > Panthera > Panthera pardus. Next base: position 123,896,590 of record NW_026526765.1, on the reverse strand, counting down.
ACCACCCTCACCCTGCGTGCCCTCCCCAAGGACTGCAGGGGCTTTGTCTCATCTGTAAAACACACTGGGCCCTCAGTTAAATCATTAATAAAAACAAGGACAAGAACACCTGCTTTTCTTCCTTGCAGGGCTGTTGTGAGGATCAGCTGGAAATAATGCATGGCCAAGAGCTTCACAAGCGCAGGGTGTTATTAAGTTTGTGATTAGGCCAGGTCATTGAGGGCTACAGGAATAATGGGAGAATTAATGCCGGAGCTGTGGGAAGGAAGGAGGTCTACAGTCTGCCCTGTCCTCTTCTCTCGGTCACCTGCCCTGAGAGAAAGCAGTCGGTGTTTCCAAATTGACTTAAATAAGAAATGTGCGGTGGTGGCAGCCATCCCTCACTCAGCCTTTACTTGCCCAAGGCAGAGAGATTTTAATTTTTGAGCCATAATGAGAAAAAGAAACTCAGAATTCAAGAATATTTCAGTGAAGCAGTCAAAATAGCTGTCCAGACTCTGAATGGAGGGGAGAAATGTAAATTAAAATTTCTCTTTCCCTCCCTAGCACTAAGTGGGCTTGAAGAAACAGGGCTGGGCTAGGATGAAGCTGGTCCTGATTCCCATGACCCTGCCCTGAGGTCAGATGGGCAGGCAGGCCCTGCCTCCACTGTGGGGCACTGACAGGACAAAAAGGAACAGAGACCTTCCACCTACTCCCAGGAGAGATTTACCTCCATCAGGTTTGTGGTCCTCTGGGCCATAACCCTGCTGAAAGAGGTGAGGCCCTGAATGTTGAGCTGGTGGGGAGGGTGTTGGGGGGTGGTAGGGGATGACTCCACGGCTCCCAAGTCTAGCCCTCTGAGGTACAGAGATGCTATGGCCTGCTTTTGTTTCCTTTTCTCCCAGGTGCTGGCTCACTCACACACCAAAAACCTCTCTGTGTCCCCAACAACTCAGGCCAGGCATCCTGGGGATGGCGATGGGCCGCCTGGGAAGTGGGGAGCACGTGAGCCACAGTTCACACTCTTGTGAGCTTCAGTCTGTTCTCAGGGGAACATCCTTTCAAACACAGTTGGAAATGGGGATGGTAGGAATGACGAGGGCCCCGGGAAAGGTGTGTGAATCTCAGAGCCAAAACACATCTGGCCTCATCTGCCCTGGACTTTCTCCTTTCTCCCTCTCCTTTTCTCATCTACTTATCTGAGAGACATTACCTAGGAGGCTTGCTTTGTGCCAGGATCAGGGTTCAAAGGATACATAAAGAAACCACATCTACTTCCTGTTGTCAGGTGGACAGGATTGTGATGCAGTATAGAGCATGCCTGGCAGTCAAGTATGGAGTTGCTCCAAAACTTGGGAGCAGACTTACCTTGTTCAAAAACTGCCTCCATCTCTCACTCCTTACAGTGTGACTTGAGCCAAATAGTCCTATCCTGGTAAACTTCAATTTATTCATCTGTGAAATGGGGATAACACCACATAGGGTTGTTGTGAAGATTAAATGAGATAATCCTGGTAAATTGCTTGGAACAGTGCCTGGCACATGGCAAACCTTTACCAAAGGCCACTTAGTATTATTTTAAGTATCCTAGTGATAATGCTGACATTTATTACCCTTTGTTGGGTGCTTACTGTGAGTCAGCCATGGTGCTATGAATACAGCAATGACTTAACTGTGGCCCTTGTCCTTAAGAGGTCCACAGTCTATTAGAGGTGACAGATGTGTAAACAGACCCCTGAAAAAGTGTGATCACTGCCATCATCACTCAAGAGGTGTCATTTTCTTTCTTTTCTTTTTTTTTCTGTTTCTTTTTGAGAAAGAAACAGAGCGAATGGGGAAAGGAGAGAGAAAGAGAGAGAGAGAATCCCAAACCAGCTCCACACTGTCAGTACAGACCCTGATGCAGGGCTTGAACCCATGAACTGTGAGATCATGACCTGAGCCAAAACCAAGAATCAGATAGATGCTTAACCAACTGAACCACCCAGGCACCCCAAGAGGTGGCATTTTCTGAGCCATGACCATGTGGCAAGCACAATACTAGGTTTTAAAGATACATTATCGGGGCGCCTGGGTGGCGCAGTCGGTTAAGCGTCCGACTTCAGCCAGGTCACGATCTCGCGGTCCGTGAGTTCGAGCCCCGCGTCAGGCTCTGGGCTGATGGCTCGGAGCCTGGAGCCTGTTTCCGATTCTGTGTCTCCCTCTCTCTCTGCCCCTCCCCCGTTCATGCTCTGTCTCTCTCTGTCCCAGAAATAAATAAAAAAGGTTGAAAAAAAATAAAAATTAAAAAAAAATAAAGATACATTATCTCTAATTCCTCCCTAATCATGTAAGGGCAATATTACTCCCATTTTATAGAGGTTATGTAATAATTAGTAACTTACTCATGATCAGGCTGTTTGCAGAGTGAAGCACTGAGTTGAAGGACAGTGTTCAGATCTGCCTCAAAAGGGTTCAGGGAAGCTTCTGGAAAGAGATACTCTTCAATCAGGATTTTGAAGAATCGGTAGGGGTTTTCTAGGAGCCCAGATGGGGAAGGCATTAAATGCCACAGCACCTCTGTGAGTCTGCTGCAGGATTGGAACTGCAAGCAGGAGTTCCCTAGGCCCCAGGGGTCTTTATGCCCCACACCGGGGAATGCTAAACAGGACCATGGTTCCCTGCACCCACCCGGGTCACCATCACCTTCTGTCCCCTAAGACCATATTAGATCCTACATGAAGGGTGATTATTCATTTTTTTTAGGTTTATTTACTTATTTTGAGAGAGAAAACATGCGAACAAGCGGGGGGGGGGGGCGGGGAGAGAGAGAGAGAGAGAGAGAGAGAGAGAGAGAATCCCAAGCAGGCTTTGCACTGTCAGCACAGAGCCTAACGCGCAGCTTGAACAAGAGTCAGACACTCAACCGGCTGAGCCACCCAGGTGCCCCAAGGGTGATTATTTTAGAGAGAATACAGTCAGCAGGCCTATAATCTCAAAGGATTTCCACTGAGGCCCAGAACTGAAATAATTATATGGAGGTGGAGTCCCTCACCCCATGTCTGTTGACCTAGCCAAGGGCACATCAAGTGAGGGGTGTGGGTTGGGATCTCCAGGGGGGCTGAGAAGCACTGACTGGACTGGAGTCAGGGAGATAGCCTCAATGACCTTGAGAAGACCCTACCAGATTTGGGGCAGATAAATGAAACCTCTTCTTTCATTATAGTCATTTCCCGTGCACTCTTTCCCTCTGCCTGTTCACTCCTCTCACACCCAACAGCAGCTGCAGAGGAGGCAGCCATCTTGGTGCAGTCACAGGTCTGGCGGACTGAGTCAGGATGTGGCATTAGGATCCATCTGGCTGGTTCCACACCCGGGGAAATCTGGACTCATCATCATTAACATTCTGTTTCTCTACGCAGATCAAGGAGAAGCAGGCATCCCGCACAAAGGACAGTGGCAAGGGGGAGACTCCTGGAGTAAAGCAGCCTTCAGAGCCCAGATCCCAAGTGTCAGGGCCACCCACACTCAGCACAGGGAGGGACTTCCAGAGAGGTGGGAGTTTTGAGGCAGATGGTGGGGAAAACTGTAGGACTGCAAGGTGGTGAGGCTTTGGTGTATGTGACACACAGGATTTCAGGTGTTCTTCAAACTCCTGCTTGAATAATGTGACTTTGGAGGAAGGAGGATGGACAAGGTACAGCCTTGAGCCCCACCAGCCTTCCACCCTCTCCTTGAAGCAGCCCCCACCAACCTCACAGGCCTAGTTCAACCCTCACATCAAGAAGCAGCCCTGGGCGAGAATGGCCCCCACAAGAAGCAAGAAGCATGTGCACATTCCAATAGAACACTCAAAGAGGCAATTATTTCTGGGCTGCCTATCCCAGCCCACAGTATCAGCAGCCAGGTTTCCAGAGCTGCTGTCATTGCCCCTGGCTGTTGGCAAAATTAAACTTATTGAGAAAAGAGACTGAGCTGGCCGGCAGCTCAAAGGGGTTGGAATCATTTGCTCGCCTGAGGCTGTCGGTGTGGGACTAGAGGCATAGGGAGTGGGGGTGGGGACATGGAGGAAATTATGGAGCAGGCCAAGTAGCATGGTAGACCCCCACCAGGGAGCACTCATCTGTACCATGTATACATTGAAGTGTGCACGGAACATGTGTCAAGGCTGCATGTCATCGGCCAAGATGTGCCCTCGGTATGGGCAGAGGCCCTGGTGCTCTTGATTGCCTCTGCAGCCCCAGTGCCTGGCACATAGTAGATGCTCAATAAATAGATGCTGAGGGGCGCCTGGGTGGCTCAGTCGGTTAAGCGTCCGACTTCGGCTCAGGTCACAATCTCGCGGTCCGCGGGTTCGAGCCCCGCGTCGGGCTCTGGGCTGATGGCTCAGAGCCTGGAGCCTGCTTCCGATTCTGTGTTTCCCTCTCTCTCTGCCCCTCCCCCGTTCATGCTGTGTCTCTCTCTGTCTGAAAAATAAATAAACGTTAAAAAAAAATTAAAAAAAAAAATAGATGCTGAGTCCTGAATGAATGTGCACACTTAGACACCAGGCTGGAGTCTTGTCCTAAACACTGTGAGAATCTTCCCAGCCTTTCATCCAACACAGGTCACATGGAGGTACCTTGAGGAGTGCATCAGTGCCCTGCCTCCTTACTCTTTTCATGGAATGCTGCTGCAGGAAACTTAGTAAGTTCCCAAAAAAGTGACACGAAGGAGGGGGCAGTGGCCTGGTTGGACACCTTCCATAGAAGAGGTGCCTTCTGGGCCCTGAGACCACCGAAGTTCCCTCTTCCGTTTGCATCAGGAATATTTGCCACCCAGACCAGCTTCCACCTGTCCCTTCTGATGTGAGCAGCTCATCCCTCCTGTCTTAAGCCTCCCTCTCCAGCCTTACTTGTGTCCATTTTAATCTATGGGATTAAATGATATGGGATTAAAAATGGGCACACATCTTTAATCTATGGGATTAAATGATATGGGATTAAATATGGGCACACATCTTGTGCCCCACTTCAAATTCACTCAATCTCACCTCTTACTCTGGCCACTGGTGTGCCAAACAGCTCTACACTGGCTTCATCAGTTCATGGGGTGTGATCTGACAGCACCTCACCCTCAGACCCCTGACCTTGTCCTCTGGCTGCCCCAGGACTTCTTTGTGGCCAGCCAACTTCTTAGGGCAACTCTTGACAGAGCAGGTGGGAACCCCTGAAGAAATGTTTCCCTTTTACTTGCCCCAGGTGATGGTTCAAGATCCTTCATAAATCTTCGCAGAATGTACCTGGTTGCTTGAAGCTGTGACCAACTCAGTAATACTTTCAGACATTTTCTCCTGAGGTCTTCTTGGCTCTGTCCTCTGACCCTCACCCCTGCTTTCCAGATCAGAGCCTTTGTCCCCATGGTTGGCTTTCAGGGGAATTCTGACCTCATCACTTCCCTTTGCCTGCTGCCCTCTCTGCCCCAGCCACCCTGGTTTCCTTTCTGTTCTTCGACTCTTTGCCACCTCAGAACTTTCAAACAAGCTTTTCCCACTACTTGGAGTGCTTTTTCTCTCTGCTTGACCCCTTGGCTGAGACCTGCAGTAGGCAGCCATGAGAAGGAAGATCCAGGAAAAGAACGTACCAGGCCAAAAGAATAGGAGTCCCAAGGCAAGAATGAAGTTGGCATGTTCAGGGTATGGCAAGGTTTTTGTGGCTAGAGGAGAGTTAAAGAGAAGAGGGTCAAAATGTCCCAAATGCGTTTTGGACAGGACAGGTTCCAGACCAAGGGTGGTTTTGTGGACCATAGTAGAGAGTACACATTTTTTTAAATTAATTAATTAAGTAATTAATTAATTTTGTTTTGTTTATTTTGAGAGAGAGAGAATGAGCAGGGGAGGGGCAGAGAGAGAGGGAGAGAGAGAATCCCAAGCAGGCTCACGCTGTCAGCACAAGCCTGACATGGGTCCTGAACCCATGAACCGTGAGATTACAACCCAAACCAAAACCAAGAGTCAGACACTCAACCAACTAAGCCACCCAGACGTCCTGAGAGTGTGCATTATAAAAAAAAATTTTTTAACGTTTATTTATTATTGATAGACAGAAACAAAGCATGAGCATGGGAGGGGCCAAGAGAGAGACACACAGAATCCAAAGCAGGCTCCAGGCTCTGAGCTGTCAGCACAGAGCCAAATGCGGGGCTCGAACTCACAAACCGAGAGATCATGACCTGAGCCGAAGTCGGATGCTTAACTGACTGAGCCACCCAGGTGCCCCGAGAGTGTGCATTTTAAATGCATCAGGAGGCAAGCTCCGTGAGAACAGGGATTATGTTTTTTGATTCACTGCTGGGCCCCAGTATGAGGTAGGCATTCAACACATGTATGTGAAATGAGTGCATACAATCTTTGCCTATATCCATGTCCTAACCACTCCTTGCCCCACACAGGTGACCGAGTAGTCCTCTCTTTTAAGATGACAGCTCTGGGGAGGGAGAGGGTCAGGCTGGATTTGTTTTATCCTGAGAGAATCATCTGGAAGTTCTTGCTCTGGGCACTGATTCTCCTTTCCCCCCCTCCCCTCTCTCACCTTCCCCTCTCCCTCTCTTCTCTTTTCCTACACTCAGTCCTAATGCTATTGCTCACTTATCTGCTCACACTGGGCTCTGCTCCTGACACCATTACTCACCTTCGTTGGTTCTTAGCTTCCTTAATGAGCAGCTATCTTATCTTCAGTCTGTGACAGGTCTCTTCCTGCCTGCCGCTTCCTGGGGAAACTAAGGTCTGGGGTGGGAGGGTAAGGCTCAGAGAAGGGCCCCAGTCTTCCTCCCTGCTCCTCTCCATGGTCTGAGGTAGATGAGAGAACAGAAAAAATGATTATCTCTGGGCAAAGGGGGAGGCAAGTGGAAGACAGCTGAAGTTTAGGGGTAGATTATAAAGGGAGGACCTGGTGTTCCTGCTGGAAAGAGTCCAAGGTAATAGGCTAAGATACCAACAGGAGGAATGGAGGCAGGACTGAAGGGGATTGAACCTGTTCTGTCAGGCGACTGAGGCCAGAGAGCCTCTGCTTGGCTAATGGTGTTTCCTGGCATGGAAGACTCTGCCCTGTTACTGTTCTCCATGTGTGAAGGCAGGGAGATGACAGCATAACCTCTCAGAGGCCCTGCCAAATACCAGAGAACACTTGATTGAGATTCCTTGGTTACCATTGGTTGATCTGAGGCACCCTGGGGAGTCACCTCCACCAAGGGGCCAGGGTGACAGGGTTTCCATGCTGCTGTGCCACTGTAAGATACTGTACCTGGCAGGGGCCCTTCAGAAAATAGATGGCACACTCAGATGGTACATTGGACAGGGGGAAATGAAAGGAATATTTCCTGAGTGGGGTTACAGGAAACAACAAAGGACCCAGAGGTACCCAGGGCCTAGCCACAGAAGAAAGAGTTTGTAAGTTCTCAGCTAGAAGAGGAATGGATAGAGGAGGGAGTGGTATTGCCAGAACCTGGTGAGAGCTATATGTGGGAGAGCCATTGCCCCACAGGAGCTGTGGCCTTTTTTTTTTTTTTTTTTTTCTTTAATATCATGAGCCAAAACCAAGAGTCAGATACTTAACCAACTGAGCCACCCAGGTGCCTTGTAGGAGGTATGGCCTTCTGTAAAGGAATTCAGCTGCTGATGGGGCGCCTGGGTGGCTCAGTCAGTTGAACATCCACTTTGGCTCACGTCATGATCTCACAGTTTGTGAGTTCGAGCCCCACATCATACTCTGTGCTGACGGCTCAGAGCCTGGAGCCTGCTTCAGATTCTGTGTCTCCCTCTCTCTCTGCCCCTTCCCCGGTCTGTCTCTGTCTCTCTGTCTCTCTCCACCCCCCTCTCTCAAAAGTAAATAAACATTAAAAAAAAAAAAAAAACAGAAATACAGCTGCTGCCAACACCGAGGCCCAGCAGTGGGGTGGAGGGGAGGGAATAAATACCCCTACCTCTCTCTTCTTTCATCAACTTATCTCCTGCCAGGCCTCCCATTGACCAAACCCAACAAGGAGATGAGGGCAAGGAGCCAGGGAACAGAAGAGAAAAGAATGGTGAGTAAATAAAAAACCTTTTATCTTCTCCTGATACTACCCACTCATAAGCTTGCTTGGTTGCTAAAAGGCTTCCAAGTCTCTGTACCACCTATGCCCAGAACTCATTCCATCTCTTAAGCTGAGGTGGACCAAGACTGGGCCAGGTTCAGGAGAGGCTCCAACCATGTGGAGGTGGAGTTCATTTGCCACGAATCTACCTCTATTCCAGCTGTTCAACATCAGGACTCCCAGATGGCCCCATTTTCTTCATGTCAGGCTTTAGGAACAGCCAGGCTGTGTAATTATACTTTGCTAAAAAACCACTGCTGCTATTAGACTTTGTTTCAACTAGATGAAGCAGAAGGTTGCTCCCTGCTTTCCCCTGCATGGGCACTGGCCCCTTATCCTCTACAATTACTTTTTTCTTAAAAGATTTTATTTTATTTTAAATGTTTATTTTTTTATTTAGAGAGTGAGAGAGAGTGTGTGCACATGTGTGGGAGGTGGAGAGAGTGAATCCCAAGTGGGGATTCTTGATGTCTGTAAATGTAGATTTTGACACATGGCTTGATCCCACAAACCATGGGATCCTGACCTAAGCTAAAATCAAAAGTTGAACCCTTAACCAACTGAGCCACCCAGGTGCCCCATAAGATTTTTTTTTTTTAAGTAATCTAGGGGCACCTGGGTGGCTCATTCAGTCAAGCATCTGACTTTGGCTCAGGTCATGATCAACAGTTCGTGAGTTTGAGCCCCACATTGGCCTCTGTGCTGACAGCTCAGAGCCTGGAGCCTGTTTCAGATTCTGTGTGCCTCTCTCACTCTGCCCCTCACCTGTCTCTCTCTCTCAAGAATAAACATTAAAAAAATTTTTGTTAAAGTAATCTCTACACCTAGTGTGGGGCTCTCACTCACAACTCTGAGATCAAGAGTCGCATGCTCCACCAACTGAGCCAGCCATGTGCCCCTGAAATTCCATTTTGGTATGAGGAGACTAGGGAAAGTTGGGGAGCACCCTGACCCTCTTAGCATTTCAGAGACTGAGAAAGGGCCTGTTCCTGATTGACTTATCATTGAAATGGCAAATCCTGCCTTCCTCCCCCTTAGAAAAATTAAATTATTAAATTGAATAGGTTTGTTTTTCAACACTGTCTGAGTTCCCACCCTGACCCTCAATTTGTTCCCTCCTCCACATGAGCGCATTTCTTACCTGGTCACTCTGAAGACCTCTAAGGGAGGGACTTGAGGAACTAAGCTGTGGAGTCTATGGGTCCAGTCATAAATGTATACTGTATTATTCAGGGTTCTCCGGAGAAACAGAATCAATAAGAACTACAGCCATAGATGTAAAATAGGAAATGAGATTTATTATAAGGAATTGGCTCACACAATTATGGAGACTGAGAAGTCCCAGGATCTGCCATCTACAAGATGGAGACCTAGAGAAGAAGGGGTATAATTCTCAGGCCTGAGAGCCTGAGAATTAATGGTGTAGATTCTAGTCTGGATCTAAAGGCTTCAGAAGCAGGAACTTGGAGGGAAGCAGAAGACCAATGTTCCAGATCATGCAGTCAGGCAGAGAGGGAATTCAACCTTCTTCCACCTTTTTGTTCCGTTTGGGCCTTCAACAGATTGGTTAATTCTTTTTTTTTTTTTTTTTTTTTTTTTTTTAATGTCTATTTATTTTGAGAGAGAGAGAGAGCAAGCAGGGTAGGGGGCAGAGAGAGAGGGCGAGGATCCCAAGCAGGCTCTGTGCTGTTAGAGAAGAGCCCAATGTGGGGCTCGAACCCATGAATCGTGAGTTCATGACCTGAGCCTAAATCAGGAATTGTGTACTTAATCAACTGAGCCACCCAAGTGCCCCCAGATTGGTTAATTCTATGTGACAACTTAACTGGGACACAGGACGCCCTGATACGTGGTTAAGCATTATTACCTACCTGCACTGGCCAGGGAGGAGGGTGTTAGTCAATCCACTTCACTCCATGCACCAATTCTAGTGCCAATCTACTCCATAAACACCCTCACAGACATATCCAGGTATAACATTTAACCAGATATCTGGACACCCTCTGTGCCAGTCAAGTTGACACCTAAAATTAATCATCACAAATACCTACAAGCTCAGGTAATTGCTCCATCTTCCCTCTCTCTTCACCCTCCAAGGCCAAATAAGCCCTAGGTTTTCCCAATGTTCACACCTCATAGAAAATTACTGTTATGGCCTTTCCACTATCCATTTCCCCTAGCACCAGCTATGGGGATTTGTCTTGGGGCACTGCTTCAGCATTTATAATCTTGGTGGATTGTTAATGAAGACCCCCTCCATTGCTTGGCCAAGGGCTTGACATGTGACCCAAGCTAGGCCAATTAGATGGTCTTTTTCTTAAATCTTGCATGGGATGACATGAAAAAAGAATTCATCGATCCCCAAGGTGGTACCCTGAAGGGATTATCCCTTAGCCCCAGCTCCCTTGATTTCACTGTCTTGGTTCCTCATCTTTCTGGGATAGCCTCTTCAGTATTTTCTTTGGTTCTTTGAGCCATCCTCTTTTCTTTCTAATATAATCATTTTTTGCTTAAGTTAGCTAGCATTTTTCTGTTGCTTACAACTAAACAGTCTTACCTTAAAATTCTTTCTTAGAGGAGCTGAGTGGTCTGCTCCTCTAGTGGGCTCATATCTGGAATCTCTGGATTGGATTAAAATCTTTTTTAGTCCTGGAATGAGACAAATGTTTGTCATGTCTCCTCTCAAGAACCCATTCTTTATTGCCTGACTCATCAGGACCCACTCCCAGCCTGACTTCTAGGTCTCTACACTCAGGTCACAGCCTGAAATAGCCACAATTATCTCTCTTGACTCCATATCACAAGTCCTACAGCCAGGTCAGGCTGATCTCCTTGTTATTTCCCCAAAATAGCAAACTCATTCCTATGCTGTGCCTTTGCTCGTGATGTTCTCGGACACCCGATAAGCCATTGGCCCTCTGTTGAGTGTCTGAGCCCCTCTCAGACTTTCAAACCTTAGGCCACATCTTGCCTCTTCCTTTCCCAAGGCTGTGCACTATCAGGCCCACAGTAGCTTCTGGATCAAGCACTTCAATGGGCTCTTTTTGATGTGGGACAGAACAAGTGATTTCTCTGGTCGAGCCTTATTTCTTTGGTAGGCTTAATTCTTTGAGGACTGAGTACAGGCTCCAGGTGTTTTGGTACTTTTCTTGTATGGGCCTCAGCATTGAGCACAAGGCTGGATGTACTGTGGGTAACTCATGCTTATTTCTCCAACAGCCCTCATTTGGAAATTGCCTTGGTCCTATAACCTACATTCTTCACTCATTTATCCAACATTTATTAAGCAGCTACTAAGTGTAGGTACTAAGCTACGCTCTGGAGGTTCACAATGAATAAAACATGGTGAAGGAATTCACAGTCTATGGCCAAGATTTATTGAGAATTAGGTGTAGCAGAATGACATATTGAAAAAATAACTGTCTAGTTTTTTTCAGCTGTAGGCTCACCCCAGAGGAATGAAAGGCATTCCACCACTCCTGGGGGAGAGTCAGAAGTTGTGTCCTTGACTTTCTTGACCCCCAGCAGGATTTGTGTGTTTCTACATAGAAAGGAAAATCTGCAAGCAGTGAGTTGCCCAGAAGACAACTTCCACACAGGCTTTCTTAACAGTTTAGGATCGGAGGTTTAATGCTTCCTGGACTGAAAATGGATGAGCCCAACTCAGGTGGGTGAGTTGGAGTTCTCAAGACTAGAAAGGGGAGGAAGGTATGAATTCCATCAGAGCAGGAAACTGAGCTCACATGAATGCAGGTTCTCTGATGTGGGAGGACCTAGAGGGAAGAATATTTAGGTGAACAAATACATGATAGTAACAGTTTCTATTTTTTGCACATTTACTCTATGCCAGGCACTGTGTTAAGCACTTTATATATATTCATTTATCTCTCCCAAGAACTCTATCAAGTAAGTACTATTATTTTTTCCATTTTACAGATGAGGCAAAGAAAAATTAAATGAGTTTCCCAGGTTATGGGTCTGAGGATCAAACCCAGGCAATCATTGAGTGCCATACATGACTGTGAGGACTGAGCACAGGGACACAGTTTGGGGAGGCTTGGTTAAACTTGTCACAGACAAGATAGAGCTGCCTCAGAACCCCCACCTTCAGGAGAACCTCCACATTCCAGGAAGAAGGCATAGCTGTGGCAACTGGAACAAACCGAGGTCGAGATAATCTTGGAAAGAAGGGGCATTTATCGATCAGCTATGGCCAAAGTAATGCTGCATAACAATCACGAAATTTCAGTACACACAGCAATGAACATTTGTTTAGTGTATGTGTTTAGCAACCAGTTGGGAGCTAATTGCTTATAGGGTGGCTTTGGCTGGGATAGTTTTGCTCTGCCCCATGTGTCTTTCATCTTCCTTCCAGGATCAGTCGGCTAGTAGGGGGATGTTCATCTCACGGAGATGGAAGAAGCACAAGAATAACAACCCCAGTGCACAAGCCTATTTTAAATCTTTGTTTATGTCAAGTCTGCTAAAATACTCCTGGTCAAAACAAGTCATGTGGCCAAGCCTAGAGTCGAGGGTTGGAGAAACACACTGCCCAAAGGAGCAACCTGCATAGTTACCTGGCAAAGAACGTAGTTGTATAATCCTGTTACCTAGGAGGCAGTGAAGAGATGGAACAATAATCTAGTGTTCCAACAGAACTTAACCTGGACTTAATTTTGATTTAGAGAGACAATGAAATCTTACATTATATCGTGGAGCAGTTCATGCCTGTTACAAAGATAAATTCTATCCTCAGGGACCACAAAACTTGCTATGTGAATATTTAAATGTTTAGTTTTTATTTTAGTGAAAACTTTTTTTTTTTTAATGTTTATTTATTTTGAGAGAGAGAGCACATGCACAAGAGTGAGAGCAGAGGAAGGGCAGAGAAAGGGGGAGAGAATCGTATGCAGGCTCCATCCCACCAACCAACAAGACCATGACCTGAGCCGAAACCAAGAGTTGGACACTCAACCTACTGGGCCACTCAGGCACCCCTATTTTAGTGAAAATTGTAAAAATACCTCTTCACAAAAACATTCTTTGGATGGCCTCGTTGCCTTACAATTTTCAGAGCTCCATTGATCACCAAGAGTATCAGCATTTAACTTTTTAAATTTTTTTTTAACCTTTATGTATTTTTGAGACAGAGACAGAGCATGAACGGGGGAGGGGCAGAGAGAGAGGGAGACACAGAATCCGAAGCAGGCTCCAGGCTCCAAGCCATCAGCCCAGAGCCCGACGTGGGGCTCGAACTCACGGACCACGAGATAGTGACCTGAGTTGAAGTCGGATGCTTAACCGACTGAGCCACCCAGGCGCCCCTCAGCATTTAACTTTTTAATATAGGTTTTTCAAACTAGGGTCTGTATTCTTAGGAAGCCATGCATTTTCAAGGTTGGGAAACATTAGTGAGAATGATACAAAACAGAGAATGTATACAGGAGGCCCAGGTACCGTGCTATAGGGCAGGTCTGGGGCTCAGGACAGGATTTATGGTGCCTTGCAGGGAAGCAGTGGTGGCACTTAAATAGGTCTTGAAAAATGGCAGGGTGGCGTCCTAGGGATAATTTCCAGGTTCCTTCTCTGTATGGAAATAACCAGATTCCTCATTTCTGGGACTTTTCTAGGTAGGGAGCTCTACCTTCCATATCTGCAAACGTGGAATTTGTTCTTGCATGTTTTTGCATCAGGGCTTTGTCCTTCACCTTCACAGATATGCTGCTAATTATAGCATTTGAAGAGGAGGCTGGGGAGTATAATGGCTAAGCTCCCTGGCTTTGAAGCCAGGTCAACCAGGGTTCAAATCATGAGTTTGACTATTGCTAGCTCTGCGCCCTTAGGCAAGTTGCTTGAACTCCAGGAGCTAGTTTCCTCCACTGAAGAAGCGAATCCTCATTCTCTAATGGGGTGTTTAAAGATTTACTACTCATCAATGAAGACTGGGCTTTCTTCATGGGAATATTTTTGACTTCTGATTAAATTTTGTTAATGGTTGTAGGATGATCTGGGTTTCCTATTTTAGGTTGAATCAGTATTAGTAAGTTATATGTGTCAAGCAATTTGTCTATTTCACATATATCTTCAATTTTATTGGTACAAAATTATTCATAATATTCTCTTCATTTCTTCCTAATACCTGAAGCGTCCATAACAATATCCCTCTTTTTACTTCTTTTTTTAAATTAAAAAAAAATTTAATGTTTATTTATTTTTGAGAGAAAGAGATAGAGAGAGAGACACACACACAGAGCATGCGCAGGGGAGGGGCAGTGAGAGATAGAGACAGAATCTGAAGTAGGCTCCAGGCTCTGAGTTATCAGCACAGAGCCCAACGTGGGGCTCAAACTCACAAGCTGTGAGATCATGACCTGAACTGAAATTGGACACTGAACTGATTGAGCCACTCAGGTGCCCCCATCTTTAAAAAAAAAAAAAAAATTTAAATCCCTCTTTTTCATTCTGAAATTGTTTATTTTTTTTTTCTTTCAAGTTTTTCTTGGTCACTATCATGAGAAATTCATCGGTTTTCACAGAATTGGCTTTTGGCTTGGCTGATCTTCTCTATTGCATATTTGGTTTCTGTTTCTTCAATTTCTATTTTTTATCTTGCTATTTCCTTCTTCATTATTTGAGTTTATTTTGCTGTATTTTTTTTCTAACTTATTAAGATATATCCTTAGCTCATTAATTTTCAATCATCTTGCTTTCTGACATGTGCATTTAAGGCTCTACATTTCCTTTGGAAGCTTAAATGGAAAAGATATACTCAAGTGCCTGGTCCCAAATAGGCACTCAGTAAACATCTTATCATCTCTATCATCATCACTGTCCAGGGTCAATTGTTATGAGACTCCCTAGCACAGTTTCTAGCTCTCTAAGGTGACATATGTCCCCTGAGTTTTCAACAGCAGACTCTATGAAGACTTATTTTGGGCCACAGATCTCCTCCCTTTTTGGGTTTTGGGGAGACTTCCTCTGGAGGAGAAGGTAGGGCATAGAGAGGGGCATGTGCCTTTGGCCCCATCTTTCTCAGGGAGCTCAGAAGTTCTCTTCCTAAGATGGCTGGCAAGGGCCCAGGCCCATGGAAAGTGTGAACTCTAGCCTGCAGGCCTGTGGCAGATTATATTTTCCAGAATTGGTCCAATACTATCTCCCACCCCACATGCTTTTTTAGACTTTGCTGTTCCCCCGTCAAGAGGCAGAGTATACTTCCCCTCCCTTTGAGTCCTGAGGGCTCCCTTATACATTCTAGATTACAG
Source organism: Panthera pardus (assembly GCF_024362965.1). Taxonomy (NCBI): domain Eukaryota; kingdom Metazoa; phylum Chordata; class Mammalia; order Carnivora; family Felidae; genus Panthera; species Panthera pardus. The sequence continues at coordinate 123,881,255 of NW_026526765.1, read as the reverse complement.
TGGAAGTAGTGCTGAGAAACTTCCTTGGCTTTGTGATGAGAGGAGATGAAGCTGCCACCTTGTTAGCTGAAAAACTCATGTTTAGAGCCCTGAGTCACCACATAGGAAGTCCATCTACCATGCAATCACCTTGTTGTGAGGAAGCCAGAGCACTTAGAGAGGTCATGTGTAGGCACTCTGGTCTCTAGTCCTAATCTTCAGGTCAGGGTGCCTGGGTGGCTCAGTCGGTTAAGCATCTGACTTGAGCTCAGGTCATAATCTCATGGTTCATGAATTCAAGCCCCACAGCGGACTCTTGGATCCTCTGTCTCCCTCTTTCTGCCTCTCTCTCCCTCTTTCTCTCTCTCTCTCTTTCTCTATCTCTCCCCCAAATAAATAAATAAATAAATAAATAATAAAAATCTTAAAAAAAACCAAAACTGTACTGATCTTCAAGTCAATCCAGCCCAAGCACCAGATATGTGAGTAAATGAGCCTTTGGGGATTCTAGCCCCGAACTGTTGAGAGACCCATATCCTTTTAATCTTATCAGCTGAGGCCTCAGACATTGAGAAACAGAAACAACCATCCCCACACCGTGCCCCATCCAAATTCTTGATCCAGAGAATGATAAACGTAAAAAAAAAAAAATGATTGTTTTGAGCTCTAAGCTTTTTGCTACACAGCAATAGATAACTGGAACAAGTGCTCATTATCTCCTCTGGCACCTCACTGCTCCACCACACGCCTTCAACCTCCATCATGCTCTGTTGAATGCTTTGGATTTCCCACTTCGGTCCGAGCAGAGCCTGCGGAAACAGCATAGCAGAGGTCTTTTGCGTGAGTCCTGTGGGAGAATACTGGAAATGGAGATTCTGTGATTCTATCAATTTGTCTAAACTGAGCTCTCCTAAAACCTTTGGTTCCCAACTTTTCCATGTGCTAAGATCTCCTATATCTCATTTAAAAAGCTGGGCATCTCCCATGTAATGTTGGTTGTACTTGGAGTGTGGCTTCATAACATAGCTCACGTCTATGGAGACCTTACTAAGTGCTGAGCACTATGCTGAGTATTTTACATACATTATCCTCCTGAACCTAATAACAAAGCTTGTGCTCAGGTTCTAGCTCACAGGGTTCCTAATAGCCGCCTCAGTGGTAGAGCAGTTTTATATTTGAGAGAGACAGAGACAGAGACAGAGAGAGAGAGCTAGGGAGAGGCAGAGAGAGCAGGAGACACAGAATCCGAAGCAGACTCCAGGCTCTGAGCTGTCAGTACAGAACCTGATGCGGGGCTTGAACTTAGGGATCGTGAGATCATGACCTGAGTGGAAGTCAGACGCTTAACTGACTGAGCCACCCAGGCGCCCAATTGTCCTCATTTCTGATCTTGCTCTTCTAACCTCAGGGCTGATAGTGTGATTTCCTGCAATCACTAATCTTTGGATAACCTCGTCTCCCTCTTTTTGCTCCTCTAGCCCTTCCCACATGTTTGTTACCAATTCCTCAAACTAAATTCCTCCTACTGGAAAAATCTAGAGTGATTTCTGATTTTTCCTGAGTGTCTTTTGACTGATATACTTGGCTTTACAAAACTGCGTATAACCTAAGCTTTATTCAACTCTCCAACCTCATCTCCAGTCATTCTCCATCCTGCTCATCAAGCTTCAGCCACGCCTATCTCCTTTCTCTTCCTCAAATAACTGCAGCCTTTCCTTGCCTTGGGGCCTTTGCACCTGTCATTCCTAATGCTTGGAAGGCTTTTCCTCCAGCACTTTGCAAAGCTGGCTCCTTCCCATGCCTGGAGTCTCAGCATAAATGTCAGCTTTGCCGAGCATCCCTCTCTGACTAGAACTTAGTGTGAGCTTACCCCTCACCTAAGTACTCTTATCACATCCCTCTTTTATTGTCTCCACAGCACTTATTACTAGCTGACCTTATCATGCTGATCTATTCCTTAACTTGTTTATTGTCTGCTGATTTATGCCTTAACTTGTTTATTATCTTTTTTGCAGACTAAAATGAAACTCTGAAGGGGCAGAGAGCTTGTCTGTCTTGTTTGTTACTGTATCCAGGGGCTGGCACGGAGTTGATACTTAATATATATTTTTGAGTGAATGAATGATGGAGTGAGTGATGTGCAAGCCTCTACTCAGGCCTGAGATATGCCTGGCCCCTGCTGATATGTTTAACATTGGAGGTTACCCAAGGGAGAGGTCTCCCTGCCTCTCTTGAGGCAGGACCACCAAGGTTTCTGCCCAGCAACAGGGCCCTGAGCTCCACTTGTGCCTTCATGCAGGCACCTCCTGGGCAGTGGGAGGCTTCCCTGTGGCTTTGCCTCTGTCTTCTGGCATGTTCTAGTCAGCCTGTTTCTTTCCATGCTTCCAGCAGGCTGCAGGGCATTAATGATTAAAAGTGCAAACCTGCCCAGGGCCAGTATCAATTAGACCACATGCCCACAATGTAGGCAGCTCATTAATTCCAATAAGCTAGGACCCCCTCTCAGAAAGCTTTTGCATCCGTGTACCACAGGTGATAACTATAAAGAAAAAACAAGATTGTTGAAAATTAATTTCACTGATCATCACATTCTTATCAAACAATAAGAAGCAGAAAGTTTCTGTTACATAAACATGTAACTGAAACCACTGCTATAATAACAAGCTGAATCCAAAAAAATGCAATGGAATTCATACTGTAATACAACTCTAAAGAGCCATTATATTTTTCTTTGAAGAAATTATGACCAAATAAATTATGGTATCTTACTCTGTACAAAACAAAACAAAAACTCATTTTACTGCTATTGTGGAATAGAGTAGCCAGCAGGATGAAGCTTTCTTTGCAAGGTTGGATTTTCCACCAGGTCATCTTGTCCATCTCCCTGCCTCTGGGGAGACCTCTTTTTTTGTTTTAAAATCTTTAGTTTGGGGGTATCCTCTGGATACCAGGCTAGCTGATGCAGGCAGAGGAAACACACAGAAGTGACATAGAAACCTTTATAAGAACATTGGGAGTACAATTTCCAACAAAGTTTGAAAAAGGCATTGGGAGAAGCTGAGTCTGGGATAGGACCTGGGTTTGACCAAGCCAAGAAGGGCAGAAGAGTCTAGCCAAAGGCTGGCCTGCCCTGGACTCATTTACCAGCAATTGCATGCCCTTCCCCAGTCCAGGAACCCCTGGCTGGGCAGGTGGATGGGGTGGGGATGAGAGCCTCTGAATGCTCCTGGAGGCCGGCAGGCATAGTCACTTTGCCATCTTTCTATTATTTGTTCCCAATTCCTCTACATTAGGTTAACTAAACCATTCACCATTCCTTGTCTAAGTTTCCCACTTTCCCTCTTCTGTGGCTTTCTCATGCTGTTCCTCTGCTAGAATGCCCTCTCTTCTTCTATACCCATCTAGATCCTCTGGTATTGTTCAAGACTCAGCCGTAAAGCCACTTCCTCCAAGATGCCTTCTCTGATCTCTCCCCTTTGAACTCCTAATGCCTTCATCAAGGACTCTGATCACTTTCTCTTGTATAATGAGCATTTATGTGCTTGTACCCCTTTGTAATGATTATATTATCTTCCCCAATTGTTCACTTCTCTCTATAAAAGTACTGTGAATCACCATGCATAGCGATGTTAGTTTCAAGTCCTCCCCATGGAAGCAGGATACTTACCTTGTTGCAATCAGATTTGGTCATGTGACTTGCTGGCCAATCAAATGGCAATAGAAGTGATCAGAGCAGAAGCTTTAGGAGCCATCACAGTATCCTCTTTATCCTGTGCCACAGAATGGCATGTCCTATCCTAGAGTGAAAAAGACTCTTGGAGCTGAGCCAAAGCTCACCTGAAGCTGAGGAGCAAGAACTAAAGCACTGCTGTTTATAAACCACAAAGATTTTGTATTGTTTGTTACCACAACAAAGCTAACCTGAACTAACAAAGCTTTCCTGAACTTCAAGCTCCTTGGGGCAGATCACATCTTATTCATGATTTGTCTCCTCTCCTTCGTAAACCTGGCACAGAGCTAGGGTCACTTAGAGGCTTAAGTAACTGTTTACTGAGTGAGCAAATAAGTAAACAAACCTATCATTTACTGAGCGCCCCTGTAAGAATCCCTGACCTGGTATAGTGCTCTGCAGTTCACAATGTGGTTTTACAGACACTGTTTCAGTGGGTCTCAGAACAGCCCTGTGAGAGCAGTGAGGGAGAGTGGACATCTGCTACTTTTTGTCTGCCTCACATCCCAGTTAGTGTCTGTCCAATATCTCCTATTCCGCTTGATTCTGCTGGGACTTCTAGGGGTATAAGAGTAGTCCCTCTAGTCCCAGGGGTAGGCATGTGACCCAGGTCTGCCCAATCCCAGGATCTCATCCTCTGGATACAGTGACTGGACCAGAGATAGGCATATGCCCTGAATAGGGCCAATCAGAACCCTTTCCTGAGAGGAGGTGCAGACCCAGAAGAAAGGTGTCTAGAGAGAGTTCCATGGGAAATCTCAAGAGGACACTCACTGTTCTGTAATCTTCCCATATTTATTCGACATGATCAAAGCTTCTACCTCATAACTTCTGTCTCTTCAAACATCTTTCACTCTCTTCATCCCTCACTTTCAGCTGATGACCTTGCCTCATCCCTCATGGAGAAAAGAAAAGCAATTTGAAGTGCCTCCTCATTTTCCTGGCACCAGCTCTACTTCCCTACCTGTATGTGTCCTCCATGATTTGCCTTCCCTCTTTATACAGTGGATTGAGTGTCTCTGCTTCCATCACTAGAAGAACATGTTCAATATCATACAAACATTCTCTAATATATTCCAGCTTTACAACATAAACAACTCTCCCATTACCCACATTTCCCTCTGTTGTCACCCAGTTTTTCTATGTGTCATGGCAAAACTTTTTGAATTTGAAAGAGTTGTGTATAGCTGCTGTCTGACTTTCTCCCTCAACATCCTCTCTTCAGCCCCTCCGGGTGAGCTTCCATCCCCACTGCTCCACTGAAATTAATCATGTTGGCATCACCACTGGTCTGCATGCTGCTGGGTCTGAGAGCCACGTCTCAGCAAGGTTGACCGCTACTTCCATCTTGAAACTTCTCTCCTCTTGGTTTCTTGGACACCACATTCTCCTGGTTTTCTACCTCACTGACCACTTCTTCTCATTCTTCTATGCCGGCTCCTTCTCTTCCACAAACCACTAAATATTGGACAGCCCCAGAGCTCAACCTAGTACCCTTTCTATTCTCTATCTACATCTAGTCCCTAGGCTGGTTTTCTATGACTGCCAAATTAATATCTCCAAAGCAGACCTCTCCTCTGAACGTCATCCTTATATATCTATCAGCCCACTTAACATCCCCTTTCATGAGACTTTATAGGTTGAATTGTCTCCCCAAAATATATGTTGAAGTCCTAACCTCTTGTACCTATGAATATGGCCTTTTTTGGAAATAAGGTCTTTGCAGATATAATCAAGTTAAGATTAGGTCATAAGGGGTTAGGGTGGCCCTACGGTCAGTATGACTGGTATCCTTATAAGAAGAGGAGAAGACATAAAGACAAGAGACACACAGGGAGAATGCTTTGTGAATACAGAGGCAGATATTGGAATTATGTATCCATAGGCCATGGATTGCTGGCAATGCCAAGATCTAGGAGGGAGACATGGAACAGATTCTTCCTCAGAGCAGCCAGAAGGAACCAACCTTACTGACGCCTTGGTTTCAGACTTCAGACCTCCAGAACTGTGAGAGGATACATTTCTGTTGTTTTAAACCACCCAATTTGTGGTCATTTATTACAACAACCCTAAGAAACTGCTACTACATCTAATCAGCATCTCAAATTTAATGTGATCAGAATAAAACTCTTATCCCCACCCATGCCCTAATCCATTCCTCCCCTAGCCTTTCCCCTAAACCCTCCTTCCACCCTGACCCCTGGCCTCCTTTCCATATAGTAACCAGAGTTTTCTTGTTTTTTTGTTTCAAGTTTTTATCTAAATTCTAGTTAGTTAGCATATAGTGTAATAATGATTTCAGGAATAGAATGTGATTCATCATTTTCATATAACACCCCAGTACTCATCCCAACAAGTGTCCTCCTTAATGCCCATCATAAATCTAGCCCTTCCCCCCACCCACCTCCCGCCATCAACCCTGTTTATTCTCTATAGTTGAGAGTCTCTTATGATTTGCTTCCCTTTCTTTTTCCCCTTCCCCTATGTTCATCTGGTTTGTTTCTTAAATTCTTCATATGAGTAAAATCATATGGTGTTTGTATTTCTCTGACTGATTTGTTTTGCTTAGCATAATACACTCTAGCTCCATCCACGCCGTTACAAATGGCAAGATTTCATTCATTTTTTTACATTTTTTTTTAAACTTTAGAGACCACATCCACATGAATAGGGGAAAGGGGCAGAGAGAGAGAGAGAGAGAGAGAGAGAGAGAAACTTAAGCAAGCTCTGTGCTCAGTGTAAAGCCAGACACAGGGCTTGATCCCATGACCCTGGGATCCTGACCTGAGCCAAAATTAAGAGTTGGCTGCTCAATCGACTGAGCCACTCAGGTGCCCCAAGATTTCATTCTTTTTGATCCCTGAGTAATATTCTACTGTCTATATGAACCACATCTTCTTTATCCATTCATCAGTCAATGGACATTTGGGCTCTTTCCTTACTTTGGCTTTGTTGACAATGCTACTATAAACATCGGGGTGCATGTGTCCCCTCAAATCAGTATTTTTGTATCCTTTGGGTAAATACCTAGTAGTACAGCTACTGGGTTATAGGATAGTTTTGTTTTTAACTTTTTGAGGAACCTCCACACTGTTCTCCAAAGTAGCTGCACCTGTTGGTGTGCATTCCCAGCAACAGTGTAAGAGGTTCCCCTTTCTCTACATCCTGGCCAACAGCTGTTGTTTCCTGTGTTGTTAATTTTAGCTATTCTGACTGGTTCGACGTGGTACTTTTGATTTGTATTTCCCTAATGATGAGTAATGTTGAGCATTTTTCGTGTGTCCGTCAGCCACCTGGATGTTCTCTTTGGAAAAAAGTCTATTCATGTCTTCTGCCCATTTCTTCACTGTATTATTTGTTTTTTGGGTGTTGAGTTTTGGTAAGTTCTTTATAGATTTTGGATACTAACCCTTCATCAGATATGTCATTTGCAAATATCTTCTCCCATTTTGTAGATTGCCTTTTAGTTTTGTTGATTGTTTCCTTTGCTGTGCAGAAGCTTTTTATCTTGATGAAGTCCCAATAGTTCATTTTTGCTTTTGTTTTCCTTGTCTCCAGAGGCGACCAGTGTTCTTTTTAAAACATAAATTAGATGATCTCTGTTGTTTCAAACCCTTCAAAGGCTTCCCACAGTCCTTTGAAAGTAATAAAAGTTCCATATCTTGGCCTACAAGATCCTTTGTGATCTGGCCCCTGCATCCTCTTGGTTGTCATCTCTTATTGTTCTTTTCTTGGCTCACTGCTCTCCACCCACACTGGCTCCCTTCTGTTTCTTGAACAAACTCATTCCTCACTTGGGACCTTTGCACTGAGTATTTGCTCTGTCTGGAGCATAGATGTGTCCAAAATGACCTTTCCTGACCACCTAACATAAAGAGGACCCAGTCTCTAAGTGTTAGTTCCTTCATGGGAGAGCATGTTCCTGTGTGTTGAGTCCATGGCTCCAGTCCCTGTAACCTTGGTTCTGGGCTTCCTTTGACCCTCTGATTAGAATTCTCCCAAGTCTGTGAATCAGTGCATTCAGTTTTTGTTTAAGAATTTGAGAGAGGGGCACCTGGATGGCTCAGTCGGTTGAGCGTCCGACTTCGGCTCAGGTCATGATCTCGTGGTTTGTGAGTTTGAGTCCCGTGTTGAGCTCTGTGCTGTGACAGTTCGGAGCCTGGAGCCCAATTCGGATTTTGTGTCTCCCTCTCTCTCTCTGCCCCTTCCCTGCTCGTGCTCTCTCAAAAATGAATAAACGTTAAAAAAATTAAAAAAAAAAGAATTTGAGAGAGATTTCTGACACTTTCAGTAGAAAGTCCTACCTAATCAAAAGCTAAGCCTAGTCTCTACAAAGGACCCCATCCCGAAGAATGTTGTTTGTTTGTCCAGGCCCTTCCTGTGCAAGAAGCCCTGCTGGCTTTAGATTAGCATCTTCAAACTTTCTTTTTTCTCTTTTTTAAAAAACATTGTTTTTGCCATCTTCCAACTTTCTATCTATCCTGTGATAGGAAAAGGCCGTTTCCAGCTTCTACCAAGAGAAGAGGGAAGCTGAGCTCACAGTTATCTACTAAATGTCTTCACCCCACCAACCAGCTGTCAGAGTTTCCCTGACCCTTGTCTCCTTGCAGATTGAGGAGGAAGCAGAGCAAGATGGAAGAATGTAGAGAGAAAGGAGCCTCGGGGATGTGTCCGTGTGATCTGCAGTTTGCTACCAACCCCAAAGTGTTGAAAAGAACTCTGTAGCACCTTGTGATGATGATCACAATTGCATTTACTGGGCACATTCTGGATGCCAAGCACCATGTTAGGACTTTAATAATAATAGCTCATCAACTGCTACCGTTAGGGGAGTGCAGTCTCTGGACCAGGCACAGTGCTAGGCGCTCTAGAAACTGTAGAACACCTATTTCTCACAACATTTTTCTGAGGTAGATATTGCTATCCCCACCCAACAGATGTAGAAACAGATTCAGTGAGCAGAAGGGACTTGCCAGGTAGTTTCTACTGCAAAGCTGTGATCTTCCTTCTGCATGGCATTGCCTCTTTGCTAAACCTCCTGCCACCTGATTCCCAGAGTAAGAACAACCTGTGACTCAATGCAGGTACTAGGACCTGCAACTCTCCTGTTTCAGCCAGTGAGTCACCAGAATGAGGACCTGCACCCCAGGAATCTGACCCCAAGGAAGCTGTCTCCAGCCCTTTTTCGGCAGTGCTTTGGAGGAAGATATTAAAGCCTGAGTCACTTCCCTGGGAACTTCCTTGCAGAGACGGTCCCCAGAGGAAGATATTGCAGGATTCTGAGCTGGACTGTGCAGGGGGCTGATTCCTGCCAACTGCCAAAGGTGATTTGCCTCTGCCTGTTCACGTCACTGCAGCAAGGGTAGGCTTGGAGCAGTGTCCCAGCAGGAGCTTCTCCAGATGCGGACAGGCCTGGTCAGGAGCTGCCGGGGTGAGACAAGTACCATGTATAGTAGGCCCCTGGGGGTGGAGGTCTGGGAAGGGGATGGAGTGGGCATATGACGCCAAGAAAATGATTCTTAAGGCCTCCTCCTAGGGGCCTACACAGAATGGCAACCTGAGATTCTGTGGGTCAGGGTTGAGGCCATATTAGTGAAAGGCCTTCAGCCTGACCCCCCTGTAGAGGACAGTGAGGCCACTGGTGTGAGCATATGCCGTGGTCAAGAACTCAGCAGGGATTTGGCAGGCAAGTATCAGGAGCCACAGGCTGGATATTGGCACAGACCTGAGGGTCCAGAGAGAGCCCTACATGGCATGTTGGTGATGGAAGACTTTTAGGGACCTGGATTCCAGCCTCCTTATTGAACAGATGTAGAAACCACAGCCCTGGTAGGGGAGGTGAGCTGCTTCAGGTCCCATAGCAAATGAGTAATAGAGCTGGCACCTCCCACATCCTGTACCTCCAGGTGAGAAAGTCCCCATCTCTTCCTTGCTCTAACACTAAAAATAGGACAGGAAATACAGGAGGGGAGCAGTATTTAGCATGGCTGCTTTGGGAGGGCCCCTGTGTTTGAGCCCATGTGATGTCCCCTGAGTATCCCTGGAAAGCCAAGTTGGCATTCCGAGTTGTGTGGGTGTGGTTCACTCTTGTGCCAGTCACACACCAGCCCACCTCTAAACACAGAAGGGTGTTCCCCAAACCCTCTGGGCACAGCGTCTTTGCCTGTGATTTTCCTCTGATGATATCTTGTTTTGCCAACTAAATTAAGACTATGACAGAGAACAGAGACTACCTCTAGCAGTTTAGTTCAATTAAGATTTCACATCAACAAATTAAAATGCATTCTCACCGTCTGCAAAGTAAATCTGCCTGCATTTAGAAGGAGGCTCTGACATTTGCTGTTCAGACACCTTAGCCAATGTGAGCTGCATGTCAAAGAGGACCACCCACCCCTTCTGGGACTGGTTTGGGGGTGTAGGGCCAGGGCTCGTCTCCAGGGACCTACTGCTCTCGGCCAGGGCTTCCCAGTCATGAGTGTGAGGACTAGGCTAAAACTCCAGTAAACTTTTCACTGGTTCTCTGTAAAATGATAAAAATGAGAAGAATGTAGTCACATTTACCATAAATCTAAACCAGTGCCAACTAAAGGACTATCAACAAATACTTCTTTTTTTTTTAATGTTTTAATTTTATTTTTGAGAGAGAGACAGAGAGACAGAATGTGAGCAGGGGAGGGGCAGAGAGAGAGGGAGACACAGAATCTGAAGCATGATCCAGGCTGTGAGCCATCAGCACAGAGCCCGATGTGGGGCTTGAACTCTCAAACTGCAAGATCATGACCTGAGCCAAAGTTGTCACTTAACTGACTGAGCCACCCAGGCATCCCAACAAATACTTCTTGAGTGTGTAATTCATTGGTAACTCTTCAAGGGACCGAGGATACACCAATGAACAAAACAGACCAAAATCCTGGCTCTTCTAGAGCTTTCTTCTGTGGGGGAAAGACAGACAATAGACAATACAAATGGATGAAATGCACAATCAGTTTGAGAGTGAGAAGAGCTATGGGGAAAAAATAAAAGGAGGACAGAGGATAGGGAGTACAGAGGGCAAAAGGATTTGTAATTTTATTTTATTTTTTAAATATTTTATTTTTTTTAATGTTTAATTATTTTTGAGAAAGTGAGAGAGTGAGCAGAGGGATGAGGTGGGGGGTGGGGTGCAGAAGATTTGAAGCGGGCTCTGTGCCGACAGCAGAAAGACCAATGTGGGGCTTGAACTCATGAATTATGATATCATGACCTGAGCTGAAGTCAGATGCTTAACCAACTAAGCCATCCACATGCCCCAGGATTTATAATTTTATTTTATTTTATTTTTCAGGATTTATAATTTTAAATAGGGAATTTGGGAAGGTCTCTATGAGAAGGTGACAATTGAGTCAAGTCCTGGAAATGTGGGGAGTGATTGATGTAGATTTGGGAGGTGTGGGAGGCAGCACTCGGGGCAGGGAGTGCAAAGGCTACTGGGGGATTGGTGGGTGTGTGTATGGCGAATGCTGAATGAGCAGGAGCCAGGAAGAGGAGAGGATGTTGGAGCAACAGGGCTGGAGGCCTGGAGGCCATTGTACAGCCTTCAGATGATTCTCTTACTGAACAGGAAGCCAGCACAGGGTTGGAGCAGAGAAGAGGCTTTGTTTTCAAAATGAACAGGATGGCTGTGGCTGCTCTGTGGAGCACAGACAGAAGGAAGGCAAGGCTGGGACCAGGGAGAAGACCCAACAGGAGACTATTGTGTTACCTGAAGTGAGTTATGGTGATGGCCAGAGTGACAGCTGAGGAACTGAGGGGCACATCGGCTCAAAATACTTGATACCAGTAAGCATTTAAGGGCAGCAGCCCCTTGAGATCTTTGCCAAGTGCCGAATCTGTGCCACTATTAAAGCTCTCAAGTCCTTAGTAGTGGCACATAGACTGTCCACAATGTGGTCTCCAAAAAGTGGACGTTTTCCTCTGTAAAATTAGATGGATGATATTTTCTTTCTATACAAGGCAGGTAAAGAGTGTTTTCTCCATGAATATTGGAACAGAATTAGAATGGAAGTCCCATGAGGGCAGGTACTGTGCCCCCATCCTGTTCTCAGATCTTCCCCAGCACCTATTTCAAGGGCCAGGACATGAGTACCCCCCAAATACTTGTTGAATGAGTGAATAAGCACACTTTCTCCCACATTTTAGATAGGAATTAAAACAGATTAAATAAACTCGGAAAATGTTACCTTAAAAAAAATAACTCAGAGGGCTTTTTAAAAATGTTTATGTATTTATTTTGAGAAAGAGAGAGGAAGAGAGAGAGAGAGACAGACAGACAGAGACAGCGTGAGTGGGGGATGGGCAATGAGAGAGGGAGAGAGAGAATCCCAAGCAGGCTCTGAGCTGTCAGTGCAGAGCCGGTTGTGGGGCTTGATCCCACAAACCATAAGATCATGACCTGAGCAAAAATCAAGAGTCAGATACTTAATGCCCAGGTACCCCCAGAGGGCTATTTGTAGGTAGAGTTTTTCATTTTTGTTTTGTTTTCTCTAAATATAAAGAGTTGTGGGGGCACCTGGTTGGCTCAGTTGGTGGAGCATGCAACTCTTGATCTCAGGGTTGTGAGTTCGAGTCCCACATTGGGTACAGAGATTACTTAAAAAAAAAAAATCTTAAAAAAAAAAAAAAGAATTGTCATTACATAGGTTAGGTTTTTGCTTCTAAAGGATTTGGGTAACTTAGGGGTTGTTTCTTGGTTTATCCCTTCCTCTTCTTTTCTGTTTCCGTTCTCCCACTTCCTCTGTAATCTGAATTGGCCGTCATGTAAAACCAAGTAGAGTTTTATGCTTCCTGTTTCTACTATTTAAAGTGGGTAAGTGGAATGTTTTTGATTTCTATCTCTTAGAAAAACCCAAGAAGTAAATTAAATTCTTTTTTACTTGTGTAACTTTCAATTGATTTTTCTCTCACTGTGTGTCAGCATTTCCACTTTCTGAGGCTCAGAAGTTGATACCACTTCCTGGTGAGAAGGAAAACACACCCAACATGCTACTCTGAACTGCCTACCACTTCAGACTTCTCCCCTATTTAACTTGCATCGTAATTTGCATAGATCTACATATGTTATGCAATCATCCTACTCTCTTACTTTTATGCCTAAAATAATTTTTGCTTTTATGGTGTTTTTCTTCTCTGCTGCCTTCTTCATTTCTTACTGGTCTTGAGATTGAGATTTTTGTGAGAGGAATCAATGAAAGGTCAAAGAGACAGATATACTACCCAAACAGCCATAGAGGAGAGAAAGACTAGGGAGCAGCATGGTGAAATTGTCTCTTATTAATTCCTGAAATGTTCACTGTGCACCTACTATGTACTAGGCTATGTGCCAGGTGCTAGGAATACAGCAGTGAGCAAGCCAGGCACAGTTCTTACTCACATGGAGCTCATGTTCTATTGAGGAAAAGAGACAATAAACAAGTAAACACATAAATAAACACATAATCTTTAATACTAATACGTGCTGAAATGAAAACATAGTGACTGGAAAACTAGATTGGGTAGTTCATAGAAAGTCATTCTGGAAGTGACATTTGAGCTGAGGCCTGAAGTAATAAGGAGGGTGGAACAGTTTCCCAGACAGTGGGAACAGCCTTGAAATGAGAATGAGCTTGGAGAGCGTGAGGAGCAGAAAGGAATTTTATCATTTAGCATTCTTTTAATGGGAATAAAGAGAAGTAGCCACAATTCAAAATGGCACAATAAGGGGGCGCCTGGGTGGCGCAGTCGGTTAAGCGTCCGACTTCAGCCAGGTCACGATCTCGCGGTCAGTGAGTTCGAGCCCTGCGTCAGGCTCTGGGCTGATGGCTCGGAGCCTGGAGCCTGTTTCCGATTCTGTGTCTCCCTCTCTCTCTCTGCCCCTCCCCCATTCATGCTCTGTCTCTCTCTGTCCCAAAAATAAATTAAAAACGTTGAAAAAAAAAATTAAAAAAAAAAAAAAACAAAATGGCACAATAAGAAGAAATTTTATTACCTCACGTAAAGAAGCCTGGGAGCAGGATGGGTAGGGTTCCTAAGGATGTTTTTTTTTTTCTTTTAATGTTGATTTTTGAGAGAGAGAGAATACCCATGCACAAGTGGGGGAAGGACAGAAAGAGGGAGACAGAGGATCCAAAGCAGGCTCCATGTTGGCAGCAAAGAGCACTCTGTGGGTGGGGCTCGAACCCATGGAACTGCAAGATCATGACCTGAGCCAAAGTCAGATTCTTAATGGACTGAGCCACCCAGGCACCCCTAAGGGTGGTTAATTTAGGAAATGAACATCACTTAGGGCCAAAATACTGCCTTCTTTCTGCTCAGCCATCCTCTTGTGCTGACTTTTTCTAGATGCCAAGATGGCTGCCAAAATTCCAACTCTGTACAACTTCCTCATCCTCAGTGAACAGAGGCAGAGAGAAGAGGGCTAACCTTTTCCTTTTCAGAACAGGGAAGCTCTTCCCCTGTCTCTATGCAGATTTCCCTTCACATGTCATAACAGCAAAATTTCACCACATGGCCATTCCCAAACTGGTCATTTTAGGGGATGAATGACTCAGATTTGTTGAGAGTTGGGCAGGAGAACAACATACCTTCTAATGAACTTCATTGAAGGACCAATGCTCCCAATTTCTGACAAAAACCAGGCTTCTGAGAGTGAAACTAGGCTTATGTGAGCAAGGAAGAAGTGGGGAATGGTTGACTGTAAGTTGGTGCTCAAGAATATACGCCTCAGGAGGCCGGTGTGGCCAGAGCGCTCGTATAGAGGTGATGTAGATGGGATTGAGGAAATGCAGAGTCTGTTTTAGGTTCTTCAAATGTAATTTTTCAGAACCATGTTAGTCTCTATAGGCCTTACCCCATTTTGCACCAATTACCCCCTCCAGCATGGTCCCTACCCCTGGCCCTCAGGTATCAGACACTGACTCTAATGCTAGTTGATGATACTGGGTAAGTCAGTTCTTTTTCTTAAGTCTTAGTTTCATTATCTACAGACATGACACGACAATATTTGTCCTGCTGGTGTGTCAGGGAGGTTGTAAAGATCAAATGGCAGAATATCTGCATGTCCTTTGACATGTGCCATAGTTATTATTATTGCTATTAGTGTCATTCATCTTCCAAGAGAAACAAAGGGGTTTTAAATTCTGAACAGTCACATCCTCCAGCTTCCTGGGAAGGGACAGCTGTCATTTTGGAAAGCTGTGCACTCTAAGAAGGTATGGGGGACAGCCTTGGGCACCCTTTTGCTCTTTGTTCCCCTTGATCTTTCCTCTACATCACCAACACCCTCTTCCCCACCAACAGCTTTTTGTGCTTCACCTCAGAGATGTCCTTAGAAATAAGCTGGGCTGATGTCTGATGTCCAATACAATGCAAGCTAAAGCTGGCTGAGTTATTGTCTTTTTTCCTTGATAAAAAGAGTGAATGTATTTTCATTACTGGCAGAGTGCTTTTAGCCGGTGCGGACAATTAAGCCTTGGAAATGTAGCAATCCATTTCACACTGAGAAGAGATTTGAGGGATGACTTTCAGCAAACACCCAGGCCCTGGAGGGACCAAAAATGTGGCCACTGTGCCCAACAATAAAAAGCTATAGAGTCTTTGTGGTAATAAAGTAAAGCAACTCCCCACTGTCCCCAGGCAATTTGCCCCATAGAGATATGCTGCTGTTGGTCGTGCTGTGGGCATGAGAGCTGTGAACCTGACACTTTCCACACATACCTCCAGACCCTTCTCAGCCATCCTCCTCCTGGTTCTTCCTGGGGGAAGGAAGGAAGGAGTTCCATATTATGGGCAGTGGCTTCTACCAAATGTTACCTTTTAGGTTCAGACATTCTGCATGACTTTTCTTCACGATCTTTTGATCATCTCCCTCACCTCTCAAGTTAGAACCAATGTCCAAAGCACCAGATCTCTGAGACCAACAGGTTGTCCATTCCAAAGCTACTGGATCAGTGGAGCTGCTCTCCTCCAGGGCATGACAACTCTCCTCCCTCCTTCCCACACTTCTTTCTTTTTTCTGCTGTTTGGTTCCTTCTTTCTTAAATGATCAATTAGCAACTCTCATTTCCAACCCCTAGAAGCAGAGGTGAGATGACCACTTCCCATCTTCCCTGTCCCAACCCAAAGTGAAGGAAAGGGTCTTAAGCTGCAGATTCTTAGAAGCAACAAATTTGCTTGTAGTATGGCTTATCTGGCTACACATCTGTCTCCTCACTTATACTTAGATCAACTGGGGCCACTTCCATCTCTGCCTCTTCTGCAACCAGCCCAGTGCCTGGGATAGGCAGCTCTCCTGATGTTTGACAAATGAGTCAATGAATGAACAAAACCACCTATGGGTTTGTTTATTTCTCATGGCTTTATCTTTTTGTTCTGTCCAACACCCACAGCTCCCCCCATTATAACTTTATAATTAGAAATTACTTCTGAGATGCAGGAACTGAGTATCAGTGGAATGATAACAATCTGGTCTATTATTACAATTTTTTTCTTAAACCACTTAAGCTCTAGTTTCCCTCCTGTTTACCGTTAGAAGGGATGATCCCTAATCAGTTGTGAACTTTTGCCTGCCTGGAGGAAGTAAGAGGAGAGGGATGAGGTGGTTGTCCAAGCTTATTATCTTCTCCATTACTCAGGCGTGTTCCTCGGAGCTTTTGCATGATTTTATTTTAATGCTGTTATTTGTATTAGGCGGGTCTCCAGCTCAGCCAGGCCAAAAAAGGAGGTGGGGAAACCAGGGAGTTGCTGATGGAAAAATAAATACCCTGAAGGTTCATGATGATCTGACCATGGCTTTAATATGAAGCAAATTTTCTCTAACCTACTTTCCTACACTCAGCATTTCTGCTAGAAATAATTTGTAATTATCAAACTCCAGTTAGGCTAGAAGGCTCCTTGCAAAAGACTTTGATGTGATTAGGGAAAGGCTTGGAAATATAATTTGCATGCTTTTATCCTTTCTGCATATGACATTCCTGGAGAAGGCACCTTGTCCATCCTGGCAGGAGAAATTCCAAGGGGAGATAGGAGCTGGGAACCAGAATTCAGGGTCAGAACACCTGCTGCTCCAAGACTGGCCAAAGAATAAGATGCTTTCCTGGAATATAATGAGCCTGAGAGATTTCACATCTCAGTATTTGAGAATTGAGAGTTAGTGAGTGGCCCAAAGTGAGACAATGGTATGTGCATGGTGACCAACAGCTGTGCCTAGCACTTCAGCATGAAGGCACTTTGGTAATTGCCCAGCACCCAGCATGGGTCATTCTAGAGGAGTCCTGGTCTTGCTCCTGGTTGAGAAATAGTGATAATTCCCACTATCCCCTCTCACATCTTAATCCTTCAGCAATGCAACAGCTGAGTCAAGGAAGGACACAAGTTAAGCAAGATATGGTGAAAAATACAAAATATTGTTGAAAGAAATTAAAGAAAACCCAAATAAGTGGAAAGACATCCCATGTTCATGGAAGACTCAACATTGTTAAGATGACAGTACTCTCCAAAATAATCTACAGATTCAACTCAATTCCTAGCAAAATCCTAACTGCCTCACACCAAGATAAAACTTGAACAAACTGAAAATCAACAATTTTTCTTAGATACCACAGAAACTGAAGTCACAGGACAAACCATCACCCTGAAAATTGGAGAGACAGATGAATACAAATACAGTTTACCTGAAGCAGAAGATATTGGAGCCAGGAACCAAGAAGAATGAAGTACTGATGCATGCTACAGTATCAATGAACCTTGGAAATAATATGCTATGTGAAAGAAGCCAGTCACAAGACCACACATTATATGATTCCTTGATATGAAATATCCAGAGAATGCAAATCCACAGAGACAGAAACTAGATTAATGGTGACCAGGGCTATGGTGAGTGGGAAATGAGAAGTGACTGCTAATGGATACAGGTTTCTTTTTGGGGTGATGAAAATGTTCTAGTGTTAGATTGTGATGATGGTTGCACTGTTTTGTGACTATATTAAAAATTATTGATCGCTTCTCGGCCTTTTGGCTAAGATCAAGTGTAAAAATTATTGAATTGTACATTTTAAAATAATAGTATGCCGTGTTGAATTAAGCTAAGCAAAGATGATTTGAGATAGGAAGCCCAAATTTCCCATCAGATTCAACTTGTAGACCATCTTTGAGAACCAGAGCCTTTGTAGATCCCATCCTTTTACCTGCTGTCACTTCTCCACAAGGCACTCCCTGTGTTTTGCTGATTTGATAGGAAGAAGTCTGGAGAATGGAAAAAGAGTGAGGAAGGGGGCTGAAGCGAGGTATCTGGGGTGCCTGTCTGGCTCAGCAGGTAGAGCATGTGACTCATGATTTCAGGGTTGTGAGTTCAAGCCCCAAGTTGGGTGTAGAGATTACTTAAAAAATAAAATCTTTGAAAGAAAGAGAAGGAAGGAAGGAAGGAAGGAAGGAAGGAAGGAAGGAAGGAAGGAAAGGAAAGGAAAGGAAAGGAAGAAGGGAGGGAAGAAGAAAGGGGTCTAAGACTGGGAAATGCTTAAAACAAGGCTCCAGACCCTTGTGATCCCAGCCTGCACAAAGCCATCTCCTCTGTGAAGTCTCCCTGTTTTTTCCCCCTAAAGCTTTTTATCCAGCAACATCGTTTTGACCCAAAGATCTCACACTGGATCCTTTACTGCCTTATATAGAATCTCTGACTGTTCCATAAAGAGCTGTTTTACTTTTTCCAGACATGTGTCCCCTCCATAGTGACACCACAACCACCTGCACGGAAGGATCCCTGTTTTAGTCTCACAGATCCTTTTTTTTTTTTTTTGAATAATTTCTATGCTCAGGGCACCTGGGTGGCTCAGTCACTTGGGCATCTGACTTTGGCTCAAGTCATGATCTCACAGTTCATGGGTTTGAACCCCTCATTGGGCCCTGTGCTGACAGCTCAGAGCTTGGAGCCTGCTTTCAATTCTGTGTCTCCCTCTCTCTCTGTCCTTCACCTACTCACACTCTGTCTTTCTCTCTCAAAAATAAGTAAAACATTAAAAAAAAAAAAAGTAATCTCTATGCCCAATGTGGGGCTTGAACTCACGACCCTGAGATCTAGAGTTGCATGCTCTACCAACTGAAGACAGCCAGGTACCCCTCTCACAGACCCTTAATGCAGGAAAGAACTTTGGTCAATTCCTGGCTTTCCTTGCCTAATTTAAATGTAGCCCAACTGTCAGACCCTTGGGTTTATCCAAGTCTCCCAGCCTCCTGGAGTTATCCTTCCCTCCATGTTCAGTCACGCTGCCCTCCACCCTTATGTAAAATCTTATGTAAAATAGGAAACCTCATGCTCTCAACTGTAGGTCTTTGAGAATTCTTGAGGGCTGGTTGTGGGTAGCGTTTAAGAAAACGGCTTTGGAGTATGGGTTCACATTCCAGCTCTGCCACTTAGTTTTGGTAGACCTTGGAAAACTCATTTAGCTTCTCTGTGCCTCAATTTTCTTATATATGAAATGGGGACAGTCAGAGCTCCTCCTTCATAGAGTTGATATGTACATTAAATGAGTTACTAGTAATATATGGATATAAAGCACTGAGAATTATAGGGGTGCTTGGGTGGTTCAGTCGGTTAAGTGTCCGACTTCGGCTCAGTTCATGACTACATGGCTCATGAGTTCAAGCCCCACGTCAGTCTTCTGCTGACAGCTCATAGCCTGGAGTTTCTGATTCTATGTCTCCCTCTCTCTCTCTGCCCCTCCCCCTCTCACACTCTGTCTTTCTCTCTCTCTCTCAAAAATAATAAATAAACCTTAAAAAAAAGAACTATATCTGCCACTCCACAAGTGCTGGAAGTGTATTTGCTCTTGCTATCTGTATCTGTTGAATTCTTGACCTACTCTGCACCCCATCCCTTTCTCCTCTCATGCTGCCAATATCTCTTCACTCTCCAAAGTATCCCTAATTAAAGACTAAGTGTGGTAATCCTACTAAAAGCTTGAGCAAAACAAAAGGGGCCACATACCACACAGCCATCAACTTACAAACGTGTCTTTGGCATCATTGTTATTTAAAGTCCCTGGTTATTCCTGCCACTAGATATCTCTCAACCACTGTCTAACCCTTCTTCTCTAATGCTAGCCTCCTGTCTTTTTGTGTACACCCACTTTCCATCAACACTTTCTCAGATGTCCTCCCTCTTTCCCTCAGCCCCTTGCCCGGAAACTCAAGATTTCATAAGGGAGAAATTCACCTGTCTTGCTAAGCCTCACTGCATGAGGTGGGCAGAGGGGTGTGGGGACTGGCAGGGATATGTATCTTTTATATCCAAAGAGTCCTTTCTACTAAACATGGCTCTCTTATTACCAAGACTTAAAGAGGCCCAGCCCCAGTGTTCACCTAGGCAGGAAGAAGTTACCATCTCCCTAAGGAAAGCACTGCACATGCAGTAGAAGCTACGTAAAGCCCACACTGCACAAAGCACTAGCCAAAATACAGCATAAATAAAAGCAGCTTCTTTGTGCCACTTGGCTGACATAATTTGTTAGTAGGCCCAGATGATTGGGGAGTTATTGTTTTCAAGGGAGGGTCGGAGGTGATATTTCAGCCTATTAAGGCTTCTGCTTCCCAAGGCCTGATTTTCCTCTGGCACAGCATTGAACTTTTTCTTGAGCTGCCAAGGAAGGCAGGATTTCAGCCGAAGGTAATTTATGTTAATTTTTTCCCTTTCTGGTCCATTAAATTTTGTGATGTTAATATATATTACATGGGGCCTCCTTGCTGCTTGAGCTGCAGTATCCATTGGGTGCTGCAGGGTCCCCGCAGGGGGCTGCCTGCCCGCACAACTTCCAGGGCCCCGTGCCTGCCCTTCCTGTACTGCGGGTGGCAGGGGGAGGGGACTTTCCACTGTTGGAGGCTTTCCTGAAGGGAGGTTGGCTCCCCTCTGCTTAGATGAAAGTTAATGATCCCCTGTAGTGGGACTACTGGAAACTCTGGGAGGGTAATGCTGCTGATGAAGACCTTCTCTGGGCGTTTCTTTGGAGTTCCTTTTGGCCACCCTCGTTCTAAGCTCAGTTTGATAGAATGCTAATGGAGGATCTCCTGAAAGAGGCTAGGGAGGAATAAATTGAGCAACACACATTTTTTTTAAAGTTTATTTATTTTGAGAGAGAGAGAGAGAGAGGGACTGTGAGCAGGGGAGGGGCAGAGAGAGGAGAGAGAGAATCCCAAGCAGGCTCCAAGCTGTCAGCACAGAGCCCCACGAGAGGCTGCATCCCATAAACCATGATCTCACGATCATGACCTGAGCTAAAATCAAGAGTCAGACGCTTAACCAACTGAGCCACCCAGGTTCCCTCCCCGCCCACACACACTTTTTAAGTGAGCAACACACATTTCATGAGCATCTATTACATGTGCTTTCTTGAGGGGTTTGGCTTGGAGGATTACAACAGGAATAAAAAAATAAATAAAATAGTAATAAAAAAACACTCCCCGTCCTGCAGGTGTTTTCTTTCTTGATCGTTGGAGGATGAGGAAAAGGAAAGATGTACACAAGTACGGTCAGTTCTGTTACAAGGTGATGTGGAGTTGTGCAAAATCCCTTAGGGCTTAAGGGAAAAAAGGGGTTGGGGGCACAACAGTGACAAGTCCACCAATGACACATTAAAAAAAAATAGGAACTTAATAAAAATGGTAGCACAGCTTTATGGGTGTTAAGTGGTTAAGAAAAACATAAATACTATGGTAGATATGGCACTTTGAAGTGAAAAAGTGAAGTCAGCCTGTGGAAGTGGATGTTGGGAAAGTTGCAGCTTGGGACTGGTTGTGAAGTGGTGGAGCAAGGGTTCTCTGAAATTTGACAGACTGTTGTGACAGTAGGTGTGGATGGCTCCCCACATGCTCTGTGTGTGCCATTTGAGTGTGTTTTGTAATTTCTATGTGGGTTGGTTCAGGTGGGGGCATTTGTTACATGGTCACCTAGTATTTCCTGTGGATGAAGTGGCCCCAGAGCAAATGAGAAATTTCCATTTTTACTCCGATGAACAGCAAGTTTCCATGTTGGGTTGTGTTGTTTTTTTCCCCCCAAGCCTGGTCTCACTAATGGGACTATCCTGGAGTGGGTGGGAGACAGGAGGGTGTCCTGGAGGGCAGCCAGATTGGCAAGAAATCTAGAGTCAGGGATCGTCTGAACCGTGTAGACCTGAATCCCGCTTGTTGGCTGTACTCCTGAGGGAGTGCACTAGAGAGGCTGGACCCCCAACAGCCCCCTGCCTCAAGTCTGGCCTCCACATAGCAGTACTTCCTGATCCAAAGGGACCAGTGGGCTGGGATTATAGATGTGTCTGTCAGGGGTGTCCTATGTGGCTGACATGTGGAAGAACCTCCCTGATCCTGCCTGAGACACTGAGCTCTGTGGGGATGGGCAGAATGGCTGGGCTTCAGTGTTCCACCACCCTCAAGAGATGAGTATTTGCAGTCATCTGTAAGTGAGTTTGAGGAAGAGAAAGAAATGTAGTTACTTGAGAAGCATTGTGGATGGGCTGGTGTTTGGACTTGAATATGAGGGAGACTAGAAAGATTAGGAGGTGGGGTTGGGAATGGTGAGTGCTTCTATGACATAGATTCCACATTCTGAGTCCAATAGTCAACTTCAGAGTATCTTCTGGGACCTTATCAAGGGGTGTAAAGGATCCTCTCAGGGACGCCTGGGTGGCTCAGTCTGTTGAGCATCCCAGTCTTGATTTCAGCACCGGTCATGATCCCAGAGTCATGGGAACGAGCCCCATGCTGAGCCTTGAGCCTGCTTAAGATTCTCTCTCTCTCTCTCTCTCTCTCTCTCTGTCTCTGTCTCTGTCTCTCTTTCTCTAAAATACATACATAAATAAAGAGATACTTTCATTCAGGTAATTCAATAAACATTGGTAAAGAACAACTTTTAATCTTTTTTCATTTTGAGGAGGGTGGGTATTACATACTCAGATATCTGTGCCAAGACAAAGATAATAAATACCTCTCTCCAGCAGGTGAAATAAAGGATGCAGGGCAAAAAAATCTGGGTTTGAATCCCAGGTTCCTCTCAGGCTAGCTGTGTGAAGCTCAGTTAATTAACTACTTTCTTCAGAGCCTCAGTTTACCCATAAAATGGGGCCCTCATAGATTTGAAATGAGGAATACATAATATATATAAAATTATCTTGAAAGAGCCCAGTAAATGCTAATTCCCCTTTTCCATAGAACTAGCCAAAGCTGCTGCTAGTAGCTTTGGCCCCAGAATCTTCTTGCAGTATGCTGCCTGATGTCTCCACTGTTTGACCTGGATTCTCCATGGCTTGCTCAGATCCCTTCATGGCTTTTTCTCGCCTGCATTAATTCTAAGCACCTGCTTGTTATTAAAGCAAAATTCTCTCCTTGCCTGGTGCCTTATGATCTGAAAGAGCAGCTGTAAATAGAAAGCGTGCTCCCTATGATGCAGCACTATTGGCATTTTGCTCTTTAAAGGTTAATGGCCAGGGCTGTACCTTTAGAAAACTCGGGCTACAGTACTCACCAGAAATTATTGCACAGGGAGGCAGGGCTGAGAGGGGGAGGGTGTTGGAGTTCTGCGGAGTGGCATGGTGATTTCTGTAGGAAGAAGGGTACATTCTGGAAGAAAAGATGGGTCATTGGAAGCCCCCAGCCATGAGAGGTAGCAGGACTGTGGCTTCCTTCTCGCCTCTTTCCTGGACTGACTTATTGCCTGTCCCTTGCTGGAGAGAGAGACAGCAAGCGAGCGCTCCTGGGAGGATTTGTGGTGATAATTCAGAGCCTGATCATGCTTCAGTTGCAATTTATTTAAAGTTGACAATAGGGTTCCTGCCTTTTATAAGCAGATTCCCAGCACTTGAATCTCTGAGCCTGGATTTTTTTTTGTCATGATGAGAAAGTAGTTAAATTTCACACTTATTATAGCACCTGGCACTTGACACCCTCCAGAGACTTTAAAAACAAATGAAATAAAACCCTCAGCACCACTGTAAACAGGGAAGAGGGAAGAGAGACCAGATCCCATATCCCCTCTCCACAGGAGACAAACTCGCCTCACCTCCACCTCATTTTTTTTAGGCCAGTCTTCAAAGGGCTTTTGACTGGTCATCAGACAGGTGCTAGCTCAGAGCATCTCCTGGAGGTCAGGATCTGCCTGAAAAGTGGGTCAGTCTGGCACCAGCATACAAGCCTAACCTACTGGAGATAAGACTTCCAGACCCAGGAATCCTGCTCCAGCTTCCCGATCTCAGTATCAGATAATAATAACCAGTTAGAGAAGCTAGATGAATCTTTGTCAAATGTGTCCAGTTGTTGAAGTAGGTGGGCATATCTGCCTAGGGATGAAAAGGTGAATGCAGGATGGGCAGTGTGATTCAGCTGAGGGAAAAAAAAAAGTACAACCATATGATTTCTCCCCAACCCTACAATCCAGTGAATCCTGATATCCCATCCCTGATTGGGTCCCTATTGAAAAAACAGTGGCCTTTAGAGTCAGAAACCTGAGTTGACATTGTCCTTCTGCTGCTTAATAGCCTTAAAACTTAATTTCTCCAAGTCTCAGTTTCCACATCTGTGCAACAGGAATACAATACTGTTATGGTTTTCTATTGCTGTGTATCTAACAATCCTAAACTTAGTGGTATAAAAAAACAACCCATTTGTCATGCTCACAGAATCTGTGGGTCACTAATTTGGACAAGGCACAATGAGAATGGGTTGTTTCTGCTGCATGATATCTGGGGTTCATCTGGGATGACCCGAAACTGGGGTCACTTGGGACTGTTGACCTTAGTATATATTCATGGCCTCTCCACATGGTTTGGGCTTCCTCTCAGCACCAAGCATAGTGCCCCTGGGCTCTGGGACTTCTTACATGATGACTCATGGTTCTGACAATGATTATCCCAGCCAATGGGGCAGGAACTTCATGTCCTTTGATGATATGGCAGTGAAAGCATAGCACTATTTCTATCTTACTCTGCAGTCAAAGAAGTCACCAGTCTGGCCAGATTCAAGGGAAGAGTACATAGAGTTGACACCATCTCTCATAAACGTGGGATCAAAGAGTTTGAAGCCATGTTCTAAACCTACCACCAAAACCTCTCTCTCTCTTGGATCCTGTTACTAATGAAATAATAATACTATACATAGTAGAGCTTCAATAAATACTATCCTGTATCTCCCTATCTCCTTTATGCCTTCCAGAACAATTTTCCCTCACTCCAAAGGAGAAGATCACAACCATATTGCCAAAATAACTAAAATTGCTTTGGTCTTTTCTGTCTTATGTCCCTTTCTAGACTATTACAAAGCCTGGGGAAATGGTCCCTCCCTGCCAAATCTTAGGGTGATGACCTGGGCCAGGCAGATGGTTTAATGACCCTTGGGTATTTTCAGATCTACTTCTCACAGCAAATTAAAAGAGGGAAAACTAAGTCCAGAGCTTGAACCCTCTGCTGATAGGGAAGCCAGCCATGTGATTCAGTTCTAAGCGTGTCCACACCTTGTGCTACAGCTTTAAGATAATTCTTTATTTGAGTGTGTACTTCCTTCATGCCCTCTAAGGAAACAATCCAGGGAGGTGTTTACATCTTGGAAAGAGCAGTCCAATGAGGCAAATAGACTGAATCAGAGGAGGGCTTCCAGGTTTGGAGCCCACACAGAGAACACAAATTCCAGTTATAAAATCCATCTCCAACCTTTCTTGAGGTCCAAGTTTTGTTTACTCTTGCAAGTTCGCTTCTTTTGTTCACAGAGAGAGTAGAAGCTTTGAGGGGCTTAGAGAAAGACCTCTTACACCAAATCATTCTCACAAGACCACAAGGAAGAGGTGAGTGTAAAGGAATCAGGAACATAAGGCTTCTTTCCCCCCTGAGATTGTATAAAGGAGCGTAAATTAAGGGAATAAACTACTATGGGAAAGAAAAGTGTGAAGTGTTCTAGCCAACTTTGAGGCTTTTTTTTTTTTTTAAGTTTTTTTAAATGTTTATTTTTGAGAGGGAGAGAGACAGAGCTTGAGCAGGATAGGGTCAGAGAGAGGGTGACAGAGAATCCAAAGTAGGCTCCAGGCTCCAAGCTTTCAGCACAGAGCCTGACGTGGGGCTCAAACCCATGAACTGTGAGATCATGACCTGAGCCAAAGTTGGACGCTGAACAAACTGTGCCACCCAGGTGCCCCTGAGGCTTGGCAAGCACCTTTGGAATCGGGTTGTACTGCTTTCTGTTGGGGCTACCAAGTGATGCTGGTGAGCAGGTAGACAATGGGAACCATATGGGACAAGCAGAAAGGCTCTGGTTATCAAGGGTAACGTTAAAGCATGAAAGGTGGTATATTATTTATTGCTCTGTAACAAATTACCCCCAAAATATAGTGGCTTAAAAAGATGTATTATCTCACACAGTTTCTGAGGGTCAGAAATCAGGGAGCAGCTTAGCGAGGTGGTTCTCTCTCAGGAGGTTGCATCACCTGGGGTTCAACTGGAGCTGGAAGATCTGCTTCTCAGATGAGTCACCCATGTAGCTGTCTGCTGGAAGTCTCAGTTTCTCCGCAGAGATATTTGTGATATGGCAGCTGAATTTCAGAGCAAATGATCTGAGAGAGAGCCCAAGACAGAAGCTGGGGGCGCCTGGGTGACTCAGTGGGTTGTCTGACTCTTGATTTCAGCTCAGGTCATGATCTCGTGGTTCTTAAGATGGAGCCCCATGTCGGGCTCCACGCCGACAGCACAGATCCTGCTTGGGATTCTGACTCCCCCAACGCCCCTTTCTGCCCCTTCCCCTGCTTGCGCGCACACACGTGTGTTCTCTTTCTCTCAAAATAAATAAATAAACTTAAAAAAAAAATCTGCACTGTCTTTTATACCCTAATCTCAGAAATTACAATTACGTTATGTCTGCAGGGTTTTTTGTTTTTTTTTTTAGATTTTATTTTTTATTTTTAAGTAATCTCTACACCTGACGCAGGGCTTGAACTAACAACCCCAAGATCAAGAGTTGCATGCTCTACTAAGGCGCCCCACTTCTGCTGTTTTATTTTGGTCGTATACACTGACTCTGTCACAGTATTGGAAGGAATTAGGCCAGCTGTATGTATCAGGAGGTAAGGATTACTGGAGGCTGGATACAGATGGGTGGGGGCCCAGAGCCCAGGAGGGCAAGCGGTCTGGGCTCTTCCCCTGAGGCTTTTTGGTTCAGAGAAGGGCAACCTTTCTATGATCTCCACCCCATTTCTGTCTTCTCCACCCCTAATGAGCTGTAAACTCTGAGGACAGGGACTGTGTAACTGTGTCTATCTTATTCATTGCTCCTCCTAGTGCCTGGCACATCTGGTACATAGTAAAGACCTTGATAAATGTTTGTTGATTAACGAGACACATAGGAAAAGACCAAAGTAGATTAGGCTAAAAACAAAAAAAACCCATGGTAAATTGGATTAAGGTATTGAATTCCAGGCTCAGGAATGTGGACTTTGTATCATGGGTGATGGGAAGCTACTGGGCCAGGCACCTTTAGGCCCAGTTTGTATGCAGGCTCTGGCTGCTTCTGCTGCCTAGAACACTCGTCACAACTCCTGCCCAGCATTAAAGAAGGGTAACTAATAACAGAACAAAGTGTTGGAGAAAACAGGGTGTGTGTGTGTGTGTGTGTGTGTGTGTGTGTGTGTGTGTGTGTGTGTACAAAAGCTCCAGTAGAAGAAAAATATTCCAAGCCCAAAGCAAAGGAAAAAGGAATGGATGGAGATTCAAAGACATTTTGAGGTGGGGAAGAGAGACCTTTCCAGGCCACAGGGATCAGAGAAAGGAGGCAGAGTGAGGGACTTTGCACTGCCTTGCCTGGCTACTGGGAGTGATGAGGGAAAGGGAGGGGCTGTTTAGTTTCAAGGGATAGAAACCCCAAACTGGCTCAAGGTCAGGGCTGTTGATTAGAAGGCTCCTGCGGCTGCTGTTGCCCTGTCCGAGTCCTCTCGGTGCTCATCTCTGTACCAGAGCCTGCTTACAGCAGCACCTGGGACCCTGCCTGAGGGCTTCATTCTGGCCAAGGGAACACTTGGCCTCTGCACAGGATAAATGGGAAGTGCCAGGGAGTTCATGGGTCACCTCCAGAAGCAGCTCTCAGCTCTCAACCAATGACAGAAGTGTGTGTGTAGCCCAGCTTCCTCATTCCTAAGCAGGGCCCGCCCTGAGGCACCTCCCACATTGTCCGGTAGAGTTCCCGCAGTTCTGAGCTCCAGTTGTCCGAGTAGTAATTTAACACCTTACAGCACACCCTCTTATGGCTTCCTTCCCTTCTTTGTCTCACTTTCTCACTCCCTACCAGTGCTTCCTGGAGTCACCTCCTAAATAGAGTATTTGTGCTTGAACCCCTGTTTCAGGGTTTGTTTTGGAGGAACCCAAACCAAGACAGACATCTCACAAAACACAAGCATAGATGTCAGTCTTTAGGTCTAACTTGGAGGACATGAAAGGCAGGGCCTGCTTTTCCAAAGCCCAGTGTCAAGATGAAGTGCTTACAAGATGCTTCTCCCTCTTATAGTCTAGCTCAGGTGGTTATTACGCTAACAAGAGTCCCTGTCTTTTGTCTCCATCTTTTCAAAACCTGCCTTCTAATTGCCTCGTTTGGTATGTGCCACTGAGCTCATCTTATGTCTGATGTATCTGAAAGAGCTTCATAAATGGAAAAGCCTTGAGCAAACGGAACAGGTGGAGAAGGGGGGAGAAGAAGAAAGAGGAGGAGGAAGAAGAACAAGAGGCAGGAAGATGGAGGGGCTAGAAAGTAGCACACATAATGCATAATGCAGCGTCAGACACAGGAGGCAAGGGCAGGGCAAGGGGAGGCAGGTCACAGAAAGCGGCCAGAGCTGGGGGCTGAGCTTTTGTAAGAAGCTGAAATAAAGCCTGTGAATAGCATACATGGGCCTCTGCTTGCAGCTAGTTTTTCAACTCTCCTTGGCTTCTTTTTAAGTTCCAGCAGGCTGACATGTGGTAGACTGGAGCTGCATTGGCGATGCTGGGCTGCTCACAGCTGTGCGGCATTTCTTTGTTTTCCTCTCTCGTGTCTGTCTGTATCCACTGGCAACTAGCAGGGTGGGTCCTGGGAGGGGTGCCTCAGAGGACCTGCAGAACTGAGGCATAGGCTCTCCTGGGCTGTGTGGTACTCCGAGCACAAGGATCCCTCCCTGGAGCTGACCTGCAGACCACCGGGCACACAGTATGGGCTTTCTTCAAAGCTGAAATCCCGGGGTGGGGCAAGGGTGAGAGTGGACCCTGAGGAGCGGGGGAGGAGGGGCTTGGGTCAAATGTCAGCTAGGCCAACCCAGACCTCTGGGCTTTCTGGGGGAGATCAGGCAAGGACTGCAAATGTGATGGGCAAAGAATGTGGGGGTGGCTGGGATGAAAGCTCCCTTTGCCCTTTTCCCCAGAGGAGACTGCTTGTTGCCTTCCTGGAATCCTCCTGCCAGGAGAGCTGGAGTGAGGAAAAAGGCTGGGTTTGCTACTCCTGGGGCTGGGAGGTGGAGAATTGTTGAGAGCTGAGGCAACAGGCCTGGGGAGGGTGAGGTAATGGCTCAAACCGGGGTGAGGCCGATTTGGGGTGGGTAAAGTCTTTGTTGTGTTCATTCATTCATGCATGCATTCATTCACACATTCATCTACTTGCAGACTTTTATTAGATTCCTGCTGAGCGCTGAAGCTGCTCAGGTGCACAAAGCTTCCTGATTTGCGTGTCAGGTTGCTGCCCTGGGGATGGCTCACCTGCTGTGGTGGAACCGATGTTTTTCTGTTCTCTGAGGAGCAAATTACAATCGTTCAGGCACAGGGGGTAGGTATGACTTTCAGACTGCTGCCTGTGGAGGGGATGAGCTTCCAGGGGTAGGAGGTCTGGCAGGATTGGTGTGTCTCACTTTCCTGCCCTTCCCCCACATTCCTCTGGGCTCTGAGGGTAGGTACACTCCTGTCTTTCGAAGCATGTCCTTTTTACTTGGGCAATCTGCCCTTTTGCTTCTGCAGTTTTCCACTCCAGTCCACAGATTGGAAGGAACTTGCAAGATGATATATTTTCCCTTCCTTCCATCCCTTCTCTTTCCTTTCCTTCTAGTATTTACTGGCCATCTACCAAGAGCCTGGCACTGTACCAGGTACCTTCCTTAAGGCTGTTGAGAAGAAATGGTGCTTTCCCTGACAAGAAGTATTCTGTTGTCATTCCTCTCTCTCTGGCCACAGGGAACTACATAGAGGGGGCTTTTCTCCCTCTCTCTTTTTCTCTGCCTCAGTTCATTTCTCTGAAGTCCCAAAAGCTAGCCCTTGGCTCCCTTCTTGTGGACAGTCCATTACAGCCTCCCTTCCTTTCCCCATTTTCTGTGACATCTAGGGGCCAGATGAGGCCAAGGTACCCTGGGTCCTGTTCTCTCTGCCTGTGTCCATCTGTGAGCACTGTGGCCACATTAGGGCCTCTGGGATCAAGCTCTTGGGAGCCAGGACATTTTCTCACAAACCCTGAGGAGACCTAAACTACTACAGCTTTCTGGATGCCAAAGGTTCCTTCCCATGTGGCTCTTGCCTCAATAACCTATTCGCATTTGTGTGTGTGTGTGTGTGTGTGTGTGTGTGTGTGTTTTGGGGTTGGGTGTTTTTTTTTGGGATTTGTTTCTGCCTCAGGCACATTTTCTCTGTAATTTTTGGAACCCAAATATAAGGGAAATCTCATTTGCTCTGTTCTGACTCATTTACAATTAAATACACTTGTTCCCATCTGTGTCTGTATACATCTGCATACATTTGCTATAGCATCGCCCTTAATTTTGGAAAATGATGCGGCTAGTGTTATTTTTACCCTGATTCCCAAACTGGCTGAGAAGACCAGTGGGTGTTCACCCACCCAGTGACAACCCCCACCCAGGCCTGTCCCTGAGGGAGGTAGTGACATTTCTTCCATGGGCAGGGCATGCAGACCCCTGGTGGGTACTGCTTTTTGTGCTTGCCTGTCTTAGGGCTCCAGCTACAAGGACTGAGGGTGTTCCTGTCCATTTCAGTGCCAAGGCCTCATTGACCACAGACACTGGCCTTGACTCCCTAGGCCACTGCTGGCAGCTGCTTCACCATGCACTGAACTTGGATGTGGGAGTGGAAGGCTTTCTGACTTTCAAGGAAGATAACATTAAGGAAGTACTGCCAGGTCATCTTAGCCCATCCCTCCCAGCCTGGGAGAAGTGAGGAGCTGTCTTCACTGTTCAGAGGGATGTGGTGGCATGTGTGGGTGCTGCCTCACCTACATACCTAAAAATACCACACTGTGGTTTTCTACTGCTTTTTTCCCCCAAAAAACCTAAGTTACTTCATAAAGATATTCACATTTAATGAGATGGTGGTGCCTGTCAGCACACTTCGAGCCTTTTTGATATTTTCTCATTAAATACTTTTATTTATACTCATATGCTAAAATAGAACATGGCTGGGTGCCTGGGTGGCATAGTCTGTTAAACATCTAACTTTGGCTCGGGTCATGATCTCATGATTGGTGAGGTTCGAGCCCCACGTAGGATGAGCTAGGGTCCTGATTTGGACTCCACACTCTGTCTCCATCTCTGTCTCTCTTCTCTTTCTGCCCCTCGTGGGATTCTCTCTTTGGCCCTCTCTCTCTGCCCCTCACTCACGCTATCTCTCTCTCTCAGGAAAATAATAAATAAAATAAAATAAAATAAAATAGAAGGTGGCCAAGAAAAATTATAGGATGCAGAAAATAAGATGTCAATTGCTGTTAATCAAAAGAAAAATGACTCTTGATTTTGACTCAGGTCATGATCTCAAAGTGCATGAGTTCGAGTCCTACGATGGGCTCTGTGCTGACAGTGCAGAGCCTGCTCGGGATTCTCTCTCTCCCTCTCTCTCTGCCCCTCCCACCCTCACGTTCTCTCTCTCTCAAAATAAATAAAACTTTTATTAAAAATATCAAAACGATACTTGAAACAATACTTACTATCTCCTTATCTCTAACCTATGATGGAAATTCTGTGATGGGCAGTGCTGCTGCTGTTGTTGATTAATAATTGAGATCTACTCAGGGAAAGGCCAAGCTTTCATATTTTTTCTACATCACTTCCAAGACCCTAGACTCCTTTCTTCATGTTGAACCAACTGCACTCTTAAGAGGTGTCATGAGATGATGTAGCATCATCCAGGGTGTCTTCCTCTTGCCTAACGCAGCTTTAGGCTGAGAAACACCGATCCATGGGCACCAGTTATAACCGAGGGTCCTCTTTGTGTCTGGCTTTACCTTGGTCCTATAACTCCACGGAGATGGAGACGCTGTCATCTCTGTCCTCAGAGAGCTGAATGGTTGGCCAATATTTCTAGTCTGAGGCTAGGGATCAGTTAGCTTCACTCCTCCGGTAGGTTCCTGAGTATCTACTTTTTGAAAGCCTTTACCCAGCCAAGACCTCGACTGGGTGAGGTCTTATCGCCTGCACAGTCTGAGTTGCTGCTGCTACACACACACGCACACCCACATGTACACATATACACACACGCACATCTTCCTTCATCATTTTTGACAGTTGTGGGCAGAGTCAGCTGCTCCTTAGACAATCAAGCCTATTATAGGTATCCCCCTTTGCCTAGGTTCTAGTCCTATAATGCCTCTTAAAATGTCTTCTCTTTTGCCTGGTTAACTTCTTACCATTCCTCGGGTCTTGACTTAGATACTCCTTTCTCCAAGAAGCCAGGTTGGGCTTGGAGGCCCCACACTGACCCACACAGCAGTGTATTGTAATTGCTTGGTGATGTGTCTGGTTCCACTAGCCTGTATACTTTCTGGAGTCAAGTGCTGTGTCTGTCTTTACCCCTTGTGCCTGGACAGGGCCTGGTATTTGGTAGCTGTTTAATAAATATGTATTAAATGAATGGATGAATGAATGCATTCCTGAACTAAGTCACTTTATAGAAACCAAGCTCCTTAAAGTTATTTCCATCCAATTCATCCTGTGGGAGAAACCAGTTTCTTTAAAGAGAAACTAATATGCAGAGATAAACATCTAGAGAGATCTACCTCATAATGAAACTAAGATGGCAATAGTTGAAAACGATCTGGGGTAGTAGAATAACAGGGGAATTTATTTATTTTTATTAAAAAAATTTTTTTAATGTTTGTTTCTTTTAGAGAGAGAGAGAGACAGAGCACGAGCAGGGGAGGGGCAGACAGAGAGGGAGATACAGAATCTGAAGCAGGCTCCAGGCTCTGAGCTGTCAGCACAGAGCCCGATGCAGGTCTCAAACTCATGAACTTGACCCAAGTGAGATCATGACTTGACCCAAAGTGGGACACAACCGACTGAGCCACCCAGGCACCCTGAATAACAGGTGAATTTAATTTTCTTCTTTTTACTGGCATGTGATTCTATAATGAGATATATAACAAAAGAAGTTTTGAAAAGAATATACTATGTAAACTGAGGAGTTAATTTTTTAAAAAAAATTTTAATGTTTGTTTGAGAGAGAGAGAGAGAGAGAGAGAGAGAGCGAGCTGGGGAGGGGCAGAGAGAGAGGGAGACACAGAATCTGAAGCAGGCTCCAGGCTCTGAGCTGTCAGCACAGAGTCCAATGTGGGGCTTAAACTCATGAACTGTGAGATCATGACCTGAGCCAAAGTCAGCTGCAACTGAGCCACCCAGGTGCCCCAATTTTTTTTTAAGAGAGAGAGAGTACGGGAGAGGGGCAGAAAGAAAGGGAGAGAGAGAATCTTAAACAGGCTCCATGTCCAGTGCTAAGCCTGATGTGGGCTTGATCTCATGAAGGTGAGATCATGACCTGAGCCAAAATCAAGAGTTGGATACTCAGCCGACTGGCACCCAGGCACCCTGAGGAGTTAATGTTTAATGGGTATGAGGTTTCAGTTTGGGAAGATGAAAAGGTTCTGAAGATGAATGACAATGATGGTTGCACAACAATGTGAATGTACGTAATGCCACTGATCTGTATATTTAAAAACAGCTAAAATGATAAACTTGGAAAATTTCATGTTATGTATATTTTACCACATGCACACAAAAGTTGCCCATCAGAGGAGTCTCATGTTGGGCAGGAATGGCCCGGCTCTGGCACCCCTGCTGTGGGTCAGAGGCTGAGAGTGGCCCAGAACAAGCAAGGCCTTGGTGTGGATGCTGTGATGAGTCTCAAGGTGGCCCAACTCTGTCCACCGCAACAGTTCTTTCAAAGGGAGATCTGAGCAGTGCGTCTCCATGGTCACCACGGCTGTGTGATGCCTCTGGACTCACACCTGGTCCAACACGCAGGTCTGGCACTTTCTGGCTCTGTGATCATCGTCAAATTATTCTACTTCCCGGTGTGTGCCTTAGTTTCTCTATTAAACAGAGGTGATGATGTTCATTCCTACCTTATAGTGTGTTACATAAATGAGCTAATATATATAAAGTGCTTAGAACATTACCTGTCCTAAAGTATGCTGTTTGTAAGAATTTGCTAGTATAACCACAAAGCATTTACTGTGATAAAGGCTCGGTGATAATAAGCCTGTTTGATTACTTCCAAAGAGCCTCCCGACAACCATGAGAGTCAGGTAATCTTTCCATTTAGAGGTGAGGAAATTGACACTTGGTGAGGCCACACAAACAATTAGAATGGAGCCCTGAGGAGGTCACAGGTGGCCTAACTCCAGTTCAGATCACATGCTAGGCAGTGCTGCATCCTGATCAGCCCTTTGCCCGTGGTGCTGGCTCTGGCTCCATTCTGAGAGAAGGGCTCCCTCCTGGTACTTGTCTTCAAGGATAGCATCTTCATCGTCATCATTATCAAAAATTGCCATCATCTTCAGCTTCATCAGCATCAGCATCTGCATCATCCAAAAGGGCTTTATTAAAAGCACCTAATTACACATTCTGCTGTTCTGTATTTTAGACAACAATAATTACACACACGTTCTAGGAGCTTAGCAACTAAATCTTGGATGAGCATGTTAAGAGCTCCCAAATAGCAGAATAAAGGCACTGCTAATAGAGCAACTCACTCCTTGGGCAGGCTGCTGGACC
Source organism: Panthera pardus (assembly GCF_024362965.1). Lineage (NCBI taxonomy): Eukaryota > Metazoa > Chordata > Mammalia > Carnivora > Felidae > Panthera > Panthera pardus. The sequence goes on along the minus strand of NW_026526765.1, from coordinate 123,846,516 downwards.
TCTGTGAGTCTCACTGATAGGATAAAAATTACTTCCCTTCCCCATAGACCATAGTGAGATAAAGTTTGAGGACATGCTTGGAGGGGTGGGAAGCACTGTGCAAACTTTAGCTGTCACTTTTCTGGGCCTCTTTGTTTAATCCTGCAAGAGTTGATAGTGAGCATTCTCCTGTACTCCTATCCATGGCAGTCCATGAATGACGAGAGGCAGGGTCTTTTGGGATATACCCACCCCCTTTTGCTCTGCATTATCACAATTTAATGTGGTATTATTCTCCTGGTTTGGTCCATAGGGAAGAGGGTGCCTCTCTGCTGGAGGTCTAGATTTGTGACAACCCCTGCTACCATGGCTTCCTTATCCATGTTTCTCTGAACCACATTTTCCTACGTAGTCAGTCAACAAACATTCGTGAAGTGCCTACTGTGTGCTGATTACTGTCTTGTGTACTAGAGAGAAGGAGGTAAATGAATGCCTGCCTTTAGGAGTTCACAAACGTGGGCACGTGGGGCAAATAGAGGTAAATGTCTCATTGCACTGCAGTAACAGTGCCTTGACAAAGGTGTGTACCAGGCTTGAATATCTAGGAGGATTTCAGCATTTGGAAGAAAAGAGAAAATGAGTGTGGAAGTGAGGAGGTTGGTGGCCAGGAAGGGAGGAAAGTCGTTCCAGGTTGTAGGCATTAGGGGCTATCATTAGCAAGGTAGGTCTGAAGACCTCCACCCACCTCCATCCCTCCAAAGCTTAGGGAACATTGCAGGGATGGAGTAGGATGAAGATAGGCCAGGACTGTTCATTCATTCAGCACCACCATGTGCCAGACATTGTTCTAGATACTGGGGATGAAACAGTGAACAAGAACCAAGCAGCAGACAAGAGCCAAGCTGTCAGGCCACATCCTAGAGGGAGAAGACCAACAATCAGCAAGTAGATAAACAACTAATTTTAGATGGTGACATATGCTATGAAGAAAATACAGTGGGATGATGAGATAGAGAGTGACTCTCCAGCTATCTTAGAGTGGGTTGTCAGGGAGGCCAAATTGAGAAGGTACCATTTAATTTGAGACTCGAGTGATAAGAAGGTACCACCACAGGGATATCTGGGGAAAGGGCCCTCTAGGCAGGGGGACAGCTGGTGGAAGGGGGTGTTCCCAAGGGCCCTGTAGGCTGGGCTAAATTGTTTAGATTTTATCCTGTAACAATGGGAAGCCATCTGAGGCAGGAAGGATGCACCTAGGCAACATTTTGGAAATCTCACCCTGGTGTCCTGGGCCTTAGTCTCAAGGAGACACAGGACACCTTCTCCCCACCCCTGAATCTAAAGACCCCTTGGAGGGCAGACCAATCAGAAGACATTGCCCACTACCAGGCTAAAATGGCTTTGGTCTAGAGAGCTAGATGTTTGGCTGGAAGTTCAAGATGAAAGCAAAATGCTGAGTGCAAATGATACTAGTCTGGGTGTGTGTGTGGCGGGGGGAGGGTTGTCCATAACCTCACCTTAAGCAAATTAATGAAAGGAATAAACCATTGATATCTGAAGGGCCCTTGCTCTGTCCACCACATTATGGCCCATGAGGCTAGAGGAAACTGGGTTCCCTGGTGTGCCCAGTTATGGAGACCCAGATAAGTTGTTGCTCAGCACAACCAGCAGATGTCTTTTGAATTAATTAATCCTGCTGGTCCTGTGCTGGGCTGTGGACAGTGGGAAGAGGCAGTAATAGAGTGGCCAAATAGGGTGGCCAAACTCATTTGCTAAACTAGCCCTCCCTCAGCTCAGAAAGCCTGAAGAGGGATTTCCATGAAAGCCTAACACCTACTTTCAGTAAGATCTCTTCTAGATAAAGTATGGCAGGTTGTGAGGGCACAGCCAGTTTTCTCTGTGTGTCCAGAGAAGTTCCTAATACTTCAATCGGCCTGGTCTTTATCCTGCGTAAAGTCCTTCAGCAGTTTCCTGCTGCCCTCAGAATGAAGTTCAAAAGATTCTAATCCTGCTTTACCTCTCCATTCTCTTTAATCTTGCTGTGCCTTGCTACTATACAGCCCAGCCATATTGAACACTTGGCTTTTTTCCAGAATCCGGTGTGTTTTCTGTTGCCTCCATGTCTTTGCATAGGCCGTTCTATCGTCCTGGAATGCCTTCTCTTCCCCCCTGTAACTCACCTCACCTGGCTAACTTCTACTTATCCTTCAGGACTCAGCTTAAATGTCAGACAGTGTTTCCCAATCCACCTAGCTGGGGCTGGCCCACAGTACTCTCTCCCTACTCTTTCCCCAGCTTTATTGAGGTATAATTGACAATCTTCCTCTCCTTTTCTACCTAAAATTTCTACTTAAAATACATAGCTGCAGCTCATGCTTCAGGGCTCCTGAGCCCTCCCGGACTATACCAGGCTCCCCTCCTATCCAGTCACATCATTTGTCTTCCATAGGTCATATCACAATGGGTAATGATAGGTCTGTGTGTTTAATTGATGTATCTCCTCCACTAATCTGTAAACACCATGGGGATACGTGCCTTGTCTGTTTAGTTCACCATTGTATCTTAAGACCTGGGCACATAAGTATTTACTAAATGAATGAATGAATGAATTCTTCTGGGTTCCCATGTCACATGGAGGTTATTCCCAGCACAGCACTTAGCTCATTATAAAAGACTATGTACTCCTGTGTCTCTCCAATGGTCTTGTAAGCTCCTTGAGGGGAGGAATAATGCTTTTGTCACCATGATTTCCAGTGCTTGGCACATTGCCTGGCAATTAGGCACCCAAAAAATATTCTGAATAGATGAATAGATGAATGAATGATGATAGGCATTCACTTATGTTCTCTTACACTCCATTCTTAATACAACAAAGTGACTATTTATTTACTATTTATTAAAAAAAAATTTTTTTTAACGTTTTTATTTATTTTTGAGAGAGAGAGAGACAGAGCATGAACGGGGGAGGGTCAGAGAGAGAGGGAGACACAGAATCTGAAACAGGCTCCAGGCTCTGAGCAGTCAGCACAGAGCCCGATGCGGGGCTCGAACCCACATACCGTGAGATCATGACCTGAGCCGAAGTCGGACGCTTAACCGACTGAGCCACCCAGGTGGCCCTATTTACTATTTATTTTTAATGATATAGGCTCCACTCCCAATGTGGGGCTTGAACTCATGATCCTAGATCAAGAGTTGTAGTCTCTATTGGCTGAGCCAGCCAGGCACCTCAAAGTGACCTTTTAAAAATGCAAATCAGGGGCACCTGGGTGGCTCACTTGGTTGAGCTTCTGACTCTTGGGCTCAGGTCATGATTTCACATTTTGTGGGATCAAGCTCCCCACTGGTGCGGAGTCTGCGTGGGATTCTCTCTCTCCCTCTGTATCTTCCCCTTCTCTCTCTCTCTCTTGCTCTCGCTCTCTCTCTCTCACTCAAAATAAATAAATAAACTTAAAAAAATAATTAAAAATACAAATCAGATCATTTTCACTCCAATTCTTAATCCCCTGGGAGCCTCCTGCTGCTTTTAAAGGATAATCCAAACTCCTTATTGTCACCTACAGAGCCTTCCACTGATTTGGCTCCTGCCTACTTTTGTGGCCTTATCTAGTGCTACTCTTTTCCTCATTTACTACCCCTCAGTACAATGGCCTTCTTTTTCTTCCTTGAATATGCCATGCTTATTCCCATCCTGGGGCTTTTGCACATGCAGTTTCCTCCTCTGGGACATTTGGCTCCATCACCATGCTCTTCTGGTCATTCAAGTCTCAGCTCAAACACCATCTTTTTAGTGAGGCCTTTCCTGACCTATCTAAATGAGCATGCTTCTTCCACATCACTCTTAATATTTACTGTATTTGAAATCATATTGTCCGTTTAATTGTTACCTTACTGTCTTTCTCCTTTTCTAGAATGTAAATTTCATGAGGGCTGCTCACTACTGTATCTCCAGGGTCTAGTACAATGTGTGTCATATAATAGGTGCTCTGAAATATTTGTTGATTGAACAAATGAATGGACAAATGAATATGATAATTGTCTTCAGTGATAGAGGGGCAGGTTTCTGCCAGGCTCCTAGGCAGATGGAAGAGTGATTTATTGTGATTAAAGAAATAAAGAAGCCAGACCGGTAAGAACCAGTCCAGATTGTAGGTTTGCCATGCTCCACTGGGAGCTCCTGTAGTCCGGGAATCCCAGGGCCTACTCAGCCCAGTAGAGTCCAGTCAACCCAGAATCAGATTCATTCTGGGTAAACAAAAAGCAAAGGCTGACTTGGCTTCCATTTTAAGTTCTCCTGTATGCAGAATGCTTGTATGCAGACCTACAGGAGCATGTAAAGATTCCTGGCAGATGTATCTCTCTGCTTTGTTCCAGTGGATTTTATTTTCCTCAAAGTTTCTTAGAATCTAGAAAAATTGTTGTCAGGCAACAGAAGCAATGAATGGAGACACATGACTCATTCACCAATACATCTGAGATCTAAAGTGTAATAGTTTAATTCCATTT